>NC_090447.1:1166979269-1168212127 GCF_031143425.1 Pleurodeles waltl | reverse complement strand
TGGCTCCTCCCAGATTCCAGAACTTTCTGTCACCGAAATGTGAGGAAAATGTGTTTTTTTAGCCAAATTTTGAGGTTTGCAAAGGATTCTGGGTAACAGAACCTGGTCAGAGCCCCACAAGTCACCCCATTTTGGATTCCCCTAGGTCTCTAGTTTTAAAAAATGCACTGGACTGCTAGGTTTCCCTAGGTGCCGGCTGAGCTAGAGGCCAAAATCTACAGGTAGGCACTCTGCAAAAAACACCTCTGTTTTCTGTCAAAAAATGGGATGTGTCCACATTGTGTTTTGGGGCATTTCCTGTTGCTGGCGCTAGGCCTACCCACACAAGTGAGGTATCAATTTTATTGGGAGACTTGGGGGAACGCTGGGTGGAAGGAAATTTGTGGCTCCTCTCAGATTCCAGAACTTTCTGTCACTGAAATGTAAGGAAAATGTGTTTTTTAGCCAAATATTGAGGTTTGCAAATGATTCTGGGTAACAGAACCTGGACAGAGCACCACAAGTCACCTCATCTTGGATTCCCCTCAGTGTCTAGTTTTCAGAAATGCCAAGGTTTGCTACGTTTCCCTAGGTGCTGGCTGAGCTAGAGGCCAAAATCTACAGCTAGGCACTTTGCAAAAAACACGTCAGATTTCAATGTAAAAATGTGATGTGTCCATGTTGGGTTTCCTGTCGCAAGCATTAGGCCTACCCACGCAAGTGAGGTACCATTTTTATCGGGAGACTTGGGGGAACACAGACTAGCAAAACAAGTGTTATTGCCCCTTGTCTTTCTCTACATTTTTTCCTTCCAAATGTAAGACATTGTGTAAAAAAGACGTCTATTTGAGAAATGGCCTCTAATTCACATGCTAGTATGGGCACCCCGGAATACAGAGATGTGCAAATAACCACTGCTTCTCAACACCTTATCTTATGCCCATTTTGGAAATACAAAGGTTTGCTTGATACCTATTTTTCATTCTTTATATTTCAGCAAATGAACTGCTGTATACCCGGTATAGAATGAAAACCCATTGCAAGGTGCACCTCATTTATTGGCTCTGGGTACCTAGGGATCTTGATGAACCTACAAGCCTTATATATCCTCGCAACCGGAAGAGTCCAGCACACGTAACGGTATATTGCTTTAAAAAATCTGACATTGCAGGAAAAAGTTATAGTAAAACATGGAGAAAAATGGCTGTTTTTTTCAGTTCACTTTCAATATTTTTCAGCTGTTATTTTCTGTAGGAAAACCTTGTAGGATCTACACAAATGACCTCTTGCTGAATTCAGAATTTTGTCTACTTTTCAGAAATGTTTAGCTTTCTGGGATCCAGCATTGGTTTCATACCCATTCCTGTCACTAACTGGAAGGAGGCTGAAAGCACCAAAAATAGTAAAAATGGGGTTGGTCCCAGTAAAATGCCAAAATTGTGTTGAAAAATTTGGTTTTCTGATTCAAGTCTGCCCGTTCCTGAAAGGGGGGAAGATGGTGATTTTAGCACCAGAAACTCTTTGTTGATGCCATTTTCAGGAAAAAAACACAAGCCTTCTTCGGCAGCCCTTTTTCCCCATTTTTTTGAAAAAACAAAATGTTCACTGTATTTTGGCTAATTTATTAGTCTCCTCCAGGGGAAACAACAAACTCTGTTAGAATCCCTAGGATGTTGGGAAAAAAAGGACGCAAATGTAGCGTGGATAGCTTATGTAGACAAAAAGTTATGAAGGTCTAAACGCGAACTACCCCAAATAGCCAAAAAAGGGCTCAGCACTGAGGGGGGGGGGGAAATGCCCAGCAGCTAAGAGGTTAATGCCTTCCCAGGGCAGGCGATAAAGTGACACTGTGCTTTGTTCAGTGAGCCTCTCTGCACTTTGCTGGATGGCATCAACAATTTTTAGGGTAGTCCAGCAAAGCACCACAACTGCATCAGAAATTCTGACGCAGCTGTGCTAACGAGCACCATGGTGCGCTGGATTGTAAATACAATGCTACCACGGGGTTGTTAGGGCACGCAGAGTGGCGCAACCAAACTGGTGCATCGCTATCGATTTGCCAATTTGTAGTAAATGAGGCACCAAGTTTGGGTAGAGGACAGTTGCCTGGTTGCTCTGGGAACACGCTTGAATAGGGAAATTGTTGGTTTCCTATCTCCCTCTCAGCGGTTGGATTAAGACTGAAAACCATGAAGTACAACTGCAGAGACCATGAGGCAAGGTGGGTCAACCCAAATATTAGTGCATTTGGGAGGGAGTTAAGCTACATACAAATCCATTATGGCACCCCCGATAAATGAGTTACCATGACTTGCAATGTGAGAAGCATGAATAACACAACTAAGAGACAAAAATACTCACAACTAAGACATAGAGGAGTACACATAGTCATGTTAAAGTAAGCAGACTCACCACAAAAGGAGGGCATCAGGTTAGGAAAGAAATTGAACATTCAGAGATTCTACATGGATTACTCTGCATATGCCAGAGGAGCCCTGATACGGATAAGGCCAAGAGTGACCTTACCACACTATACATGTGTTAGAAATGGGGTTTCTGGTTGGCTAGGGTATGCACCTCAGCCAGGCAGAACCTACCCACTTTAGTCAGGGCATGGGAGTTACACGTCCAAGATAACCCCTGCTCACCCCCTTGGTAGCTTGGCACGAGCAGTCAGGCTTAACCCAGAGGCAATGTGTAAAGCGTTTGCACAACACACACAACATATGTGATGCAATATCCCCACCACAAAGGAAACACAACACCAGATTATATGAAAATATACTGTATTGTACACAAAGCAATTATCAGACCAAACATCACATATCAGTACTATCCTGCTACCTTAGCAGTTGTCAGAATGTTACACATTATTTACTCTGCAAATTAGCAGTAGTCACACATAACACACAGGTTACTCAGTATTCTGCAACATAAGCAGTAGTCAGGAAACACATTATCACATTAGAACACTTGTCATAAGAATATCATAAAACGCCCATAGTAGGATCATTAGAAAAAATATGGCAAGTTAGGGAAACATATTAGCAAGTCATGCCCATAAAAGGAACATTTGCATATGCCTATGAAAGACCATCAAAAACAGGTAGGCAACATATAAATCAGACGAAGTCACTAGTAAGAACTTATGTTCTATATATTGTTCCTTTAACAGTACTTGGCTTGATGAAGGCACCTCCAGTGCCTAGAAGATGAACAATGGGGCCCCCAGCGCTCCTGTGCGCAAAATGGGGGCCTCTGACATCCTTTTGAGGAGAAGAGGGCGGCACGCACCTCCTCTAGACCATTGACGGGCCCTCCGGGGACCGTGATTACTGGGGGCCATCCAGGAAGCGCTTTTCAAAGCGCTAAGGCCATACTTATAGCCCGGGTTGCGGCAGTGATTCCAGCGTGAAACAGGTGCCTCGAAGTGCATGAGGGCACAGAATAGCGCTCTCTCAGCGCAAAGGGGATATCAAGGCAGCACTCCTAGTGCAGGGAAAAGTTACAGGGGTCAGGGGCCACGGCACCCTGCCCCTGGGAACAATGCAGCAGGAAGGAGCACAAGGCTGGTTGGTCCAGCTACAGGACAGCACAAGGGGTGCAGATGATGGCAGTTCCTCGTAGTGACCCGGCAGGTCACAGGTTAGCACAGCAGCAGCAGTCCAAGGTGGTTTCCTGGTGAGTCCAATCAGCAGCGTCTTGTGTCCAGGTTCAATTTCCAAGAGTGTTCAAAATGTGGGGAAAATTCCCCTGTACTTACAGTTAGTTCTTACAGTGTTTTACAATGGTAGGGAGAGGAGGTTCCAGCCAGTTACAACTGGTTCTGGGAGTGCCCCCTCTCTCCTTTCAGCACAGGCTCCAAACATCAGAGGGGGGTTAATGACCCTATTGTGTGAGGCCAGGGCACAGTCTTTACAAATGCAGGTGTGCCCGCCTCTCCCTTCTCTCAGCCCAGGAAGACTATTCAGTATGCAGATGCACCTCTGTGACATCTCCACCCTCCCTGTGTACAGGCTGTCTGAAAAGTATGCACAAAGCCCCAACTGTCACTCTGCCCAGACGTGGCATGGGGTCAAGCTGCAAAACACCAGAGTCATAAGCACAGATAAATGTGCACTTTCTAGAAGTGGCATTTCTGTGATAGTAATAAAAAATACATCCACACCAGTAAGTAGTATTTATTATCACCATCACAACCATACCAAACACTCCTACACTACCCCTCATAAATCAGACAATACCCTTTACACATAAGGCAGGGCATTTCTAATGCAATCCTATGAGAAGGCAGCACTCACAGCAGTGAGACACCAAGTTAGGCTGTTTGTCACTACCAGGACAGGCCATGCAATATGGCACGTCCTACCTTTCTACATACATGGCACCCTGCCCATAGGGCTAGCTAGGGCGTACCTTAGGGATGACTTACATGTAGTAAAAGGGGAGTTCTGGGCCTGGCAAGTAAGTTTAGATGCCAGGTCCCTTTGGCAGAAACTGCATACACAGGCTCTGCACTAGCAGGCCTGAGACAGGTTTGAAAGTCTACTTCAGTGGGTGGCGCAAGCAGCGCTGCAGGCCCACTAGTAGTATTTAATTTACAGGCCCTGGGTATAGAGATACCACTGTACAAGGGACTTATAGGTAGATTAAATATGGCAATTAGGTATAAGCCAATCATACCAACTTTAGATGGGAGAGCACCTGCACTTTAGCACTGGTCAGCAGTGATAAAGTGCTCAGAGTCCTAGAGCCAACAGCAAGAGGCCAGAAAAACCAGGAGGAAGGAGGCAAAAAGACTGCAGATGACCCTGCGAAAGGCAAAAAGTCCAACAACATGCAAGAAGATTGAGAAGGATAGTCGTGAGCAGGCTTGATGTTCTGCTGGCTAGCACAGATGCCCCTAATGTGAGCCAAGGGGAGTTTATGATTACTTATTCTGACAACTGCCTAGCACGGGCCACTTACCAACACTAACAGTGTAGACGAGTTTAAGCGTGAATGGTCCAACCCATCTCTACCACTTTGTGATACCGTGAGAGTAAGTAAAATGATCTAGGGATTATGCTAAAACTATGTATTGGTTAGAGAGTAGTTTATCCAGAGTACAGAAAATATTCCTTATTTTTGCACATAAAACCTTGATCCTCCATAGTAAATAACATATTACATGGACAATGGCAATTCTGGTTTTGAGGCTTCAGCTGTTGGTGTCGGGTGACCTAATTTTCAAGCAGACAGTTGAAGAAAACACAAACCACTATATTAAGAAAAATAGAGGAATCAGACTGTAGTTGAGGGGGACGCGTTGAAGATGGTAATTAGGGGGCGTTGTACTAAAACAACATGAAATGTGAATATCTCTATAGGAGGGCACTGTGACTTTAGAGGACAGGCTGTGGAATCTAGAACAAGTTATCCCCCTTGGCACCTGAAGTTCGGGACAAACTTTCTCACTAAAGAGACTATTGTGCTCAACTGTTCGAATATTTGCTTTGCATGGATCATAAAACAAGCATAACAAAGATGCATATTTAAGGATACAAGGCAGGCAGATTGTTAGTCTGATGTATAAAATCAGAAACTGGGGATTGCCCTCTAGATGAAGTTTAGGGCCACACCAGGCAAGTAGAGGATATTGAGCTCAGGATTAATCAAACTTTCAGTAAATACTATTCAGAATTGAAACCTGGGGGTGCAAATACATAAGAGATAGCCTAATATTTAGATGAGCTTGGAGTTACCATATCAAGAGAAAAATGTGAAAGGCACATTGGAGATGTCAGAAGTAAAAAAATAAAAAAGTCATGGCGCCTAAACCCCTAGCATTATATGAAGCAGCCCCCCAAAAAAGGAAGTTGCCTTACTTCACAAAAGAAAGCCTTGATAATCTCTCTTCTCAAGCAGGGCTGAGATGACGGTGACATGACGGCATTTAAGCCCTTATCAATGATAAATATCGATTATAAAATCCACAGTAAAATTAAAGGGAATCTAATAATCGGCCAGTTGTCATCCATTGTGCACTCCGATCAGAATAGATTTATACCTGACCAAAATACATCACTGAATATAAGACACGTAGTCCACATACTCGAACTGATGCTTCCAACTACCCTGTTCCCGGTTGTAGTCGCTGTAGACGTAGAAAACATTTTTGACAAGTTATATTTGCAAAGTACTGCAGAGTGGAATTCTGGCGAATATGCCTACATGGAGTAATATATTGTATACGTACCAAATGGCTAGGGTTAGACAGGACCGAGTGATATCTGATCCCAGATCATTGAAAGGGTAGTGTTAGAAGGGTGTCTACTCTGCCCATCAATTATCGCAATGGCCTTGAACAGGAATACGATATTGGAAATTAGGTAGGTGCGTTTGTGTTGCATGCGATTCTGGCCATTTCATTATATATGGGGTTGACATATTGCTACTTAGAAGTACTTTCGTAGGACTCGCACAAGCCACAATTGTGCATGAGTGATTTGGGTCACTGCTAGGACTGACTTAATTGATCTAAAATTCATAAATTCCAGTCAGGCATCCAGAGTCTGCCGTGCTGTGCAAGGAACTGTCAGGCACTGTGACGTCCAGTGGCGACGCCAGACAATTCGCTGTCGAGGTATCGTGTTTTATTAGGCCCTGGATGAGGTCATGCCCATGGAAAGAAAAATGGGTAAAAGGTTGAGAGCAGTCAGGGGACAAGTATCGTTTGGAAGACGCTATCAATAATTTTGCACAGCACTGCACTGACGAGAATGGTGATTCTACAGCATCTCTGATACCGCTATACCAATGTATTGATTACACTGATGGGTGCGATCTTTAGGGAATTTTGTACCACCTTTGGAACAGGCATTGAATGGCGTTGTGGAAACTTTTACTCCCTAATACAGAAGGAAAACTGTGAGTCTCTATCTTTGAACATAATTATTTTGCAGCAAAATTAAAACGAGAGGCCTGACAGTGTACAGATTCACACTTGGCAGAAGCTGGGTTAGTGACAGCAGAATTCTCTTTGCTGGGATGACTACTATTAAGGAGGATGCTATTGCAGAACCAGGTCCCTGTGAAGGGCAACTCTGCAGGTAGCATGTGCACGTGGAATGGCAGTTAGTCATTGCCCATATCTGGGGATAGGACCTGACTAGATAGGATGATCATGACGTCGAAAGGTTAGAGAACCTATATGAAAAAGGTTTGTGTAGGTCCTTCCCTGACAAGGAATGAGACAGTGAGCTCCTATAGAGGATGATTTTTGATCTTCAATAAATTGATTGTTGCAAGCACTGTGGGATGGAGTATCAGTACTGGAGTGAATCCCTACGTAGAGGACAATTCAGCTTTAGCTTAAGGTTGGCAATAGTAGAACAGTGGTGACAACTATATTGTATGTTCGTAGATTAATTCAAGCCTGATTTAGCAGATCTGATTGAGGCAGTGACTTGACACAGAAGTAGACCTAACAGAGAGCAATAGGCTTCGATCCTAGGCCATGCACCCAAGATCTCCAGGAATGCAAGATTCAAGATGCAGCACTTTATTTAGATCCACAAGACGAATATGACTACTAAAAGACTATTTACCCCTCATTGACTCTGAATTCCCCTGTTGTAATGGTTTACAAGTCAGTTTTTACCATAAGGATTAGTACTGAAGAATGCTTCATGTACATGGGCGAGGTCACTGGGTTCTTTACACGGTGCTGTTACTAGCTAAAGAGTTCATAGCATGATCCAGAAAATCAATTAACAATCCAGGTGTTAGCAATGGGTGACAGGTCCTGCACAAGATGGAAATTCAAGAAGTGGCCATCTGACTAGAGATGTGTAGAGGACAGGGTGGCAGGGGTACTGTGCTCGCCTGGGAAGGAATCATCATGTCCTTCAAAGAGAACATATTTGATGAAACTGAAAAACTGAATATATGTCTGGATTATGACTGACAAGGGCAGGTATTTGCCACCCTCTGGTCTTGCAACCATCCTCCATGCACCGGCCCCACAGGCCCAAGCTACTGCCTAAGGTAACTGTGAATTCTTAATCATGGGAAATGGGCCAACCTCCCACACCTCACTCCCCGATCTAGTAGTTATATTGTTTTGAGCATTAATTGATACCTGTTTATTCTGAGAACTGTCATGTCTTAAGATACTTAAGATATACTGGGAAGTTTAAAGAATAGGTATTTTATGGCTACTGGTTAAGCAATGCCAAGCTCTTTGGAACAATCCTTTTACTGCTGTTTTGAAAATGTTGATCTTGAATAGTATAATAAAACAGATGAAAAAGTGGCAAAGGTCAGCCGCACCGCTGCAACAGAGTGAGACTAACACTCACAGCTTCACAATGTCACAAACTCACCTGGAGCTGCTTCTTGATGGCTCTTAGAAATGGGGTCTTTGGTTGACAGTCAGGTTACCCCCTGTTCAAGCAAGGACCCTCACTCTAGTCAGGGTAAAAGAGAATCACCCTCAGCTAACCCCTGCTTACTCCCTTGGTAGCTTGGCAGAGCAGTAGGCTTAACCTCAGAGTGCTAGGTGTAAAGTATTTGTACCAACACACACAGTAACTTAATGAAAACACCACAAAATGACACAACATCAGTTTAGAAAAATAGGAAATATTTATCTAAACAAAACGAGACCAAAACGACAAAAATCCAACATACACAAGTCAAGTTATGAATTTTTAAAGATTAAACTCCAAAAATAGCGCTTAGAAACAAAAATGCTTCGATGAGATGTTAACACGGCGCCGTGACGGAGTCGTTCCCAACAAGCCGACACCAGCGGCGCCGAACACGGAGTCGTGTAGACCCCCAAGTACAGTACCTTTGGTGAAGAGTGAAAACAAGCCGATGCGTGAAGTCGGGGATTGCGGCGTCTGTGCGAAACGTTGAATCCGCGCACTTCGAGCGGCATCGGTCACGACGTGGTGCAGCGACTTCCATGGAGTCGCGGACTTCAGTGGGGCTGCAGCGGCGTCGGGCCTGCGAAGAGCGTCGCGTTCCAGCGAGGGTTACGGCGTCGGGTGCAGGCGGCGTCACCGGATTCAGCAGCGGCGTCGGTCCGGAGTCGTCCAAAGTCGATTTCCTTGGATTTCCACCAGCTTTCCTTTCAAGGGCCCAGGGACTGGATAGGGCACCACTTGTCAGAGCAGGAGTCTCTCCAGAGACGCCAGGTGCTGGCAGAGAGAAGTCTTTGCTGTCCCTGAGACTTCAAACAACAGGAGGCAAGCTCTAACTCAAGCCCTTGGAGATTTCTTCACAAGATGGAAGGCACACAAAGTCCAGTCTTTGCCCTCTTACTCTGGCAGAAGCAGCACTGCAGGAAAGCTCCACAAAGCACAGTCACAGGCAGGGCAGCACTTCTTCCTCAGCTATCAGCTCTTCTCCAAGCAGAGGTTCCTCTTGGTTCCAGAAGTGTTTCTAAAGTCTGTAAATTTGGGTGCCCTTCTTATACCCATTTTAGTCTTTGAAGTCACCTTTCTTCAAAGGGGACTCACACCTACTTGTGAAATCCTGCCTTGCCCAGGCAAGGCTTCAGACACACACCAGGGGGTTGGAGCCGGCATTGTCAGAGGCAGGCACAGTCCTTTCAGATGAGAGTGACCACTCCACCCCTCCCTTCTAGCAGAGATGGCTAATCAGGAAATGCAGGTTACACCCCAGCTCCCTTTGTGTCACTGTCTGGTGTGAGGTGAAAAACAACCCAACTGTCAAACTGACCCAGACAGGGAATCCACAAACACGGCAGAGTCACAGAATGGTTTAAGCAAGAAAATGCTCACTTTCTAAAAGTGGCATTTTCAAACGCACAATCTCAAAATCAACTTTACTAAAAGATGTATTTTTAAATTGTGAGTTCAGGGACCCCAAACTCCACATGTGCCTCTACTCTCTAGGGGAATCTACACTTTAATCATATTTAAAGGTAGCCCCCATGTTATTCTATGAGAGAGACAGGCCTTGCAACAGTGAAAAACGAAGTTGGCAGTATTTCACTGTCAGGACATATAAACCACATTACTATATGTCCTACCTTATCCATACACAGCACCCTGCCCTTGGGGCTACCCAGGGCCTACCTTAGGGGTGCCTTACATGTAAGAAAAGGGAAGGTTTAGGCCTGGCAAGTGGGTACACTTGCCAAGTCGAATTTACAGTGTAAAAATACACACACAGAAACTGCAGTGGCAGGTCTGAGACATGATTACAGGGTTACTTGTGTGGGTGGCACAACCAGTGCTGCAGGCCCACTAGTAACATTTGATTTACAAGCCCTGGCACCTCTAGTGCACCTTACTAGGGACTTACTAGTACATCAAATATGCCAATCATGGATAAACCAATCAACATTACAATTTACACAGAGAACATATGCACTTTATCACTGGTTAGCAGTGGTAAAGGGCTCAGAGCTAAAAAACCAACAGCAACAGGTCAGACAAAATAGGAGGCAGGAGGCAAAAAGATTGGGGATGACCCTGGATAAGCAAAAAAGCCCAACAATGGCACAATGAGAGTTGCTGGTCCAGTCTTGGGAGCACAGCTTTCAGCACTCCTTTGTGCATAGGAGGGCTGTGTTCTTCCTGACGTCTTCGGGAAGCGATCATTTACTCTAGTTCGTGATTGAGTCTGTTCAATACACAGCCGCATCCTCACCTTAGTACTGCACATTGATAGTCGAAAATAGTTTTCCATAGTTTCTTAGGACGTTGGTTCCAATGAACGATCTTTACTTCCTGGCAAGCAAGATTTGGCTGCCTGAGCTGAATGAATTGTGATTTAGGTATGTGTTAGATGAGTCACAGGTTTTACTATCATACTGGGTTACCTGTGTGGTACTAAGGGGATTGGGCAAGCTCACATGCATGTGGTATCACTTGTACAACATGAGTGTAACTTGCAGGAGATATGTGTAATTAACTCAAACATCAAAGGGCACATGCATAGTGAAATGATGCAACCACATTTCAGTATGACAGACGATTCGAGTTACACCATAAATATTAGAAAAAACGAAGGGCCTCCTATATTATGCCTATTCGCGAATTAGGGATGGACAAATTGCATACCAACTTGTTTAAAAATAGGGATGAAATTTGACTCGTGACCTCCGTAGGAAAAGGTTACATGACAAATCATCCACTCGCAGAGACTCAAAATTACCTGCTTAATGAATATTAAGTAGCCATGGTAACATTTCGTCCCCAAAGTGAATGTCTACTAATTCAGGGATCCTGGCCTGCATTTCCAATTGTAATCGCAAATCATTGGTATATTTATTTGCAAATTTCAAAGAGAAGGGGACTTCCTCCTCTTGATTCGCAATGAGTCACAAAACATATTTTATGAGTTAGAAAAACTTCTCCGATTTCGTAAAATACCTTCCGAACCCATGTGTACACAAACAGTCACATTATTGTTGATGCACAGTAACAGTGAGAATACACACACATTTGCATAAGATGTTGAATACTCAGTCATGGATGCAGATAGGTTCTGACCCTCTTTAATGTTGTACTAATATTAATCTTTTATGTTGCACATCTGGAATGTGCAGTTTACTTTAATCATAACATTTGTCTAGTCTGTCATGTCCTACACACACCAGATATATAATCAGATATTATACCTCTGATGCAATGTGGCTTGTATACAGAAGAGAGGTGACATCACATAACAATACAAAGCTATAATGAACTTCAATGGAAAGCAACGCAGTGTCCAAGGAATACATACATTTGCAATGCTGACATTTGCCCGTGCATTATCATGGCCAAGATGAAACTTTTATAGGCATTCTGCACATCCTCATTCGCGGTCACACAACTCTGTTACACAACAGTTACCTGACATGAAATCTGCACACCATGAAGTAGTTTACACGTATCGATGCTAAAACACAGACATCTGTAAATGGTATGAGTGCCTTCCAAAATGGGGTAGGCATTATTAGTGACTCCACCATGACAGATGTTATTGGCATTTCTTGGGCCGCATGTGAATAAGACATGTACTTGGCTGTAAAGCACATGTTCACCTTGTTCCCCGTCTCCTACACAGTTTCAGCTTGTAACTCTGAACGTGATGTATGTCTCATTGAGCTGTATTTCTAGGGCCCTGCGAAAAGGACACCTTGCAACAAGAGAGGTTTTAAGGAATGGGCAAAGTGGGCTCTGGCCCTGGGCCCCAGCCTTTCAGAGGGGGCCCTGAAAGAGCTGGCTCTGCAGAGAGTCTTGCACTCGTGATCTTGAGTAATTCCTAAACAGATTGTTTTAAATGTGTGATGTGTGAGAATCTATTAGACACTTTGTTATAAAAAAAAAAAGAAAAATAAAGTTCACATATAAGAAATGGGAGTGTTGTCACAGATTATTTGCAGTAGCATTTGTGCGTTGTTGCTGTGTTACAATATTGAAAACAATCCATCAATAGTAGATGTAAACACATTAAGAATTTGAACAAGTGTGCCAGTGCACTGCCAGTGACCGGGTCAGAGGGCATAAATGAACTGGATCATAATTTCAAAGCTGGTCTTAAAAGCCCCCCTCCAATTCTTTTGGCCCAGGACCCCTCAAATCCTTAAAATGCCCTTGCTTGCAACACACGTTGGCTCCCCATGACTCTGTGTCTAAGGTTGGTGTGGGAGATGAAGGCAATGCCAAATGTATTTTCTCCGATGGTCTTTGTGGATGAATGTATTCTGTAGTAAATAGTTGGCTACAAGTGCTTTCAGTCGAGTAATGCGAAGTGTCTGTCTGATTTGACAGAAATTCTTACGTGCCCACACTGACAGAACACACACACACTCCTCTGTCTTGAAGGCCTTGGAAAATGTTGACTAGTTTGAAAAATATCACGTTGTAAGTACCTCTAACAATCCGCCCCCCTCTATCATTCCAATTCCCCTTCAGCACCTCCCTCCCCAATTGTCCTGATCTTCATGCAATGTGTTTTAACAAGAGATCCCAGTGTGATTGATGGGCAATATGAAGCTCATCCCCCAATCATACTGACCAAGCTGATTTGAGTTGAGTTTGAAAGCTGGGATGCTTTATAAGGTATAATAAGGTTTGAGGAAACCCACTGTCACCTGCAGGTGAAGGATATTAGGCATGTTTACAGCACTGCAAATGATCTTCATGCAATGCACAACATGTTGCACATTGCCCGATATTTTCACTTGCATCAGCATCACTCATATCTGTGTGATACATGTCATTTTAGACACTACCGTGGATATATTCTTGCATACACTGTTGTTATTCATAGACTAGCCATATTTTCCATTTTGACATCATTTGTAGGCAGTGGAAGAGCTATGGAAGATGTAGCTGCCATGCGTTTGATGAAGGTGCTCCTGATACGTCACACAGATTAAATGTGAATATATACGCTGTTCAATGCAAGTTTTGGTGGATATGCTGGCTCTTCCTTTCAATATATTTTAATTGAGCAAGACATTCCTGTCTCACACATAAGATTGTGGTCCATTTAGTTTTACTGCTTGAGTTGCTTTTCAGCGTTTCTGTGCTTTTGGACTTTATCACCTGGTTAGGATTTGGCAGGGTAAGTAGTGCATGATAAATAGGATTTATTGGTGACTGAGGGGAGCGGAAAGGCTGCTTTGCTACAAGGCGTCCTGCTGCTTCAATTCAGGTATGGAGACCTTGGTGCCACAATTTTGGTTAGAGGAGAATTAAATTAATTTTAGATACCTAAATATACAGGGGCAATCTGCATATGAGTTAGTATTTTTTTGGTTTGGTTAGGATGTAGCAAAGAAATGTTGAGGGTGATAAAAATTGTTAGGTGAACTATTACCAAATGTGAATGAACTAATTAATTGTTTTGAATTATAATTTTAAAAATTATGTTTGCTATAATTTTAATGAGGAGTTTTACATTTTCTCGAAAGGATAATGATTTTTTTATATGAGGAGGAAACTCGAATTCTTCTAGGAATCCCATGTGGGTGATTACAATGTTAAGGTAGAATGTAAGGGTTAAGGTGAGATGAGTGGAGGATTTCTAATTGCATGGTTGATGGTTTAACAGTGTGAGCATTTATGTCGATCGATTACTACAAATGATTATATTTGTTTAAAGACTGGAGTGGATTTTGCTGCAGAAATATTTTTTGCAGTTAGCAGGAATAAAGTTGGTAATTTCACACTTTTGAATACCTCAGGTGGGGAGTAGGGTTCTGTTACTTATCCTTAGGTTAGGATTGTATTTTACAATTGATGAACTACTGTGCTGTTCTTTAGTGTGAAACCAACTTGTGCATTTGAATGCATGAAGTGATAATATTTTGCTATATCCTTTATGTTGGTGTTCTCTTTTGTACTTCGTTTTATTCGTTTTTTCCGTGTTGGTCTTTGTCTGCGTTTTTCTTGCTATCCTTATGTAACTTTTATAGTACATCTATTTATATGTAATGATCATGTATGTGATTGAAAGAAATGTTAATGAAACCTGTTGGTAGAGTTACGTATTGTTCTTGATTAATTTGATTTTTTGCAAATAATTGATTCTTTATGATGAAAATGGCTATATATGCATAGTGAAAGGTTAAATAATTTCTTCTCATTGAGTTTTTGACTTCACATGTTTTTGGTCAGCCTTGCAAAAGTGGGTTGTCTGTGAAACAGGTGTTGGCTGGCTGTGAAGAGCATATGTTTGGAATTTGAAGAAACATTTTGAGGAATATGGATTGCTGAATTTTTCTTCACTTCTTACAAAGAATGGATGGATACAAAAGAAATGAACTATTGTTCAGGTAATACCAGTTATATTGGCATTTTATCACCTCAATGTTGATTTTCAGCTTTATTGCTTAATAATATAAGCTCCCTAGTGGCTAATTAAGGATCCGAGAGATGAAATGCTGGGCTCCATCTTTGTTTATCCAATTTAGTTCAATATTTTATAGATATGTATATTTGTTATCTACTGAAGTAAGCATTAGTCCCCCCAAGGGGTGTACCCCATGCCTGGGAATCTTGGTGTGGGGCAGGAATTGACTTCTTGGCCAATTTATACAAAACCTGGCCTGAGAACCAAAAGGAGACTGGGACACCAAGCTGCAGAGTCTATCATCTGAAGGCGCATCACTGATTGAATATATTTTCCTGCAGTTGCCACTTCATTCTTCTTAACAGTAGAAAATCCTATTCAGCTGGACCTTCTGGCTAGGGCGTCTTGGGCTTGAGGAGCTCTATTTAGATACAGCCTGTAGATCTGCTGAAGAAATACAACACCAAAATTGCTAAGTCCAAAGCTAGCTTTTGATCAACCCCCAACCTGGTCCGTGTATCCAACCTGTGCTCTATCACGGTTAGCCGTAAAATTTGACCTTTCTCCAGTCTATTGCAACCAGATTACCTTGGTTGGAGTTTTCTGTTTTTAGGTACTATCATTTTATGAAAAGTTTAAAAAGTATAACTCAGGCTCTGTTTATTGTATATTTGTTATTTCGGTATCATTTTATTTGTAAATGTATTAGCATTTTCAAAATTGTTTGGGAGTTTTCTGGTGTTGTATTCTCACTTTACTACTGTTTGAGTGCTTCCAAAACTCTTTTCACATTGCCTGTAAGTTAAGCCTCACTGCATTTGTGCCAAGCTATCAGAGGGTTAAACATGTTACTGTAGTAACTTTGGTGGTTCACCACAAAGAGTTGTGATTATTATTTGAAGAGGGTTCTCACCACCTTCTACCAGTAATCCAATATTTAACAGTAGCCTTTAAGGGTTTGCAACAAATAATACTTATAGCAGTTGTCTGATGGCCACATTATCATAATGAGCACATTTAACAGAGACCTATCTCTACACCTGAACTCAACATCAGGGTTTGAAGGATGTGCAAACTGGACGTGTTCTTAATTTAAGAAAATACCTATTGCAATTCTAGAAGCCCCTTAACATTGGCTGCTAGTGGGAATTCTGTATCTGGCTAGACAATCCTAGGTTTTTGATTCACAATTGTAAGTTTGGAGTCAGGACCAGGGGGGCTCCAAAATCAAACTTTTTATTTTATTTTTTATTTACGCTCCGTGGTGCCAACATGAGTGTTAAATTCATATAGGTTACCTTGAATAGACCATGGTCAGGATATAAGGGGTTACTTAGACTATATAATAATACATAAGAAGAACATCAGACCTAACACAAGTAGGCACATTTAATAGAACTCAAACAGAGACTGATTTCAGGTCAACAGTGTCTGGGTAAGTACAAACAACACACGTGCATTTTGTTGAATAATGGGGTGTCAGACGCTATGGACATTCAACAAAAAGGCCACATTTAAGACACTAGTACAAAGTACCCAATAATATGCTACGCAGTTCTCTTGTATATAAATGTCTGTCAAAATGTTAACTCAAATTCATATTAAGATGTCTATATGTAAATGTATCCCGGTCTAGAACAATACTGTTAGCCACAAAATCTACTAAACTCTACAACAACCATGTTTTGTAAACAATAGCTTTAAACTGTGTTTGCTGTCAGAATATGGAGTTTGCAAGTGTAACAGTTACCAAAGGACAGAAGTTCGTTTTCTGGGAAAAATTAATCTGTGATAACCATAATTAATATTCCATATGCCTTTGCACAAGTGCCGTAGGCAATAGTGCACGTCTGAAAAGGTGGATGGGATGGTAGATATGCACGTCTTTCCATAAGGCACCACTCACATTAGAGCAATTGATTTAGAAAGGGTAGACCACATTTTTCAAGTTGTGACTTGAGTCGTAATATTCTGACATTTTTGTGACCCTGAAAAAAAACAAATATTACAGTACAATAAAAGAAAAAAGAACATACCTTACCCCCTTGTTTCTGCTCTCTGGCCTTCAGCTTCCCATCCAGCCGTGGGTAGGCCATCACCAAGATGCAGACCATTAGGACTGTAAGTGTGTACCGCATCGGCTTCCTCTCCAGGGAGGACTTTCTGATCTGGGCCTCACTGTTACTTTGGTCCAGCATCACAAGTCCTCGCATTGGTTCTGGCAATCCAGGCTACAACACTTATAATTCCCCAGGGTCTGCAATTACCTCTCAATAGCCTGCTAACTCTTCTTCTGATGGGGATTGTCCTGGACATAGCACAAAAACATGAAAAAAGAATACACATTTGAATGTATAATGCCACATCGCACAAGTAATACGTTTTCAACATAATTTTGCAAATGTATGGGTTAATTGTCATTTATGTTCTTTATATGAGGAATGCAGTTTTCATATTTAACATTTACATATATATGTGTGTGTGTGTACAAACAACGAAGAATTAAACATATACATATTGGTTTCAATGAAAAACCCAAAGATTAAACCTTTAATAGTTATTTATTCTCTCTCTATAGACCAAACGTAAACTACACAAACATTAGAAATGCTAATGTTATAATTATATCTCAAATTTATAATTTACACCACCTTTAAATGACTAATTAGATTTAAGCTTTTTATACAATTAAAAATTAAACTACACATTTTAGAAATTCCAAATTTATACTTATTCAAGATATTTATAATTTACACAGCACCTTCAAAATACTATAAGTTGCATACTTGCGTACACAGTGTCGTCACCTCATTCACCACACAACATAGTCCACAACTAGTGTCTGCACCACACATGTCCCCTGCTAGAGCCAGAATACACCAGCAAAGAGTCTCATGTCCTTTTCCAGACCTTGCCACCATGCAGGAGACATACATCATCAAGAAATACTGATTGAAACATCAGACTATATTGGATATGGCATATCAGTACCCACCAGAACTGTTAGCCAGGTATTGCAACCCCACCGCAATCTCACTTGTGACGTAAATAGCAGTACTGCATTTCATAGAAACTGGCTCCTGCCAGAACACAGTTGGAGATTGCAATGGGATGCCCCAAGCCACTTCTTATGTGTGCTCCATCAATTTATAAATGTGATGCTTTATCACAAAAATGAGTACATCTAAGCTCCAAATGATGTAGTTACTCAGAACTATAAAGGGGATTTTTGTGCATTGGGATGCATGTTGTTGGTGCCACTCATGAAACACATATTGCTTTGGTACCACCCGATGATAACGAGTTTACAGAAACAGGAATATCTACCATTGCATCAATGTGCAGGTGGTGTGCATTTCGGACCTGTACATCACAGGTGTACGTACAACATTCCTAGGATCCACCCATCAGTCCTTAGTGCTATGCATCTGCAGCATACAATGGCAGATGCCACAACATAGACATAAGTGCTTGGCTTGTTGGTAAGTGGTGTGATCATACATTGTAAATCAGAAAATAACTAAGTACCCTGAAAAGTTTGCAAAGAATGCAATTTACATATAAGATTAATTTGTAATTTTCAGGAGACTCTACATACCTAAGCCGACCATGGTAGGTGCTATCTCTGAGGACTACAGCAATGCCAGGGGGAGTCTGCCTCAATGAGGTATGGTGTTCAAATGAGGAAGCCTCTGTAATGGTCTTTTAGGCTCCACAAAGCACGTTTCCATTGCCTGGATAAGTCCAGTGGAGCCCGCCTCTACTCATCTGACAAGGTGTGCCAAATAATTCTGTTGTGTGCTGCACAACACTGCCCTGCGGTGGAACATTCCTTTTATTCCTGACGATTACTTCAATGATGACACACAGGGTAATGTTGCTGATTTGCAGCATGAAGATGACAGCAGTGGGGATGAAGAGTGACTTCAGGCGAGAAGTAATTGATAATGTCTTTGCAGTCTGATAAGTTTGGATTAAAATATTTTACTCATAATCTAATGAATTATTTTAAAGTTGCTTGATGACTCTCAGTACGTTATGCTTGTTCCCTTCAATAAAGTCTCATGTGGGTGGCTCAACATGACTATATAAGCTATGTTTTTTTTTTTTTTTACTTTAGATACACAGTATATGTATGTGTACAAATAATCCATTTAGTAAAATACTAGTAACATTGTGTTCTGCTTTCACTAATGACCGAGCTGACAAAAATCTCTGGAATGCACTTCTTAGTTCAAAGAAGACATTCATTATTACTTCACCACGAGGTTCCTAAAAAGAGATTAGTAGGTTGAAAGCACACATTTAAAAATAGTCACAGCAATGAAAGGAAAATATAGCAAAGTGATTCTCAACTGCAATGTACGCAGCAAATATATGTGATTATATTATAGCATAATTGCAAAGCAAAGGACAAAGTCAAAATTCATCACCGTAGGGCCTGCCATGCTCTTCATCTTTCTCATGCCAACAAGAAGACAACCCCTGTTCAACTGCGAGAAAGATATCCACCCTCACTGGACAAGTGTATGTGTCAGGCATCTGACGTCCAATCCTGGCTGAGGTCTCAGAATTCCCCTTACTACTGAGCAGGGCCACCTTTTTATATCTTAAACAACCACAGAAAGAACCCGCTAGAAGGCCCCTCCCTCTCAGATGGAAATATTCAAACATGCTGGATACTGTATGTCAGAGTTGGAAGAAAAACGTTGAAAATTGGCCAACCTTTCAATGCTCCCCTTCCAAGGCCAACCAGTTCCCTGCACTGGAGAGAACAAAAAATATGTGCTCTCTTATCATGCAATCGTGTTCGGTAAGAGAAAATACGAAACACACAAGCCTAATTTACCATGTGGAAAAAACACAGCTCATCTGCAATGTCCCAAATGCAAAGGCTAATGCCACTATAAAGCCAATAGGCTGCTAAACTGAATACAAAATGTAATCTGCAACTGGTGAACACTGAAAACTAATATGCACAGTGGTAAAACACAAAGTCAGGGGTCAAACCTATCTATTTTCAATACACATTGTAATGTATTGCTTATGAGGATATCAAGGTACCTTAGTGAAGGTGCAAAAATAACATCACTTAAATACATTGTATTTCCTAAAAAGTGACATCACACTCATCTTCTGTAACACTACAGAATTATTGGCAAAACTTTAAGTGTGTGAGCACAATTATCGGTGATGTAGAGATATTGAAGGTGAGGTGTCTGCATATGGATGTGTTTGTATGTATTTTGTTCTCCAATAACATTTATCTGATTCACAGAGTGATTTCAGTGTGTGTGCTTTTGATTTTTTTTAAATGCCACAGATAAATGTACATGTGTCTTAGAACCTTTATTTATAAACATGTCAGTGGGAACTCGCAGATGGTAAGGGGTGTTTAGGTTTTAGGGTGGGTATCGGTTTTGGGGTGGTAAGGTAATCTTTAGGGTAGGTAGGGTTTGTGGGTGGAAAGGTGTTTTTATGTATACACACACACACATATATATATATATATATATATATGTATATATATATATATATACGCACACACACACACACACACACACAGAGAACTGTATATATTACATATAGGGTATGAAGAAACATATTGCTTGGTTTGGCAAATTCAATTTGCCCAAAAACAATTCTCACTCAAAAGTTGTTAACTATGTTTTGCATCAATTTATTGTTTGGATCTGTTATAAATTTTATCATGCTGACTGTGCTCCATATTTGTACAAGGTGTAACAGCCACATGAGTATGCCATGCATGTTTGTTCAATATAACAAAAAATCTAAGATCAAAAATTAACAAACTACATTATTAAACAATAATGGTCACATTGTATTTTTGAATAAAAAAAAAAAATGCTTTCACTTTTACAGGGAGAAAGGAAAATATAACATAATAAAACCCAGAAACAGAATTACATAATTGGTTAAAATGAGATTACTAGGATGAGTCCACAGTTATTTGGAGTTCGTGTCCAGAGAAATCTATGCGTGTGCCTCTTGGTGGTGGTCTTTTTAGAATCATCTTCTACTGCTCCAGATGACTGACCCCTTTGAGGGAAAATCATGTCACCTGAGTCGCAGGCTGAGAGGTAAGACCAGGGGTCTCAGTTTCCTGGACCTCCCCTCCTGTGGAGGTACTTGGTTTGGTGGTGGATGTTGAGCATTGTTCAAAGAAAGAGGTAGCGGTTTCCCTAATTGCCCTGCAAAGGTCCCAGAAACCATCATGCACCACACCAGAAAATGAACACATAATAGATATGTGATGCTCTAGAAGGTAATTAGTG
Organism: Pleurodeles waltl; assembly: GCF_031143425.1. NCBI lineage: Eukaryota > Metazoa > Chordata > Amphibia > Caudata > Salamandridae > Pleurodeles > Pleurodeles waltl. The sequence continues at coordinate 1,168,191,044 of NC_090447.1, read as the reverse complement.
GCACCTATGCACCCACTCCAATGCTGATGGAGTAGTATTCAATGGCAGACGAGTGTAAGGTGCCGATGGAGGACAACCGCTGGTCCGACGCATCAACTTGAGTCAAGGCTAATGGAATTGATTCCATCAAATATATAGACTGGGCCTGAGAACCTCTGCTAGCATGATAGACAGATTAAAACCTCCATCACGGAGGACAGATGGACCAGCTGCCAAAAAATAAATCAGACCCAAACTAATCTTTGAAATACAAAAAAAGATAAAAATAACAGAAAAAATAGAAATAGGCAACAACATTTTCATCTGTCTTTTTTTACCCAGATGGTTGATTTACAAATGTAATTTACTGTTACGTCTGTTGGACTGCTCAGGGCACAGGGACATTGTGGCCCATATTTATGGGAAAATGATGGTGCACGACGGTACGCCAAAATTGGCAGTGCTGCGCTCCACCATTTTCACAACACAGGGATGCGCCATATTTAAGTGAATGCAGAATGCAGCACGCATAGAAAAAGTAGTATTCCTAAAGGTATTCCTCCTCGTTGTGCCTTGCTTACACCACCCCTGGGGATGGCGTTAGATTTTGGTGCTGCCTCAGGTTTATGAAATCTTGTAAATCTAAGGCAGCGTCAAAACGCAATGGGTGTTGCTGTGGCACACCCACAGCAACACCTATTGTATGCCCCTCTGACACAGAGAACTGCGTCAGAGGAGCCCATATTTACAAGGAGACGTAACGCAGCAAAAAGTGTCATTACACCTCCTTGTAAATATGGAGCAAAGGTTAGTGCCACTCTAGCATCACAGAAAGTGACGCTCCAGTGGCGCTAGGGGCTCATAAATATGCCCTTTAGAGTTTGTTGGTTGTCCAAAAACACGTGCTACGCAGAGCCAACAACTGAGCTGAAGCTTATGATTTTTCATTGTGTACTGACCATGCAACAATTTATACAGTAAAAATCTAATGAATTAAATGGGTATGGAGGAAAACTAAGCATTTTTCAATGCATCGAAGATACCACATTGTTATGTGATACAGTGGGCGTTTTGCAAAATGTTTTCTTTCTTGCACACTGGATTACTTTTGGGAGCCACTATGGAGAAATTCAATTGACAATATCATATGTTCTACTATTCTTTGTTCCCACTATTCTCTAGATAAAAGTGGTACCTAATTTTTGTGGAAAGCCCCAAAATGAAAAAGGGAGACATCACATTTTAGCCATGAAAGATGACCCATTTTTATGTTGTGGGTAGCTCTTGTACATAAGAGTAGCCACTGTACACTCAGGCAGCAGAAAGGCCGCTGGGCCTGTTCTGGGATTGGGCAGCAGATGGGAGATAAGCTAATAAAAAAAAAAAAAATCCCCTGTTATCTAGTGTTTTTTTTGCCTCCTGCCTTCCCCCCCCCCCCCTCCCCCCAGGAACAGAAACGCAATGGCCAGGATGGGCCACTCACCCCTTTTTTTTTTTTTATGCAGCCCATGCATCATAGTTATTTTTCTCTTCTCCCGGAGGGATGCAGATTGTGGTAATTCCCCCAAATCTGACCCCCTGGGGTAAAGCAGAAAGTCTATGTTGCCCCTTTTTGTGTGTTGGCAAAGCGAGATACACAGGTGGACTGTTCCTAACCCTTCTTTTTGTATACAGCATTGATCACTGGTGTTCCAGTGGACTCTCTACCCCCTTGGAGAGGAGGCAAAATGGGAGTAAACCACTCCAAATGTTACCTCCATGGGGGAAGAATGACTGTGTTGCCCCCTTTGAGGTGCAGTTATTGCCGGATGCCAGAATGCACTGCTCCTATCCCTTTTTATGAATCGGATGATCCCTGGTGGTCAGGGTGATTAGGATTAACCTAAATTGCACTCGCAAAGGACATATGAAAACTGTTTGTTCTTTTTGGGGGAGCAGGGGTGGCACTTGCCCTCGGGGCAGTCACCCCAAAAAAGTATCTAGTCGGAGTATCCCTACTTTAGGATTATGCTCCCTGTACAATCCCCAAGCAGGAATCCATTTGGTAGCGATACCACTGGAAAGGGGGCATGGTCTCCAGCACAGATCGTTATTCAGAGAGCATAGTATGCACCCTGAGCATGGATCAAAGTGAAAGCAGATAGTGCCTAATGGTGTCATCTGGTTTCACCGTGTTTACAGTGATATCAGCACACAGTGCATTTTCTTCTTTAATTGTTGATGTCAATGGGTCTTCTGCTGCATTTAAAAGGTTAAAACCTTTATATAGTAGTTCAGTAGCCACACGATGTCCAGGTCAGAGTGGTGCTTTTCCTACTCTGTTTAGGGCAGGATGACCATCACTTATTTTCCTTATTTAGGCCCCCATGTGAGGAATGTCTGTCCCAGGAAAACCTACAGGGGGCCCTATGTGCTGGGAGAAAACACATTAGGACCAATGTTTTTTGTTTTTGAGCCTGTATTTAGAAAACAAAAAAACAAAAAATCTTTCTAGAGCAGGTACATCAAACATTGTGTGCACTTGGCAAAGGACCAGTGCCTTTGGTGCAGGAGCCGTACCAGGGGCTCCTTTGAAGGCACAGAGATGCCTGCCTCCATGGTCTAGGTCTCTAAATATTGCATGTAGTCCTGTGCCAGAGGAGCAAAGGCCCTAGCTTCCGCTCATCCGGTGGGCCAGCAAAACAGGACACGCTCAAAATGACATTCTGTTATGGTATCTGAGTGAAGTCTATTGCCCCTATGGAAATTAGACGGTGTGCTCTAGCATAGAGTTGAAATGCAACCTGGGGGCAGTTCTGCAGTGCCTGTGGCACCTTGTTATGCTGGTGTGCCGATTCATTTATGCACTGTGGGCCTGATTCACAAAGCTAAACTTACACTTTTGTGAATGTTAACAACTGTTTGCAATATACAAGGGTATTTTACTAATAGTATCCTTAGGACTGCAGAGTCTTTGCTGAGTTCTTTATGAATAGAAAACAATCGTGAACTTACACAAAAATGTAAGTTTACCTTTGTGAATCAGACCCTGTAATACTTGTTGGGGGATTTCTACTTACATGGCAAGGTTATTCTAAATGTGATTCCACTTGTTCACTGGGATGCATGAATAGTCAATAAGTTTTATGCTGCAGCTAATTAATTCCTTCCACATGGGATGGAACTACATATGATCATAAAATTGGTGCTGGTAGCCATGCCTTCCATGACGCTCCATCTATTTAGCATGAATCTCTGCATCATGGACACCTGTTCCAGGAACACAGTGGCAGCTCATCCTTATGGACGTCAGGTGGGGCTCCACTCTGTTTTCAGACATTTTTTTGTTACACTACTAGTGAATAATAATATTTTTCACTATTAGTGTAATATAAATGGAGTATAATTAGCTAGACAATGCCCTTCCATGGTAGCTGGGGTAAGTAAAAAAATGCTTTTAAATGTATGTTGTGTGCGTGCTTGAGGGTGAGAGTGTGGTTATGATAAGGAGTGTATAAGTGTGAATCTGTGTTTATGTAAAAGCGTGTGTGTGCGTGAGTGAAAGAAGAGGTGAAAGGGCATGAGAGGTCACTTCCGCTACCTCTGGCATTTCGGTGATTTGACGTCCATGCTCTGCATCACAGCAAGTTGGACTAAAGTATCCACTTTTCCAAATGGGGCTAGGATTCTCCCATTACTCTCATGCCTCACACCTTCCAATGAAAGTTGCAAGTTACAATATCAGCCCAGAAAACTTTGGTTACATTTATGTGAATCCCAAAATATACCACATTTCCTTCCTTATTTGTGGGTTGTGTGTTCCGTATTTGGCTAATTACCTGTCCTCCCGGCTTCTCTTGTTATTGTACAACCGTTTATATTTTATGCACTTGCTTTGTTTACACGCTAAACAGTTCGCTCTTCAGCAATTGCTTTTTACGCTTATAAAAATTATGCAGCCTTTGTTGTAGAAAATATTTGGCTATGTGACTCAGAGCACAGAAAATATTTGCATTTGCGTATTTATACCCGTTGAATCACTCACTATTCTCTGTTTAGAGGCAGGCGCTTGTTGCATTATTTTACATTATTCGGGTTTCCAAACGTCCTTGTTCCCATAGACCCTACTCTCCATACTTAACAGAGAATGCTTGGAAACAGTCTATATGCATGTAATAGGGACAGTGTAAAATAGGTCATTTTTATTAAAACATCGAGTAACACAATGCAGATTTACGTATATAAGTGTATATTATCACATACATCTAATGTCTCAATGCACCATAGTGTGTTGAAACAGTCAACTAGATGATCCTATACTAAATACTGACCCAGAGGTTTTTCTTGTGGCAAAGGATGTTAGAATTATTCTGTGACTACTGATGTACTTTTAGTTGGGCCACAGGGCTTCTTTCGTGACAAATTTCCCATTTAGTGATTTCTGTGAGGGTCGAAGGGGACATATTGCAATGCTATTGCTAGCGCAGGTGTTTTAATAAAAATTATTAATGAGTTTATGTATTTTGAATAATAAGTTTATGTAGAAAATATACTAACGTAGATAAATAATGCACTCATTTGAAAATGTGATCACGAAGAATGGCCACCAAAGATAACGAAATCTACTAATCAATGATTTAATACTTATGAAATGTTGAATATATGTTAGACTAATGCAGTAATGTGTCATATTAAGGGTTATGAATTAAGCTTTATTAATTGTAGGCATTAATTTAGCTAGTGTCTTGGCCTACTTACCAGGCCTCATGTAAAAGCTGTATTTCTTAGCGTTTAATAAAATGGATGTTCTAGAAAGTTAAACTGAATTTCTATTGTATTGTGTAAATGTGCTCATTATGGAAGCTTCTCGTGTAAACCAACTGCTAGGAGATGATGTTCCTGCTAATGGAACATTTTATGTGTAATGTGTGCAAGACTAACTTTCCCAGGACAAGAACAATGAAGATACTAACTAGAGTAGAAGCTCCAACAATATGGTTACCTCACAAACCGGATGATGAGGACATTGCAAGACAAACCAATCAACAACAGGTGAACGGAGTAATATTAGAATACATAGATTTGGGATTTTAGTTTTATTGGACAGATTGTGAACATATGATTAACTGACCAATAGGGATTTGGGGGGTAGTTTTAACAGTTTTGACTTAACAAGACTGCACAGAGAGAGAAGTCAGCCGATTTGCCCATTTTTCCCCGAACGAGAGGTTTCTACTTTCTTATGCGTCTTGACAAGAGACATGCTTAACTTTAATGCTTAAAGACTTTGTCTTTCCTGACTTTTAATGCTGAATCCGGATTGCTTCCTGATCGTCTGATGTCCTGAGGACGAAGACTGATTCTGCTTTGCTGATCCACTGAGGATAGGTATAACAAAACTGTGATTATTATGCATATTTGCCTTTTCTGTCCAGGTACCAACTGCGCTGCTTTGATAGAGCCATAGTTAGATGTTTTTCCAAATTTGTTTTACTAAATTGTTTTGCATGAAGCCCAACATGCTGATGCTAATCTGATGTTAGTTAAGGATCCTCACTAATGAAATGATGGTAACAGGGACTAATGCTTGCTGAAATTCTCTGCTTAACTTCATGTATATTATCATGTGTTGTAGTTCAAGCTCTGATTAGATTACGTTTCTTCTGCCACTTTGGACAGCCAGTATTGTTTCTGTATGGGTTTCATTTGATATTGAGATTAATTTACATGACCTAAGCATTGTTAATATAGGGAAATAAATATTCTAACGTATAATGAATTGTGTGGTTATTCATGACTAAAAAGTCATGGTGTGTGACAATTACTGACTCCATTGATTATTGATGCTATTGATTACTAATGATTATTGATTGTCAACTATGTACTGAAGCTATGGTAAGAACATCTTAATTGCAAGTCAAAAGGTTTATCGACCTATTTGCGTCCCCTTGTAAGTTTACTTATTAAAGGTCAGAGGCGCCAACACTATCACATTTTTCACATCACAGAACTTGTATGACAGTCTATAAAATGCAATTAGGCACATATGTCTTATTCTATAATAGATATATCAAACTGAATTACACAGGCTACTTCAGAAATGAATACTTTGAAAATTAATGAGTACTTTATAAACACAAAGAATGGCGCTACAAAAAAAAGCTATCTGAAAAGACATACTCAGTCCTAGAGAGTGACAGTGAAAGCATAACAATATACTGATAATGTTATGCCATACAATAAAGTATTTTGCACATGACGATAAACTATACAAAAAGAACCAGAGGCTTCCACAAAAATGCTGTAGCAGGAAATTGGGACACATTATGCTTATTCGTATCCTCGAGATTAGGAAAGATGATTTAAAATCTCCCTAGTTGTCACTTAATACCTTTAACATTATATCCCACTTAGACACAGGGAAGTACAGCCTACAGGTTACCCATCTCTATACAAAATCCCCCTGGGCCTGGCAACTCCAGGTCGCCCATCCAAGTTAATAGGTAGGTTCATGAATTCCACTCAGAATCCTTAGAATCTTGACTCCCTCCGTTCTACCAACAATGCCCAGTCACTTTCAACGCGCTACCTATCACCCATTCTCTACCTGTCCTAACTGTTTGGGGGTTGATTAAATGCTTAATTAATATTGACAATATACGCATAGTAGTTAATAAAATAATTTAAAAAAAATAAACTCCCTTGGTGACGTTCCTCACTATACTTAAAACTTCTTTGGGCATATGCTTGCACAGAAACATAAATGCAATTGTAAATGAAGTAATTTTTAAAACACAAATCTGTTGATACCAGCAGTGAATTGTTATTGAGAATGTGTTCAGCAATGGTTGTCATGTAGATAATGCACATAAAGTAGGGCTGTATGAAATTGTAATTAGGTGTCATTTACCATGCCTGGTGCAAAATGTGCCATGACAAGGTCACTAGTGACCTTTAGTACTCAACATAAATAAACAAATGTCATTGTCTTAATGTGACTCAATAGACAAAATTCTGAGCTGCCCTGGAAGTTCGAAAGAGGTCTCATTTGAAGCTTGAAGCCCAGCCAGGGATCCAGGAGGCCAGATAAATTCTCTCTAACCTCCCCTTCAGTCACACAGGGTGCATGGTTCACAAGAATGATGGACCAAGGATGGATACTCTGGGACCCGTGAGCTGGTCTGATGTGCTGCAAGGTGCCTGGGACAGGCTCATGTAGGGCTAGAAAGGGCTCACTTGCTTGGCCGGGTGAAGAAGCTGTGACTGGGGCTCGAGTCAGTTTCAGCTAACATGGTGCTGGAAGCCTCCTTCCCTGGGCTCCATCCTCCAGGCTGCCATATTGTAAAGTGCTCTGGATGGTGTTCACAGGCCCGAGGTGGGCTCTCCTGCGTTGGCTGAGTGATAAAGCTCTGACTGAGCCTCAGGTCAGAGCTCCAGCTAGCCCAGAATTGGAAGCCCCCATCTCTGGCGTCAATTCTCTGCAATGCCGGGTAACAGAATGCCCAGGATGGGGTCTTGCAGGCAGGGGCAGAGCTCCCCTGAACAAGCTCTTACTGTCCCCGGGTCCGAAATCCAATTGGCCCTGGGGTGGAAGCTGCTGTCCTGGGCTCCACTCTCAAGGCCCCGTCATGTTGCAAAGTGCCAGAGGAGAGGCCCTGCAGGCCTGAGGCGGTCTCCCCTGCCTGCCCAGGTTAAGAAGTTCAGACCAGTCTCCTGATTAGAGCTCCGGCTGGTCTGGGAATGGAGGCTCTCTAGCCCAGGGCTCCCTTCCACAGCCCACCGTGCCACTTGAAGCCCACAAAGGGGACCTGCAGATCCAGGAACACCTTCACTGCCTTAATGGGTTAAGAAGCCCCCAGGTCAGAGTTCCAGCTGGCCTAGGGATGGAAGCCCATGGCCCTGAGCATTCCTCTCCTATCTACCATGTCTCAAAGTGCCTGGGATGTGGTCCTACAGGCATGGGAGGGCCTCCTCCACCAGCCCGGGTTAAGAATCTCTGACATGTACTCAGGTCAGAACTCCAACAGGCCAGACATGGAAGCCCCTTCACCTATGCTCCATTCCCTGGAGAGAGCTCTAGGAGGTCAGATGCACTTCCTCAGATGCACTTCCTCAAATGCCCTCCTCTGCCCCCACCAGCAAGGACATCCAGGTGTGTTTGGCTAGCACTACCTACAATAGGTTGGTTAATTGAAGAGCCAGGTCTTCAACTTCTAAAGGAATTCAAGAAAAGAGGAGGAGATTTTACATGGAGTGGCAGGCCGTTTCACGTTATAGGTGATGGAAGAGAATGCCTATTCTCCTGTTCTGGTTCTGTGTTTGCGTGGGCTATGTGTGAGTAGGAGTCCCACAGAGCAGAAGTGTCTGGGTGGTGGGTGGTTGGTGGAAGGAGATGCAACTGTTTAGACAGGTGGGCCTGAGTTGTGTGGTGTCTTGAATGTGTGTAAGGGGAGTCTAAATTGAGCATGTGTGTTTTGAGAGTCCATGAATATCTTCGGTGTGGTGTGATGTGATGTGAGTTCTACATGGGAGGGTGAGGGTGAGTGTAGCTTCTACATTCTGGGTGGTTTGTAGTCTTCTAGTGTGTTGCTTGGTCATCCCAGTGTTGAGGGGTTTCCCATAGTCCAACTTGCTGGTGACCAGGGCCTGAGCAACAGTTTTTCTAGTGTTGCTTGGAAGCCATTTGAAGATCTGAAGATGTGAGCAGGTGAGGGCCTGAGCTGTTCAAGGGCCAGGGGAATCTGTTTCTCAAGATACTGTGTGAGCAGATGGCGCCCTTCAAGCCTGGCCATCTTGGCTGCTCTTAGCTTGGCCATCTAGTTGTGCATGCCATAGAAATGAATGATGCACCCAGATGTCCAAAATATTATGGAAGTCCCAATGAGTGTTAATTTTACTCTTTGAGCCCAGCCAGAGTTGCAGGAGGTCTGCTGCATTTTCTCAAATACCCCCTCTATAACTTGGTGTGCATGGATTACAAGAAAGGCAGGTAACCTTCCTCCAGATTAGTAGGGACAATGTACCAGGCACCCTTTTGTCATCCAGTCATTCTCTTGTGGTGCTGCAGAGGCTCAGGCCTGCCTGCCCGATGTCCCCAGGGGCCTGGGGCCTTGGCTGGAGACAGCTCTGTCTGAAGGACCTTTCCTCTGAATCTTCCTTCCCTTAGAGCAGGTAGGGATGCAAAGCTGTCACCCCATGGAGGGCAGCTTGCTTGAGAACAGTCCAGCCAGTGACTTAGAATGATGGGATGGGCATGCTTAGTCTGTTTAGAACTGGACTCCTTGGCTAGCCTCAGCTGTTTCAAGCAAAGAGCTTCCATCCTGACTAGGCTTATCCGACTTGAGGGGCTGCCTTTCATGGAGCCCCTCCCAAAGGGCTGTCCCACCCAGCAGAGTGATGGTCAAGCAGCCTGGCTGCTTGATACCCCCAGAGGGGTGTGAAGGTCAGCCTGGCTCCTTCTCGTGTTCAGCAGGTTTCAGCTATCTCATTGATCATGCCAGTAATATATGCTTGCCTCAAAGATTAAACCATCTACGTAGAAGTACACTTAGCCTGTACAGTGGAACTGAGAATGACTCATTGAACGGTTAGGGTTTCTTTGATCACTCAATTTTTTTACTTGGATAGCTGTGGTAAATCTAGAGCTGAGACATACCAATGAGTGCGGACCTCCCAGGATGTGTGATTTTATCAGATCAAAACCAAACTAGGCTCGACAGAGACTTGGTGACTCTAGAAAACCTCCAGCCGATTGCATGCCCCTATGATAGATTATACATTTGGATATATGCCCTTTTAATTACAATGATACTTTCTGTGCCTACCATTGTGACCATAGGTAACAGGGAATCAGGGTTCAATTTTGGAGAGGGATTCTGAGAAACGACAACCATATCAAAGAAAGGCAGCAGGTGCGTAAATTAACCACCCTGACTCAAGGAGGTAGTGATGAAAAATATCAATGCAGGACTTTTTCTAGGTCCTGTAATTGGAATGAATACACTTTAATTTCTTTACAAGAATCCTTTGGAGGGCAAGTCTGCTACCAGCAGCTGTAGTAATTTCAGCTTCAAAATGTTATGTTAGGTGGATTTGTAAATGTGCTTGTCATCCAAGTAATATCCAGGTGCTGGAGTAGATGAGTAAGTCGATCAGGCTCCTTTTTGACCAGTCAGGTCTCTAGGTTCTTGTGGATCTTGAATAGGGTTGGGGAGGTTCTGGTGTGATGTGGATAATGTATATTAAGGTTGCTTCATTAAAAGCTCATAGTTGGATCTTGGGATTGAGCTGGCAGTACACTGCAAGGCGAACCTGTCCCAGCCCATGCATCTCATCACACCTTTAATGCTCTTGACTGAGGATTCTGGGGGGTTTGAAGCATTTACTTTGAAAACATTAGAGTATTCAAAGCAGACCAGTTGCCTGAATACTTCAGCTAAGAATAAGAGAATAGAACTCTGGTTGTATTTTGTTGGTGTTGAGAACTGGGATTATGATTAAGAGGGACATCCGGGGCCATATGTATTGTGCAAACTAAGTGTTAAATTCTAGGATAACCGCAAGATGAACTAAAGCAAAAGTATTTGTCAGTAATGTCTAAATCAAGAATGAAAGTCAGATGTTCAAAGACGATTAGATACTGTCCTAGATCTGACTATAAACAATGCCGACTAGCAATCTGGTGGCATTATTCCCATGACCAGCTAAGCAGCTTCTGGGAAACCAAAGTCTTTGAACTCTGAGGGGAGTATGGTTGGAAAGCTGAAACAAACAAATTGATGGAAGGGCACCATCAGGAGTGTAGCATGCAGGTTAATTTGACTCAACATGGGAAACCTCATCCGGACCCAGAAAGATTTGACAGATCAATTGCTCTTTCTCAACTCTCTGGGTAGTGATGCATGGATGTCCTTAGTTGATGGAGTTATTTGGCTGCATAATGTTGATAAGCAACAAGTCTTCCAAGCTAACTAGTTACATGACCGCCAGCGGTCGGCATTCAACTTTCTAGAGGGACAAGTGGTGTTCAGCCACACAAGATTGGAGCAATAACAGGTGTGTGATGCCCTTAGGTGTCTGGTGCTGTATGTGTATTGCACTGAAGAGATCAGTATATGCCTACCCTTTGACATCAGGTGCTGGAAATTGCTGAACCCCTTTAATTATAGGAATTGGGGGATTGCAATTATTTAAAATGAAAAAGGAATTCTGAGAGGTGCAACAGGTAGAAAACAGTTGTAGAGTCATTTCTCAAGGACCAGGATTGGATTGACACATCTTCGCAGGACAGGCCTCTCAGTGGGCAGAATCCAACAGCTACAGCAGGGTTGGAATGTAGTCTTTGATGTCCCTGAGACGTCAGAACAGGAGGCAGGCCAGCAATCCTTTGGAGTCACTTTGGGTTCAAACTTATAGGTGCCAAGTCCTTCCGCAGCAGGCCAGAGATCAGCAGGGTAATTCATTAAAGCAGAGAGCAGTTATTCTTGAAAAGCAGTCCAGCAGAGTGGCACTTCTTGTAGCACAGCAGTCTTGACTCCTGTCACAGTTCTTCACTTTTCCAGTAGTGTCCTGATTCGGTAGGGGCAGAGATTTAGTAGTTCTACCCAAGTGTGCCTTTGAAGTGTGGGTGACTTCAAAGAAGGGCCTTTGAAGTGTACAGAGGTCCATTCTTCCCCAGCCCTGGCACCAGACTATCAGCAGGGGTTAATTAGCCCTTTGTGTGGGGGGACAGACACTGCCTATTCATGTGTGTCAGCCCCCTCCTCCCTTCCTGCCCAGGAAAAGCCATCAGATGAATGCAGTTGATTGTTCTGACACTTCTGCTCCTGTGTTTGTGGCTGTCTAGAGGGAATACACAGTGTGGAACTGTCACCCACCCCAGACAAGTATTGGAGAAAGGCAGCAGGCACACACAGCTGTAAGAGCAGAGAAATGCCTTTTGAAAAGTGGCATTTCTGAAACAGTAATGCTAAATCCAACTTTATCAGTAAAGAGGATCTATCATTACCATTTCAATTATATGAAACAAGATGGTGTTACTCCTTCCTGATCAGGAATTTATGGCTTAAAAGTATATTAAGGCATCATCAATGCTGGCCTATGCAAGAAGTAAGCCCAAGTAAAATATGTTGTTCCTTTTAGTTACATAGCACCCTGCCCTATGAGGTACTTATGGCCTACCTTAGGGGTGACTCATGTAATAAAGGGGAAGTTTAAGACTGGCAAGTCGAAGTGGTAAAAAACTGCACACACAGGCCCTGTAATGGGAGCCCAGAAATAAACATATAAATGAATCCTGGATTTGTAAAGCATGGCAAATCACCCATGAGAGTCTCAAGGCGATAAATTGTCATCACAGGGAGATTAAGTGATTTGCCCAGAATCACAGGATGTTCAGCGGCCAACACCAAAGCTCAAACCTGGTTCCCTCAGCTCTGAAGTCAGCAGCTCGGCCTGTTATGCTACATCCTCTTCAATGGCAGGCCTGAGCTAGGTATTGGAAGGCTACTTACGTGGGTGGCACAATAATTGCTGTAGGCCCAGTACTAGCTTTTAATTTACAGGCCATGGTATATGGTGTACCACTTTACAAGGGACTTACATGTAGATAAATATGCCAAATTTGGATATACCAATGGTCCATGTTTAGGGGAGAAGCACATGCACTCCACCACCGCTCAACAGTGTTAAATGGCTCAGAGTCCTAAGGCCAATAAAAAGATGCAGCAAACAAGTTAGGTAAACAGGCAAACAGTTTTTTGCATCCATTCAAGAAGTACTTTTATGGGTGCAGATCGAGTACTTTTTTGGTAAACCGGTTACTAAAGGGCATATTTATAAAGAAGTGGGGCAACGCAGCACAGCAAGCAAAGTTGCTGTGCTGTATTGCATCACTTGAAGAGAGCATAACTGCACCCTATCGTCAAAGAAATGGAGCAATTCTGCTCTTTTGAATCATTTTGGGCTGTCTAGCACCAGTGCAAGCACCCTTGCACCATAGTGCTTGTTCAGTGTCTGCGTTATAGCCAGGATAGTTTTTGTGAAAGAAGGGGTACCCTCCTACTCAAAAACTATCTTTGGAGGCTATTTCCTTATTGTATGTGTGCTGCAAAAGGCAGTACGCCTGCAAAAAAGGAAATAACAATAAGAAATAAAGATATTCCCTTTGTTTCTCCAGCCTCAGGCTAGCACACAACTTTGGCACAAACCATTTGTAAATATGGGTATGCTTTGAAATCCATGGGTGGATGCCCGGAACACCCAGGCACCACTCATGGTATGTCTACCTGAAGCAAAGTAATGCAATACAACACAATGTGCTGCATTGCTTTACATTTCCTTACAAAGCCACGCAAATCAACTTTTGCATGGCTTTGTAAATACACAAACGGTTTATGCATTGGGCTGCTTCAAAAACGTGGCACAATACAGATACAAAGTCTATGTAAATCTGTGCCTGTATAAATATGGGTTTGTGTCAAAATCCGCGGGTGGATGAACGGGACATACATTTATTACTTCTCCGTTATAGTAAATAGAACTGCTAAGAAAGTAAAATAAAGTCCAGCTCTAATAATGTGTAATTTTCTGAAATCAGCATGCAAATTTAACATTACAAAAGACTTGTTTGATAATGCCACATCTGAGCATATATTATAGAAACGTTACTGATTATTTGTTTGTCTTGAAAAAGCTCATTCTAGACCTGCATACTAAATATACCTCTTTAATTTATACATATTGAACAGGATCACGTGAATTGTCACACTGGCTTAATTTGCACAATCAATATGTGATGCTGCAGCGCTTTTTATTAACAAAATAATAGTGCTGCATTATGCAGATTTCATTTTTATTGGCAGCACCATTTCTGTGATGCACAGTCATGAGAGGCAAGGTGTCCAACAAAGTGTAGGGAACTCTGGTACCCCAGCCTGCGTAGTGAGTGGTGCTCTAGCCCAGGTCACTTTACAAAGCAGGACAAAACCTCCTCAAACAGTTAGACAGTAGCTGATGCAAGTTAGGCAGAATGGAACACTGAACTCAAATTTTATAATAAAAAAATAAAGGCTTTGCTTTTGGTTCACCTGCTAGCATTTAGGCCATAGAAAATTAAGTGTTGGTATACTTATTTTGATGTTTGTTTCTTTTATTTGGTCATGCTTCTCAGTGAGCTTACAGAGGCTAAACCACTATGGATCCTTAATTTCGAGTCCTCCTTCCTGTCCCTTCCAACTGTGGGGTGGTCATTGTTTCTTCATACGACAGTGCTTACTTCCTTTTGGATTTTCCTATGAATTAGGATGCTGTGTCATCTAATAGTAAATTCTCAAACGATCAGTGACTTTTTGGGGGGCTTTTATCAGTTCTTACCTACAGTGCTTCTTGTTTTTCTAAGATGATGACAGAGTCGATCAGTCACAATTCTTGGAGTTTACTGTTGCATGGGGAGCTGCGGGAGGTGGTTCTCCCATTCTTAAGTTATTTACCTAGCTCCACTTTTCTCCAGCCTCACTGTTTTCCCATCCTTAAAAGTGCTGTTCTTTCTCTTTGATAGGCTCTATTTGGCGTCCTTATGTGTGCAGGCTTTTGTTTAATTAGCTTAGCCTTGATGAGTTGGCTGCTTGATTTCCCTTCTTGGTCTGGGCATTCCCGTTCCCCTGTTCATAACAATCCTGGGACTGGGAGAAGCACAGACCCTCACACGTGGAGTCCTTGAATCCTGGACTCTGGATTCCACTCTATGTTAATTCAGGATAAAAAACAATCCACTTTAATGGTTTCCATTAAACTTTCGTTTGAGGGTTTTCAGGATTTTTGTTTGGCTTATTCTCTTGCTTACCAAGAAAGATGCCCATGGATGTAATGCTCTAACTAGCTATCAGTAATTTTCATTACTCCAAGTATCTGTGTCCCTCCTCACAGTCCTAGATACCCACTTTCCTGCTCAATTGATTTTGACCACAGGGCTGCTGAACTGCTTGTTCCAGAAAGTTTGGTAAGTGGAGTAACTCTGATTCTTGGGGAGAGGAGTTGGAGCCCAAGTTAAGGAGTGGGTGTAGTTTTAATGTTAATTTTTATTTTTAGGGCTATGTAACATGGGTGTACAAAACCGTTTTAGCCATACACTCACAAATCTCAAGTCAACACATCTGTGCATATTACGAGGCCCAATGATTACCATATTAATAAGCAATTTAGTCATATGAATGGCGGATTATCCCATCTCCTCCCCTTCCTGACATCATGTGACATTATTTTTGTAACTCAGGCCTCTGACTGATGGAGAAAGGCAAGGTGTCCAGCTCCACAAGGAACACAAATGACTAATTTGATGCCTGCATCACTTTAAATTAAACTTGAGCTTTGTTCATGCTTCCAGGGCTATATCATGAAGAGCTGCAGAGGTTCAGTACAGTGCAAATACCTGCTTTTTTTTGCATCTGAGGTGTCTAAACTTCATGTATATACCTCAGACTTTCTCCAAGTCAATGGATGAACGTTATACAGAACAAATCAGAAAGGGAGAGTGTCAATCTCTGCTCAGTGCTTCTAAGTTGTGCTGCCAAAATTCCATCAATTAACCTTTAGTTATATGTATGGAATTTAGACTCCTCAAATGCAATGAAAAAAATAAAACAGGTGCTCGACTCTGTGCTAAGTCGGCGCAACTCTGTGTTATGGCTCCTCATTCTAACTGCTGGACTTACAACAATTACAACCTTTAGAATAATTTATAAATGTTTAAAAAGTGGGAATATTGTTCCTAATGCAAAAAAAAAAAAAAAAAAAACTGGTGTAACCTCTGGCCTACATTTTGCGTTAATCATGCTCATATTTGATGCTGCTATGTGTAGTAAAAATCTTTGATTTTAAAAAAGTGCAGGCAATGTGCTAGATAATGTCTGTCTGTTTTGGATTATAGCTAACCCATGAAGCTGTGCCACAAATATTGGGTCCGATTTAGATCTTGGCAGAATCAGTCCCACCATTGTTTTTCCAATGGATAATCTGTCTGCCGACTAAGTGGTCCGTCCGCTCTATTTAGATGCTGGTAGACCCATATCCAAAAGTCCTTCTGCGAACTGCAATCACTGGTAGAATTTTACACCTGCTTTGACAGCACGATAGGGAAAAGCGGCTAGCGGCAGGACCCCAGCCAGTTTTTCTGCTGGGCCAATCACAATGTGCCTTCCCATGGATGTAACTGTGGTGGCTAAACCTCCACACCCGAGTTGGAGGATTGGAAGGGATTACCTTTTTCTTCTTTTCACTTCCCTTGCCCCCATGGACTCGATCATACAAGTCCTGCCTTTGCTGCTGATGCTTGACCACAATGCAACTCAAACCCATCCACGAAATTAAAGGTGTCTTTATTAACTGTTACCATTGGAACGGTCTGCTTACAATAGCTCTTGACTTGTGCTTTGTAATTAATACAAGCAACAGTATAAAAATATCCAATGCAAATGTGTGTAAAGTGGTAGTTTAAGATATTTAAAGAAACACAGCTGTATATATTTTTTTACATTCACCAATTTTGTACAAACTGCTTTCACGCTAATGGACACCTACACAAAGTCATATTAATCCCACAGACAATGTCTATACAGGTGTGTCTAACCATTTCCAAACTATCAAATCAGATACATTATATGAACAACATCATTCTATTAAAATGTAGTAATTGCACTAAACAATGCAACAAGTGGGGTTTCAAGAAATGTAAAAGCAATGTCAAGTCTAAACTTAAAACATTTAGGGCCAGATGTAGCAAAATTCCAAATTGCGAGTTGCAATTTGCGAGTCCCAGCGACTGGCAAATTGCAACTCGCAATTTAGAATGCAGAAAGGTGTCTCAGACACCTTCTGCGAGTCGCTATAGGGTCGCAAAGACCCACCTCATTAATATTAATGAGGTGGGTCGCAATTTGCGACCCCATAGCGATTCAGGGCACTCACGGGGATGGTGGCCTGCTGGAGACAGTAGACCACCATGTCTGTGACTGCTTTTAAATAAAGCAGTTTTTTTTTTCTCAAAGTGCAACCCTCACTTTGAAAAAAAAAACCGAAACCTTTAGTTTCGGTATTTTTCAGGGCAGGTAGTGGTCCATTGGACCACTGCCTGCCCTGAAATATATATTTTTTTCCCCAGACACAAAGGGGAAGGGGTCCCTTGGGGACCCCTTCTCGTTTGCGCCTGGGTTACCATCCACTTCAAGTGGATGGTAACTGCGCTTTCATTTGCGACCGCAATCGCGGTCGCAAATGAAAATACATAGCATTGCGAGTCGCAAATAAGAAGGGAACCCCCCTTCCTATTTGCGAGTCGGAAATGCATTTTGTGAGTCGGTTCCGACTCGCAAAATGCATTTCTACATACCAAAGAGGCTTTTTTGCGACTCGCAAACGGCGTTTTTCGCCGTTTGCGAGTCGCAAAACCCTTGCTACATCTGGCCCTTAGGCCCATATTTATGAAATGTTTGCACAGACTTCGCGTAATAATTTTTTTTTTTCACTAAAGCGGTGCAAAAATGATTCCATATTTATATTTTGAGGCTAGGCCCATCTAGTGTCAAAATTTAGGAGTAAGCACCATTTTAAGGGAGCACCAAACCACTTTGCGTCTCATTGCGACAATGAGATGCAAGGTAGATCTTCCTAAAAAAAAAGATGCTAGCCCTCTAGTGCCATATTTACTTACCGATGCAAAAACTACGCTAACCAAGAAATCGGACTTAAAAAAATGGTACTAAGTCTGATTAGCGTCAAATTTTAACACCTGGTCAGTCCAGGCGTTAAAGAAGCTCACACACCACCGCTCAAGGAAAACCCACAGAAGGAGCTTTGGACATGAAAGTGGTACTGTTCCAGTTTTGACCAGGCTGCAGACATCTGCAAAGACAGCAGATCCCTCCTCCTCCTCCACCGCCACCACCTCCCTAACCCCAAACACCACCACAGCAGCCACAAAGACAGCACAGAAGGAGGGAGAAGATCTTCAGACAGTGCACAGCCATCCTTGGACTGAGGGAACAAGAAGTGGGCCTGATGTACAGACTCAACCGGGAGTCCACTGTACACCTGCTGCACCATAATCTGCCACACATCACAGGAAGGGTGCAAACTCCCACTAACATTCCACCCATGACCAAAGTCCTCGCTATTCCCCATATGCTGGTGTCTGGAGTATTCAAGAAAACAGGTGCACAAGTGGCTGGTATCTCTCAGTCATCCTTTTCGGTCTTTCTACCAAAGGTCCTGAATGCTATCCTACACCTCACATCCCACGACACATGCTTCCTAAACACTCAGCATCTGCAGCAGGAGACCAAGCAAGGTTTCTATCAAATTTCTGGGTTTCCGCATGTGCTGGGTGCAATGGACTGTACCCATGTGCAACTGGTGCCACCTCCAGCAACGGAACACCTAGATAGGAACCGCAAGCACACACATTCTATCAATGTGCAGGCCATCGTGGACCACCGTGGGCTCTTCAACATCTTTGGTAAATATCCTGGCAGTGTCCACGATGCATACATATTTCACCATTGCACCAAACGGTTCCAGGATGGCCAATATGGCAATAATCTACTCCTAGGTAAGCCACCATACCAATCATAACACACCAACCATCAAGGACAAACAAGACAAACACCATACTTAATACACATGGGCAAGTCTACAGAGATATACAGGCAACAACACACATACAATATGCCACACTACACTGCATACATTGCACGTCACAAACACAGACCCCCACATGTACGTAACACAGCCACACCCTGACTGGCACACCATGTGTGGATAGGTGGAGCCAAGTCCCCTTTGCATACAGAAGCTGCTTACAAACCACTACAAGTGCCCACAGTATGACAACTAAATACAGATATCACACACACACACACACACACACACAAACACACACACAACACCAAACAAAGAAGCACATAGGCATGTCAATGGCATAGGCCATGGTCATTTTGAATAAGTAATATATAGGCACAGTCCCACGTAAACCATGGTGTGCAAGCCTCTGGCAGAACCTACATCAAATGCCACCCAAGTGGTGCCATAACCAACACATACCACCTACACATACTTGTAGTGTGCACATACACTTGTCTGCTGCATTGTGTCACACACATACTTATACAAAGATATCTGCCATTAAAGACCATGGGGCTGAATCATGAGAAATGGGGCAGCACCTACTCTAGTGCCACCTCACATGCGCCTCTAGCACCCTCTAACACCACCATGTCTGTTGCAAGTACCAGAAACGGTCCACCATGGTGCCCAGTTTGTGAAAAAACTGTAACAATCATGGATGCCATAGTAGGACTCGGTAGGAGTATAGAGGACATACCTGACCTTACATGCACCATACTAAGGGACCCATGTGAAAAATAGCTGTGCCCTCTCCCACAGCCTGCACTGTGCATGTGTAGAAAGTGTGTCAGAAATCATGTTTTGGAGGCTAGGAGATACTACTGCACCAAATTATATCATCCTGCTAATGTGTGATATACTCCCTCGTACACTTTATGGCTGGCACAACCATCTGCCATAAAGGCTCAAAGTGTCATTGCATGCGTAGTGCCACATGGTAACATGGGCAGCACAGTCTGGCTCGGTAGGGCAACTATGGTGTTTCAACATCTGACACCATTGTGGTGCAAGGAGGTGGTAGGTTCCATCTAACAATACAACACTGCTTCAAATGTGGAATACACAATAAATTCACCTAAATCATAACCATCATTTGGAAGCAACATATAAAAATTCCCAGGTCCTTGAGCCACTACCCAAGATTGCCATGTCCATCAACAGTTCAATGGAACCACTTCACAAGAACAGGAACATACACTATACCACAAGCAAGTCTGTGTCACCACTCCAAGTAAAACTAACAACTGCCATGGTATGCTCCAAACCACTATCAACACATCTTCTCTCTATCCTTTGCAGCTGATCAACGGTACGGCATACAGCTATGGGTGATGACCCCATTTGCCAATCCCACAATAGTGGAAGAGCGGGCCCACAACAAGGGGGCACAGGAAAACACGCACTGTGGTGGAGAGGACATTTGGGCTCCTGAAATCCAGGTTCAGGTGCCTAGCCCCAACAGGAGCAAGCCTCTTGTATGCTCCACTACTTGTTTGCAAGATAATATTGGCATGTGCAATCCTCCACAACATCTGTGTCAGAGCAAATATCCCCTGGGATGTACAGGTTGATGTCCCCAACGAGGAGGACGATGATGGAGCAAGAAATGTGGAGGGGGAACAGAATACTGCTGCAGGAGTTCCTAGGAGACTCCACATTGTTTCACTTCTACGCAGTCACTATGCTGAAAACATCACGTTGTAAATAGCACAAATAAAATACTTTGCACATGATTCTTCTTGGTCTACTCATTCTCCACAACATACACCATTGGAATATGACTCAAACCTCAGTGAGCTGGTAAGTGATACAAATGTGACAAGTATGGTAGCAACTCTGTGACATAAGAGGGTCTACTACCTCCATCTCACATATCAGTGACATGCAATTTGCGGGCATGTGACTCCTGAAGGTCTAGACCCATGCACCACTACATATATTGTTCCGTCAAGTGGGCAAGGTGCTAATACCTAGCCCATTCACCACAACAACACCATGTCTAACAGGATGTGTGCAAGGGGGCACACAAGGTAGAGGCTGTCAGCAAAAGGAAATCAAGTTATCTAGCAGCAGAACACTGTCACAACTCATGGTGACAGCAGCTTTGCCTGCATGGGACATGTGTGACAAGGGTGGTACATCATTGGTAACTGTAGACCTTCAGTAAGTGTCCTGGGATTGTAACCAATGCCGATCCTGCACAGTGTATCCATGGGATAATGTCCTGGCACTGCCATTGGCACAACGTAATGTCCTGGCACTGCCATTGGCACATGGAATGTACCTAACGCATGGTGCGCGTGCACACACACATTGGCTGTGGAATGCACAATGGGTTGCCAGACTAATCACTAATGGGTGCATGTGGGAAAGTCCTCCTTTTTGCCCTGGTCACCCCCACACTTATGGACAGATACTGGTGGTTACTGACTCTTGGCTGTGCCCTGGGTCCTGCTTACCAGTCCCAGGGCCAGTGCTCTGTGTAAAGTGGATATGCAAATTAGGCTAATTATAATTGGCTAAGTCAACCTACCTATAAGTCCTAGTATATGGTAGGGCATGTAGGTTTAGGGACCACATCATAGGTAGGTGCACTGCTGAGGTGCCCAGTGTCATTTTAAAGGCAGGCCTGCCTTGCTGGCTTCTTTTAAATTAAAGTTATATGCAAATTTGACTTTGGAATTAAAAGTAGTTCCAAAATCTTAAACTACCTTATTTTGACATATGAGTCACCCCTAAGGTGTGCCGTATGTGCCCCTAGGGCTGGGTACCATGTAACTATAAGCAGGGGACTTATACAAATAGTTTTATAAGCCCTGATAAGGTAAAAACAGCCACATTTGTTTTGCCCCCATTGTAGTGAATAGCCTTTATAGGCTAGAATGGGGAGACTTTATTTTTAAAAGTCCCCTTAAATGACAGATACGAAGAGTTTGGTATCAAATCAATTGTTATAATAAATCCCACAACTTCCAGTTGTTGGATTTAATATATCTTGGTCAGGTAAAGAGTTTTAAACCTTACCTGAAAAGTTGCCAACTTCAGCCCTGCAATGTTTTTGCTGCTGTGCTCTGATTGGCCGCCTCTGGCAGCCTGGCCAGGCTGCCTTGATGAGGTGTGAAGTGGCCTGGCTTCACACAAAGAGATGTGCCTGTGGGAGGAGACCTCCCCTCAGCAGATGGTGAGGCAGGAAGGGGGAGGAATGACAAACTGGTCTTCAAAGGCAGAGAAGGACATTTGGAGCAACCCAGCATCACCCCCACATCCTTCAACCCTAGACAACTAGGTGCCCCCTTGATTAGATTAGGAGAGGGCAGGAGAGGGGTGTGTTTATGATTTTTAGCCACACCAGTGGGGGGGCTCAGCCAGATGTAACCTCCAAAAATCACTTTCAGCGATGACGGATTTTTGAGGAATGTTGCCTCCTGGGATTGATTTTTGCCACACTTCCCAGGAAGTGGTCAGCACAGGGGGAAGGACCCTGCCCCTGGCTGGAGAACCAGGACCCCCCCTGTTTTTCACCCAGGAGCAAGGATAAAACTGGCAGACCTGCACCCCCTGCTAGACCCCAGGCCTGCGCCTGGACACTGCACTCTGAAGGACTGCATCAGCAGCACACTTAGGCTTCACCACAAAGAAGGACTTTGCCTGTCTTCAACTGTTTCACGGAGGGACTCCCTGTTTGCTACAGGTGAAAAATTGCTAACCAGAGTCCCCTGCACCAACTCCTGAAGAAATCAACCAGCTGACCACTGTCCAGTGGCCAAAAATGAGTTTGCGCCAGGTGCATTCTGGGAGATTTAGTCCACACCCTCAAGAATCATCTCAGAGCTTCTGGAACCTTGTGGTGAGCTGTGGACCCCAAAAGAACCTTAAAGGAACATCTGGGAGAAGATGCCATCCCTGTGACTGCCTTTTCAATAAAGCAGGGTTTTTTTTCTGTATTGCAGCCCGTTTTCCTTAAAGGAAAACGTGTTGCAATACAAAAAAAAAAAAAAACGAACCCATTTGGTTTAGTTTTTTTTTTTTTAGAGTAGGCAGTGGTCCATTGGAAGTGCGAAGGTAAACTTTTGACCGAGGCTTCCCGCGGGCTGTAGCCAAGCTGGGCTCCATCGCGGTCGGCCTTAAACTTTGACTTTGCCCCGGTCGAGGTGCCACCAGATGACCAGATTGGTGCTTTTTGTTTCTAGGCGTTAGAAAACAATAATTAATTCTTTAAAAAATCATATCTTTGGTTCCCCTTATCCAATTTCATTCATTTTGGGTCATTTTAAAGATAAAAATATAATCTATTTTTATAAATTGGTTTTGGATTTTTCAACTGTTTCCAATGTTTTATTTAATTATTGTTTTGTGATATTTGAAGGCTTTACACTCGGTCTCCTAAGTTATGCCTTGTCACTCGTTGCCAAGCTACCAAGGGTTGAGCTGGGTTTAATTTACTGAGACCTAACTGGGCCTAAGTAGAGGTTGGTGGCCTATTTCTAAGTGTAGGTACCTACCTGACCTTACCAATAACCCATTTTCCAACAGTGCAGAATCATTATCCACCCATAGTCAGCATCCATGGATTTATTGGGACAATGCACCACCAAATTTTCATCTGAGTTGAATGTAGGCAGCTTTTTAATACTCACTATGTACGTGAGGTGCACACTGGGAACACAAATCAGCTGTCTTGACACATGCTTAGAGCAAATGCAGGCAAACATTTGAAGACTGATGTACGGGTGTACATCCTAGGTAGCAATGGGTTTGCCATTATCAACAATGCTTGACATGTGTCAGCATGTTTATCTAGTGTGCTGTGTATAACTACATCACACAGCACAAAGCAATACACACCACTCTCATGACAGAACAAGTGCATGATAGCAACAGTAACAATTTATCCCATACATATTTTCACCTCCAACATCGCAATCAGGTGAGGGGTGGGCTGCTATGTCCAGCATTGTTGAAAAATGTCAGAGACAGAACATCAAACTGAGTGAGAGCAGACCTAGACATATATGTTGCAATTGGCTAATAAACAGTACAGCACTAAGATGATTGCACACCTCAATATCATTTAGTCATGGTAAGAGTTAGCTAGGTTGTGGCATGCTGGAAGAAATGCATACCCATGTTCAATGAAGGTTCTGGATGGACAGCATCGAGGCACACAGATTCTTGCAAATACACACAGGAGGTCCAATGGAGACAACACAAGTGCTGTGGCAGGAGTAATGTCATGTGTGTGTGGAACTCATTACATCTCACAAACACCGTCATTGGAACCGTAACTATCAAGTAGCCAGTAAAAGGAGATGTGCACATCTTGCAATTACACAATTGACATGCTGCATCATGTCCATGTTTGACCAGACAATGTTGCTGTAGAGGATGTGTACAAAGTGCAAGCAGGAATACATGGAGAAGGGACACACAGAACAACACTGACTGTACAGCACATCAATGTCTACATGTTAATTTTTAACATATGTACAGAGAGTGTGGCCAGGTCAGTACATAACCCAGTCATGTTGGCCACTAGCATACTAAGGTATTTGCCCATTGCATGCCACCATGACAGGAGGCTGTGACAGAACACCATCTGTACCATGGCATGTTTCCAATATTGAAGTCACAACAGATATACAAGCCTAAACAAGCTGCCCAGGGAAACAACTAATATCATCAAATAATGATACATGTCTTACATGTGCAAGCACCCGAGCTCTGTACATGAGAGGGGAAAGCTGGCATCAAGTACCACAGCGGAAAATGTGATATCCTGGTCTATTATGACCACAACTGTGCATGTGTGTCTGCTGGGGAGTGTGCATAGTTCTGCTGAGTAGCAATCATGAAGAATCTAGGTCCCTGCTCAATAAATCCACGCACCACTGCTCTGGCTATATTAACGTATGACATTGTCAGGGGCGTGATGCATGTGCACAGGGGGTGGAGTAAAGTGGAGCACCATTAACCTGAGCCCCTTCACATGCAACCATGAGTTTGTGTTGCCATACAACCTCACACAGTGATGATGAGTAGGCTGGCTTCTATGCTAGACTGCAACAATCTAGCACAAAAATAACAGCATAGATATCACAAGATCAGTGACAGTAAGAAATTACCTTCACACGTATTCTGACATACGGAAACACAGGTGGCACTGATGTAACTAAACATGCATTTGTAAAATGCCAACATGTGTCTATGCAGGGAGACAGTAATTTGAGGTTTCACATGCCCTGAACACACCACTGTTGTCATGGGTTACTGAAATCACACAACATGTCTACACACACACACGGCATATACCAACCTTCACTTACACATGTGTAAGTAACATCTCCTGCAACTAAGATGTATGGGGAACCAAATGGCACATGTGTAGCAGAGTAACATGAAGTAAAATCCAACAATTCACCAGAGAGTGGACACGCAAATTGCCAGGGTTTACGCAATGTCAATGCAGTCAAACTCTACTGAGTACTCTGAGTACAAATTGTCATGGTTGTCACCCGCCTTACCACAACATAGGCCATCATATATTGTGTTGTAGGTATGTGTACATTTGTATCTCAGACCTATCAATGTAGTCCATGCAAAAATTAGTGTACATACACATATGTGCATACATAGCACACGTGTCAACATGTATGTGGACACAGTGTAACTAAACATGCACATATGAACAAGGTATGAGTAATCGCTTGCAGCAGACCCATAAGCAAACCTATAGGTTCAACATACCAATGACACCATAATGACATTATTGGACAACCATGCACATGTAGCCATACCATATATACAACATTGCTGCACAGCCCATGTGACATGTTAAGTGAATCAGGGTGCACTCAAGGCCTACAATGCAAAAATCCACGCAACTCCATCATGCATCAAAAAAAAAAAAAAACTAATGTCAACACATCAACTCCATATTGCATTCTGCAGCACACATAGAAAAGAAAAACACAAGGGGGAATAAATGTACACCTAGTTGTGCCTTGCTAAAACCACCCCTGGGATGGCGTTAGATTTGTGCGCTGCCTCAGGATTACTGATACTCCTAAATCTGAGGCAGCGTCAAAATACAATGGATGTTGCTGTGGCACACCCACAGCAACGTCATTGCACGCCCCTTCCACACAAAGTGCTGGCTGTGAATGGCCATATTTACAGGGTGGCGTTAAGGCACAAAAAGTGGCCTAACACCAACTTGTAAATACAGCACAAAAACTAATGCTCCGGTGGCGCTTGGGCCTCAAATATGCCTCTAGGTATTTTTGGGCATATGTAGGTGCCCCAAATGCCACCTGAGTAACTTTGAGGCTCAGGTGGCACAATGCCCTGCCCTTTATATACTAGGTGGCATGAAGCCACTTTCTGTCATGATGCCATCTTGTATATATGGCCTCTTCACACCCAACACTTTGCATGGAAGGTGTGTTCAATGGGTGTTGCAGTGGGTGTACCACAGCAACAACCATGGCGTTTTGAGACTGCCTCAGATTTCTGACTATTTGTATTCAGGACACTGGGCCAGTATCTGACAACAGCCCAGGGGTGGGTTTAGCATGGCAAAATCTAGGAGTAATGCTTACATTTGTGCTGCATTTCTTGCTTTTACTATGTGTGCTGTATTACGCAGCACGCAGAGTAAGAGCAAAGCGCACTTTAAGGTTGGTTTTTGTGCAGGACGGTGTTCCTTTCTGCGTATAAACATTCTCTCCCTCAACACAGCCATCCTTGCACTATGGTGCAAGAGTGGCTTCATTAGCACACAATAGGGGTCATTACAACATTGGCAGTAAAAGCCGCTTACCGCCGTGCAGAAGACCGCCAACACACCGCCACGGAATTCCGCCACAGCTATTATGACCCACAGCTCGGAATCTACCAAAACTTAGACACCCACACAAGTCCGCCACACCAAAGGTTAGTGATAAACTGGCGATAACAAAACCGACACCGTCACGGCAACAGGCATACGCCCACACTATCACGACCCATGAATCCACGCAGCAGTCTTTCAACCACGGCATTCCATTGGCGATACACACCGGCGTGCTCAAAATACACACACACACTTACAAAACACATCCATATTGGACAAATCGAAATACACACACCTGATACACACACACCACTCCCGAACACTCAATACAATATAAAACACACACCCACATCACCCACAAACCCCTACGACACAAATTGTGACAGAAGGCCAGAGAGAGACACCACCAGAAACAACACTAGCATTCACAGGCACTCAACACCATCACTCACACAACATCCACGCACCTCACACAACACACCCCTAAATATCACCCCACACATCACAACACACACCACCCCACACATCACCCACACCACCCCATGGCACAGCAAAGACACCCCATGTTTTCTGAGGAGGAGCTCAGGGTCATGGTGGAGGAAATCATCCGGGTATAGCCAAAGATATTCGGATCACAGGTGCAGCACACCCCCATAGCTAGGAAGATGGAGCTATGGCGCAGAATCGTGGACAGGGTCAATGCAGTGGGACAGCACCCAAGAGCACGGGGTGACATCAGGAAGAGGTGGAACGACCTTCGGGGGAAGGTGCGTTCCGTGGTCTCTTGACACCAGATTGCAGTTCAGAGAATTGGCGGCGGACCCCCACCTCCTCCCTCACAACTAACAACCTGGGAGGAGCAAGTCTTGGCTATACTGCATCCTGATGGTCTCGCAGGAGTAGCTGGAGGAATGGACTCTGGTAAGTCAAATCTTAAATACTTCATCCCCCACCCTACCTGCATGCTATCACATACCCCCACCCTCGCCCTCACCCCCATCACTCCAACTCCTCACAAATGTCCCACTATCACAAACCACACATCCCAAACCCAAAATGCAACACCAAAGCATGGACACCCATCACAAAGGTATGGCCTCTGCACATACCCATACACCCCCCTAAACCATTATCACACAAGGTCCCACCCAAGAATGCAAGCACTGGGGTACAGGGTCACCCACCCATTGCACACCATGGCACATACAGATGCAATAATCATGCCTTTACACCCCTGCAGGTCCTCTAGCCAACGTCACCGGACAGGAGGGTCAAGACATGTCCACTCCCCCCACAGAAGAGGCCCACAGTGATGACAGCAGCTCTGTCCAACTGGATCTAGATGACCAGCCCGGCCCATCTGGGACCTCGGGACAGTTGGTTCCCCTCACACAGTCACAGGCCAATACAGAGCTTCACCCTCTGGAAACACCAGCATAGCACCAACCCAGCTGGCCCATACCTCTGTCCCCAGGACACGTCAAGCAGCAGTGTGTCCACCAATACAGGGAACCCAGGCTAACCCACCACCCCAACACCACTAGGGACCTGGGGGCAGTGGTAGTGGGCACACGGTTCAGGGGATAGAGGCCCAGGAACACAGGGGAACTGGGAAGGCTGCTGTGCGACAGGGGGAGGACAGGCCCAGGGAACCCACTCTCCACGAGGCCCTCTCCAACATCATGGGAGCCTACCACCATTCCCAGGAGACAATGGCAACTGTACTGGCCAAGTTTCAGGAGACCCAGCGGCTGCAGGAGGAACAGTATTTGGGCTTTTGGGAGGAACTCAAATCCATCAATACCACCCTGGGCACCATTGTAGGGGTGCTGAAGGGACTCATGGACACCAGGAGGGACACTATGGCACAACAAGGGGCCCCTGACACTAGCCTGGACAATGAACTGCCCACCACCTCCGCTGGCGCTAGTGGACAGGAGGCACCGTCACAGGACCACAACACCAGCACCCCACCCCCTGCAGATGGAGAACCACCCCGCAAACAGTCCATGAGATCCAGGACAAAGACAGAGAACAATGCCAAGTCCCCCGCCAAGAAATGAGACCACACTGAATGTCATCCTTCTTTCCCACTTTCTCACCCTGTCCATCCTTAAACTGCCCTAGCTCCACTTCCTATGCCCCTTTGGGCAATGCACCTGTGAGACTAATAGACTGGACTCTGCCATGGACATTCATCTGCCATCAACCCTGACCATTTTACAACCCCCTCCAATATTTTGCACTTAAATAAACACACTTAAATCACAAAACAATCTGGAGTCAGTATGTGCTTTCGAAAATGTGTATTTGCAATAACTGTGGAAAAATGCTATATCAATGTACTGTCAACATACCTATGTCACACAGCTCAAGTCCTTGCGGAAACAAAGCAGATGTCACACAGTGGGACCCACATCTGTGAAACTGAAAGGGAAAGTGACAAATCAGGGTCCATACACTGGGTGAAAGTGACAGACAGATGAGAGGTAGAAGAATTAAAATCAGATGTAGCAGGCAGTGTTGTCTTCTTACCTGTGTCTCACTGGAAGTATTGATGAATCACTGTGTTCCTGTTGTCTATGCCCTCTTCTTCTGCTTCCTTGCCTTCACTGTCCACAGGCTCCACAGCTGCCACAACACCTCCATCTGGACCATCCTCCTGCAGAATAGGCACCTGTCGTCGCAAAGCCAAGTTGTAAAGCATACAGCAGGCCACGATGATCTGGCACACCTTCTTTGGTGAGTAGAATAGGGAACCACCTGTCATATGGAGGCACCTGAACCTGGCCTTCAGGAGGCCGAAGGTCCTTTCTATAATCCTCCTAGTTCACCCATGTGCCTCATTGTAGCTTTCCTCTGCCCTTGTCCTGGGATTCCTCACTGGGGTCAGTAGCCAAGCCAGGTTGGGGTAACCAGAGTCACCTGCAAATGTCGAGGGACAACTGTTAAACACACACTAACCCTTAGGGCAACCCCAGACCCAGACACCTAGTCACACTGTATTGGGTCCATGTCCTCACCTAATAGCCACACACTGTGCCTCTGGAGTTGCCCCATCACATAAGGGATGCTGCTATTCCGCAGAATGTAAGCGTCATGCACTGAGCCAGGAAACTTGAAGTTCACATGGGAGATGTACTGGTCGGCCAAACACACCATCTGCTCAGTCATAGAATGGTAACTCCCCCGGTTTCTGTACACCTGTTCACTCCGGCGGGGGTGGCAGACCAAGGCCACATGTGTCCCATCAATGGCACCTATGATGCTGGGGATATGTCCCAGGGCATAGAAGTCACCTTTCACTGTAGGCAAATCCTCCACCCGAGGGAACACAATGTAGCTGCGCATGTGTTTCAGCAGGGCAGACAACACTCTGGACAACACGTTTGAGAACATAGGCTGGGACATCCCTGATGCAATGGCCACTGTTTGAAAAGACCCACTTGCCAGGAAATGGAGTACTGACGGGACCTGCACTGGGGGGGGGGGGGTTCCTGTGGGCTGGCGGATAGCTGACATCAAGTCTGGCTCCAACTGGGCACACAGTTCCAGGCCTAGATATGTGTGACGCAGTCTAAATTAATGCCATGTGGCCCCCTGAAATGGCGGCTGTCTGACCTGTAAGGTGGGACAAGGGGATAGGAGTTAACTGCGCTGGTGTTGCACACCGTCGAGGTAGGCGGTCGAACACCGTGGTGCAATCCTGCATTGGTTAACATTGGACCCTATGGGTTCCAGGAGCCTATGACGATGTACGCCGGCAGTGACGGTATGCACCGCCGTGGACGTCACTGCCATTTTCTCTCTTCACTCACTTCACACCTGATCTTTGATAGGAGAGGACCTACACTGCAAGTGCTGCTGTGACCTCAGTCTGGAAGAGACAATGGCTCATGTGTCTGGGGAAAGGGCCCCTGCCTTCAGCATGGAGGAGTTCAAGAAACTGGTGGATGGGGTCCTCCCCCAGTACAAGCTACTCTATGGTCCTCCAGACAAACAGGTAAATACACTGTGAGCATGCCGAATGGGCAATGCCTGTGTGGAGGGGTGTGGATGAAAGATAAGGGGGGGGGGGGGGAGAATGAGGCATGCATGAAACAATGGTGAGTGCATGTTGGCAAGGGTAGGGATGCGGGCCAAGGACTGCGACAGTGCGGACGGTTATATCTTCTCCTTTTCCCCTGTACTAATCCTTTATGTCAGCGCCCACCAGAGGGAGGATATTTGGCGTACCATCGCCAAGAAAGTCCAGACCCTGGGGATCCACCACAGATGGAGCACCCACTGCCGGAAAAGATGGGAGGAAATTCGCCACTGAAACAAGAAGACGGCGGAGGCCCAGCTGGGGATGGCCTCCCAACGTGAGAGGGGTGCCCGTCGCACCATGACCGCCCTGATGTTCCGGATCCTGGCGGTGGCGTATCCGGAGTTGGATGGGCGCTTGAGGGCATCACAGCAGCCACAAGGGGGTGAGTACACTCACATTCATCTGATTCAGTGCACATTGTAGGTGTCTGGGTGGGGGAGGTGGGCTGTGGGTTCCCCTAGGCCAAGGCAAGTTTAGTAGGCAAAGTCCCTTCTTAAGGCAGGCCATCTGGCACCCCTCCTCCCCCACCTGTGTTCAGAGCCAACTACACCTAGTCAGGCTCCTGGGACTTCCATGTGTGCAGCAATCGGGCATAGGCCTTGTACCCAATGTCCCTGTGATTAATTAGCGAACTCAAAGTGCAGGGGGCTTCTGTGTCAGTAGTGTCCGCCAACGGTAGCGGTATTGCATGCACTCAACATGTCTTTCTTCTGTCTTCCCCCCCCTTTTTGTGGTCTCCCTGTTCTTGGGTGCATTAGCATCATCAGGCGGAGGAGCAGTGGCACCGGAGCAGGAGGGAGCTGCATCCCACATGGCCCTGGAGGGAGACACAACTGAGTCAGAAGGCACCAGTGGGACGGAGGGCGAGGGGAGCTCCACAGTGGGGACAAGAGCTGAAATCAGCGACACGGACTCCTCCTCTGATGGGAGCTCCCTTGCGGTGGCGGGCCCCTCTGCACCCCCCGCATCTACAGGTACAGCCGCCACCCCCCCTACCAGCACCACCCTCCCAGCAGCCCCTCAGCGTGTGCCCCGTGCCCGCACACCCAGGAAGGTGGGCATCTCCTTCGCCCCAGGCACCTCAGCCCCTGTCAGCCCAGCTGCCCCCAGTGAGGAGGCCATTGATCTCCTTAGGTCCATCACTGTTGGGCAGTCTACCATTTTGAATGCCATCCAGGGTGTAGAGAGGCAGTTGCAACAGACAAAGGCATACATGGAGGGCATTCATTCTGGTCAGACAGCCCAACAGCAAGCTTTTCAGACTCTGGCCTCAGCACTGATGAAGCCATTGTCCCTGTGTCCAGCCTCCCCCCTCCAACGTCCTCCACCCAGACCCAAGCACCTGTACCTCAGCCTATCCCAAGCACACCATCAAACCAGCATGCACACACCTCAACACACAAGGGAAGCTCAGGCAAACATAAGCACCACACAGCCCACAGCCACTCACGCAAGCATCATACACATGCAGACATACCAACATCCACTGCCTCCACTGTGCCCCCCTCCTCCTCGTCTCCCTCCCAGTCTCCACTCACACCTGCATGCACTACATCTTCAGCCACTACCTCCATCACGATTACACCCACCACCACACCCCGCTCACATGCAGTCACCACCCCCACTACCATTCACACATACCCTGTGTCCTCTACCAGTGGGTCTGCGAGCCCACCTCCCAAGGTACACAAACGCAGCCACACCCCCACCCAACAGCCATCCACCTCACGACAGCCTCCAGCCCATGCACCTTCACCCAAAGTCAGCAAACGTACACCTCCCACAACCACTACCTCTTCCTCTTCCTCTTCCTCCACTCCCAAACCCCCTCCATCTACCTGTCCCAGCGTGTCCAAAATACTTTTCCTGTCCAACCTTGACCTCTTCCCCTCACCTCCACCTCCCCCACCCCTTCAGTCCCCTAGGGCCCGCCTTTCCAGGTCCCAACCCAGCATCTCAGCCACAACATCTGCGGTAACAGTGGTGCCAGTAGTAACCGGCTTCTTGTGTGCCAAGCAGCAAGTTAGCCAGTGTGCCAAGGAGCCAGACCACAGACAGTCCCCCACCTCAAAAGCACAAAAAGTTGGCCACTGCCCGGCGGGAGAGAGGCAAAACATCTGCCACCAAAGCCTCTCCCAGGAGTACAGTTGGAAGTGGGAAGACAGCTGCGCCACCATCCAAGGTGGGGAAGGGGCACAGAAAAACAGGCAAGTCGCCGAAAACCTGCACAGCGGACAAGACCGCCACCAGCACCGCTGAACAGGACACCGCTGCCACAAGCATCGCTGCCAAGGACACCGCCACCACAAGCACCGCTGAACAGGACACCGCCACCACAAGCACCGCTGAACAGAACACCACGGCCACAAGCACCACTGCCAAGGACACTGCAGCCACCAGCACCGCTGAACAGGACACCACCGCCACCAGCACTGCAGGCCAATGAGCACCAAAAGCTCTGACGCTACTGAGGCCGCCATGAGCAGGATGAAGCACTCTGGGCACCAAGCCCCCTCCAGAACCAGTGGAGAAAGGCATCCGCTACCTGAGTCCTTGGCAGGATAAAGCACTCTGGGAACAAAGCCCCCTCCAGAACCAGTGGAGACTGTTATCGACTTGTGAGACTGTGGCTTTGCACTCCCCAGGATACAGCAGTGGGCATGGAGCCCCCTTGTGGATCTGGCATCGTGCACTCATCCGGCTGAGGTGCCCTCCCTTCCCTTCCCCCTGAGGTGCCTGTTGTATTTCTATCTGATGCCCCAGCAGTGTTCTCTCCGTTTTGATCGGGTATCTTGTGTGGGCCTCGCCCATGCATTTTGGACCCAGTTGTCCCCGGACTTTAATGGTGGAATACCATGGACTTATATTCTTTGTGTACATATTTGTTTATAGTGTAAATATATATATATACATATTTTTGATTACTGTATTTTAATAGATTACAAATGCTCAACTCATTTCCTTTTGTCCTTGCATTCTTCCTGGTGGGGTTGGGGGTTGTAAATGTAATGTATCAACATATGTGTGTGTGTGTTGTAGTGGGTGGTAGCGTTGCGTGTGTGTGTGTGTCACTCTTTTTTCCCTCCCCTTCGCCGCAGTCTTTGATGTTCCTGGTAGAGGAGCAGGAAGACAAAGGCTGGGAGTATCTGGAGCTCAGGTTCCATGGCCTCCTGGTTCCTCGTGGGGTGTGTAAAGGTGAGCGTTTTCCCTTCCAAGTCCTGTTTCCGCCGTGTTTTTGTTCGCGGTGAATCCGCCCCGGAAAAGGTGGCGGATTGGACTGTTGTAATACAGAGGGTGGAACCTTGTCTTCCGCCTGTCTGTTGGCGGTTACCGTCGCTGTGTTTGTTTGTACCGCCGTGGCAGTCGGAGTGTTAAAGTGTCTGACTATGTTGCCGGTTTCTGCCATGGTCGTGATTCCTTTTTTTTTTTTTTTTTTTCCTAATCACCGACCTGTTGGCAGTTTTACCGCCGCTTTAACACTGACCGCCAGGGTTGTAATGACCACCAATATGTGATTTCTCCTTGTGCAGGGAGGTACACAGGGGTGCGGTGTATTATGTATAAGGTTCTTCCCTGTGTTTTTAAAATGATGGTGCGTGATGCTGCCTAATTTTTCACAGCAGCACGCACCATCATTTTCTGTTTGATCTAGCCTTCTAACTTGTTAAATGGTGACATTTCATCCACTTGTTCAGCTGCACACATGATGTTCACATACATGCACAATGTGTTGTATGCATTTTATTTGGTGGCCATTCCCTTATGATGCATATGGTTGTGTGAGTTGTGGGTTCAGCATGTATGGGTTGTGTTCCACAGGTTGCAAGCTTTGGGGGGAGATATTTTCTCATTTGGCATGGCTCTGGTCAGCTGCAAGATGTGTTGTAGTACACTGCAGAAGTTTAGATACGCAATGATGTGCCGTATTTACCTGTATACAGAACAGCCCTGCAATTCCCCCTGCAGATTGGTGCTCCCTACACCAACAAAGGCAGTGTTGCAGCATGACAATGGGGTGGCTGCCTTGAAGTGATGATTTGTTCATGTGCAGGAAGGTGTACCTTCCTGCACATGTACAAGCTTTTTTTTTTTTTTTGCACAGATGGTATTTCAATGTGTGCTGCAAGATGCAGCACACATTAGTAAAGGCAATGCGACACTGAGGAAGGAAAGCTTTTTGTACCGAGACACCAACCCTGGCGTGGTATTGACTTCTGTCCTAGTCTCTGATGTGTATGTTGTGTTGGAGCATTGACAATATGCAATGGGTGTTGTAATGGCACAGCCACAGCTACACTATTTGCACACACCTACCATGCAATGTGGTGCTTAGTAACAAGGTGGAGTTTAGCGATAGTGAGAGGCCTATGTTGACGTGTATATGTTGGTGTGCGTAGCACAACCAAAGCGTCAGTACATGTGTGGCTTCGGTGAGGATGGGTGCATCTTGACTCAAGGCTTATGTGTCCTGATATAATTCTTTAGCATGCACTGAGTGTCCTGTGTGCCTCTCCCTTCTGCTATTAGTGTTGATCATTATATCACCACCCCCCTTCCTCAGCTTACCCTGCATTTGTGGTGGTTCCTGGTAGTCTGTGCAGTCCTAGCCTGAGATTCCAGTGACCAGCTCCTCTGGGATGACCACTGCAACCATATCCTCCAGGTCCTCCTGTGGTGCAGGACTTCCACCTCCAGTCTGCAGCGCTGCCTTACAGTTCCTGGCAAGTTTCTCATTAGTCCTGCACTTGCAATCATGCCAGCACTTCTTGACCTCAGTGACTGTCCTCTTCACCTCAGCAACACTTGATTTTGTCCACTATTTGCTGCCATATAGCATCTCTCCTACCAACTGACAATTTGGAGGTGACGAATAGTGGATGCTGGTGCTCCGTCACCTCTGACCAAGATGTTATGCTCCACCTCGCTAAAGTGACACTTGCGCTTTCTCTTCTCCTGTGATTTTTCTGTACCTTCCTGGCTGGTACGTGGGTGTTTGGTGTCTCCCTGAGGTCTCCCCTGGCCCGATGATTCCATCCTCTTGCAATTGTACACTTCATTTTGACGCTAATGTGGTGTAAAAATGGTGCTAACCCTTTGGAGATATGTTTATGTGCCGCAAAACTGTACCACCATTTTTGCAGCATTAACATAATTTTTCCTTACGGCATTGCACAGCTGTTAGCGCCTTTTGACGCTATCCATTCCTTAACACCATCCTACGTCATAAATATGGCGCAAGGATGGCGCTAAGGAATGAAGCTATTTCGCATTAATAGAAATGACACCCAACTGCGCTAGCTCAGTTGTGTGTCGTTTTTCATAAATATGCCCCTTAATATATGTATGGTTACATTTCCCCTTGTGAAGTGCTTTTTCTGTATACCATTATATTACATTTAACACTAAAGTCTCTAAAGTTTAATATGTAATGCATGTGTTTATAACACTTATTTTTAAATAAACACACCGGATCAACATAAATAAATTACATTTTTTTAAAATTTTATTGCAAGTGTCCATTATCATGAAGAATACTTGCAACAAAATAACCATGTCCATAACAAATGCTTGTAACTAATATTTACACCATAAAAATAAGTCAAATATAAAAAACGGTTATGTTCACTGTCAAATTCAATTTAGTTCACGTTACTCACATTATCATAAATGTGTCAGCAATCATTTACTTTTAATTAATGTCGACAACATTTGTTAAAATAAAACTTTGTATTTTTTATGAGATCCTTCTCTCAATATTTTTTTTATTGAGGAGTCATAAAAAAAACAAATACAGGATGCACTGCATCAATCTTTGGGTGTGTGCCCAAGATCTTACCTCCTAATTACTCCAAGTACAACGTCTTCAGGAGGGGGCATCTAGTGGGCCCAGAGGAGGAACCTCAAGGATCCTTCTTGGGAGGGGCGGGTTTGGGATTCACAGGGGTCAGGGACAGGTAAGAAGTGAAATCTGGGTGAAAAGGGTGGGAGAGGAGTGGGTTTGGGAGGTAGTGGGAGCTGGAGTGGGTGATGTGTGTCTGTTTTGCAGGTGCATGTGGGTCTAGTGTGTGTGATGTATGTTTGGGTGTGTATTTCTTGGGCGGTGAGTGTGCATTTTCATTTGGAGGAAGTTGTTGTAGGTGTGCTTTTCTGTGAGAGTTTATGTTTGGATGAGTGTGCTGTTGAGGTGGTTGGGGTGGTTGTGGCATTTGTGTCTGTATGTGTTGCAGATGCATGTGTGTCTGGTGTATGTTCGGATGTGTGTGAATTTGTAGGTGCTTTGTATTTGAGTAAATATGAGGCTGTCAGTTTGGGTGGTTGTTAGACTTGTCATCCTTGGTGTGTTCTCCCTTAACTTTTAACCTATGTTTCCCACGTTGTTTATCTGTGCTGGACTCTGATTTTGCTGTTTGTTACTCTGGGCACTTAACACTGCTAACCAGTGTACAAGTGCTCCTTTACAAAATGTGTGTAATTGGTTTATCCATGATTGGCATATTTGATTTATTAGTAAGTCCCTAGTACAGTGCACTAGAGGTGACCAGGGCCTGTAAATCAAATACTACTAGTGGGCCTGAAGCACTGGTTGTGCCACCCAGTAATCCCACTCTGTAATCATGTCTCAGACCTGCCACTGTAGTGTCTGCATGTGCAGTTTTCAAATGTAAATTCGACTTTGCAAGTGTACCCACTTGCCAGGCCTAAACCTTCCCTTTTCTTATATATAAGGTGCCCCTAGGTAGCCCCAAGGGCAGGGTGCAGTGTATGGTTAAGGAAGGACATATAGTAATGTGTTTTAAATGTCCTGACAGTGACATATTGCTAAATTATTTTTTTTCACTGTTGGACGGCATATCCCTCTCATAGGTTTACATGGGGGCTACCTTTAATTATGATTAAAGTGTAGATTCCCTTTGGGAGCGGATGGACATGTGGAGTTTGGGGTCTTTGAGCTCACAATTTAATAATACATCTTTTAGTAAAGTTGATTTTAAGATTGTGTGTTTGAAAATGCCACTTTTAGAAAGTGAGCATTTTCTTGCTTATACCATTTTTGGGACTGTTTGTGGATTCCCTGTCTGTGTCAGTTTGACAGTTGGGCTGGTTGCACCTCACACTAGACAGTGACACCAAGGGAGCTGGGGTGTAGTCTGCATTTCCTGATAAGCCATCTGTGCTAGGAAGGAGGGGAAGAGTGGTCACAATTCAGTATCCAACCCCCTGGTGAGTGTCTGGGGCCTGGCCTGGGCAAGGCAGGATTTCACATTCAAGAGAGACTTTGCTTTGAAGTAGGCCTACTTCAAAGGAGAAAATGGGTATAAGAAGGGCACCCAAAACAACAGACTGTAGAACACTTCTGGAAACCAAGAAGAACCTCTGCCTGGAGAAGAGCTGAGGAAGAAGATTTGCCCTGCCTGGAAATGTTTTGTGGAGCTATCCTGCAGTTGCTGCTTCTGCCAGAGTAAGAGGGCAAAGACTGGACTTTGTGTGCCTTACATGTTGTGAAGATCTCCAAGGGCTTGATTTAGAGCTTGCTTCCTGTTGTTTGAAGTGCATCTGGAGTCTCTGTAGAGACTCTCCTACTCTGCCAAGTGGTGCCCATCCAGTTCCTTGGACCCTGAAAGGAGAAGCTGGCAGCTTAAGAGGAAGAAAACCATGCAAAGAATGCCATGCAGGGAAAGATAGACGCAACTCCTGTCTGCGGCTAAAAGAAAAAAATAAATATATATTTTCTTTTTTTAAAGTGCATTGCCGGCTTTGCGGCTGAAAAATCGACGCTCGCCTGCAACGCGACCCGAAGATAGACACCCGGGGCTGGAGAAACGATGCACAGCATTGCTGACTGAGGCTTGTGAGATAGGGACCCGTGCTGCTTGGTTTTCGGATCATTGTGCGGCTGGATTTCCAACGCAAACACCGCTCGGTGTGTATAAACGATGCAAGGCCTGGCCGGACCCGAGAGTTCTGACCAGATCAACTCAACACATCGCTCTCCTGCGGAGAGAATAAACACACCCCGACCAGACGAAAGGAGAAATGACGCAAGGTCACGCTTGCGGATGAAATCGACGCATCACAAACCTTTTTTGATGCGCATTCACCCAAGCAGGCTTATTTTTGACGCACCCAAGGTACATTTTCACACTAACAGTGTTAGTGTGTGTTTAAAATTACATGAAGACTTTGCTTTTTAATTTATAACTTTACTTGTGGATTTTTTACGTTTTGATCAGATCAATATTTCCTATTTTTCTAAACCTGTGTTGTGTCATTTGGAAGTGATTTAATCAAGTTACTGTGTGTGTTGGTACAAATACTTTACACCTAGTACTCTGAAGTTAAGCCTACTGCTCGTGCCAAGCTACCAAGTGTGTAAGCAGGGGTTAGCTGAGGGTGATTCTCTTTTACCCTAACTAGAGTGAGGGTCCTTGCATGGACAGGGGGCAACCTGACTTCCAACCAAAGACCCCATTTCTAACAGTGTTTTTTTTGCATGTAAGTATGCATGTGTTTGGATTGGTGTGCTGTTGCTGTGGATGTTCTGGTTGTGGTGCTTGTGAGTGTGCTGGTAGTTTAAGTGTTGTGATTGCGGGCGTGCTAGTAGTTGTGGGGGTGGGTGCGGTGGTGGGTATGGGGCCTGTGGGTGCAGTCAGTTCTGTGTGTCTGTTGGATGGGTGTATGTTTGTATTTCTTGGTGTGTTTGTGTGTAGGTGTCCTGCTTATGTCTGTTGGTGTGGGTGCGGGAAAGAAGCGAGTGTGCTTGAGATCGGGGTAGGAGTTTGGATGAGGAAGAGACTGGAGTAGGAGTACAAGGTTGGTTCAGATGGGGGGCTGTGGTCAGTGCAGAGGCTATTTCCGCTGGCGATCTCTGCATGCCAGACATCAAACTATGAATGGCATTCAGAAATGCAACTATTTGTTACACTTGGCAACTAAGGCCCTGGATGCCATTCACAATTGCTGTCTGGCCTACAGAGAGGCTGTGTAACAGGTCAATAGTGTCTTCACTGAACGCAGCGGGGGGGAAGAGGGGAATTGCCTGTGGCAAAAGAGACTCCAACCCTTTTAGGGGTGTGGGTTTGGCCAACTGGGAGAGCGGGTACAAGAGGGAGGGTAGAGATGGGAATCTGCATGGTAGACAAGGATGAAAATGGAACAGGTCCTGAAGGGTCTGCCACCACTAGAGACTGGTCGCTTGTGGAATCCTCCAAAGAAGATGAGATGGTAGCCTCCGTTCCAGTCCCCTAACCCTCCATGCCACTCTTTCCATCAGTGTCTGAGAGCTCACAACCTGACACAGTGGCCATCTGCTTCAACACCTTTGTGGCCAA
This sequence comes from Pleurodeles waltl, assembly GCF_031143425.1. Classification (NCBI taxonomy): domain Eukaryota; kingdom Metazoa; phylum Chordata; class Amphibia; order Caudata; family Salamandridae; genus Pleurodeles; species Pleurodeles waltl. The sequence continues at coordinate 1,168,151,161 of NC_090447.1, read as the reverse complement.
TGCCCCCTTTACCTGCTTCAAAAAGACATATACAACATTCTTATTGGATCTGTGAAAAGAAAAATGATTAAATATTTTTTTTTTAAATAAATATTTCCTAATTTTCATATTCCACCTGCATTTAGCCTTTCACACTTAGGCATACTTTACTATTACCCCATGCCTTTAGTGAACATCTTAGGAACCCATTTGCTCACAATTTCTAATACATCTTGACATGACAAAAAACACAAACATGTTTTCGGGTATGTGTTGCTCTGTCACCAATGTGCACACATTACTGTGTTTTACTTAATATTGAACTAATTCATGTTTGTAAAACAGACTGGCTTACATGCACATTTGAGAAAGAATAAGGTTTCATGACAATCTACAATTGTGAACATAAACTGACATTTTGGAGTGATACCATATTTTCCCTGTTTAAAAAAAACAAACAAAAAAAAAAGTTGCATTTGTTTTCATATTCCCAGTCATTATGCATCACATGCTCACTATTATTCGTTTATTATACCAACTCACCAATGTGAAGTTTGGAACATCCGCTGTATTGTAAGTGCATTGTATGCTAGGTCATCTGTAATAGGGCTACATAACCTCCGCACAATTGTGATGGAGCATCTCACTTGACACAATCATGAATTTTGCCCTGTACGGTACAACTGTCCCTCGTAACAGACAAAACCCAGGTACATCTTATTTCTTAGGCAGGAATTTGGTAGTAATCTGAAATCTGGTGGTAACAGTTTCCACAAATCAATACACAAAACACATCATACACCTTGTGCAAAACCTATACCTTCCACTCTTCTTGTGCATTTGACGTGTGTCAACCTTTATGTTGATGCCATAATTTGTTGCTCTATTTCAAAAAATGCATCAAACAATAAGAACTTAAAATAAAAACTTACCTCCTTGATGCTGCTGTTGGACTCAACTGCCCTTCAAGTTCGGGATAGGCCACCACAAGCATACAGGTCATTATGGGGTCCTCATTTTGTGTAATGTGTCTATTTTGTTATGTAAAATCTTAATTTTCTTGTTATTCTATTTTAGGATCCTTCACCGTGTCATCTTCATTTGGACAGTTCAAAATTGTGACATTTGCTGTTATATGCTGCTGTTGCAAAGTACAAAGATACCATGGGTTGATATTGTGAAAAAAAAAAAGAAAACTTTAGAAGTACCTATCTTGTACAAAGAACTTGCACAGTGATTGAACAGAAGTTTTGAGATTGCATTAGACTGGTTTTCTGTTGAAGGTTGCCACCCAGGCAATATGCTACTTAACTTGCTCAGAGTGGACCACATGTGTAGGTCAACCCATAGCATACTCCTCTGACTTCACAAAATCCTAATTGTTTGTTGTGTATGAAGCTGTTGATGTGTCTCATTGAAGAAAGAAAGTTTTGTAGCACACCACTTAAAGTTGACTGTGACATGCCACCAGATACTGCCACAGTGTATTGGAAAGATCCAGGTTCACAAAATTGTGTACTGACATGATTTTCACTATTGGTGTTATTGATGTGGGATTCCTTTTGTGAGGCAGGTGGTCGGGCTCCAGCTGATGACATGAAGTAATAGTAGTTTGCCTATTGAATCTGATTTATAGGATTGTATCCTGTTTTTCATTGGTGCCAAGGTCTGGAATTCAAAAAAAGAAATTGGCACAGACTATTTTAGTTATGCATGGGTTGTAACTTTTTTTTTAATCTGACAAACAATTCTCACTTACAAATGTATGAAAACAATGTATTAAGTTGTGTTTGTTCTATTTTTACTTGTTTGTAAATGGGAGGAACATTACCCAAATATAACTTTTTTTTTAGTATAAATCTTTGATTGTTTACATTTTGATAATGACAATGGAAGGAAGAAATAAAAAATAAATACCACAAGAAATACAATACCAGTCCTTGACTTTGTGTTTGTAAAATAAATTCTAAAACCACAAACAAAATGGAAACAAAATGATGGAAAATACCAAAATAAACCACCATGGTGAATGAACCTACTATTTTAGAGGCAATATTGATTGCAGTCCAATGTACAAAATACAACTGGCATCCATAAAGGTACATTTGTCCAGAATAAAGTCCTCAGAGTGAATGGTAGTTACACACCGGAGGTAATAAGTTTCTTGATCTCTTGCTGGTGGTGGTGTTCTTGCAATCCTCTCCTGGTGGCCGGGATAAATGTTATCCTCCTGAGGGGAGGTATCAACAGTTGCAGGGACTGAGGTGGCTGCAGGTGTTTCTGCTTGTGCCGGGGTCTCCCTTTCTGTGGCTGAGGCAGGTGTAGTGGGCCCAGAAGTTGTATGACCACAGAAGGGGGTAGATGTTTCTGGGAAAGCCGGGCACATATGGTGGTAAATGTCAAACAACGCCCCAGTTTGAGAGCTCAAATATGAGTTTAGGGTCTACATCTCTACACTGTGCTCTGCCTGCAACTGTCTTGGGACTTATGTGGGGATCTCAAAACGTGGTCAATCATGGCCTGGGTGACAGGGAACCCAGTGGCCTCAATCTGCTGGCCCACAGATTCCCTCCCACATAACCTACCCACACTACCCTTTGCCCTTGAGCCAGTGGGTCCCATTCCACTGGATCCTGGCTGAACTGGAGGTACACGATTTGGGTGATATTCCTTTGCCCACAGGAAGGTGAGGTGTCTGTTGTTTGAGATGTTGTAAGAGCTGGGGTGGGAGGTGTAGGTATGGGCAGAGTGAGACTCACTGAAGCTGTCTGCCTGGAGAGACCATATGGACTAGGCTGCGCCACATTATCGGGACGTGCAAGAGTGGAGTCCTCAGTGAAGGCTTGATCCTGGTCTGGAGTCGAGGTATCCTCAGTGGCAGATGGTTGCCCACGTACTCTAGGTGTAAGACCTAATATGAATCACAAGAAAGTGTAAAAGTCTGGATTATGCATCAAATGTGTTTGGACTACAAATGAAGCAAATAAATTAGTGTTAATAGTATGATTAGACCTTTCAGTGTTTGTTTGGTAACAACCCAAACATTAAAAATTACACACATGCAAACTACAAACAAAGGCATGTGAAGAGAGGTCCTGAAAAGACAAGAAACATTCCTTGGAAAATATATACTGTGAAGCTGTACACACATTTACTAAAAATTATGACATATGTGAAGTATGTTAAAAGGTGAAAAAAGAGTTACAAGCACTTTAACTACAACAAAATACATTCAAACAAGCAAATTCAAGAAATGGTCAATGAAGAAAAGCACACTTATTGACCACACAGTGCCCACCAGTAAAAGGGGTGTTTGCACCTTAATGCTACTAATTTGATGATTGTAACAAACATGATTTTTTACAATTGTGTTTATATGTTTCAGGTGCAAAACACATTAACAACTACCTTAAAAGCAACAAACTACATTTATGTTTAGTGAGACATTCATAAGTCTAACTTACAAATCTCCACTCCACCAGGGATTCATGGCAAGCCTTCAAGATGTAGGATCTGCAAGACCTTCTCCTCCAAGGGAAATATTTGTAATGGGGGAGGGAGTGGGGAGCTGGGAGAACCACCACCAGGCCCCTGGGCCTCCAAGTGACATTTGAAGACCAGGGAAGGCTCTCTTACCCGCAGGTAATTCCACCTCTTCCTAATTTTCACCTGTGTGGGCAGCAGCATTCATGTTGTCAACTATTCTGGAACACATTTGCCTTTTCTGAGCTACGATAAAAGTTTGTTTTTGGGATCCAAACAATTGTGGCTTTACTCTAATAATCTCATCTACCATTAATGACAATTCACCCTCTGTAAAACAGGGATTTCTCCCCCCTTCCATTATGAGTAAATAAAATTGAATGTAATAGAGAACCCACAAGTAAAGGAAAAACTGAAAAATTAACAGAGGGAGAAAAAAAGTAGCCCGACTTGTGCTGGAAAATGGTGTTGTGCAGTGGAAAGGTAAAGGGTCAGTCTGAAATCGTGTGTTTTATAGTGTGGTATGCAGGTGTTTGCAATCAGACAACAGGTATGTGCTGCTAACATCCATCCAATAGCCAAAGCCATAATATAATGCTGAGTGGGTCCCCACGACAGACTCCTTCCATCAGAAACCTACTGCTAGTACAATGTCAGCCCAAAAGTGAAATTTAAATATGTTCAGTGAAAGCCTGCCACTCTGTCGGCGACTGAGTAATGATAGACAGTATAGGAGTCCGCCACGCTGACAGCGGGAAACCGCTTATGCGACGGACTACATTTTGTCAATGCAAACAGAGGTTCAGCCACCACACATCTAAATACGGAGGTCGGAACTCCTGCAGCTTGATGGTGTACTTGAAACTGCCACCATGGAGGGATGACAGAATCCAGTCAAGATCTAAATCAGGCCCATTGTACTGTAACATTGTTTGCCCTGAGAGTCTATGGGGCAGATATAGGAAAAGTGGTGCTGTACCCCTTAGTTCCCCCCTACCACCACCATGTGTGCATCATATTTAAGATACAGCGCAGGGTAGGGGACAATAGCATCAGAATTTTTGACGCTCTAGATGTACTGTTCAGGGTTTGACCCAAAATGTTGGCGCTAACCCTGAACAGTACATGGGGGCCCACTGTATCCAGTGGTGTGCCCTCTTAACTCCTACACTGAGCAGACATTAAAAATGCTGAAAATAAATGACACGAAGAAACCTTTTAGATTTGTTTGCACCATTTTTTCAGCCCCCCATAACGGGATGAACGCCCCCTTGTATACATTATGCCTGGCGCAGGCATAATGTGGTCCAAGGGGTTCATGCATTGCTCCACTTGGAAAATCTGGCACTGCGATTTTGGCCTCTTTGGGCCAAATTAGTATTTAAAAAATAAAATTGCTAATTTGGCACAAGGAGGCAGTAGGCCCTCTTCACACAATTTGATCAAAACCTGAAACATGTTTTAGGCCTTGTATCCCCTGTCATTTTATGTACCCCAAAGTAATAGAATCTTGCATTATAATGCATATTTTATGTTCCTGTGAATGAGTTAGAATTTTTCTTGTAGATAAAGGATTTTGGGCCAGATGTAGCAAAAATAAAAATTGCGACTCGCATTTTGTGAGTTGATGCGACTCGCAAAATGCGAGTCGCAAATTGGAATGTCAGAAAAAAAAGCGATCCGATTTTGCGACTCGCAGCTGGACTCGCAACGCTGTGTGAGAGTCCGCAGTTTGCGAGGTCGCTGTTTGCGAGGGTGCAAAAAACGAACTCGCAATTAGCGAGTGGGTGTCGCAAATTGCGATTACCTTCAAAATTGCTTGCAGGTGCAGCAGAACACTCCAGAAAGCATACCAGAACACTCTGGAAACACTTCCTGGCACATGATGATGACATCACAGCCAGGAAGTTAACAAATACACCTGGGAGGAGGGCTCAACAGTGAGCAGTGTCTCTGCCACTGACAGTAGGGTGCTGAGGAGTGGTAGGCACAGCACCATGGATGCAGCAGGGACCAGCCAGGCTGGCAGGAGGGGCAGGAGATCATAGATAACAGCCAGGACAGATTAATGTGGCACATGGCGTTAATGGTTGGCATTTTCCTGCCCATGGACAATTTCAACTTGTATATAGTTTCTTCATGACATTAATAAAACAGTTATTTTTGTTCCACTTAACAAATGGTTAATAGGTGAGTATGGTGGGAGTTGACACGTACCGTCCAAAATATTGCGTTGCAATGTGGTCCCGTCTCAGTCTGCCTTGATTAGCTAGACTCCTATCCCCATGATGGCGATGTGGTTGTTCTTGCTCTTCATCATCAGGATCTGGGTCTGCAGGGGTGAGAGGTAGCCCACGTCGGGTGGCTATGTTGTGGAGGATGGCGCATGCGACCACAATTTTGAAAGCGGTAATGGGGGTGTATTGGAGGGCGCCTCCACTGCGGTGGAGGCATCTGAATCTTGCCTTCAGCAGTCCGAAGGTGCGCTCGGTCAGGTTCCTGGTCCTCTTATGTGCACTGTTGTATTGACTCTCTGATTCAGTTCTGGGTGTTAAAAACGGTGTCATGATCCAAGGCCTGAGAGCATATGCACTGTCACCTGTTGGGCACAAAAGTACACGGTTAGGAAGTCCAGATTGTCGTGCACAGTGACCTGTGTGTATGTCTGCAAGTGTCTGTGGCTCTACCTAGGAGGTAACCGTCTCCAAATTCCCCACGTTCCAGGCGTTGATGTATCCCACTATGCCTAAAAATGTATGAGTCATGGGTACTGCCAGGAAACTTAGCTACGATGTCCGTGATGACATAATGGGCATCACAAACAACCTGTATGTTGAGTGAGTGGGTACACTTCCTGTTGCGGAAAATGTGTTCCAGATTAGCAGGGGGGCATATTTGAATGTGTGTCCCATCTACACACCCTATGACATGAGGAAAGTGGGCAATGCGGTAAAAGTCCAGCTTGGTGCTGTTAATTTCTGCCTCATTCCTTGGTAAGTATATGAAGTGAGACATGTGCGTGACTAAGGCATCTAGGAATGCCCTGAGGAACCTTGACACTGCACTTTGGGATACCCCACCTGCCACGGCAATGACCCCCTCATAGCTCCCTGAGGCCAAGAGGTGCAGTGCGCATAGTACTTGCACATGCGTAGGGATGGCGCAGCCACGCAGAGTCTTGTGTTCTAGCTGTGGTTTCAGTAAATCTATTAATTCTAGAATGGCTGTCATAGATCTCCTCTTCAGTTTGCTGAAAAAGAGTCTGCCTGGTTCTATATATCTTCTCCTGTCTGTGGCCCCTCCTCCTCCTCTGCTGGGCTGCGTAGACTCTCCTCCTCACTGCTATCAGGTATATCTCCGCCATCTTGAGTAACCCAGATGCCTTCTGGGTCCCCTTTTATACTTTGGTAATGGTTACCACCTGCTCTGAGTTAGTGGTAAATGGGACATGCAAACTGGGCTTTTTGCGACTAGTCGCAATTTGCGAGTTGCAATTGCATATGGGTTGCGACTCGCAAATTGCGACTTGCAATTTGCGGGTCGCAAAATGGGGTCGCACCAGATGCGACTCGCAAACGGGTCCCATCGCTTTTTGCGAGTCGGAAATGGGCTTTTTGCATCCCATTTCCGATTTTGCACTGTCGCAAATTGCGATTCGGCCCGTTTGCGAGTCGCAATCGTTTGCTACATCTGGCCCTGAATTATGTAACTGTAGGAAATGGCCATATTTTGCATGGCGAACCCCCATATTTTTGTCTTAACGGTTTTTGCTCGCTATAGAATTGTGTGTACTTTATTCTTGCTAACCATTGGTGAAGTGCTTGTGCTCCTCCTTTCAACGCAATGAAATTGATCTACCCCTAGTTGGCATATGTAACTTACTTGTAAGTCCCTAGTATATGAGCAGTGCCCAGGAACTTAATTATCTTCAAAAGGGCTGCCACACACAGTTGACACCTGCACAGGTCTCTTTTTTACCTCCAGCCAGCCAGGTCCCATTCCCAATGGGATGGTAGCTGCCCCACAACCCATTTAAAGAAAGTGACCACAGAGGAGGGGTTGCTCATTTCTCTGGCCACACCTCTGGGATGGGTGCAAAGGCTTTGCACAAGTGAAGGAGGGTTTCACTGCTTTGGAGTTAGGCAGAGGGGTATGATGGGATTGTTTTGCAGTAGGGCATAAATTCAATGCTGTAAAAGTGGGTTGGTAACCCGGGGAACATTGGTCCATTGGTTAGGGAAATGCCAGAGGTCATTCATACCCATAAGCTGGTGCCAGGCATAAATGTGACATCCCAGTACTTTCCTTAGAAGACTACTGAACCTTTGGAAGATCAGAAGAGGACTGAAACTGCAGTCTGAGACCTGAAAAGAGCCCTGAAGAACTTGACCTGCTCCATCTTGTACTAAGGGAAAAAACGGTCTACTCGATGGGTCATGAGGCTGACCTCTTATTCAAGCTACACTGACAACAGGAAACTAACAGCCTTTCCTGCAACTGCTAAACTGACCAGCTCCAAGTGGAACTGCCTTAGAATGTGCTGGTAACTTCTGCAGGAGTGAGATTAGATCACAAAGGGCCTGATTACAACTTTGGAGGACGGTGTTAATCTGTCCCAAATGTGACAGATATACCACCTACCGTATCACGAGTCCATTATATCCTATGGAACTCGTAATACGGTAGGTGGTATATCCGTCACATTTGGGATTGATTAACACCGTCCTCCAAAGTTGTAATCAGGCCCAAAGTGTTGTTCCTGAGCTGTACCCAAGTGTTCTCTTCCCAACATCCTGAGAAGCCTGGACATTGGAAAATGTTTGGCTTCAAAAACCTTTGGAGGACTGGGACAACTTGCCAAGCCAATCTGACGATGTATTGTCACTGGGCGAAGATTTCAGTTTTCCCCTCACTCAGAACTTTTCCACAACAGCAAATCCAATTCAGTAGGACCTCATGGAAAAGATATCCGGCCTCATGAAGGCCTCTTCAGCTACAGCCTTGCTCCACTGGAGGAATCAGAGCTCCAAAAAAGTGACAACATGCCCGATTTAGATCTTGGCAGTCTTACCCCCGATCCGCCATGTCGGCAGCCCCAAGAGCACTGTAAAGTTGTCAGTGTTCCTGGGGAATCCAAGATGGCGGCCGGATTTCCCGGCTGATCGCCACTACCGCTCTAGCCCATCCCCAGACCACACGCGGCTCTCGCTCACCTGCGGATGCCGCGGACGCTGTGCGCCGGCAGCACGGACCGCTGCGGGCGCTTTTCGGTTTTCTGGTGGTCCCTGCCAGGATCGGGGCCGCAACGGCAGGCACCGGTGGGCCCCGGAAGAATATGCGAGCGTGACGCTCGCTCCAGACCCGCGCTCTTACCCCTCTCGGCTAAACGCGATTCCCGCCGCTTCCTGGCAATATTAGTTGGTGTTTGGGGCGTGTGGGACGCTCGGATGGCGCCGAAGATAAACAGGACCCCTCGCTCCTTACGGGCACGGCAGAACCAAGACCCAGGAGGAACCAGAAAGGATAAAAAGTTACCGGTCCCCGGATCAAAGGAGCACAGCAATCTTCAAATGAAAGGGGGCCTGCACAAAACAACCGACATGGAAAAAGACGCAAGGTACTCTGTTCCAACAAGGTTTTCTAGCGTGATGCGGCCTAAGCAAAGGTCCATGGAAAAGGCAGCTTGTGATGCGCAACCAAACGTGTTAGGAGTCAATGATGAGCATGTACCTGTTGCATTTACATCTCCTGAAGTATTCACTCCTATGTTCGATGCAGGGGGGAGGGAGCCACCCTGTCAGGAGACTGCCAGTACAAGCCCAGGAAATAGCGGGGAGGGGGTGGCCCTCCCCCAATGGGCTGTGCGAAGCTATCCGAGCAGGAACTTAAGGAGTCAAATCAGAGGTCTCAGGAATCCATTCCAGAGAAATGTGTAGTACAATCTAGTCCATCAAGCTGCAAGTTAAATTTGCAACAAATTGACGATATGGCCAAGTCCTCAACGATATACGAGACTACCTCCCCAGCTCCTGCCCAGAGGGGAAAAGAGGCGAAACCAACAAACATCGATCAGGGGCCATTTGATACAGCAGAGAGTTTTTTTTCTCTCTCTGATCAGTCTAAAGACTCAGATTTGGACGAAGAAATTCCCTTAACAGATTCAGATATCGAGAGTAGCTCTGCTGCAAGTATCTGGGTATCGAACTACTTAACATGCAGAAGAAAATCAGCTGAGCAAACTGAAGCCAGGAGCAGCTCAGGGGCCAAGCTTAGGAGAGACCCGATCAAGCCTCAAGAGGAGGATGGTGAAATGCAGTGGGATTATACGGCCACCCAACAGGCCTTTTCGAAAAGGGATTCGGCCTGTAGTACTCTGGTGCCCCCCCCCCACGGGCGACCTTGCAGAACCTCCTTCTTTGGATCTTATCTACAGGACAATGGTTCAGAATCATGAACAGACTCAGAGGGAGAGCAGGAAAATGAAAGCAGCTAGCAGACAGCTACAACTATCTATTAAAAAAGTGGTCAAATCCTGTCAGGATATTGGTGTACGCATCGCCACCATGGAGACTCGAACGGAGGAGCTGGAAATCGAAGTTAAAGCAGCAACAGCACAGACGACGACACAAGGGCAGCAGATCTCGGATATTCAATGGAAACTGGAAGATGCTGAAAACCATCAGCGGCGGAATAACTTGAGGATCTTGGGTATAGCAGAGGACCTCGAGGGGCAGGATACTAGGGCTTATATAGTTTCACTTTTTAAGCAAGCATTCCCAGACTTGAATGGTTGGGATTGGGAAAAGGAGATTCAGAGAGCACACCGTTTTCCGCTAATGAAGAAAAAACAAGCTTTGACTGCTACTAATAGAGACCAGAGTTACCCACGGGCCATTATAGTGTATTTTGGTAATTTTTTACTGAGACAGGCTGTGTTTGAAAAAGCCCGCCCCAACTCAAAGGTGACGGTGGAAGGTGTATCATTCTTTAGTAGGCCAGACTTCGCACATGCCACTGTAGAAAGACGGTGGCGACTTAGGCAGATGATTGCTCAATTTCAAGAGTTGGGGGCGGAAGCCTACTTGCTAAGCCCTGCGCGTCTAAAAGTTGTCTACAAAACAACTACAAGATTTTTTCTTTCAGAAATTAAGGCGGGGGAATATGTACAGCAGTTGAAAACTGGTCAAGTGCAGGGGGTACGGGAGAAGGGGGGGAGGGACTGCTGTGAATAGTTGTTTATATGTAAATGTATGTGATACTGATTGGGGGGTTATTTTGAACATCTATCGGTTAAGGGTTTTGATCGGGAGGGTGAAGATGAGGGGCCGTGTGTATTGATTGGCAAGCCATAAGTGTGTGAAGGTGTTTTACGTATGGGTGGGCTAACGGGACTGGCAATTACCATCTTACAGGCTCAGAAGCCTGGCGATTCCATTTGTAGGGGTAAGGGTTGGGGGGTGGGTTAGAGGAGGGCGGGGGGGTCACAGGGACAAAAAGGATAGTGGGACACGCAGTAGGGGGTGCGGGGATGGCTCTTATCAGTGGAAAAGGTGTCAGGGTGTGAAAGCAGCAAAGTTGAATAAGGCATACAGGGGAACTAGAAGGATCAGCATCCATAAAAAATGGGACAGCAAAGTGAAATACGTATCGCTACAGTGAACGTTTGTGGGCTCAATAATAACAAGAAGCGGCAGTTTGTAGGAGAGGTTTTCAAGTCTTGGAATGTCGATATTATTTGTATGCAGGAAACACATATTCCAGGTACACAAAAACAGCTAATGGAGTTTTATGGGTGGAAGCTAGCGGTTTTTACACGACAACACACAACCACTAGAGGGGTAGCGATATTAACTCGGATCAGTACTCTGGTTATACATAAACAATTTGCTGATAATCTTGGCAGGCTTGCGCTGTTGGAATGCTCGGCTAAGGGACTATGGTTCACTCTATGTTCTATTTATGGATCTAACACAGATGATCCTGAGATACTGGATTGGCTTAATTTAGAATTTACGAATTGGGAAACACCTATCATAATGTGTGGAGATTTCAATATACATTTAGATAGTAAAGAACCCATTCAGGAACAAACACTCTACCTGGGTAGAAAAAACAAAGTTTTTAGGGCACTTCAGTCATTGGCCATTAATCATGGCTTGATCGACGTCTGGCAGTTGTGTTGCCCGCAGGATTCAGGGTCCACCTTTTTCTCTGCTCCGCATAAGAAATTAGTCAGGTTAGACTACTTTTTTGTGACAGCCTCTCTACAAAACCAAATAGGGGTCAATAGACTTCCTAGAATTATATCAGACCACAACCCATTGGTTTTGGCTTTGGAGACAGGGAGAAAGGGAGAAAGGGCCCGCAGCCGAGATCTTGGACATTTGATAGGACACTATTAGCTGATCCAGTGTATATCCATAAAATGAAGGAATGGATCCCTGAATTTTTTAAGATAAATCAGGGTTCTGCTTCTTGTCAGATAGCTTGGGATACTTTTAAAGCTGCTGTCAGAGGAGAAACCCTGAGTTATGGGTTAAGAAAGGAGAAAATACGCATGGATCAGCTAAAATTAGTTCAGACAAAGCTGGTTAAAGCTGAGCAGCGACTAGGGGAAGTGATCCGCAGTGGAGTAGATATTTCAGACATTCTGTGCGATGTGAATATCAGCAAGGCAGAAGCCGCCAAGATTTTCATGGATAAGGCTGCTGCAAAATTTTTAGTATACCGTCAGAAATGCTATGAGTATAGCGGGAAAGTGGGCCAACAGCTGGCCTTAAGAATAAGACAAAAGCAGGTATTTGGGAGTATTAAAAGCTTAGTGAATGAAGAAGGGCGGATGGTACATAACGGTCCTGAGATTATGGAAGTCTTTAGACAATTCTATCAAAAATTATATACCCAGGAAGAACAGCCCCAAGAAGAGGAAGGGATCGATGCCGCGGGCAATGAGATATCAGGTCAGTTAAGAGAGGAAGATAAGGCAGCTTTAGAAGCACCTATGACACTGGAGGAATTGGAAGTAGCAACTCGTGCCTTGGCAAGTGGGAAGGCGGCAGGGGGGGGATCTAATTCCACTAGAATTCTATAAAGTTTTTTTTGTGGAGATATGTAAACAGCTACTTAACTTATTTATTGAAGTACAAGCAGGGGCTCCTCAACCGGCCTCCTGGGGGGAGGTTAAGATAGTAGTTTTTTTGAAAAAGGACAAGGAACCCACTCAGCCTGGTTCATATCGCCCAATCTCTTTAATTAACAGCGATGCCAAAATCTACGCTAAAATACTTGCTAGCCGCTTGAGTTTGGTAATTTCAGGCTTAGTATCTCCATGGCAGCATGGCTTCATCCCGGGGAAAAGCACGGCAGATCATATAAGACGAGTTATTACGTTACTTGATGTTAGAGCAATAGCCAGGCTTCCCATGGCAGTAATCTTGTTAGACGCGGAAAAAGCCTTCGATCGGGTCCATTGGCCCTTTTTATGGTCTGTCCTGCGTAAAAATAACATCGGTCCCGGGTTTGTCAAGGCAATTCAACAGCTTTACCAAAACCCAACGGCTACGATACAAGTTGCCGGGCTAAAGTCGTCCTCAATCAATATTCAGAGAGGCACGCGACAAGGGTGTCCGTGTTCACCACTGCTTTTTGCGCTATATATTGATCCCTTGATCAGGAATATGATCCGGAATGGTCGGATCATGCCAGTCTCATTGAAAGGGGGGTGTACTAAGATTTTAGCATATGCAGACGATATCGCAGTGGTGACCACAGACCCCAGGACTGCTATATTGGAAATAGAGCAGGAAGCCCTGCAGTTTGGGAAAAGATCTGGTTATTTGCTGAACAAGAGTAAATGCCAAATATTGGTGAATGAATCAGTAGATTTTAAGGACGAGCGGGTGCTGACACAGGTACAATATTTAGGTGTTAAACTTACAGCAAACCTTGACGAAGTGGTGAAAATAAACATGGGCCCAATTTTAACAAAGACTAGGAAAGATCTCGCTCGCATTAACAATCTACACTTGTCACTCATGGGACGCTGTAATGTGATAAAAATGGTGTTTTTACCCAAAATACTCTACCTCTTTAGAACAATCCCCCTAGAGATTGGGCAAGATTGGTTTAAATTAATAGAGGGATTGATTAATAGCTTCATTTGGTCTTATACAAAGCCGCGCCGGGCTTTCCATTATATGACTCTCCCAAGAGAGCAAGGGGGGTGGGCACTTCCCAATTTTAAACTTTATTATTTGGCAGCAGTGCTTCAGTATGCACAGATACTTTATGTTATGGATAGACCCGGGCAAGATGCTCTCCCTTCGATATATATCCTGATTCTGGGCAAAGAAGCAGACGCAGTCTTCCTGTGAATTCTGGAACCCAGCTACTATAAAAAGGTAAAATTTAAGGTAATTTATGCTGCATTTAAGGCATGGACCCAGGTTAAGCGCAAGATAGATATAGGACGAATCTGCCACTACACTCCCTTGTGGATTACCCCCACGCTTCCAGCAATATTTAAAGATCACTATTGCTTGAGGTGGAGTAATCGGGGTATTCACAAAGTCGGGGACTTGTTTCACTCTGGCAGCCACCTCAAATCTTTTGAGGAACTGAGTGCGGAATTTGCGCTGGAAAAAATAGACTTTTTTAAATTTTTACAGATTAGAGCCTTTTTACTAACTAGTATGACCCAAGGTTGGCACACGGATAAGATTAAGCTAATGGAAGTCTCACGACACCCCACTAGCTGCGGTATTAAAAATCTGTATCCACTGCTTTTAAATTCTATACAAGATGACCTGGCGACATTGGTTAAAAAATGGGAAGCACGGGTTGGAACTAAAGAGACAGAGGTTTGTGAGTCTATGGAAATGGCACGGACTGTTTTAGTGTCTGCTGGCCCGCAAGCTCAACACTTTATGGTATTGTATAATTTATATTATACACCTGCTAAGATTGCGAGCTGGGGCAAAACGGCGGGAATTATGTGTCCACGATGCGGTTGCCCGAAAGCAGATCTCTGTCATATGTTCTTTCAGTGTGTAAAACTGGGAAGTTTGATTACTGGGATATCCGATATATTGAAGAAAATCTTGAAACAGTCTATCTATCTGACACCTCAAATGGTTTTACTGGGAGTTGATCATTCAGTCTGCAATAGTCGAGATAGATACTTTCTGTTCATAGCAATGTCAGTATTTCGTAACTGCATAGCATCTCTGTGGCGTGATGTCGATCCCCCACGGTTCAATCAATGGTTTTCACAACTCTTATCTATGTATCACCTAGAGAATAGCCTGTATAAACTAAAAGGAGCAGCGGCCTCTCTCCGTATGGCTCTTGGGCCCCGAAACGTGCCGACTATATAAGTAAATTTATGAGATTCCTAAGAGTAGAAACTATTATCATTGACTTTTGTTCAGAATGTTTGCTTCACCTGTACGACAATATTGATGTATTTATGCTTCCTTTTTTTTGCGTTTTTTTTTCCTCTTTATTATTGCAAACATGTAACCCGCTGCGTGTCCTTAAAAAAAAATAAAAAAAGTAAAGTTGTCAGTGTTCCACCTGCCATATTTATATATATTGCATCTGAGCTGCAGATTGCCAGAAAAAGAGTGTTCTTCCTATCCATCATGTGTGCGGGTTCCCACTGACCATATTTAGATGTTAGTCCTACCAACGGTGTACTGACAGCAGATTTGGGACGAAGGGAGACCATTGCTGGACAATGGCAGCGGCTATGGAATACAGGTAAGTCATACACACACTATACCTTGCCCATGTGTACACCTGCATCACAAACCTCACAAAACACCTGATACACACTCATCTCTATTGTCATTCCATCACAACACAATACGTACATGCAGCAAACACACATTGACGCACCTCTATGACACAACACACACACTATTGGCACTGCATACACACACACACAACACAGCCACAACACAACTACACACTTATCTACACAAACTCACACAAAGGCACAACTACACAAATCACGACATCACCACACAACAACACTCAAATGAATGTTGCACACAGCAACACACAACATACACATCAGCATCAAACCCATAAGAAAGTGGCACACATACTGACAACCACATCACCTACTCGAGCTCCCTCCACCTCAACCAGCCTACCACATTGCACACACACATGGACTCACATACACAACTGGAATAACATGACAGGTACAGGTCCCTTTGCGATGTGCACACCATTGACAAGTGTGATTGTGCAGCCATTGTGCTGCAAGCATTCATTTGTCAATGAATACTGACACCAAAATGACAGTTGTGCGTGTGTGCGATGTGTGATACACCAGTGTGTCCCCATCCATGTGGGGCCCAATCATGTCCCTGACATACATGCCAGTGATTTTTTTAAAAATGACTGACATGTATAGGACTGCAGTGTTCCTGATCTCATGTGGGGTGCCCACACAGCGTACAAAGGCAATGCAAGTTCCCTACCTTTGAGTGCAGTATTTGGGGGGGGGGGGGGGGTGTTGTGTTTCTCTGTGATCCAGTGGCAGCAGTGACAGAAGGTGTTGCCCAGTTGTGTTCAGTCAAAAACTGAAGTAATCTCTGGAAATAAGTATGTTTTAACCCCATTACCCCCCACAATCCACCAACTCAGGCATGGAGGTCAGACAGCCACAGATGGCTTGGCAGTAAAGCACATTCAAATCTGCATTGCGGCAAGGGTTGCTGGAGTTCCACCATCAGCCACTATTTTCTATGGCACTGTCGACATGGGTGGGAATCATTGGTGAGTCGGCAAGACTTAGACGGGCTATCGGCTATAGGACCACCAACATCTAAATTTGGCAAGCAGACCGCTAAGGTGGCGGACGGATTTTTCAGTCGGAAAACCAATGGTGGGACTGTTACCACCAAGATCTAAATCAGTCCTTAAGTCTGAACTTAAAAATCCTCATCAAGTGAAATCACCAAAATATCTGGCATGCTGCCTACACTCACTAAACATTATGGACTTCATTTTCAGAGACTTACGTCTGGATGTAAAACCTCTGAATGGTTCGAACCTGGTTTCTGTGGCTGACACAGGCTCCAACTCAGTTGCCCTCAAATTGTGTGACCAGTTGACTGTGGTAGGAACTTAACGCTAATTGATGGTATTTTTAAACTTCCGATTTAAAAATGTATATAATTCTTATCTCAGGATCCCCTTATTAGAATTTTAACGCTTAGGTGTCATTTCCTTTAATAAAATGTACTTTATTTTTCTGAATTGGTTTGGGATTTTTCTTGTATTGTTGTTTGACCTTATTACTGTTTTGGTACAACATAAATACATTATACATTTAGTTAGAAATGGGGTCTCTGGTTGGCAGTCAGTAAGCACTCTGTCGAAGCAGGGACCCTCACTCTAGTTAGGGTAAGGGAGAAAGACACCTAGTATAACCCCTGCTCGCCCTGTTCGTAGCTTGGCACAAGCAGTCAGGCTTATCTCAGAGGCAATGTGTAAGGTATTTGTACCAACACACATTGTAACAATGCAAACACAAAAAAATGGACACAACATGTTTAGGAAGATAGCCAATATTTATCTAAATCAAAACAAGACCAAAATGACAAAAATCCAACATACACAAGCAAAGTTATGAATTTTTAAAGATTAAACTTCTATATAGTGCTTAGAAACACAAATGCTTCAATTTCAATATCACAGCATTGTAACGGAGTTGTTCCAAACAATCGGACGCCAATGGCGCTGGTCATGGAGTCACAAGGACCCTGTACAGTACCTTCTGAAAATGAGGGAACAAGCCAATGCACGGAGTCAGGGGTTGAGGCGTTGCTGCATCTGGTGCGGCGTTGGTTCCGGGGCTGTGGAGCAAAGGAGGCAAAGAAAACAAGGAAGTGTCAGTATGAGGCATCAGGACCTTGCTTCTGAGCTGTGGAGGTAAGGCAGCACCGGTGCGAAGCATCCGATCCTTGCACTTCCAGCAGGGTCTATATCTGGTGGTCACGACATGGTACAGCGACCTCAGGGGGTTTCAGTCCCGCCACAAGCCTGTGGCAGAGTCGGGTGTCAAGGACATAAGTGAGATGGCGCTTCGGAACTCAGTCGTGAACTTAACTTCAGCAAGGCTGCCGTGGCTTCTGGCTTGAGGGGCCAGTTGCAGTCATTGCACTGCAGCAGGGACCTCGGCTTCAAATGAAGGCGGTATCGCAGGATCCAGCTGTGGCATCAGTCCATGCATCGTCTGAATTCAGTGCACTTGGTTCTTCTTGGTTTTTCACCAGCTTGGACTCCCAAGGGCCCAGAAACTGGAAGAGGCACCACCTGGCGAGTTAGGAGTCCACACCAAGTGAACCCAGGGTCTGGTAGGTGAAGCCTTTTCTGTCGGAGACTTCTTAACAGGAGGCAAGTTCAGTCCAAGCCCTTGGAGAAACTTCACAAGCAGGATACACATCAAAGTCCAGACTTTGCCCTCTCCAAGTTTGAAGCAGTAATTGCAGGCCAACCCTACAAAGCACACACAGCAAAGGTGCAGTACTCCTACTCCAGCTCGTCAGCTCTTCTCCTTGGCAGAGGTTCCTTTTGATCCAGAAGTGTTCTTTAAGTCTGGGGTTTTGGGTCCACTACTTATACTCATTTCGGTCTTTGCAGCAGGCGAACTTCAAAGGAAAGTCTGTTGTTCACAAGATCCTGCCTTGCCCAGGCCTGGCCACAGTCACACCATGGGGTTGGAGACTGCATTTTGTGAGGACAGGCACAGCCCTTTCAGGTTTAAGTGTCAATTCCTCCCGTCTCGCTCTAGCTCAGGAGACTCATCAGGATATGCAGACTATACCCCAGCCCCCTTTGTGTCACTGTCCAGTGGAATTCACAACAGCCCAAATGTCAGTCTGACCCAGTCGTGGAATACACAAGCAGGCAGAGGCACAGAATGGTTAAGCAAGAAAATGTCTACTTTCTAAAAGTGGCATTTTCAAGCGGACAATCTAAAAAACAACTTTACCAAAAGATGTATTTTTAAAATTGAGTTCGGAGACCCCAAACTCCAAATCTCTATCTGCTACCAATGGGAAACTGAAATAAAAGGCAGTCCCCATGTTAACCTATGTGAGAGATGGGCCTTGCAGTAGTGAAAATCAAATTTGGCAGTATTTCACTGTCAGGACATGTAAAACACATCAGTACACGTCCTGCTGCACCCTGCCCATTGGGCTACCTAGGGCCTACCTTAGGGGTGCCTTACATGTACAAAAAAAGTGGTTCTGGCCTGGCAAGTGGGTACATTTGCCAGGTCAAATTGGCAGGTTAAAACTGCACACACAGACACAGCAGTGGCAGGTCTGAGCCATGTTTACAGGGCTATTCATGTGGGGGGCACAAATGGTGTTGTAAGCTCACTAGTAGCATTTGATTTACAGGCCCTGGGCACCTCTAGTGCACTTTACTAGGGACTTAATAGTAAATCAAATATGACAATCATGGAAAAGCCAAGTACACATACAGTTTACACAGAGAACACTTGCCCTTTAGCACTGGTCAGCAGTGGTGAAGTGCCCAGAGTACCAAAAACGAGCAAAAACAAAGTCCAGCACAAAGTCAAAACATGAGAATCAGAGGCAAAAAGATAGGGAAGCCTTTGCCAAGGATGCCAGGTTTAACATTTCCTCCAAGTTAAGTCTGTCTGCTGTGTGTCATACCTGTTTGGAAGTTGAGCACAGGTTAGTCACTTTAGTTATTCCTCTTTACAGGATTTGTGGATATTGCTTAAAGCTGCTCATCAATCCCACGGAATACTCTCAATTTCTTACAATAACTAAAATAGTAACATTGCTCAATTTGAGGCAATATTTTGTTCAATGCACATAATAAATAGACTTTTGCCAATGCCCTGCTTCTACACTGAATTGTATTCTGAATAAGAAATAAGAAACAAAATTCTTATTAAAAGAAATCCATCTGCTACTCTTTTATACATCCACCTCTACAAATTAAACATATTTACCTACTTTAATATTTCTTTGTCAAGGGGAACACATGTTCTGCTCTCGTGAGAGCTTTTCAGAGAGGTACAGCTTTGCCCTGACACAAGGGAGCACCCAGTATAAGTCAAGACAATACCCTTTCAGGCTTAGAGTGCTGTATACATTTTGCAAAAAAGGGAGCACGAAACTCCAGGTAGTTCCTGAGTTTAGGCAGATTGCAGTAGCCACTCTGTAGTTATAGCTAGGATTCCCAGGTTTAGGAGTTCCTCAGATTTTTAGTCACTATTAAATTTACTCCCTTTTGATGAATCTCAAAACTTAGGAGTTTAGAATTTTTCTACATTGGCAGAGGACGGAAAGTTTATCGGTGATTCATCAAGGGGGTGCAAAGGTAAAAAGGGAAAGTCAAAATGCCTTTTTCCACCAATGCATTTTCCATAGACCTTTGTATCTCATAGCACAAAAAGGGTTGAATGGATTTACATGAAATTTGGGAGGACTACACATTATGGTGCACAGATGATCATTTTGTGTAATTCAAGTAAGTAGGGTAAGAATTTCCTATGTCATAAGGCATTTAGTCTTGGTGATATCTGTTGCGGTATTTTTGAAGGTTTCCATGGTATTTGCAAAACTACCGCATTACATAGAGATGACAATGCATTATGTGAGTGGCTAATGCCTTCCTTTAGCAAAGGAAAAAGCAGCCATGTTTGTAGCTACACTTTGGCCATGTCCTGTGTTTCGCCTTCACATATAAGTATTAGGTTTGATAATTTTCCCCTGCCCCTTACTATTTTATTAAAGGGGTAATAGGAAGACTGATCATAAGATTCTATATATTTAAAAAAAAAAAAAAAAAAAAAAAACGTACAGATTACCACGGTACTGCCTCAGGAGTACCGCAGTACCAAATATAAATTCCCAAAAAGAAATGTTAAAAAATTTGACATTTTACTACCCTATATTTTACAAGGATATTGTACTAAAGTGCATTTTCTATTTTAACTGATTTATATCTTCACAGAAAGTCTGGTCAGTACTGCAGTAATACCTACAAATTAATGCCCTGCTTACTGTTTGAAAAGATATGCCGTTCTCCCTAAATGGCTGTAAAAATATATAGAACATTATAAACAAATTTCTCCACATATATTAACAGTTTAAAAAAGTAGTACTTGATAGTGAACAGCAATAAAAAGTTTTTTTAAACACTTACAGCTTATGTATATCTAAGACCCTAACCCAGAACGCTCCAGAATGCAGCCAATCTGTGCTGAAAACTACATGGCTGCTTTTGACATTTGGTAAACACAGCCATTAGCAAATCACATACTATCTTATCAAGTATATGTAACGTGATATACCACAAACTTACTGTGGTATACCGTGGCAAAATATATAACTATGAGCCCCGATTATGAGTTTGATGATTGAACTGCCGGAACTCCAATACGGCAGTGGGGAGGCGGCTGTCAAACCGGTGGCCTCACCACAATGGTATTATGATGAAACGTATTATGATGTTCCCACCGGGCTGACTGGTAGAAACAGGTAACAGTGCGGCAAACTCTGTACCACCGCCAACCTGTTGGGCGACGGTCTGACAGTCAGGATTGCAGGGGTCAGACCATCACCATCAGTTTGGCAGTCCTAAAGCAGCCAAACTAATGAGGTCCTAAGTTCAAAAAAAAAAAAAAAAAAAAGACAAAAAAAAAAAAAAGTCTTTAAAACTCTTTGCACTACTTACACAACCTACACTATTCATACATATTACCAAAAACTATAATTTCCACCTAATAATGTATTTTCCTGCTACATTACATTTACATCCATTCACACAAGTTCACACTATGTTAATTTCAACTACAGCACTCCACTGTATGCTATTACACTTCTCAGAATTCTACTTTAGACACTCCCCTATCCACCACTCCACTGTATGCTAATGCACTGTACACCACTCCACACTACTACACTACTACACTGTAGGCTATTACACGCCACTCCATTTTGTGACAATCCAGTGTACACCACTCCACTGTACACCCCTCCACTGTACGCAACTCTGTTCTACAACACTACATCCTATGCTATTCCACACTATGCCATTCCTTTGACCTCCACTTCAGTGTACAACTCTTGACTACACGCTAATCCACTGTATGCCTCGCCACTCCACTGTAAAACACTCCCTTATATGTCACTCCACTTAAACTACTCTCCTCTATTACACTGTATATCTTTCCATTCTACACCATTCCACTCAACGTCACTCCAATATATGTCAATCCATTCTACCCTATTACGGTTCATACTATTCCACTAAACTCTAGTCTACACTACTCCAATCTACACTATTCCACTAAATGCCACTACACTAAGTCAGTACACTATATGCTGGTAACACTACTCCACTCTACAACTCTCCACTGTATACTGCTCCATGGTATGCCACTCCATTCTGCCACTGGACTATGCTACTACATTCTATGATATTCCACTATACATCATTCTACAACACTGCACTCCACATGACACTATTACACTGTATGCCACTACAGTCTATCCCACTACAGTGCACCTCACTTACAGCACTCCACCGTATTCTACTGTAGAACACTCCACACCACTACACTGTACGCCACTCCACGCTACTCCAGACTATGTGGTTTACTATAAGACACTACACTGTACTGGACTCCACGCAACTCTACGGTTTGCCACTTCATTCTATGGTATTCCATGCTATGCCACTCCACGCCACTCCACTCCACTCCACTCTACTCTACCTCACCCCAGTATACACTATTCCACTGTAGTCCTCTTCAATGTATGCCACTCAATGTTATGCAATTTCACTGTACGCTATTACAACGTACTTCATTTCACTGTATGCCAGTCCACTCTACAATACTCCACTGTATGTAACTCCACTCTATACTGTTCAACTGTACCCCAGTCCACTCTACAACTTGTACGCCACTCCACTGTACGCCAGTCTACTCAAAGACGGGCCACTAAACGCCACATCACTGTGCACCACTCCATTGTACACTATGTTGATCAACATGCTGATCAACTGTACAACACTTCAGTCTATGTCACTACACTGTGCAGCAATCCACTTTACACTATTCCACTGTACGCAACTCCACAACACTTCACTATGTTATTCCACTCCAACCTACACCACTCCACTCTAAGATACTCCATAATATGCTATTCCACTCTGTACCACTCCACTCTATGCAACTCTACCCCATGCCACACCATGCCACTCCAGTCTACACCACTGCACTCTGCTCTATTCCACTGTAGCAACTCCACTCTGCATTGTTAAGTGCTATGATATTCCACTGCACTATGCCGCTCCACTATAATCCACTACACTCTATAGCACTCCACTGTTGGCTGCTCTACTCTCTCACTACATTCTACACCAATCTAACATACGCTATTCCACTCTAAGATACTCCATTATACACTATTCTACTCCACTGTATGCCACCCCACTCAATGCAAATCTACCCGGTGCCACTTTATTCCACTACACTCTACAGCACTCCACTGTATACTGCTCCACTCTATACCACTCTAATATACGTTATTTCACGCTATGCCATTCCACTGTACGCCATTCTACTCTATACAACTGTAGTCTACCCCTCTCCACCATACACCATTTCACTGTATGCCACTCAACTTCATACTATTCCACTGTAAGTCCCTCCAGTCTACACCACTCTAACCTACAGCACTTCACTGTAGCACTGCACGCCACTCCACTGACACTGTGCTCTATGCTATTCCTCAGTATGTAACTCCAGTATGCTATTTCACTCTATGCCATTCCACTGTATGGTATTGCACTGTAAGCCTCTCCACTAGATCCCACTCAACAGTACGCTACTCAAGTCAAGTAACTTTTTAATACAATATGGAACTCTAATGGAGGTCCACATAATAAAATACAACAAACAAAATACACACTGCATATTAAAAAACAAACAAACAATAATAGTCCTATAAAACAGCAACATACAAATTACAAAAATAAAATGGACAGCAGCTATTCACCTGCAATTACCAAATTGGTCTTCAGGCAAGACAAACTGTAATTAACAAATTGGGAATCATGCAGCACAAGAAGCAATAGGCACACACTTATTCCCGACCACACAAAGGAGGGGAAGAAGCCATATCCTGCAAAGAGGCAGAACAGTAAGGCCCATATTTATACTCTGTTTGCGATGGAATTGCGTCATTTTTGTTACGCAAAATTAGGTGCAAACTTAACTCCATATTTATACTTTGATGCTAGACCTGTCTAAAGCCAAAGTTCTGGAATCCGAGTCATTTTTGGTACGTGAAAACCTACCGTGTGCTAATGGCATGCAAGGTAGGCGTTCCTGTGCAAAAAAATGACTAAGGCATGTTCCCCTTATTTATCCTCTGGCGTCAAAATGACGCACAGGAGGAGGCAGGCCTTAAAACATGGCACCCAGCTAGATTAGCGCCTTTTTTAACACCTGGACCAGGGCATGCGTTAAGGGACTTGTGGGCTCATTTCCATGGTCAGAGACCATGGAAGCAGTCCACAGGTGCCCTTCCCTGCACCCAAGGACACACTCTGCCACCCTCGCCCACCCTTGGAGGATACCCATGGATTTGGGGGGGGGGCAGGAGGGACCGGACCCATCCATGGTGAGTGCAGGTAAGTGTATTTTTTTTTTTTAAGTGGCATGGGGGGCCTAACCTGGGCCCCCTTACATGCCCCTGTGCCCAATGGCCATGCCCAGGGGAGGGACAGAAGTCCCCTGGGCATGGCCATTGGGCAGGACTCCTGTCTTTGCTAAGACAGGAGTCATTTTCATGGGGGTTGTGCATCAAAAAATGACGCTAGTCAGGTTAGAGGCAATATTTTTGACTCTAACTTGACTTGCACTATTCTTTGGTGCCTCTGCTGCCCGGTTACCGTCTATTATTTTGGCGCTAACCAGGCCGCAGCGCCTGCTAACGTCATTCCATAAATAAGGTGCGCGGCTGGCGCGTTGGAAAGGCGTTAGCCCGCGGTAAACTTTGACGCAAATCTGCCCAAGCGCGGATTTGCATCAAAAAGTATAAATATGGGCTTAAGTTCTAATTCACAAGCCTCAAAGTGCAACAAGCACAGTGCAGTGTATTTTTGTGCAAATAGTGCCTGGTACATACTTATACAGGCAACCTTCATGTACGATCTAACATATCAGCACGCGTAATTATATAATTATTACAAGCCTCTGTGAAGTGCAACAACTATAGTGCAATGTATGAAGTGCAAATAGTGCCTGGTACATACTTATATGGGCAACCTCCATATACAATATAACATAGCAGCATACTGAACCAAAGTTAAAATACTAGTAGTTATATCATTATTACATTATTTCATCCCCAAGTTAAATTATTCCAAAAGGACAATTCATAAGCAAAAAAACACCATGGATGCTACACTAAAGTCCCAAAGAGGAAATCTTCAAAAACATGAACCCTAAAAAATATTTAAGTAGGATCTAAAAAATAAGAATAGCTTATTACATGCCATTTAATTTGGCGGAGATAATACACTTTTGCAAGCCTCTACAGCTGAATGCACACTTAATATAATAAACATGGGCCTTAGAAATGGCCGATAAGCCTCCAACAACCCAGGTCACACAAATAATACTTGATTGAGGTCCTGGAGATACTACTGGCACATCTTACATTTTCTATCCTTTTATTAACTTTATCCTAGATGCTGGTAACAACCTGTAAAGGATTCATATCCAATCTCAACAGAAGGATCACCCTCCGGATCCCAGGAGGCATATTTCATATGAAGTAGGGCTGAGGTTTTTTGTCTAGGGTACTCTGTAACACCACCTGATTAGGCAGATTTGCCTGGCTCCCATGCAAATTTTGACACCAGGTTTCAGTGTGCCGCTCCATTACGAGTTTCAAGAGGTGATGCGGGTCCCAAAAAAAAAAAAAAAAAAAAAAAAAAAACACACACCTTCCTCATCCAGCATTTGACAGTCAACTATCAAATGCCACAAATAAATCCGTAAATGCTGTAAAACCAGCAAATCCCAGGTGAAATGTATAGCTTTCCACTACCATGTGGAGGACCACTTTGTTATCCAGAGTACTATTATTCCTCCAAACAACGGCTTGTTGCAGGGGTATAATTTTCTGATGATGGGTCCACTGTTGTAGATGACTAAGTACATTTTTAGCAAATAATTTTCCGGAGGCATCCAATAGAGCTATCTGTCTAAAACTTGATGGAGAAGTTTAAGGACCCTTTTTATACAACGGGACAATAACACTGCCCTTCCATGACAAGGGAGGTTTCCCTGAGCAATAACAGAAGTTAAATAGCAGGGCAAGAAAAAGACCCTAAGCAACAGCCTCCTGTTTAAAAAACGTAATGGGGACCACGTTGGGCCCCAAGCTGCTGGGAGATCTGGCATTCTTAGTAAACTCTGCTATCTTCACCTCTGAATGGGCACCATGCGCTGTAAGGCAACCCTCATCCACCGCAATATTTCAAAAGGAAATCTAATTCAGTATTGATTGCATACAATTGGGAGATCTAATCCACCCAGGTATTCTCAGCAATTGGAATAACCTGCACCTTCACTCGCAAGTCGCAATATTCGGCAACCAAGTGCTAATACTTCAGAGAATCATTAGCCTAAGCCACCTCTTTTAGATTAATCCATTTTTGATCACGACCTTTCTATTTTCTCAACATTTATACCGGTTTCGTAATCATTTTAATTGGTTAATTGCACCTTGTCGGCCCAAGGAGAACAGCAGATGCTGTTTTCGTATCACATATCCACGCCATAACACTATGCTCTGCTCAACAACACTATACTCCACGCAACATTCTATGCCCCTATACTGTACCACACTATACTCCACTTTCTAGCACTAAAGTGTACAACAATATACTCCTCTCAATGCCTCAGTACAGCACTATGCTTTACTTTATAGTACTTTACAACACTACTCCACTCTATGCAACTTCCTCTATGTCGCCCCACCCCAGTTAATATACTGCATTCTATGAGACACTCGTCCACTGTACTCTACACTCTACTGTACAATATTTAGTGCCACTCAACTCTACAACCTATCCCACTCCACTCTACCATCCCACCCCACTGACCAACACTTTAATCCACTGTGACATTACTCCACCCTCAGCAACTTGACACTCTACCATATGCCTGTCCACTCACTATCACCCACCACTCCACTCAACAACCCTTTACACCTCTGTATACTATGCCACTACACTCAACTGGACTCCACTGTTCTCCTGATCTCACTATTCTACTCTAAGATACTCCACTCTGCTGGATTACACTACAACAATACTCAACTGTACAATACATTGCCCCAATCTATGGGACTGTACAACACTCCCCCATACCACCCCACTGTGCCATACTCTACAAGACTCTACTTCACTCAGTGCCACTATACAACACTGTACTCCATACTATGCCTAGACACTACACTGTACAAACCTCTAATCCTCTCTGTGCCCCTACACCCCAGTGTACAATACTATACTTTCAAATACTCTGCAACACTCCATTACACTGTACAAACCACTCCAATTTATAAAACGTTACTAAACTGTATACTTCATCAGTCTACTCTATTGCACTCCACTGTTCTACACAATGTCACTAAACCATATACCAAAATTACTCCACTGTATCCTACGTCACTCCACTGCACTCTATCCTACTCTACGATACTATAAACCATTCTAATTTATCCCACTCCATTCTACCCCACTCCACTCTATGCTATTCCAACATACATCACTTCAGTATGTTATTCCATAGTACCTCACTCCACTGTACCACATTTTACTCTACTCCACCCTACAACTCTATATTCTATGACAGCACAATGTACAACATCCACTCTACAACACACCAGTTAACACTCTACACAACAACAGTAAACTAATATTTCAAACATATTTGATAAAATAAACATTGAAATTTAGTGAAAATAAAAACACAAAGGTTAGACATTTGCTATGGTTAGAAAAATGTTTATTCTTTCTATACAAACCAAACTAAAAATACACAAACATTCCAAATTCTTAAGTTAAACCTTAAATGTATACTTTATGCAACACCTTTACATTCTTATCACTAATTGTTATTTATCTACAAACTAAACCTAAACTACACAATTGTAAATTATTAAACCTATACCTTTAAGGTACAATTTACGCAACACCTTCAAAATATAATTTCTGTTTCTACATAAACAGTGTATTAAACTCAGTAGCCACACTACATTAACTATAACTCACTACCATGCACTGTGTTCTCACAAGAGATTTGATGTACAATTTAATACCTGTTCTTGTAAGTACTAATATTTTATATTGTATAGGTGAGTATACAAAACGGTCTAAGCAGTGCATGGAAAAGGCAAGTGTTGTAGTTAATGTGGTGTGGCTACCAAGTTGAATACGCCGAGCATGGCGGTGCGCAAGTTATAATTTAAAAGCTGTTATGTAAAGTATACTTTCTTTTTCTTTTTATTGAGCAGGATATACAATGAAGAAAACTTTCCAGTATGAACAGAAAATAAGACATTGAGAAGAAGAAGAAGAAGAAAAAAAAAAAAAAAAAAAAACACACACAACATTAAAAGTACTCTAGTGCAGCAGATACGTAAAAAATGCCGGTTCCTGGGTTTCTTCACTAGACACTTAACGCCTCTAAGTTTCTAAATTTCAAAATATTACATTGAGAATAGTAAAAATTCACATGTAGTTTCTGAAAAATTTAGAACCTGACGTGCCACAGTTGTAATTGTGCACAATTGCCCCATTCACGTTATCACGGAACATCTTGCATCTATATCAATAGATAACAATACAATGGCTGTTAAGACCAAGCTTAAATAATTTCAGACATTTTTCAATAAAAACCATGTGATAAAAGTCACAAGCTTTTTTAGCTGATGTGCAAAATTAATGAGCTGGCCACCACTACAGCTATCCAGATGAAATATTGAGAGCACTCCATAATCCTACTCACTCCATGAAAAAAGCCAAATAAAACAAATGTGCAATTATAGCTTGCACACCCCTACTTATTTCAGAAAAAAAAAAAACTCACTCCAAAACTTATGCAGTCTTGTACATGAAAAGAACATATGTAACTAGTGTCCTTTCTCACTTACATTACCTCAAAAACATTGATTGGAGTGTGATGGAAATATCCTCTGCAGCCTGTTGCCTCTCCTCAATGGTTAGCCTACGGTTGGTAGCTCAATAAATTGTCTATAAGAATTCAGGTATTGCTACTTGATTAGAATATTTTGGAAGGAAACAGTACCATCTCCAAAAAGCTTATTTTCACTTTGAAGAAAAACTAGCAAATGGGTTTCTTCTCTCATTATCTGATAATTTGCTGTTAAAAATCCCAATATTTGCCTAAAACTAAACTGTAGCTTAAATTCTCATTGCCGAATTGTTTGGTTATTTGATCCCATGAAATCAAGCTTTGACCATTATAAAATAATCCCAATTTATTAAATCCCTTGGCCTTCCATGATTGTAAAGTTGCTTTTGATAGAACCAACTCCCAGCTTTCGCAATCTTGCAAAACAGTAAATGTGTGACATACTAGGACATTCTGTGACCTAAATAATGCCTGCATGAATAATTCTAGAACATTTAGCAACTTGTATCTATTTCTTTTAGAGAGTGTTGCGATCTTGGCACTGTAGGCCTTAATTGCACTCTTTACTCATTAGGTTTATTAAAAATATATAATATGTAATAAGATAAGGTAGCACCAACCCACCCTGAGCTTTATTTAGTTGTAGAATCAACATCTTTACCCTTGGCTGTTTATTATATTCCATATACATTTGCTAATGACGGTGCCTAGTTCTTTAAAATATGAACTAGTAATTTTAAGAGGGCGATTTAATTTTTATATATATATATATATATATATATATATATATATATAGGCAAGATGGACATTTTAATTAATTCTACCCTTCCAATCAGTGCCAGTGGTAAGAGGGCCCACCTCTCGATTAGTGCCTTTAGCTTGCTAATTGAAAAAGTTGTGAAAAATTGCTAATTATATGAATTCCTAAATAACAAATGGGGTGCTGCGGGATCGACTTAAGTCTAGGTGGAAGATTTAGCGTAATGCATTAAATAGTAAAAGCTGTTTTGCTTTATATTTTGTAGCCCTCTATACCTGAAAAACCTGTATTTTCCTTTAAAGCTTGCCATATAATAAATAGCACTATCAGCTCTTAAGTATAAAATAGTGCCATCAGCAAATAAATTGATTTTCGGCCTCCTTTGTATAGGTGGCAAAATTGATTAATTGTTATGTATCCTAATCGCCAGTGGTTCTATATTAAAAAAAATATAAAAAAATAAAAAAATATAAAGAATTTGAGACAGAGGGAAGCCCTGTCAGGTACCACAATTAATCTTCAGTATCCTGACTTCCCTAGAGTTATCAAGGATCTCAGCCTCTGCCTCATAATAGAGCTTCTTAAGCATAGTTAAAAATGGAACAGAAAATCACAATTTCTCTAAAATATCAAATAACGCTTGCAAATTTACTCGAACACCTTTTTGGCATCCATCATTAAAACCACAGTTTTTGTTTAGTAACTGAAAAATAATCAATTGCTTGCATCAAAAAATGCATTAGCAGACATAGATCTTTTGGGATATTCTGGTCTTTGTGTATCATCAATTAGACAGTGGCGGCCGGCAGCTCTCGGAGGGAGGGGGGCGGGCGGGGCACACACACGCGCTCATTCTTTCACACACAGACACGCACGCACATCCATTAACACTCATACCATTCAAACATGAACGCACGCACCAAACATTCATTTAAAACATCACACACACTCATTCTTTCACACATGCACGCACATCCATTAACAACATTCATACCATTCAAACATGCACGCACGCACCAAACATTCATTTAAAACATCACACACACTCATTCTTTCACACATGCACGCACATCCATTAACAACATTCATACCATTCAAACATGCACGCACGCACCAAACATTCAATTTGAAACATCACACACATACACACACACTTACCTTCGGCCTCCAGCTCCCAGGAGGGTTGGGACTGCTGCCTTCCCTCATTGGCTGACCTTAGCTCAGCCAGTGAGGGAAGGCAGCAGTCCCAGCCTCGTCACAGAGTGGGATGGGGTCAGTGAGACTGCTGACCCCACCCCACTCTGTGACAAAGTGTCACTGATAGACACTCGCCCTGGGCATTTCAGGGCTTAAACTGAAGCACCCATGGACTGTGTCAATTGATGACGCTTTCCTCATCACCCAGGGGAGGGCCTCGAGGCACCTTTGCTGGGCTGAGGAGGTCACACCCATAGGAGCTGTGATCTCCTCAGCCCAGCAAAGTTCAGCTCAGGCAGCCAAGAGTCTGCGCAAATCACGCATGCCTGCTCCTGGCTGCCTGACCTGAACATGAAGAGTGTCTGTCAGGCTGACCTTTGTTCAGCCTGACAGACACTCTTCATTGGGGGCAAAAGGTGGGGGGCGTGGCCCCTCCGCCCTAAAGGACGGGCGCCACTACAATTAGACCCTTGAAGCAATCTGCTCCACCCAAATTTTCATTAAGAGCTTGTAGTCAGCATTTAGCAAGCTTACTGGGTGATAAGAGTTGACATTAGTTGCGATTTTATCATTTTTTTAAAAGCTGACAATTATCAACACTTTAAAAGACTTGGGGATCCCTGATCTTCTTAATTCGGTTGAATAGAGCAGTTAAAAAAAAGGGAGAAGCTCCTCTGCAAAGATCTTATGGACTTCAATAGGAATATCATTGCTTCCACTAACTTTCGCGTATGCCATGTTTTTAAGTGCATTAGCCACTTCGGAAAGCTCAATTTCCTCTACCAAGGTGTTTTTTGGGAACTTGGGAGTTGCGGTAGCTGGAGAGTGGAGAAATATTGTTCAAACTGTATTCAAGGAACTACATCAATTTGTCCATATATGCTGCTTTAATGCTGAAGAAAAAACCTCAGCTATCTCTTCTTCCTCAACCTCCATTACACGGGTAGCCAGATTCTCAATTTTATTGATTGCCTGCCTATTCTATTTGGTTTTTGTTGACCAGGCCAGACATTTCTTTGTTCGCTTTCCTCCTATATCTTCTGCTGAAAGGCTCGGTCACCAGTCATTTCTGATACTAAAACGAAGTCCCTATGCTACTGTTTTGCCCTCTTCAGCTGCCCCTTTTTTCTCATTCTACTGAGGATGCATGTCCGCTCCCTGAATCCCATAATTTCCCTCATGCATTTTCCACTGCTGCTTGCAAAACTTGAACTTTCGACAAGCGTGCTCTCTTTAGCTTAACCCTACAGGCTATTACCTGCCCCCTAAAAGTGGCTTTAAACGCCTCCCATACTATAAAAATCAGAGGCGGAATTACAATTTCTTGAAAAATTCCTTTATAAAACCACTTATATCATCTAACCAAATATAATCGGATAGCAATGACTTATCAAATCCCCATCTTGGTCTTTTTTTTGGCAGAAGATCTAGAATTAATTGAAGGAAGACTATTCGAATTATCAGAAAATGAGTTTTCCTGAATCTCAACAGAACTATTTCATTGTGCCTGTCAGGAAAAAAAAAGTCTAGTTGAGAGGTTGAACTGAATTCGTGCAAGTAATATGTATACTGTGTGAATTCAGGGTAATCTACCAACCAAAGGTTGACTAATGCAAAATCATTTTTCTTTATTATCAGTAGCTTGGCTGTTTTTGGCTTCAAACTGCTTGTTTGAGGTATCCGCCCTCAGATATTGTATAAGAATAAAATCCCTGCCCATCACTAATGACCCCTCTGCCTTCATGGCAAGATTGTAAAGTTGTTCCAATGAAGGGGGTTCATCTGAAACAGGACCATAAATAGCTCAGAAAATTGAGAACGCCTTCTGTGACTAGAGCCTTCGCCTAAATCCACGTTCAATTAGCATCCCTTATTTATTTTATCTGCCAATCAACCAAGTTTGATAATAAAATTGCAAAGCCCCTCATTGTAACCCCTGCTGAGGCAAAGTATGCATATTAGTATCTTCCCAGGACCCGAATTTTAGAGGTATCACTCTTAAGATGCTTTTCATGCAGAAATATTACCTCAGGGCTAAGTGAATACAGCCATTTTAATAGTGGACCACATTTGTGTTTCTTCACCAATCCATTTACATTACAAGTAATGATTTTACTATATTGCACCATTTAAACTTTCTCCTACGAGATCCTCTGAGATCAGAACCTCAAGACAATTGTCTGCATCCGCCTTAATCTAGTCATGCTTAAACTTGAAAGAAATTCATCTATCCTGCTCTTTCTCCACCCAACTGCAGCATCCAATTGCTCCCCCATCCAAGGCTCCCAACCCTGAACTGGTGCCCTGTAACTGCACCTAATGCCCTTCCAGTGACCTCTCCCCCCACTTCAAGAAAGAAAGAGAAAACAAAATAACTGGTCAGTAAATATGACTTCACAAACATTTCTAGGCCTATGAAATCAGTAGTGCCTGGGCCTCCTTGGTCGCTGTAAATAGATGGAATTGACCATTACCAAGAACCCTCAAACAAGACTGCTGGACTAACGAGGCCTGGACTCCCAATGTTTTAAACTCCCTTCTCAGTCCTTAAAAAGCTCTTCGGCACTGTGCCACGATACTTGATAAATCAGAGAACACCCTCAAATGAACATTGTCTGCAATCTGAAAAGTTTTCCTATGAATTGCTGCAGCCAAGATCTGTTCCTTGAAGTCAAAGTCTGCAAAATTAGCAAGAGTCGTAAGTGGATATTTTGCATTAGCTGGCTGGTGAGCTGGAACCCTATGTGCCCTCAGCATTGTCAAGTCAGCTGACATCACGTAGAATATGTTTTTAGATCAGTGAATCTATCAACTTCCCCTTCTACCAACTGTGACATGTTTTGGATAATCCTGTGATACTCATTCCCTTTCAGAATTCCAATTAATGAGAGATTAGAGTTCTTTGCAAAATTCTCCATCTCTTCAACCTTGTTCTCTAGATGCTTGGAGGCAGCAAATGGAGTCCACAGGCCTGTTGTGCATGTCTGCTCATGTCACATGATGCAGCTTCAGCCCTTTCCCTGTGTAGACTGGCGACATGGTGGTTCGGCATTTCAAGTGAATCCTTTGGCTTTGCAATGTTTGGAGTCTGGTCGGGCTTGAAGAAAAGCAGGAGAAAGTGTAAGCAGAGTGACTCTGAATGGCCCCAAAGAAACTTGGCTAGAGAACAGTCTGGTGGCCTGAGACAGCTAGAGACAGTTGTGAAGTACTGGCATCCCCAGGAATCCAGAGATAAGTGAGCACTGAACATGAGTCGTGGGGTGGGGCTCCATCCAAGAGATATGGAGGGGTTTGTGGTTGTACAAAGCAGCTCTCTTGCTAGAGTGAGACAACATTATTTAAAAACAACAGCCAGGGCTTCCAAAATGCCAAATCTGCAGAAATCTAGGAGATGTGTTACTAAAGGATGCTTGGCCACAATGGCACAAAAAGATAAACGTATGTCCTTGTCAACAGATGGGCAAAAGGATGACTATATTAAAATGCTTGAAATACTTTCACCCCTCCCCAACCAAAATGTTAACTAAAACCAGTCAGACCAGTCAGAGGGAATTTGCTGTATACCTCCTTCAATGATGTCAGCATCTGTCAGTTCAATGACCTAGATGGAAATTGAGTTAAACGATAATCATATGGAGGGCCAGCAGGAAACTTCTTTAGGGCTACAACAACCCTAAGAAGGTGTAAACTCAGATTCCATTCCTATCCCTAGTCAAAATGTAGCAGCAAGGGCCAGGGGTTATCCATGGTTTCAGAAGCCAGTGGCCAGTCGAATTGAAAGAGAAAAAACAGAAACAGCAATTCACAAATGTGGAGGAAAGTAACAAAGAGAACTTTGCCCAAAACGTGAGGAGGGAGATAATGGAGTTGACAGGGGAAAAACTACCAAGAGATGGTCACATTCAACCAAATATTGACACACCTAAATGAAGGAAAATGGCTGCTCGGGGAGGCCCATGTTGAAAGTGAAAGACTGGGAGCAGAATCTTCAGATCTTGAGGTTCAAGGGAGTTCTCAGCCCCTGGGTCAGTAAGTAGCCATCAGACAGTAGTGAAGTAACTGGACATCCGCAATGCAGTCCGATTCACTAACAATTGCTGTTTGAGACACTATTAACAAATGTATGCATTGAAGCAGCAGCAGGCTCAGAAGATCAAAACTTTACATCAAAGATTGGCTAAAATGTAGAAGAATCTTGGACAGTTACCCAAAAGGATGCAAGAAGCAGAGCAGAGGATATCAGACTTAAAGGATACAACTGTGTCCTTCAACAAAGGAATGCTTAAGTAGAAGTTAGGAAATTAAAATGTTTGTGTAGTTTAAGTTTTGTTTGTAGATAAAGAATAAGTAATTTCTCATTTGCCTTAAATTTTGACATAAATAAAGTGATAATTTAAAAAGGTAGCAAATGACGTTTTCTACCTTGTCTCTAAAACACATTACCTTGTGATTCAAGATTAACACTGTTCCCGATCCATCCAGCTCCCAGGCATGAGTTAAGTTTTATGCTGTTAGTTCTTAGTTCAATTTGTGGCTTGATTACTGTGATTTTGATGTATCTGTCATATTTCTGATTTGCATTGAAAAGATTTTGGCTTTGGTATTTGTTGGTTTAGGTGATTGGGTTAATCGTAATTCAAGACCTCGAGATATTATTGAATTTGCCTGCAAAGTGGTAGTGGGATATGCCAGGCACTGCATTTCCACTGATTAGGGAATTTTTCTGACATAACTGGTTTCTTTCAGGTTTAATGTTGAGAGCTTGGTGGAGGTAGCCACAAACTGCACACACTACATGCCCCAGAGTGCATAAGTGGCTAAGAAGGTGGGAAGTACTTTCACCGCACTGGCAGACGTAATATCAAGGTTGTTCCTTCCCATAGCCGGGACGCACGCAGGGCATGCCCAGACAAGTGCCAGGGCAAAGCCCAGGTCGATCTGCATCCATCCGTGCCTGGAGGAGGCTGGGCTTGGCCACGGCTCTTGGCTTGGTCACCTGAGATCCTGCTTTTACATCACTTGCAGCTGACGATAAATGGGTGAGCGAAAGGCTAGTGCCATTACCCACGCAGCCAATGAGCACCTGGCAGGGGAATCAATCTTGAACTATTGGAATGCCACCATGAATGTTATCAACTCAGAAATTGAGAGCGTAGATGAAAGAATAGGGAAACCAGGAGATCTTTATCGCTTACAATCAGTTCAGGGCAGGCAAGTAACCCTGCCTCAGTTACAACCACACCTAAGTAAACATCCTGGGGGAACCACTAGTGTTCCTCTAACAGAATCAGGCCCTGTAGTGAATATCTGTGTGTATTTCAGGAAAACTTGCACATTACAGCGGCCCCTTTGGGGCAAGAACTTTGCGCTAGGAATCCCCAATTAAGGATGTTTCCAACTCACCACCTCCACAAAAAAAAAGATAAAACAAAGGCTATCTGCGCTCAACTTGCGAGCAAGTAAGAGTGGAGAATAGGAGCGGTTGTTCAGATCTTGATCCAACTATGCAGAGCCAATCCTTCCTCTGATCAATGCCAGTATTATCAATGTATCTATCGCCCTTAGCAGTAGCAAGTGGTACTTGCAAAACTTCTTAGCCCCATGGTGATCGCTCTCCAAAATATTGAGTCTGATGGAATTAGCCCTGGTTATAAAATAAATTCTGCCCAGTCGCAGGCGTGGTACCCCAACCTTGCCCTTCAGGAACTTCCAAACAGCTCATTAGACATTGTTCTGTTATTTTGGAGGACAGAAGTATCAACTGAGCTGTCCCACCGGCTGAGATACAGTTCACTCCTGATGGGCTTATTTCGAACTTAGCAAATATGCTGGGCCATCCTGCACCCACAATTTCTGACAGTGTACTCTGTACTGGAAATCCTCAATTTTTTGCAACTGCCTCCTGAGTGTACCCCGTATGTGGCAGTTTTAAAACAAAATGTGCCACCCTTATGACCAGCTCAACATGAATCAGATATATTCCATAAAAAAATTTTAGTACACTGGTTATACTCAGCTTTTTGGTACATTAGCAGCAAAATATTCTTCAAAACTATCATAGGTGTTCACAGGGTTCGGTGGATTGGAAAAGGGCCAAAAGAGAATTTGGTGATTGTATTGTAACCAATTTTCGTAACCTAAAACCAGTGGCGTTTGTTAGGCACAGGTCCTTTGACTTTTGTGGGCCCCACACTGGGGTTTGTTTCGGCCCATTGGGCTATTTTAGTCTTAAACCCATGAATGATTCAACCAGGCCAAACCCTATGCCTGATGTTAGCTGGTTATATGCATTTCCAAAATACAACAGCCTTGTGGCCCCTGATTGGGTTGATTGACTATCCCCCAAACATACCTCTCCAGATAGTTCAAGAACAGACACAGAGGTTTATAGTTTAACTGAGTCACCCCAAATTTTTGCCACTCAGTCCAAATTGACAGAACAACATACCAGTAGAACATTAAAGGGTGGCCTCAATGTGATTATCTCCGAATGGAAGTACCTGTGAAGGCTGCCAGTACCACTGGTCAGCTGCCTTGCAAGACACCTAATGAGGAGGGCAGGCATCCACAGGATAATGTTTTGATATTTGATGGCCAGAAAGATCTCTGCAACCCCTTAGCCTAGGCCAGGAATGCCCAGGTGTAGTAAAGTATTGCCATTCTAACCATGACGTAAGTGTACTTTTTTGGAACATTGCAGGATTAGTAGCAAACTGACTGATAAGAATTGGGTCAAGCAGGTATCCAATCAACAAACGGTGTATTCAAGAGACATGGTCCTGCACGCATACTCATATAAATTGTTTCTATTCAATATTTCATCCCAGTGATTGTCACCCTCAGCACAGCATAGTAGTGGCCGCTTAACTTTAGTGAGCACCACCCCACCAACCAAAAGAGGGAAATTTTATGTAGGTTCTGCCTTTTTTCCAAATCTTCTGTCAATCACAGGGATCCCACTCATAGTGCTGACCAACTTATAATAACTAATAAAAATGTGTGTCATTTGTTCAATTATGAATACCCTAGACATCAGGCTTACAGGGTTGACCGCAGACTTTGTAATAATATTGGGGGGGGGGGGCTTCAGTCAAATGTACCATAACATAGCAAAACATAGTATCATTATGAATATTTATATAGATACATTTGATGGAGATATTTTTATTTATTTGGCTATTTATATAGTGCAGACGTTGCTCTGAGGCACAGAAGAGTGCTTTATAAGGAGCAATTTACATTTACATGTTTGTCCCAGGACACAACAATCACAGTGAATCATTGTGCACGAGTATGCATTTAGAGTGAAAGACAAGTATACATCAATTTTATTTCAAACACATTTGGAAATAGTCCACACATGTTGAACTGACCAACAATTCACAGATTCGTCACAACACAAAGTCAATTCCCATTTGAAAAAAATCCCTTCTCTTTTTTTAAAATGTTTTCCAAAAGGAGACGTTAACCTCAAAGAACTTTGGCCTGTATTAGTAAGATGTTTCTATATTCAAACTCAACCTTGACATCTACTCAAAGAAAGGTATGAAATACAGAACTGCTCAACACCTGTACAGAAATGTTGGTATATAATGCACATAAATGCACATATTTTAAAGAAAACGCTTTATTACAATTTTCATGTAATCACCTGATTGAGCTTTTAATATTCATGATCTTCTAGAAGAGAAAAAGCATAATTTAAACGTAACAGATGACTTAATGGATATACGCATGTTTAGATTGAACAGCATCAGTGAGTCTGGTAACATTGTCTAGGAAGGTGGTCATTCCCTGTTCTCTCTGGAGAATCACTGTTAAGATAAGACCCTTGTGATCAGAACATTGCACAATTCATATCTCCTTAAATCTGCAAGAAGGCGCAAATATATTTTTAAAGCACATCTGAATTTAACACAATTACCAATGCATTTTTACCATCCAGACTAAAGCAACTTTGCACAGCTGAATTACAAATGATTAGGACTGAAAACTAAAAATGAAAATCACTGCTTCAGGGGAGGAGGGGGAAAAGGACAGTGGAAGGAACATAGTCTGGTGGAAAAAAATACCATGTTGTGGAGTCCTCTCCGAAATGAGCCTTTTCTTCTGAAATCAGAGAATATTTAATTACTGCTGAATTCTATGTCAGGACTGGAGGCGAGGATTATACTATCTGTTTCTTTACTGTTCAAAAATAGCAGCCAATCAAGTAACCATAAACAAAAAAACTACACATCCCATGATGCCAATAACCCAGTATCACATGCTCCAATCACTAAGCATGACCTCAGTCCATAATATGCATGACCCCAAACGTCACATCCTTTTTCTTTGCTGCTTTGCAGCAGATAAGTGTTATTACTTTTTTCTCTTGTGTATTTGTACTGTATATTGAGTGATATTGCATGTTTTGAGTGATATTGCATGTTTTTCTTATTGGCGTTTAGCGATGCGATGCGATTCCGCTCTCTAGCCTTATTGTATTCCTTTGTGCCGATCTTTGGTGCCCTTGTTTGCTTTTATTTTGTGGCGCAAGAGTAATATGCGCCTCGCACGTAGTCTTTTTTATTTTTGGCACGAAGGGTTCATGACTGCGCATGCGATCTCACGAGCCGATTCTTCCTTTCCCCGCGTCTTTGGAGATCGACGCGTGATTTCAAACACGTTCCAAGTCGGAACTAGTTGCCTCTTGGTTGATTATATTATTTACTCCCTGATGCCCAACGTTCATAGCGTCTGGGTTGTAAAATTAATTTAGGCATTGCCTAGAGTGTTTTTGCAGGCAGCTCCCTCCACATCTTATTGGACCTCACTGTTTCTGTTGTGCCTGCAAGGGGGTTTTACACTCCCCCTGTAATTCTGCTATTTCTGCATAAACTTATTGAATATTACTTTGCTTTGAGCATTATGGACCAATGGAATGAGCAAGATGCAGGATATTATCCTGATGATTCTAACAACCAGTTAGAAGTTAATCTGGTGGAAGCACTGGACTCACGGGTTCCGCAATCTGTTAATGATGCCTTAGTTCGAGCGTTAGGACCCTTCTCAGGTCAACTTTTGGACTACGCTCATTCACAGGGCTGGTTGGCAGGACAAGCCCCATCTTTCCCCGAAGGGGATAAGTCTAAGGTAAAGGCAAAATCAAAGACAAAAACTAAGAATCTATAAGGTTCAGATGTCCCTTCGGGGGATTTTCACGCGGATATTTGAGAAACTCTGCAAGAAACGAGTGGCGGAACATAACTATAGTACAAGAGATGCTTCTCCATCCTCTTCAGATAAGGACACTTGAGACAGA
This sequence comes from Pleurodeles waltl, assembly GCF_031143425.1. NCBI lineage: Eukaryota > Metazoa > Chordata > Amphibia > Caudata > Salamandridae > Pleurodeles > Pleurodeles waltl. The sequence goes on along the minus strand of NC_090447.1, from coordinate 1,168,111,192 downwards.
GACTCAGATGATTCAAACACTCCAGGTCCCAGTAAAAAAAAACAAAGAAGCAACCCACTACTTTTCAGGTTTTGGACTTCGACCTGTCTGAGTTAGTTCACCCTAGATCTTCTAACTGGCTTCCGTCCACCAAGGTGGCACAATATGTTCATGCTAATCTGAGATGGGGATTTGACAAAGAGGTTCGCTCTCGCCTTAGGGCAGAATGTCCTAGACCAGATTTGGATAATAAAGTTTCTGACACTCCTGAAATTGACCCTACAATGGTCACCTTCATGAAGAGGTTTGCGAAGGACCCTAAAAAAGGTCTTGATAGATCCTGGCGCCTATGTCAAGATAAGCTTCTTGATTTAACGGGCCCTTTGACTAAAATTTTAGACATGGCCGTTCTTGCTAAGGAGTCAGGCACCCCAGTAGACACAGAGGTCTTGATGGGCTGGGCTCAGAGAGCCATTTGTCATCTGGGCAACACCAACTTCACAAAATCTGCAGAACGCAGGAAATCCGTTCTTATGCGGATTGACCCTAAATTAGTGGATTTAGCTTCTTCCGAACCAGGTCCAGCAGCAGAAGGACTTCTTTTTGGCTCCTCATTTATCAAAGAATTATCTAAATTTTGTTCCACTTTCTCTTCACTAGATAAAGCGCAAATGTCCCTTAAAAAAAAGTCTTTAAACAAGGCCTTTTTGTCAGGGCCGGTCGTTTTGGTGGACGAATGCCCAGCCGAGGATCCTTTTCTAGTCCCCAAAACTATTATCCTATAGGACGTGACAACTGGTACCGAGAACAATCCGACTCTACATTCTATCCCACTTGCTCCAGAGGCGGTAGACCCAGATTCCACAGAGGACATCACAGGGGTCAGCAAGAAGCAATCCAGGAAGCTGCCTATACAGGTAAACATTATTCCCCATTCTCAAGTTATTCTTGGGGGCAGAGTGGGATTGTTTTTGGACAACTGGAGAAAAATCTCAGGAGATCCTTGGATTCTTCAGACGGTCACAAGTTTTCATCTGGAGTTTCAGTACTCCAACCCAACTTTCACCTCCAGTTCAAATGCATTTTTCCCTTGCAGATCAGAAGTTTATAGATGCAGAAGTTCAGGCTTTAATAGACAAAGGGACAGTAGAATTTTCAAGTTGTCACCTCTTCGGTTTTTGCAATCCCATTTTTGTGGTGGACAAAAAAGGTGGGGGTCATCGACTAGTATTAAATCTAAAAGATTCCAATTCTTGGATCGTGTACAGACACTTCAAGATGGAAGGGAGCCACATGTTGAGGGATATTCTATTAGAAGGAGACTGGATGGTCCGCCTAGACCTTAAGGATGCTTACCTCTCGATACCGGCCTTCCCCCCCCTCACAGGAGGTTTCTTCAATTTCTTTGGAAGGGCCATTGTCTGGAATTCAAAGCCTTGCCGTTCGGCCTGTCTTCAGCACCATAGTGTTTCACAAAACTGTTGAGACCAGTGGTAGAATGGTTGAGAACCAAGGGTGTACGATTGATCATTTATTTGGACGACATCTTATTGATGGCGCAGGCACCCTGTTCTCTTCTGATGCACTTGGATTGGACAATCAGTCTCTTACAGGATTTAGGTTTCCTGATCAATGTGCAAAAGTCGTTCTTGAATCCGACTCAAGTGATAGAGTTCTTGGGTTTCAAGATAGACTCTATTTTCTCACAACTGATTCTTCCCTTGCTAAAGATTTGCAATATCAAGAGGAAATTGAGATTGGCCTTAGCCAGTACGACCATCTCTTTGAGGAACATTGCCAGAATAGTGGGTCTATTGGCCTCAACTATTCAGGCAATCTTTCCAGCCACTCTGCACTATCGGGCTCTACAGAGGCTAAAAATCGGACACCTACGTCAAGGTCTGAGTTATTCAGAATTGATTCCTTTAACCACAGAAGTCAAGGAGGAGATTCATTGGTGGCTTCAACACATGTAAGCTTGGAATGGCAGGGCCATCTTTGGGTCTCACCCAGAAGTAGTGATAGAATTAGATGCCAGTCAGTGGGGATGGGGAGCCCGCTGCGGGTCTCTAGTGACCGGGTGTCGCTGGTCTCAGATGGAACAAAACCTACATATCAACTGTTTGGAACTCCTAGCAGGGTCTTTTGCTATAAAGAGTCTTTCTCCCCGGAAGACAGACTGCTGCATTCTTTTGAGAATGGACAACATTTCGGCAGTCCGATATGTCAACAAGCTAGGGGGAACGAATTCCAGGATTCTAGCAGAGATTGCCAAAGAGTTCTGGCACTATTGTTTGAATCATCGACTCATTGTGATGGCAGAGTACCTTCTGGGAGTCCAGAACACTATTGCGGACTGGAACTCCAGATACTTGATGGATCCCAGCGACTGGAAACTGGATCAGTTGATTTTTCAACAGGTAATCAGGGAGTGGGGCCCTTGCGAGGTGGATCTTTTTGCATCTCGGCTCAATGCCCAGATTCCGAAATTCTTCAGTTGGCGCACAGACTCTCTGGCTCTAGCGACAGATGCATTCCTGCAAGACTGGTCCCCCTTTCAGGGATATGCTTACCCTCCTTTTCTGCTGATTCCCAGGGTCCTGTCTCAAGTTCGGAGACAGAATTCAGAACTGATTTTAGTGGCGCCATTATGGAGGTCACAACCCTGGTTCCCAATTTCTCTTCAATTAGCTTGTTCTCTCCCGCTAATCATTCCTCCTTGTCTGAATCTTTTATCGAGTCCGGAGGGCCTTCAACATCCTATGATTTTATCAGGGAAATTGACACTGATGATATGGAAGGTTTCGGGGCAAGATGGAAAAACCCAGACCTTTCTCAACAAGCTGCAAAATTTATCAAGCAAGCTTGGGCTCCTGGCACTCACCAAAGATATTCTTCAGCATGACGCAGATGGGATAGTTGGTGCAACGGAAGGGGCAGTAATCCTATAGAGTCAAGTATTGAATTGATTGCTAATTTTCTTGCTGAATTAGCCTCTTCAGGTCTGGTATACATCTATTAATAATTTCAGATCAGCCATTTCTGCTGGTCATGGGCATATTGATGGCAAACCGGTGGGTGAGCATCCCATAGTTTGTAAATTATTTAGGGGTATTCGTCTCTCCAATCCTCCTCAACCCAAATATTCAGTTTTATGGGATGTGAACATTATGTTAAAATTTCTAACTACCTGGCCTAGTAACAAATACCTATCTCGTAAACAGATTTCAGCTAAATTAACTACGTTGTTAGGTTTAATTTTATGTAAGAGAGTTTCTGATGTCAAGGCTTTGGATTTGTCAGGTAGAGTGTACTGCCCTAATGGTGTTACATTTACTATTACCAGAAGAATAAAGACTAATTTCAGGTCAGTAATTTATCCGATGTATCCGGATAATCCAAAACTCTGTGTTGTGCAATGTTTAAAAGACTGTGAGGTGGTTACCGAGGAATTTAGGCAGACTGCTAATGGGCAATTACTAATTTCTTTGCAGAAACCTTTTAAGCCAGTTTCCTCAGCCACTCTGTCAAGATGGATAAAATGGTTAATGAATGAAGCAGGTATAGATACCACTCATTTTGGAGCTCATTCTGTTAGAGGAGCTATGGCCTCGAAATCTTATGCCTTAGGTTCTAGATTGGAAGATATTATGAAGGCAGCAGACTGGTCATCTGACTTTACATTTCAAAATTTTTATCATAAACCTGTGGTAGACGTTGCATCTGTTGTAATTAGTCAGCTTTGAACGAGCATAATCGGAGCCTCCGGTCCGGACATAGAATGAAAAAAATTCTAGCTCACAGGTCAAGAATTTTCAATTCTATTAATGCCACGGAGGCGAGGATTATCCCTCCCTTAAATGCATTATTGTGTTGTTATATATATACACACATGCATGTTTATATTGGATTTTGTATTATTATGCCCTCCCTGGGTTATTGGTTACATATGATAAATTCTTACTGACTATGTCAGCATTATGAGGTATTACCTTTCATCATTGTTCTTTTAGGTTCAGATCAGAAGAATGCCTGATTGTCTGTTCTGGCGGACATCGTGGAAGATGTTCTTCTACTTCAGTTCTTAGGAGGTTTGTCGCGACTTCCAGTGAAGTCCTTTCTTGTTTCGATCGACTTGGAGGAGTCTTGATTCTACATCTCAGAAGGATGTTTTGTGTCAAAAGTTTCAAGGTTATCTGTTTGGACAAAGAAAGAGAGGATGTGACGTTGGGGGTCATGCATATTATGGACAGAGGTCATGCTTAGCGAATGGAGCATGTGATACTGGGTTATTGGCATCATGGGATGTGTAGTTATTTGTTTATGGTTACTCGATTGTCTGCTATTTTTTAACAGTAAAGAAAGAGATAGCATAATCCTCGCCTCTGTGTCCTTAATAGAATTGAAAATTCTTGACGCGTAAGGTAGACATTTTTTTACTCTAACTTTTGCACTGAGAAAAAAATATATTGAAAGAAAATCGGGCCATTGTTACCGGGCAGCAGGGAACTCAAATGATTCCCCGAGGCCCACTTTGCGGGGTAAAACACGCCTGTCCCCTGTGAAGGCACAAATATTTATAGGGATTATTCTGTGCATTGTATGCATCTGTTAGACCTGCCAGTTTTAATGTGATCTTCTCCCAAACATTTTGCCGTCCCTCCTGCTTTGCTGAATTTGTTTTTGTTGGCCTTAGGACTCTGAGCACTTCACCATTACTAACCAGTGCTGAAGTGCTAGTGCTTACTCGCTAAAACTTAGTAAAATTGGCTTTCACTTGACTGGCATATTTAATTTACTTACAAGATTCTAGTAAAGTGGTATACCAAATACACAGGTCTGGTAAATTAAATGCTACCAGTGGGCATACAGTACTTATTGTGCCACCATTATAAGTAGCCCATTAAAAACAGGCCTCAGGCCTGCCATTGAAGTCTGTGCACAGTTTTAAAATGCCAATTTGACTTGGCAATATAAAACTTTTCCCAAGCCTAAAGCATCCTTTATAATATTAATATGTATAAGTCACCCCTAGGGCAGGCCCTAATAGCCAATAAGGCAGGGTGCATTTTATTTAAAAAGTTGGACATGTACTTTTAAGTTGAACATGTCCAGGTAGTAAAGAAACTCAGTCATTTTTCACTACAGTGAGGCCTATCTGTCTCATAGGATAACAATGAGTTACCTTGTTACATTTACTAAGTGATAACTTTTGTTTGGGAACAGGTAGAAAAAGCAATGTTTGGTCTATTATTTATGACTTAAAATCCACCTTGATGGCAAAGTCACTTTTTGAGTCAAATTCTGAAAAAGACACTTTTGAAAATTAAATAAATAAGCTAAGGGGTTTGGCTTGAAAGAACAGCAAATCTGTTTCAATATAAATGAAACAAGAACAGGAGAGCCAGCATTGCTACGATTAGACAATTGTAGTGAATTTTTCAAAATTGGAGAAGGGCTCAAACAAATTGCTGCTCCAACATTAACCATTTCATGCATATTTTAACAACAAACATACATACAATTTCTATCCAATACACAAAGACAAGCAAACATTAAACAATCTTTTCATTAATAAGTTGGCACCACATTGAACAATAATAGAAACCACAAATTATGAGGAATCACATACAAAACTGTAAAGATCAAGAAAGAGAAAAGAGGATCAATTTCTGGTCCAAATCTTAAACACCAAAGAGAGCTGGACCGGAATAAAACAAGTTTACAGCTCAATGAATCAAGAGCACACAGTGGAAGCGCTGGTGTACTAGTTGTCTTTCACGTGGCAACACCAGGGGTATTATGTATTAACCATTCTTTAAGTTCTCCCTGAAGGCCTATTCAGATTAGAAAATGCTGTCTAAACGCACTAATATGCCAACACATTTCGAACCCCCAACGCTAGGGGCTCTACTCAGGGCACAGAATACCTGGATGTCACTAAAACCCTAAAAAAAACCTACATTTTCAACACTACTGCAGACGAAGTGCCTACTGATTACTCAATCCTCCTCGCCCCTTCTACACCCAGATAACTGGCGACCCTGGGCTCTTCGATTATAAACAGACTTCTTTGAGCCGGAATAGCTCAGCTGTGCGACAGCGCCAAATTTTCTGAAATAAAAAAAACGCTGGGTTTGAAATAACTAAACAAACAAATTGCACTATCAAATGTACCCCACCTTTGGCTTCAATTTAATCACTATTTCCAAACAACCAAAATTAAAATTCGCTTAGCAACTTTCAACTAAATTAGGCACAATGAGAGACTAATGAGACTAATTTTGGGTGAAGCATACAATCAATACTGTACCAAACGGAAGGACTGTCCATCTATAACCGGTCATAAATCTATACATAGAACAAAGCCCATACTGAAAACACATTGTAAAATCCTCTACAAAAAGAGAGGAGAATTGCTTCCTTACTTAAAAAGGTGACTGAGCGCAGCAAACTCAAAAACCTCGTCGCTGACTTCCTAGGTACCTCAGTTTACAGTGTTCCTTACTTAGTATAATTTGGAAAGAGGGCCATCCGGTTTGCTCTTGAAAAATCACTCTTACATATTCGGGAGAAAAAACACGTCAACAACTTCCCTTAGAAATGGTGGATTAGTGGAAGAAAACGCACGCTTAGTACACAGGCACACCTGTTAACCCATAGATTTACAATGTCTCTTTAACGCTGCCAACAAGTAAATGACGAATTAAAAAGTATGCCCGGGCTGGACGATTGCTAAATAGATGCCGTCAATTGACAGTGACGTGCGTCCACGGATTCGTGCTTTAGAAACCACGAGCAAACTTTCAAATTCAAAAACGGAAAAGTGATTGTGAAACCATGCACCGGACTGCCCGGTGGATCTACTTCAAACAATTGTGCACGTAATGGATAGGTTTTGCATTTTGATCACAGACTTAGATTGAAACAAAAGATGGTTTATGGGAAACGTAGTTCCCCCCGCCCAACCACAAAAAAAAGCTCACACTAGTCACACTATGATGTAGTACTGCAGCGTTATGCGAGATGAACACATTCCGTGAAAACCCAAAATTCCATTTACAGCCAACAAAATTAAGTTCCTAGTGCTGAAAGGATGGACTCTGTCAATATGTTATTTGGGCCAAATTCCACGTGTGTATACGTACTCGATTTGTCTGAAGAAAAACGTCTCGTACCTACAACCCATTGTTACATGGTGGACACAAAGAGACGGCAACCAAAACTATCCCGTAGTCGCACAAACACAACCACAAACTCTCACAGAGAGCAGATTCTTTGAAGCGGCATTGAATTGAAGCTAAACCATACCGTGAACGCACGTAATTCCATCCACAGCCAACAAGGCTAGGCTCCTCTAACACAAAAGGCAGCTCGTCAAGCTATACACTGTCAAAAATTGGTGGACGAGCTAGCCGCGTGTGTGTATGATTCAAATTTATAAGAGATCAACACTTCGTGGTTGTCTTCTTCGAAAGACTGTGTATAATGGAATATTCCACAAAAATTACCAGAAACTTTAGAGCAATAGTGTTATCAAAATTACTATCCAAAAGAAATGACCCATTACAGTAAGTTATACAGCTCATTAAATTCATTAAGGCCATCACATGCAGTATTACATTTTAAAATCAAGTGGGCTTCCTTTCTTTTCGAACATGCCTCTACGTCACCACCCCTCTGACCTGCATGCACCACTAATTGAACCGTCGTCCATCGGACATCGTTTTCTGAAAGTACGTTTTCTGCAAAGTGACTAACCAATGGAGCTGTCAAAACTTGTCATCTAATGCGAGAGTTATATTGGATGATGCGTTGTCTCACCTCTTGATTGGTCTTGCCAATTAACAATTTTTTTCAATGAAATACAATACCATAAATTACATTTTTGGTTTTTCAGTTGGAACTTAAGAACGCTGCCAATTAATGTCATTGTGTGTGAACTCTTTGCCCTCCGTGGTAGAACCAACAAACAAATGACCCACATTTATGATGCCCTTCAACAGGGGCCAAGTTCCATACTTGGGGCAAGTCCTTTTTGAATGAGACTGGTGGTGTAGATGCTCTTACAATCTGACTGCCTATACTTTGACCTTTTTTTAAGGCAAACAACAGACTTACAAACGATTTGTCCAATTTGGCAACCAAATGACAATTTTGTAACACAATTTCTTGAAGTTGTTAGCCTGTGGGCAAAAAGTTGACACACAAACCAATCTCTCCGAACTTGTCTTATTTTGTTTAGTCAAAAGTGTTTCCCGTGCTGTCTACTAAGCCCTCTTTATGGAGTTTTTACCAACTTCGTGCGATAACCCCTCTATTTTAGTCTGTTGCTCAATGTCTGGGCATGTTAAAAAAATGCATACTTGTTGGTACAATTCCGTCTCACGCGTAAAAACTGCCTATAAGGCAAGTTATCTCGCAGACTCAGAGGGTGGTGACTGGAATAATGCAGAGCCTTATTGTGGTCAATGGGTTTGCTGTGAAGAGAAGTTATCAATTCTATCACAGGACCGGAGGCGAGGATTATGCAGATCTTTCTTCACTTTTAATTAAACAGCAAGTTCAAAGTAAAACAAAACATGAACAAAAAAACTACAAGTTCCATGAGCCCGCCGCCATGGTAACGAGTATCCAATGAGGTGCACTCCTTCACGTTGGTATAAGTATCCCGAAATGCGTCACACTTCCTCTTTCTTCACTGCTGTGAGCCAGATAAGTGCCTTTCTGCCTCCGGTTCGGGGGTTCTGTTTGTTGCTTTGGCGCGTCTCTGCTACATTGCATTATCTGTCTTATTTCGTTCGCCGGAACGAACGTTCCGCTCGAGCGTTTTTTCGTTTCCTTCCCTTCGGCGTGTTTAATACACGTCGGGGCCACTAGAGGGCGCGCGCACGCTGTTTTCGGGGAGCATGTAGCTCTCAGCGCTCGCCGCTCGCGCCTCGCGTTTGTTTTCTTTTTTTTCCAAAATTGGGGGTTTTTGCCCTCAATAACACGTTTGTACCTTCGGTACAGTTTTGTCCCTACCTGTGACACCCATTTGGGTAAGGTTTACCCCATTAGGGAAGATATTATTTTTCTTGCACTTACAGTGACAGAGTGGGTAGGGATTTACCCTATATATTATATTTTTTGTTGGGTGTGCACTCTGTCCAGTCCTCATTATGCACTCCTCTCAAGATAATGAACCTTTTCCCAACATGTCCCCAGGTGAGGGTTCCTCTCACCGTACCCTCCCCCCCGGGGTGGACACTTTGTTTTCACAGGCTATTTCCCACGCTTTAGCCCCTCTTAGGGATAGTGTAGCTAAACTTACTGAACAGGTGTCCAGAGGTACGGGCATGTTTGGTGTGACGGGAGCGGAGGGTGATTCCTCTACCCTTTCGGCTCCCAGGAAACTGCGCAAGCGCGACGCGGGGCACCTGGAGGAGGGCGAGTTTTTTTCCCATCCCAAGAGTGCGCGCGCGCATACGCGCTTACCCTCCCGGGAGGGCTGTTTGCCCGGGGTAATGGGTGACAAGCTTCACCACCTATGGAACCCTGATTTGGAATCCCCCAAAGGCTTCATGGGAGGTTCAGATGAGGACTCATCATCTTTGGATGACGATTCAGGTCGCCCTTGGCGCCCTGGGGCTACCCTACCAGATCCTTCGGATCGCGCTGATTCTGACTCCGATATGTTTGAGCCGGAGGGTATCTACCATCCACGTTCTTCGGAGTGGCGCCCAGACCACAAGGTGGCTGAGTATGTCGCCAGCAAAATTAGGCAACCTCTGGACAAGGAGGTGCGGGCCCGGCTACGGGCGGAGTGCCCACGCCCGTCTTTATCGGATAAGGTCGCTTTTACACCTGATATTGACCCTAAAATGTGTACGTTTTTTGCCAAGTATACCAAGGATCCCAAAAAAGGGATTGACCGCTCCTCAAGATAAACTTCTTGATGTCCTTGGTCCCCTCACACAGATTATTCAATTGGCGGAGCGTGCCAGGCAAGCAAACACTCCCCTACAGACGGACATCATCGCAGGATGGGCTCAGAGAGCTGTTTGTCTCCTGGGCAACGCGAACTGTGCCATCTCTGCAGAAAGACGCAGGTCTTTATTGATCAAAATCGACCCCAAATTAGGGGAACTATCTAACTCGGAGGCAGGGGCTGTTGCCCAAGGCAATTTATTTGGCGACCCTTTTGTCAAAGAATTGGGGAAGTTTGTGGCTACGTTTTCGGCTTTGGATAAAGCGCAATCTTCCATTAAAAAGATTTTCCCCAATAAGGTTTTTGGCGGGGCCGGGCGAGGCAGGGGTCGCTCTTCCGGCCGTCCTTTCCAGCAAGGCCCCAGTTCCTTCCGGAACAACGGTTGGAGAGACGGCAGACAAGGAACTTTCTTCCCCAACAGAGGCAGGGGAAGAGGCAGAGGGTCCAGAAACACGCGAGGAGCATCTAACGCCCCTGGAGGTCCCTCTGGTGAGGCTTATCCCTTTTTCCCCAAGAAATTTTGGAGGGAGATTGAGGTTTTTCAAGGACAATTGGAGGCGCATTACCTCCGACGCATGGGTTCTCCAAACTGTCTCAGGTTTTCAGATAGAATTCTGGGGTACCCCACTTCAGGAGAAACTGCCTCCGCCCATCGTATTCTCGGCAGAAAACTCAGAGCTCATAGAGTTAGAGGTTCAGGCCCTTCTCCACAAGGGAGCCATTTCCTTCACTTCCCTTCACCCCACAGGTTTCGTGAGCAACATCTTTTTGGTGGAGAAGAAGGACAAGGGGTTTCGTCCCGTTATCAACGTTCGGGCATTCAAGAATGGGTGGTTTACAGGCATTTCAAGATGGAGGGTATTCACATGCTCCGCGACCTCCTCTTACAAGGAGACTGGATGGTTCGTCTGGATCTCAAAGACGCATACCTTACAGTCCCTATTTTTCCGCCCCATCGCAGATTCCTGCAATTCATATGGAACGGCCAGATGTTCGAATTCACCACACTCCCCTTCGGCCTGTCATCGGCACCTTGGTGCTTCACAAAACTTCTCAAACCAATAGTGGGAAAACTGAGGTTGCTAGGCATACGCCTCATAATTTATCTGGACGACCTCCTTTTGATGGACCAGTCCAAGTCTCAGTTGATGTTCAATCTGAACACAACTATTGCGCTTTTCCAGGACCTTGGTTTCGTGATCAACCAACAGAAGTCGCAACTTTCTCCGACTCAATCGTTAGTCTTCCTAGGGTTTCTAGTGGATTCCCGATCGGCGTCTCTCAGTCTCCCGACGCCGAAGATCTCCAAGATAAAGAAGGAACTGAGGAAAGTCCTTCGACGAGACCACATTTCACTACGTCAATTAGCCAGGGTGATCGGCCTGCTTTCCTCTTCGATTCAGGCCATTTTTCCAGGTCCCCTACACTACAGGGCCCTGCAACGCTTGAAAGCGTTTCACCTTCGCCGAAGGGTCACGTACTCCGAGTTGATCTCCCTGTCTCCAGAGGCAAGGACGGAGTTGTTTTGGTGGCTGGACCACATGGAGGCATGGAATGGCAGGGCCATTTTTGGTGCAGCCCCGGATCTGGTGATCGAATCAGACGCCAGTCGCCAGGGATGGGGGGCTCGTTGCGGAGACATATCGTTCGGGGGACGCTGGACCCCGCAGGAACTAACCATGCATATCAACTGCCTGGAACTCCTGGCGGGATCTTTTGCGATCAAATCTCTCACGAGAGACAAAGTCTCATGTGTTGTTCTACTTCGGATGGACAACGTATCGGCGGTACAATACATAAATCGCTTAGGGGGAACAAGATCAAGAGCCCTAGCGGAACTGGCGAAGAATTTTTGGCATTTTTGCCTTCAACGCCAAATCTCAGTCGCAGCAGAGTATCTTCCGGGAACCCAGAATGTAGGGGCAGACTGGAATTCTCGGTTTCTCCAGGATCCCAGCGATTGGCGACTACATCGCTCGGTTTTTCAGCCGATCATGGATCGTTGGGGTCCCTGTTCAGTGGATCTCTTTGCGTCTCGTTGGAATGCTCAACTTCCCCTATACTTCAGCTGGCGGCCGGATCCGGGAGCGGCGGCAGTAGATGCGTTTCTCCAGCATTAGGGTACCCTTCAGGGTTATGCTTTTCCCCCGTTTCTCCTTATTCCGCGGGTTGCGGCTCAGGTTCGCCGCCAAGAGGCGACGGTGGTTCTGATAACCCCCTGCTGGAGGTCACAGCCGTGGTTCCCGACCCTGTTGGAACTCTCGTGCGAGTGTCCTCTTCGCCTCCCGCATTTTCCCTCAATACTCCTGGATCCGTTGGGTTCCTATCACCCTCTGGTCCTTCAAGGTCATCTTTCCCTCATAGCTTGGAAGATTTCCGGCATCGTTGGCAAGACAACCGACTTTCGCAGGAGGCTAATAACTTCATCGCACAGGCCTGGGCCCCGGGTACATGCAAACGATATAGATCTGCATGGAACAGATGGTCTCGTTGGTGTGTGGGCAAACACTGCGATCCCATGGGGGCCAGTATTACCGACATCATCAATTTCCTTGCAGAATTAGGGGACTCTGGCTTAGCGTATCGCACTATCAATTCTTTTCGTTCGGCCATCTCGGCGGGCCACCCGCCCCTTAACAATCTCCCGATCGGGGAGCATCCCTGGATTTGTAAACTTCTTAAGGGTATTAGACTCTCCAGACCTCCGCAACCCAGATATTCGGAACTCTGGGACGTGAACTTAGTTCTTAATCTCTTGTCCTCTTGGCGGGACAACCAATATTTGTCACTAAAAGAATTGTCAGCCAAATTAGCCATGCTTCTCTGCCTCATTTCCTGTAAGCGAGTGTCCGATGTCAGAGCATTGGATATTTCCGCTCGTATCTTTACTCCAGAGGGAGTCACGTTTACTATTGCAAGGAGGACAAAGTCTAATACCAGGTCGGTATCCTATCCCGCTTTTCCTGATTCCCCGAAGCTATGTGTGGTTCAATGTCTCAAAGTCTATGAGGAAGTAACCAGTTCTTGTAGACCTCCAGGTGTCAAGCAATTATTGATTTCTATAAAGAAACCGTTCAAGGCGGTTTCTTCCCCTTCCGTTGCCAGATGGATTCGATGGATTCTCTCTGAGGCAGGAGTAGATGTTCAAGTTTTTGGCGCCCATTCTACGCGGGGAGCTATGGCTTCCAAGGCCATACAAGTGGGGGGCAGATTGGAGGACATCATGCATGCTGCTGATTGGTCTTCAGAGTCTACTTTTAAGAAGTTTTACTTTAAACCAATTCATGAAGCAGCCGCACTTGTGGTGAGTAAGCTTTAAACTTGCATAATCCTCGTCTCCGGTCCTGTGATAGAATACGAAATTTCCTAGCTATCGTGAAGGAAAGTTTCAATTCTATTAAGGACACGGAGGCGAGGATTATCCCACCCACATACATTACGCTGGTATGTCCCCTCCCGATTACATCTACCTGCGTAACAAGGTAGTATACTTGAGTTTGTACATTTGTTTATTGTCATTCTGATCATATTCTAAATACATCATGTAGTACTTGATTCAGATGTGATCACGTTCTATTTAGAGGTATTTTAAGGTTCATGACTTTATTGCAGTCAGTAGGTATCTGTGTTTTATCGGATTTGCATCTAATTATACCTTTTTTTGGTAGGTTCCGAGGCTACGACCAATTGACTCTGCCAGGATTCCTTCCGCAGTGAAGTCGAGGAAGTGTGACGCATTTCGGGATACTTATACCAACGTGAAGGAGTGCACCTCATTGGATACTCGTTACCATGGCGGCGGGCTCATGGAACTTGTAGTTTTTTTGTTCATGTTTTGTTTTACTTTGAACTTGCTGTTTAATTAAAAGTGAAGAAAGATCTGCATAATCCTCGCCTCCGTGTCCTTAATAGAATTGAAACTTTCCTTCACGATAGCTAGGAAATTTCGTATTTTCCTTCTCTAGGAATTATTTCCACCTCTAAAAAAGTAATGGTTTGGCGACTACTAAATGCATTAAACCTAATATCTTTAGATTTCTGATTTAACCAAATTATAAATTGGCCAAGTGATTCAGCTGTGCCTGTCCAAATGCAAAAAATGTCATCTATGAATCTGAGCCATTTCACAATATTTTGCAGAAAGAGGATATTATTATAAACAAAACTTTCTTCAAATAGTGCCATAAACAAAATAACCAGCTCCGAGTGAAGGGACAACCCATCGCTGCCCCTTCAAGTTGAACAAAAAACGAATTATCAAACTTGAAGCAGTTTCTTTTTATCGCAAATTGAGCTAATTTCAATATGAAATCCGTAGGCACCTGGTGTGGTCTCGGACAATTCTCCAGGAACAATTCAATTGCAACTAAGCCATCTTCTTGGGGAATCTGTGTGTACAAAATCACCACATTTAAGGAAAGAACATTTGGTGCTCATGGTTGACATCAAGATCTTCAATCTTATTAATTAAGTCAGTGGTATCCTTCAAATATGAGGGAACTTGAAATAGCAAAGACTTCAGGAAAACATCAACATGTTTAGCTAAAGGTTCCAGCACCGAATCACACCCTTATAGTATAGGGCGGCCTGGAGCTTTTGTTTCATTTTGATGCAAATTAGGTAAAAGGTACAACACTGGAACACAAGGGTTTTGGTTCACAAGAAATTCACATTCTTTGGGACCAATCACGCTTTCTTCATAAGCCTGTTTGACCATACATTGGGGCACATTTATACTCCGTTTGCGCCGGAATTGCGTCTTTTTTTTGACGCAATTTCGACGCAAAACTAACTCCATATTTATACTTTGGCGTTAGACGCGTCTAGCGCCAAAGTCCATGGAGTTAGCGTCATTTTTTAGCGTGGACACCTACTTTGCGTTAATTATATGCAAGGTAGGCGTTCCCGTCTAAAAAATCGACTCAGAGGCATGTGCGTCGGATTTATACTCCCGGGCAAAAATCACGCCCGGGAGTGGGCGGGTCAAAAAAAATGACGTACGGCCGCTTTTGCGCCGTTTTTTAGCGCCTGCAAAAGGCAGGCGTTAAGGGACCTGTGGGCTCTGAAGGAGCCCAGAGGTGCCCTCCCATGCCCCCAGGGACACCCCCTGTCACCCTTGCCCACCCCAGGAGGACACCCAAGGCTGGAGGGACCCATCCCAGGGACATTAAGGTAAGTTCAGGTAAGTGTTTTTTTTTTTTTTTTTTTGTGGCATAGGGGGGCCTGATTTGTGCCCCCCTACATGCCACTATGCCCAATGACCATGCCCAGGGGACAGAAGTCCCCTGGGCATGGCCATTGGGCAAGGGGGCATGACTCCTGTCTTTGCTAAGACAGGAGTCATTTCTATGGGGGTTGGGAGTCGTAAAAAATGGCGCAAATCGGGTTGAGGCGAAAAAATTGCCTCAACCTGACTTGCCCCATTTCTTGACGCCCAAGCCCCATATCCCCCTACGCCGACGCTGCCTGGTGTACGTCGTTTTTTTTAACGCACACCAGACGGCGCCGGCGTCTAACGCCGGCTAACGTCATTCAATAAATACGGCGCCCGCATGGCGCTTCAGAATGGCGTTAGCCGGCGCTAATTTTTTTGACGCAAAACTGCGTTGGCGCAGTTTTGCGTCCAAAAGTATAAATATGGGCCATTGTATTTCACCAAGCATTTCTTTCGTGGGGTCCTTGGAAACCCTCTGATAGAAATCAGGATTGTAAATTTGTCTTTTTCCCTCTGCTTTGTATCCATAGCCCAAATCACAATAGCTCCTTTTTTATCAGCTTGTTTAAATACAATGGATTGATAATTTCCGAATTCAACCAATGCTTTTTTCTCTTCTAAATATATAATATATATTTAATATACTCTCTTTTATTCTCCAACTGAATGATGGCTGATAACACCGCCCATTCAAAAGTTAACACATCTTAAGGGACAGTGTCCAGGTCAGGACAAAAAAAGAGATCCAGTCCTGAGTCCAGATGCTTATGAACTCTGGGGTACTTGATGATTAAGAAAAAAAGCCTTTAGTCTTATTTTCCTAAAACATTCCAGTGCCTCTGTTTTCAACCACACAAAATGTGTATGCATCGGCGATTCCACTGTGTTCTCTTGATTCATTGAGCTGTAAAGGTTCCTTTATTCCAGTCCAGCTCAATTTTGTGATCTTTACAGTTTTGTATGTGGTTCCTTGTAATTTTGTGGTTGTTTTAATTGTTCAATATGATGTCAACTTATTCATAAAAAGATTCCTTAATGTTTGTTTGCCTTTGTGTATTTGAGTGAAATTGTAAATAAATATTGTGAACAAATATGATGGTAACATGTACATGAAACAGTAGTTGTTGGAGTGGCAATTTGTTTGGGCCCTCCTCCAATTTTGAAAAATTCATTACAATTATCTAATCACAACAGCAATAGCTCTTCTGTTCTTTTTTCATCTTTTGAAAATTTGCATTTTCTTGTCCTAACCATTTGGTGCCTGCAGCCTGTCTCGGGGTCAGTTAACTAAGTGTAGTTGACATTTGTGTATTACTCCCAGACAGCCACAAATAGGGGGACTGGGAGTTGCCAGGATGGGCCATACAGGTAGGATGCAGTTGTGCCTAGTGACGCATGCACTTCAAAGCAGCTGTCTCAGCCCACGCACAAACAATTTCACACTAGCCTTTTATGGCCTCAGACATCCTGGGACCAGGACAGGGAGGCAGAAAGTTCCAGACACTTCTATCGGGAGAAAACTTCAGAGGTTTCTTCAACTTCACGTCAGGTACCACATATACAATTAGGGCCCTCAGACACCACTCTTCAGTTCACTTCTGGACCTGAGGAGGAATCTCAGAGGACTGCCCTGTGCCTGTGGCCTACTGTGTGCTCAGAGGACTGTCCTGCTGCCTGAGGCCTGCCTTGTTCCGTCAGAGGGCTGTCCTGCTGCTTAAGACTGTTAGGAAATGTCGGGGGTGCTGGCTAGAACTGATGGCAAAGAAGACAAGTAGGCAGAATACTAGGTACAGAGCTGCCCAAGATCACACAGCGAGTCAGAGGAAAGAGGGGATCCAAAAGGGAAACTTTATTCAAAGGAATAAGAGAGATAAGGCTCAGAAAAACAGACATTCAAGAGGTAATGTGGCATCCAGACTAGCACCCTAGGAAGAACATACAAGACATATATATATGTAAACAAAATTAACAATAAAGGGAATGTTGGGTGAAGGACTCGGGAGCTCCACACGGTAAGACCGAAACTCAGTAAGTTCCTCACCCACAACTGCTGTTACAGATTCTGACTGTTAATACCTATATGTTGGATATACATGCAAAGGCAGAGTCTATGGAGCTGGCCTGTATGCTTATGTTAGAAAAGTAACAGAAAGACAATACTCACAGTGGACAAGAAACACCACCTAGGTTGTCGGTTGAGCCCATGGTTCCTGGAGATCAAACAGGAACATGCAAGGCGGTCACAGCAAGGGTGTAGAACAAAATACAACCACGATAGACAAGGAGCTAGAAAGGAGGAGTGCTCAACAGGAAAGAAGGGAAAACAAGGGCACACTTGGCAGAAAGCAAGTAACAAACATACAAGGAAACTAAAAGCAAGACAGCAGGACACCAGCAAACTAGGAACTGGAACAAAGAAATGGAAAGAAAGGCAAAGACTGGTAAAACGAAAATACAGAAGGAGAGGCATCAAGGGAGCACAAGAAGTACTTGTGCATGAATCAGAGAAACTAGGAAATACAGCAGGCAGATATAGCTCAAGGAACAAAGGAATAGCTGGAGCTCAGGAGTCAAGTAGCACTGCAGGGAGTGCTAGTTCAGGAACAAGGATTTGCTCAGACTCAGAAGACAAAGTAGCACTGCGGGGAGTGCTATTTCAGGAACAAGGATTTGCTACAGCTCAGGAACAAGGAACAATGATAGCTACAGCTCAGGGACAGGAACAACTACAGCTATCACCAGAAAGCAGCTACAATGGCCAACAGTGGGCTGAAGAGAGCTGAGGTTTAAAAGGGCTTATAGTAATCACATGCATCAGGTGTGAGCCGGGTAGCAGCAGCCAGCCACATGTGTTCTGAATTCCTCCACCCATCCATAGCCTGCAGGGGTGGAGATGAAACAGTGAGCAGGGGATTATAGGTATTGGACTTCACAACACCTGGCATGGATTGGGAATGGCTGATAATTTGAAAATAGCATCCAAATTGCTGGAAGTCAGGATAAGGATGTAGGGGAAGGTCTGGAAGTTTATTAGAGCATTGAAAAGAACCACAATAAAGTCCCCTGGTGATGGGCTCAAGCGCCCTGGGAGTGAATTGTGATAGAGATCTGCTTTCCTACTTGAAGGACTTCCGAAGTGACTCCAAGGGCTATTTGGCTGTTCTCCTGATGACAGCCTCATGGACCGGGAAGGCTCCATCCATCTTGCACCCACATCTGGACCCTGCCTGAGTGTGTCCTGATGCTCCAAGTGGTGCCCTTCCAGTCCTGGACCCTTGGAAGTGGTGCTGAAGGTGCCTAGATAGCTCAAATCGAAAACTTGGGATTTAGAACATTTTTAGCCAAAAGTGCTCTGAGAACCGAGTGGAGACCAGGACCTACCTGCTATGCACCCAAGGTGCATCGCAAGTTGGCCTGATTTCTCGGTAGAAGGGGTATCTGGTCTCATGAAGCCCTTGTTGGCTACAACCTGTAACTTCGTTCCATTGGAGATTTTCAACTTCCATGAAAGAGATAAAATCCAAACACAGAAATCTTCACTGTGACTTCATCCAGTGGATCCCCAAGGACAACGCCTCCTCCTTGGACACAGCCGGCTGCCATGCCCCACTGAACTTTACTTTCTCAGATATTTTTCTTCAAAATGTCTTCAAAGTTGGAAGGTAAGAGGAGACCTGATCCTATCCACTTCATGTATCTAAACCACACTCCATCGTGGCTCGCCATAACTTTAGACTTTGCCCATGTCTCTAGTTACTAGATGTCCACGGTTGGCACTTTGATCTTTTAGGATCTATTTTTCACTTTAAAGTTATAAAAAATCATAACTCTGGCTGCACTGAATGAATGTAGTTAATTTTGGTGTCATTTTATTTATTAGAATGTCCCCTATTTTTCTAAATTGATGTGGATTTTTTCTCATGTTGTGTTTTCACTTTGTTACTGTTTAAGTGCTTCATAAATGCATTACACATTGCCTCTAAGTTTTAAGTCTGACTGCTTTTGTGCCAAGTTACCAGAGGGCTAAGCACAGATTAATTTAGCATCTTTTTGTGGTTCACCTGACAAATGTTTTGACTGTTGCTTAAGAAGGGCTCACATCTTCCTCAAACAACAACCCAATCTCTTGCAGCATCCATCTCCAAGAATTGATGGTGAAAGATGCTTGTATGGATGTACAACCAAAAAAAAACGAAATTCCCAAGGATTTACTGTCCTTGTGCAAAATTTGTGTGGATTCGACAGTCACTTGCAAGGCCACATAATACAACCCAATACTGAATGGAGCTTCCTAAATCAGAGGAACATGCAGCCCAAGCTTACAATGAAGTGAGGCTTGGACAAGTCAGTGCCACTTCCCATGATTTAAAGATTAGAAAAAGAGTTGGGTGGTAATGGCAAATCCTCTGATTTCTTGAAGAACTAGATGCAGGTTGAATCCACCAATACACTTGCTTTCATTTTTAGTAACTCATCAAGAAACCCGATGTATGGTCATTTCCACCTAACTCTAAATTAGGTCCCTAGAAAAGTCATCTGCATTTTAAGATTTTGTTTCAAAACACAGCAGAAAGATGACAACACAGAATGAACTTCAAGTCCTGCTCAACATATCTGGAAATATTTAACATGAGAACGTTTTCTTCCTTAGGACAGACTTTAGCCTCAGTCGTGTATTGGTGAAGGGTTTGGTGGTGCATCTGAAGAATGGCACGTTCCCACAATGGAACAAAGACAACGTTACTGGTGGTCACTCTTGATTCTCACAAACCATTTTGTTAAAGATTTGCTGTAATATTTAACCTGTCATTGCATTACTGATGTATATATGTATATATTCATCACAAATGACGTCAACAGACACCCTTGTGATGGATATATGTCAATAGGGCAATAACCCCTCGTGCCTGTTGACCATTTCTTTATTTTTTATTTTTATGCACTGATCAGCAAAAACTCCTCCTGGTCCTTATGTGATGGGGAGGCTTGGAGGAAGGTGTCTGACACTTTCTGGGCACTGGCATACTCGTGAATTAGGTGCCTCTATTCTCATTTGTGAGCCACCTTATTAATATGCATGTGATACCACTAGTGATGTCACACACATTACAAATGTGCTTGGGATGACTGCCCTATTTCTTTCCAGGTCTATCCAGGGATATAGCTGGTGGACAGGGTTATGGAAGGGGCTAAAGCTGCCTTATGTTTACATATGAGTCACCGCTAGGGTGTGCCCTCGGTGCTCCCAGGGTTGGGTACAGTGTAACTATAAGCAGACACTTTATAAAAGATGTCTTATAGGCCTTGTGAGGGAAAAATAGCTAGATTAATTTCCCCCATTATAGTGAATGGACTTCATAGGCTAACATCGGGAGACTTCATTTTTAATTAATAATGTCATCAATGTGCTAAATATTTCAAATTCGGTATCAAACTTATTGTTATAATAAATCCAACAACTTGCCATTGTTGAATTTAATATAACTAGCTTAGCGAAAGATTTTAGAACTCTATCTGAAAGTTGCCAACTTCAGCCCTGTAGTGCCATTCTCTGATTGGCCAGCCTCTGGCAGCCTGGCGTAGCTGTCTTGATGAGGTGTGAAGTGGCCTCAGCTAAACACAAAGGAAGTGCCTGGGGGAAGAGAGATGCCTCAGCAAATGGCGAAACAGAATGGGGGAGAGCAGCCAAGTCCTATCCCAATATTAAGAAGTGCCTCATCCAGATGTTTGGTCTCACCCCAGAGCAGTACAGGTTAACATTTAGAAACACCCGAAAGGACAATACCCAGTCTTGGGTTGACTTTCTGGACACCTCAGCTAAGGCACTAGAGGGCTGGATACAGGGTAATCAAGTAAATACTTATGAGGGGTTGTACAATTTGATCATGAGGGAGCACATCCTGACCAATTGTATCTCAGAGAGGTTACACCAGCATCTAGTGGACTCTAAGCTGACCAGACCCTGAGAGCTGGGGAAGGCAGCTGATGAGTGGTTGAGAAGCAGAGTGGTTGTCATGTCCCGGGGGCAGACTCCATGAAGGTGGGGCCAGGTCCCCAAAAACCTAAAAAGGGAGGTGGTAAGCACACTACAGAGACTCCCTCTTTACCCCTGGAACCGACGAAGGAGAAAAGTAAATACCACTCCCGCTCTGACAAGCAGAGGCAGGGAGACCCAGGGTTAAAGAAGCTTTTGGGTAACAAGACCTGTTTTGATGTCAGCAGATAGGTCACTTCAAAGGATATGTAGTCTGTTCCAAGAAAGTGATTAGCATTGGACTATCCAGTGTAGAGGAGGACTCCTCAGATGATGAGGTCCTCATAGCATTGGGCAGGGAAATAGGTCCAGATTGTAATCTGGCGATCCCTTAGGGTGGGAGTAGCCACTTTCACCCTATTCAGGTGAATGGGATCCCTACCACTGGCCTGAGAGACACATATGCCATTCACACCATGTTGAGTGACTGGTTGGTGTCCCCAGACATGTATGTCCCAGGAGAGAAAAGGAGAGTCAGGATAGCCACAGGTGAGGTTACCACCAAACCTATAGCCATAGTGCCCCTAGAGAGGGGGGTATCCTTGACCGGTATTGAGTGGTGGCAGTGCTGACCTCTCCTTAGAGTGTCTCTTAGGCAATGACCTCCCAGAGGTCAGTCTGATCCCAGATGGGACGGTCACCCAGGGCACCCCCCAACCCTAAATCCTGGGGAGCCAGTCCCTACAGTTAGGAGACAGTGGTCCCCTAGAAAAGGGAAAAAGAAAAGGAAGGGTAGGTCACCCTTTAAAAGAGTGAGCCAACTGCCTTCTGCCCCAGTAGGGGGGAGCCCAGAGTTCGCACTGGTGATGCCTCACCTGACCTTAAGGAAGATGTCCAGGTGCAGGGTGTTGCTCCTGCGCTGACAGAAGGGAGAGTAGAGGAAGGGTGTTTGCCACAGGATGTAGTGTTCCCCACCTCTAACCAGCAGAGACCCCACAGTTGCCCCTGAAGCAGCTCACCAACCTGTCAGTGGAGAGCTTAGGGTGCGGTTCTGAGTTATGACAGCTCTCAGTGGCCTCTGATGCTTGCTGGCCTTCATGGCAGCATGACACCTGGCCTGGAGGTAGACCCAAGGGCCAAAAGCAAAGTAGCCCCCTGGCCCTGTTGGTCATAGTGGGGTGCTCAGGTGTAGGGTAACCTCTGTGAGTAAGCTAGGTGTTGCCCTAGCAAAGTTAGGGATAGGGGAGGTGGGCACCTCACTACCCAAGTTGGCAGAGAGAGAGAAGGAATACCCCGCTAGAGGGAAGTTTCAGTTTAAGATGGGTCCCTTTACTGTTGGGATGGGTTCACTACCCAGAGAAAGTGACCCTGACAGGAGGTTGTAAGGCAGAATAGGCCCTGCAAAAGGACAGCCAAGTTTCCTCACTGTCTTCCTCGCCTGAGAAGCCAGGAAGACTCTCCCAGGGTTGGGCTGAGTCCCCTGGGCCTGTTGGCAGTGGGGCTGTGCAAGAAAATTGGGATGATTTCAGAATCCCCCTAATTTTTTGCCCCCATTTCTCACTTATGCTGGTGTTTTCCTGACTCTGATTGTGCCTGTGCTCTGATTGAAATGAATATGGAAAATAGGCTAATTATAATTTACTGTATGAACCTACCTATAAGTCCCTGTAGGTCTAGGGACCCAGCATAGGTAGTACACCCATAGGTGCACTGTTGAGGTGCCCAGTGTCATTCTAAAGGCAGACCTACCTTGCTGGCTGCTTTTACTTTAAGGTTAACCACAAATTCGACTTTGGAATTAAAAGTACTTCCAAAGTCTTAAAATGCCTTATTTTCACACGTAAGCCACCCCTAAGGTGTGTCCTTTGTGCCCCACCATTGAGTGCAGTGTAATTATAAGCAGGGACTTTATAAAAGATGTTTTATAAACCTGGTAAGAGAAACATAGCTACATTTGTTTCCCCTCATTGTAGTGAATAGGCTTAATAGGCTAACATGTGGAGACTTTATTTTTAATTAATGAAGCCTCAAAAGGAGGTAAATATTCCAAGTCTGGCATAAAACTTATTTTTATAGTAAATCCAACAACTTGACATTGTTGAATTTAATATAACTAACTCAGGGAAGTAGTTTTAGAAACTCTACCTGAAAGTTGCCAACTTCAGCCCTGTAGTGCCTTTCTCTGATTGGCCAGCCTCTGGCAGCCTAGTCTAGCTGCCTTGATGAGGAATGAAGTGGCCTGGGCTGAAATCAAAGAAAGTGCCTGGGGGAGAAGAACTGCCTCAGCAGACGGTGAAACAGGATGAGGGAGAGCAGCCAAACTGTACTTCCAAGAAGGGAAGGACATTTGGGCCAGCAAAAGGACCACCCCTATTTCCTGCAAAGCCGGAGAGCCAGGTGCCCCCTAATTCGATTAAGAGAGGCCTGGAAAGAGGTGTGCCAAGGAAAACTTAGCCACATCAGTGGGTGGGTCAACCAGACCTAACCTCCTGAGATTGAACTTTTGCCATCTTGAATTTTTGGAGAACGTTGCTCCCTGGAAATTATTTTTGCCACACTTCCCAGGAAGTGGTCACTCAAGAGGGTGGTGGCCTGCATGTGATTGGGAAGAGGCTCCCATTACTTTCCACCTCCAGGAGCAAGGATAAAACTGACAGAGCTGCATCCCACCTCATATCCCTACAAGGAACAAGACAACAAGAAGAAGGACTGCCCTGCTGGATCCCTGACCTGCCCCTGGACACTGCACTCTGGAGGACTGTACCAGCCACACACTTGGGCTTCACCATTAAAAGGACTTTACCTGCCTTCAACTGCTTCAAGAAAGAAGGGACTCCCTGTTTGTTACAGGTAGAAAATAGCTGAACAGAATCCCTGCATCACGCCCCAAAGAAACTGACCAGCTGACCAGTGGTCATTTTTGATATTTGTGTCAGGTGCATTGTGGAAGGTCAAGGAGCAACTCAGAGCTTCTGGAACCTTCGGGTGAGTTGTGGACTCCTAAAGGACCTTCAAAGATCTTCTGGAAGAAGATCCAGACATTTGGAGAAGTTTGAAGTAACTTTCAAAAGAAGCTCCATAAGTAGACCGACCTGGCGTTGTGAGTCAAGAGAGAATAAGCTCCAAAAAATTTCTAAGTCTGAACGTAAAAAGTTGACCAAGGCTTCCCGTGCAGTGTATCCGAGGAGGGATCCTGGGAGGTTAACTTCAATTTCAAGTTCGTCCCAGGCAAAGATTTCTGTCATAAAAAATTGTCTAAGTAGGAACATAGAATTCTTTACCAAGGTCTGCTGCAATGCGTATCTGAAGAGGGCTCTAGGGAGGTCGGGTCCGACTTGTGACTTCGTTCCAGTGAAGAAAGTCTTCAGGTGAAAGACCAAGTCCAAAGGGACATCTTTGACCAAGACCTCCCTCTCACTGTAGCTGAGCAGGCCTCCATCGTGGTCAGCCTCAAATCTTGACTTTGCCCTGGTCGAGTGCGACCAGATATCCAGATTGACGCTTTTAGTTTCTATGCGCTAAAAAACAATTCATCTTTCAAAATTCATATCTCCGGTTCCCTTTATTGGATTTTTGACATTTTAGTGTTAATTTTCAAGATAAAAATATAACTTATGCTTATGAATTGGTTTTGGATTCCTATTGTGTTTTGTGTTTTACTTATTTACTGTTTTGTGATTTTTAAATACTTTATACACGTTTCCTAAGTTAAGCCAAACTGATCGTTGTCAAGCTATCAAGGGTTAAACTGGGATTCATTTATTGAGACCTAACTAGACCTACTGGTGGTAAGTGGCCTATTGCTACGTGTAGGTACTTATCTGCCCTTACCAATAATCCACTTTCCAACACTCTCCTTTTGGGGGTTGAATGTTTTTGGCCATTTATGCCCCCCTGGGGGGCAGACTGGCCTCGTATTTTTAAGTCCATCTGCCCCCAAGGTGGAGCAGAAGCCACTGGACCACAGGAGATTTAGCAATGTTATTGTTTTTGGGAATGGCCCCATGGGCAAGGGTCACACACTTTTTGGGGGGGACTAATGTTTTGGCTGTTTCTGCTCCCCTTGGCGCATTATCGACCATATATTTTTAGGCCCATCTGCCCTAAGGGGGGGCAGAAGCCACTAGATAACTATGGATTTATTTATAAAGCAGTTTAGTTGTTTTGGGGAGCGGAGCGGAACCTCTTTTGGGGGTGTATGTTTTGTCTGTTTCTGCCCCCCTTGGGGGCAGATTGGCCATTATTTTAGGCTCATCCACCCTCCAGGGAAAGTTTCTCTGTGTGTGTGAACGGGAGTTCAGTTGATGGTCTGCATGTACTGGAGTTTGGCTGGCTGCACGTTGTCTGGCATTTGGCTGGTGCTGTTTGGACCTACGCTTTTCTGGCAGTGTGTTGTAGACTGGTGCTTGGCTGACTGTGTGTGAACTGGTGATTGCCTGGTGGTGTGTTAGACTGGCGCTTGGCTGGCAGTGTGCTTGGACTTGCGCTTGGCTGCTGGTGTATGTAGACTGCCACTTGCCTGGAAGTGTGTGTGCAGACTGGTGCTTGCATTGCAGTGTGTGTGGACTGGCACTTGGCTGACGGTGTATGTTGACTGGCTTCTGGCTGGGTTCTAGGGCAAAGCTTTTGATTTCCTTTGTTGTGCCTCCTCCTTGTGGTTTGGGCACTGGTAGATCTGCAGCTTATGTAAAGGCATCTGTTTAGTAAGAAAAACCTTTTTGTTTTACTCCAAATGAGTTTCATTGTCATGCATGAATGCGTTTTCGTAAATTGTGTTATAAAAGCAGCATATTTAGCTTCTGTTTTGTTGTGTGTGAAATTCACCTTGGATTTGCGCATGATGTGTACTGTGTTGTCTTGTGTGAAATGTTCTTTTGTTTTTCCTTCCTAGTGGGATATCGTTGGTGCTAGCTGCCTCTTAGCAGAGTAGGTGCAGATGATCCTGAGTCTATCTGTCTATCTGTCTCTGGCAAGTGAGTGGTATTGCATTTTAGTATATAGGTTTCTGTGTGCTTTGTATTGATTGACCTTTCCTTCCAGAATACTATATGCCAGTAGTTTTACTTTCTGTTTGATAAGGCCACACTTTATTACTTATTTCACACTGTTGTGTTGCCATTTTAGCTATAGCTCCATGCACGGCATTTTAGCAAAACCAAGCCTGCAGCTGTGCACTTTAACCCAGATATATTTTATTCAGCTTTATTATTTTAACAATAGCCACACTTGCGGTTTTATTTCTCTCTATCTAGCTGTTCTTTGCATACACCAGCACTGCGTTCTCAAACAAGACATTTCTTTCACTCTGTGATATCTCAAAGGTTGCACTAAGATAGGTTTCCGGTAAACATGGTAACGCTTTGTCTCTGGTATTCATGGAAACATACACATCCTTATGTAAGGACATTTTCTCAGAACATCAGCTGTTTTATTATAAAAACACTTCCCTGTCCCATACACGTTAGAGGGAGATTCCAGCCAGATGACCACGACTGTATGCTGATTGCTAAACGCTTCCCTGCAGCTACTTATGTAGACTTCAGGCCAATTGCTCAGGTATGAGGGATGATGTCTTGCTAGGGGAACCTGAAGGGCAGAACTAGAGCTTAACATGCTGTGCTCTAATATAGCCTTGGTAGGAATTACTTCAATGATTCTAGTGACAACATGGTAGCGTTATTTTTATGCTTCACTCTCCTTGTCACAATTTTAATCCTGTTATGCTTCATCGTCCTTGTTATTGCAGTACATGCTTTATTACTTAAGATGCAGTTGCTTCATTGAAACCTTATTGAAACATATACTGCCTCTGACTGTCCTTGCATATGTGAGACTAATGTAACTGAGAGAAACGGATGCGATCTGAGTGACCACAATTTCCCTGAGGAGTCAATTGTGCCATGCGCTCGGCTGCCAAATCATCCCTGCTCTTGGGTGGAGATGAGGCACTGCTAGTTAGCCGGAGCAAAACCCGGATAAGGTCAACAGGCGTCACCTGTAGTGGGTTAGACTCAGTCCCCCACACTGCAGGCGATTCTGCCGCTCAAATCCAATAGTCTCATTAGAATAATGAGAGCCTATGCGACAAAACAGTACTGTTTATTGTTGACTCTTTTGTCGTGTTACTTTTATTCGTAAGAATTATGGCTAGCCACAGGATTACCGCTCAGTATGTTGTTGGTATGCATTTTGATTCTTCCTCTGGCCATGAATATGAGACTGACTCTGCATCTGAGGCAGAGGAGGAAGTCCAATATTCTGGCAGTGAATTTTCTGTCTGAGAGGAATCATCTGATGATGAAGCCAGTCACATTGTGGAGGAAGTACCTCTTTTAGAGGAGGACACTGATGTGCCGATAGTGCAGCCAGAGGCTTCCAGATTGCTGAGGGTTGAAAGGCTTCCCATTGAATGTGCTGAACTCTGGGTTTCCCCAAGCATGGTGCAGCCAGTGTTGCCTGCCTTTGCTGGTGTCACAGGGTGTAGAGTGAATACTGAAAATTATTTGCCTATAAATTTATTTCAGTTCTTTATTGACAATGTATTTTTAAATGAGATTGGTGACCAGAGTAATATGTATGCTGAACAGTATTTGAGGGACAACAGTGCCCAACTTCAGCCCCGCTTTAGAGCTACCCGATGGACCCCACAAATCTAGATGAGTTGAAGAAATTCTTGGTTTTATTTTGTTGATGAGCTTGATAAGGGAGCCATTGCTGTCTTCATATTGTTATACTAGTCCCTTGATGGCAATGGATACAGTTCCTGCAACCATGAGTCGTGATCGATATTTGCTTCTGCTTCTGCTTCGGATGCTGCATTTTGTTGATAATGCTACAGTATTGCTGCAAGACCACCCTGATTGTGACTGTCTTTTTAGGATTTGGCCTGTCCTTGATCACTTTGTAGATTTTTCAGAGATATGTGTTCCAGGGAAAAAAATAGCTGTGGATGAGTCTTTGGTCCTGTTCAAGGGCCGTTTGGTTTTCAGGCAGTACATTCCCAGCAAGCGGGCACATTATGGAATTAAGATCTATATGCTGTCTGAGAGTACTACTGGATATGTCTATAATTTCAGGGTGGACATTGGTAGGGATTCCACTATTGACCCCCCAATTGTCCAGCCACTTTCTGAGTTAGTGGGAAAATTGTGTGGAAACTTGGTAGAGGTCGTTTTAACAAAGGTCACCATTTATAAGTATCTAACTTCTACACTGGTGTGCAATCGTTCAGGGAATTGTTGAAAGTGGACACTGTTGCTTGCGGCACAATCTGCTCTAATCGGAAAGGTTACTCGAAAGAGCTTGTTTATAAAAAACTTGAGACAGGGCAGTGAAGTGACTTGCATAGTGATTAACTTCTAACTGTGACATTTGCAGGCAGGAGAGATGTCTACATGTTGACTATCATTGATGTACTACTGTGACTGTCTGGAGTCAGGTTGCTGACGAGGACAAACCTGGGTGCATTTAAGACTACAGTAAGCACATGGGCAGTGTAGATAGAGTAGATCAGAGGTTGGAACCCCACTGCTTTTCGTAAGGCTTACATTTGGTATAAGACGTTGGCTATCCATTTGTTCCATTTAGCAACCTTCATTGCTATTGTTGTATTTAAGGATTGTTCTCCAGATTCAAAAATTACGTGTTCAGTTTCAGCAGTCTATGATAGGCAGCCTTGTTGTAGTGGAGCAGGCAAGTGTTTCTAGCATTAGAGTGGTGGAGGATGTAACTAGATAGAGAGAGTGCCACTTTCCTGATTACATTCTCCTCATATCCAAAAAGCTATCCCTCTTGTAAGAGATGTAGAGTCTGTTTCTGAAGAGGTGAGTGGAAGAAGAGTTGTATGTACTGCTCCGAATGTTCTTCCAACCCTGGGTTAAGTATGCCTGCATGTTTTAAATTTTACAACATGCAACAGAGTTTTTGGGAGCACCCATGAGCATAAAAGTGAACTGTGTTGTCTGTTTCGTTTTATATATTTTGTTCAGATTTCACAATTGGTATTAGTGTGATGTATTAAGTTAGAGCTGTTGTGTGTGTGTAGTTATAGTTTTGTATCTACTTCCAATTGGTTTGTATTTTCCTTCTTCTTAAGACAAATGTGATGGCGGTGTGCATGGACTGGTTTTTGGCTGGCAGTGTGTGTGAGCTGGTCCTAAGTTGGTGGTGTGCATGGACTAGCGCTTGGCTGGCAGAATGCGTGGATTGGCACTTGGCTGCTGAAATGTGTGAGCTGGTGCTCGGCTGGCGGTGTGGGTGGATTGGTGCTTGGCTGGCTGTGTGCGTGGATTAGCGCATCGCTGGTGCTATGTGTGAGCTGGCACCTGGTTGGTGGTATGTGTGGACTGGTGCTTGGCTGGCAGTGTGCGCGGACTGGCAATTGGCTGGCAGTGTGGGTAGACTGGCACATGGTTGGTGGTGTGCGTGGTCTGGTGATTGACGCGTGGAGTATGTAATCTGGTGCTTGGCTGACGGTGTGGGTAGACTGGCGTTTGGCTTGTGGTGTGTGTGAGCTGGCACTTGGCTGGTTGTGTGCATGGACTGGCACTTGGCTGACAGTGTGTGAGTAGTGACTTGCTGCTGGTCACTACGCACACTGCTAGCGAAACGCCAGTCCACACAGTCTGCCACTCCCAAGCCAGTGTGATTGCTGTGTCAGTCATGTGGGTGTATGAAAGTGATGGTCCCTTGAATGGCGCTGTCTGTTGCTGTGAGTGTTGTAATGTGCTGGCCTGCGACTGGTGGTGAGTAATGGTTTTGTGTGTGTCACGCATGAAACGTGTTTGAATGGCCTGTAAAGAGGTTGGTGCCTTGACGCTGCTTTACCGTCATGAACTGTGAGTAATTGGTTAAGTTTATTGCCCTTTCAATTATTAACAGTGCATTTCATTTTTTGTGAAATCTCTTGTTAAGATCATTTACATTTTGAACCTTTCACTCACCTTGTGCCAAATCTAGCCAATACATATGTTTACTTGAAGAATAGATGGTATTGCAGTAATATTTGTCTTTTCTTTCTTTCTCTCCCAGGGTGTACACTGTCTCTACATTGTCTGTTGATGTGAGTGTTGTAATGTGCTGGGTCTGTGGCTCGTGGTGTGAATGGTCTTGTGTGTGAGGGGTCTGTAAAGCAGTTGGTGTCTTGATGCGGTTTCACAGCCCATGAGCTGTGAGTCATTGGCTTAATTTATTGACCTTTAAGGTATTAACAGTGCATTTCATTTTTGTGAAATCTCATTTTAATAAAATTTACATTTTGAACCTTTCACACACCTTCGTGCCAAATTCAACCAGTATGTGTGTGCACTTGAGGAATAGGGAAAATCTAACAACTCTAGATATTTTCGTAAACAAACCAGACACCCACGGGAGTAAAGAGTGGTGTGTTTCTCATGAATCCCAATAAATCTTCTTACACACAAAACCCTGCAAACCTCAAAATGTGACTACAATGACACATTTTCTTAGATTTCTGTGCCATATTCTTCCAGGATCAGAAGGAAACCACAAAATTCCTACCACCCAGTGTTTCCCTACTTCTCACAGTAAAAATGCGATCCCACTTGTGTGGCTGAGTCTAGTGCCCGCAACAGGAACTGATCAAACTGATCCTTGACCTTAGTATGATTTGTTCAGTTGCAGGCACTAGGCCCAGCCACACAAGTGAGATACTAGTTTTAATGGGAGACTTGGGGTAATGTGAGGAAAATGTGTTTTTTAGTCAAAGTTTTAGGTTTGCAAGGGTTTCTCGGTAACAAAACCTGTTGAGAGCCAAGCAAGTCAGCCCACCCTAGACAACCATAGGTGTCTAGTTTTCAAAAATATACAGGTTGGCTAGGTTTACCTAGGTGTCAGCTGCGCTAAGTTCCAAAATCTAGAGCTACCCATTGTTGGAAAATGGGTTATTGGTAAGGGCAGGTAGGTACCTACACCTAGCAACAAGCCACTAACCTCCAATTAGGTACAGTTAGGTCTCAGTAAATTAATCCCAGCTCAACCCTTGGTAGCTTGGCAACGAGCGTCAAGGCTTAACTTAGGAGACAAAGTGTAAAGCATTCAAATATCACAAAACAGTAATTAAATAAAACACAGGAAACAGTTTAAAAATCGAAAACCAATTTATAAAAATAGTTTATATTTTTATCTTTAAAATGACACAAAAACGAATAAAATTGGTTCAGGGGAACCGGAGATATGAATTTTTAAAGTATTATTATTTTTCTAGCGCTTAGAAACAAAAAGCGCCAATCGGGTCATCTGGTTGCACCAGGACCGGGGCAAAGTCAAAGTTTCAGGCCGACCGCGATGGAGCCCTGCTCGGCTGCAGGTCGCAGGAGGCCTCGGTTAAAAAGTTACCTTCTGACTTAGGGGGTTATTCTAACTTTGGAGGAGTGTTAATCCGTCCCAAAAGTGACGGTAAAGTGACGGATATACCACCAGCCGTATTACGAGTTCTATAGGATATAATGGACTCGTAATACGGCTGGTGGTAAATCCGTCACTTTGCCGTCACTTTTGGGACGGATTAACACTTCCTCCAAAGTTAGAATAACCCCCTTAGTCTTTATTTTGAAGTTTTTCTTCACCGGGATGAACCTGCCAGTTGAATCCGACCTCCCGGAGCCCTTGTCCGGATACGCGATGTGGGTTTCCTCGGTGGAGACTTTTACCTTCGGACTTAGTTGTTTTTTCGAGATGAAAATCCTTCGACCGGGGTAAACCTGGATCTTGATCCGACGTCCATGAAGCCCTTCTCGGATACGATGGCTGGGAGGTCCCGGTCAACTTTTTACCTTCGGACTTAGTCTCTTTTTTGGATGTTTTTCTTTACCGGGACGAACCACGAAGTCAGGCCGGGTCGCGGTTGAGGCAAGCCGGCTAGAATTTCCGCGGCGGGTCGGTCCCTCTCTGGAGCTTTTTTCCAAATATTCTCAAATCTTTTCCAAACTTCTGGGGCTTCACCCAGATGTTCTTTTAATGTTCTTTTGGGGTCCACAGCTCACCCCAAGGGTCCAGAAGTTCTGTGATGGTCCTTGGGGGGTGCGGACTTCAACTCCCAGAATGCACCTGGCGCAAACTCCTTTTTGGCCCCTGGACAGTGGTCAGCTGGTCGCTTTCTTCAGGAGTTGGTGCAGGGGACTCTGGTTAGCAATTTTTCACCTGTAGCAAACAGGGAGTCCCTCCTTGAACCAGTTGAAGCCAGGCAAAGTCCTTCTTGTGGTGAAGCCCAAGTGTGCAGCTGGTGCAGTCCTTCTGAGTGCAGGTTCCAGGTGCAGGCCAGGGGTCCAGCAGGGCAGTCCTTCTTCTTCTTTAGTTCCTTTCTTGTTGAATTCTGGAGGGGATCTGAGGCGTGGGTGCAGGTCTGCCAGTTTTATCCTTGCTCCTGGGTGAAAAGCAGGGGGGCCCTGGTTCTCCAATCAGGGACAGGGTCGTCCCCCTGTGATGACCACTTCCTGGGAAGTGTGGCAAAAATCCATCCCAGAAGGCAACAGTCTCTAAAAATCCAACATGGATGAATCTGATTTTTGGAGGTTACATCTGGCTGAGCCCACCCACTGGTGTGGCTAAAAATCATAAACACACCCCTCTCCTGCCCTCTCCTAATCTAATCAAGGGGGCACCTAATTGTCTGGGGTTGCAGGATGTGGGGGTGTTGCTGGGTGCTGCAAATGTCCTTCTCTGCCTTTGAAGACCAGTTTGGCAGCCCTCCCCCTTCCTGCCTCACCATCTGCTGAGGGGAGATTCTCTCCCCCAAGCACATTCCTTTGTGTGAAGCCAGGCCACTTCACACCTAATCAAGGCAGCCTGGCAGAAGCTGCTGCAGGCTGGCCAATCAGAGCACAGCAGCAAAAAACAATGCAGAGCTGAAATTGGCAACTTTTTAGGTAAAGTCTAAACTTTTTACCTGAACAAGTTATATTAAATCCCACAACTGGAAGTTGTGGGATTTATTACAACAATTAATTTGATACCAAATTCTTGGTATGTAACATTTAAGGAGACTTTAAAATTTAAAATAACGTCTGCCCATTCTAGCCTATGAAGGCCATTTACTTCAATGAGGGAAAAACGAATTTGGCTGTTTTTACCTCACCAGGGCTTATAAATCTATTTTTATAAAGTCCCTGCTGATAGTTACATGGCACCCAGCCCTAGGGGCACATAGGGCACACCTTGGGGGTGACTTATATGTAAAAATAAGGTAGTTTAAGACTTTGGAAGTACCTTTAATTCCAAAGTCGAATTTGCATATGACTTTAATTTAAAAGCAGCCAGCAAGGCAGGCTTGCTTTTAAAATGACACTGGGCACCTCAGCAATGCACCTAGGTGTGCACCACCTATGCTGTGGTCCCTAAACCTACATGCCCTACCATATACTAGGGACTTATAGGTAGGTTAACTTAGCCACTTATAATTAGCCTAATTTGCATATCCATTTTACACAGAGCACAGGCCCTGGGACTGGTTAGCAGTACCCAGGGCACCATCAAAGTCAGGAAAACACCAGCAAAAAGAGGAAAATGGGGGCAAAAAGTTATGGGGCCTCTGCAATCAGCCCTGTTTTCTCACACCCATATTGGAAAATAGGGTCAGCTTTGGGTGGAAAAATGTGCAGTGTCCATGTTGTGTTTTGGGCTGTTTCATGTCGGGCACTAGGTCGAGCCACACAAGTGAGGTACCATTTTTATTGGGAGACTTGTGGAAATGCCGGGTGGAAGGAAGTTTTGTGGCTCCCTTCAGATTCTAGAACTTTCTATCACAGAATTATGAAAAAAAAATGTTTTTTCAGTCAAAGTTTGAGGTTTGCAAAGGATTCTGGCTAAGAAAATGTGGTGAGAGCCATGCAAGCCAGCCTACCCTGAATACCCCTAGGTATCTAGTTTTTAAAAATGTACAGGGTTTCTAGGTTTCTCTTTGTGCCAGGTGACATAGGGTCCAAAAACTAGAGCTACCCACACTGGAAAAAAGGGTCAGTCGTAGGTGGGAAAATGTGCTGCATCAATGTTGTATTTTGGGCTGTTTCATGTCTCAGACACTAGGTCTATCCACACAAGTGAGATACCACTTTTATTGGTAGACTTGTCGACTTGTGGGAGCATAGAATAGTAAAACAGTTGTCATTACTAATTGAATTTTGCTGCATTTGTGCCTTTCAAATGTAAGACAGTGTATAAGACAGATGACATTTTGAAAAATATCCTCCAAATCATATGCTAGTACAGGCACCCACAAATTCAGATATGTACAAATAACCACTGTTCCTAAACTTTATATCTTGTGCTCGTTTCAGAAATACATACATTTCCTTGATACCTATTTCTCACTTTGCTTATTTTCTATAAGAATTGGTCTATATGAAGTACGCAGAAATAATCCATTGTACATTGCAACTCAATTGTTTGCTCTGGGTACCTTGCGTTCTTGGAGAACCTACACACCCAATATATGTCTGCAACAGATGAAAATGTTGTCACAAATGCACATTTTTTCCACTCATTAGTTTCACACTAGAGTCCACCACAAACTGGAAGTAGGTTGATAGCTCAAAAAATGAGGAAAATAGGCTACCTCTTAGAAAAATGCCAAAACTGTTGAACAGAATAATTTTTTTTATTGAGCTCTCCATGTGCCTGAAACCTGGAAAGATGACGACTTCAGTATAGTGAAACGTTTGTTGATGCCATTTTTAGGGACAAAAAACAGACACTTTTCTTTGGAGCACGTTTTCACTGTTTTTTAACACAAATCAACATTTTGCTATATTTAGACTATTTACTCAGTTCTCTTGAGGGGAATCCACAAACCCTAGGTATCTTTAGAATCCCCAGGATGTTGGAAAAAAGAACATAAATTTGGCATGGAAACCTTATCCAGGAAACATGTTATGGAGCTCTATGTGCAAACTGCCTCAAATAGTCAAAAAGGGGCTCAGCACTGGGGGGAGGGAGGTTTGGGGCTAGTAGCGAAGAGAAATTGGTCTCAAAGGAGTAGTATATGGATATAAAAACATTCAAATATTAACAGAAAAAATTTACGCAGACAGACCAGCAGGCAGCATGTGCTCTTCAGTTAAAATATCTCTGGATTGTAATATTAAACAAACAGAAACAAATTTGTTAGCTGTTGTGGCCCCAAAGCTCTCAGTCAAAACATGTAAAATCCTTCTGCTAGATATATATATATATATATGCATATATATATATATATATATATATATATATATATATATGCATACACCCACACACACTCATTTTCATATATACACATATATATGTATATATATTCACTTAATACACCAAAGGTTACAGGGACGTTACAGTTAAGCTCACATTTCTAACGCACAAAACTAAAGAAACTCACCTCTTATAGTTAGAGTTATATCTAGTAACTATAACTCGTGCCCTAAGGAAACTATAATTCGTGCCCCCGCCATGCACATTTATTTTATGAATAATTTTATAATAAATGTTAGTGATATTATCAATGATGTTATAAAAGATGTCATGGGTGCTGTAACATCTAGTGTAATTAGCAGTGCATGGTGAGAGTCAAAGTTATACATACTTTAGGGCACAAGTTATAGCTACTATAAATAACTCTATTACAGGTGAATTTCTGTCCTGCGACCAGGCCCTGCGGCCAACCCCCTCACATGCACCTAAACCACACCTTTGGCCGTGCACAGCAGTTTTTGGTTTATTAGTGAGTGTATTTTTTCCATTTTTTCTCAGATCCATGGAGCCATCACAAGCTTACACAGAGGTGGATCTACAGACCAGCTGAAAAAAAAGATGTGCAATTTTTTGCCCAACCCCTCCGTGTGTCTTGTGGGGTCAAGATACATGTATCCTGACCCCCCTTATGTGTTACATATATATATATATATATATATATATATATATATATATATATATATATATATATATATATACACACACTCATATATGTATGTATGTATATATATATATATATATATATATATATCTGTATGTATATCTATATATCTATATATATATATATATACACACATATCTCCATATATACATATCTAGATGTATATCTAGATATAGCTATATAAGACATCTCAATCAGAGACACCATGTAACCTAGACATCATTTTAAATATGTACAGCAAGGAATGTGAAATCATTATGAAGGAAGATTTTAATACTACTTTCGAGCCATCTGGATTACCAAGAGAAATATCTAAAGATAATGCTCTCTTGGCATTCTCGAGGTGACAGCCCCTATACAACCTTGCATGACCAGATTTGAAATGCGATTAGTAGAGATGCCATTATCTTATGGCCCTCTGGTTTGAAGTAGGTGCTCCTCCTCAGTAATATCACATTGCAGTTGCGCAAGACAAGGGACAGAAGATGGAAGGACATGACAGTAAGTGAGCAGTATATGTTTATGACTTGTTTGAAACAGTTGAACAAACAATATACCCCTAAACCTAGTGTTGGTGTTGAATGTTACCTTTTCAAATGTAGAAATGATCAATCAAAAACATTGAGTAATATGTTACTACTAGTATGCTTTTGACTGCCACCAGTGGATTTACTATGAAAAGAATATTCATAACCATTTCTTTTGCAAAACTGAGGAACTGAGAGAGGGAGGTGAGGTAAAAAGGAAACCCAACGCTAGAAGATGCCCTTAGTATGGAATTAGGTGCAGAATTTGACATATACTCAAATGGCTGGAAGAAATAGGTGTGCAAGAAAATAAATCCACAGTGGGTGTTGAAATAGTGAAAGAAAATAATATATAACCCAAACAGCTTGGAAAAGAAAGACAACAATTTAGAGTGAGAATTTGTGTTACAGATGTAGTCAACAAAACTTAGCAAGTGATTTTCCTGAATGCAAGGTGAAATGTAAGTTGTGTGAGAAGAACTGTGTTAAAGCTGACGTTGCCATATTGTTCCCACAAACTTTTTGCCTGCACTGCTCCTGTTTGCTGAATTTGTTTTGATGGGTTTGGGACTCTGTGCAGTTTACCACTGTTAATCAGTACTGAAGTGCTTGTGATCTCTCCTTCAAAAATGGTAAAATTGAACCACACGTAATTGGCACATTCAACTTACTTGTATGTCCCCAGTAAAGGGCACTACTTGCACCCAGGGCCTGTAAATTAAATGCTCAGTGTTCCACCCACGAAAGTAACACTATAAAAACATGTCTTAGGTCTAAAAGGGGTCCCTCTGTTACAGTTTTAAACCTCCATTTCCCGCTGGCAAAATAATCCTTCTGACAGGCCTAAACCTTCCTTTTTAGCACGTATAAGTCATCCCTAAGGTAGGCACTAAAGGATCATAGGGCAGGGTGTATTGTATTCAAAAGGTAGAACACGTAGCTAGGTTTTACATGTCCTGGCAATGAAAACCCCCTCAAGTACTTTTTTCCAGCTGTAAGTATTATCTCTCCCATTGCCTAACAGTGGGTTATCTTATTACAATTATTAAGGGTTAACTTTAGATTAGGAGCAGCTAGAGATACACTTAAATAAATTGTCATTTATAATCCCATTTAATGGCAAATCAGATTTTAGGCCACAATTCTGAAAATGCCACTTTTATATACTGGCATTTATTTTTATCCCAACCATCGGTGTCTTCTGCCACTGTCCTGTATCACATGACTGTGAATGGCCCTGCTCTGTTGAGGTTGTGTATCCTTCCAGACAGTAAAAGAAAGGAGGCTTAGGTATGGGTGGGCCTTTTTAGCAGAGGGACTGGGAAGGGGCAGTACTCAGCCCTACTTACACTTCAAAGGGCTTTGCCACCTGCACACATAACCAGACCAGATCACACCAGACCTGACCCCAGACCAACCCTGTCTTTTGTCACCCCAGACAGTTTAGAGTCTTGACAGGAAGGAAAATAACTTTCCAGAACCAGATGTAGGGGTAGGACACATAGTCCATTCTCTCACAAAGGCTGTCAACAGATAATGGACCTCCAGAGCCATTCTTCAAAACGCTCCTGATAGAAGAAAGACTGTCCTGCTGCCAGAAGACTGCCTTGATGTTTTAAGGACTGCACTGCTGTCTGAGAAGAAAGGTTGGACATGCTTGCCTTTATCCCAGGCAACTCAGAGTGACCTCAAGGGTCAATTGGCTGACCTCCAGTGTGAGTAACAGGGACACAGCAAGTTTCAGAGGCCTGCAACTGCCCTGCTGAACTGCTCCAAATGGACATCCAACTGGACATGCCTGAGCTCTGTTGGTCTCTGCTGGAGTCAGTCCTGATCAGTAAGAAGTGCCTACCCAGGTCCTGGACCTGTGGCTGGCATCAAAGTAAACTCCTCATAAAGAAAAGTTGGAAATCCTGAAGCTTGAGGTCCACCAATGAAGGAAAACCTGCTCTTCACACCAATGCTGACTAACAAAGTGACAACTGCACTACGCACTACAGCAACGAAAGCCAGTGATAACCAGCAATGCAAAGCTACAGCAACTACCGTCCTGGATGTTCAACCGGCTCACTGCAATACTGTGACGACCATCCACGACGTCCGACCGGCATTTAGCACTACAGCAATGATCATCCATGACTCTCAGGATCCTCCTTGCGGCTTCCTCTAACTTGAATGGAACTCTTTGCGACAGGACTTAAAAGGTAATGTTTTAGCAGGATTACCATGGTCCCTGTATTCAACCCATGGTCCATCGTGGTTGGCCTGACTTACCCCTTGTCAAACACAACCGGATGACCATGAGTGGTGCTTTGTGCTTTTAAGAATTAATTTCACTATACTTAGAAAGTGAATATCTCTGTTTCTACTTATTGGATTTTTGTCCTAATGGTATAATATAATTTACTATATTTAATTTAGTTTGGGATTTTTCTTGTATTGTGTTTTCACTTTATTACTGTTTGTGTGCTGCACAAATACTTTACACATTCCCTCTAGGTTATGCCTGACTGTTTTGTGCCAAGGTACCAGAGCGTAAAACACAGGTTAATCTAGTGATGTTTGTGATTCACCCTGACAAAGGTTGTGGTTGTTGCCTGAGTGGTGCTTCCATGCCCTTCAACCAATAACCCCAAAGGCTTATGAAGGGGAAAGCTGTAATATGTTGCCAAACTTTTAGGAGAAAGACAAGCTCAGTCAAGCCTCTTCTCAGAGAGTGACCTAGGTTCCCTTGTGCAAAACATGCGTTTAGTGCACTCTGCTCTGCTGATCACATCGCAAGACATTTTACACTGGCAAACACACATCTGAGTTGAAATGTCACCAAACACCTCCCATTCGATAATAACAGAAATTAAGCAGATCATCTAGTCATTACAAGAATGCCTTACTATCCATTGATTTGGCTCCAATCACCTGACCTTATACCCTGGTTCTCATGTGAGTGGTGCACTCTTCTACCCTTCACTGCTTTCAAAATCAGCCACATGCAGCAAGCGTATGTAGACTAATAGTGAAACTGAAAAAGAGGAATAGATAGGAGACACAGGATATTGTCGCTGTCCATTCACTCTGCTGGGCACTAAAATATGTGGGTCAGGTTGAAGTTTGAAAGCCAAGTAGAATAGCTTTAACAGTCTGACATCTCAGGCTTGCCATTGCACCCTGTGTGTGCAGTTTTAAACTGCTATTTTGACCTGGTAAGATAAATCATCTGCCAAGCCCAAACCTTACTTTTAAATATATATAAGTCACCTCTTGGGTATGTCCTGAACAGCCCAGAGGGTCGGGTGCAGTGTATTTTAAAACGTTAGACATCTACTTTTAAGTTTTACCTGCTAGTGAAAAACTCTTAAATTCACTTTTCACTACTACAAGATCTACCTCTCCCATAGGATAATTCCTGCTGCTTGATGCATCACCCTCAGAACTGATGCATCACCTCTGCTGCTCGGATTCCCTGATGCAAAGACTTTGCATCGCCCATCGCAGCCCATCATAATCACTGCTGCATGATGCATCTCCATGCAAGAGCATCACCTCAGCCAACGCAGGCCATCGGAACCACCACTACAACGCATCTCCATGCAAGGACATCACTTCACACTTAGCAGCTTCCCGGAACTTCCGCTGCATGAATCATCTCCTTGCATGGACCTCACATTGCCTTTGCTGTGTGACATATCCTCAACATGTCCTTAGTCCCACTCTTTTCAATGTTTATAGTCACCATTAGCCAAAGTGATCACCCCTCATAACCTTTCACTAGTCACCTATGCAGACGACACGCAGTTGGTGGTGTCCCTCTCCAGCTCTGGAGACTCGTCTGTGGATAACCTCTCCCGCTGTATGAGTGACATCACTAACTGGATGATTGAATCCAAACTAAAATTTAATGATGGGAAGTCGGAAGTCTTGGTCCTGGGTAATGGTTCCCCTACCTTCCCTCTCCCATCTTTTTCAGATACTTTCAGCAATCTCCCTCCTCCCAAACCCCAAGTTAAGAGTCTGGGTGTGTTGCTTGACCCTCGGCTTACCATGGATCCCCAGGCCAATAAAGTCTCCTGTACCTGTTTTGGTCTCCTACGCATGTTCAGGAAGATTCTCATCCTTCTCCCTCCCACCGCTAGAAGAATCCTTATTCAAGCTTTAATCCTCTCTCGGCTTGACTATGGAAACTCCTTGTTCCTCAGTTCTCCGCTCTACGTTATAAAGAAGCTGCAGAGAGTGCAAAATGCAGCTGCCAGGCTTCTTACTCATTCACCAAAACATTCTTCTGCCAAATTGGCTATTTCTACTCTTCACTGGCTCCACATCAAAGAGCGGATCCATTTTAAATCACTCTGTATTGTCCACGGGGCCCTACATGGTAAGGGCCCAATTCTTTTGAGAAAACAAATTTTCCTGCATACTCCATCTAGGAATCTACGATCTTCCTCTCTTAGGTATGTTCACATCTCTCGGTCTAAGAGAGCTTGGGGCAACAACTCCTTCTCCAGTAAGGCTGCCCACCTTTGGAATGCCCTTCCCTTGGAGCTCGGCTATGAATCCTCGGAGCGACTCTTCAGAAAAAAGCTTAAAACTATTCTTTTCTGTAATTAACTTCTGTTCCCCTACCTGCACGTGATCTTCGTTGCTTTTAGCGCTGGGATGCCCTTGGGTAACTATGCGCTCTATAAATTCTAAAA
Organism: Pleurodeles waltl; assembly: GCF_031143425.1. Lineage (NCBI taxonomy): Eukaryota > Metazoa > Chordata > Amphibia > Caudata > Salamandridae > Pleurodeles > Pleurodeles waltl. Next base: position 1,168,069,943 of record NC_090447.1, on the reverse strand, counting down.
ACTAAACATGAGACTCTACATCTCTTCATAACCAGGGTTTAAGGTACTGTTGTTCAGTGGGCCTAACTGGGTCTCTGCAGCAACTCCCACTTCATCATGGTCAAGGTATTTGTTCCGGGGTGACCAAATAACCACAGTTGGTGCTTTGTGCTTTTTGGTGCTATTATCTTTGAAATCTTTAAACTTGCATATCTCCGATCCTACGGATTGGATTTTTGTCATTTAAGTCTCAATTTATTTCTTATACTTTACTCTTTTTTCTAAATTAGGGCCCTGATTTAGATATTGGCAGATGGGTTACTTAGTCACAGTGGTGACCGATATCCCTTCCATCGAATTCTAAATCCCATAGGAAATAATGGGATTTAGATTTTAGCGACTGGGATAACCAGCACCGTTGTGAATGAGTAACCCATCCGCCAATATCTAAATCAGGTCTTTAGTGTGGAATTTTTCTGTATAGTGTTTTCACTTTATTACTATTTGAAATACTGCATAAATATTTTACACATTGTCTCCAAGCTAAGCTTGACTGCTCTGTGCCAAGCTACAAGAGGTTGAACACAGGTTAATTTGGGGTTTGATTATGTTGTCACCCTGGCAAGATTTGTGGTTACTGCTTGAGTAGGGTTTCACCGCCCTCAACCAGTTACCTATTTCTCACACTAAAGAATTTTTTCAAAACTCAATGTTAACAATTTGTTTTGTTGGGAGTCACATAGGAAAACATGGAGAAACACACAATTTCTCAGACCACGTTTTTTTTGGAGCCAAAAAGGATAGAAGTTGACTCACTGCTTTCACCTCGGCTTATCATCCTTTGGGCTTCTTACAGACAAAGCTAGATTTGGTGACAACCCAAATCAAAACTCCCTCTCTGTTTTGTGACAAAGTTTTATGTCAGTTATTCAACTCCTTTGAAAGCAATTAGACTGGTTACCATCTGAGATCCCTCAAATTAAGATGGAGGATCATCATTCCATTATACCACAGATATTTACTGCACCGCATCTATCACACAGTGATACTCAAGTCTTCAAAAACATGTGGATTCCGGGCAACATTTTGTATAGTTCTGCTACTCCAAAGAAGGCCTTGGAAGTGATGACTTTGGCTGTTACACAGACTCTATGTTCCTAAGATTCACTGAAAGATTGGCACTATATGGGGGTTGGGGAAATTCACATTTCTCTAGATGTACAGTTAGTGCCTACCGAGAAACATCACTGACACAAACAAGGATCATCAAGACTGAACTCTACTCATAACAATGTGTGGACCCTGCACTCTTCATGCACTCTCCCACTTTTTGGGTGGCAGGCATTGTATATTTGTGATGGTCAACAATTCTCTGCACTCTGTGAAGGTATTGTCATAATAGTGCCAGGCAGTGTCAAATGCATCTGTGCAAGTCCAGTTCCAAGTATTAGGAAATCTGGTGTAAGATGTGACCTTGTAATCAATAAACAAGCCAATTCAAAACATTCTAGACTAAAATATTTTTGGGGAAAATCAACCACTGACAAAATGAATATCTTTGAATTCTAAAATTGTGCTCATACAAACACTCATTCTCACACAGACACACTGACATGGATCATATATACATGCACATATGCAGACATAGAAGCATACCTACAGAGATCCATTCACACACAGAACATCACCCACACAGGACCCCAAGTGCACTGATCAGTAGTCAATCAGGCACTAATGCACCTAGACCTATAGTCACCAAAGTGGAGACCACCTACAATACACACAGACATATCTTCAGTTAGATTGCTTGCCTTTGTAGTGCTTTAATTTCTGCCTAACATATTAGGGGGGACAGAAGAGGAAAAAGGAACTTAGAAAGGCGACTTTGCAATGGAATAATATTTGCCTTAGTGTGTATTAAACTTAGGGTGCCGGGTCCCGGAGGAAGCAGAAGAGGAAGGCGGACAGGAGAGATATTAGGAGGTAGAAGCCAAAGAGATGAAGCAAACAGTGCAAGGAATCAGGGCCTGACGGAGAGTTAGGAATTATGGTGAGATTCTAGAGAGATGGCAAGCAAAAAGTAAAAACCACAAACACCTAGGTGCAGACAAGCACCCAGATAACACGTCTAGACAGACAAATTCCCAAGCAGTACAGACAATATCAAACAGCACACAAACAGGCACACATACATATACATAAAAGTTGGATGGTCAAATGTATATGCAGCAAATTGTTGCAGGTTTTATGTTAATTTAATCACTATCCCCTCTGCTGGCAAAATCAAATGTGATGGACATAAACGAGTGGTGTTATTGCCTACTTAATACATGGTCTTTCCTTAAGTTACTTCTACTGGTGACTGAATACCTAATTTCCCATATACAGCCAATCCTTGCTCTCTTTGAATGGATCAACTATAATAATTTATTTAAATATTTTGCTACATCCTGCCTTGTAAGCGAAGTCATTGTATTTCTTAAATACTAACATATAGTACATTAGATTTGCCCAATCACTCTATGTACATGAAACACTGTTTATCCAGGCCTGGATATTTCCTTCGGTAGCATAGTTATTAATACCACAGTTCCATTGCAGCAAAGACTATACCTCATTGAATATGCTGATTCAGTCCGTGAAACCACAGTATCAAAACAAGGTACCGGCATAAGTAAATGGCTTATTGTTATTTATTTGAAATTATGCCTCTCTAGACAATACAAACAACTGACTCGTAAAAATATTAAGATTTCAAATCATGCCTCACTCTTCAGCCTCTTTTTTCAAATCTGTGTAACATATTCATCAGTCCTGTACTTACAAATTCACACAATTAGTTAAAAGATTCTTCCAATATCTCCAAAATTTAGGAACGTAGTAAGGTGTGACACTGACAAGGCAACTGTATAAACAAAGCAGAAAGTTAATATGTAATAGAATATTGAGAATGGTAGCTTTGAAAGATTTGAGGTATCCTTGTAGATGTCTTTAGGCCTTACGAAGCAATAGAATGTGAAAAGTACAACATAGTCTATCTTCCCTCTCATCGTAAATGATAAATAAATGTTGCAAAAGTTAAACATGAGTTAAAGTTCCAAACAACAATGTGCAAAAATGTTATTCTAGAGTACTGCCCCTATGCCACAAAAATGTCCTAAAATGTAAAGATGCACACAAGAATGCAACATAACAAAACCTTAATACAGAAGTAGCATATTACGAGGTGTTAAAAAGGAAAAACTTTCAAAGTTTTTGGTTGTCTCTCTCTCTTATACATACATTTACATTGTTTAGATATTTCTTCATTTTATGCTGATAATTGCATATAAATTGATCACATCTTGAGAGATCATGGATAAAATATTAAAATATTATTAGATATCCCTCGCTCTCACACATTAATTTGCAATATCTAAGAATTTCCTCAATTTCTAACATAGGCTCACATCATCCATTCAATTCAATTCAATTCTTCTCATTCGATTTTAGAAAAAAACAGTAAAGAAATTCAATAAAGTCATATAGTCAAGAAAGTAAAAAAAATCAATAAGAACCACTGAAATATGATCGACATAATTACACAAAACACACATAAAAAACGTACAATTCAAGCAGATTACAATGCAACAAGTCAAAGGTTACTGCCCTTAAAACTGTTAAAACCATTGTAATAGAATACACATGCCTAGAATAAAATAAATTATATAATAAACAATTCATAAATATTAAAAAAGTAACTACAATCCAGATTGCATGTAGCGTACTTCGAGATTCTATTGGTGGACCCTAAACTTGTCCTTCCATTGATTTCCTGCTCCTTTCTGACATTTTAAGAAAACAAACAGACTTTGTAACATAAATTGGGTCTACTTAGGAGCTGCAGGTAAAATAGCACATCTCTGCATTTTCGAAACTTTTGGGTCCTCAAACTAGAATATGGAAGGATAAAAATAAGAGTTTGTAAAATATACAAAAAAATAAATAAAGTGAATTAAGGATTACTCAGACAGCCCATCACAGTGACAAACGAATGTGCTAAGGACGAAGTAACCCCGGAAAAGAAGCGATCTTTCCCAATGTGAAAGGTCTAGGGATAAATAATACGCTGGTTCCGCAGATGAGAAAAACACAAAGTAGTCTCCGAATGAGCTTTTGCTGGGTTCCAGGCAAACTCTCTGGGAGAGACAAAATTCTTGAAAGCAAGACTTAACCTTCAGCTTGTCAGGCTTAATTAAAGTGATAGCGCGTCCAGTCCTTGTAAATTACTTATACTTGGACACTCCAGAGGTCGGTGAACCTTTGGACCGGGTTGAGTTCTCCTCATCCAAAGAAATCGTCGGATCCTTCAAATCAGTGATCAATATTCATTTATAATCAATAACCAATATTCCATTAGTAAGCGATCAACAAATTAGTTAAACAGAAATCAGTAATTAGACACACCATGACCTTTCAGTCATGAATAACCACACCTGTTTATTAAAAGTTAATGAGTTTATTTCCCTATATTAACAAAGCTAACACAATGTAAGTAAGTCTCAAAATCAAATGATACACATATACGAACATTAATGGCTGCCCATAGCGACGGAAGAAACGCAACCTACGTAAAACTAGAATAATCACACACTCTGATATAGCTGTGCAAATCACTAATAAAAGTAACTGAAATTGACTAATTTCATACATCGGTCAGCATAACAAGATTTCAATTCAGCACGGTGCATCAAATGAATACTTCAACTAACTTCTGATTAGCATTGGCATGAGGGGCTTCATGCAAAATGAATTTAATCAAAATTAATTTAGAAAACTTCTAGCTTAGGCTCTGTCAAAATAAGCTGTTGGTACCTAAGAAGGAAAACACAATGAATAGTACATTTATCCTTTTATAATTACCAAATACAATCAGCATTCAAGGTAGGTCTTCGTCCTTCAGGTACCGGTTCGATCAGCATAGGGCAGACTTCAAAGGGGGGGTAAAGTTTAAGTCAAGTTTTCCTTGCAGTAGCAAGGAAAATGGGGGGGGGGCAAAAGTTATTGTATGGGCAAGGCAAAGTAAAGTTAAAGTTAAAGTCTCTAGGGTGAGAATTCTTTAGAGTCTCTCTCTCTTGGATAGAGAAAAAGCATCAAAGTGTCATCAAGGCAAGAGTGGCATCAAAATGGCTTCTCAAAATATAGCTTCAAAATGGCATCAAAGAAAATGGCTGTCTTCTCTTCGTCCGATGGGATTAAGTAAGAAAAGTTCAAAATTCTTCAGGTTCTTCCATTGGAGGGTCCATGGGGTGATTTCTCTTTGACCAATGAATAGTGTCTTTTCTCTTTATACTCATCTACGCATAAGGTGTCCTTGGAGTTTTGGAACATAAGTAGCAACAAAGTTGCCAATTAATTCTGCATCAGTGTCTTCATTGTCTGCACCTGCAGAAACTGACCTTGAGCTTCAAAGGGGATGAAAGTTGCCTAACACGCAACTTTGAGATAAGTGTATTAGTCATTCTACTGGAAAAATACAGCTTTTAAAGATTCAAAACACGTCTTTGTTAATACAAGTGAAAACTATGCAGTTAAAATTGAGACCAGGCAACTAGGCCAAAGCCTCTGCTAAATTTAAGCTAAGCATATAACAGGTTTAAGGAGAAAATCATAGAATATAGCTGCAATTATGACATATTAGTACATTTTGTTGGTTTTCATGAATAATTAAGCTTATTTATACTAATGGCGACCTACTTCGTGGGCACATTTTCTACATACATTATTTTTCTTTGCTAAAATCACATTATCTTATACGATTCTGTTACATGATATATAAATGTTTGTTAGTCTTTCTTTTTCTGCTTAATCAAAAGTGACAGGTGCAGAGAACATGTCTGACAAACTGAGGGCCTGATTTCTGAAAAGTTTGCGCCAACGTTTGCGTCATTTTTTGACGCAAAGGCAGCGCAATCATTTTATAAATCAGGTCCTAAATTCATGAAAAGACTTACAAACATACTTCAAACAGGGAATTGAAGCACCTCTGTCTAGAATAAGGCAGTCTGAGATTATCTGCATATTTAAACTCGCCTCCTCATTGTATCAAACACTAACCCAAAGTAAAAGTGGGGCAAGCATTGCTTTATGAGAAATGTAGGCTAGGTTAAGTTCTGAATGTACAATGGAATGGGAGCTAGTGGGGGGAAGATAAAAAAGTCACCTACCAATGTAATTTTCCTCTGTCTGTAAACAGGAAGCGTTGTGATACTCCCAACGCCCTGAATGCACTGAAAATTATCTATATAGGTGTAGGAAGAAATGATCTTCCTTCCTGCGGTCTGAGAAAGATTAAATATAGCACTAGGTGCCCTGCTAAGCTTCAGATGTGAGGTGTTAACCTGGGGCTGCCAAGAACCTGCCGAGTCAAAGACGACACCAAGATAGCTGAAGTTACTCACACTGCTCAGGGAATGGCCACTGGCTGACAGTTGACAGAGTCGAGATTTATTTCTTACCAGGACCACACACTATAATATGGGATTTCCCAAATCTATTTGCCAATTTTAAACTGCTCATAAAGGATGAAAAAGACTCCACGAATGTATACAAAGCTCCCGGGGTCCTGGTCATTAAAATGGCGTTGTCAGCATAAAGTTATAGACAGACCAACTGGCAATTCTTGGGACTTCGCTGGTGGCATTAGCCAGATGGAAGCTCAAGTTGTGAGTATATATAATAAACAATAATGGTGCCAAAATGCACCCTCGGTGGACCCCTTTAACTAAGGGAAAAATATCAAAGGTTTCTCCTGCTGAAGCATAGCGTACTTTAGCAGCTAATGCTCGTGAAGAATATGCAGAAAATTCACAAAGGCAACATCAACCCTTAAATAAAGCAGTATCAGCCATAGCATTTTCCTATTTACATGACTGACTGCTGCACATAAATCCATAAAGGCCAGTGGTCAGTGCCTGGCAATGGTGTACTTGCCAATGATCCAAGATTCAGGCACTGCTCCACGGCACCCAGCCCTGAGCGAAAACCATATTGGTGGGAGACAGAATGCTATTTTGACTTGCCCAGGGTATCAGGTGATTAAAAATCTCCTTTCCTAGAATCTTAATGGTGCTATCAATAATGGAGATCGGGTGATAACATTTAGGACTGGTGACCTCCTTTGTTAAAGATTGGTACTATGATCGAGAGAGCCCAGGAGCATGAGGTCTTAATACACTAGGAGTTATTAAATAGATTTCTGAGTATTGGGTCCCATAGGTCGATGTTACACCTGATGAGGTTCATGGGTACCCCATCCGGCCCTGGCGCTTTGCCACCTGTCTTTGTCTTATGCTGTCCTTTTCTTCTGATAAGGTGGTCGACAAAGGAGGTGAGTTACCCAAAGTAGCTCGGAGAAGGTCCTCTTGAGAATTGTCTTTTGCGTGATAAATACAACTAGTGTTTAACCCAGTGCGAACCAGCTATGATGCAAGTCAGGAGGCGATTAGCAGGAGCATTCTTCTGTCTAAGCTTAATGTCAGTATCCCAAAGCACTTCACTTTTGTTCTTGGTTACTGCAATTTCCAGAAGTTCCCTGTCCCTTTTAGTCAGGACATCCTTCCTATGCATCAGGGTGCTTTTAAACAATTTCTTAACTTCACAGATCTTGCTGGTATCTTTAGGATTTGCTGAAAGCGCCCTCCTCAAGATCAGTGGCAGAACAGTGAGGGTCAAACCAGAGGAGATATTCCCGAACTTCCCATATTGGCTTCAGCAGAAGGGTTTTGTCGCGTAGGCTCTCATTATTCTAATGAGACTACTGGATTTCGAGCAGCAAAATCGTCCACAGTGTGGGAGACTGAGTCTGACCCACGGTGGATGACACTTGTCACTCCAAATCCGGGCTTTGCTCCGGCTAACTAGCAGTGCCTCATCTCTCCCAAATCGTAGAGACGATTGGGCAGCCAAGCGCATGACATATGGGTACTTCTAAGGGAAGTCGTGGTCACTCAGTTCACAACCGGTTCTCTCATACACAGTACAGTCTCATATATAAATGACAATAGAAGCAGTATAAGTTTTAAAGATTGGTTTAATAAAACAACTGCATTTTGGATAGCAAAGCGTGAGCTGCAATAACCAGAACTTAGAGACCGAAACAACGTAAAATATTCCAGCCCGCATGCCACAACAGTCTTCACTATTAAGAAGGACGTAGCTGCCGTCGGTAGATATTACATGCACATCTTTAATTCCTGTGGAGGCAGCACTTTTAGAAGAGTTAACTTCACTGAACTGTTGTAATTCCTGTAAAACAGTGACACGTTCATTTATGTCAAAAGGTGTTTCTGCTGCCTCCACACCAGGACCATCAAGATCCAGAACAAACATTTGAGTTCTGAACAGGCACTCATATGAAGTACGACCCCCCAGGGACCTTCTAGGCAGGTTATTTAGTGCTCTCTGAACTCCATACAGGTGGGTAAGCCAACTACGACCCGTACCTAAGACTCTGGCTGTTAGGGATTGCTTTAAATCGCGGTTTAATCGCTCCACGACACTATTTCCCTCTGGATGAAATGGAGACGAGTACTGTAGTTGGACCCCCAACAAAGCCATGGTGTCCCTGAATGCCCTGGAGGCAAAAGCAGGGCCCTGGTCCGAGTGGAATGCTGCAACTGCATATGTACCGATAAAGACTCGCAAATCTTTAATAACACTCCGAGCGTCAGCAAAGCGTTGTGGCCACACCCATACAAATCTGAAGCATGAATCAGCAGCAACTAATATGTATTTATATGCACTATCAGGTGTTAGTGGACCGCAGTGGTCCAAGTACACACTCTGTAACTGTTTGTTAGAAATTAAGAGGGGTGTCTGCGGCGGGCGCTTGGCCGTGGAAACTTTGATTTGTTGACAGATGTCACAACAAAGGACATACTGCTTAGTCTCATTGTAGAGACCGGGCCACCAATAACGGGCCTGTAAGATTTAAATTGTAGCCGCCACACCAGCATGTGCAGATGCCACCCCCTCATGCGCTGCTTTGATCAATTGTGGTCTTATATCTTTGTTAGGGATGTCACGTACGCCTGGTATTTTGACTTCAGCGTTCAGCATACTTCCCATATAGTATTGATATTTGTTAGGGAATCCTTTAGGATAAGGCGTACCATCAGCCGTAGCCTTTATGGCAGCCAAAATGTCTGCGTCTGGTTTGGAACTCGAACGAGTCACTGCAGCTACAGTGGCTACTGCCACTGCTGACTTTGCGGCTTCATCAGCCAAAGTATTTCCAGCAATGTGTATTCTAACGCGCTGGTGTCCAAGTGTATGCACAACATGGACTTTCGGTAGCGTCTCTTTCAGGTCTGCTACCTTCCCCCACAGAAGTCTGTGTTTTATGGTGTTGCCTTTGGAATCTCTGAACCCATTCTGGTGCCAATAATGCAGATATTAATTAAAGGACTGAACACAGTAATATGAATCACAAACAATCAGCGTAGGCTGTGCCGGATCCGTATGTTCTAGTGCCATCAGCAGAGCTTTTAGCTCAGGCAATTGTGCTGTACAATCCCCTAAAGTCTGTGTAAAGGTATGCAGGGGACAGAATTTCTCCCCTTCCATATAGCCACTTACGACTGCGCAAGAAGCAGAGTACTGATGTTTAGTTCCAATCGCCGGTTGTGCAGAGCCATCGGTGTACATGACTCTTTGATATTGATCGATGGGCAAGGTATTCGCTGGAACTGGATATTCTACTTCATATTGTAGAAATTCCTGAGTTTGTAACTTTGGATCAAAGATGTAATCTACATCAGTGGCTGTTAAGGACGTAGCCCATTGTATCCATCTTGGATGTAGTGCTTTTGCGTTCGGAACGCTAGCTTTTGTAACAGCCTCTGGGGCTGGAATTGGAGAAACGATAATAATGCGTTTTCCGTGGGCAAGAGGCCTTTCTTTAATAACAGCCATCTGCACAGCAGTGAGAATTTTCTCTGTGGGAGTAAAGCGTTGTGCAGCTGCTGAATACAAATGTGATTTGTATGCAATCGGGACTGTTACATCTTCATTGAATGTCACATAGGTGAAACCGATGGCCCCAGCTATTACTCTGATGACCAAATGTGTTTTGTTGTCCCTTGTGTGTAAATGTTTAGCTGCTAGCATGTCTGTCTGCAACTCTCGAAGAGTGCGTCTATGTTCAACTGTCCAGAATTTACTTAAGTCATATAAAGGTTTTATGCACGTAGCATAGTCGGGAATGTATGTTCTGCCAAAATTTAAGAAACCCAACAATGAATGGAGTTTTTTAATCGTATTCGGTGGTTGTAATTGTGCACATTTTTCTAAGAATTGTGGCGCTAGGCTCTTCCCTTCACTCGACAGCACATATCCCAGGAACAGGACGCTGAGGAAGGCAATTTTTGTTTTTTTAAAGTTAAATTTGTAGCTGAGTTCAGAAAACCCCACAACAATGCGGGCTACCCGTCTTAAATGTTGTAGTAACTCATCATCCGTGAGATATATATCATCTACATATGACAATGCTTCAGAGCCAATCTTGTGTAAAATGGCAGTCACACGAGCTGCAAACAGTCCTGGGCTGTTCTTATACCCCTGAGGCAAACAACAGAATTTTTTCTGAGAGCCTAGTGCACTAAAGCTTGTTAAGTCCCTGCTTTCAGGCGCTATATTCTGGCAGAAGAACCCATTTGAAATGTCTAAAGTTGTTTTATATTTTTTCCGCACTATGTTGCTCATTAGTGCAGTGCTATGTGAATTGTGTATAGCATATGTGCGTGTATGACTATTTCAATGTCTGTAGTCTAAGACTATTCTGTATGAATGGTCCGATTTAGCTACAGGAAATAAGGGGTTATTCATCGGCGAGACACAAGGTTTAATCACACTCTTGTACTCTAATTGCGTGAGTATTTCTCTCACTGGTGCTTTTGCTTCATGTTTTATAGGATACTGCGGTTGTGGCTGAGGTTCACTTTTAATGGGGATTACATGGTAGGGGGATTCCTTATCCCATCCTACGTGATTTCTGTATAATGCCGGTGCCTGTGCTAGAGCCCATTCAATGGAATAGGACTCAGCGAGTTCCTCTGGAACAAGGGGAGAGAAAGAAGGCTTAATGACACCTTCTCCAGATGGGCAGGTATGGACGAAGTCAGGCGGACAATCTTGTTCAGCCAAGAAGATATCATACACTTTAACTATGGGATCCCAAAAGATTGCGTGTGTTATGCGTTCAATGTCTCCTTCTAATTGCAGTGTTACTCTGTACACCCTATCAAGCTCGGTGACACGCATGTCCGCTGTTTTTACTTGTATAAAGTCATCAGTTGCTTTCACCTCCAGATGCTCTTGAAGATTCAGGCGAACTATTGTGACCTCTGCCGTGCTGTCTAGCAATGCTAGAGCCCAGTTCTTGTTCTTCAAGAGGACCCTCTTCCTGTGTGGCATGTCGAACTGAGACTGCTGCCACCTTTTTCTTTTTAAATTGTTGTTTTTGTTGTACAGGTTTCTCTTCCTTTTTAACAGAAACCTCCGAAGAGCGTTGTGATTCCTGTCTCAGTTTCACATACTCTGCTCTTCGCTCTGATCGCCCACCTCTCTCATTTCTCTTTTCCGATGAGTCCTGAAAGGAACGAGATTGGCGTGTATCAGTATATTGGTATCTATCAGGTGTTTTGATATTATCTCTGTTTCTGAGATTATACCTATTCTGTGGGGTCTCTGTACACGGAGATTCTCACCTTTCTTTTTTAGGCGTTTTTCTTTTTTATCCCAGCGTTTCTTATTACCCTCAGGTTGTTGTTTGGAGGTATCTTTATTTATTTTACCCTGAAATTTGAGTTTTTGTGGTCTAGCCCCTAGGCTATCTCGACCGATACATGAATATTTTTCCGCTGTTATTTTAGGCAGCTCTTGTTCTTGATCTTGTTGCGGAATGTCACGAAGCCGCATGCGCACTGCGAGTGCAACTGCTTCCCCTTTAAGATTACTTAAAATGATTGAAAATACTGCGGCAAAGTTGCCCATCAGTTGCATCCCCAAATCTAGGGCCGGGGCAGCCCCGTATTCATCTTGAATTTGTTTGAGCACTTCCGGTAGGTTGGCAAGCGTTGGTGTACCGTGTGCAGTTGTGTAGAGCGCGGCAAATACCGTGCCCCATGTATTACAGTTTTCTACTGTAGGGACCATCCCAAAGGGCAAGCACATTGTTAATACTCTATGTTTATCTTGAGGTCCCGTATGGGGAAATACTGCCTCCAGCGTATTTATTTTTTGTGCTACCCAAAACGGAGTCTCCTCTCGTTTAGCTGGTACTTTACCCATAATCGAATGTACAGTCGCCGGATTTATACCTGGTGTTACTGCATGTAGATGTGCTGGAGCAGCACGTGCTGGGTTTGTGTTTAATGTTTGCATCACAAATTGCACTAATCGTCTATATATCTCTATTAACTCAATGTATAAGCGACGAACCTCAGCTATTGCTAAATTCCCAACCTCAGCATGTGGTGTATAAGTGGCCAGTAACGTGGCCATCATAACTTAGTGGACCTAACCTAACTAGTAATGTTGTATGGGGTAGGGCACCATCAAGCCAATTATTATGTTCTTGATAAGATAGAGGTATCTCTAAATATGCATACGCTCTGTATTGTCCAGGCGCGTTCGCAACTGTATATGTATGAAATGTATTTGTGTTCCCATCAACTGCTGGAAATGTGACCCAAGAGTAAAAAAGTTCTGTTCTATAAGCTGCGTGGACATCCACAACAAACGTGACTGGACCTCCCTGGGCCGTTAGGCCATTTGCTAATAAGTGCGCTTTGAGAGTTTGTCTCATGTTAACAGCTATTTGTACAATTTGGGGATTCACCATGATAGAAGCACTATGAGTTCAGAGAAGGCACACCAAGACGGGGTTTTCCTTTTAGAGTTCAAGCTTGAACAACCGTCAGCTGTAATAGGATTACCTATATGGCTGTGGTGGAAATCCTCAGTACCACGGACGTCTCCGTATATGGCACTGAGGTGTCATTATATAAAATGAGACTGAGATACTTCAGTGGACCCGAAAATTAGAGCCTGACCAAACGTTGGCAGCGCCATGACGCATAGGCTCTCATTATTCTAATGAGACTACTGGATTTCGAGCAGCAAGATCGTCCACAGTGTGGGAGACTGAGTCTGACCCAAGGGCTTTGCTCCGGCTAACTAGCAGTGCCTCATCTCTCCCAAATGGTAGAGACGATTGGGCAGCCAAGCGTATGATATATGGGTACTTCTCAGGGAAGTCGTGGTCACTCATGTCACAACCGGTTCTCTCATACACAGTGCAGTCTCATATATAAATGACAATAGAAGCAGTATAAGTTTTAAAGATTGGTTTAATAAAACGACTGCATTTTGGATAGCAAAGCGTGAGCTGCAATAACCAGAACTACACAACACAACAATATTAAAATAGTGACGATGAGAGTGAAGCATAGGAATAATGCAATCTTAGTGCCACAAGGTTCAATGGACTATTCCCTATCTAAATCATATTGCGAGCACAGCATGTTAAGCTCTAATCCTGCCTTTCAGTTTCCCCGGGAGGACATCAACCCTCAGACCTGAGCAAAGGCCTGTAATCTGCGTCAGCATCTGCAACGGAGCATTCTACATACAGTTATGGTTCCCTGGCTGCAATCTCCCTCTTGACCTGTACTAGGAATAGAAAGTGTTTTTATAACTAACACAGCTGATGTTCTAAGAAAATGTCCCTACGTAAGGATGTGTATTTTCTACAGATGTTGGAGACTAAACTTCTGCCACGTTTACAGGCAATGCACCAGACTGTAGCCTTGACTGAAGCACAGGGTGATCAAGAATGCGTTGTTTGAGAACACAGTGCTGAACTAAGCAAAACAGTTTGATAGAAGGAATAAAAACAAGACCTTAAAACTGGTTATTGTAAAAATAACAATGCAAAGCTGTATAAAATATATCTAGGTCAAGGTGCACAGCGGCCTAGTGTATTAAACTAACGTGGATGGAGCTATACTTAAAATGGCTACACAACAGTTTCAATACCTGCACATAAGTGTTCATAATGGAGTAGCATGACTTCCTCACTCTCCTGTGCCGGACAACCCATAAATAATGCCTGGTAGTTCATTAGGAAAAGACTAAGGGCCAGATGACGACCTTGGTGGATGGGATACTCTGTCACAAAAAAGATAGATATCCCATCCGTCATATTACAATTTACCTTATATCCTATTGAACTTGTAAAAACGGCATGCAGAATATCTGACACATTTGTGACAGAGTATCCCATCCACCAAGGTTGTAATCAGGCCCTAAGAGTGGTCCTGGGTTCCTTTAAAAACTAAAGAAGTCTGAGACCATCGCTTGAGTGTTGGAAAACCAGGAGGTTAAACCTTACCCACAGGAAAGTGACCTACTACAGTAAGTAAGTTGTATAACCCTGTGAGAACCACTGGAAAAAATCCTTGGTAACAAAAATATAATTAATAACTGAAGCCAATCCACACTAGGCCTGGCAGAACTTGTGGAATTTCACTCCATGGGATTACATAAAAACTCAGTGAGATTCCACGGAGCTCCGCGAGCAAGCAGAATTTGGGCACATTGTACCGCTTGCACTGAGTTTTAGAGCTAGGAACTTGTTCTCCACTGTAAAATCATACTGAACCATATCAGGCAGTGTGCCAGAAGGTGCTGCTTTGTTCTGCCAACCTAGTAGATTTTCTACTCGAGCAACAGCATTCTCAACGAGAACGGTCGCAACCTGCCGCAAATGCCCAGGTTGGGAAATCTCACCAGGAGGCATTCTAGCTCCCGAAAATCATGCTAGGGGATGCAAATTCTTGTTCACCAACTTAACAATTGTGAGCCGTGCATAAGAAAAAAAACTCTGCCATTTGGCGGTTGGCTGAGTTTTGCCAGAACTCCAAGCGAAATGCAGAGTTGACAGAACTCCAGCGGCAGAATGGAATTTTTTACCCACCATTAATCCACACCCTCCAATGGAAGGCAAAGTGGGACCATCTGCCTTAAGCAGGTGTAATATATCTGTAAGGTCATGTACAACTAGATGATAACTTAGCTCTTTCCCCCTGTTATCTGGAAGACCTTCATAGGGTTCAAGGCCCTCTATCCCTTTCTCCTTGGGACTGGCAGCTAATTTATCATTAAAATCCCCATAGAGCGGATAGTTCGGATGGGATAAGGCCCCTGACCCAACTGGCTTCAAATCAGTGAAAAAACAGAACAACTCCCTAAAATAAACACATACAGGATAAATTAAATCATTCTAATAAAAAGTTACCAAAATAAAAATAAAAGAAACTCAAATTATCTTTAATAAGCAGGCTTGAAAGGTGGAACGTCCCATGTCTATAATCAACACCTCTACATTGAGGTTCAATTGGAACCACACAGAGAAACAGCCTTTAGCTCTGTCATATGAAGAAGGTATTGCACGGCAAGAGTACACACAAAGTCAGCACAAGAGATAGAAGTAGTGGCCCGGTATATCTGCAAAACAATGATGTTGTGTTTAGCAATAAAACTAAGGCCCTCATTATGAACACGGCGGTCAAAACCGCCGTGTTCATGCTGGCGGTCAAACTACTGACCGCCAGCGCCCCCGGATCCCCGCCGGCCGTATAAAGAACATTCCTGTGGGCCGGCGGGCGGAAACACAGGAATGCCTGGCCGGGACATTGACGGTGGCCCGACATGGAGCCGCTGCCAATGCCTCTGTGCGGTGGGTGCAGCTGAACCCGTCGCGCAGAATACTGCCCGATCTTCCTGCGCGATAGGGCACTGCACAGGGGCCCCTGCACTGCCCATGCCAAGTGCATGGGCAGTGCAGGGGCCCCCAGGGGTGCCCCGGTGCACCCCTTCCGCCAGCCTTTCCCTGGCGGGAAAACCCGCCAGGGAAAGGCTGGAGGCTTAGGGATCATTATCCGAGGCCATAATGATTCCGACAGCTGCCAGGCTGCCTGATGGAGGCAGCCTGGCGGTGAGTGAGGGCCGCCTATGGCGGCCCTCCATGGGTTCATTATGTGGCGGTGTGGCCCGCCATGCCGGCTGGTGGGTTTTCCCACCACCGCCCGCATTGCAGGCCACACCGCCAGGTTCATAATGACCACCTAAGTCTGGAATAATGATTTTGTCCTTGAGCCCACAAAGCTCCAGCTCAATAGGGAAAAGGAGCAGTTGACACACAAAATCACAGAACTATTTCCCTTTGTCAGATCATAGTACCTCTTAGGATGTTCAAAAGGGGAAAACGCTGTGTGGGTTTATGGAAGTCAATCTATGTCTGACAGAACTTCAAAACGGTTTGCAACTGACACACAAAACTGACCTGCAGTGCGGAGGGAAGAGGTGGTAAATGACCCAGGCAGCTGTGAAGCTGAGGCCCCAATCAAACTGTTTGCTTGTTCCTCGTTCATAAGGTTTACATGCCTTTTGGGTGCAAGAAAACAGGGCATGGGGCAGAGTTTGTAAACAAAAAGCCAAGTGACACTAGGGTAATAAAACCCCTAGCAACAACTTTGCTCATGTTCCCAAACAGTAGTCTTTGGGCCTGACTTAGAACTTCAGTTTTACCACCAATCTGCCACCACGGTAGACCCAAAAACATCGGCAATTTGGCAGTGTTCTGCCTGCCTTATTTAGATGTATTGTGGCTGTGCCGCAGAATGCCACAACGGAGTGCTCTTCTTAGCCATCAGGCTGAGGACTTTACAGTCCTGCAGGTCGTGTATTGGTGGCGGATTGCTGAAAGAGGAAGCACATCGCTTGACCCAATGGATATCGTACAATGGCAGTGGCAATGGAAAAGAGGTAAGTCACGCACACCCACTGTATCTTAGCCATATGTGCCCCTCTGCACAAGACCACATGCACACTATGATCCCTTGAAAATTCCAACACCACACAACATATACGTGCTAAAAATACACATTTCCATACATTCATGACACAACATACACACAATATTGCCTCTGCACCCACACATGACACAACCACAAAAACCAACACAACCACACTCTCAACTACACAAACACACTCAAACATAAGCAAAACTACACACTTCATGACAATGACAACCAGACAACAACACTCACCTGAATGTTGCACACAGCAACACAACAGACAACCAAACATACCCGAGAACATTCCTCTGCTCCCTCTGCCTCAACCAGACAATCGATTCGCACACACACATAGACGTACTGACTCACATAGACAACTGGAAGCACAACATCACAGATACAGGCCCCCTGGCAATGTCTACACATGGACATAGTCGATGGGTATGAATGCAATGTCACTGTGGAACCAGAATTCATTTGGCAATGAGTACTGACACCAAAATGACAGTTGTGTATGTGTGCAATATGTGTCATGTACCAGTGTGTCACCATCCATGTCACACACAAATGTGCTCCCTACATATGCATATCACAGTCATTCCCAAAAATTATTGTGACACACATATGACTGCAGTGGTCCCGAGCTCATATGGGGCATCCACACAATGTACACAACCAATGAGGGTTCCCTACCTTTAAGTCCGGCATGGGAGGGTCGTGCTTTCTCTGTGATCCAATGGCAGCAGCGATGCAAGGTCTTGTCCAGTCGAAAAAGTGGAATGGGGAAAAAAGGTTAGGATTGTATGGCATTTGCCCTCCAATCCGCCAACTCAGGTGTGGAGCTCAGACCACCACAGTTGGCTTGGCAGTAAGGCATAACCAAATATGCTTGGCGGTAAAGATGACTAGAGTCCTGTCCCTATTCTCAATGCCACAGTTGAGGTGACTGGTGATTCTAGTTGGAGTTGGTGGGACTCTGGCTCTCTTTTGCCTATGTGACCACCAACATCTAAATTGAGCGGGTGGACTGCGAAGGCAGTGGATGGGTTTTCTGATGGAAAACCAACGGAGGGACCGTACTCCCAAGGTCTAAATCAGGACCTCTCTACCATTTGCGGAGACCTAAAAATGACAATAAAACAGTCACCCTGAATTTCGATCGGGCTAGGACCAGTCCATCTAATCCTGTGAGATAGCAAAATGTCATTTGCAAGGGAAAACGGAAAATCCCGATGGTAAACAAGCCAGTACATGACCTTATTATATAATTTCTCATGGAACTCCACGTGTTCTTCTATAAAGGAGGATCTCCAGTACGAACTACCATGTAGGGGCATGCTGCTGCAGGAAGGTTAATGAAAGACTTCCTAGGGTTAGGGATGGACCCCCTTGCCTCATGTCTGGCAAAGTTTAGGTTAGTTGTTGAGATTGTTTCCTTTGGGATTGGTAAATCCTCTCTCTCTCTGGAAGCTGTAGTGAGCCAGGGGTTGAAATGGGCCCAGGCATCTGAGGCACAAGATTAGGATAACCCCTGATTGATGAAACCCTCGTAGGCTTTTCCAAGGTGATCATGCTGAGGACGTTAGACAGGCAGACAGATATGGGATGAGTGACCATGGAAGCTGCTTTAGTAGGATTTGGATTTAGAGGCTGATGGGGTGGAAGAGAAGCAAGCTGTGACTCAATAGCATCTTGATGTTTCAACAAGGGGTCAGCCTTTAAAAGCACCTTAAATTTACTAAAGTAATCCTCCATGAAGTGCTTGGTGAATTAGGGGACTAAATGATGGGTCACCCGCAGCCTTCACCATAGATGGAGAAGGAGAAAGGGTCAATCTCTGAGTCACAAGTTGACAGGTATGGGTAATGGCCTCAGTCAATTTAATACAGGTGTTCCACTTCACCTTCTTATTTTTAGTTGTCATCAGCAGAGGACTGACTGGATCAGTAAGGGCTGCATTTGACATATGGATGGCACCCATGGCTACACTATCAAAAGGCAAGCCAAATGTTCAGCCAAGAGCCAAATTATTCACTGCAGGGGCCATGATGGGTCCAGAAGTCAGGGAAATTCTTCTTTCTGTTAGGGTGATAACTCCCCTGGCCCTTTACAACATCCTATCAATGGAGGTATACTTCACGGGAGGGGTAGATGCTGGTGGGGCACGAATGATTTTCTTTTTTCCCATTGGGATAGCTAGGGAGAACTCTGTAAGCAGAAATGGATTGCACCGATTGCACCCTAAATAACTAACACACGTGCAGAAAGAAAAAATTATAAGTACCTTCCTGAGGGGAAAACCAAGAGGAGTGGCCCAGCCCAGTCGCCCCCAGGCTCTAAAGAGCGCAGCCAGGCCTGCTCTTAGCAAAGTCTTCACCCAGGCCATGCCTGGGTAAGTACTGCATGCAGGAAACTGCTATGCCCTTAATAGCACTCCCCTCATGGCACCTCCTTCTCTTCTGGGGAAGGGAGTTCTGGTCAACTGAGTTCTGTGGCAACAAGCAGTATCTGGAGTGTCCCGCATGCAGGAAACCACCATACTCTTCATAGCGCTCCCTCCTTGGCTCTTCCTTCTCCTCTGGGGTAGGGGGTTCTGGTCAACTGAGTCCTGCAAGCGGTATCTGGAGCATCCTACATGTGGGAAACTGCTATGCTCTTAGTAATGCTCCCCCAGACGCCCCTTCCTCCTCTGAGGTCAGGGTTTTTGGTCAACTGAGTCATGTGGTGGCAAGCAGTATCTGGAGCATCCCGCATGCAGGAAACTGCCATGTGCTTAATAGAGATCCCCCTGTGGCTCCTCCTTCTCCTCTGGGGTAAGGGGTTCTGGTCAACTGACTTCTGTGGTGGCAAGAAGTATCTGGAGCTTATATTATTATAATTCATGGTACGTTTTCATAGTGAATTCAATTTCCAAATCTGCAATTCTTTAAATAACTGGAGGTAGTAGTCTTATATTTGCAAGTACATGCAAAAACAATCATATGTGCAAAAAGAATTGGGGGCAATATTGTGATACAAACTATTTTACAGAAGGGACAAGTGTACAGAGTGTCAACCTCTTCTTTCGTCTTTATCCTATTCACTTTTCATGTAATAAAACAGTGCACTTAGACCGAGTCTTATTTTCATCTTCAGTCTTCTGTTGTTCCTATCCTCTATGTTCTTTAGATATGGTTGCAGTTCATCAACATATGTTGTATCCAACAGATGAGCATACCTTGGTTCATTCTCACATTTTGGTAATCATTTTCAAGAGAGTGCTCCTTTATCAGACTTTTCACCAGTCTCTTTCTTTTAAATGGTGTAGCCTCACTTGATTTCACTACGTTTAGCGGGCTAACAGTCAACATGATCATTTTTAGATTTTTGTACCATGCAGCATAATTCAAAAGCTGTAAATATATTTGTATATTGTGCTTTTTCAAGCCTAATGATAATCTCTAAATAATTCATCATCCTATGATAGCATTTAAATGCAATATTTATCAAGCTCAATTCCAACCTTACTATACTATGTACTGTACCCCTCAAGAGACCCAATCAATCACTCCAAATACTAATTTTAACCATCTGGAGTCATCTGATCTCTTTTTCCTCTAGTATCTCACTAACAATTTTCATACTAAATGTTTCTTTTAAAATCTACTGAGATTTTAAACCCAATCTCCAGTCCGGTCTTTTTAATGCATGTTAGAAATGGGGTTTTAGGTTGGCAGTCAGGGGACCCCCTGTCCAAGCAAAAGCCCTCACTCTAGTCAGGGTAAGTCACACACAATCCAAGATTATCCTGTGCCCACCCTCTGGTAGCTTGGCACGAGCAGTCAGGCTTAACTTAGAAGGCAATGTGTAAAGTATTTGTGCAATAACTCATACAATACCACCATATAGCCCCACAAAAATCCACCACACAGTGTTTAGAAAAATATATAATATTTATCAGGATAATTGTAGGTCAAAACGAATAAAGTTGCAATGTGAATTTGTAGAGATATCACTAAAAAGTGATATGAAATGTCTTAAGTCTTTAAAAAGCAAACAAAGGGGGTCATTCTAACCCTGGCGGTCCAAGACCACCAGGGCTAAAATGACGGGGGCACCGCCAACAGGCTGGCGGTGCCCCGCTGGGCATTCTGACTGCGGCGGTTTGACCGCGGTTAGAAGTGGAAAACCGGCGGTCTCCGCCGGTTTTCCGCTGCCCATTTGAATCCGAGCTGCGCCGCCATGGGGATTCTGACAGCCCATACCGCCATCCTGTTCCTGGCGGTTCGCCCGCCAGGAACAGGATGGCGGTACGGGTTGTCGTGGGGCCCCTGGGGGCCCCTGCAGTGCCCATGCCAATGGCATGGGCACTGCAGGGGCCCCCGTAAGAGGGCCCCACTTTGAATTTCACGGTCTGCATTGCAGACAGTGAAATTCGCGACGGGTGCAACTGCACCCGTCGCACCTTCCCACTCCGCCGGCTCCATTCAGAGCCGGCGTCCTCGTGGGAAGGTTGTTTTCCACTGGGCTGGTGGGCGGCCTTTTGACGGTCGCCCGCCAGCCCAGTGGAAAACCCAGAATCACCGCAGCGGTCTTATGACCGTGGAGCGGTGTTCTGGAGGGGGGAACTCTGGCGGGCGGCCTCCGCCGCCCGTCAGGGTTAGAATCACCCCCAAAGTCTCTTTCAAGCACAAAGTACCTGGTTTGGAGTGGAAAATCTCCTCAGAGGTCCACAGAAGAAGAGATACGTGGAAAAAGGGTGTGTGCGTCGATTTCTCCCCAGCACACACGGACTTGCGTCGTTATTTTTCACGCGGGGAAGTCGTGCGTCGTTTTCCGGCACGCGGACTGTCTCTTTCTGTGGATCGCGGGGATTACCAGATGCCCCGGGTCTGTGCGTGGATTTTCCTGCTTGTTTTCCGGCTGCGCGTCGTTCTGCGGGGCTGCGCGTCGAAATTTCGATCTCACGGCAGGCGTCGCGTCGATTTCTCCTCTGGAGGTCGGGCGGCGTTGTCCTTGCAAAGCCGTGCGTCGAAGTTCCGGTCGTCCCGAAGGCGTCGCGTCGATCAGCGTCGGTGTGCAGCGTTTTTCTCGCCGCGGAACAAGCTGTGCGTCGAAAATTTCGGCGCACGGAGCGTCCAAGTGAAAAAGAGAAGTCTTTTTGGTCCTGAGACTTCAGGGAACAGGAGGCAAGCTCTATCCAAGCCCTTTGAGAGCACTTTCACAGCCAGACAAGAGTTCAGCAAGGCAGCAGGCCAACAGCAAGGCAGCAGTCCTTTGTAGAAAGCAGACAGGTGAGTCCTTTGAGCAGCCAGGCAGTTCTTCTTGGCAGGATGTAGTTTCTGGTTCCGGTTTCTTCTCCAGCAAGTGTCTGATGAGGTAGGGCAGAGGCCCTGTTTTATACCCAAATGTGCCTTTGAAGTGGGGGAGACTTCAAAGAGTGGCTAAGAAGTGCGCCAGGTCCCCTTTCAGTTCAATCCTGTCTGCCAGGGTCCCAGTAGGGGGTGTGGCAGTCCTTTGTGTGAGAGCAGGCCCTCCACCCTCCCAGCCCAGGAAGACCCATTCAAAATGTAGATGTATGCAAGTGAGGCTGAGTACCCTGTGTTTGGGGTGTGTCTGAGTGAATGCACAAGGAGCTGTCAACTAAGCCCAGCCAGATGTGGATTGTAAGGCACAGAAAGATTTAAGTGCAAAGAAATGCTCACTTTCTAAAAGTGGCATTTCTAGAATAGTAATATTAAATCCAACTTCACCAGTCAGCAGGGTTTTATATTACCATTCTGGCCATACTAAATATGACCTTCCTACTCCTTTCAGATCAGCAGCTACCACTTCAATACTTTATGAGGGTAGCCCCAATGTTAGCCTATGAAGGGAGCAGGCCTCACAGTAGTGCAAAAACGAATTTAGGAGTTTTACACTACCATGACATGTAAACTACACAGGTACATGTCCTGCCTTTCACCCACACAGCACCCTGCTCTAGGGGTTACCTAGGGCACACATTAGAGGTGACTTATATGTGGAGAAAGGGGAGGTTTAGGCTTGGCAAGTACCTTTAAATGCCAAGTCGAGGTGACAGTGAAACTGCCCACCCAGGCCTTGCAATGGCAGGCCTGAGACAAGGGAAAGGGGCTACTTAAGTGGGTGGCACAACCAGTGCTGCAGGCCCACTAGTAGCATTTAATCTACCGGCCCTATGCACATAGAGTGCACATTACTAGGGACTTATAAGTAAATTAATAGTCCAATCAGGTATGATTCAAGGTTACCATGTTTTAAGGGAGAGAGCATATGCACTTTAGCACTGGTTAGCAGTGGTAAAGTGCGCAGAGTCTAAAAGCCAGCAAAAACAGTGTCCAAAAAGTGGAGGGAGGCAGGCAAAAAGTTAGGGGTGACCACCCTAAGGCTGTCAGGTCTAACATGTGTTCCCCCCAGCTGAAAGTGGGGAGAGCTACCCGACCTCCTGGGAGCTTTCATCGCTAAGGCGGAAGTATCTGGAGAGACCATCAGCATTGGCGTGGTCAACCCCTGGGCAATGTTCCACCGTAAAGTCCATCCCCTGTAGGGAAATGGACCACCTCAAGAGTTTTGGATTCTCACCCCTCATCTGCATGAGCCATCTGAGGGGCCTGTGGTCTGTCTGAACCCGGAAGTGAGTCCCAAACAGGTAGGGTCTTAGCTTCTTCAGTGCCCAGACCACAGCAAAAGCTTCTCTCTCAATAGCACTCCACCTCTGTTCCCGTGGTAATAGCCTTCTGCTAATAAAGACTACTGGTTGGTCTAGGCCCTCTTCATTTAGCTGTGCTAAGACTGCCCCTATGCCATGCTCTGAAGCGTCTGTCTGCACAATAAATTCCTGGGAGTAGTCAGGGGCCTTGAGCACGGGGGCCGTGCACATGGCTTCCTTCAGGGAGTCAAAGGCTTTCTGACAAGCCTCTGTCCAATTCACCAACCTAGGTTGTTTCTTGGAAGTGAGTTCTGTCAAGGGTGACACAATGGTACCATAGCCCTTGACAAATCTGCGGTAGTATCCTGTGAGGCCTAAAAAGGCTCTCACCTCAGTCTGAGTTCTAGGTGGTTGCCAGGCCTTGATAGTTTCAATCTTGGCCTGGAGTGGCTGCACCTTGCCACCACCCACTAGGTGTCCCAAGTACACCACGGAACCCTGCCCAATCTGGCACTTACTAGCCTTGATGGTCAGGCCTGCCTGTTGAAGGGCCTGAAGCACCTCCTTGAGGTGGAGCAGGTGTTCCTCCCAGCTGGAACTGTAGACAGCTATGTCTTCCAGGTAGGCTGCACAGAAGGCATCCCTGCCAGCTAGGACCCCGTTTACCAACCGTTGGAAGGTAGCGAGGGCATTTTTCAATCCAAACGGCATCACCCGGAACTGGTAATGGCCATCAGGGGTTGAAAATGCTGATCTTTCTTTAGCCCCCTCAGTCAGGGCGATCTGCCAGTACCCTGAAGTAAGATCAAACGTACTCAGGAACTTGGCAGCGCCCAGCCTGTCAACAAGCTCATCGGTTTGGGGGATGGGGTGAGCATCAGTCCGTGTGACTGAGTTGAGACCCCGGTAGTCCACACAGAACCGGAGTTCTGGCTTTGCACCTGGGGCAGTAGCCTTAGGGACCAACACCACTGGGCTGGCCCAGGGACTACTGGATTTCTCGATAACCCTTAGAGCTAACATCTTGGAGACCTCCTCCTTGATGCTGGCCTTCACCTTATCCGATAACCTGTAAATTTTGTTCTTCACAGGGAGACTGTCACCGGTGTCAATGTCATGAACACAGAGGTGGGTCAGTCCAGGAGTAAGGGAGAACAGGGGGGAGAACTGCTCCAACAGCTCATAGCAGTCTCCTTTCTGGTTTAGAGTCAGGGAGTCAGAAAGAATGACCCCTTTCACTGACCCATCACCTTCTTGGGCAGAGAGGAGGTCGGGGAGAGGTTCACTCTCCTCTTCCATTCCTTCATCTGTGACCAGAAGCATGTTGACCTCAGACCTCTCAAAATGAGCCTTTAGTCAGTTAACATGGAGCACCCTTAGGGGGTTCCTAGGGGTTTGGAGGTCCACTAGGTAAGTGGCCTCCCCTTTCCGCTCCTTTACTTCAAATGGGCCAGACCAGCGGTCCTGGAGAGCTCTAGGCCCTACTGGCTCCATTACCCACACTTTGTCTCCAGGTTGAAACTCTACCAGGGTGGCCTTCTGGTCATACCACCGTTTCATTACCTCTTGACTGGCCTCAAGGTTACTTTGGGCCTCTTTCCAGAAGCGGGTCATCTGGTTGCGGAGGGCCAACATGTAGCTGACCACATCCTGAGGGGGTGCCTTTGAAGCTTTCTCCAACCCCTCCTTGACAATGCTTAAGGGTCCCCTGACAGGGTACCCATAGAGAAGCTCAAAGGGACTGAACCCCACCCCCCTCTGGGGGACCTCTCTGTAAGCAAAGAGAAGGCATGGTAAGAGGACGTCCCACTTACGCCTCATGGCCTCAGGGAGGCCCCCAATCATGCCTTTCAAGGTCTTGTTGAATCTCTCCACAAGACCATTAGACTGGGGGTGATAGGGTGTGATGAACTTGTAGGTTACACCACACGCATCCCACAGCGACTTCATGTACGCAGACATGAAGTTAGTGCCTCTGTCAGACACTATCTCCTTTGGGAATCCCACACAGGTAAATATCCCCATCAGAGTTCTGGTCACCACCGGTGCAGTTACGGTCCTCAGAGGGATTGCCTCTGGGTAACGGGTGGCATGGTCCACCAAAACCAGGATGAACCTGTTGCCTAAGGCAGTTTTGAGGTCCAATGGTCCAACAATGTCGATGCCCAACCTTTCAAAGGGGGTGCCAACGACAGGAAGTGGAATCAGGGGGTTTTAACCCTTTTTCCTGCTTTACCACTGGCCTGGCAGGTAGGACAAGATCTGCAGAACTTATCTGAGTTTGTCCTCATTCTGGGCCAATAAAAGTGGGTGACAAGCCTGTCAAAGGTCTTGCCTTGCCCCAAATGTCCTGCCAGGGGAATGTCGTGAGCCAGACTCAGTAGGAAGGTTCGGTAACACTGGGGGACCACCAGCGTACGCGCTGCCCCAAAGGCCGGAACCTTAGGCTCACTGTAGAGGAGATCATTCTCCCAATAAATGTGGTGATCGCCAGAGGCTTCACCTGCCGCCTGGTCTGAGGCTTACTTCCTCAGACCCTCCAGAGTGGGACATTCTTTCTGCACCTTGCAGAATTCCTCCCTGGTGGGTCCACCCTCAACTTGCAAACCAGCAAGCTCAGGTAGGTCACCTAGGGTGGCAATGTCTTCCCCAGTTGGCTCGGGAGCCTCCTACTCAGGAGGCCCGTCAACCACTGTGGGAACTTCTGGGGCCGGTTTCCCGCGCCCCTTGCCCCTCCTCTTGGCAGCTCTCTGGGCCATTGTTCCAGGCTCCAGACGCCCTTGACTTCCCTCTCGGTCAGCCATGGACCGTGTGGTCATGCAGACCCACTCAGGTAACCCTAACATCTCCAGGTGAGATCTGAGCTCCACTTCTTTCCAAGCAGTATGCTCAAGATCATTGCCTAACAGACAATCTACAGGCATGGCAGGACTCACAGCTACCTTCAGAGTACCAGAGACTCCCCCCACTCAAAGGGAACCAGAGCCACCGGTAGGTGACTCTCACGATTGTCAGCGACTATGACCTGGTGGAATGTATTAGGGACTATCTGCTCTGTTGACACCAGCTGACTCTTGATAGTAGTCATACTGGCTCCTGTGTCACGCAGAGCCTCCACCTTCTGCCCATCAAGGGTGACCCACTGCCTGTACTTGGAAGTATTTTGGGGCATGGGGGCTTTGGGCACCATTTCTCCTTCTCCCAGGGACACTAGGGAAATCTCTACCTGTTCCCCAAAGCTATCTGGGTCCATCTACCCCCGAGCGCTACACTAGTCAACCCAGGTGTCTGTCCGGTAGTGGACGGTGCTCTCTTGGAGCACTGGGGGTCGCCTTTATAGTGACCATACTGGTAACACTCCATGCATTTGGGGTTGGATTTTCCTGACCTATCATATGTCCCTGGCTTTTTCCCAAATCTGGAAAAGGAATGGTTGCCACCCCCTCCCTGGGAATTCTTTTGGGGGCCTTTGGAGAGTTCCTTATCTGTAAGTTTATCTCCCCCCTCTTTCTTCTGTTGGGAACCCTGACCACCTTTGTGGGTGTCCCCCCCAGGTACCTTCTTGGACACTCTGGTGCTAACCCAGAGGTCTGCCTCCTCAGCAAGCTTCCTGGGATCAGTCAGCTTACTATCCACTAAGTGCTGGCGCAACTCTGTAAAAGTAGTATTAAGCATATGCTCTCTCAGAATCAAGTCATATAAACCTTTATAATCATCTACTTTGTTGCCCCGCACCCATCCATTCAGTTCCTTACTGGAGAAGTCAAAGAAATCTACCCATGTTTGTGTGGTTTGTTTGGTGCTGTCCCTGAACCTCTGACGGTATCCCTCAGGGGTCAGCCCAAACTTGGCAAGTAAAGTGGCTTTCTGAAAGGGGTATGTGTTTTGATCAGGTTGATCCAATGTGAGAAGTGTGTCCCTCCCCAATGGCGGTACATAACCCCACATAGCTACCCCCCATTGCCCTTCAGGAACCTCATGAGCCCTTAGTGCAACTTCATAAGCAGCTAACCATTTATCTATGTCATCTCCCACCACAAAACTGGGCACCACATTTTTGGGTATACGAACTTTCTTGTCTCCAGCAGGTCCTGTCAGTATGCTGCCACCATTATTGCTGGATTCAGACTGCTTTCCCTTGAGATCCAGCTCCTTGAGACTCAGTTCATGAGCCAATAACAGTTTTTCAGCCAAGGCTCTCTCAGCTTCAGGTTCAGCTCTTTCAGCTTCAATCTGTTTGGCTGCTCTTTCAGCCTCAGTTTGCTTGGCTTCTCTCTCTGCCCTTCTTTCCTCCTGTTGAGCCTCAATTTTCAGTTTTGCCATTTGCAATTGGAACTCCCTTTCCTCTCTCCTTTCCTCTGCGGTCAGGCTTTGCACAGAGACACTGCTCCCTGGTCTGGAAGGGGGCACAATTGCAGTGGTAACACCATCCACAGATAGTAACAAATCCTCTGAGGGGCCATTTTCTGGCTCCTCTTCCTCATCATCCTCTTCTAAATGGGCTTCTGCCCAGGCCCTCAGCGCCACTTGAAAGTCCTCCTTTTTGGAGGCCCCTTGGGTGGGTACCCTCATTGCCCTGCAGAATCCTTTTAGTTGTTTGACCGTATATGTATCCAACAGGACTAGGTCAAAGTCTCCTATCTGAGACCCAGTCAGCGACATGTTGAGTGATGATTTCGTTTTTGAAAATTGTCAGGAAAAAACGAATTTGCAAAAAGAGATAAAAATCAAGTTGACCTTCAACTGTGGGTAGGTAGTGAAATACTTAGCTACTGTATGTCACTGCACAAATACACGTCCTATCCTCACAGCTGATCACCAATGTTAGAAATGGGGTTTTTGGTTGGCAGTCAGGTTACCCCCTGTCCAAGCAAAAGCCCTCACTCTAGTCAGGGTAAGTCACTCACAATCCAAGATTATCCTGTGCCCACCCACTGGTAGCTTGGCACGAGCAGTCAGGCTTAACTTAGAAGGCAATGTGTAAAGTATTTGTGCAATAACTCATACAATACCACCATATAGCCCCACAGAAATACACCACACAGGGGGTCATTCTGACTTCGGCGGCCGGCGGAGGCCGCCCGCCAAAGTTCCCCCGACAGAATACCGCAGCGCGGTCAAAAGACCGCCGCGGTTATTCTGAGTTTCCCGCTGGGCCGGCGGGCGACCGCCAGAAGGCCGGCCACCCGCCCAGCGGGAAACCCCCTTCCACGAGGATGCCAGCTCCGAATGGAGCCGGCGGAGTGGAAAGGGTGCGACGGGTGCATTTGCACCCGTCGCGATTTTCAGTGTCTGCAATGCAGACACTGAAAATCTTTGTGGGGCCCTGTTAGGGGGCCCCACAACACCCGTTCCCGCCAGCAATGTTCTGGCGGTCAAAACCAGAACCAGGCTGACGGGAAGGGGGTCGGAATCCCCATGGCGGCGCTGCCTGCAGCGCCGCCATGGAGGATTCCTCAGGCCAGGGGAAAACCGGCGGGAAACCGCCGGTTTCCCTTTTTTGACCGCGGCTTTACCGCCGCGGTCAGAATTGGCCTGGATGCACCGCCAGCCTGTTGGCGGTGCATCCGCGGTCCCCGGCCCTGGCGGTCTATGACCGCCAGGGTCGGAATGACCCCCACAGTGTTTAGAAAAATATATAATATTTATCAGGATAATTGTAGGTCAAAACAAATAAAGTTGCAATGTGAATTTGTAGAGATATCACTGAAAAGTGATATAAAGGTGGTCATTCTA
Organism: Pleurodeles waltl; assembly: GCF_031143425.1. NCBI lineage: Eukaryota > Metazoa > Chordata > Amphibia > Caudata > Salamandridae > Pleurodeles > Pleurodeles waltl. The sequence continues at coordinate 1,168,040,678 of NC_090447.1, read as the reverse complement.
ACCCTGGCGGTAAAAACCGCCAGGGCGAATGACCGCGGTAGCACCGCCAACAGGCTGGCGGTGCACCGCTGGGCATTCTGACTGCGGTGGTTCAGCCGCGGCCAGAAACGGAAAGTCGGCGGTGTACCGCCGACTTTCCGCTGCCCTTGAGAATCCTCCATGGCGGCGGAGCGCGCTCCGCCGCCATGGGGATTCTGACACCCCCTACCGCCATCCTGTTCCTGGCGGGTCTCCTGCCAGGAACAGGATGGCGGTAGGGGGTGCCGCGGGGCCCCTGGGGGCCCCTGCAGTGCCCATGCCAATGGCATGGGCACTTCATGGGCCCCCGTAAGAGGGCCCCACAATGTATTTCAGTGTCTGCTATGCAGACACTGAAATACGCGACGGGTGCCACTGCACCCGTCTCACCTTCCCACTCCGCCGGCTCAATTCTGAGCCGGCGTCCTCGTGGGAAGGCTGTTTCCCACTGGGCTGGCGGGCGGCCTTTTGGCGGTCACCCGCCAGCCCAGTGGGAAACCCAGAATGACCGCCGCGGTCTTTCGACCGCGGTACGGTCTTCCGGCGGTTCCCGCTTGGCGGGCGGCTCCCGCCGCCCGCCAATATCAGAATCACCCCCAAAGTGTCTTAAGTCTTTAAAAAGCAAACAAAGGGGGTCATTCTGACCTCGGCGGTAAAAGGCGCTTACCGCCAGTCAGAAGCCTGCCATAACACCGCCGCGGTAAACCGCCACGGTCATTCTGACCCGCAACTAGCAAACCGCCAAAAACCCGACATCAACAAAAGGCCGCCACACCAAAGGTCAGCGGGAAAGTGGCGATGACCAAACCTCCACCGTCACACCAACAGAAATACGCCCATACCATTCCGACCCACAAATCCCCGCAGCGGTCTTTCAACTGCGGTATTCCATTGGCGGTACACACCGCCACGCTCAAAATACACACACCTTTACAAAACACATCCACATTGGACAAATCAAAATACACACACCTGAGACACATACACACACCACTCCCACACACCCAATTAAATATAAAACACACACCCACATCAACCACCAACCCTTACGACCACAATTGCGACTGAAGGACAGAGAGAGAGAGCACAGCATAGAGTAGACCATCACACAGAGGCAAATCACAACATCCCCCACACAATTTCCACGCACAAAACACCATACACCACCACACTCACCACACTCCACAACACATACACCACCCCTCACCTCATCCACACCACCCCATGGCACCCCAAAGACACCCCAGGTTCTCTGACGCAGAACTCAGGGTCATGGTGGAGGAAATAGTTCGGGTAGAGCCCCAGCTCTTCGGGGCACAGGTGCAGCACACCACCATTGCCAGGAAGATGGAGCTATGGCAAAGAATAGTGGACAGGGTCAACGCTGTGGGACAGCATCCACGCAATCGGGACGACATCAGGAAGCGGTGGAACGACCTACGGGGGAAGGTGCTTTCCATGGTATCAAGGCACAACATCGCGGTGCAGAAGACTGGCGGCGGACCCCCACCTACTCCCCCAGAAGAGGCCCCCAGTGATGACAGCAGCTCTGTCTCCCTGGACCCAGATGACCAGCCCGGCCCATCGGGGACCTCGGGACAGTCGGTTCCCCACAGACAGCCACAGGCTACACCAGACCTAACCCCCTCTGGGAATACCAGCACAGCTCCCACCCAGCGGGCCCATGCCTCTGTCTCCAGGACACGTCAATCAGCGGTGTGTCCACCACTACAGGGCACCCAGGTTGACCCACCACCCCAACAACAACAGGGACCTGGGGGCAGTGGTAATGGGCACACCGTCCAGGGGACAGAGGCCCAGGGAAACAGGGGAACTGGGAGGGCTGCTGTGCGACAGGGGGGGGACAGGCCCAGGGAACCGACTCTCCAAGAGGCCCTCTCCTCCATCATGGGAGCATACCACCACTCCCAGGAGACGATGGCTACGGTACTGGCCAGGTTCCAGGAGATCCAGGTAATGCAGGAGGAACAGTACATGGGGTTCAGAGAGGAACTGAGGAACATTAGTTCCGCCACGGGGACCATCGTCGTGGCCCTTAACCAGATAGTCACCACATTGCGGGACCATGTGGCACCACAAAGGGCCCTTGTCACTAGCCTGGACCAGGAACAGCCTACCACCTCCGCCGGCGCTAGTGGACAGGAGGCCCCCACACAACGACAGGCCACCAGAACCCCACCTCCTGCAGAAGAAGAACCACCCTGCAAGCGGAACCTGAGATCTCACAAGAAGACAGAGTAGGATGCCAAGACCCCCGCCAGCAAACTATACCCCCTGATGTCATCCCACTGTCCCACATTGTCACCCTGTCCAACCTTGAACTGCCCTTGCTCCATCCTTCCACAGGCATATGGACAATGCACCTGTGAGACTGAAAACTGGACTCTGCCATGGACATTACTCCACCATCACCCATCACTGTTTTACAATCATTATCCTAAATGTAGCACTTTAATTAAATCACTTATTGCACTCAAAAAATCTGGAGTCTGCTTGTATTTTGAACAAATGTATTAGACATAACGGTGCAAAATTGTTCAGTTACATTGTGATGACAACATACCACTGTCACACTGCTGTAGTCCATGGGCAAACAAAACAGAGGTCACGCAGTGGGGCCCACAGCTCTGAAAACGGAAGGGAAAGTCACAACTCAGTTAACAGGAACTGGGGGGAACTCAGACAGTAGAGAGGCAGGAGACTTTAAGTAAATGTAAAATGGCGTGGTTGATTCGTACCTGTGTGCTACTGAAAATACTGTTGTATCACTGTGTCCCTGTTGTCTGTGTCGTCCCCGTCGTCTTCTTCCTCTTCACTCTCCGCAGGCTCCACAGCTGCCACAACACCACCATCTGGACCATCCTCCTGCAGGAAAGGCACCTGGCGTTGCAAAGCCAGGTTGTGAAGCATACAGCAGGCCACGATGATATGGCACACCTTCTTTGGTGAGTACATTAGGGATCCACCTGTCATATGCAGGCACCTAAACCTGGCCTTCAGGAGGCCGAAGGTTCTTTCTATAATCCTCCTAGTTCGCCCATGGGCCTCATTGTAGCGTTCCTCTGCCCTTGTCCTGGGATTCCTCACTGGGGTAAGTAGCCACGACAGGTTGGGGTAACCAGAGTCACCTATTAGCCACACACGGTGTCTCTGTAGCTGTTCCATCACATAAGGGATGCTGCTATTTCGCATGATGTACGCGTCATGCACTGACCCAGGGAACTTGGCATTTACATGGGAGATGTACTGGTCAGCCAAACAGACCACCTGGACATTCATCGAATGATAACTTTTTCTGTTCCTGTACACCTGCTCACTTCCACTGGGGGGAACCAAAGCCACATGGGTCCCATCAATGGCACCAATGATGTTGGGGATATGTCCAAGGGCATAGAAATCACCCTTCACTGTAGCCAAATCGCCCACCTCAGGGAAAACAATGTAGCTCCTCATGTATTTCATCAGGGCAGACAACACTCTGGACAAAACCTTAGAAAACATAGGCTGAGACATCCCTGATGATATGGCCACTGTTGTTTGGAATGATCCACTTGCCAAAAAATGGAGTACTGACAGAACCTGCACCAGAGGGGGAATCCCTGTGGGTTGGCGGATGGGGGACATCAGGTCTGGCTCCAGCTGGGCACACAGTTCCTGTATAGTGGCTCGGTCAAGTCTGTATGTCAGTATGACATGTCTTTCTTCCATTGTCGACAGGTCCACCAGCGGTCTGTACACAGGAGGATTCCTCCATCTCCTCGCAAGTCCCAGCGGACGGTGCCTAGGAAGGACAACATGGAGCACAGAGTCAAGCAACCCACAGGTACGTAACCACAGCTTGCACAGTACACGATTCGCTATGCATTGAATGGCTTGTATGTGTGGCAATGCAAGGCCTAGGCCTGTGTGACGCAGTAGAAATTAAGCCATGTGGGCCCTTGAAATGGCGGCTGCCTGACCTGTGAAGTGTGACAATGGGATGTGAGGTCAATGCGCTGGCGTGGCACACCGTGGCGGTAGGCGGTCGAAGACCGCGGCGCAAAGCAGCATTGGTTAACATTGAACCCTATGGGTCTCAGGAGCCAATGACGATGTGCGCCGGCGGTCGCAGTACGCACCGCCGCGGTACGCACCGCCGCGGGCGTGACCGCCATTTTCTAACTGCTTAATCACTCGAGACCTGATCATCCACAGGAGAGGACCTATACTGCAAGTGCTGCTGTGACCTCGGTCTGGAAGATACAATGGCTGCTGCGACTGGGGAAAGGGCCCCTGCCTTCACATCTGAGGAATTGGAGAAACTTGTTGATGGGGTCCTCCCCCAGTATGCGCTACTCTACGGTCCTCCAGACCAACAGGTAAGTACACAGGGAGCACGTAGTATGGGCTATGCCTGTGTTGAGTGGGGTGGATGTAAGATGGTGGGGAGGGGAGCGAATGAGGCATGCATCGCACAACAGATGAGAGCATGTGCCACATGGCAAGGTTGGGGAGGGGGGGGCCACTCACATCGACCATGCAGAAAAGTGATGATATTTCTTTTTCCACCCTGTACATGTCACATAGGTCAGCGCCCATCAGAAGATCGACATTTGGCGTGCCATCGCCAAGGACGTCCGGGCCCTGGGGGTCCACAACAGACGGACCACCCACTGCCGCAAGAGGTGGGAGGACATCCGCCGCGGGAGCAGAAAGACTGCCGAGGCTCTGCTGGGGATGGCCTCCCAACGTAGGAGGGGTGCCAGTCGTCAATTGACCCCCCTGATGTCCCGGATCCTGGCGGTGGCCTACCCCGATTTGGATGGGCGCGTGAGGACATCACAGCAGACACAAGGGGGTGATTATCAGCACATTCTGCTATATTAGCGCACAGTGGAGGTGTCTGGGTGGGGGAGGAGGGCTGTGGCTATCTCTAGGCCAGGGCGGTTTCTGTAGGCTAGGCCCCTCTGTTAGGCATGGCCTTGTGCCCCCACCCCCCACCTCTGTAGGGTGCTAAGTACAGCTATCCATGGTCCGGGCTCACCTATGTGTGCATTTGTCGTTCATAGACTTGTAGGCCAAGTCACAATAATTGAGTAGTGTACCCTGAGTGCGCGGCGTAGTGCAGGGGGCTTCTGTGTCTGTCCTCTCCGCCAACGGTGCTGCCAATGCATGCACTCAACATGTCTTTCTTTCTTCTCCCCCCCCTTTTTTTTGGTTTTCCTGTTCATGTGTGCATTAGCATCATCAGGCGGAGGAGAAGTGGCATCGGCGCACGAGGGAGCTGCATCTCACATGGCCCCGGAGGGCCCTGCAACCGACTCGGAGTTAACCAGTGAGACGGAGGGCGAGGGGAGCTCCACAACGGGGACCCGTGGAGACGTCAGCGACACCGACACGTCCTCGGAAGGGAGCTCCCTTGTGGTGGCGGCAACATCTGTGCCCACTGCAACAACAGGTACAGCCGCCACCCAGCGCACCAGCTCTGCCCTCCCAGCAGCCCCTCAGCTTTCGCCACGTGCCCGCTCGGGCAGGAAGCCGGCCATCTCCTTCGCCCCTGGCACCTCAGGTCCTGCCCCAGTTACCCCTGCTGCCCTCAGTGCGGAGATCATTGACCTCCTCCAGACGCTCATTGTTGGGCAGTCTACACTTTTGAATGCCATCCAGGGGGTAGAAAGGGAGGTACATTGGAGCAATGCATACCTGGAGGGCATTCATTCGGGTCAGGCTGCCCATCAGCGATCGTTCAACGCTCTGGCCTCAGCACTGACGGCAGCAATTGTCCCTGTGTCTAGCCTCCCCCCTCCAACTTCCTCAACCCAGTCCCACTCCCCTGTTCCTCTGCCTATCCCAGACACACCTACAGACCAGCCTGCACACACATCAACACCCAAGGACAGCTCATCCAGACATAAGCACCACAGATCACACAAGCATTCACCCAAGCAACATCCACATGCAGACATGCCAACAGCCACTGCCTCCTCTGTGTCCCCCTCCTCCTCGTCTCCCTTCTCCCTCCCTGTGACGTCTCCACTCACACCTGCATGCACACCACCATCAGCCAGTACGTCCATCACCACCACACCCACCAGAACAGTCCGCACACGTGCAGTCACCACCCCCACTGCCATTTACACGTCCCCTGTGTCCTCTCCCAGTGTGTCTGTCACCCCCTCTTCCAAACCACACAAACGCAGGCAGCCACCCACCCAACAGCCATCCACCTCACGACAGCCTCCAGCACAAGCACCTGCACCCAAAGACACCAAACTTCACTCTCCTACATCCACATCCTCTTCCTCCACTCCCATACCCACTACAACTACCCGTCCCTGTCTTTCTAAATTGATTTTCCTTTCCAACCTTGACCTCTTTCCAACAACTGACCCACCCCCTCCATCTCATAAGACTCCAATCAGCACCTCAGCCACCACAAGCCCTGCACCTACTAGGACCATCGTTCAGGGCTATTGGAGTCCACCAGCTCCTAGGGCAGGAACATCGGCCAGCAGCAAGGGGACAGCCAGCCCACCCCCTGGGAAAAGAACCAAAAAAGGGAAGGGCCGGCGCGACAGGCCTGAGACGGCTGCCCCCAAGGACACCACCCTTGCACCGTCACCTGGCCCATCCACAAAGGGAGGCAAGGGCCCCAGAGATTCTGCCAAGAAGGGCAAGGGCAGCAGGGCGGACAAGTCCGGCAGCAGGCGAGCTGCCCAGGAGGGCCCCACCAGCCCCATTTGGGGTGTGACGTAGGACACCCACGGGCCCAGGACTCCAGCACAGGAGGGCCCCGCAAGCGAAAGGTCGGATTGCGACTGAGCGGGAATTATTGGCCAGATCTGGTTCCCTAGGAACACAAGACAAGCACCGCTGAACAGGGCCCCGCCAAGACAAGCACCGCTGAACAGGGTCCCGCCAAGTCAAGCACCGCTGAACAGGGCCCCGCCAAGACAAGCACCGTTGAGCAGGGCCCCGCCGTGGGAAGCACCGCTGAACAGGGCCCCGCCATGAGAAGCACCGCTGAACAGGGCCCTGCCGTGAGAAGCACCGCTGAACAGGGCCCCCCCGTAAGAAGCACCGCTGAACAGGGCCCCGCCAAGACAAGCACCGCTGAACAGGGCCCTGCCGTGAGAAGCACCGCTCCGCTGGGCCCTTCATCTCAAGCACCGCTCCGCTGGGCACCGCCGTCTCTGCACTGCTCCGCTGGGCCCTTCATCTCATGCACCGCTCCGCTGGGCCCTTCCTGTCAAGTACCGCTCCGCTGGGCCCTTCATCTCAAGCACCGCTCCGCTGGGCCCTTCATCTCAAGCACCGCTCCGCTGGGCACCGCCGTCTCAGCACCGCTCCGCTGGGCCCTTCCTGTCAAGCACCGCTCCGCTGGGCCCTTCATCTCAAACACCGCTCTGCTGGGCCCTTCATCTCAAGCACCGCTCCGCTGGGCCCTTCATCTCAAGCACCGCTCCGCTGGGCCCTTCATCTCAAGCACCGCTCCACTGGGCAACGCTGTCTCTGCACTGCTCCACTGGGCCCTTCCTGTCAAGCACCGCTCCGCTGGGCCCTTCATCTCAAGCACCGCTCCGCTGGGCACCGCCGTCTCTGCACCGCTCCGCTGGGCCCTTCCTGTCAAGCACCGCTCCGCTGGGCCCTTCAACTCAAGCACCGCTCCGCTGGGCACCGCCGTCTCTGAACTGCTCCGCTGGGCCCTTCAACTCAAGAACCGCTGGTCCATTGGCAGGGCCGGATCTGTGTCGGGCAGGGCTTCATGAAGCACTCTGGGCAACATGCCTCCTCCATAACCAGTGGAGTCTGTAATCCATCTGATGGACTGTGGCTTTGCACTCCCCAGGATGGTACAGTGGGCAATCCACCCACTTGTGAGACTTGAGAGACTGTGGCTTTGCACTCCCCAGGATGGTACAGTGGGCAACCCACCCACTGTAGAGACTTGAGAGACTGTGGCTTTGCACTCCCCAGGATGGTACAGTGGGCAATCCACCCACTTGTGAGACTTGAGAGACTGTGGCTTTGCACTCCCCAGGATGGTACAGTGGGCATGGAGGCCTATCGTGGATCTGGCGTCGTGGACTCATGTGGCTGAGGTGCCCCCCCTTCCCTTCCCCCTGAGGTGCCTGTCGTTTTATTATCTGATGCCCCAGCAGTGTTCTCTCCAATGGAATCGGGTCTCGTGTGTGGGCTTTGCCCATGTGTTTATGTACATTGGCCCACAAACAATGGAATGTTGCCAATATGTGCCGGACTTTTGGACTATGAATATATTGTTCATGTTGTAAATTCTTTATTTTATATATTTCATATTTCACTTAACTTCAAATATGCTATTATATATTTCAATTTTAATTATCTTTTTATTTTGTCTTTGCATTATTCCGGAGGGTTTGGGGGGTGTCACTCTGACTTATTGCTCTACATTGGTGTGTAGGGATTTGGGGGGGGGGGATTGGGTGTGTCGCGTATGTGTGTGCCCGTAACCTTTTCTCCTCCCTCCTCCCCTGTGTCGTAGGTGCAGTACTCACCGTTGTCGTCTGCGCCGGCGTTCGTGCTCCTGATAGAAGAGCAGGTAGACAATAGCTGGTAGGATGTTTAATTCGGGTTCCATGCTGTCCAGATTCCTCGTGGAGTGTATAGAGGTGAGCGTTTTCCCGTTCGTGGTCTGTTTTCACCGTGTTTTTATCGAGGGGTCTCCCGCCCCGGAAAAGGTGGCGGATTGGTGGGTCGTGATAGTGTGGGCGGTACATTGTCTGCCGCCTGTCTGTTGGCGGTGACCGCCACGCTGTTTGTTTGTCCCGCCGTGGCGGTCGGAGTGTTAAAGTGGCGGGCTGTGATGGCGGTTCCCGCCAGGGTCAGAATTCCATTTTTTTGACCGCCTGCCTGTTGGCGGGTTGGCCGCCGCTTTAACACCGACTGCCAGGGTTGGAATGACCCCCAAAGTCTCTTTCAAGCACAAAGTACCTGGTTTGGAGTGGAAAATCTCCTCAGAGGGCCACAGAAGAAGAGATATGTGGAAAAAGGGTGTGTGCGTCGATTTCTCCCCAGCACACACGGACTTGCGTCGTTATTTTTCACACGGGGAAGTCGTGTGTCATTTTCCGGCACGCGGACAGTCTCTTTCTGTGGATTGCGGGGATTACCAGATTGTCCTTGCAAAGCCGTGCGTCGAAGTTCCGGTCGTCCCGAAGGCGTCGCGTCGATCAGCGTCGGTGTGCGGCGTTTTTGTTGCCGCGGAACAAGCTGTGCGTCGAAAATTTCGGCGCACGGAGAGTCCAAGTGAAAAAGAGAAGTCTTTTTGGTCCTGAGACTTCAGGGAACAGGAGGCAAGCTCTATCCAAGCCCTTGGAGAGCACTTTCACAGCCAGACAAGAGTTCAGCAAGGCAGCAGGCCAACAGCAAGGCAGCAGTCCTTTGTAGAAAGCAGACAGGTGAGTCCTTTGAGCAGCCAGACAGTTCTTCTTGGCAGGATGTAGTTTCTGGTTCCGGTTTCTGCTCCAGCAAGTATCTGATGAGGTAGGGCAGAGGCCCTGTTTTATACCCAAATGTGCCTTTGAAGTGGGGGAGACTTCAAAGAGTGGCTAAGAAGTGCACCAGGTCCCCTTTCAGTTCAATCCTGTCTGCCAGGGTCCCAGTAGGGGTGTGGCAGTCCTTTGTGTGAGAGCAGGCCCTCCACCCTCCCATCCCAGGCAGACCCATTCAAAATGCAGATGTATGCAAGTGAGGCTGAGTACCCTGTGTTTAGGGTGTGTCTGAGTGAATGCACAAGGAGCTGTTAACTAAGCCCAGCCAGACGTGGATTGTAAGGCACAGAAAGATTTAAGTGCAAAGAAATGCTCACTTTCTAAAAGTGGCATTTCTAGAATAGTAATATTAAATCCAACTTCACCAGTCAGCAGGGTTTTATATTACCATTCTGGCCATACTAAATATGACCTTCCTACTCCTTTCAGATCAGCAGCTACCACTTTAATACTGTATGAGGGCAGCCCCAATGTTAGCCTATGAAGGGAGCAGGCCTCACAGTAGTGCAAAAACGAATTTAGGAGTTTTACACTACCAGGACATGTAAACTACACAGGTACATGTCCTGCCTTTCACCCACACAGCACCCTGCTCTAGGGGTTACCTAGGGCACACATTAGAGGTGACTTATATGTGGAGAAAGGGGAGGTTTAGGCTTGGCAAGTACTTTTAAATGCCAAGTCGAGGTGACAGTGAAACTGCCCACCCAGGCCTTGCAATGGCAGGCCTGAGACAAGGGAAAAGGGCTACTTAAGTGGGTGGCACAACCAGTGCTGCAGGCCCACTAGTAGCATTTAATCTACCGGCCCTATGCACATAGAGTGCACATTACTAGGGACTTATAAGTAAATTAATAGTCCAATCAGGTATGATTCAAGGTTACCATGTTTTAAGGGAGAGAGCATATGCACTTTAGCACTGGTTAGCAGTGGTAAAGTGCGCAGAGTCTAAAAGCCAGCAAAAACAGTGTCCAAAAAGTTAGGGGTGACCACGCTAAGGCTGTCAGGTCTAACAATGCACCTGCCACTGTTTACTCAGGGCTCTGGTACCTCAATATGTCTATTAAAATAGAAGGTACTTTTAAAAATGATTACTAGGTAAGTATATTTGTTGACACTCACTAATTGTTGTCCGTTCAGTATCCATCTCTGCTTTTTCAGTTAATTTTTTTACACAAGATGCATTTCAGATAGATTTCTTTTACCCGAGTTGACTGCTTGGGTAATTTTTGAGAGTGAAACTAGAAACCCAAATGCAAGCTATATTCTTTTGAATACAAGCAGCAGTTCCTTTAATGTGTACAGTCAACAAGCATTTCAGGTATATTTTTCACCTAAGCAGAACGTTCAGGTACTTTTTTTGCACAAAACTATAAACGCAAATGTGTGCTGCATTGTTTTGAATACAAGCAAGAAGAAATAAACTCCGAATTACACTCTGGGTAATGTTTTGAGTGTGAGGTGCATTTTTCATAATTGCAAGTAAATTATGAGTAATTTTGTGACAATTTTGTGAAATTACGCTGCAGCACATTACATAGGTTCACACGCCCCTAATCATTATTCCTAGGTCTACAGAAATCATTTTCATGGCACTTAGACCCTCATTATGAGTTTAGCCAGCAGAAAAGGCCGCCCACCAAATTCCTGTGGTCAGGTCACCGCCAGTGCGGTGACCTTTCCACGGACCCTATTACGAGTTTCCCACTAGGTCAGTGGGGAGAGACAGAGTTTCTGCCCACTGGCCCAGCGGGAAACAGCCCACAACATTGACGCCGGCCCGTAATCGAGCCGGTGGCAATGTTATGATGCGTGGAGTGCAACAGCACCCGAACTCCACTGGACTGACCACCGCTGTGTCCATTTCTCCTTCCAGAAACCCACCGCTCACCACCACCAGCAACAGACTCCTCACCGCAGATGGAACAAGATCTCCAAGGACCAACTGATCTCCACCCTCGCCACGCCACCCAACACCAGTGACCCCAACACTGCCGCCCTCAACCTCAAACAATGGCTCATCGGCTGCACTAACACCCTCACTCCACTTAGGAAATCTACTAACAACCGCACCAGCAAGAAGGCTCCCTGTATCACCGCCGACCTTCAGACCTCCAAGCGGGAATGCCGGAAAAACGGAGAAGATCTGGCGCCAAGACCAAACAGAGAGCAACCACGCCACGCTCAAGGCTGCCATCCGCAAGCACCACCTGCTCATCCGGACCACCAAAAGATCATTCTAGAAAGAATAAATTTACAACAACGCACACAACAGCAAGGAGCTCTTCAGCATCATCAAGGAATTCACCAACCCCAAGTCCTGCTCAGCCGACCCCCCAGCTCACAAGACCTCTGGGACTCCCTTGCCACCTTTTTTCACTGCAAGATCACAGACATCCATGGCAGTTTCGCACCACCGACCCCCACGACCACCACTGCCAACGCAGACCCCAACACACCCATCCACACCAACCTCCTGAGTGCGTGGACCCACACCAATGACGAGGAAACCACCAAGACCATGAGCACCATCCACTTCGGTTCACCCGCTGACCCCTGCCCTCACCATGTCTTCAATAAAGCCAGCCAAACCATCGCTCCCCAGCTCCGTACCATCAACAACAGCTCCTTTGAGACCGCCACCTTCCCGGAGGGCTGGAAACACGCTGAAGTCAAAGCCCTGCTCAAAAAACCTAAGGCCGACCCCGAAGACCTCAAGAACTATCGACCCATCTCTCTACTCCCCTTCCCAGCAAAGGTCATCGAGAAGATAGTCAACAGCCAACTATCTCGCTTCCTGGAGGACAACAGCGTTCTCGACATCTCCCAGTCTGGCTTCCTCAAGAACCACAGCACCGAGACCGCTCTCACCGTTGCTACCGACAACATCAGGAGAAACCTCGACAAAGGTGAAACCATGGCCCTCATCCTCCTTGACCTTTCTGCAGCCTTCAACACCGTCTATCACCACACACTTCGCACACGCCTCCATGACACTGGAATCCACCACAAGGCCCTGGACTGGATCACATCCTTCCTCTCCAGCAGAACTCAGAGAGTCCGCCTCCCTTCGTTCCTGTCAATAGCCACCAAGACCATCTGCGGAGTTCCCATGGATCCTCTCTCAGCCCCACCCTTTTCAATGTCTACATGGCGCCGTTTGCCAACATCGTCCGATCCCACGGCCTTAACATCATCTCCTACACGGACGACACACAACTGATCCTCTCACTCACGAAGGATCCTGCCAACACCAAGACCAACCTCCACACCGGACTTCACGCCATCACCAACTGGATGGAGGCAAGCCGCCTCAAACTGAACTCGGATAAGACCAAGATCATCATATTCGGCTCCAACAAATCAGCATGGGACGACTCCTGGTGGCCTGCCACACTAGGAGCCGCCCCAACGCCCACCACCCATGCACGCAACCTTGGCTTCATACTGGACTCATCGCTCTCTAGGACCCAGCAAGTCAACGCCATATCATCCTCATGTTTTAACACCCTCCGTATGCTTCGCAAGACCTTCAGATGGATCCCCATTGAAATCAGAAGAACAGTCACCCACGCCCTCGTTAGCAGTAGACTGGACTACGGCAATGCACTCTACATGGGAACAACAGCCAAGCTCCAGAGAAAACTTCAGCGCATTCAGAACGCCTCAGCACGACTCATCCTTAAGCTTCCTCACCACGAACACATCTCAGCTCACCTCAGAGACCTCCACTGGCTCCCCATCAACAAAAGGATCATCTTCAAACTCCTGATCCATGCTCACAAAGCTCTCCACGACTCCGGACCTGCCTACCTCAATGAGCGTCTCAACTTCCACATCCCAACACGCCAGTTCTGCTCCGCCAACCTCGCCCTTGCCACCGTTCCCCGCGTCCACCGTACCACAGCCGGCGGCAGATCCTTCTCCCACCTCGCCGCCAAGACCAGGAACTCCCTCCCCGTCAACCTATGTCTGACCAAGGACCTTCTCCCCTTCAGGAAGCATCTCAAGACCTGGCTTTTCGAGCAGTAGCACCTCACCACCCCCAGCACCTTGAGACCCTACCGGATGAGTAGCGCACTTAACAAATAACTGATTGGTTGCACTTTTCACTGTCTGCTAAGCGGACAGTGAAAAGCGTGACAGGGCTGCACATGGGGGCCCTTGCACCCCGTCTCTGCCAGCTCCTACATGGCGATGCAACCGCCATGTAATACCTAACATAGAGGGGAGCCGTAATCCCCAGGGCAGCGCAACATGCAGCGCTGCTCTGGCAGATTAGGACCGCCAGCACTGCCAGCACCTCCAGCACTGCCAGTACCTCCAGTGGAGGGAAACTGGCAGAGCTGGCAATCCGACCGTGGCTGAACCGCCATGGTCATAATGTGGTGGTCTGACCGCTGCCAAAGCAGTCCGACCACTAACCTGAGTCTGGCAGTCCTAGGACTGCCAGACTCATAATGAGGGCCTTAATCTCTTCATTCCAGACCTGATTCTCAAACTGCACTTTGTAGTACGTTTTATAGTGCTGCAAAACATACTACAAACATTACTACAAAATGTAAGTTTTACCTACACTTATATGTACAGAGTTCTCTGCCCTGACTGCAGAGTCAGCACAGATATAGGTATAGATATATAATAATACATGTGGGAGAGATACAGGAAAGTGGGTAGGAAAAGGGCCAGACTTACTACTAAAGTGGATGGGATTAGGGAGGAATAAGAGGGGTTTAAGCAGGGCCAGGAACAACCAATTGCTATGCACTGTGGGTGGAGCCATGCAACTCACACTTTTGAAGTAAGAGTGCACACGGAGTTTGTGAATGTCAAAAGCAATAAACTTTTACCTTTGTGAACTATGCCCTCTATTTTTAACCATGTGCTGGTCTAAAGACCAATGAACCTACGGAAATGTACCAATAGTTACTCAGGTGGTCATTACAACCCTGGCGGTCGGTGTGAAAGCGGCGGTAAGACCGCCAACAGGCTGGCGGTAAAAAAATTGCAATAACGATCGTGGCGGAAACTGCCAATAAATACAGCCACTTAAACACTCAGACCGCCACGGCGGTACAAACAAACAGCGCAGCAGTCACCGCCAACAGACAGGCGGGAGACAATGTACCGCCCACACTATTATGACAGGCCAATCCGCCACCTTTTCCGGGGCGGATTCACTGCGGATAAAAACACGGCGGAAACAGGAATTTCAAAGGGAAAACGCTCACCTCTACACACTCCACGAGAAACGAGGACACCATGGAACCCGGAACTCCAAATTCTCCCTGCGATAGTCTTCCTGCTCCTCTACCAGGAGCACGAACGGCGGCGGCGAAGACCACGGTGAGTAAAGCACCTACGACACAAGGGAGGGGGAGGGAAAAAACAGGGACACACACACGCAACACCCCCACTCTCACCCACCACAACACACACACTAATGCATATCAATACATCACAGTTACACCCCCCAAACCTCCCGGAAGAATGCAAAGACCAAAGAAAATGAGTGTAACCTTTCGGAATATAGTAAAAACAAGTAGGCAGACATATATATATATACACAATGTACAAAATAAATACCAGGCATAGTAGTCCAGGTACTGCACAAAGAAAGTCCGTGGAACACTGGGACCACACGGTATGGGCAAGGCCCACACAAGATCCTCGACCATGACGGAGACAACACTGCAGGGGCATCAGACAGCAAGAAAACAGGCACCTCAGGGGGAGGGAAAGGGGGGGCACCTCAGCCGCTTGAGTGCACGACGCCAAATCCACGAGGGGGCCACACGCCCACTGTTACATCCTGGGGAGTGCAAAGCCACAGTCTCTCAAGTGGATGACAGTCTCCACTGGTTCTGGAGGGGGACTGGTGCCCAGAGTGCTTCATCCTGTGAAGGACAGAGGTAGTGGATGGATCTCTCCACTGGTTCTGGAGGGGACTGGTGCCCAGAGTGCTTCATCCTGTGAAGGACAGAGGTAGTGGATGACAGTCTCCACTGGTTCTGGAGGGGGACTGGTGCCCAGAGTGCTTCATCCTGTGAAGGACAGAGGTAGTGGATGGATCTCTCCACTGGTTCTGGGGGGAGACTGATGCCCAGAGTGCATCACTCACCCTGTGACGGACCCAGTTGCGTCAGTGCCCTTGCCGTTCATGGGCTAGCGGTGCTTCAGATGGCGGTGCCCTGTTCAGCGGTGCTTCGGATGGCGGTGCGCTGTTCAACGGTGCTTGTGATGGCGGTGCCCTGTTCAGCGGTGCTTCAGATGGCGGTGCCCTGTTCAGCGGTGCTTCAGATGGCGGTCTACATTGCGGGGTCTCAGCTGCTGGCGGTCCTTCATGGCCCAGCGGGGCTTGTGCTGGCGGTCCTTCATGGCCCAGCGGGGCTTGTGCTGGCGGTCCTCCATGGCCCAGCGGGGCTTGTGCTGGCGGTCCTTCATGGCCCAGCGGGGCTTGTGCTGGCGGTCCTTCATGGCCCAGCGGGGCTTGTGCTGGCTGTCCTTCATGGCCCAGCAGGGCTTGTGCTGGCGGTCCTTCATGGCCCAGCGGGGCTGGTGCTGGCGGTGGCCTCCTCAGCAGCTGGGCTGGGGCTGGCGGTGGCCTCCTGGGCAGCTGGGCTGGGGCTGGCGGTAGACTCCTGGGCAGCTGGGCTGGGGCTGGCGGTGGACTCCTGAGCAGCGGGGATGATGGCGGTCTTCTCCGCCGTGCTGCTCTTCGCAGACTTGCCGGGTTTCTTGTGGCCCTTCCCCACCTTGGAAGGTGTCAGAGCTGACTCCACACTCCCAACGGGACCCCTGGGAGCAGCTTTGGTGGCTGGAGACTTCCCCCTCTCCCGCTGGGCACTGGCCAACTTCTGATGCTTCACAGGTGGGGGACTGTCTGTGCTGTGGCTCCGTGCCACACTGGCTGTCCTGGTGGCCGGTGCACTCCACATACCGCTGACTACAGGCACCACTGGTCCCGGAGATGTTGTGGCTGAGGTGCAACTTCGGGACCTATGAGATGGACGGGGTGGGGGAGGTGTGGGAAAAAGGTCAAGGGTGGACAGGAAAAGTTTTTGGGACACACTGGGACGGGTAGTTGGAGGGGGTTTGGGAGTGGAGGAAGAGGTGGTGGTAGTAGGAGGTGTACGTTTGGTGACTTTGGATGAAGGTGCATGCGCTGGAGGGTGTTGTGATGTGGATGGCTGTTGGGTTGGTGTGGGCCTGCGTTTGTGTATCTTGGGAGGGGGCGTCACAGACACACTGGGAGAGGACACAGGGGACGTGTGAATGGTAGTGGGGGTGGTGACTGCATGTGAGCGGGGTATGCTGGTGGGTGTGCTGGTGAGGGACGTAGTGGCTATAGAGGTAGTGAATGCAGGTGTGAGTGTAGACGAGACTGGGAGGGAGGAGGGAGACGACGAGGAGGGGGACACAGTGGAGGCAGTGGATGTTGGTGTGTCTGCATGTGTGTGTTGCTTGCGTGAGTGCCTGTGGGATGTGTGGTGCTTATGTTTGCATGAGCTTCCCTTGTGTGTTGAGGTGTGTGCAGGCTGTCTGATGGTGTGCTTGGGATAGGAAGAGGTACAGGGGATTGGGTCTGGGTGGAGGAAGTTGGAGGGGGGAGGCTAGAGACGGGGACAATGGCTGCCATCAGTGCTGATTCCAGAGTCTGAAAAGCTTGGTGAAGGGTCGCCTGACCAGAATGAATGCCCTCCGGGAATGCATTTGTTTGTTGAAACTGCCTTTCTACACCCTGGATGGCATTCAAAATGGTGGACTGCCCAACAGTGAGGGACCTGAGGAGGTCAATGGCCTCCTCACTGAGGGCAGCAGGGGTGACTGGGGCAGGGCCTGAAGAGCCTGGGGCGAAGGTGATGCCCGCCCTCCTGGGTGAGCGGGCACAGGGCGAAGGCTGAGGGGCTGCTGGGAGGGCGGTGCTGGTGGGGGGGTGGCAGCTGTACCTGTAGATGCGGGGGGCACAGATGTTGCCGCCACCACAAGGGAGCTTCCATCAGAGGACGAGTCTGTGTCGCTGGTCTCAGCTCCTGTCCCCGCCGTGGAGCTCCCTTTGCCCTCCGTCCCACTGGTGAATTCCGAGTCCGTAGTCTCGCCCTCAAGGGCCATGTGGGATGCAGCTCCCTCATGCATCGGTGCCACTGCTCCTCCGCCTGATGATGCTAATGCACACAAGAACAGGGATACCACAAAAAGGGGGGGGACGACAGAAGAAAGACATGTTGAGTGCATGGATTACCGCTACCGTTGGCGGACACGACAGACACAGAAGCCCCCTGCACCACGCCGCGCTCTTGGCCTCCACTGTTCAATTCCTGGGAAATGGCCTACAAGGCTATGAACGACATCTGCACACATAGATGACACAGGGGCATGAATAGCTGTACTTGGCACTCTACAGAGGTGGGGTGGGGTGCCACATGGCCTGCCTTACGGAGGGGCCTTGCCTACGGAACTCGCCCTGGCCTAGCGAAACCCACAGCCCTCCTCCCCCACCCAGACACCTCCACTACGCGCAAAGTCAGCAGAATGAAAGTGTACTCACCCCCTTGTGTCTGCTGTGATGCCCTCAAGCACCCATTCAACTCCGGGTAGGCCACCGCCAGGATCCTGAACATCAGGGGGGTCATGGTGCGACGGGCACCCCTCCTACGTTGGGAGGCCATTCCCAGCTGAGCCTCTGCCGTCTTCTTGCTCCAGCGGCGAATGTCCTCCCATCTTTTCCGGCAGTGGGTGCTCCGTCTGTGGTAGACCCCCAGGGTCAGGACGTCCTTGGCGATGGCACGCCAAATATCTTTCTTCTGGTGGGCGCTGACCTACATGAAATGTACAGGGGAAAAATAGAAGTCATTACCAACTGCACCGTCAAAGTGATTGGCCCCCATCCCTACCCTTGCCATGTGGCACATGCATTCACCGTCTTTCATGCACGCAGCACTCTGCCCCCTTCCTTCTTACATCCAGCCCTCTCCACACAGGCAAAGCCCATACAACATGCTCCCTGTGTACTTACCTGTTTGTCTGGAGGACCGTAGAGTAGGTTGTACTGGGGGAGGACACCGTCCACGAGTTTCTCCAACTCCTCCGATGTGAAGGCAGGGGCCCTTTCCCTAGACGTACGAGCCATTGTCTCTTCCAGACCGAGGTCACAGCAGCACTTGCAGTGTAGGTCCTCTACTGTCGAAGATCAGGTATCGAGTGATTGAACAGATAGAAAATAGTGGTCACGTCCACGCCGGTGCGTACCGTCACCGCCGGCGTATATCGTCATTGGCTCCTGGGACCCTTAGGGTCCAATGTTAACCAATGCAGCATTGCGCCACGGTCTTCGACCGCCTACCGCGACGGTGTCCAACGTCAGCGCAGTTACCTCACATCCCATTGCCCCCCTTAAGAGGTCAGGCAGCCGCCATTTCAGGGGCCCACATGGCTTCATTTTCAACTGCGTCACATATACCCAGGCCCAGACTCAACACACATACAGGCCACCTTTTGTGTATGGATTGTGTTCTATGTAAACTGTAGGTACGTACCTCTGAGTTGGTTGACTCTGTGCTCGCTGTTGTCCTTCATAGGCACCGTCCGCTGGGACATGTGAGGAGATGGCGGCATCCTCCGGTGTACTGACCGTTGGTGGACCTGTCGACAATGGAGTAGCGACATTTGATTATCACCTACAGGCTTGACCGTGCCACATTACAGGAACTGTGTACCCAGTTGGAGCCAGACCTGATGTCAGCAATCCGCCCTCCCAGAGGAATCCCCCCTCAAGTGCAGGTGCTGTCAGTGCTCCATTTCCTTGCAAGTGGCTCTTTTCAAACAACTGTGGCCATGGCATCAGGGATGTCCCAGCCTATGTTTTCCAACGTATTGTCCAGAGTGTTGTCTGCCCCTCTGAAACACATGCAGAGCTACATCATTTTCCCTCAGGTGGAGGATTTGCCTACAGTGAAAGGTGATTTCTATGCCTAGGGACATATCCCCAACATCATAGGTGCCATTGATGGGACCCATGTGGCTTTGCCCCCCCCCCACAGGAGTGAACAGGTGTACAGAAACTGGAAGAGTTGTTATTCTATGAATGTACAGATGGTGTGTTTGGCAGACCAGTACATCTCCCATGTGAATGCCATGTTCCCTGGCTCAGTGCATGACGCCTACATCCTGCGGAATAGCAGCATCCCTTATGTGATGGGTCAACTCCAGAGGCACTGTGTGTGGCTATTAGGTGAGCACCTGGAAGCAAGTCATTGGGAACGGTTGTCTGGGTCTAGGGTTATCCCTACAGGTTAGTGTATGTCTAACAGTTGTCCCTCGCCATTTGCAGGTGACTCTGGTTACCCCAACCTGTCATGGCTACTGACACCAGTGAGGAATCCTAGGACAAGGGCAGAGGAACGCTACAATGAGGCCCATGGGCGAACAAGGAGGGTGATCGAGCGGACCTTCGGCCTCCTGAAGGCCATGTTCAGGTGCCTCCATATGACAGGTGGATCCCTCTTCTACTCACCAAAGAAGGTGTGCCAGATCATCGTGGCCTGCTGTATGCTTCACAACTTGGCTTTGCGACGCCAGGTGCCTTTTCTGCAGGAGGATGGTCCAGATGGCGGTGTTGTGGCAGCTGTGGAGCCTGTGGACAGTGTTGAGGAGGAAGCAGAGGAAGAAGACATGCACAACAGGGACTCAGTGATCCTGCAATATTTCCAGTGAGACACAGGTAGGAATAAAAACCTGCCTACTACATGCACTTTGACACTACTACCTCTCTCCTGTCAGTCGTTTTCATCCAGTGTATGGTCACTGAGTTGTCACTTTCCCTTACGATTTCACAGATGTGGGTCCCACTGTGTGACATCTGCTTAGATTCCTCATGGACTAGAGCTGTGTGACATAGGTATGTTTACATTACTATTTAAAAAACATTTTAGCACTGTAATTGCTAATACACTATTTCGAAATCACAGACAGACTCCAGATTGTTTTGTGCTTTAGGTGTGTTTATTTAAATGCTCAGTATTGGAGGGGGTAGTGAAATGGTGAGGGGTGATGGCAGAGGAGTCTCCATGGCAGAGTCCAGTCTATTAGTCTCACAGGTGCATTGCCCATATGGGCATAGGAAGTGGAGCTGGGGCAGTTTAATTATGGACAGGGTGACAAAGTGGGACAGCAGGGTGACAATCAGGGTGGTCTCATTTCTTGGCGGGGGTCTTGGCATCGTGCTCTGTTTTTGTCCTGGATCTCAGGGACCATTTGCGGGGTGGTTCTCCCTCTGCAGGGGGTGGGGTGCTGCTGTGGTGGTCCTGTGGTGGGGCGTCCTGTCCACTAGCACCGGCGGAGGTTGTGGGCAGGTCATCGTCCATGCTAGTGTCAGGGGCCCCTTGTAGTGCCACAGTGTCTCACCTGGTGTTGAGTACTTCCTTCAGCACCCCTACGATGGTGCCCAGGGTGGAGCTGATGGTTCTGAGTTCCTCCCTGAAGCCCATATACTGTTCCTCCTGCATGCGCTGGGTCTCCTGAAACTTGGCCAGTACCGTTGCCATCGTCTCCTGGGAGTGGTGGTAGGCTCCCATGATGGAGGAGAGGGCCTCGTGGAGAGTGGGTTCCCTTGGCCTGTCCGCCCCCTGTCGCACAGCAGCCCTCCCAGTTCCCCTGTGTTGCTGGGCCTCCGTCCCCTGGACGGTGTGCCCACTACCACTGCCCCCAGATCCCTGTTGTTGTTGGGGTGGTGGGTTATCCTGGGTTCCCTGTAGTGGTGGACACACTGCTGATTGACGTGTCCTGGGGACGGAGGTATGGGCCCGCTGGGTGGGTGCTGTGCTGGTGTTTCCAGTGGGGGGAATGTCTGTGGTGGCCTGTGCCTGTGTGAAAGGAACCGACTGTCCAGAGGTCCCCGATGGTCCTGGTTGGTCATCTAGATCCAGTTGGACAGAGCTGCTGTCATCACTGTGGGCCTCTTCTGTTGGTGGTGTGGACATGTGTGGACCCTCCTGTCCGGTGACTTTGG
Organism: Pleurodeles waltl; assembly: GCF_031143425.1. Classification (NCBI taxonomy): domain Eukaryota; kingdom Metazoa; phylum Chordata; class Amphibia; order Caudata; family Salamandridae; genus Pleurodeles; species Pleurodeles waltl. Next base: position 1,168,019,120 of record NC_090447.1, on the reverse strand, counting down.
GTAGGGGTCCTGCAGGGGTATAAAAGGATGTTTATTGAATCTGTGTGTGTAATGGTATGCAATGGGTGGGTGACCGTGTACCCCAGTGCTAGCATTCCTTGTGATGATGGTTTAGGGGGGTGTATGGGTATGTGCAGTGGGCATGCTTCGGTGATGGGCGTCCATGCTTTGTTGTTGCATGCAGGGCTTGGTGTTGGGATGTGTGGTTTGTGATGTTGGGACATATGTGAGGAGTTGGGGTGCTGGGGGTGAGGTTGAGGGTGGGGGTATGTGATAGCATGCAGGTAGGGTGGGGGATGTAATAGTAAAGCTTTGACTTACCAGAGTCCATTCCTCCACCTACTCCTGCGAGGCACTCAGGATGCAGAATTGCCAAGACCTGCTCCTCCCATGTTGTTAGTTGTGGGTGAGGAGGTGGGGGTCCGCCGCCAGTCAGCTGAACCGCCAGGTGGTGTCTTGAGACCACGGAACGCACCTTCCCCCGTAGGTCGTTCCACCTCTTCCTGATGTCCTCCCGATTTCTTGGGTGCTGTCCCACTGCGTTGACCCTGTCCACTATTCTTTGCCATAGCTCCATCTTCCTAGCTATGGAGGTGTACTGCACCTGTGATCCGAATAGCTGTGGCTCTACCCGGAGGATTTCCTCCACCATGACCCTGAGCTCCTCCTCCGAGAACCTGGGGTGTCTTTGCCGTGCCATGGGGTGGTGTAGGTGATGTGTGGGGTGGAGTGTGTGGTGATAAGTGTGGTGATATGTAGTGGGGTGTTGTGTGGGGTGCGTGGAAGTTGTGTGGGTGATGGTGTTGTGTGCCTGTGGATGCTGTTGTTCTTGCTGGTGGTGTCTCTCTCTGGCCATTTTTTGTCGTGGGGGTTTGTGGGTGATGTGGATGGGTGTTTTATATTGTATTGGGTGTGTGGGAGTGGTGTGTGTATGTGTATCAGGTGTGTGTATTTGGAATTGTCCAATGTGGCTGTGTTTTGTAAGAGTGTGTGTATTTTGAGCGCCGCGGTGTGTACCGCCAATGGAATACCGCGGATGAAAGATCGCCGCGTGGATTCATGTGTCGTGATAGTGTGAACGTATTTCTGTTGGCGTGATGGTGGAGGTTTTGTTTTCGCCAGTTTATCACTGACCTTTGGTGTGACGGACTTGTGTGGGTGTCTGACTTTTGGCGGATTCCGAGATGTGGGTCATAATAGCTGTGGCGGATTTCCGCGGCCGCGGCGGTGTGTTGGCGGTATTCTGCACGGCGGTAAGTGGCTTTTACCACCAATGTTGTAGTGACCGCCTCAGTGAGGATGGTACAAATAGTAAAGATGAACACAGCATAAAGAGACACTAGTGAACTCCTTTCACCCCTGATACAGGTCTCGGCATGTCACTTTGGATCATGATGGACCACCAAAGCGTCCAGCCACCCTCTACTTGCCTACCTTGTGGTCAACAGTCAACATTACCGTGCTGTTGACCTCTTGCTGCATTTTATATAATGCCTCTACCACTACCCCACCACTACTCCTCCACAGGACTTACCAGTAACCTTTGTCTCTGGCAAATTTTCACGGTAAATGGAGGGAGCAGCAATGCTAGTGGAGTTTGACGGCTGTGGTTTCAAGGCCAGGAAATCGCAGAGGCAAGCATTACAGTGGAGGGCCAAGTTTGTGGTACAAGGATGCTAGGTCACTTCCACTGCTGTTAGTCACTGTTGAAAGATGGATGTAAGATAAAATTGGGAAACCAGTCAGAAGTTAATCCTGCGCCCTCCTGTTGACCTCGATTATTCACCCTGGTTAGGCTTTGTAAGTGGGTTTGAGCAGATTTTGGGTAAGGTGGGCTAGACTATCAACAATATGAACAAGAGCAATCAGCAACCGCTCTCCGATGTATCCAATGTCTAGTAGCGACCTCCCACATTCAGAACCTCTGAACTAGCAGGGTTAGAGACTATGGGCCTTATTTAGAATTTGACAGACAGGTTATGCTGTCACAACATGACAGATATCCTGCCTGTTCTATTACAAATTACACTGGATGTAATGCTCTTTTGTGGTGGAGTAATCCATCCACTAAACTTTAAATCAGCCCTATGATAACATTTCTGCTTTTTCCTTGCTGCAGTGGCCGTGTGGCTCTTTCACAGCTTTCTTGCATCTCGTGCTTATCTCACACCATGTCATCAATGTCCTATAGGTGATTATAAAGAGGTCTTTTGTTATGTGATCACCATTTGCGTGACCATGTCTGTGCCATGGGCACAGGTAAAACAAAATGATGAAATCCTGATATCCTAAATAAAGTAAATGAATTTTAGCATTTGGCAACAAGATGAGAAAAAGCAAATACTTCTTAAAATCATTATAGTTCTTTTATTGTGTTCAGCTGTTGTGTCTTCTTTCCTGCAGACAATTTCTTTGATGCAATAAATCACTGTATTGGGATGATAGATATAATACACAGAGAATGGAGTGTAAATAGGATTTTGCCACCAGGCATTGATAAATATCAGGGTTGGGTGTAACTGAGGTAATTCTCTATTGCATAATTACTTATAATTACCACATAATTACTCGTAATTATGCATAATTGTGTGAGAAGCATTATAAAGCATTTAGCTCTATTTTCGTAATGCAAAGTGCACCCTTGTGTCCAAAAAATAAAATAGCACTAGATGCTACAGGACAAGAACAACAGTGGCCAGCAGCCACTGCTCTCTCTTAGTTTTCTGTTTCTGTGCTCCTGGGGTAGGAATTCTGCCCCAAATAGCTGTTAACTACTCAAGATGGCGTAATTGGGTAATTTCTGTAATTTTGCATCACAAGAGCAATGCGTACTTACTCTGAATACCGCAGCATAATTAAATCTTCTCCCAGGCCTAAGAAGGATCACATAGCTATCACAAAAAAATGCCTCTGTGTCCAAACTGTACTTTGTTTTCACCAGCAGCTGTGTGCTCGCAATGAAAAACAGATAATGTATTAGCATGTCGGAAAGCAAAACTCTAGTCTAGGCACATTATGTTTGTAAAACTCCTACACTCAGCCAATTGCAAAGCAAGAAATTATAAGCCTTGAAAGAGTCTACTGTAATGCCAAATGATAACAGGCATTGGCGAAGGCAAAAGTTTCAGCTTGCATTTTAAGTTCTTATAAAGCCTGCTGCAAGGAAAGAAAACAACAAAAGTGTGTTTCTGTAGACAATACTTTTCTGAAATAAATAAATAATTTAATATGTGACCATTCAAATTACTTTTAAGAAGCAAAATAGTCCCCTTTGCATTACAGACAAGCAGTTCATAGAAGGTGGAGCAATACACCAAACAACCAATAGCATGAGTTGAAGGAGAAATATTACTCAGAGCAGAGCCAGAGCACACTCTATGTATATTTAAAAAAGTAAAATCTGTAAGATTACACGAATTCTAACTACAAATAATGAAAAATGTTCAACTCAAAATAGGGACAGGATTGTTGTGGGATGAATCATAAACTGTTTTCAATAGCTGTCACTGCCCAAATTCCATTTTACCACATACATCTATAATCAGTATCCCAACACTCCAGCCCAATTTGTGTTCAGGAAAAAGCAGAAGAAATATAGACTTTTCACAACCTGATGGGCAAAAAGTTTAGTTTATTGTACTGAAAACACAGAGGCTTATATTAGGCACATCTGTTCTATTGCTCCTCCTCAAAGAAGCAACAAACAAAGAATGTGGAATTCCCTGAGATTCGATAGATTAATAAAAGCAGAGGACACACAGCTATCATGCTTCTTTTTATTGCTATGAACAGAGGAAACTATGTTTCAGTTTAGTGTTCATATTGAAATTACTGTTCCATCTATCCCAGTCCCTTCTGTGCTTATCCTCCTGCTTTCTTGTAATTTGACTACTCAAAATCAAGTTAAAACATAGAAAGTAAAATAACTGTTACCAGTATAACTTGGGATGGAAAATGTTAGCCCTGTGTCTTTAATAAAATCCAAATTTTCGGCCCACCAGGCTGTGGAAAATCTACATTTATAGCAAGCCATAACAAACAACATTATATAAGTTTGAAGCCTTGCCACCACAAGCTTAAAATTAAATTGACAAAACCTGAAATCATTGAACACATCAGCCACTTGTAAAATATGATGGAAAACCAGACCCTTTCACATAAGCTTTTAAGGCACATGCTCTCCTTGCAGTATCTGCTCCAAAATGCTAGAACACACTCCATTTTCCTTCTTTACCACCTTCACTCAGTTAGACAATGTCAGAGAAAACATGGCCTCATAAGGGGTCTGTAAGAAATCAACAACTGTGTAGCACCTAAGCCTCTAACTGCTACTGCCCCTTCACATACTCTTTCACTTACTGCAATACAAACAGATTCTTATTATCCAGAAACACTGAACAGAAGATACAAACAGAATATAGGGCTCATTATGAGTTTGGCGAATGGTTTTCACTGTCCCTGAACTTCTGATGGGTCGGTTGCCACCACACAGGCTACCTCCCCACCGGCCCCATTAAGAGTTTCCCGCTAGGTCAGCGGGCGGAAACATGAGTTTCCGTCCGCTGACCTAGTGGGAAACAGCATACAGCATTGTCTCTGGTTCATAATTGAGGTGGCGGCAATGCTGTAGCGCAGGGTGCACCAGCACTTTCGCAAAGCAGACAGTGAACATTGCAATGGTGCTGGCCAGGGGGGCCCTGCACTGCCCATGCCAAGTGCATGGGCAGTGCAGCGGACTCTGGGGCCCTCTGCACCCGTTCTCTGCCAGCCTTTTAATGGCAGTGGTACTGCCATGAAACCGCTGGCGGAGAAATAGGTTGTAATCCCCAGGGCAGCGCTGCTTGCACCACTGTCCTGGCAGATTACGATCGCCCCCACCTCCAGACCACCGAGATCTCCAATCATGGCAGATCTTGTGGTTCCCTGGTGGCCCGACTGCCAGGGTGTGATGAGGCACTCAGACCACCGCATTGGCAGCGGTCCGACCGCCATCCGCAAGTCTGGTGGTCTAGTGACTGCCAGACTTGTAATGAGGCCCTAGGTTAGGTAGAAATATCCTTCAAGAAATATGAAAAGCATTCACATCACAAAACCATCCATTAGAGGCCAAACATAACAACACAGTAACTTTCAATGGAAGTAAATCCAATAACAGCCTTTCATTACAGTCCCAACATTGCAAAAGCCTCAACACTATTCAATTTTCACAAGGAAATTTACTTTGACGTTAGCAGCTTTGCATGGCTTCACATTTATTAACAACCTCTCTCTGAAAGTATCATGCCCTGTAAATGTTCCATTCACTAGCTCATGCACTGCTACAACAGCTGATCTACACAAACTGACTGTTCTGTAGGACAGACTGCTCTCATACAACTCTAACAAATAATTAACCACATACTCTACATGGGCTGAAACAAGATTAGGATCCCTTTCCCACCACCAGTGTAGGCATTTTTGCCAAACCAATCTATACGCTCTCTCTGTTCCTGAAACCCAAGATTCTGAAACGAGTTTAGAAGCTCCACTTGGAAGGCTCATCACCATACCTTCCTAAATTCCTTCAAGCCACTAATTTCAATAATTCATGAACCTCCCTTCACAGAAGAAACAGGGAATTCGCAGGTATACAATATGACTGGGAAGCCTGCCTAACACCGCTAAAATGGTGTGACTGCCACTGCCATCTTCACCTATAAACCAAACACCTTAATCACTTTCAGGATAACATTGCAAGCAGTGAAAAAGCAAATGAGAACAATTCATTCATATCCTGCAGAAAGCAGGTAGGCCTTCTGTTTTTGGATCCAGAACCTGTGCATTCAGCCTGCCCACAAATATGTCCACACTAAACAGACCCCACTTCTCCTGAATTCAAAGAATACCTACCTATACAACTTATATAACACCTTGAATCTTGAACGTTCTGTTAAAATTATTCTGCCACACTATTTTTTAGTTGTGGAATATTTTATTGTGTTGTATTCCAACACTGATATTGAGTTTACTATCCCTATGTGTGGTGCTGGCCTAGATGGGCAGCAGCCTATACCATGTAGGTTTGTGTGCTGTTTTTGTTTTTATCCTATATGAGAGGTGTAAATCACGCACGAGGACCACTGAGTTGCAGTTACCATATTGTGGGATGCAGCACTTAGCAATGTGATCCATAAAGAAGTCTGAGAAGCAGGTATGCACATTATGGTTTTCATTAAGCTAGCAGCTTTGTACAGCTTTGCAGGTTCTTTTTTTGTAGTTCTTATGATTATGCTGATTACTCCTCTGGGTTGTCCATTCTGGGATATTTTAATTTATGTTTGAGATCCTGAGCAGGTATAGGTTGAGGGAAAAGCTGGTGGAGAGATCTGTTAGGTTTTGACTTTATTAAAATCATCCCATATCTGATTGTCATTTTGAGATATCAAAAAAGTGATCATAGTGTGTAGCTTGCTCCGACCTGAAATGGTGTACTAAAAAAAATCTTCTATTGAATAGTGGCATGTGGCAGATCTCTTCAGTTATTTAATGACAGTTCAGTTGTAATGGGTGGTTTATTGCTGTGGACTGATACAGTATTGGGTGATGGACATGACCTGCATCAGTTTTATCTTATATGAGTTAAAAGGGTCAAGTTGTATAAGGGAATTAACATGCAGCTTGTATGAGCTACAGTTGGCTGTCCAACTGCTGAGGGTTATGGTACTAGTGTTAGTGTTGGCCAGGGGGCACATACATTAATTGACCTTACTACCCAGGTTAGACATAGTTCAGCCCTTCATAACTTAAATGAACATATAAAGTAATCTGCTTGTTGCTTCCTTATGTGAGCACTTTAGACTGTTGAAACTGTTGATGATACAATTATAGTTCTGGATTCAATCCCAATGTTGTGGAATGAGTATCTTGGAAATTAACACATTTTCAACTCTTTTGTGAAGTGTATAGTGTATTTGCTTTTGAATGCATCACATTTTGGATGGTAGCGAGTCCCAGAGCTTGGTGTTTTGTGCTGATAAAGTAGTGCCTCCTATGAATGCCTTATGGTAAGATGGCAAGATGATCCATGGTGCAAGCCTGGAGTGCAGTGTCCTACTTTGTTTGCATTGCTTGAATTTAACTTCTAAGCATAGTAGTCCTTTTTCTTGAGAGCCTCTGTGGACAATGCAGAGAGCGTTCATCACTGTTCTCCCAGCTATAGGCAAAAAATGAAATGATTGCAGGACTGGAGTACTTTATTTCCTATGGTAAAGGCAGAGAAGGAGTCTTGCGGCAGCATTTTGGAGGAGTTGTAGTTTGTGGATGATGAAACTAGTTGCATCAAGCTGTAGGCTGTTGGCATATTCAAATGTGGAGATTACAATGTGAGGATAGCTGATAGCTTTTGTTTGCATACAAGGTATGAGAAGATGCAACAAAGAGTTTTCATTGAGCAGAAATGTTTGTTGCGGCCTTGTTGACATGTGGTATGAGGATAGATCTGATTTCATGGTTACCCCTAAGTTTGTGACTTCTCTTGATATTGTTGGAGAGAGCTCTAGATTTTGTGGTGTAGGCTGGTATTGAGTTTGAGTTGTAGAGGTCTTCTTGGCTAGGCATATGGTGGACCATGTAAAAGGTGCTAGCTATACTATGATTTATTTGTCTCTGGTGTAATATTAGGCAATCAATTTTAGAGCTTTTTTCACACATTCCAAGATGAATGAGTCTTTGTAGTAGTGTGTGGTGGCCATTGTGAATGGCCACTGATAGGTCCAGAATCAGGAGGGAGGCCACTCAGTTTTTATCTACTGTGAGTTTTAGGTGCTCCTAAATGGATAGGATTGCTGACTCTATGCCTCTGCCTGTTCTGAAACGAGATTGTTGGAGTAACATTGTTATTTTCTCCAGTAATCTGGACATTTGAGTAAAAATTGCTCTTTCAAATATTTTTCCAAGGAATTGCCCATTTGATATTAGTCTACAATTTGCTGGGTTTGACGGCTTGAGTTATTTTTTTGAGACATTGTCTAATGGATAAGGTTTAAAGCTCAAGTGAGAATGAACTTAGTACCAAGAACGCGTTGAAGACATTTCTAGCTACATCCCTTGCACAGTTTTGACTAAAAATATCTTAAAATATTTTTCAGATGCCAGGTCTGAACTTGATCCTGATGGTCTGCTTGCAATGTTAATATTGAGGAAATATTTTCTTGAGAGGGTACTGAAATTATTTAGGTTTGCAAGATTGCCTTTGTCTTTTTCTATGCCAGTTGGGGAAGGTTTTCTGGGTGTGGAGGTTATATATATGCTCTCAAGGTAATTTTTTTTATTTCTAATTTTTTATATCAATTCCATGAAGAGTTTGTCCCAAAAAGCCTGTGATTGTGGTGCTTCTGTGTTTTGTCACTCTACTTTGCAGAATTCTTCTAGAATCTTGTAGCGTTCATTAGAAGAGAAATTAGCATCAATTATGCATGTGGAATAGTGTTGTCTTTTTGTGATTCCTGATTGTTCTTCTGAAGTATGGTTTGTCTTTTTCATACTCATAATTTCTCCACTGGTGTTGTAATATGTTTAGTTATTTTTTCATTCTTTTGATGTTATCATCAAACTATGAGGTATTATTCTTGTGATTCGTCCTGAATGTGGTCTTTGTATGAACCTATGTGTTTAATGCAGTGGAGATCCAGTTCTGAAAAGTGAGTATGTCTTGAGTTTGCACATCAATTGGGGTTGAACTTGATCTTTATTTCGGCACAAATGGCCATAAAAGCACATAAAAATCATTACATAAAATCATTCAAAAATACAATCGATCTAAGCTTTATAAAAACCCCTAAAAATCTGCAGTTCTTCAAAACATTAAAATCCGAGATAAAAACCAATGAGCAATTAACATATTTATTGCCCAATGCTAATGATTATATGAATAGAAACAAGAAATAAACATATTGCACTATAAATAAATAAGCACCGGCTTGATTCCCTAGGAATGCACACTTTAGAGACTTTGGGCCAGATGTAGGAAACTAGCAAATTGCGACTTGCAATTTGCGAGTACATGCGACTCGCAAATTGCAAGTCGCAATTTGCTATGCAGAAAGGTGTCTCAGACACCTTCTGCGAGTCGCTATGGGGTCGCAAAGACCCACCTCATTAATATTAATGAGGTGGGTTGCAATTTGCGCCCCGATAGCGACTCTGGGCACTCACGGGGATGGAGGCCTGCTGAGAACAGCAGACCTCCATGTCCGTGACTGCTTTTAAATAAAGCAGTTTTTTTTTTCCAAGTGTAGCCCGTTTTCCTTAAAGGAAAACGAGCTGCACTTAGAAAAAAAAAACGAAACCTTTAGTTTCGGATTTTTTCAGGGCAGGTAGTGGTCCCTTGGACCACTGCCTGCTCTGAAAAAATAATTTTGGGTCCAGTCACAAAGGGGAAGGGGTCCCATGGGGACACCTTCCCGTTTGCGAGTGGGTTACCATCCACTTCAAGTGGATGGTAACTGCGACTCCATTTGCAAATGGAATTGCATACCACTGCGACTCGCAAATAGGAAGGGAACACCCCTTCCTATTTGCGACTCGGAAATGCATTTTGCGAGTCGGTTCCGACTCGCAAAATGCATTTCTGCATAGCAAACACGCATTTGCGAGTCGCAAACGGCGATTTTCGCCGTTTGCGAGTCGCAAACAGTTTGCTACATCTGGCCCTTAGTTCTTCAGTTGCCATCACTTGCCAGATTAATATGAAATTTGTAGGTTTGGTAATATCTAATCATGTGACCTTTAAAGCACCCACATACCCAGATTCTGACCGAGCTGGATTATCTAATCAGTGAGACCACAAGTTAAATGAATGAAATTAGATAAAACCAGAGGTTCCTAATGAGTCACTTAAGACTAAAGGTATCCCTATTCAATTAGAACACTACCCACTGGACAAGTTCCCAAATCGTATTCCTCCCTCGAAAGTCAAGTATAAACCTGAAACTTAAATATTCGTGTTGTTTTTTAACTAAAAACCTGGCCCGCTTGTGCTAAGCACTTAGAAGGAAGCAGCTCAATGAATACACAATAGGCCCTGATATATTTGTTCTAAATAAGCACATCGCCACTTGATAATCCCTGAACCCTAGTGATAGACAAATAAGTCAGAGCCATTGATGCCTTATTGCTCAATAGCCTGGGCAAACAATGATAATGTGGTTCACTGTTTCAGGAGCCGATTCACATATAGGGCATGAAGCAGGTACACATCCTTCATACCATGAACTGCAGGTGTTCAATGGCAGGCAACCGTATCTAAAACGTAAATAAAATGTAAATAAAGGCTTTTAGCCAAAGGGGGAGTTACAGTGTCCAGGAAATACTCAAACATCGGGGCTGTTTTGACCCAGAGAAACCTTTCTGTTCAGTGACGCAGATTGAGCATGGATTGTTGATGCTCCAGTACGCTGCCTTTACAACTGTTTATCCCCCTTGCAGATTTGCTCAGGGTTCTCCCAGAGTACATCAAGCTTTAATCTCTTCCACCAAGCATGTATAAACTTCAACCAAGTTACTTTTAGGGCACAGTCGAAGCTTATTAGATCTCTTAGCCAATCTCTATATGCAGCCAATTCAGGAGTAGACCAAATAGGAACCCAATAGAGAAGGGGGTTTAAGCTGGAAAAAATCTGAAACCTCATTGATGCCTAAATCATAGCACAGGGGAATGAGCGATGTACTGACAGGAACAGCCACTAGAGCTCTAATAAAATTGTTTTCGGACACTGATAACCTATGTGTGTTACTGTACCCCCAAATTTCAGTGCTGTAAATAGCAGCATTCAGGGCCTTGGCTGGATAGTCCTCAAGGGCAGGTGAGACTTATAAGTCAAGGTTGCTCTAAAAAACGTAAAATTGCGTTAGACCTATGTAACAGCATGAATTGGGGGATCCCACTTAAACTTGTTCGATAGGGTAATTCCTAAATAGTCAAAATACGACACCCTGTCGAGAGTTTCATTCCCCACCCGAACACAATTAGTTCTTGTGGAGTTCTTACCAAGGACCAAAACTTTAGTTTTTGAGCAGTTTATCTCTAAGCCTCTGACTTAAAAATACCATAAACTTGGTCAATACATTTTGAAGACCACTGGGTGATTTGGGGATTAACAATAAATCATCCGCAAAAAGAAGATGTGGGATTTTTTCCCCATTTTGAGAGGGCGAATCATAAACACACTTCAGCAAGATCTCAGTTACATCATTTATAGAATGAAAAAATACAATAGGGGCAGGAACACAACCTTAGCGCACTTCACAACCAATAGGAATCTTGGATGTCAGTTCCCCATACTCCCCCCATCCTACCTGAGCATAGTTCCCAAGGTATAATCTAACCTGGATATACACAAGGTCACTAGGGACACCCACGTTCCTCAGTACCTTTCACAAATTGTCATGGGGAATAGGGTCAAAAGCAGCTCAAAGATCAACAAAAGCCATCCATTAATAGCATTAAGAGCCCTGCTCTCCCCCTTCCAAGTGTGAAAACCCAGGTGTGTGGTGAACAACACTAGTCCAACAAGCTGCCTGGACTGCAGTAACTTCCCTCTGCTCTGGATTCTCAGATCCAGTCATTGTTGCAGTGCCAGAGGAAGATAAACCACAAGCTTGCAAGCTCTCACGCCTCAGGACACCAATCTTTTTAAGTTCTTATTCAATCAGCCCCAAGCACTCAAATAGTGGTTTCAACTTTAGGTCCAAGGCAGTATTTATCACGTCTTTCTGCTGGCCAGTCAGGGGCCTTGGCCAGATACAGATGCAGCCTCATCTCTCCTTGATGGCGCCTTCTGCCTAGCAGACTGAGTAGTGTTGACCCTTTGGTGTTTCGAGGACCTAGTGGGCTCATGCTGCTTCCCCACCCCGGAAGATCATCACCAATCCTAGAATTAGGTGCAGCAATAACAACTTTCGGCTCCAGAGGAGCAGGAACCTGCAGGTGCAACAAAGTACTCCATTAGCCACCAGCAGAGCAGCGCCTGCTAGGTTGGGATATAGTGCCCCTTCAGATTGCAAAATAGGCATGGTGACGTCTAGACTAGGGAGTAGATCCACTAAGGCTCTTGAGAGGGGGGGAGAGGTGCAAAGCAACTGAGAGCCGACGCTCTGCCAGCTCAATCTCTTTATTAATAATAGCAACTTCCTGCGTTAAAAAAAATTCCGTGCTCTAAGAGCACTCTAAGAGTAGGCTTGCGTGGGCCTTCGACATACTGTATTAACAGAAAAATGCACTTACAGACAACAGTAGCAGACAGTGTGGACCAAAACAGAATGATTGGTACCTCCTCATAGTAAACAGTCCACAAAAACACACAGCCAAGAGGGATGGCCCAGCCCCATCTGGCCGCAGAGGGGCCCAGATGCGGTCTTTGCCGAGGCACACCCCGGGTGCGTCCCATGCAGCAGGAACACAGCACTGCTAAAATGCAACTCTGGGCGCTGCTGCCTTCCGGGCCCGCATCCTGCCATGGTGTGCCCTGGTAGGAGCAGTTCACGCTCCCTCCCGTCACCAAACACTCCCTGCACAGTGGGAACACAGCGCTGCTTAAATGCACCTCTGGACACTGCTGCCTTCTGGACCCACCTCATGGTGCAGTGTGTCCTGGTAGGTGCAGTTCAGGCTCCCCCGGTTACCAAACACTGTGGTTCTTTCAAGATGGTTGTTGAGGTTTTCATGTCTAGGTTTCTCCAGTGTCTATGGGGGGCATTATGACTTCAGTGGATGGAAAATCCCGTCTACTGAAGTTCCGACGGGGAAGTTGACGCCAGTGCGGGTGCCTCCCTGCTGGCCCCATTACATGATTTCTGCTGGGTCAGCAGCCCAGCGGGAAATAACCTACAGCATTGTTGCCAGCTCATAATAGAGCAAGCTGCAATGCTGCAGTCCTTAGGGTGCACCAGCACCAGCAGCAAAGTTCACTGTGTGCAAAGCAGACAGTGAACTTTGCAACAGGGCTGGCCAGAGGGGCCCCTGCACTGCCATGCCAACTGCATGGGCAGTGCAGGGCCGCCCCTGGGGCACCCTACACCCTGTCTCCACCAGCCTTTACATAGCGGGATTACCGCCACGTAACCGCTGGTGGAGAGGTGGAGTCGTAATTCCCAGGTTGGCAATGCTTGATAGCAAAAAAACAATGTGTTTAGGCCCAAATCTCTGTACTGGGGGTAAATGTTTGACATTGTTCAGCATTCTGTCCATCGCTTGTTCTTTTTGCAGTAGTTACCCTATGTGGGATGGGTATGCCCAAACATGGGTCCCGTGCTTCCCATGCCACTGGAGTCAAGCTAGCCTGGCTAAGGAGAGGTCAGACCCTGAATCCGGTCCCAGGATGCTTGTTTCCAGTCTAGGGAAGACCTGGCCTGGCAGTTTGGTCTGGAGTGTTCCCATAGGGAACAGGGTCAAAATTGATTTGCATATGGCTGGGTCCAAACTGGAATGGCATGGGTAGCAACAAAAAAAACACTATGGATTTAGGCCCAGATCTCTGCACTCGGGTGAATGTTTGACATTGTTCAGCATTCCGTCCATCACTTGTTCTGTTTGCAATTGCAGCACTGCCCTGGCAGATTAGGACCGCCAGCACCGTCAGACCCTAGTGTGGAGGAAAACTGGCAGTGCTGGTGGTCTGACCGCAACGCTACCGGTGCAGTCCTAATGTGGCAGTCCGACCGGCATCTGTAACCATGGCAGTCTTAAGACCACCAGGGTTGTGATGAGGGCCTATATGTGTGTTTGTTGTTGGTGGTTGTGTCTGTCTTTGAAATGTTGTTATATGTGTTGATCCTGAAAATAATAATGCAGTGGACTGTCATTTGCCCTCTTCCATGGTGGGTTTATTGATGTGCTATGTTTAGTGATTTTCTAAGACTGACCTATAGAGTTACAATTTTATTTGATGATGCCAAATTCAGGTGGGGTGGCAATGTGGCATGTAGGTGCAGAGTTTTTGCTGAGTTATGTTTCTGTAATGACAGTGAGGGCTGGTGTTTTTAAAGGTAGATCAAATATGCCAAAGCAAATTTTCATCATGGCCCTTGCACTGAAGAGTTAGCATTTTAGTTGCTGTGTCTCTTCCCTCCTCATGATGTAATGGCAATTTGGGGATGAGGTGTAGTCTTATATAAAAGGTAGGACAAAAGGAGCATTAGTGTGGGTGGGATGAGGCATATTTCTGTTGTATTTTGAGCTAGGGATGGAGAGTACATTGTTAGTTAGAGAATTCTGAGGTTTGAGAAGTCAGAGTGAGGGGTTTTTTGTGGCAAGTGGTGGTATTGTAGTTTCTGTGTTATATAGTGATTTGAATGTGGAGTGGAGGGCTCTTGACGAATGGAGTGATCAGAGAACCTGAGAGTGATAATGAGTTCACTCCTTCTTTGTAGTATTAATTTCCTCCTGGCAAGTGACATTGTATCAGTTGTTTGGGTTGCGGTCTTTCAGGTTTTGTATGGTTTGATTTGCTGTGTGCAAAGCTAGGGCTTATGTGAGTGCTTCTGTGGGTTACTTAGGTCATTCTGGCCTGTTTTGTTTTAGATCCAGAATGGGTTTGTGTGTCTTCTGGAGCTGGAAGTGGGTAGATATGACTGTTGGTCTTGACAAAATTGCAAGGTGGTGCCTGGGCTGACTTTCTGCAAAATTGGAGGAGGGTTGCTCCTGAGATGACTTTCTGATTACCTGATATGTGTGCAATGTTGCCAATTGGCTAGCAGTTGTTTAGTAAATCAGTGTGATAGTCACCTGTAGCTTCAGTATTATGTAATCTGTTTATGTATTTGAGGCTAGGTGCTTAGGATACTCTTTAGAGGGTAGTAGCAGATACTCCTGTGGGAAGATGGGTAACTGATTGTTGGGTAAAATCCTTACTTAAACAACTGATTCATTAAATATCCTGTTCCTAATCCTCGGATAGCTTGGCACAAATGTAGACAGGATTAACATAAGGGCAAGGTGTAAACCATTTTTGCAGCACTCAAACAGGGATAAAGTGAAAACACCACACAAAACAATCCCACAACAATTTGCAAACATAGAGAAAATTTTTATAAATAAAATTACACCAAAACTTACTAAGTACAATCAGTAGAACCGGAGTTATTAATTTTTTAATTTTTATTTAAATCTACCACCTAAAAGATCGAACCGTCAACTACAGGTATATGGTCGTTTGAGACAAGGGCAAAATTAAAATGTAATGCTGACTGCGATGGACAGTGGCCCAGATATACAAGGTGGATTGGGCCCAGTCTCAGCTTACCTTCAGATGTAGAAGAAATGTTGATGAAAAGTCCAGGAGAAGGTAGAGTTCAGTGAGGCATGGCAGCAGGCTGTGTCCAAGGAGGAGTCGCCATCACTGGAGAGCACTGGACAAGGTCTCGTGAATCTGTTGACAATGGTGAAGAAAAGCTCAGAGCAAAAGAAGCTGGATTTCCATGCGAAGGAAGTTGTCATCATTGATGGGGAGACTTTCACCAATGAGACCAGTGAAGATGTTTACCTTTAGATTTAAAAAACTTTTTTGAACTCGAAAACCTTCACTGGGATGAGGGTGCAAGCCATCGCCACTGAGGGCTCCATGAGCCCTGACACCATCGCTCTGATGCCCTGATGAAGGGGATTTTCTGCTGCAGAAAATAATTTAGTGGGAGCTATTGTGAAATCAGGCTGACTGGCGATGCACCTTAGTCAGATTGACTGGCAGGTAGTTTCCAGTCTTCAGTTGGTTCTAATGGAACTTTTTGGTGAAAAGTTTTCTAAATCCCAACTTTTAGGGTTAAGCAGGGGTAGCACCTCTAACACCACATTCAAGGGTCCAGGACACAGAGGGCACCACATGAGGAGTTAGGACTCACTCCAGCAGAGGCTAGAGGCAGAGTTCTAAGTCTCAGGAGCTTTCTATATCCCTGTAGATCACACAGAAGGCCAGTCAGCTAGGCCTTGGAGTCACTTTGGTAGTCCTCGATTCAGACAGGAAGGCAGGCCTTTAGCACTAGAACCTTCCTCTAGGGAGCAAACTAGGACTGCTCTGCTGCTAGATCAGCAATGCAGTCACCTGGGAGAAACACATAAAGCCCAACAGCTAAGCTATTCACAGTCATATGACCCAGAACACTGGCAGTAGCCACCAAATTGTTACGGCAAGAAAGTAGCAATTTTCTAAAAGTGGAATTTTCAGAAATGTGACTTAAAATCTGACTTTACCATTGAAGAGTATTTTAAATTACATTTCATATAAGTCCAGACATGATATGTCTACCTGCTCCCTGTCAAACATTAGCACTTTCAGGGTTTTTTTCACTACCAAGACATGTAAAAGCTAAAAACAGATGTCCTACTTATTAAGTGCAATGCACCCTATACTGTGGGGTGTTTAGAGCCTACCGTAAAGGTAAATCACATGTATTTAAAAGGAAGGTTTGGGCCAGGCAAAAGGTTTATTTTGTCAGGTCGATTTGGCAGTTTAAAACCAAACTACAGGCTGCAATGGCAGACCTGAGACATTTTTTAAAGTGCTACTTTAGTGGGTGGCACTATTAGTGCTGCAGGACCACTAGCAGCATTTAATTCACAGGCCCTGGGAACATGAGGTACCACTTTACTAGGGATCTGCTGGTAAATTAAATGTGCCCATCAGGTGTAGGGAAAGTTTAACTTGTTTAAAGAAGGAAGCACGAACACTTCAGCACCGGTTAGCAGAGGCAAAATGAGTCCTAATACCAACAAAAACTATATTCAGAAAACAGGAGAGGTGAAGGCAAAGAAATTGGGGAAAGACCACATCAAAGATCATATGTCTAACACTGCCTGTCTAGATGAGGGATTGCTTTCCTAGTCTTTTGAAGATAGAGATGCAAAGTTTCTACCCAGGACCTTTTCAGGCCCAAACAGATAGCATCCTTAATCTGATACACATTAACTGAACCCTATAAATGTTATGTTTAAATAGGGTGAGGTGAGAGCCTTAGTAATCAGGTGACCAGAACCATTCGGAACCCTAAGTTCTAAAACCATAAAACCAATAGAAACCAACAACTTAAGGTAAGAAGCAATAAGAATGATAGGATTAGGAATCAATAAATGTCCTAGGATTGGTAACCAATGGAAACCCTACTTATAAACCCTAGAATGAATAGGAAACTGTGATGTGTGAGCTGTAACATGCATGCACTTAAGGCATAGTCCCTTGACGAGGAAACAAAATGTAGTGAGGTCAGTATGGAATCTAGGAGAGCGAGGGTGGCAGTTAGAGCTGAGGAGGGGAGGCAATGGAGAACTGGGTGTGATCTCTTCCTGAAGAATAAACTCCTTTTACCCTCCTACTACTGCTTCATGGGATACTTTCGAGAAGTCACCTTCTTATAGACACCCAAGGGCAAAAAAAAATAGAAACTCTACTTCTAAGCACTTGAACCAATATGATTCTAGCACTTGCTCCCACCAAGAATTGGGAAATTAAGAATATTGCTTCTACAGTACGCTGATGACATTGTCTTGTTGGATCACTCTAGAGTAGGACCTCAAAAAGCACTATCTACTCTTCATAATTACAACGAGGCAAAGAAGATGATGGTGAATGCTTCTAAAACAAAGGTAGTTGTCTTCAGGAAAGCCTCTAAAAACCTGAGCCATTATTGGTTTATGGGCCTCTTGAAGATCACTGGGGCAAAATTGTACAACTACTTAGGGGTGTCGCTGACATTGAATGGGAGGGCAAAAACTCACCTCTGCCATCTTAATACTAAGGCTGACTTGATAATTGCAACAGAGTGTCAGCTTAACAACTTGATCGAGAGCCCTTCTTCGATTCCCATTCAACAAGTGCTTGCAGCTTCTCTTCTGCCAGTGTAGGAAGTTGGCTCTGTATGTACTATTTCAAAGTGAGAAATAGCATGCATAGAGTCCAAGGGTTCCCCTTAGAGGTAAGATAGTGGCAAAAAGAGATAATTCTAATGCTCTATTTTGTGGTTGTGTGGTCAAGCAGTAGGCTTATTAGAGGGTAGTGTTAAGCATTTGTTGTACACAAACAGGCAATAAATGAGGAACAAACACTCAAAGACAATTCCAGGCCAATTGGTTTTTATATAGAAAAATATATTTTCTTAGTTGATTTTAAGAACCACAGGTTCCAGATTTACAAACAATACTTTAAATGAAAGGTATTTCACTCAGGTATCTTAGGAACTGTAAATCAACACGATAGCATGTACAGTTTTGGCAACAATTGCAATAAGCTATTTTAAAATTGGACACAGTGCAAAAATCAACAGTTCCCGGGGGAGGTAAGTATTTGTTAGGTTCACAGGTGAGTAAAGCACTTACAGGGTTCAAAGTTGGGTCCAAGGTAGCCCACTGTTGGGGGTTCAGGGCAACCCCAAAATTACCACACCAGCAGCTCAGGGCCGGTCAGGTGCAGAGGTCAAAGTGGTGCCCAAAACACATAGGCTTCAATGGAGATAGGGGTGCCCCGGTTCCAGTCTGCCAGCAGGTAAGTACCCGCGACTTCGGAGGGCAGACCAGGGAGGTTTTGTAGGGCACCGGGGGGGACACAAGTCAGCACATAGAGTACACCCTCAGCGGCACAGGGGCGGCCGGGTGCAGAGTGCAAATAGGCGTTGGGTTTGCAATAGGTTTCAATGGGAGACACAGGGGTTTCTTCAGCAATACAGGCAGGCAAGGGGGGGGGCTCCTCTGGGTAGTCACCACCTGGGCTAGGAAGAGGGCCACCTGGGGATCGCTCCTGCACTGGAGTTCGGTTCCTTCAGGTTCTGGGGGCTGCAGGTGCAGTGTCTTTACCAGGCGTCGGGTTCCTTGAAGCAGGCAGTTGCGGTCAGGGGGAGCCTCTGGATTCCCTCTGCAGGCGTCACTGTGGGGGCTCAGGGGGGTCAACTCTGGCTACTGACGGGCTCGCAGTCGCCGGGGAGTCCTCCCTGTAGAGTTAGTTTTCTGCAGGTGAAGCCGGGGGCGTCGGGTGCAGAGTGGAAAGTCTCTCGCTTCCGGCGGGAAACGTGTGGTCTTTAAAAGTTGCTTCTTTGTTGCAAAGTTGCAGTTTCTGTGGAACAGGGCCACTGTCCTCAGGAGTTTCTTGGTCCTTTTAGATGCAGGGTAGTCCTCTGAGGCTTCAGAGGTCGCTGGACCCAGGGGGACGCGTCGCTGTTGCAGTTTTTCTTGAAGTGGGGAGACAGGCCGGTAGGGCTGGGGCCAAAGCAGTTGTTGTCTCCGTCTTCTCTGCGGGGCTTCAGGTCAGCAGTCCTTCTTTGTCTTCAGGTTGTAGGAATCTATCTTGCTTGGTTCTGGGGGACCCTAAATACTCAATTTAGGGGTATGTTTAGGTCTGGGAGGTTAGTAGCCAATGGCAACATCAAAAATAAGTAGTACACTGTTCCAACCATGTAAAACAGAAAGTAGTGACCGGGGTCCTAAATTCTAGGAGCAAGAGGCCTCACACACCCGTAGGGTGTCATGCTTCATCATAGGCACTGCTCCTCGTCAGACCGGCGCTGCAATGTCTGACGGGCACCACCCCGTGAGGGGGGGCTCTTTGCCGGAGATCTTTTTATGTGGTGGTGCCGTGACCCCAAAGGTAATTGAAGTGTCAACAGAGATCAAAAAAGAATGTGATTTAAAATTGACTACCAAAACCGCCACTGAGACAATGGATTTTATTAGACCAGATGGACGGTCAGGGCCAAGGTTAAAAATATATAGTCAGAAGAGTGAATAGAGAAATTAAGATCAATCACTCTTATAGTGAAAAAATGTATCAAAAGGAGGGGTCTGGGAATTTTCCAAAATCTACCCTCTCATGGGTCAACATGTTTCGCATCCTGGTGGTCCAAACGGATCCAGTGATGCTTCATCATGACCTTATATGACTATGTGTATCTCCTAAGTACTAAGGGCCACATATATTTCCGAACAAGGTATACAAGTTACTATCAGCCCGCAATTAGCTGGGGGGAGTAACAATCACTTACATGAACGTGGAACCAGTCGTTCCTAACTCGTGCCCTAGAGAGAGAAGTACAAAAGTTATACCACAGTAAGCACGAGATATGACTTATGTGTATCATGGGAAAGGAAAGCGACCGTGCAGTACAGTGAAAGTGTTAACTCGTGAACAGCAAACATGCAAATGCTTGTGAATACGAGCTTACCGTCCTAAACTTGAAGACGCGCATCCTAGGAATACACAGACCAATGGTCCAGCGCTAAATGACGTCTACAGAGGAGATGTGGAACAAAAAGTTTAAATGACAAGTAGATTACCCACTCAAATGTCTCAAATGTCCAATAACATAGAGGTCTAATGTGTAATAATGGTAGGTTCTAAATTAGAAACATCACAGGAAACATGGTAGCTCAAACGTGACTGGTAAAAGTCATAAGTACTGTATTCTAATCAAATAACTGATGATCAGTAATAAAAGACACGGTGTCTCTGGAAAGCAGAACAAAACACAACAATACAAACATTAGTTCCGTATTGGTAGAAGAGTTTAAACAACAAACAGTATATGGGATGGTACAAAATATTTGTCAATGTCCCGGTAGAATAACGAGTGTCAACTATGGGGTGGATCACAATAAATGTGGAGGTATCACCTTAATCGATGCACCGGTTCATAATAATAGGCCACCAGGTAATAGGTCTAACGGTGAGAAAAGCCGGAGAGTATAAGCAGAATCTTGCCTCTTTATAAAGAGCGGAATGCACGTGTGACCGGCCGAGTCCCGAGAAAGCAAACTAGCCTCGGAAATGTAAAAACGGAGATCGGCGGTGCACTTACTTTTGTCTGCTGCTGTAACCAGGACGTAACCTACCCCGGTCCGTGGTTCCCGAAGATTGGAGGGGACCTCCTTTTGATACATTTTTTCACTATAAGAGTGATTGATCTTAATTTCTCTATTCACTCTTCTGACTATATATTTTTAACCTTGGCCCTGACCGTCCATCTGGTCTAATAAAATCCATTGTCTCAGTGGCGGTTTTGGTAGTCAATTTTAAATCACATTCTTTTTTGATCTCCGTTGACACTTCAATTACCTTTGGGGTCACGGCACCACCACATAAAAAGATCTCCGGCAAAGAGCCCCCCCTCACGGGGTGGTGCCCGTCAGACATTGCAGCGCCGGTCTGACGAGGAGCAGTGCCTATGATGAAGCATGACACCCTACGGGTGTGTGAGGCCTCTTGCTCCTAGAATTTAGGACCCCGGTCACTACTTTCTGTTTTACATGGTTGGAACAGTGTACTACTTATTTTTGATGTTTCCATTTGGAGGATATACACTGGACCATAACTCCTCCTGATCCCTCCCGTATTTTGAACATAGTAGCCAATGGCTACTAGCCCTGAGGTTGGCTACACCCTCTTTTTGCCTCCTCCTGGTGGGGGGCACATCCCTAATCCTATTGGGGGAATCCTCCGTCTGCAAGATGGAAGATTTCTAAAAGTCAGAGTCACCTCAGCTCAGGACACCTTAGGGGTTGTCCTGACTGGCCAGTGACTCC
Source organism: Pleurodeles waltl (assembly GCF_031143425.1). NCBI lineage: Eukaryota > Metazoa > Chordata > Amphibia > Caudata > Salamandridae > Pleurodeles > Pleurodeles waltl. Next base: position 1,167,997,588 of record NC_090447.1, on the reverse strand, counting down.
TCCTTGTTTTTCTCATTATCTCCTCTGGCCTTGCCGCCAAAAGTGGGGGCTGTGGCCGGAGGGGCGGGCATCTCCACTAGCTGGGATGCCCTGTGGCGCTGTAACAAAGGGGGTGAGCCTTTGAGGCTGAGGCTCACCGCCAGGTGTTACAGTTCCTGCAGGGGGAGGTGAGAAGCACCTCCACCCAGTACAGGCTTTGTTACTGGCCACAGAGTGACAAAGGCACTCTCCCCATGTGGCCAGCAGCATGTCTGGTGTGTGGCAGGCTGGCAAAAACTAGTCAGCCCACACTGGAAGTCGGGTATGTTTTCAGGGGGCATCTCTAAGATGCCGTCTGGGTGTATTTCCCAATAAAATGTACACTGGCATCAGTGTGCATTTATTGTGCTGAGAAGCTTGATACCAAACTTCCCAGTTTTCAGTGTAGCCATTATGGTGCTGTGCAGTACGTGTATGACAGACTCCCAGACCATATACTCTTGTGGCTACCCTGCACTTACAATGTCTAAGGTTTGTTTAGACACTGTAGGGGCATAGTACTCATGCACCTATGCCCTCACCTGTGGTATAGTGCACCCTGCCTTAGGACTGCAAGGCCTGCTAGAGGGGTGACTTATCTATGCCATAGGCAGTGTGAGGTTGGCATGGCACCCTGAGGGGAGTGTCATGTCGACTTAGTCATTTTCTCCCCACTAGCACACACAAGCTGGCAAGCAGTGTGCATGTGCTGAGTGAGGGGTCCCCAGGGTGGCATAAGACATGCTGCAGCCCTTAGAGACCTTCCCTGGCATCAGGGCCCTTGGTACCAGGGGTACCAGTTACAAGGGACTTACCTGGATGCCAGGGTGTGCCAATTGTGGAGACAAAGGTACAGGTTAGGGAAAGAACACTCGTGCTGGGGCCTGGTTAGCAGGCCTCAGAACACTTTCAAATCATAACTTGGCATCAGCAAAGGCAAAAAGTCAGGGGGTAACCATGCCAAGGAGGCATTTCATTACAGCCAGCATTAAATTACAGTCAAAAAGCGTTTTCAGGGCAGCTCACTAATTTAACGGAGCAACTTCAAGTTAAAGCCTATAAGAGGGTGTTTACACTGCTACAGTATATAAGAGGTTACCTAGTAAGATTAGAGGTTGGACTAGAAAGTCAGAAGTGTGCCCATATGGGTGCTTTTCTAAAGTACTATTATAGGGTTGCCACAGCTCCACCTAATACACTGAAATCAGCAAGTCGCTGTATCTTCACCCTAAACGATAATCCCTGATTGAACTTTCTAGGGACCTCATTTCAATTGTTACACATTAACCAGTCAGCCCTACACTCGCTGCTTCTCATGCAATACACCCTCAAAGCGGCTCTGAAGAATCAGATTAGATATATGTCAATGACAACAGATCTTGCTAAATTAAATACTTCTTCTTTTGCCCTGAAACCATCCTACGAGTCTAGCCCTCATCTGCTGACAGTGCAGCCATACTTAAAGTGTGCGGTTGGAAAAGTCTGCTTGTTGCGAATTATGTCCGCAAGGTTGATGGCACTGAGGATTAAAGAGATGAAAGCAAAATGGCAATCCCTTTCCATGATAACCAATTGCAAGCTTTGTTGGTATAAATTTGAGTTGTTTAGCCATCTTCTCTGCTGTTGCCCAGCTCTGAGGACTGCACGTTGCACTTTGCTCAAACCTCTTTTTTTAAGTCAAGGCATAAGGACGTGCGGACAAGCAATTAATTTAGTTTTTACTGTGAAAGAACCCACTGATTTAGCAAAATTTTGAAAATTCATCCACCAACTGCAAAACCGCTGAATGCAAGTAGAAAAGTTGGCTAGTCTTTGCTGTACTTATGCCTACATTGCACTTATGTCACTTCAACGTTTGAGTTCTTAAGAGAGTTCCCTCTTTTATAGGCTGCAGTACAAGATTTTGTTGGGCAGATATCCTTAGCTGCACCCGCTCTCACAATATGATTAGACTCTGACTTTGTGACCCCTTGCACTTTGTACTGTAATGCAAAGGTTCTTTTAATTTTTCTATATTTATTGATCCATTGTACACTGCTATTTGGTGAAGATTCGTCTTTGTCAGACTTTAAAAATGTTTACCATTTCCTGTTACCGTTTTAGTGCATGTACTTAGTGTGTGTATGCCGGTGAAGACATTACATGAGAGATGTAGTGCTGTGCAGTGTGTGTGCAATAAAAGCATGTGCTGGGTGTATGTGTACTTGGGAAAAGGACAATACATGGTGGGTGAGATGTTGTCTAGTGCGTACATGGTAAGTGTGTGTGTGATGGCAGTGTGTGGTTTTGCCAATAGCACACCTTGGCCCAATACCAAAAAGATACAGTACTGAGTAGTGTGTACTGACAGAATGTGTGTACTGAATGTATGTGGGTCTGTAGTGGCACAATGCATGGAGGTAACAGTACTGGAGAATATGTGTGTTGTGAAAGTACACTGAGTGCAAGTGTGCTGGCAATAGTGCATAACACGGAGGACCCTAGGTTCCACTTTGGGAAGCCCAGGCCTGCTTGGTGAAGACATGAGGAGTAGAGGAATCTCCCAGACAAATATGTGTATTGCTGCATTCCTGTGAGTTAGATGGGACACGCACTGGAGAAAGAGACCCACTTGACACTTCAAAAGGCTGCTCTTGGATTCAATGATAGATCACAAGGAAGGGGCCGGGACACATATCTAAAAGACAATAGGGCTGACAAGGGAAGCATAAAGAGTGGAGCTGGGAGCCCAGGATTAACCTTTTGATGGACATATCTCTGAGGCTGATATCCAGGTGTGAATTCTAGTCACTCCCATTGCTGCGTTGTAGGACAATCAACTTTGGTGTCCTTCCTGCTGTGACAGACAGTCTATCAAGAGGAAGAAGAGAGAAAAAGGTTTAACTTCAAAAGAAGCAAAACCTAAACATAAAACTTTAAAGCCATTGGGCCTCATTAACAAAGGTAAACACACTTTTGTGTAAACAATCGAAAGGTAGTAAGGGTGAGAGCAGCCGCACTTCCGTGGAGTAACAACACAAGTAATAGATAGAATCAGTGAAAATAAAACATTGGTGCTCGATGGGTCGGGTGCCCAACTACCCTAGTAGGCACAGATATGCGTAACTGGTACACAATAGCAAGAACAACAGAATGACCACGGCACACAGGATGGTGCAATTACAGTTCAAATTAAAGACAAGTGTCTCTGGTATACAGGTTCCGGATGTGGGTAACAAATCTGAAGAGTCCTCGGTTGGTGAACAGCCGCTGGGGGTCGCATAACTAGTTAGCATGGAGGAGTCTCGTTCGTTATCGGAATAGTTACGCGACCCCCAGCGGCTGTTCTTGGAAGACTACGCATTTCTGTGGCGAATTGGGCCTACAAATAAAGACACTTACATCACCAACCGAGGACTCTTCAGATTTGTTACCCACATCCGGAACCTGTATACCAGAGACACTTGTCTTTAATTTGAACTGTAATTGCACCATCCTGTGTGCCGTGGTCATTCTGTTACACTTTTGTGTAACAAGGGAATATTTACTAGTAGAATCACAATAGTACTGCATAATTCCTGCACGTAAAAAGAAAGATCTGTCCTATTTTTTTATGTGTTGAGACTCCACAGTCATAGAGATACTACAAGTGAAATACCTTTGTGAATAACAAACAGTAATAAACTTACACAAAATCATAAGTTTACCTTTGTATATCAGACCCTCAGACCCTAAATCACATTTGGTGTCTGGGCATGGACTATTAGTTGGGGGAGGTGGAGAGCCCAAACTTTGTCATCTGCCCAGCAGCCTGACGGGCTGTGTGAGAAGGGGAAGCTGTGCATGACTTCTGCCTGTGACAAGGATTGGGGCAAAGCCCTCTAGTCTCCCTGCTTGGTGAGGGGACATCACCCAGTGAAACCAAGAACACCTGCCCTGGAGTTGGAGCACCAGCGTCTGCCTGCTTCCTAAGACTTGTGTGCCCTGTGAGGAAGAAGAGAGCATTGAAAGGTACAAGGTCCAGTGGGGATCCCTACCGAGGACTCCCTCAGCGAGATGGGAGGTGTGAGGAAATGGCTGTGCACCGAGTCCTTGCCTGCCAGGTCCTGCAACGTGGAAGGTGTGCAGCTTGACTTCTCTAAACAGGATTAGGACTTGTGAGTGCCTGCTGAGAGGGCACTCACTGCACTCCTAAATGCTTCAAAACTGTCAGAGAAGGTAAGCCTTGAACTGGGCCTGTAGAGCCATAGTGGACTCGATGCTGAAGGTGCTGTGGTACCATAAACACTTTTGACTAATTCCTAGAGAGTCAAAGGGGAACTTTTGACTACGGACTATTACTGAGTACTCCCTGGATGCATCCACCATTGAATGGGGAATAACTCCTACCACATTACAAGGCAGAGGGTAGGACAGGGATTTTGCCTAATAAATGCTAGAGCCCCAACCTAAAAGGGATTGTGTTATTGCTTATGAATGTTGGTTTTCCTTTGAATGTGTGGAGCTAGAAATAAAATACTTATTTTTCTTATAAAAGTAAGCATTTGACTGTAAATTGATGTGTTGATAGTACTTTGTGTACTGTGAGACATGAGCCATGTTCACCCACCTGTCCCCGAAGGAGCCTTTGACAGCTTGCCCACAGCTACCATTGAGAGTCAAGTGCAGAATGGTTTCTTGGCCCAGTTGCTAAGGATCTATAGTAGGTCAGGCCCGAGACAGCAGGAGTAAAAGGCCTCCACCACCACTGTATATCACATAGACAAAAGTAATTGAAAATCATGCTGCTGCTGTCAGTCTCAAGCATTGTACTGCAGATTTCCTCCGGGTGAAGACATGTAACTTATGGTCGCACACCGGTGCAGATGTACTGGAAGTAACTGCTTGGCACCCAACAAATGCGAATATTCAAATAGACTCACTGGAATCCAGAAACATGTTGTGCGAGTAAATGTACACTGTGAAATAAGAGAACTCATGACACGCTGGGTACATCAATAAGCCGCCCCCATTTTTATTCTCTGCTGGACAATGGAAGCGTTGAGGAGTGAAATCTAATTGGGTAGAACACTACCTTTTTTGTCTGCCACTGCATTGTTTACCAGGATCGTCTCCAGTGAAGCTATGCTCTCATCTTCATCTTCTGTTGCTCCTACAGATGAACTAATGCCATCAGAAACGTTGGCCCCCAGTGCAGCATATCCGGTGCTGATGTTATGGCGTAAGATTCCGGGTGGCGTCAAGAGCTGAGACTGTTTGTAGAGGAAGTCCTGCACTGACTCCCTGGAAGTAAATCGTCCAGCGGCTTCATACTCTTTCTGTAATTTTTTGACGTTTTCGACTGTGAGGGGTGACCGAGCGAGTGCGATGTGAGTTACGGCCTGCTGATTAGAAGAGGAAGTTGCGTCGCTCTCTTTGGCGCTCGAGTCTCTCAAGCTGCTCCCGTCCATTGTTCATGGAGGCATTAAGTAGATGGAAATGCCGTTGGAAGGAGCAACCAATTCATCATTCCTGCAGAGAAAGAGGAAGCCTATAAATCATTTAACACTGATGGATTTATTGATTTGTTTGCCAAAACAAAAAATAAATAAGGCTGGCACAAAGATGACCTCATTTAGCCTCCAATCAGTTTCCTTTCAGAGTGTGGCCCTGTGAGACACAGTAAAAAATACAAACATTTTTCATTCAACAGCAAATATAAAACGCAGTACATAAAGACCAAGAAGGCCCTTTTTTTCCTAGATGTTAATTTGAGGTTACTACTTCAATAGAAGGCTATCGAATTAGACAAACGTCGATGCGGAAGAGCAATCAACACAACGCATTTTATGCAATCACTGGTAATCAGCTAGTGCTATGCATCAGAAGCGAATATTCAAGTCCGAAGACTCAAATTACAGCATGCCATGTCCTGAGAAAGCCACTCATAGGTGAATTTTCGATCGAATGTTTTATTTAAATCCGTTTTTAGAACATTGCAGAAACGTGCTAGAGTAGCGTGTGATTGTATATCAAACATATGTCATGAACTATGCGTGATAAACTAGTCAAATCGTTAATATTTACAGACCGTAAACAGCCTTTCAATTCCTGTCCAAACCCGTCTACTGAGATTCATGCTCCAGGTGTGGTCCAGTCAGTAATTTATAGGCTCTAAAAATTCACACTAGGCTAAGAATGATCGATGAGGTATTAATTGTGGAAAGATAGGCTTATGTAGACTCAGATCAGTCCAATGATTCAAGAATAGCTGGCTTTGATAGAATTTAGTGGACTAACCTAAAACTCGGTTTGGAGGTGGTTTAGTTCATCAAGTATGCGCTCCACGGACAGATGTCCTGGAACCTGAAGCCGGGCATGCTGGGCAAATGCCTTCCTGGTAAAAGGGATGAGAGGCACATTAGCAATAAACTCCATGCCAGGACCAGGGATCCAATGAAGGAATGATCATGCCATAGAGGATGAAGTGAAGGCTTTTGGGGACTGATGATTGATTGACCCAATATAATTCTACAGAGAAGTGTGCACATTTAGGTGGGAATTGTTAAACACCCAAGACCCACAAATAGGCTTGCTTATATGGATGCATTCGCATTAGAAAGCAACTATGACCTAAATTCAGTACTTAACAAGACCAAATTCACATGTAAATAAGGCTACGTTCTCATTAGTAAGCAACTGTGCCCCATAATCAAGAGATAACGAGAGAATATCAACCTGGAAAGATGGATACATTCTCATTAGTAAGCAGCAGTGTCCCATATGTGCATGAACATTCCGCGAGGAAAATTTAGAGCAATTAGCTACTTTGCATGAACTCAATTTGTCAACAATTGCAAAACGTGCAAATCTGATAGTGCTCATCTAAATGCTTAGTTCCTCTACTCTATACTTCTTAAATAAGATAGATAAAGTGGATGCAATGACAGTACCTGCGCTGTTATAGACTTCTGCTCAGAGATAACACAGATGCTGGGATTTCTGAAAGTCATATCATTAAGGGAACTGGCTCGAGTTTGAAGGCACTGCTTCCGGGAACGGCTTGGACAGTGTAGAGGTGCCCACTCCCTTTCTGAGATTTTAGACTACCGTGTGTGACCAGCCTTGTAACATCTATCCTGCTATGGCTTTGTTCATGCTTGAACAGGGGCAGAGGAGGAACTTACTTTACACCCGCTCCCCAGTGTGACCACCGGTTTCAGGTTTCTCTGTGTGTCGCCTCTGTTTTACATCTTTTTGAATGAACCTCATAGTGGTTTTACCACAAGCACTGTCTATGAACTTTTTCGAGCAGGACAGTCCCAAACGATATAGTATTTCTTACAATTATTGCGTAAATGACATTTCTCCTAAAATTGTGCTTTTTAATTTAGCACAATACATTGATGCCAGATGATGCATTGCAAGCAAACAAAGCGTATCAAGAGGGACCAGATTAGGGGTGTCTTAAAAGAAAAGTCCCAAAACAATTTTGTAAGCAAGGGAGACAAAACGTCTTAAAGTTATCAGGGGACAAAGTCCAAGCATTGTCTAAGCCATCTTGACAAAGCATGCTCATAATTGGCTTCTATTTTCTTACAATAACAAAACTCTGATCGTTCCTAACATTGCAATGATGTTAAGTGTATCCCGTTTAAAACCACCTTTAGACTATTTAATTAGCAAAATGCTACTGGGTTTCACGGGTACATTTGAATTTGCTAACAAACGTTGAGTCCTCCATCTTGCCTTAAGCTCTGGCTCTCTCAGGCACCTCCTCATATTTAAATACAAGTTGTCTATATATTGATAGAGATAAGATACTTGGATCTATTGTCGCGTACTCTACAAAACTGATTAGCACATCACTCAAAATGTTTTAGCTGACCCATTGGTTTGGTGAATAAGGGTTAAATTCTAAAGTTTCTCTCTAAGATCATGTTTATTTGGAACTAACGAGCTGGTTAAGTGTCAAGATCCTATTTCTCCCTTCCCACCAACATTGGACCCAGGATTTGAAAAACATTCCATGGGTTCTCTTTTATGTCTAAGCACGTAGATCGATTTTCTGTTGTGTTTTTGGGGTGAAATACTCTCTTACGTTCCATCTGCAGCTAGAACAATAGTGGTTTGTGCCCTTGTAAGTAAGTACCAAGTTAACAATCAAGGTGATATGACCCGAAGAACAGCGTCGCATGGGAGTCAGCAAGTGAAACTGCCTGCTAAAGCCCCCCAAAATGTAGCTCCACACTGAATACCTACTTGCAGTTCTTACAATTAGACCTATCTCAAATCAGCACGTTTTCATGCGCCAGTCCATCAATATTCAGTCATAAGACTTTTCTCTATATTTGAGGCTGTTTAAATATAAACATTTCTCCAAATCCCCTTAAACAATCATCTTGTTTTTCAGTATTCTCAGTAACTGATCAATAATCGACCCTATTGTATTGCACATTTGAGCCACTTTATATTTATTTATGCAAATAATTTTTATATGATAGTGAAGGCCATACAACGAGTACCATTCTCTTAAAGGGGTGCCCGAATACCGACTTTTGTAGTTATATTGAATTATTGCTGTACTTTCCTCAAAACAATACACTTACCTACTTAACGGTCCAAAGTCATAAGAAAGCTCTGGGTTGCAAGAGATTCAGTAAAGATTATCAATAAAAAAGTGAACAGTGTTTGTTTGCCCAGCTACGCCCCTGTCATTGGAAGTTCATGAGAAATAACTGCATAATGTTGCCGTGTGCCCCTCTGTAAGGAAATGCCTCCTTGGCATGGTTACCCCCTAACATTTTGCTTTGCTGATGCTAACTTTTGATTGAAAGTGTGCTGGGACCCTGCTAACAAGGCCCCAGCACCAGTGTTATTTCCCTAAACTGTACCTTTGTCACCACAATTGGCACAACCCTGGCACTCAGGTAAGTCCCTTGTAACTGGTATCCCTGGTACCAAGGGCCCTGATGACAGGGAAGGTCTCTAAAGGCTGCAGCATGTCTTATGCCACCCTGGGGACCCCTCACTCAACACATGCACACTGCCTCACAGCTTGTGTGTGCTGGTGGGAAGAAAATGACTAAGTCGACATGGCTCTCCCCTCAGAGTGCCATGCCAACCTCATACTGCCTGTGGCATAGGTAAGTCACCCCTCTAGAAGGCCTTACAGCCCTAAGGCAGGGTGCACCATACCACAGTTGAGGGCATATGTGCAAGAGCACTATGCCCCTACAGTGTGTAAGCCAAACCATAGACATTGTAAGCGCAGGGTAGCCATAAGAGTATATGGTCTGGGAGTTTGTCAAACACAAACTCCGCAGTTCCATAATGGCTACACTGAAATCTGGGAAGCTTGGTATCAAACTTCTCAGCACAATAAATGCACACTGATTCCAGTGTGCAATTTATTGTAACATACACCCAGAGGGCATCTTAGAGATGCCCCCTAAATACAAATCCGACTTCTGGTGTAGGCTGACCAGTTTCTGCCAGCCTGCCACACACCAGACATGTTGCTGGCCACATGGGGAGAGTGCCTTTGTCACTCTGTGGCCAGGAACAAAGCCTGTACTGGGTGGAGGTGCTTCTGACCTCCCCCTGCAGGAACTTTAACACCTGGCGGTGAGCCTTAAAGGCTCACCCCTTTTGTTATAGCACCCCAGGGCATGCCAGCTAGTGGAGATGCCCGCCCCTCTGGCCACTGCCTCTACTTTTGGTGGCAAGGCTGGAGGAGATAATGAGAAAAATAAGGAGGAGTCACCCACCAGTCAGGACAGCCCCTAAGGTGTCCTGAGCTAAGGTGACCCCTGCCTTTAGAAATCCTCCATCTTGAGTTTGGAGGATTCCCCCAATAGGATTAGGGATGTGCCCCCCTCTTCACAGGGAGGAGGCACAAAGAGGGTGTAGCCACCCTCAAGGACAGTAGCCGTTGGCTACTGCCCTCCCAGACCTAAACACACCGCTATTTTTAGTATTTAGGGGGACCCCAGATCCCAGGAAATCAGATTCCTGCAACCTGAAGAAACAAGAAGGACTGCTGACCTACAAGCCTGCAGAGAAGGAGGAAGATAACAACTGCTTTGGCACCAGCCCTACCGGCCTGTCTCCAACTTCGAAAACCTGCAACCAGCAACGCATCTGACAGGGACCAGCGACCTCTGAAGCCTCAAAGGACTGCCCTGGACTAAAGGACCAATAAACTCCCATGAACAGCGGCCCTATTCAAAACCAGCTACTTCTTTGCAACAAAGAAGGAACTTTCAAAGACTGCACGTTTCCCGCCGGAAGCGTGAGACTTCAGACTCTGCACCGACGCCCCCGGCTCTAAATTCAGAGAATCAATGCCTCAGGGAGGACTCCCCGGTGACTGCGAGTCTGTGAGTAACCAGAGACGACCCCCCTGAGCCTCCACAGCGACGCCTGCAGAGAGAATCCAGAGGCTCCCCCTGAGCACGACTGCCTGTAACAAGGGACCCGACGCCTGGAACCAGCACTGCACCCGCAGCCCCCAGGACCTGAAGGAACTGAACTTCAGCATAGGAGTGACCCCCAGATGACCCTCTGCCTAGCCCAGGTGGTGGCTGTCCCGAGAAGCCCCCCTCTGCCTGCCTGCACCGCCAGAGTGACCCCCAGGTCCCTCCATTGTTTTCTACCTAAAAACCGACGCCTGCTTTGCACACTGTTCCCGGCCGCCCCTGTGCCACTGAGGGTGCGTTTTGTGTGCCTACTTGTGTCCCCCCCAGTGCTCTACAAACCCCCCCTGGTCTGCCCCGAGGACGCAGGTACTTACCTGCTGGCAGACTGGAACCGGAGCACCCCTGTTCTCCATAGGCGCCTATGTGTTTTGGGCACCTCTTTGACCTCTGCACCTGAGCGGCCCTGAGCTGCTGGTGTGGTAACTTTGGGGTTACCTTGGACCCCCAATGGTGGGCTGCCTATGCCCCAGGACTGAGACTTGTAAGTGTTTTACTTACCTCCTAATCTAACCTTTACTTACCTCCCCCAGGAACTGTTGATTTTTGCAGTGTCCACTTTGAAAATAGCTTATTGCCATTTTTACAAAGACTGTATATGATATTGCTTTTATTAAAAGTTCCTAAAGTATCTAAGTGAAATACCTTGCATTTAAAGTGTTTAATGTAAATATTGAACCTGTGGTTCTTAAAATAAACTAAGAAAATATATATTTCGATGTAAAAACCTATTGGCCTGGAGTAAGTCTTTGAGTGTGTGTTCCTCATTTATTGCCTATGTGTGTACAACAAATGCTTAACACTACCCTCTGATAAGCCTACTGCTCAACCCACTACCACAAAATAGAGCATTAGAATTATCTAATTTTGCCACTATCTCACCTCTAAGGGGAACCCTTGGACTCTGTGCACACAATTTCTTACTTTGAAATAGTATATACAGAGCCAACTTCCTACATCCTCCTCCACCTTATTCTGGACGTCAATGAAGACGTCCAATAGAAGTCTACGAGTACTCGTTTGCCAATGACAAGACACTGAAGAGAATTCTTAACTGGGCATTGTAATACACAGACTGCATTGCTGTCGGGAGGACTGGTGTACTTGTGGTTCTGACAAAAGGTTTCAGGCAATCACTATAATAACTGAATGGGTGTGATCACGGTCTTCCTCGTTGTCGTAATTCTGGTCCGATCGAATTACTGTAAATGTCTATGTTTATTCATACAATTATATCTCCACTAATTAAATTTGCACTGCTCAGTGTTTATTAGTTTGCTCTTTTTTGACTTGTGGAACGCTGCTGTGCAATGTAAATCGCTTTCAGGCCTTGTCTGTGTCATCAAAAGTGATGCATAAATAAACACATAAAAAACAAAATCAATGTGAAATAATAGATTCCAAAAATAACTTTAAAAGGCACTAGTGGCAGACAATCACTGACAAGAGCAAATAAAATTTGACAACACAAGTCAATTGGAAATAGCAAGAACACTATAGATATTTTGTGACATAAAGTAGGCCCCAATCCAGATTCAAAATCAAGCAATTAATAGGCGGTTACTGCATAAAACAGCAGCAGTTCAAGACTGATCACTGATACTCAAATAAACCACAGCTGCTCCCTGACGCAGGGGACGTTTGATTGTGCCTGGCGGTTCCTGAGCGTGTCAACGCTGTTGCTCAAGGCCGTAGGACTGCCACAGGTTACTTATTCCCTTGAGACCTCAGGCAGTTGAGTAATGCCAGAATGCAGTGTTCGCATTGTCCAAGCACGCATTGTCAGGCCAATTTCTATACTGCCCAGGGCCCAGTTTTCAAAGCACCATTGCGATGCCAGTTTTCAGAGTGCTTCGGACATGTGAGAAACATGCTTTTTGCCACACACTCCCAATATATGTATAACTGTTGTGGTGTTTTCCCCATGCCGAATATATGAGGCAGCACTGTCATGCTATTTTACACAGTTGCGAGAAAGAAATAGTATTTATGGCCAGCACAGGGTTTAAAACTGAAAATATTTCTCCTGGTTGTCTATATCGTTTCAGGAATGCACTAGATAGTTTGCATAAGTGACACCACTAACAGAAACAAATAACTGTGCGAGTAAAGAGCCTTATGTTGATATCTGCACACCTTGCAGGTCATTATAAGATTTCAAAGTTCAGTTCTCAAAACCATTCGGTGCCATCCCAGTCTGTCGTTCTTCCAAGTTTGAGTAATCTTCGACGGGTAATAGTAACACCTATTACGTACAGTGCTTAGAAACAACAAAACTACAGTATTCCGAGCTATCTAGAAAACAAGTTATGATAGGTGGTCCCACTGATTATAATATGACAATTCCGGACGTTTGTAAGAGAGCTTCGGCTCACTGGCATTAGCAGGCATGTGCATCCTGCCGATTCTTTATACAGGTGCATTTTTCCTCAGGATAGAGTTCAGACGTTGTTAGTCCTTCTTCTACTCATGCCTGCCAAGAGGGGTGCGTCATTGAACCAGTCACGAGGTGACTAGTTCAAACTAAACAAACAACTGTTTTACTGCATTATGAGGATACGTATTTATACAGTGAAAATATATAGGTGCAACAGGCTTTAGAGTTCAACTTGGAGTACACGTGCTTTCAAAAGTTTTCACACAAGCAGGGCTCTACCAGGGACTATCTTCTACCTACTAAGAGTGACATCACAGGCCTGGGGATAATACATTTCTGTGCACCTAAATTATCAAAAGGCATTATTTTATCTGTGAGTGATAAAGATAAACCACACATTTTAAATATTGTATACCATGAATTAATTATCCCTGCCCAGGTGATAGCACAACGTATCCTACTGTGTCTTTAGTGTACTAGTAATCAGTGCAGAAATGGAGACATGGAGACAGATTTACTTCCAGTCATATTCTACCACCAGAATTGTAGATTGGCTGCAGTTGAGGAACAGCATGGCATAGAAGAGCTTTGGTTCCCTCCTATGGTTGACTGTGTAGACACAACAGTATTAACCTTTTCACTGCACGAGGTGATAAATGAAATGGGAGATTCTAACTGAGTAGTCTGAATTAGTAAACCACATGTTTAAGACGGCATTGATCTGGGGCCTAGTAATATATGAAAATTGACTAGGTTACTAATTTGCAGACTAGACTGGCACCTATATGGAGGCCAGAAAAGAAGGTTCCACTAAGGCAAAGCAGCTGAAGTCAGCTGGAGCTCAGAGTTAAATGGGTTACATTGTAAGATTTAACTGCACATCTACCATCGGAATGCATTAAATATCAGGTGATATCTAAACTCATTTGTTACTCCCAGGGCAGATAACCAATTGCATATACTTGGTGCGTAACCTCCTCCCTTTTTTGCAGGACTGGAAGTGAAAAGGTAACAATAAAAGTTGAATAAGAGGGAAACAATGATAGTCCCTTGGCACATTCCGTAGTTGTAGTCAAGGACTGAAAAGGAGTAGAGTCATAAATTGCAAGCACATTGAAATAAACACAGCCATTGTGAGAAATTGGTTTGTTGGTTGTCTGGGGTGTGAGCCCTGGTCAAGCAACAGCCGCAATCCCTTGCAGGGTGATCCACAAAAAGTCACTAAATTAACATGTGCTTAACCCTGGGTAGCCTGGATAAAAAAGCAGTCAGGCTTAATGTTAGAAATGGGGTTTCTAGTTGGCAGAGGTATGCACCCCGTCCTAGAAGGGACCACAGTCCTAGTCATGGTAAGTCAGTTACACACCACAAATTAACCTGTGCTCGCCCTCTGGTAGCTTGGCACTGTGCAGGGAGGCTTAACTTAAGATGCAATGTGCAAAGTATTTGTACAACACTTCAAACAGTAAAACAGTGGAAACGCCAAACATAGAGCTCAATTTAATAAACAAAACAAGACCAAAACAACACAAATTTAATAAGTAAAAGTTGAGATAATGATTTTTAAAGAATATCTTCAAATATAGTGCTTAAAAGCAGGGTGTTGGAAATGGCCCTTTCACCTCCAAACTTTCTGCCATCTTCCTCCTTTTTTGACCTTGTCTTTGTTGGCTTTAGGACTCTGGGCACTTTACCACTGCTAACTTGTGTTAAGGTGCACGTGCTCTCTGCTTAAAACATGGTAACATTGACTTATACACAGCCTCTAGTGAAGTGCACTGTATGTGCCTAGGGCCTGTAAAGTAAATGCTACTAGTGGACCTGCAGCACCAATAGAGCCACCTACTACTGTAGCCTTCAAACATGCCTCAGGCCTGCCACTGCAGAGTCTGTGTGTGCAGTTTTAAACTGCCTTTTGGACTGGGCCCAGGCACCCACTTGCCAGGACCAAACCTTCCTTCTTATTACATATAAGTCACCTCTAAGATAGGCCCTGGTTAGCCCCCAGGGCAGGATGCAGTGTACTTAAACAGTTGGACATGTAATTTTAAGTTTAACATGTCCAGGTAGTAAAAAAACTATTGCATTAATTTTTCACTACTGCAAGGCCTATTTCACCCATAAGTTAACATTTGAGTTACCTGAAGCATCCTCTAAGCGTAACTCCCAATTGGGAAAAGATAGAGATCTGGAGGTTAATGTCCCTGGATTCACAATTTAAAATCACAACTTATGGTGAAGTTGGATTTTAAATTGTAAAACTGAGAATGCCACTTTTAGAAAGTTGGCATTTTCTTACTTTAACCATTCTGTGCCTCTGCCTGTTTCTGAATACATGTCTGGGTTGGGTGACAGCTGGGCTTTGTGCATTTACCCTAGATAGCCCCACATAATGGGAGACTAGGCGTGACTTGTAGGGCCTTAATAGGCCATTATCTGGCTTGATGGGGGCAGAGCTTAGCACTGCCTCTCTTACACCTGAATAGGCTTGCCATGTCCACTCACAATGGGCTTAACAGCCTTTCGTGGTCATTCCAGCCAGCTTGGAGCCTGGACAAGGGAGGAAGGACATCTGTGCACTTCACACATGCCTCTAGAAGTTTCTCCCACCTTCCAGAACCAGGTCACCAAAGTATAAACATTGGACCCCAAACCCTACTAAATCAGAACTCTCCTGGAACCAAGGACACTCTGCCTGGAGGGACTGCTGTGCTGCCAGGAGGGACTGCCACTCTGCAACTGCATTGCTTTGTTGGCCTACTGCTTGCTGTGTGCTATGATGTAGGAGGGGCTGCCACTTTTCTACTTGCTGCTGTGTTGACCTGCTTCTTCTCGCGTGCAGTGAGAAGGGCTGAAATTGTCCTCTACACCATTTCACTCTAGAGTCTCCAAGGGCTTGTTGGCTTTCCTGCTGTTCTCCTGCATCCGCAGGGACATCAACAACTGCCTGCAACTCTCCTCGTGCTCATGGACTCTGCAATGTGAGTCCTACCCTGGTCTGAGGTGCCCCCCCTCCGGTCCTGGGACTCAGAAGGGAGCTCCTCAGCTGTCTACTGCAAACGTCATGCATTGGTCCGAGTGCCTGTAAAATTTTGCTACATCACTCATTCAAAGCCCATGCAGAGGCTGCTCGATGATATCAAATCCACTGCCTGCGCGGCTCGATGACGATGCATCACATTCACTACAGTGGAGCCCGACAATGATACAGTGACCCAACTGCGTGGGAAATATTGATACATCGTGCTCTCGACCTCTTCACATTGTTCCATCCTAGGTAATATTTCAGCAGACACTGGGTGGGTTCTATAGCTGGTCTCCCCTCCATCTCAGTAGGCCTGGATTTGCATGCCCTCCTGACCTCTAGTAACCTTTTGACCGCTATTGATGTCCAAGCACTGTTTTCACATTTTGGGGCCTGATTTGGAGTTTGGCGGAAGGGTTACTCTGTCATAAACGTGACGGGTATCCCATCTACTGTATTACGATCTCCAAAGGCTATATTGGAATCGTTATACGGCAGAGGGTAGATCTGTCACTTGTGGAGTAACCCCATCCATCAAACACTAAATCAGGCCCTTGATCTTTAAAAATTCTAATCTCGACTTCCACTTATTAGATTTTTGTTGTTTTCATCTTGTTTTACTCAGATAAATCTTATCTTGTTTTCCAATCTGATGTGGAGTCTTTTTGCGGTGTCGTACACTGTGTTACTGTAATTTAAGTGTTGCACAAATCCTTTACACATCAGACTCACAGATGGCAGAGTCCAGAAACTGTAACAGGGTTGTTGGAAGTCTTTGATGACCCTCAGACTTCAGAACAGGAGGCAATCAAGCAAGCCCTTGGAGTCACTTTGGCTCTAGGGATGTAGAGATGTAGGTCTAGTCCTTCTCACTCCTAGACAAGGAGAGCAGCAGGCAGCAGGGCAGGCACAGCAAATCAGACGTCCAGCAAGTCCAGCAGAGTCCAGCAAAGTAAAAGTCTCTTCAGCAGCACAGCTGTTCTTCTACCTGGCAGAATGTCCTCAAGTACAGAAGTGTACTGATTTGGTGGGGTCTCTGGTCCAGTACTGATACCCAGCTGTGCCTTTTAAGTGGTGGAGACCATAAAGAGATGTATTTGAAATGTACAAAGTCCTTTCACTTCCTGACCTGGCTCAAGACACACTACAGGGGGTTATGTAGCCCTCTGTGTGAGCTCAGGACACAGGCCATTCAGGTGTAAGTGCCAGCTCCTTCTTCCTGTCCTGCTCAGGATGGCCCATCAATATGCAGATGGACACTCAGTCATACCTATGCTCCCTTTGTGTGTGGATGTCTGGAGGAAACGCACAAGAGCCCAGCTATCACCCAGCCAGACATGCATACAGAGACAGGCAAAAGCCACTAGATGGTTTAACGTGAGAAAATGCCAACTTTATAAAAGTGGCATTTTCAGAATTACAATTTAAAATCCAACTTCACCATAAGTTGTGATTTTAAATTGTGATTCCAGAGACACCAAAGTTGGGGGTTCTATCTGTTCCCTATTGTAAATTAGATTTGTGAAATAGTAGGTGTGCAACTTATTAAATACACCTCACCCTGCCCTTGGGGCCATCCAGACCCTACCACAGGGGTGACTTATGTGTATTAAAAAGAAAGGTTGGGCCTAGCAAGAACGTTAACTTGCCAAGTCAACATGGCAGTTTAAAACTGCACACATGGGCTCTGCGGAGTCAGGTCTGAGCCATGTCTGAAGGGCTATTGCTGTGGGTGGCACAATCAGTGCTGCAAGTCCACAAGTATCATTTAATTTACAGGCCCTGGGCATGGGTAATGCACTTTACTAGGGACTTACAAGCAAATTAAATATGTTAGTTGTGGATAAGCCAATGTTATCATGTTTTAAGAAAAGAGCACATGCACTCTCATGCACTGGTCAGCAGTAGTACAGCGCCCAGAGTCCTAAAACCAGCAAAAAGGAGGTCACCGAAACAGGAGGTCAGAGGGGAAAAAGTTAGGGGAAACCACACCAAGGATGCAAGGTCTAACACTTCCCTTGGAGGCAATGTGTGAAGTATTTATGCAGCACACAAACAGTAATAAAGCCAAAATAAAGCCCAATCAAAATCCCAAACCAATTTAGAAAAATAAAGTACATTTTAATAAATTATTGTACTCCAAAACAACAAAAGTCTAATCAGTAGAACAGGAGTTATCAATTTATAAAGTTTAAGGTTAAAAATTGCATGTAAACAATAAAAGCGATAACCAGAGACATATAGGGCCAGATGTACAAAGCTCTTTTACATTTCTTAACAGTCCGAATCGGTATTTCGGGCCATTCAGAAATGCTAAACATCCCTTTCTTATGTAAAAAGTCCATTATTGAATCACAAATTGTGATTTCTACTTTGTAGAAATTGCATTTTGTGATCCCCAGAATAGGAAATCGCAAAAAGGGAAGTATAGTAGCAGTCTGGCAGAGTACACAGCGGATCACAGCAGCAGGCAGTTCTTTGAGAGTCCTTCCCCGGGTCCAATAGTGAACTTAAGAATGGGTCTGAGAGCCCTATTTTTATACCCTGGGGCCCTTCTCCTAGATTGTGGGACACGTTTCTGGAAAGGCTCTTTGAAGTTCTTGGAGTTTCCTGCCTCCCATGCCCTGGCTCCAAGCAGGCTGCACTGACAATACAGGGTTGTTAAGCTTATTGTGAGTAGACAGGGCACATCCTATTCAGGTGCAAGTGGGGCTGTGCTTAACGCTGCCCCCCCCCCCATCAAGCCAGTTAATGGCCCATTCAGGCATTGCTAATTCCACTATTGTGTGGATGAACCACAATCTAGGATATTATTGCTGAGAATAATGCTTGAATTGTATTGTGATTTCACATTCCATAGGTTTGGTATTAAATGGAAGTGAGATGGGCTGAAGGAGGGACAGGTTGGTAGGGTCCCTAGTTAGACACTCTTCTACAGAGTCATTGGCTTGACTGCTGCAAATGCATATGGATTTGTCCAAGTGCGCTTATGATTTAAAGCCCAGTAATAGGGCATATGATGTTGCTGAAGGCTGATCATTGATTGTGAGCGATTCAATATCACTGCACAGAAGAGGAAAAAGTTGACAAGAATGTGTCAAGGGATTGATACAGCTCAAACTGGGATGATAAAAAAATTTGGGGACAAATTTAGCAACATTTGGCACAATGTAATGCAGCAAGACAACTTGCTGCACTGTACTGTGTCAAATGGAGAGGGCAGAAATGTGCCATGTGTACTAAAATATTGTGCATTCCCCTCTCCATCTGCAGTGGCGCACTTATGGCTGTCAAGTGCCAATGCAGGCACTAGGGTAGCTGCATTACAGCCAGGATTTATTTTGTGCAAGAAGCGACATCCACTCCCCACCCATAAAACGACCCCCAGGAAAGAGTAACAAAAGGCCTTGCAAGTTCAGTCTTTCTAAACCATGCAGAGCCACACAAGGTAAATATAGTAAATATCCCTTAAGAGCTTCCTTTGCCTTGGGCCACCATGATGGCGCAAGGGCAAGGCAAGCCCTTGATAAATCTGACACTCAGTTTCAATTTTCTAAAGTTTAACCAAGGATATTGCATTGATTGAGAGAGGGAATGACATTATCTTATATCTAAACTCTGATGCTGATGATCTTTGCATTTACAAAGGTACTGAGAAACACCTCAGAAATATATAAAATCTCATGGGTTTCCATACAGCATTGAAATGCAGTTTAATATGAAATTGAGGCTTTCCATACCTTGCACCCTCCCTTTTTTCCCCATACTCCCAGTATTTCCACCTTCTTTCCTACCTACCACTGTATCCTGTCATAAAATCTGCTTTTCATATCCCACCACCAGGAACTCAAAAAAGCCTATCTAATCTTCTGCTTTTACATTATGCTCAACATATGAATAAGATCAAGTCACAAGTTCACTACTTACTCACCATATCATAAACCTGAATATCTAAATTCGACATAGTTAGGTTGGAGTGAAAGAACCTTCTGCATTTTCTAGATTAACATCCTGTCCAACAGAGAGGGTGACGGACTATCGATCACATTTACTTCAATTACATTAAAAAATAATCAACCTTCCTTAGACTCATATCATGACTGCACTGTATCCTCCATAAAATGCCTATGTTAAGCACCAAAATGCCTGCAAATGACAGCCCTTTCAGTGTTTTTACAGATGTGATGATGGAACTGGGCAACTCCATTTTATGAGTAGGCTTTCCCATGTAGAGCCACATCAACTTAGCACAAACCTAGACTTAATGTAACTGAAACAGTTAATGACAAGAGGTCCTTCTCAAAGCGTATTATGTATTAGATCATAGCATCTAAAAACAATTAACTGGTAGTTTAAGCCCGGCCCTCTCAGTAAGGTAAAGTTACTGCACACTTATCCTTTTTAACATGTCCTTAGAAACCAACACTGAAAGTTACATCCCAAAGAAAGTTCACTCTGAAAAGATATATGAACAAAGAGACCGGAGCTCCCTTCACCTATCCTACACAATCCTCCATAGTTGGGAGAAATTCCTCAAGCAACTCACCTCATATGTCGAACAATATTCAGGCCCTCATTTGGACCTCGGCTGTCTTTTTCCAAGACCGCTGAGGTACCGCTGGGCTTCCACCCAGCGTATTATGGCTGCTGGCAGCCCTCTGCCCTTTTTTTTCAGATGGAAAGCCGCCAGCAGCCATACTGGCGGTCGGCGGTGAAGTGGAGGTTGCTCCATCTCCACCGCCACGTCATCAGAAGACCGCCCACCGAATCACAACCCAGGATTTGGCGTGGCGGTGTTCTGGTGATGGGGAGCTGGTGGCGGAGCAGCCCCCATGGATCCCGTTCCCTCCTGGAGGATCACCGGACAAGGTAAGGTAATCGTCCGTTAGGGGAGGTGGGGTGTTGTGTGTTGTGTGCATGCATGGGGGTGTGCGTGTGAGTGTGTGGAGGGGGTGTGTGAGTGCGTGTATGCATGCGGGGGTGTGTTGTGTGTATGGGAAATGTGTGCGTATATGTCTGTGTGCATGTGTGCGTGTATGTCTGCGTGCATGTCTGCGTTTATGTGTAGTAGTTGTGTGAGTGTGCATGTAGGGGGGGTGGGGCGGTGTGTGTCAATGTTTTTGGGGGCTGGGGGAGGGTGGGGAGGTGGGTGCCCGCCACCTTTGGAGGTGGTGGGGGGTTCGTGGGTTTGGGGTGAGGAAGAGGGGGAGAAGGAGGGGGAGGGGGAGACTCCTATCAGTGCCAGGGAACAAATTCCCTGGCACTGATAGTGCCTACCGCCATGGATTTAGTGGCGGTACAAAACCCCACGAAATCCATGGCGGTATGCGGGATACTGATACCGCCGGCGGTCTAGTGACGGCTGCCAGGCTGGAGACCGAAGTCTCCGACCAAGCAGTCGTTACCACTCTGGCGGTCGGAGTGTAGAAGTGGCGGTTTGGCATGGAGGTAACCCCCATGCTTGTAATTATATATTTTTTTCCATCGGCCTGTTGGTGGTATTACCGCCACTTCTATACTGACCGCCAGGGTTGTAATGAGGGCCTCAGTTTCTTTCTTTCCGATATCACAATACATATCAGAGTAAAAACCCATAGTCTACCCTATGAAAACAAGAATGCAAATGTCACATGATCAAGACCACAGAGCATTTGGATGACTGCCCTGATGCTCTGAAAGACCTCACAAACGTACTGAACACTGACAACTGCGTGCTTGACCTAACTCAAAACCTTTTCATATCGTTAACTCCTTCGATTCCTACTCTCCCATCCCTCACTCAGTCTCTTTTATCTGTCTCAGAGTTTGCCCATACATTTCCTCTAAAAATGCAGTGATCAGGAACCCTTACATTATCACTTTCCTACTCACCCACCTAGTCATGCTCCCCTCCTGCAACAACTCCAAATGTCACTAAACTATCTTCACTACAGTCTAGAGTTAGACCACTTTCCACGAGAAATAATTGGAAAATGTGGACTACTCTAACCACTCAGCACATTGTACAGTGCTAGGTTTATGATATAATATAATTGGAGTGCTTTCCAGATTTGTGAAAGAAGCTGACAAAAAGGTTTGCGTTTCAAAACAATAGTAGCGGAGGACGACTAATTCCCTGGGCACCGATTTTGGACTAATTATTGGTACTGAAGGGGAAGTGTGGTGAAGGTTTACCACAGCCCTCATTTGTGAGTCAATATAAATAACCCCTACTTTAAAATATTCTCTGTCCGAGCTGTCTGAATCATACACCGTGAACCCGGATGAGATGATCTCATCAAAGAGAACAGATTGTGAGACATCCTTTATCAGATGAGGACGCAACGCAATAACGTCCAGGAAGCACCCTGGCATTTCTCAAAACTATTGTGTATTAAATTAGCTAATTCCATTCTTTCTTCTTAGCCAATGTAAAGGAGGCCAAAGATGGGATTGCACAACTCTTGATAGTAGACTCCACCATCCTACAATACGACCAGTATTCTGTTAATTCAGGTCCAATCAGTCTTATTTGAATACACTCCAGATTTCCCTAGAAAGTGAAGCTCACATATCTCCATCTCACCTTTTCCCTAGAAAGTGAAGCTCACATATCTCCCTGTAGCAGAAGCAAAACGTCTCCCATATTTCACAAAAAAAGGAGCGTGAACCATCCCCAGCAGAACTAAATTTCGATGTGTGAGTGGCGTTGTTTACATTCGATTCTGTGAATAAAAATCTGTATCAACAGAGTTGATGGGAGTTACATGGGAGCTACATATGATCCCCCCATCAATTTAATTGTAAAGACACTGATAGATGGAGTCCTCGGCGGAATGTTTAATTACGCTGGTGGAATCAGAGGAATTTGCTAATTCTGTGTTACTCTTGTAATGCAGAATTACTTATAAATTTCACCATTCTGTCGGTGGAAGTAACCTGCAGTAAAATGTCTAAAGAGGACTGAAAAAAAATCACTGAAGAATACATTTTAATCTGCAGTGGTTTTTGAACGTAGAGGGGCGGCTTCCTCATTCGCCCCTCTTTAGAAATGACTGCAGTGCATACATCTCAGTGCCCTTATATACTATGCAATAATTACTGCAGAGTATGTAATGTACTTGGCTGAGCTATTTTCTTACGGCAAAATGCATCCTCGTATCCATTTTTGGACACGAGGATGCATTTTGCTCTGAGAAGATCGTGCCAAACCCCCACTCCATCCGTCACAGAATTCCGCAGAATTTCTTGAAATCTTAATGTAATTCCATAACATTTCATAGAATCAAATTCTGCCATTTCCACCCAACCTTAGATAGATGTTGCAATCGTATAAAAATGTGTGCAGTGCAGAATCAACAATAAGCTACATTCCTCCTTATGCTATCATCAATATGCACCTCCAGTAGCACTAAAGTACATTTCACCCAGTGCTAGAAGTACTGCATCTACTCTGATGCTTCCAGGGATTTAAACTTTTTAACCACAATTAATGTTGGGCCAATTGCATTATACTTAAGGAAAACACAGAAAGGTTTTGTAAAGTTTCTACTGTGTGTTCAAATGTTTAACCATAATCGCACATTTTTAATCCTGTTCTTTTCATATTCAACCGATGCTTAATTTGAAGGATTCACGGTCCCTTGGAGTATGCTTTTAATATAGCAATATCATAAAAGAGTAGTTTCATTTAGCTCACATGCCATCACTTGCTGTGTCACGACATCTTCATGTTTATGCCACAATTACCGTCCTTTCTTATTTGGACACCACTAGTTATTTTTGCTTTTATCACATGAGTGTGATCAAAGGCATAGGTTCGTCAGTGAAACCCATTGTTCCTGTTGGGACGGAAAAGTCCTCCTCAAGGTAATGGACAGGCACCCCTGCCCCAACTATAGTGAGGTCTGGATCCCCAATGGTGATTATTTTTGCCATAGGCAAACATGGATCATGCGTGTGTGCCATGACATAAACTGGTCTCATGGATTGAGGTTTTGATGGACCGGGAGGGGCACCCAAAGTGCTACCCTCATAAGGCTGCTGCCTTTACCATGAGTTAAGCAGTGGTGGTGGCAGCATACCCTGTGGTGATCAGTAGGAACCAAAATGTCCTTTTTAACTTGTGTCACTGGAGTGAGGCCTACAGACTCACTCATTCAAAGTTTCACTGCTTTGTGCTTCACTCTCCCCTTGGCTTACATTGCTGTTGTGAAGTGCTCTGCAGTGGATGAGTGGGCTATGTGCACTGGTTCTCTGTGTGCCTGTGAACGGTTCAGTACAGGCATAATGCAGTACTTGGCAGTATATGCATGATAAACGCATATGTTGGATGCATGGGTGCCTGTGAGTAGTACAATACATGAAAGATGTAGTGCTGTACAGTGCCTGCAGGGTAAATGCGTGGGATAAATGTATGTATGCCTGTAAGTAGTACAATACAGCTCTGTGCAGTGCATGCATGGTAAATGTATGTGCTGAGTGAATGTGTGCCTGTAAATGGTACAGTACATGAACGATACAGTGCTGTGCAGTGTGTGTATATTAAATGCATGTACAGTGTGTATATATACCTGTGAATGGTACAATAAACGGCAGACCATGAGTTCCATTTTGGGAGACCCATGTCTGCATGGTGAATCATGAGGAGGTAGAAGAATCCCCCCACACATATTTGTGTATTGCTGGATTGATGACAGATGGGTGGGACACACCAGAGAAATGAGAGCCGGACTTCCCATACACTTCAAAGGGTGCTCTTTGATTTGGATAATGGTCACAAAGAAGGAATCTGGGTACATCTCAGGAAGAAGATGGAGTTGACAAGGGAAACATAAGGAGTAGGGCTGAGGCCTTGGTTTACCATTTTGATACACATATCACTGTAGATGACAAACACTAGTCACTCCCATGGTCTGTGTTGTGGGGCTATCAACTTTGGAGTTGCTCCTCCAGTGACAAACTGCTTTCAAAAGAAAGAGAGGACAGAGTAGTGGGCACTTCAAAAGAAAGTAGACCTCCCCCAACATGAACTTCAAAAATTCAGACTCTAAATCACATTTAGTGTCTGGAAATGGACTCTGAGAGGGGGAGCTTGCGACCCTAAAAATTGTCAACTGTCAAACAGCCAGTCAGGCGTGAGAGGAAGAAAAGCTCTACAAGACTTCTGTTTGTTCCCAGGACTGTGGGCCAAGACCTGCTAGTCTCTTAGATGTATGCGTGAACATCACAGAGGGAATCCAAGACCATCTGCTCTAGAGCATAGAGCACCAACACCTGACTGTTTACCAAGACTAGTGCACCCCCTGAGGAAGAGGAGAGTGTTGGAGGGAGCTGGGTCCAGTGAGGAACCCTGTTGAATGGATTCCCTGTGTGAGGTGTGAGAAATGGATGCTGCAGTGATGGGGTCATTGCCTGCATGCAGGATGAAGTCAGCAACCATCGAATGCCAGGAGCTGTGTATATTGTAGTACCGATCAAACTGGAGTCCTGTGCAGCAAGGCATCGGCCACTCCATATGCCAGGAACGGCCACCATAAAGTAAACAACCCTAATCGCTGTGCTGGTAGGGTTGAAGTCCATGTGCAGTGAGTATTCAGCGACCCCGTATACCAGGAGGGACCACTATGGATAGATTGACGTATGGAGTGGGCCTTAACCCTAATTCAGTGAAAAAACCCCAACCTCGTATGCTAGGAGGGGTCACCGTGCAGGTATCTGCTGTGCTGATTGAATGAGCCCTGGAGTGAGGCCTTTGTGAGACATCCCACACACCTACATTGGGATGCAGAATGAGCACTTCTGTCCATCGAGGGATAGACTGAACCACTTACCTCACCAGGTGGAGCCTCTAGGAACCTCCAGTCGTAGCAGGAGCGCAACTGTGTGTGAGGAACTTGGGAATTGCCAAGGACAACCGGCTTGGGCCGCATGCAGTGAATTGACCTCATCTAGCCACTGCTGCTCCAGCGCCTACAGAACATTCACTCAGGAACTCTGGATGTTCTGATCCCGCAGGTGCGGGTAGGGCTTAATTTGGGCCAAGTTGAGCAGGGAGGAACCTCCTTGCTACATAGCGCTTTGGTGCTGGAACACTTTTAACTTTACCATATAGTCGGGGTGGACTCTTGAGGCTCAGACTGCTAGTGGGGATTACCCTGGATGTTGCCTAAGGTGAATGGAGAATAACCACAATTTGAATGTCGAGGAGGGAGCAAAACACTGGAAGCTGCTTATAAAACATCAGAGCCCTGACCTCAGGGGAACTGTGTAGTTGTATGTCAATGTTGTAGTTACCTTTGTGTTGTTAGTGGTAAAATAAAATACTTGTGTCATCATAAAAGTGAGCATGTGGGTAGACAATAATTTATTGCTGATACTGTGAGTATTTTGTGTTGTGAGCCTATGCTCACCCCCTGTATCCACCTCCCCCTGAGGGAGCCTTGGACTGTGCAGACCACACTATTCCTGAGAGTCAAGTGCTGAAAGAGTACTTGGCCCAATTCCTCTGGCTCCATAGTAAGTTCGAACCAGGAAATCAGAAATACAACACCTCAACCCTCACAGTTGGGCCCATTAGCTCCTGCTTGCCCCATGGCCCTCTGAATGTGGTTCTGACAGCTCTTTTGTAATCATCACATTTGCGTTCTCTTTTTGTTCCATGCATTATTGGGGTGGGAAATCTCAGTTCAATGTACCTAAGCTACCCTCATCCTCCATATCAGGGTTACCCTAAACCCCATTCATTTACCACAGCCTACGTCTATTAGTTTGAGTTGGGGAATCTTGTCAGTGTCAGAAAAACAAGTGGGGAACCCCAGGAAATTTACACTAATTTTCGTTACTAATTGTCTGGGTAAAGCTGAATTCCTAACAATTCCTTTACAGATTTAGGATTAGAACCAATACTATTTTGCTAATTTCCACACACAAGATAAACTGTCAAATGGGCCGTAATGTTCAATGCAGGGCCACGGGCAGATTCTTTTCACTACTATGGAGCAGTGTTTCACCTGCAACAGTGAGATACCTTTTAGGATGAAGTCCGGGTTATAATGGGGAAAGCTGCCCTGACTGCTGCCCTATATGTCATTGCAGCATGGAAGAAGACTGATGGGTTCCCATTGTCATTAAGTTATGTAGTATATGGTATTCCTGCAACATCTGGCACATTAATACAGCTGAGTACAAGCTTTATACGAATATTATGGAAAACCTCCTTTTCTCCATCAAACCATGGCTCCAGATATATTTTGCATTGTAGAGATAGTCTTCGGGAGAGTCACATGTAAGCTAAAAACCAGCTTAGAAAGATTGGATGTCCTACCTTGGACTGGTAGTGGTTTGGTTGCCAGAATAAAGGAGATATACTGGATTGGATCTAATGCTGATCAGTACACATAATCTGAAAGAGATATTTCACCTGAATCAGAATTTCAGCAGGGGAGACTTCCGCCAGCATCCAGTCCCTTTGCATCCACATCTGATTTATGAGTGACCTTATATAGTGTTATTTGAGTAGGTAAGTGGCCTAACTTTGTACTTGTACTGGACAAGCACTGAAAAACTTATTTGCAAAGATACTTTTGACAAGTCGTGTGGTAAAGGAATTGTCTCTAGTTTGTGGAAGAAGTCTTAAATATTGAGAAGTTCCATGATAAACATTTTCCTTTTGTGGAAATCATCCTCTATAGGGGCCTGCTAGTAGTGACTCATCTGAATTAAGCCCTTGCTCTAGAAAATGGAAAATATTCAATGCCTGTGTTACTCCAAAGAAAGCCCCAAGTATCTTAATAAAGGATTTGCTTTAAAAAACACATGGCCCCCTAATCCCATCTACAGATATAAGGCCCGATTACAAGTTTGGCGTACGGACCACCAGGCCGGCGGACCGCCAAGTTGATGGGCCTAAAAAGACCACTAAACAGGCAGTCCCTAGCATACTGTATTACTATGTGGACTGTCAGTACCATCGCCTGCTAAGCAAAAAGGCAGACGGTCAGCGGCACAGCAGTCTGCTATCTAGGCGGTCTGACCTCTACCGCCATCAGAGCCACGGCCAACCACCGAGCCTATTACAAATAGACAGTCTCCATAGCAGTCCCTTTGTGGTGGTGAGTCAATGGCGTTCAACCACCACAGTCCGTGTTCAGCAAAGTAACAGACAAGTTCACATTGGATGAATTAAAAAACAACACAGCTGGCACAAATTGGTCCAGTGGACACACCTGCAAATCACACTATAAAACTCACCCTTTCCCAGACCACAATCCTTTGCATCTCCACTGGAAGACAAAGAACACAGACCATCATTTTTTATATTTTCCCTAGATTAGGAACCCCTTTTGTCCCCATCTCATTTAACAACTTGTACACACTTTTGACCATTCACTCCCTATTGTACTTCCCTTGTTAATTAAGTCCCTGTCAAACACTTAGTTGTCCACCATGTATCAAGTGTTAGAAGTAGAGGGAGTGACCAGACTGCAACTCCCAGGAAGCCCTGTGTCTGTAATTCCAACCACAAGCCCAGTTGTCACTTGCCGACGTACCCCTGTTTGTTAACTCTCAATAGAAACGTACTCACCTGGAAGAATAGCATTTGTCAGTTGTGGAAAGTAGAGGGAGTGACCTGACTGCAACTCCCATGAGGCCCGCGGTCTGTAATTCCAACCACCAGCCAAGTATTCACTTGCCCAAATCAACCTGTTTGTTTACTTTCAATTGATGTTTACTCACCTGTAAGGGATCATGCTCAACTCAGAGACGTGTCGGTCTACCTAGCTCCATCTTGACTTCTACCCCAAGGTTAAACTATTGAGGACAAGAATGAGACCTTATCAAGTGTGAACACCAAGTATTCCCAAGGCCTTAAGTTGCATCACCAGATTTTGTTGTGGCAGCAAACACATTGACACAGCAGTTACATACACAACAAAGCTCTGTGTTTGCCTATATCTCACTGAACTAAGCCTTCGAAGGGTCAAAGGTATATGATGCCTCTCCACTGTGTTGGCTTCACTGTTGGCAAGATGCCATTTTCATTCCATCATCCATTCCATCATCCAAAGGGCAACTGATCTGCACACCTCATATGCTACTTGAGCCTAATAGTTTAAGCAAGCTTCACATGTCATGTCAAATACTGCAATACCATGGTAACATGGCACAATAGGCACCGACAACTTAAGAATGTCCAATGTCTCTGCTTACTGTAACACAATACCATTGGCGATAGATGTCACACTTCAACCAGTAACTATGTACTTCCCTCATCAACAGGTCGAGCTGCCACTGGGCACATGGAGGGCACTGAACAGACACCCACTACCCCCGAAATGAAGCCCTCAGAGATGATGACACTCCTGGACGTGTGGACATGGAGGATGTCCTGGCCGATCTGGGCAGCCTGGTCAGACAGCCACAGTGAGTCTCACTGTGGCCATAATGTCACCTACCAGCAATGTTGCATCAACAAACTAGCCAATGATGCACGCCCCCAACCTGGGTACCTAGCACATTTTGCACCATCTTGAGCCCGCAGTCCTGGATCCTGAGGTGACACTCGACACGCCTGACACTGAGTGTCCAGGACCCAGTTGGAGCAGGCATTCTGTGCCAAGGGCACAAGCTTATGGGGGTACAGTGCTTAGGAGGGATGCTGTGGGCTAGCGGAGTGTGGCCACTGGGGCTGCTGTTGGCCAGGCCACCATCAGCCACATCTTGGGGGTCTATCAGGAGTCCCAAGGTATGATGGGCCAGGTGTTGACTGAACTCCAGGAAATGAAGCAGCTTCAGAGGGTCATAATAGAAAAAATAGATGACCATAACAACAACATGGGCACCATAAGAGGGATGCTGAGAGACATCAACACCACCCTGATCAGGTTTTCACCCCATCATCTACCCCTTCCTGTGTGGCAACCTCACCACACCCAAGTACATCTGCGGCAGCCGCAGGAAGGGAGGCCATGCCAGAGGCACAACCACCCACAGACAGCCGTGCTCTGTAGCAGCTTACCCCCCTCGCAAGCAGGGACGTCCATCAAATAATCCAGGATGTGCAGATGGCAAGACACCCACCACTGCCAGCAATAGACCTCTTCCTTAGTATCTTTCTTTGTGTGTCACAAATACAATCTGTGGACTGATCCACATTCCATTTCCAATGGGAGGAATACTCTGGACTTTGGACTTCCAATGGTGTTGCATCTACTCCAATGATTTCATTCACCATGACTGACCCCTTCACTTTATATTTTTGTTTCTTTCTGTCACAAGTATTTTTGTATGTAGTAGCATTGCAATAGATTTACCCATTACAAACGCACTGTCTGCTATCCTAAATTTCACATTTAGCCATGTAGATATGTGAACCATATGATGATGATCCATGGTACTTGTGCAAACAGGGATATGTTGCATTTACAGTGTTACAGCCATTCCACAGAAACACGTACATACAAGTGTCTTGTCAAAGAACAAGTTTTATTACATTGTTCAGTGCGTAGGCTGTCAATGTGTCTGAAACATTGTAAACCATACATGATTGAATCATGCTGGGTAAATGGTGAGATTTACAGGTACAGACCTCCAACCATGGAAGGAAGGGATTTTATCAAACATTCTCCTGTAGAATAGGCAAACATTAAAGTGGTTGATGTCATCAGCTGGAGCCATATTGCCTACCACACAAAAGTAATCCAACATCATATAGTGCAAGACTCAGACAGATAACAGTACAACAGTTTCCGATCACAGGGTCATTACAATCCAGTGCTTATGCTTCTAGAGGTATGAAAAACAGCTACAAACAGTTCACACATAAAGAGATTAGATTTTGGTTAATGGGAAGGGAAAATTACATGAATTTGGGCAAGGCCTTCATATTTTCTGACCACGTAATGACACACATGATGCATCAGGGTCACCACACAAAAAGGAACAAGTCCAACTGAGTCTTCTGTACTTCCATCACTGTGCAAGCTGTCTTGGCGCAGTACTTCTACATCCTAAATCTGTGACCTACATTCCCAGGAACAATCCATGTTCACTTCGGATGTCCAAACAGCATCACCTACCTGCCAAAGTGACAACTCTGAAATGCCCACATGAAGATTTCATGGTGAAGGTACCTGAACAAAATACAAACCAAGGAGTATAGGTATGAAACAAATACATA
Organism: Pleurodeles waltl; assembly: GCF_031143425.1. Classification (NCBI taxonomy): domain Eukaryota; kingdom Metazoa; phylum Chordata; class Amphibia; order Caudata; family Salamandridae; genus Pleurodeles; species Pleurodeles waltl. The sequence goes on along the minus strand of NC_090447.1, from coordinate 1,167,966,572 downwards.
TGACACAAGTCACATAGCAAGCATCTGGAGAACCAAGTACATTGCAATAAATCTGACACAAACAAAGCAACATCATCAAGATGTGGATGTGTCAAAAGCTACCCCATCAAATACCGATTAGCTGATTTTGCCTGAGCACCAGCTCCCTAACTATTTGCAAGTATTAACTCCACACATTATCACTACTGCAGTTCCTTGTACAAAGTCATGACAGCTAATGACATACTTAAACTATTGAGAAGAAGCTGTTGATGAGATCTTGTCGTGAGTCAGCTCCTTCCTCTTCACCACTATCATCTTCATTTGGAATTTCAGGATCTTACCCGGTGGCACGACAGGCTCCCCCTCCTCCGGGGTGTAAGGGATATTTCTCTACAGGGCGATGTTATGGAGAATGCAGCATGCCACAGGGATCTGACACACTTTTCTGGGTGAGGAGAGGAGGGCTCCCCAAGTCCTGTCCAGACAGCAAAATCTGGCCTTCAGGAGCCCAAAAGTCAGCACCACTACCCACTGTGTTCTTCCATGGGCCTCATTGAAGCGGACATCTCCGGGCATAGTTTGATTCTTCAGCGGCGTCAACAATTTAGGTCAGTTTGGACATACTGAATCCCCTGTTTAGGAATGAGACATAAATGCAGCCTTCATGATTGTAGCACCTGCCTTTGCAACCACAAAATCGGGGCAGATGTGTCTTACCAACCAGCCAGGCCCTCTCTGGTTGCAGATGAGACATCAGCTGGGGTATGGTGCTGTTCCGCATTACAAAGAAATCATGGGCCGAACCTGGGAACCGGGCGCAGACGTTTGAGATGTTGAGATCCGACAAGCAGACAACTTGCACATTGATAGAATGTAAGTGTTTCCTGTTGTGATTGACTTTTTCACTGGCCTGCGGTGGCACCATGGAAACATGTGCCATCAGTGGCTCCCACCACATATGGGAGGCAAGCAAAATCATAGAAGTCAGCTAAATCCTCATGTCTGGGGAACCTGATATGGCTGTCAGTGTGCTTCATGACTGCTGATAGCACATCTCTTAACACAACACGGAACATAGGTTGGGACATAGATATGGCCACTGTATATTGGAAAGACCCTGTGGCCAGGAAGTGTCATACTCCCATGAGTGGAACAATTGATGCAATGCATGATGGATTAGTGTTTTCAGGCATCTGATCTGGCTCCAACTGACAACATAAATCCACAATTGTTTGCCTATTCAGACAGCACTGTTTGATGATGTGATGTTCTTCCATGGTCTGAAGGTCTGGCAATGGATGGTGCACAGGAGGTTGTTGCCTCCTCCCTCTCCCAGGGTACCTATTTGCTAAAATACATGAGTTGGAGCATTAGTCACTGTGTCCAAACCAACATACATGATCTATAGCAACAGAATCATGTGACCAAGCATTTCTGACACCAAGTACATATCACAGCTGTCAACTACACAAGGGTCAAATGTGACCCCCATGGTTGCCAACACGTGTCCACAACATGGATTTGGGCAACATTCAACTATCTGCTGCTCAAATGCCCCTCAAAATGTAACAGTCTGTTCCAACCGACAAAAATACCGTCATTGGCAGTGGAAAGTGCACCACTATAATATGCCATTTGTCCCAGCAACACACTACACTGGTGATTGTGTAGTAGAACCTACACAACAAGGCTGCTTTAGAATGTTTGTGATTATCTGACACATATATTGGTGTTGTGACACATTTATAAGGGTCCAATACTGTATTTCCAACCGCCAAAATGGCATATGTCTGTCCTACTTCACTAGACAATAGGAACCGCCCACGGTCGCTGGTGGAAGCTGACTGCACGGTGTGTGGTTCCAACCATGGTGGCACAGCCATAGGCTAACATTGTTGCCTGTGGCAGTCATGGGTCAGTGTCTGTGGCCGTCAGCGGAGATGACCACATATGTGGCATTCATACATGCCGTGTTTTGCAAATTCACTCATTTGGTTCCTGACACTGCTGCCATTAACACCTCCACCACTTCAGCTGCTGTGTGTTGCCTTTTGGAGCAATAATGCCAGGCCAGTCAGGTAAAAGGGCCCCTGCCTTCTCTCCTGAGGACCAGGGGAGGCTCGTTGAGGAGGAACTTCCCCTGTATGCTCAGCTCTATGGCTCACCAGAGGAGCCGGTAAGAACATCATAGACATAATTGACTCTGTTCAAAACCATCCTTTCCTTCCTCATATGCTACAATGTGCCTCTGTGTGCCAGTTATGTGTTTTGGGTGCCTGTTGTCACATTTTGTGTGCCATGCATAGAATGTACATTGTGCAGGTAGAGAGAGAAAAGTACTCTATGCATTTCAGATTAACATTATGTTGTATGATGTGTGATAAGGCCTTGATCCTCCTTGTGTTGCATTCATATACCCAGTCAGGGAGACTTTACAGCCATACAATGACATATCTGTGGATATGATGTTTGCAAATGTCAAATGACAAATATGTGCATCACAGCATGAGCTGTATATGTATACTGTTTAAGTAATTTGAAAATCTTGTTAGAAATATGTATAGTGCTACAGAGACCACATCTGGCCTTGGCAACTTGTTGTGTGAGAACCATACAAAAATGACTGTTCCTTTCAGAGTGCCACACAAGCCACAACCCACATAGAGGATGGGCACATGACGTACTGTCATGCATGGAAGTGATGGAAATTTGAATGTCATGTAGGTTCTGTGTGTACAGCCTGCAGGGCCCAGGGCCTGTCATATGTATCTCCTAGTATGGGATATAGGCAGGGCTGGGGTAGAGTTACCTTGGCTATTATACTGTGGCACAAGGCTGACTCCCTGTAGATTCTGGCATGTGATTCTGGCATGTGCCCAAGTCTCCTGTCACAAGACTTGGCCTGAAGGCCTTTGTCCATTGACTACATTATGGGTGGGTAGTGAGGCAACTCCATGACCAAGTTCATTTGTGCATTTTGCCTCATTGTCAATCTGTGTCATTGATTTATGACAGCTCCCTTAGTCCCACAGCTCACTTGTCCCCTTTACATAAGTTATATTTGTACAGTACAGGTGTATTGCACAAGTGTCAAACCAACAGTGCAGATAGTTGGTTGATTACGGAAAGGGCATGACATGTGACTCAGCTTGGTTTCATGCCACCAATCAGACCAAACTGACCTTAGTATGTTAGATGCCATCTATGTAGGATTGCAACATATGGCAAAAAGGGTGTTCTGTGCTACAAGTGCATTCCATACAAATCCACAAACAGTTAGGAGCGCACCTGCCTGACATCCCAGCAATTAATCTGCCCCATTGCATCATGGTAGATGTAGTATCTTCAAAAAACGAACTCCATTAATTTTTAAATATTTCACCTTTAAGTAGGTACAGCCTTTACTGTGCATCTCTGGACACATGTGTTTCTGGGTTAGTCCCTTCTTCAGCAGAGAACATATTTGTGGGGTGCTGGGAATGCTGCCATAAATCACCCGGTTTCAGTACCTCTTCCCTGGCCTGCTGGTGCCTGCTCCAGAGCTCGTCAGCCCAATAGCTCAAGGGAGCCTTTAAAGTCACAAACAGTTAGGAGCGCACCTGCCTGACATCCCAGCAATTAATCTGCCCCATTGCATCATGGTAGATGTAGTATCTTCAAAAAACGAACTCCATTAATTTTTAAATATTTCACCTTTAAGTAGGTACAGCCTTTACTGTGCATCTCTGGACACATGTGTTTCTGGGTTAGTCCCTTCTTCAGCAGAGAACATATTTGTGGGGTGCTGGGAATGCTGCCATAAATCACCCGGTTTCAGTACCTCTTCCCTGGCCTGCTGGTGCCTGCTCCAGAGCTCGTCAGCCCAATAGCTCAAGGGAGCCTTTAAAGTCACAAACAGTTAGGAGCGCACCTGCCTGACATCCCAGCAATTAATCTGCCCCATTGCATCATGGTAGATGTAGTATCTTCAAAAAACGAACTCCATTAATTTTTAAATATTTCACCTTTAAGTAGGTACAGCCTTTACTGTGCATCTCTGGACACATGTGTTTCTGGGTTAGTCCCTTCTTCAGCAGAGAACATATTTGTGGGGTGCTGGGAATGCTGCCATAAATCACCCGGTTTCAGTACCTCTTCCCTGGCCTGCTGGTGCCTGCTCCAGAGCTCGTCAGCCCAATAGCTCAAGGGAGCCTTTAAAGTCACAAACAGTTAGGAGCGCACCTGCCTGACATCCCAGCAATTAATCTGCCCCATTGCATCATGGTAGATGTAGTATCTTCAAAAAACGAACTCCATTAATTTTTAAATATTTCACCTTTAAGTAGGTACAGCCTTTACTGTGCATCTCTGGACACATGTGTTTCTGGGTTAGTCCCTTCTTCAGCAGAGAACATATTTGTGGGGTGCTGGGAATGCTGCCATAAATCACCCGGTTTCAGTACCTCTTCCCTGGCCTGCTGGTGCCTGCTCCAGAGCTCGTCAGCCCATACAAATCCACCCTGAAGTGGTATGAGTTAACATTGAGTAGCCCACATGTCCAACCATGCACATGGAAAAGACTTTCTGTGCCACTCATGGAAGTTCTTTCATTGTCTTTCAGTTTGTACGATGGTAGTTGCCTGGAGGGTCTGTATGCCTTGAGTCAATGTGGCTGGACGTACATGTGTCTATCCAGTCTGGCCCAAGAAGTTTACCCTTCAGAATGCCACAATGATGTGTTGTGTTTTATTGTGGCTCACTTCACAGTGCATGGTGTTTGAGTCTGGGCTAACTGATGTCAGTAGGCTCGCTTAGTCAGTGTAGGCCATGAACAGGGTAGTGGATTAGTCTGCAGATGACTCAAAAAGTATATAGTCATGTCCCTGTACTTATCAGCATGTGTGTTTTACACTTGTGTTGTGTTTACAAATAAAAAATGTTGTGCCTGGTGTTTCTGAAATGTGTGTGACACAGCCATTTGGGCAAAAAAATGGATGTGTCTAATGTCGGAAGAGGTGGGAGGACCTGAGACTCTGGGCCTGGAAGATCACAGAGATCCAGCTGGGGCTGTCCTTCCAACATGGGCAGGGTGCAGGTCAGAGCCTGACTCCCTTAAAGACCTGTAGTCTGGCAGCGGCCTACCTCAAGCTTGATGGGCGTTTCAGGGGAGCACAGCAGCTGCAATGGTGTGACTCCTGTGCATATTCCTGCCTGTTACATTGGCAAGCTGATGTGTTAGAATGGGTCATGTCTGACACACAAGATGAGTGATTGTTTGTGTAGGTATGGCAGTTGCTGCATGCTGATGGGGCTTGCCTATTGGCCCAGTGACCTAGGACACAACAGAGTACAGTTCACAACCAATTAACTCTCCAGGGCCAAAACATGGCTGAGTACAGAGATCAATCAGGTCATATTGTTTGTTGTTGTGGGTGTCACTTGTACCTAATAGTCCGTTTGTCTTCCCTGTGTCAGCCCAAATAACATGGAGTAATAGATCACTGTACTCATCCATGTGTCTGCTCAAGTGAGTCTATTGGCATCTGTCCCCCACAGGCCACTTGTCTTCAGTGTGTGACGATCGCAGGTGCCTTAGTACTGTCTGTCATGTCAAGGATGCCGTTATAAATGTGACATAGCATACATTGCCCTTTGGGTGCAGTCTCAGGTCAATACTTTCCCTTGGTAAGTAGTGATTGTCCAGTGACATGATTTGGTGACATCACTAATGCCATCATTCATTGTGCCTACATGTTAGCATGTGTACCTTTCACTTTTGCATATCATTTTCAAAGCCGTTTCATGCAAGGTCTACCTGTCTTCATGGGATGATATCCGATTCCCTCACATATGTGTGCATTCCAGCATGTGGGCTGCAGTTCATGTGGTGCCACAGACAAAAGTGTGTCACCATTGATTGCTCACACATACCCTCACCCATCATTCCATGTAATTTGGTATGTACAGCTGCAGTAGCAATGACAAATAGAATTACAATTTTTACCCACAATGTGCATTTCTATGCCATTGATATAGAATCATTTAGCACAATGCTTAGCACATTTTCAATGATGAAGGTTCATTACCTAAGTGTTGACATGCATCACGGAGTGACTTGAAATAATGCGGGAATCATATGTTGTTGTGTACAACCATTCTTCCAAGGAAATCTGTGTTTGCATAACAAGAAGAGACAGTGACATGCCTTCACACTGAGCAACATGTTAAGGGCCTTCTACAGCTACATGAGAATCCCTGGGCCTCTACAACATTCAAAGGACTATTGGTTTCTACTGATGCAATCATAGTATGGTATTATCAGGGGTACCAATTGAGAGAGGTGATTTTCCTGGGGCTAGCTGATTCATTGTGGTATAAATTTTGTGGAGAAATCCCCCTCGACATCTCCAGTGTACATTTCTGTGCAAGATGTGTTATCTATCTGAGCAACATTTGTACAACCTCCATGAGTCCATTTAGACAATGTACATATAGTGAAGGGACCATTGTTGATTTTTTACAGGGTTACACAAGTTTTTCCATTTCACCTTATTCCGGCTACTGTATTTTTTTAAGCAACATGGCTGGATTATTTGGCCATCATTTCTTCATGATGTGGAATTGGGTATATGAAGATTAGCTGTATGCATGACCTTGTGTGGGATCTGTGGAATTCAATTGGCATTGCCCTACAATTGTGTGACAGCAGGTAACTGAGGGATGCTACATGAGGCAAACCATTGAAGGTGATAAAGTCTTCTACTTGGTCAGTGGGCACTCTGATTGCACAACTTCACCCATGCAATTGGAGCTGTCTGTGATTCTGAATTTCCTATGTGCAACTGTTGACAGATCATACAGCATGCATGCATATGGTGTTGCAAATGTTGAAGTCACTTTGCTGGAGCTTGTGGCTACTTTATGTCGTGATAATGTTTGCTAATCACAGCTGTTGTTCAAGTGTGCTCAGGAACATGTAGTGACCCTGTTTGTCTTTGTAATTTCAGCATCATCCCAGGCAAGGCGGAACCACGTGGGGAAGCAGCTGGCCATGGTACCTCAAGCCATGAGACATCTGACATGGAAGGACCCAGTGGCCTGAAGGGATAGGGAAGTGCAACTGAGGAAACAGGATCCACATCATCATCTTCAGATTTTTCCTCCAGTGGCCACTCCCTAGTGGTGGCTGACCCATCAGGACCTGCTCCTGTTCCATCCTTGTCCTCCACCCCCAGTTCCATTGCCACCCTCCTTGTTGCTCCCCACCCAGTTGGCCGTGCCCGCTCACCCAAGAGGCTGGGCATCTTCTTCACCCCAGGCACCTCACCCACTGCCCTGGTTACCCCTACTGCCCTGATTGAGGGGGCTACTGACCTCCTCAGGAGTATCGCTGTGGGTCAGACTGCCATTCTGAATGCCATCCAGGTGCAGGGCAGCCAGATCCAGCAGAAGGGTGTGTACCTGGAAGGAATTCATAGTGTCATGTCTGGCCCACTGAGATCTTTTCAGGCACTGGCATCCTCCCTGACGGCAGCCATCAACCCCCCACAGTCCTCCTCCACCACCTACCTCTTCCCCATCCAATTTCCCTATTGCCTTTACCTTTCCCAAGCACACAGACACATCTGCACGCATGCACCTCAACACACACAAGCAGCACTTATAAACACAAGCACTGCAAGACACTCCTGCATGCAAGCACTCACACACACCACAATACCATCATTCACACAGACCACACCCTCCCCCCTACCGACCCACACACTGAGACATCCACCACACCCACCATAACTCCAGACACCATCTCAACAGCCACAGACTCACACACCACAGGCACAATGCTCCCAGACACCACCCCAACACCCACAGACACCACTTGAACCATGTCCCCTGACAACACCTCAACACCTAAAGAGACAGCCACTGCAACCACCATGTGCCCAGACACCACCCCAACACCCACAAACACAGACACCACATCCACCATACCCCCAGACACTACCCCAACATCCACAAGCACAGCCACCACTCCCACATTACCCAGCACCTTCACCTCACAGCCCCCCAAGAAAAACAAATACCCACACTTACACAGGCATCATCAGAACCCAAGCATTCCTCAGACATGCACACACTAACAGCATCAACACCCACAGGCAAAACAAGCACTCCCATCAACCTCTGAACTCCTTACCCATTCTGCAGACCCTACCCATTTTTCCCAAGAAAGTTTCCTTTTTGACCATGCCCTTACCCCTGTGATTCACACACATTCCCAAAACCAAAAGAACCCCACCCACATCCCAAACCATCCCTTCCACAACCAGGTCCTCCCCATCACACCTGCCCTCCTGCAAGCAACCATACCCCTCCTATGAAGAAGTCCACCCCTACAAAGGTGAAGGCCACCCCTCCCAATTCCAAACCCACCCATCCCGAACCAACCCCAGCCAAGAATGATCCCTGAGGTGCCTGCATGCTCTCTTAATGCCACTTCCTGTGAAGGTTCTCTGGTAGGTTTCAGAATCAAGCTGGTGCACTGTACTGTGTATGGAATTTGATATGGACTGGCCAATGACCGTTGATCATGATTGTTTTTATTCTAATAAACGCAAGGTGTTGTTTTTGGGGTACCCATTTGTCCTACTATTACTTTTCTACCTTCTTGTTGTCCCTAAGTAATTTGTGTTGTATGCCTACAGTTGTGTGTGTTTCACCCTGATTGTTGATACATTTGCTGTGGTTAACAAGATCTGACTTTGTGGGCAGTGCTAGGGTCACTCAGGACAAGGGCAGATGTTCACTGTATGGATATGCAGGTGGTAATCCAATTGGGGTGTCATTGCATCGTGTTTTGTTTGATATGGTAAGTAATTCATCTTGGCTTGGCCAATGTCAACATGTATTGTGTTACATTTGTCCCATTGATGTTGACTGGACATTTGTCTCATGTGTGCAAGCTAGAGTTTTGTTTGTCTACAGATGGAGGGTGGTCATTTGTGCTACCTTCCTATACATTTGAATGATCATGTGTCCATTTTTATGTGTGTACCTTGCAGCTACTTCATCTACATGTGTGACCCATGCTGTTGGTGTTGTACTTGCTTTCTTGACTTGCACTTATACATTTGGCAGATTAGCATGTCACATGACTCTACTGTTGGTTGTCCCTGAGATACATAAAGGGCCAGTTCCTGTGCAAATGGTGTTTTAGGGACATGTGCAAAGTAAAATGTGTCCCAGGACACCATTCTTCCTGGAATGCCCCTGATGCCGCCATCCCTATTGTGCAGGTATTGTGTGCATTGTGAGCTTTTGATATTTGCCTCACAAAATATTGTCCATCCCATTGACCTTCCCTTGTGTTGCAATGTGGGTGATACGTGTGGGTCCATCACAGGGATGTTTCATGGAAGGTGTGTTTGTGTTAAATGACACATCCATACATATGTGTCTTCAATGTCTTGACAGGCCCACGACATGTGAACAAGGTGAGGGTGCCAGTTTAATTATGTGTCATGCTGATGTGGTGTTACTGTTGTGTGACACAATGTTCTGTGCACTTCACTGTCCCTGAAACTGGGATGTGCAGATGTGTGTTTTTGTGGAGTGTGGTGGTGCAGAGTCAGTGACCTGCCCAAAGGAGGCGTCATGTGGCTGTGTATGGCTCATTTGTTGTGAACGACTCCGAACTGGGACACAAAAAAAGTGCACTTGGTCCACGTAGCGCAACCCCCATAACAGATGGATTGTGGCACACTGATCGGTTGTTGAGTTTCGGAACATGGGTAGGTGTGTGGTCTTACTGTTGGTTGCGTCCATGATGGTGTGGATTTGGTGCCCCATCTGTGAGCAGCTGCAGGACATGTATAATTGGCTCCATGGAAGCAGTTGCTGCCTGCAGGTGACTTCTTGCCTTTATGCCTCTGTTGTCACCAGCTGGAACATGGTGGTTGGACTGCCACGGGCACATTGGCGGAAGGCAACATCAAAATCTGTCCAGCTGAAACACTAGCTCCGATGGCCTCATCGGCCTATCTCACCACAGCAGCAGTCTGCGCTGCCTGGTGGTGCTGGTGGGACTGCAGCGGTCTTTCATCTATGGAACAGCATGCATCGTGATACGGTGGTTTGATCACCAACACGACGGCAGTCAGACTGCCACCACCGCCATGGAGGCCCATGGACGGCCAAACTCGTAATCAGGCCCATAGTTAGGGAAAAAAATGACTGCCAGCAAAACAAGGTTATATATGTAAAAGTTGATTCACTTAGTAGAAAATACACTGGGACAAAGCACATCATGAACAGCCTCTTATGCTATAGCTCAATACAGTGGTGTCTGACACACGTGCATACTTTTGTTTGTGTCAGGTCTAAAATCAATGACGTAAGTTGGTGACGAGGCAGTGCGTAGAAGAAAGAACAATAAGGCCCACTTATATAAAAGATGCATTGACAAAATGCCCTGGGTAAATCAGATTGCAACAGAACACAGGGCAAAAGTTGTCTGGTGATGACCTTAGCAAGTTAATAATTTATTAATTCCAAGGCAAAAAAAAGGTAATATTTAGACTCATATGATGAGTGTCCATGGGTCGTATTCAAATGCTAACGTAACTTGCCATAAATCATATTTACACTCCCGGCTTACCAATTGTGATGAACGAGGATTCACACCCAAAAGGAGATTCTAGCGTGCCTCTGAACATTGACTCCTTGCACCTGATCCTGTCCTTGAAGCACAAGTCCTGAGCTATCGAGCTCCAGGTGCAGACACTACAAGGCTGCCATTGATTCCACTTCTGACTAGTGCTTGAAACACACAGGAGTAAACTTAGTTGCGGTATTCCTATAATAACGCAACCTGCACTACTCTGCCAGTGCCCGTCCCTCGACTGTCTTACGTATCCAGCCCGCAGAACAGCGTCAGTGCCGTATGCCCTGCAGAAGGCATATTTATGTATGGGGACTGTGTGCACACGCTGGCATTCCGTGGCCCTAGTGGCAAAGTGGGCAGTTCGTAACACCTCGAGAAAAAGTTCGAACTCGAAGCACTTATTTTCACTTACTTTTTTATTTTATTTGTTACAAATTAAGTACAGAAAAAGCAGGATTCTACTTGCCTTTCCATGGCAAACTTACAATAGTCAGCGGTTTTATATCCACCTCACTTGATTATGGCAACTCTGTACATATTCACCTTCTATTGTGCGACATTTGCAGGCTCCAAAAGTGTCAACGTTCTTAATCTCCCTACTACTGAAACACCTCAGCAGTCAGACATCTCAAATTCTTCCTAGCAATTTCTCTTTATGAGAACATGTACAAGGTTCCGGATAGCGACTATGCATCACTCACTTCCAGCCTTTTGAAAAACTCTCCATTATAGGGAGATGGAAGATCTGCTGGCTTTCCATAGACTAAAAAGATTTGGGGTCATATTTAAGAGCCCCTGGCACCTCTTTGCGCCACGTTTGCGTCACTTTTTTTTTACAGTAATGTGGCCCAAAGATGCCAAAATCCCTTGCCATTGTTACAAAGTGGCGCAATGCATGCATTGCACCACTTTGTAACCCTTTGTGCTACATTATGCCTGCGCCAGGCATAATGTATGCAAAGGGGGCGTTCCAAGAAAATGGTGCAAAGAAATCTAAGGGATTTCTTTGCGTCATTTTTCCAGCACTTTTAACACCTGCTCAGAGAAGGCATTAAAAGGAGGCTTCAATTGGTTACAATGGGCCTTTGGGTGGTTTGTTGGATTAGGGCCGGCATTTTTTATGCTAATCTTGCAAAGCGCCAGACTAGCGTAAAAAATTCTGACACTAGTCCCTAACTACAATCATGGTGCACCGTATTTTAAATATGGCACACACATTGTGGAGTTAGGGGGAAGCTAAGGGACGCAAGAAAAGTGGCACTCCAGAAATATAGCTAAAAATGTGTGATGTCATACTATGTAAAATTTTGCACAGCTCCACTTGGTGCATACTTTCCAGACAACCACCACACAGGAGGAGCTTGTTGTGACAGAAGAGACATCTTGATAGCCTTTCTGGGCTGGGGAAAGGGAGGGTCGTTCACATCTTACATGTGAATAGGCTGTGTCCTGCCCTCACACACTGGACTGATTACTCCCTACTGATGTTTGGAGACAGGGCTGGGTTGAAAGAGTGTTGTTCTTCTCTTGAAAGGACTCCTTGGAAGTTTCACCCTGAACAAAGGCATTTTTGCGTATAACTAGAGGGCTCTTGCTCCCGGTGGGCAGAGCACTTTAGGAACTGGGATTGAACCTCTGCCAGAGGGGCTGCTGGACTACACAAAGGACTCATGTGGACTGCTCTTCTTTTGTTGTCCTGTTGCCTGGTGTCTGCTGGGTGGCACAAAGGACTCAACTGTATTGCTTTTCTGTATGTTGCCCTGCTGCCTGAATCTGGACTGCAAATGTTCTGTGGGATTCCTAGAAGAAACTGCCACCTCAACCTCTTCTTGTATGCAGGCCTGACTACCCCTTTTGTGATCCCCCTTTTGTGCCTCCCAGGGAGCCCAGCGTGGAGAGGGTGCTGTTTTTCTGTCCCCTGGCCACTAGCGCTTGGCAAGTGCTTTATATGGTCCCTTTGCTTTTCTGTTTTACCAGCAGATGGTGAGTGCTTCCCCTTCTCATCTCCTCATATGCATGGTCAGGATGTAATCACAATCCTTTGCCTGGTGTGGAGTGAATCCTTTTTATTTCTTGCCTCATTTCGGAGATTTTCGTCGGTGGAGGCACAGCTCTGTGTTGTGGCCAATTCTGTGAAAGGAGTGTGGCAGGTGATTACCTTCCCCCAGACCTCTCCCTCCATGGCCATTCCATGGGAATGGGAAACATCTTTGCTGCATGCCGTGCCAAAGGCCCAGGAGATGCTGTAGGCCCATAGCCGGAGGGTTGCCAGGAGATGCTGTAGGGCCATAGCCGGAGGGTTGTCTAGCAGTAACAGGACGCTGACAGAGTCAGTGCTACCAGGCCCGCCTTTAGAATGCCATGTCCAGCAGACTCCCAGTGCGGTCCTACGTGGGGATTGCGCAGACAGAGGAGACCAGTGACACGGCCTCCTGGAATTCAGCCCAGGGCAAAGGTGACAGAGCCGGCTCTGGGGGAGTGCCGTTGCCAACGTGTTCCCAGAGGAGAGCCGTCCTGGTGCCATCAGCCGCCCGCTCTCTCACGAGTAGCAGTTTTTTCTCCCTAGGGATTCTACATGTGGAGACCTGAGACAGGCTCCATGCCATCACCATAAATCCCTGCATAGACGTGGAGGTACTCTTACCCGGCTGTCCTGGTCCACGACCGTGGTGGTGATTTGGAATTAGTAACTCAGAGCAGAGTGGTCCAATGTATTGCACAGCGCTCCTTGCCACTAAGAGCCCTACTGTAATTGCCAAGGTGGAAGCACAGGCTCCCTGGTGCTCTCTGCTCTACTACTGTTTTTCGATGTTACGTGCACAATCCATGTTTGTAGGGACACTGGCTATTTTAGGTAAGATTATGGTATTTTCATGTCCGCCACAGTTGGGATAATTGTATGGGATGCACTGTATTGGTGGTCTAGGTTGTTGATTTCTAACATTTCACCTCCTGATGCAAGTCAGGTGCCTACCCCTCTGTTGTTTACTGCATTGCTCCTGCCCTGATTAGGCTATATGCTATCTTGGGCTTGGTGGGCTGACAGATATATATTTCAGGATTTGGATCACAGGCATGGGGAGGGTGTGTGTTTATGATATTTACAAAGTATGAGAATGTTTCATGGTTTGCATTCCTAATGATGACAACTGCTCCTTAGCAGAGTATTACTGAGTTATGTCTTTTTTTGGTCTAATATTTTATGCAATACAGTTTATTTTTATATAACTGGTTGTGGAGTGTTCTTTGTGGTGTATTTATTGTGTCACTAGCATTGTGTTTGTTGTACAAACGCTTTACACATTGCCTATAAGATAAGCCTGACTGCTCAAGCAAAGCTACCAAGGGGGTGAACAGGGGTTATCTTGGGTGTGTGACTCTCTTGCCCTGACTGGAGTGGTGGTCCCTGCCTGGCTGAGGTGCCTATCCTAGCCAACAAGGAATTCCCTTTCCAACGTTCACCAAATATAGAATTTGAGTAAAGAGGATACTCTCACCGGCGGTCCTGCAACTTAAAGATACAGGATTATTACCTTCAGACCCCTCCAGTCCTTGTCCCATTCATTACTTACAGAGATAATCGCTATCTCCATGACAGAAAAAAGAACACAAGTAATGCTGGTAACCTACCTCCACCCCCTCCCACTGGGAGGGCTTGATACGTACTTACCCAGCATTTATTCTTTTTTTCCTGGCACGAGGACTGGAGGAAGCTGGTCCTGTGGGGCTGGAGTAGGGTCGGAGTTCATGCTGTCCGTCCTCCAGCTGGGCTGTGAGGTCGGCATTGGTGAATGTGCTTTCCTGCATGCCAGGCTCACAGTGAGTTGCATGTTGCTGAGGGTCGGATGGCCGCTGCTCAGGCCTGTTGTTCCAGCCCTGCTGATTACTACGGGGACTTCATGGAGAGCATCTTCTGGCCTGTCGGGCAGGACGGGGTGGTGCGCTTGTGGTGGAGCTTTCTGATTATCAGGGCAAGTGGATGCCATCAGCTGGTTCCCACCGCTGCAGGAGGAGAGAGGTGACTTGGCCCTGCTGTTCGATCCTGCCTGACTTCTGGGTGAGACAAGCTGCTTCTGCACAGGCATGAGGTGCATCTGACTTGCGCTGCAAATATGGCATTTCCTGCTTTTTGGGGGATTTGCTGAATGCCTAATAAGACAGAGGCCCCTGTAGAAAGTTCTGCATAGGGTAATCTTCTTTTTTGCCACTGTTTACATCCAGATGGATTGTGCATATTTTCTGCTTGCTGTTTGGTTAACTTATATTGCTGCTAAGGGGAAGCATACACATAAGAGGAAGTATGTGTCAGAGTCCTCTTCTGCCTCCATTTCTTCCTCAGCCTCCTCCCCTTCGCCTCCTTGGTCTAAAAATTGCAGGTAGGATGAGGATGCATGTTTGAGAAGGCTTATTAAGGAAACCTTGCTGGAGGTGGGGGATTCCTGCAGGCCAAGGGGTGCTGTCCACTCAGTTGCCTCTCAGTCCTCAGGATCAGACGAGGAAGGACCAGGTCCTGAGGAACAGAAAGGGAAGTATGTCTCCAAGGAGATGTTGCCTGACCTCATTAGGCATGTTAAAGCAAATGTGGGGTTCCCAGGTGAGGAGGTGCCTGAAACTTTATCTAGGTCCTTGCTGCATAAGTTTCAGAGCACGTCTCCAGTAGATGTCCCCGGGCACCCCTAGATTCAGAGTGGGATCCTAACTAAATTCTGCTGCCCCGCCTTATGGCCAAGTTATATTTGTTGCAAGATATGCAGAAGGACTTGGCAGACTCTAGCCCCATTGACTCCTTAGTGCCCAGTTTGGTGGGCAGGGCATCTCTGGCTGAGGATGCAGTTATCAAAGACCCCCTGGATGGTGGATGTGTCCTTAAAGAAGGTGTATTCCTGTGGCCATATGGCCCTTTGAGCTGGCATCTATGGCATGTATGAGGTACAATCCCTGATTGCGGATCTGAAATGCCTCTACAAAGCCGTGGATGATTCTTCAGACTGCTCGGGGTTGCTGGAGCATATTGAGTGCCAAGTCGAGTATCTTTCTGATGCGTTCTTTGATGTGGGGAGGCCTTCGGCTCTCTCCCACGGTGCCTGTGTGGTGGCTCATCGAAATCTGGTATTGAAGGACTGGAGATGAGATGAGTGCCAGAAATCTTCTGCCTTCACGGAGGCAGTTTGTCTGGTCCAAAGGGCGATGTACTACTGGTAGAGGTCGGAATTAAAAACCCAAGTCTCCCTCTGAGACCTCGTTCTTGACTTTTGAAAAGGGCCCTTTTTGCAGGGTTATCCCAAACTCTTTGCCTCTGACCTCCTGCTTTTTTACTGTGTGCTTCATTTAGTTTTTGCTGGCTTTAGGACTCTGAGCACTTTACCATTGGTGACCAGTGCTAAGTTACAAGTGCTCCCTGTCTAAATTGTATGGGTGAATGGGTTTCTCCATGACTGGCATAGTTGATTTATTAGTAAGTCCTGAGTATAGTGCACCAGTTGTGCCCAGGGCGTGTAGGCCAAATTTCACTAGTGGGCCTGCAGCACTGATTGTGCCACCCACATGAGTAGCCCTGTAAACATATCTCAGACCTGCTACTGCAGTGCCTGTGTGTGCAGTTTTAAACTGCCATTTCAACCTTGTAAGTGCATCTATTTGCCAGGCCCAAAACTTCCCTTTTACTACTGATAAGTCACCCCTGAAGTAGGCCCTAGGAAGCCCCATGGGCAGAGTGCAGTATATTTAAAAGGTAGGACAAGTACTGCTGTATATTATATGTCCTGATAGTGAAATACTACTAAATTTGTTTTT
The DNA here is from genome assembly GCF_031143425.1 of Pleurodeles waltl. NCBI lineage: Eukaryota > Metazoa > Chordata > Amphibia > Caudata > Salamandridae > Pleurodeles > Pleurodeles waltl. The sequence continues at coordinate 1,167,950,158 of NC_090447.1, read as the reverse complement.
CACATTTGCATGGCCTATCCCTCTCTATCATGTGGATTGCCTTGAAATACCTTTTAGGTGTAATTTCCCATTGGGAGCAGATAGAGATGTGGAGTTTGGGGTCTCCGAGCTCACAATTTAAAAATATATCTTTTGATAAAGTTGGTTTTTGAATTGTGAGTTTGAAAATGCCCCTTTTAGAAAGTGGGCATTTTCTTCCTCAGCTATTCTGTGCCTCTGCCTGTCTGCTGAATACACACCTGGGTCAGGGCGACAGTTGAAAAATTTGTGCCTTCACTCTAGGGAGTCACACAAAGGGACCTGAGGTGTGCCCTGTACCAGGCTGATAGGTCTTCCTGAGCTAGAATGGTGGGAGGAGCTGACACATTCCTCCAGGCTTGGATGGTGTCTACTTCAGATGCCTGGGTATTGGGCATCTTGGTGAACGGCTACAAGATCAAGTTTGGGGGAGTCCCTCATGCTTCAGGGGTGCAACTACTCCTTGCCCCTCCAACTCTGTGAAAAGGGAAGCCTTGTCTCATGGGATTCGCTTTCTCATATATGGAAGAAGACCAACCTGGAGGTCCCTCCAGAGGGGCAGAGGGTTCTATTCTATCATCTTCCTGTTGGTGAAATCTACCAAAGGCTTCCAGCTGGTGTGTGTCATGTCCCCTTCAAGATATAGACATTGCAGAGGATAATTCCACTGATAGTCAAGGGTCATCTGATGTGCACCTTGGATCTGCAGGGAGCCTGTTATCATGTACCGGTCCATCCTCACTCCCAGCAGTGTCTGTGGTTCTGTGTCTAGGAAACTTATTATCAGTTCAGAGTTCTGCCATTTAGCCTTGGGTCATCTCTGAGGGTTTTTACCAAGGTGGTGGCTCCCCTGATTACTTGTCTCCATCTCCGGGGTTCCCACCCCATCATTGTAGCATAATATTCAAGATCTCCATGTGGTGTTTGCCTCTCTTAGGGATCATGGCTTCTTGCTGAACTGGGAAAAGTGTCAGCTCGTTCCCTCTCAAGATCTAGAGTTTATTGGGGCACAGTTTTGCACCAACCACAACAGACTCTTCCATCCAGCTACCAGGGCCATGGCCCTGCTGTCCTTAGCTCAAGAGGTGATGATCCTATCTTCAGTTCCATCCGCAGTTGGCTTTGTTTGTTGGGATATATGGCAGCTGCAGTTTTCATGGTCCCTTGGGCTCAGTTTCACCTCATGCCTTGGTGGATTCATCTGCTATCCTTCTGGGATCCATGAACCATTCACTTCGAGCTGTTGGTTCTGGTGCCTCAAGCAATACTTGTCGAGTTGGAGTGGTGGACAGTACGGGACAATCTCGCTAAGGGTGTTCCATTGCAGCCAGATCCACCCATGGTCCTGACTATGGATGATTGTGCCTTTTGGTTGGGGAGCGACCCTGGGGGCAGGTCTCTGCAGGCTTGGTGGTCTCATCAGGAGGGGAGATGCTCATCCAATTGAAGGAAACTGATGGCTGTCTTCAGGACAGTGATGGGCTTTTGCCATCTTCTGGTGGTGCACAACGTGGGGGTAGGCTTGGACAATTAGGTGATGGTGGCATATCTCAACAACCAGGGGGGATCTGTTCCATGTCCTTCAATGTGATGGTTCTGCCTTTGTTCCTATGGGGAGAGAGGTATCTTGAGTCTTTGGTGGTAGTTCATGTGAGGGGAAGGACAATGGGGTAGTAGATGCACTCAGTCGGTTCTTTCTTCTCTCGGAGGAGCTCTCTCTCACCCTGGAGGTGTTTCTACAGGTGTGCACTAGGTTTTGTATGCCTTTCCTGGACCTATTTGCTTCCTGGCACAATGTTCGGGTTCCCAGGTTTTGTGCTCACAGCCAGCAGGACGGCGTCTGAGAGATGGATGCTCTTACGGTTCCCTGGCCGGAGCATCTGTTGTATACCTTTCCGCTGATTGCTCTCATTCCTAGGTTTCTGGTTCTGTTGATGGGGGGATCCAGGGTGGTGGTTCTGGTGGTGCTGTTTTGGCCACATCATTCATCGTTTTCCACTCTCAAGCTAATAGCAGTCCAGGGCCCATAGATTATTCCCTGCTCCCCTTATCCTCTGCAGTCAGTGGCCTTTCTGGCTCTAAAGCGTCTTCGTCTTTTGGTCTGGAAGTTGGAAGGAGGGGGTTGCAGGGGACCCAGTAGGCAGCTATCAAGGCATTCCACTCTCCTTGGGGAAACCTGGCCGATGTGGATGATTTAGTGGCTAGTTTGTCACTTAGGGGCATATTTATACTCTGCACCGAATTAGTGTAATTTTTTTACTCTAATTCGGTGCAAAACTAACTCCATATTTATATTTTGGCGCTAGACCCATCTAGCACCAAATTTATGGAGCTAAAGTCATTTTTTTAACTTGGAAACCTAACTTGCCTTAATGAGATGCAAGGTAGGCGTTCCCGTGCAAAGAAATGACTCTATGGCCTTAACGCCATATTTATTCTCCCGTGCAAAAATGGTGCACAGGAGGGAGGAGGGGTCAAAAAATGGTGCAAAGATTACTTTGCCCTATTTTTTAATGCCTGGGTCAGGACAGGCATTAGGGGACCCGTTGGCCTATTTGCATAGTGGAACACCATGGAATAAGCCCATAGGTGCCCTCCCCAGGCCCCAGGGACACCTCCACCCACACCAGAGGGATTGCGGATGATGGGGACCCCCATCCCAGGTAGGTACAGGTATGTATTTTATTTTATTTTGTGAAGTGACATAGTGGGCCCCGAAATGGGCCCCCATACACAGCACAGGGTGCAATGGCCATGCCCAGGGGACCCTGGTCCCCTGTGCTGGCCACTCGGGTGGTGGGCATGGCTCCTGTCTTTTGTAAGACAGGAGCCATGTGGTATGGATGGTTTTGTGTCAGAAAATGACTCTAGGCAGGTTAGAGTCATTTTTTGACTCTAACCTAGCTAACGTCATTTTTTGGGGCAAAACCCCCTTCTTCCATACCGCCAGCCCCACCCGACTAACATCATTTTTTTTACACTACCCTACTCTTTGCACCGCTTGCACCATTCCAGAAATATGGTGCCCGGCTGGTGCACAGAAATGGTGCAAGCCGGTGCTAAAGTTTTTGGTGCAAAACTGCCTTAGTGCAGTTTTGCCCCAAAAGTATAAATTAGGGCCAACTCATCCCTTGGTGAAGCCTCTTTTTCTCTTTTGAGACTTGCCTTTGGTGTTGCGAGCTCTGGTGTCTGCTCCTTTTAAGCCCCTGGTGTTGGCTGACATTATTTTGTCACATACAAGGTGGTTGTCTTGGGCGCTATCATTTCAGCCAGCTGCATTGGTGAGCTAAGAGCGCTGATGGCTAGGGAACCCTTCCTGTCTTTCTCAGAGGATTAGGTGGTGCTGCGATTGGATTCTGCTCTTATTCCCAACGTAACTTTGCAGTTTCATTGTTCCCAGGAGGTGGTTTTGCTTGCATTTGTTGCAGAGTCTGAGGGTGAGGGGGACTTGGCTTGCTCCTTGTTGGATGTGAAAGGGCTCTGCAGGTATATTTGTAGAGTACAAAGTCTTCCCAGAAGTCTGATTTCCTGTTACTTTCTTTTGGCACCTCCTCCTAGGGGGGACAAGGCCTCCTCTTTGTCTATCAGTATATGGATCAAGCAGCTGATCGAGTTGGCTTATTCTTTGGCTGGGGTTCCTCCACCGATGAGGGAACAGGGGTGCTCGACCAGGGGGATTGCATCTTTCTGGCTGAGTTGAGGGGGTTGGTCCATTTATGAGATTTGCTGGCAGCTACCTGGGAAGCCTCCAATAATTTGTTAGGCATCATCGTCTGCAAAATGTGTTGGGGGAGGATACAAATTTTCAGTTGGGTGTTTTGCAGGCTATCCACTCTTAACCTGGCTGTGTTATGCCTGTTTTTTGTTAATAAATCACTTTTGGGTGCTGCTTCCTGGTGTTGTGTCCTTTTGTGGTTTCCTGTTCTTTGTTTCCGAAGGCCGGAGTTCTGGCTCTGATATTCTCCATAAGTAAAGAACAGAATAAGGACTGGAGGGACCTGGGGGGGGGGATGGGGGTAATGTCCTATTGCTTACTGGTAATCTTCATTACTTCTGGTCCTGTAGTCCTTGTGCCATTCATTATGCCCCACCCTCCTTTCTGGACAGCTGGCATTCATGTTTGGGGGCTTGGTAGTTCAGAGCAAATACTGGGTAGGTATGTATTATGTACTCCCACTGGGAGGGGGTGGGATAGGTGTTCCAGCATTTTGTCTGTCGTTGAAATAGGGATTATCTCCATAAGTAATGAATGAGAAGAGAACCACAGGACCAGGAGTAATGAAGATTACCGGTAAGTAATATAATATTTATTAATCTATAAAATAGATTGTTTCTGAAACAGTGAAACAATGGAAAAGTGAAACAAATATGTGCTTGATAAACACTAAAAGAAGGTGTCTTGAATCACAAGTTCATTTTGCTCTCCTTATAAATTAATATTCTAAGATACAACAAGGATATCTTTCAGTTATGAACTGTCATTTGTAACAGTGTATCCAATTAATAAGGGAGGTATTCGATGTACTGCTCTAGAAAGGTTATCAAGGCTGGAGAGTTAATGCTGATAGGAAGGACATACTACTTTCATCTCCTAATGATTATCGGGGTCGGACTGGGGCAGAAAATAGACCCAGGCATCAAAAGTGGCCCTGTTAGTGAATTAGGTAGCTAAAAAAGTGGCAGATGTTTGCAACTAGGACACTTTTAAACTTTAAAAGACACATTGTATACATATTTGCAGTATATGAAAGACTGCATTGATCTGAGTTTGTTACAGGCAATGTTATAAGGTTATTACAGTCGAGTTCTGACACCACAATACCTTCTGCCAGAGCCAGGCGAAAGGCAGGTCAGGTCACAAGACATAATTAAAGGAGTTGCTTTAAGCTTTTTTTCTTCTGCTCTATTTTAATAGCTTACAATGACAAGCAGAGAGAATATGTTTCGTTTTTGCACTCCATAGATATAAAAAAAAAGCTAGAATCTTTCTGCATTTTCTACATGTTCTGAGCTACTGCAGCTTTTTGTTTAAAAAAACTGACTTGTATTGTGCTGATTCTAATATCTGTTTGCAACACATATCTAACAGTTTTTTGATGTGTTTAGTTTTGCACTAGAGGTTTTATTTTCATTCTTCATGTCTGCAAACATGCTCACTCTTTCATATGAAAAAGCTACACACCAAGGTTTTAAGTGGTTTGTGGCAGAGGTGATTGTGTGACCATGTATTATATAAAGGAACTCTGTCTTCGGCCTCATTCCTCTACATAGTTATGGAACTCCTCGGTGACTTGCAATAGCCTTATAATATAAGACAGGGGTACTTTATGCCTTATGTAATATATGGGATTTTGTAATCAATCTCTAATTTCTTTTTATTAGCGACTTATGACACACCCAGTCACTGCTTATAAAGAAAAGACGTTAGAACTCAGCTCATATAACTCTTTATAGTTGAGTTCAGACATCACAATGCCTGCTGCTAGAGCCAGCAGCTGAGGTGGAAGGCAAGTCAGGTCATGGAGCACAATTAAAGCAAGTGTTTGAAGCAACGAAAAACAGAACATTGCTTTTCTTTCTTCTGCTCTATTTTAATACCTTACAGCGACAAGCAGAGAGAATATGTTTATTTTTTTTAATCCTTAGATAGAGAAAAGCTAGAATTTTCTGCATGTTTCTACACATTCTGAACTACTGCAGCTTTTTTTAAATACTGACTTGTGTTGAACTGTTTCAAATGTTGGCTCAAAACAAATATCTAACAGGTTTTTTATATTTAATTTTGCACTAGAGCTTTTATTTTTATTCTTTATGTTTGCAAACATTTTTAGTTTTAGTGGTTAGTGGGAAAGGTGATGGTGTGGCCAAGTATTATCTGAGATAAAGTACCCCCTACTGTACATAAGGATATTTCAAGTCATTTTGGAGCTCCATAACCTTATTAAGGAACTCTGCCTTTGGTCTCGTTCATCTATATGGTTATGGAACTCTTCAGTGACTTGCAATATACCTATAATGCATGTCAGGGGGTACTTTATCTCTTATATTTTTCTAAGTGTATGATTAGGTGGAAATATGTGCTCCTGGCAATATTATATGGCAGTAATGCTTTTAAGAGGTACACATATGATGATTGAATTCATAAATAAAATGAATAATTTGCATTGCTGACTTTATCAACAAAATGTTGCATTCATATTTATCGAGAGAACCAGAAATTTGACAATTTGCCTACAAACACAACTTTTTTTAGTGGTGAGTTTTCAGTTAATCTGGGGAGCAGCATCAGGATTGGCTGGGCGCTCCCAGGCAGACTGGGAGCCTGTGCAGGCTCTCTCCAGCCTAGCAACTAAGTTATATCCAGAATATATTACATTTCTACACATACATTCCAGATTCCGAGCTACAATGTTAAAATCGACTGAATTTTGCATACAGAAATAGTTCTTAAAATTGCAGAACTACTGTCAGGCTTGCTGAGTTTTGTGCATTCTTGTCACCTAGTAAACGGGAAATAGGTGTTCCCAACCCAGTGGCAGAGACATGAGCAGGGCTAATGGTGTATATTAAAGGTTGTATATTTTTGGGCATTTACGGATATTTACATCACTTTTCCTATACTTATTTATATTTCCTTAGATGCACCTAAAAGGTCCAGATGCAAGTTGTGGAGGAATCTGGGTTTCCATCTCAAGAAAAAAAGTTACAAAATGTAACAGTAATCATAACCTGAATACTTTGATATTCCCCTATATAGAAAATCTGTAAACATAAGGTTAATACAAACAGTCTTATGCCAAAGAAAACTACAGAAATCATATATTTCCGGAGAATTGTTGGTGGGCTCTGTGACCATTGCCCACGTAGGCAATCTAAGCAAGCTGTAGGTGTCAACCTTCACTTGCTGGGATTTAAAATCTTTTAAAGAGTCTATTGAATGTTAGAGCTTGAACCAAATAGCGGTACTATGTACAATTTCCTGTGACAGCAGGGACAGGAAGTGGAGGAATGAAAGGCACATGAAAACAGGGCCTTCTAGGGTAAGCATGGTAAGAGTCATGCTTCCCCAATTGCAAAAGAAACAGTTGTAGATAATATAAGATAGTTATTATGTAGTCCGGTCCGGATAATAATATCTTTGTGATTATCTGGTCCTTTGATCTTCGTACATCTCAGAAGGAGCATACAACAAATCCAGTTCCAAAACTCAATAAGGTCTAAATGGGCGGATGGATGTCTTTCAAAGAGTCAAGTGTTCTATTGTATGCCCTGGATTTTGGCGTCCTATGACAATAACGTTGTGTAAGTCACTTAGAGCGCTGAGGGTCAACTATTAAAATGTCTGCTTTGTTGATTTCCGGAAAAAACTAGACATGACTTGAATACATGCATCACTATATTTTTGTAACCCTTGCACAGATATCATCTCATTTTCATGCAAAAGTTTATTTTTCTATTTGTGTAGTCCAAATTTGTTTCTTGTTTTATAAATTCATTCCTGGCTTTCACCTTTTATAGACAGTTTATTGACAATTGAATCATGTCGTACCTGTTTTATCCATTTTTGTTTTATATTTTTAGGCAAAGGTATTTTTATAAATTTAGTAAATGTGATGGCATGTTTACAAGTTTAACCTGACTATGCGCTCACACTTCAAATGCCATAGAAATTCACTTAAAAAAAACAAAGGTTACAGAGACGTTTTAGTTAGGCTCACATTTTAAACGTACCAAACCATCGAAATTCACATCTTATAGTTAGAGTTATCTAAAGTAACTATAACTCGTTCCCTCAGGTAACTAAGGGCCAGATGTAGCAAACACTTTGCGACTCGCAAACGGCGAAAATCGCCGTTTGCGAGTCGCAAATGCGTGTTTGCTATGTAGAAATGCATTTTGCGAGTCGGAACCGACTCGCAAAATGCATTTCCGAGTCGCAAATTGGAAGGGGTGTTCCCTTCCTAAATGCGAGTCGCAGTGGTATGCAATTCCATTTGCCACCGCGTACGCGGTCGCAAATGGAGTCGCAGTTACCATCCACTTGAAGTGGATGGTAACCCACTCGCAAACGGGAAGGGGTCCCCATGGGACCCCTTCCCCTTTGTGACTGGACCCAAAAATATTTTTTCAGAGCAGGCAGTGGTCCAAGGGACCACTACCTGCCCTGAAAAAATCCGAAACAAAAGGTTTCGTTTTTTTTTTCTAAGTGCAGCTCGTTTTCCTTTAAGGAAAACGGGCTACACTTTGAAAAAAAAAACTGCTTTATGTAAAAGCAGTCACGGACATGGAGGTCTGCTGTTCCCAGCAGGCCTCCATCCCCGTGAGTGCCCTGCACCGCTATGGGGTCGCAAATTGCGACCCACCTCATTAATATTAATGAGGTGGGTCTTTGCGACCCCATAGCGACTCGCAGAAGGTGTCTGAGACACCTTTCTGCATCCCAAATTGCGACTTGCAATTTGCGAGTTGCAGGGACTCGCAAATTGCAAGTCGCAATTTGGGAGTTTCCTAAATCTGGCCCTTAAACTCATGCCCTCGTCATGCACTACTGATTACCCTACAAATTACAGCACTCATGACATCTTTGATAACATCTTTGATAACGTCATTATTACATCTGCAGTAAAATATTGGGCAGATAACTATGCATGGCAAGAGTGTGGCCAAACTCTGCAGGCAACCCCTTTAACCAACCAACCCTGCGCTCCACACGGTCTTCAGCTGTGAACAGTGGGGGTTGGCCACAGGGCCTAGCCTGCAGCTAGTCCCTGTGCCCAACCCCTATAACAACTGAACCCCGCATGGCACCCCCCTCCCAGGCCAATCTCGGCCCTGGGACCCAGCCTAAATATTTAATTTTTGGGGGGGGGGGAGAGTGGGCCACGCGGGACCCCTCCTCAAGCTGATCTTGACTGAGGGACCCCAACCACCTGGGGCCCAGCCATGTGACCTGGGTGCCCCCAGGGCACCCAGTGACAATGTTGAGGACTGTGGAGGGACCCTGAGGGCCTCTGTGAGCCCAGCTGGCTCCCCACCTCCTGAGCTGAAGCAGCTCCCTCTCTGTGAGAGCAGTTTCCTCTGCCTTCTTGCGTGCATCTTTGCAGCTACAATCTACAAAAAGTGACCCATTGCTTGATTGCGGCAGAAAAAACAGCGCATCACACCTCCAATGGTGACGCAGCAGCTATCCATGACAGCAGAATCAAGGACTGCGTAGCTTGACCACGACTCATTGCCAATGTTGACTCATTGCCAACGTTGACGCATTGCGTCTTTGCTGTTGACTCATTGCTCCATCAAAGGTACTGTTCACCAGACCCCGCATGGGTTCTGTAGTCGGGCTTCACTCCATTGCGGTCATCCTAGATTTTAGATTTCCACTGGTCCCTCGCGACCTCAAGTAACCTTTTGACTGCTTTTGACTTCTTAGCACTGTTTCCACATCTAGGGGCATATTTAAAAGCTGCTAGCACCACCTTAGTGCCACCATAGTCTCATTTTTGTGATACTAAGGTGTTGCTAAAGTGCCATTTTCCCGCGCATGCATTGTGCAACTTTGTAAACCCTTGTTCCATATTATGCCTGCGCCAGGCATAATGTATGCAAGGGTGGTATCCCCTGTTAGAAAGCCGAAAAAATGGCGCAAGGAAATCTGAGAGATTTCCTTGCACCATTGTTTTGGTACTTTAAATGCCTGCTCAGAGCAGGTGTTAAAAGGGAGGATACCATTATCTATAATGGGCCCCTATGTACTCTGCAGGAGTAGCACCAACATTTTTGCACTACTCCTGAAGAGTACATCAATAGCGTAAAACAAAATTACGCTATTGCCCCCTACCCTGTGCCACGGTGCACTGTATTTTAAACACGGTGGACACATGGTGGCGGTAGGGGGCATCAAGGGGCGCAAGAAAGTGGCACTGCACTAGGTGCAGCAACACTTTTCTGAAATCTGCCCCTTAACCTTTAAAAATTCATATCTCGACTTCTACTTGTTGAATTATTGCTGTTTTGATCGTGTTTTAATCAGATAAATCTTACCTATGTTTCTATCCTGGTGTTGAGCCTTTTTGAGCCATCTGTCATTATGTTACTAGAATTAAGTGTTGCACAAATACTTTACACATTGACTCTCAAGTTAAGCCTGACTGCTCTGTGCTAAGCTACCAGAGGGTGAGCACAGGTTCATTTAGGGAGAGTAACTGACTTACCCTGACTAGGATTGTGGTCCCTACTTGGATGGGGGCGTATCTCTGCCAACTGGAGACTCAATTTCTAACTGTATGAGTTGTTGGGGTGTGAGAGAGTGTACGAGTGGGTCTGTGAGTGGGTGTATGTTTAGCGTTTCGTCCATCATCTGTTCTTTTTTATATTTGTAAGCTTGACATGTCTCATTCCCTGTATCTCTATCCTTGGAATTCTTGTTCTGTTATGTTTGGTATACTGTGCTTGCTCTGCTGTGATTGGCTGCTATAGTATGTTTGTTGTACTTATTTTGTTACCACTGTTACAAATGTTTAGAATATTTTGTTATTTGTTGTGCACAGTATGTTATGCATGTTTCTTGTGTTTTTACCATTAGCTCTGCTATGCGTGGTATGTTCTGTTTCTGGGTTAGCCATGTGTCGTCTGTTACTTTTAGCGTGCCTGCATTGATGTGCTTTTTGTGCTGTTTGGTAGGTTAAGCGCTGTCTCTACTGTTTTCATAGTTCATATAGCGTGTGCTGACTCGCATCTAGGTTCTGTCTTCCGTTCACATTCCTTTAAGTAGTGGACGAGTTCTTCGCTGGACTTTCCTGGACATGACTTCCCCAGGGACCCTACCCTCTCCTCCATGCCCTCCGTTGACAAATGTACCCAGCACTGTGCTGGAGTCTAGTACAGAGGAGGGCGCCAAACTTCAACACACTAAACACAGCAGGATATTACGTGGATGCATGAGGTAGCTGCTGTCGTGTCACATATTCGGGCAAGCTCCATGCACGGGGGCAGCTTGAGCTATTAACTCGGGGCATGCTTCATGCATGGGGGCTCCTTGAGTCACATTACCTGCATGGGTCGGCCGCTTGTGCCTCACGTGCTGTGTAGGAAAGAGCAGGCATAACTCCCAAGTCCCAGATTTTAAAAGGATTTGTGGAGTTTTTGAGGCTGTGAAGGGTTCTTATTGTCACAATATTTATTAGCACCTCGGAAGAGAAACATAAATATATTCTGTTAGAGTCCTGGGCATGCGAAGGACAGTGTGGAATTATGCGCATCTGTGCATGTACAAAAATACAGAAAACAGCGAAAATGGACTCTTTATTTAAAAGAAAACCTTTAGGGATCATCCCCAAACTTATATTAGATAAAACAAGATCCACAAAGAACACGACAGTTAAAGCGTCCCCTTTATAAGGTTAATGCATTTTTCTGATGTAAACATTCAGGGCGAGCGTTGCCCCTTTATGTTTACCGCCACTGGTCACTTCTATCAGTCTGTATCTTTATTTTGTATTAATTTATATTTTGAATGTATGGCTGTGCATCTCTGTATTCCATGACACTCCCTCCCTTTCTGTAGTGCGCGTGGGTGCTTCACTCCACAGCACACGTGCACGAATACACACACGCACTTTCAGTGCCTCATAGGTGCCCTGGTCCCTGGATCATAGAATCCCCCGCACAGCGTACTAGCCTCCACTGCGCTGGTCCCCAACACCAGCAAAATAAGTTTATCTGCCAGGATGCACATTTTAACGACCTCTAAATAAAGTAAGAGTGAAGTTTACATTCTACTGAGATTACTCTCCCCTTCAGTCACTAATAGAGCCCCAACTGATGTTTCTTTGGATATGTACTTATCAATATTTATAGGAAATGTGCCTGCAGTAAACGATAGGTAAAGTGCACATGAACATATATTCATACACATACATGTGCATATATATATATATATATATATATATATATCTCAAATCAGGTGCATAAATTATGCAACAAAGAAAAGAGAACTTTGGGTAGCTTCCAAGTTTAGGTGGAGAGCAGTTCCAGTAAGGAGCACCCTGCAACACTCTAGATTTGATCACCTCAAATGTCTGTTTATCCAGCAAAATTTTTAAGTATATGGTAAGCACAGTGCTATTCACAGCAACCTAGGTATGGACAAAGTATTTTGCCATTTGTTCAACAAAATCTTTAAGTATAAGATTGACACAGTGCCATCCTCACCGTGCAGTAAACTTACAAATGCCCCACTCCATGCACTGTATTACAGCTTTGGACTGGTAAAATACCATCCAAGCCAATCTGGAATGAGCAAAAGCAACTCCTGACATGTGTTTCACTATTACTATAGCTCTTCAGAGGGGTTTAGCTTTGTCCAGATACCAGGGAGTACCCAGTATAAGTCAAAACGAAGTCCTTTCAGGACGAGATTGACACATAAATTATGCAAAAAAGAAGAGAGAACTTTGGGTAGTTCCCAAGTTTAGGTAGAGAGCAGCTTCAGTAAGGAGCACCATGCAACAACAGCAACACTTGATTTGCTAACCTCAAATGCCTGTTTATCTAGCAAAGTTTTTAAGCATAGGATCAGCACAGAGCTATCCACACCGAGCTGGAGAGGGACAAAGACTTTTGCCATTTGCATAGCAAAAGCTTTAGGCATAGGATTGACACAGTGCCATTCTCACCAAACTGTAAACTGACAAAAGCCATTCACCACTCCCAGCACAGTATTACAGCTTTGGACTGATAAAATACCATCTAAGCCAACCTGGAATGAGCAATATGTGTATATATATATATATATATATATACACCATTTATTTCATGATGTGATGTGTTCAGCAGAATATCTCTTTGCCACTTATAGTGCCTGGCTCTCCACTTTACATTCTCAAAAGTGGCCCTACGACGAAAGGAGGCGGCATGGATATACCGCTTACGTGCTGTTGATAAGGGGCATAACTGTGATGATGAAAACCATTATTTTCTTTAGATACTACTTTGCTTTTTAGTCGTCCCCTGTTTTAATGTGCCTGTTTTCTGATTATTGACTTCTCAATCAACACAACATCTGTGTTATATGTTTCTTATGTGTTGATGGTTACTTTGGATGTTTATTAGTATTGTCTTGTGGTGCCTTTTTTTCTTACTTTTAGTATTATTAGTTTTTATTATATCTTCACATTTTGGCTCTAGTTCGTTTCTTTTTTACTTTTTGTCTATTTCTTTCTTTTTTCTTCTTTTGTGACTGTTGTAGTGTTTATTATATCTATCTCCGTACCGAGTATATACAATTTACCATAAAATATATAGTGATTTGCCCATTCTAATATGGCCGCACTCTTTTTTGGGCTTATTCTGACCTCTTTGAACCTAGTTCAAGATGGCCGCGCCTCTCTTCTCTCCTCGTTTCTATTTCTAGTCGATATGTTTTAGCCGGATAGGTCTCCATGACAAAGCTCTGGCATTAGCGTTATCGGGAATTTGGGATTTCAGTACATATACCTGGAAACCTTTCTCACTCGGTTTATTTGGCTTGCGCTCAGCAGTGAGAACGCGGGCAGCTACCAGTTCATTATGATACCGCCTCACAGTTCGAGGTAAGTGTTTACTATCATGGGCAATTCCTGGTCATCACTTTGTCTCCGCTTTTGATAGACGGCGACTCAATATAGTTTTTTTTTTTTTTACTAGATTGTCGATTCTTTCATTTGCAGATAGTCGTTCCCATTCATGCTTAACTACGCTCACAAGAGAGCACGTGTAGCTGCTTGTCCAATTCTATATGGTGTCACATGATGTGGCAAAACGTTTTCTTTAAATATACGTTTGATTACGCTTGTTGTGTTTCAGGCATAATATCGTTTTTTGTTCTGTATGATGACAGCTAATTTATGATAATAGTTTTCGGACTTAATATATTTGTACTTGTTCTTTTGCATACAGTATGGGATAAGCACTTTAGTATGATTAATACGGATAAAAATATGGGTGCAGCCCATTATGGATTTATTGGCCAGTCTGATGAGGGATTGGGAGGGGCAAATCCGAATTTTCCACTCTCTGTCTTTATGATTATATGCATATTACTTACCATGCCAGCGGTAATTCATGTCTTTCCTTGTCCCTATTTGCCTGTTTAATAGCTTTTCATTCTCAGTTCTATTTTCTTTTGTTATCATTTTGTTATTATTCTTTTTTAGTCTATTCCTAGGTTACTGACTGCTTGTAGATATGCTATTTGCAAAGAATTACCATTAATGTGTGGAAAAATGAGTGACACTTATATCATAAGGTATGGCATTTTGTATTTACTTATATCTTTTTAAATATTGGAATCATGACCAGAACATACAATTTCTATTATTATTTGTTGCCTGTTGTCTGTCTCTTGGTACAAATGTATTGATCATGTCAGTTATTGTTGCCTCACCTTATCTTGACAAAGATCATGGCGTTGACAGTTTCTAAATAATGGGGAGTTTCGTCTCCTTTTTTCCTTTTGGCTGTTGGTTTTTGTTGTTTCTTGCCGTTACATCTATTCATATTGTGGGTCACATTTTTTTATATATGTTTTATTCGAATATCTTTGCATGGTTTTGTGCATGTTATGTCCATGTCATTACTGTTATATATGTTTATATATATATATATATTTAGACTCTTTTTGATTTTATTGTGTTTACGGCCCTGAAGAAGTCCTTCAATAAGGATGAAACATGTTGGCTGTTTTGTTTTTATATACAAGGATACTCTAATAAAAAGACAAAACTACGTTTGCTACAATATGGAATGAGTTGATTCAATTATTCTGAACTTTGTGGTGCACGTTCAAAGTTTTCCAGATTCAAAACTCTCCTGAGTTTGTACCTTGGTGGCAGGTACTGTGTTCAGTGCACACATTTCATGATTGATAACAGTTGTATCTTATAAATACTTTTTACAAGTTGGTGATAGGAATAGGTGCATTTTTTTCGTCATTTCGAACCCGCTGCCAGTTTTTGTCTATTTTTCACACGTGTCATTTATGTTCAGAATTTTTTACCTTACCTGCAAATCTTTTCTATCAGATTTGTGATGAGGTTAGGTTATGTGTATGTGCAAAGCCCACTATCTCCTGCAAGGGTATACTGAGGTCACAATTTCAACAACATGGTCAAGGATGGTGAAGTAGTAGTGCAGCATTTCAGTGACCACAATCCTCTCAGGATTTCTTTTAATTTCCCTGACACAATGCGGAAATCAGTGGGGGGTGGGCCAGTCTTGGTGAGACCTAAAGACCAGGGTAGACGACTCGGCTGGAAACAAGTTAATATTCGGCAATTAACAGAGAGGGTAGTGGGCAAAAATGTAAACATGTTTTTAGGAACTCTCCTGGCTGATTCTCCCAGCCCGGGGGAAGTCATGGATGCTATATCCAAAGTAAATAGAGCTTTTAAAGAAAGTATGACTGCAGCTGCCCAGCGTCTGTGTAAGGTACAGGGGGATTGGTTCACCAAGCCCTGGTACAAAGCCAACAATCTCTGAGGAAGGTCTTAAAGGAAAAACCAAGAGATGTAACACTTGTAAGAGATGCGAGGGCCCACTATAAATCAGTCCTGAGGACCAGGAAGCAACAACTTAAGGAGCGGGCCTGGGAGGACCTGGAAAGTGCAGCATTACTTCAGAATTCCGGCCTGTTCTGGAAGGTGGTCAACAGGGGCTCTATTGAGACGGAAACTTCTGAGGGTTTGGGTTGCAACATCACTCCTGAGACCTGGGGGGCCCACTTTTGTGGAATTTTCTCTGGGTGCCCTATAGGAGACCTAAGGGGCGATCAGCAGGGACACCCCCCAGATTTAGCTATTAGGTTTAACCTAGAAGAGGTAAAGGAGGCGCTGCAATGAATTGCTAGCCACAAAGCCCCGGGCCCGATACTAGTTCAATGGACTTATACAAATATTGTCCACAGCTGTGGGCACCCATTTTGCTTAATGTCCTCAATGCAGCGTTAGTGTAGGAATTCCAGCTACTTGGAGAACGGCATGTATTTTTCCTGTGTATAAAAAGGGCAATCGTAATGACCAGAAGTCGTATCGCTTGATCTCACTACTTGATTCCTCAGCAAAAATTCTGGGTCGGATCAACCTAAAACGTATTGAGGATTGGATGTTTAAAGATACAGGGGGTCATTCTGACTCCCGCCGGCCGCGGTAACCGCGGTGCCGGCGGGAGCCGCCAGAATACCGCTGCGCGGTCAGAAGACCGCCGCGGTTATTCTGTGTTTCCCGCTGGGCTGGCGGGCGACCGCCAGAAGGCCGCCCGCCCGCCCGCCCGCCCAGCGGGAAACCCCTTTCCACGATGATGCCGGCTCCGAATGGAGCCGGCGGAGTGGAAAGGGTGCGACGGGTGCAGTTGCACCCGTCGCAAATATCAGTGTCTGCTATGCAGACACTGAAATTCTCAGTGGGGCCCTGTTACGGGGCCCCTGCAGTGCCCATGCCATTGGCATGGGCACTGCAGGGGCCCCCAGGGGCCCCACGACACCCCATACCGCCATCCTGTTCCTGGCGGCCAAAGCCACCAGGAACAGGATGGCGGTCGGAATCCCCATGGCAGCGCAGCAAGCTGCGCCGCCATGGAGGATTCCCCAGGGCAGCGGAAAACCGGCGGTACACCGCCGGTTTTCCGTTTCTGACCGCGGCTGTACCGCCGCGGTCAGAATGCCCTTGGGAGCACCGCCAGCCTGTTGGCGGTGCTCCCGCGGTCCCCGGCTCGGAATGACCGCCACAGTCTTGTACAGGGTTCAGTACGGCTTCAGGGAATGGTTAGGTACCCTAGAGCAGTGCTTAAATCTGCTTATGCTGATTGGCAAGTATACACATGCCATGAGGGGCACCCTGTACCTTGCCTTTATGGACTTAAGTTGCGCCTTTGATAAGGTTAAATCGCAGCAAGCTCTGGGATAGGCTTCACCAGATGGGTATGGATTCTCACATTGTGGAGCTGCTCCGTTATCTCCATCCAGGTACAAATGCTAATGAGAGGTTTGGGCTGCATGGTGAAAGTAAGGAGCTGTTTGCATTAAATAGGGGCATGCGACAGGGGGGTGTTTCAGCCCCTACCCTTTTTTTGTTATATACAAATGGATTGTTCGATTTCTTAGCTGAAAGATGTAATGACGCTACTAAAATTAATGGCAAGAGTATTCCTGTACTGATATATGCAGATGATGCAGTTCTTATGGCCCGCACTATGAGCGGTCTGCGTGAGGCAGTTAAAGCATATGAAACTTTCATGACATCCTTAGACTTGGAGATAATCTGTAGTAAATCACATTTTATGGTCTATGGTAAACCTCTGAGGAAGGTGGGCACACTAAAATTAAAGGAGCAGGTAACTGGAAAGGCCAGGGCGCTCCCCCCGTCGCGCAGCGCACCCTGCAGGTGCCCTGTTCCCTGATTGCCGCTGCTGCCCCTGTTCGAGGCCCTCCTCAACCCGCAGGCCCTCGCCTGCGCCTCATCCCTGGTGGCCCAGTGGTGGGCAGTAAGGTTTGCTTCTGTCGTGTGTCTGTTTTTCTCCTCGTTGTTGTCTCTGTTGTGTTGCTGTTGTTACTGTCCCTGTTGTGCCCACTGTGTCCATTAGTTCTTGTACTCTGTATCTGTATCTGTAATTTGTATCTCTGTTACTCTATTACTCTATTGTTTACTGTTTTTGTTTTATCTGTGCGCTTGACCCCGCGCGTCTCTCTCCTCCTCTGACCCTCCCACCCCCAATCCATCGCCATCCGCCTGCTTCCCTGTTTTTTTATTCTTCTGTACTCCCCCTGCCCTCCCACCTCCCCCTCCCCTCTAGTTCCCCAGTGTTATTTTCCAACCCCCCTCCACCCTCGCCGCTCCCTCGCCCGTTTTTCCCGCCACTCCTCACCCCGCCCAGGCTCAGCTACGACGCTACGTCCCTCCACGCACTCAACAACGGCCGAAACCAAAACCAACACTGCTAGCAAGCCGCACCGAAGTACACCCACGGCCCGTTCACCTGCCGCACCTGCCACTTCTCCTGCGACCGAACCTCCAAACCAACGACCACCAAACCGAACCTCCTCCGCTGCATACTCCTCAACACACGCTCCGCACGCAAACACGCCGTAGAACTCTGGGACCGGCTCGACAGCACCGCCCCGGACGTAGCCTTCCTGACCGAGACATGGTGGAACGAATCATCCGCGCCAGACATCGCCATCGCCATCCCAGACAGATACAAGATCTCTCGCAGGGACTGCACCAACGGCTACGGAGGAGGACTCGCCATCATCCACAAATCCTCCCTCAAGGTCACCACCCACACCGACGACCATTTCAACACTGCAGAGCTTCTACACTTCCGGATCCACACCGACCCCAACACCACCCTCAGAGGTACGCTCGTCTACCGGCCCCTCCGGACCACGGGCCCAGTTCTGCGACTCCATCGCCGACCTCGCAAGCACCCATGCACTCGCCTCCATGGACTACATACTCCTTGGGGACCTCAACTTTCACCTCGAGAACAACAACGACCACAACTCCACCACGCTGATCAACAACCTCGCAAACCTCGGACTCAGACAACTTGTCACGTCAACAACCCACGCCGCCGGACACACTCTGTACGCCATCTTTTCCACCAGGGACCACGTTACCTTCAACGACACCACCGAACCCTACTGGACCGACCACCAGTGCATCCATTTCACCTACAACAAAAACACCGCACACCTCCACAGCCGCCAACTCCCCCGCCGCAACTGGGGCAAAGTCACCAAAGAACAACTCCTCAGCACCCTCTCCCAGAACCCACCGAACGAGCCCACCGACCCAGACACCGCGGCCTACAACTTCAGACAGTGGATCAACGACTGCGCCAACATCCTCACCCCACTGAAGAAACCCCCCAGCAACCCCACCAGCAAGAAAGCCTCCTGGTTCACAGACGAACTCCTGGCCTCCAAACGCGCCTGCAGGAAACTAGAAAAGAAATGGCTCCAAGAACGCACACCAGTCAATCAGGATGCCCTCAAAGACGCAACCCGCCGACACCACCACCTCATCAGGACCACCAAGAGGTCCTCCTTCAAAGACCGCCTAGACAACAACGCTCATGACAGCAAAGAGCTCTTCCGCATTGTGAAGGAACTATCCACCCCCAGCACCAACGTCAACGACATCCCTCGCCGCCTTCTTCTACAACAAGATCGCTGACATCCACAGCAGCTTCAACACCCCGACCGCACCCTCCTCAGTCACCACCTCGTACCCTAGCATCGCCAACCCCATCACCACCTGGTCCAACGTCGATGACGACACAACTCGCACAATCATGAACTCCATCCACTCCGGATCACCGACCGACCCCTGCCCCCACCAAATCTTCAACAAAGCCGACTCTATCATCGCGCCCCAACTCTGCAAGATTATCAATGCCTCCTTCGAAGCAGGCACCTTCCCAGAAAACTGGAAGCACGCAGACATCAACGCCCTCCTCAAGAAACCAAAAGCCGACCCCAAGGACCTCAAGAACTTCCGCCCCATCTCCCTCCTCCCCTACCCAGCCAAAGTCACAGAAAAGATCGTCAACCTTCAGCTGACACGCCACATCGAAGACAACAATGTTCTCGACCCCTCACAAACCGGATTCAGACGCAACCACAGCACCGAGACCGCCCTCATCGCCGTGACAGATGACATCAGACCCCAACTCGACCGCGGCGAGACCTCCACCCTCATTCTCCTAGACCTCTCAGCGGCCTTCGACACAGTCTGCCACCACACCCTACTGTCACACCTCCAAGAAGCCGGAATCCAGGAAAAAGCCCTAGCCTGGACCTCATCCTTCCTCACTGGCAGAACACAGACCGTTCGCCTCCCACCCTTCTGCTCAGAAGCCAACAACATCATCTGCGGCGTCCCCCAGGGCTCCTCCCTGAGCCCAACGCTGTTCAACATTTACATGGTCCCCCTCGCACAAGTGACCCGGCGTTTCGACCTCAACATCATCACCTATGCCGACGACACCCAGCTCATCCTCTCCCTCACCAACGAACCTCCCACCGCCAAAGCCAACCTCCACGAGGGTATGAAGGCAGTCGCCGACTGGATGAGAGATAGCCGCCTGAAGCTCAACACCAACAAGACAGAAATCCTCATCCTCGGGACCTCCCCCTCCGCCTGGAATGACTCATGGTGGCCCACCTCCCTCGGAACCCCCCCCGACGCCCACCGACCACGCCCGCAACTTGGGATTCATCCTCGACTCCGCACTCTCCATGGACAGACAAGTCAACACCGTCACCTCCTCCTGCTACAACACCCTCTGCACCCTCCGCAGGATCTACAAGTGGATCCCGACCGACACCAGGAAGACAGTAACCCACGCCCACGTCAGCAGCAGACTGGACTACGGCAACGCACTCTATGCAGGAATCCCAGCGAAACACCTACAACGCCTCCAACGCATCCAAAAAGCCTCAGTCCGACTCATCACCAACGCACCCCGCCACAGCCACATCACCCCTCACCTCAAAGGACTCCACTGGCTCCCCGTCAACAAAAGGGTCACCTTCAAGCTCCTCACCCACGCACACAAGGCACTTCACAACGCCGGCCCCTCCTACCTCAACGACAGACTCAACTTCTACACTCCGACCCGCCAACTGCGTTCCGCGAGCCTCGCCCTCGCCAACGTCCCCCGCATCCAACAAACCTCCTCCGGCGGCAGATCCTTCACCTACCTCGCCGCCAAGACCTAGAACATGCTCCCTACCACCTCCGACAGACCCAAGACCTACTCGCCTTCAGAAGACAACTCAAGACCTGGCTCTTCGAGCAGTAGCAGTCCTCCCCCCCCCCAGCACCTTGGAACCCTAACGGGTATGTAGTGCGCTCTATAAATATCTGTGATTGATTGATTGATTGAAAGGTGCAGGATTTTCCCTATCTTGGAGTGATTTTTGGTGATAAGGGAACTTGGAAATCCTGTATTGCCAAAAGAGGGAGGCTCTTTAACTCCACCGTAGGTGCCATGTTTGAATTTGCTGCCAGGGTAGGTAACAAACCCAGAAAGCCCCTGCTTGAGCTATACAGGTGCAAATGTCTTCCAGGTTTGTTGTATGGGGCCCCACTCTGGGGCTACATGAAAAATAGGGTCCCTGCGACTGAGGAAAACCGTTTTTGTAGAAGGCTATTAGGTGTGGGACAAAACAATTCTGGGTTTTGTTTGCATGTTGAGCTGGATCTGGATTTAATAGAAGACACCATTAATTTAGCTCCCATTTTATTGTGGATTTCAATTTGGTCGAATAGATTTGCATCCTTTAAAAGGGAAGTCCTGCGGGATTGTCTGCGATGCGATCACGCTAAGGAAATTCCCTGGTTGACTTATGTAAGAAAAGTAGCTAATGCATTGGGACTCGTAGACATCTTTGATGCACCAGAAGGTCTCTCCAGCATGGACAAAGGTGGGTAAAGAAAATTTCCTAAAAATGGCAATGTCCAAGAGGGAGGAGATGGAGCTAAGGAAGAAATCAGTGAGGGATTTTATTGTGATAAAGATGGGGGTGGGCCCAGAGACCTACCTCTTGGAGGTTAAAAACATATGGGAAAGGACCCTCATTACGCGATTTCATTTGGGGGTGATTAGAACTAAGCTGTGCTTCAAGTTAGGGCAGTTTGACCAGAACACCATAAAATTGTGTCCGTGTTATGGCGTTTCCCCGCAGACCCTAATGCATTTTACTATGTTTTGTGAGCTAGATGCACCTTTTAGGAAACAATATTTATTCCCTCTTTTGAGGGACAGGGGTTTTGTGCAATACCGTCCAGCTTTTATGTGGTTATGTATGACTTCTGATGTGTTGGTGTGGCGAGGGATTGGTCCCTTCCTAAAGGGAGCTATAACTTGGCAGAACAGTGTAAATTTGTAATCATGGTTTAGTGTTTATGTAAATGTTTATCTTACTGTGCAACCATCGATTTGAACAATGTAATCTTAAAAGCAATTTTATTTTAATTGATTTTAAAATGTAATTGGGGGCTATAAGGTCCAAGAGATTGTGATGTCTTGGTATTTATATGTTTTTATGGTTGAAAATGTTTAAATCGAATTAAGTGATATGATGATGATGGTATGTTATAGTGAGTGGTCTTGAGTTTCTGTTCTGAGCAGTATATTGAAAGCACACGTGTCATTTATGTTCAGAATTTTTTACCTTACCTGCAAATTTTTTCTATCAGATTTGCAATGAGGTTAGGTTATGTGTATGTGCAAAGCCCACTATCCCTTGTAAGGGTATACTGAGGCCACAATTTCACCAAACAATAAGTGGACCCTAGTACCACTGTCCCATAGGATTTGTACTCGGTTTAAAAGGCCTGGAAGTCAGAAGGGATGTATTCTACAGTAAGTGGGAATGGCTGCATCTGATCTAAGTGTCAGGGGATGCAATCTGCACAAAGTAGAAGGAAATGCAGCTTTGCCAGCTGCAAGAGGATGCATGTTATCTGCTGTCATAGGAATTCATCTGTACTACGAGGAAGTAGAAGCATTCATACCCAGTGGCAGGGGATGCAGGTTGGTGGGACTAAAAAGGGTGGGATGCATCAGGACTACGTGAGAGGAAATGCAGCTGCACTAATAGGAAGTAGATGCATCCTTAAGAAGCAGGAAGAGATGCATTTTTAAAAAGAGGAAGGAGGTGCATATGTACTTGAAGGGAGATACAGGAGCTGCATCACCTCAAAGAGCATGACTTCACTACTAACTGGATGGGAATGTATCTGTATTAAGTGGAAGGAGATGCATTTATACTAAGACAAAAGATGGAAGAGACACTTTCGGACTAAAAGGGGGGTGATGCTTCCATACTTTGGGCTAGATTTACAAGGCCCTGAGCCATATTAAAAAGTCCTGCAATCCTGCATTGCGCCACTTTGCGTCCCCTTGCGTCTCATTATGCCTGCATCAGGCATAATGTATGCAAGGGAGGTGTTCTGCCATTATGAGGCCCGCAAAAATGTCACAGTGAAATCTACAAGATTTCTCTGCAACACTTTTGGCTTAATTTTTAACGCCTGCTCAATGCAGGCATTAAAGTACACATCCATTGCAGCAAAGTGCCACAAAAGCACCAAAAATGTTGATGCTATTGTCCTAACTTGTGCCATGGTGGGTAGTATTGCAAATACGGTGCAAGCATGGTGTTGTTAGGTGGCAGTAGGGGTACGCAAGAAAAGTGGTGCATCAGGAACGATATGCCACTGTGAAAAAGTAGCCTCTTTCTAGCATGTTTACTCCCACTTTTGGCCTGTTTGTGAGTGTGTGTCAGTGTGTTTTTACTGTCTCACTGGGATCCTGCTAGCCAGGACCCCAGTGCTCATAGTTAAAACCCTATTTGTCAGTGTGTTTGCCTGTCTCACTGAGATCTTGCTAGACAGGACCCCAGTGCTCATAGTTTGTGGCCTATGTGTATGTTGTCAGTAATGCTTAACTGTGTCACTGAAGTTCTGCTTACCAGAACTCCAGTGCTTATGCTCTCTCTGCTTCCAAATTAGTCACTATAGTTTAGTGAATTCATATTCCAATTCCAATTGGCAAACTGGACCCCCCTTATAAGTCCCTAGTATATGGTACCCAGGTACCTAGGGCATTGGGGTTCCCTGAGATCCTTATGGGCTGCAGCATTTCTTTTGCCACCCATAAGAAGCTCAGACAAGCATTTCTTCAGGACTGCCACTGCAGCCTGAGTAAAATAGTGCACACACTATTTCACACCCATTTTCACTGCACTTAAGTAACTTATAAGTTGTCAACACCAGGGCAGTGCGCGCCCTATTGGCGACTAGAATGCAAAAACCCAGCACTCTCAAAACAACATAATTTATGCATTGTGCTGATAAGTTGTTGTTTAACCTTTTGCATTGCAGTTTAATCCTGAAGACTTATTTTTACTGTGTTTAAAAATACTGTTCATTTGCAATGTATTGCTGCAGGCTTTCAGAGTGTGTTAGGGTGTGGTCCCTTTCCAGGGCCTTCCAGAGACTTTCCCTGCAGCATGCCTGGGTGTGGTTGTGGGCTGGGCCAAGACTCTATTAAGGGAGCCAGCCCAGCTCAAAGGGCTCACTATTCAGAGGTCCTGGTGCAGAGGAGCGGCTACTTCCTGAGCTCCTGTCCCGGTGACCTATTTGATCTTCCAGGCCTCTGCCCTTCAATCTTCATTGGTGATCCTTGTTCTGGGCGGTAAGACGGTGGTTGGGCTGACCTCCCGACGCCGTTATCGAGAACTTTCATATTCTTGGCCTAATTCTTTAATGATTAACAGATTAATTGGTGGCTTGCGAATCGGCAAGACGCGCGATTCGTTTCATGCTGATTTGATCTTGTTATTCATTGCGCACTACCATTTCTTGACATTTGTATAGTGCTTGCGAATCGGCAAGACGCGCAATTCTTTTCATGATGATTTGACTTTGTTATTCATTGCGTGCTACCATTTCTTGACATTTACATGGTGGCTTAAGAATCGGCAAAAGACGCGCGATTCGTTTCATGGTGCTTTAATCTTGTTATTCATTGCACACTGTTATTTTTTGGATTTACATTGTGGCTTACGAAACGGCAAGACGCACGATTCATTTACTGGTGATTTAACCTTGATATTCATTGCGTGCTACCATTTCTTGACATTTTGCATGGTGGCACTCGAATCGGCAAGACGCACGATTCTCTCTTCGAGCTTAATTTATGTTGTTCATTGTATGCCATTTATTCTAAGGCATTTATTAGGTAATATTCGAGTTGACAAGTTGTGTGATTTGTTTCCTGAATCCATATTGTGTTATTCATGGTGCACAATCCTTTTATGGTGTTTACTATATATATGAAAATCTGCAATGTGCGCAATTCGTGTTGAAACATTTCAAGAGAACACAGAAGACCAGAGTTTCTAGATGCAATATTGCATGGTCCTAGTATGCATTCTCAAAAAAAAGGATTCACATGACTGGTTTAGAACTTATTCAGAATGTTTTCCTGATTCTCATGTAAAGGAAAGTACTTGAATTTGAAAGTTTCATTTTATCCATCTTGATTCCCTTACAGGTATCCGGCCATCTCGAAATTTAGTAATTTTAAGCCTAATTCTTAGGTTGTTCATGTTTTCAGAATGACTAGGCTTAGAGTCATAGGGGGTCATTACAACATTGGCGATATAAGGCGCTTACCGCCGTGCAGAAGACCGCCAATACACCGCCGCGGCGGCGGTAGACCGCCAGAGCTATTATGACACACATCACGCAATCCGCCGAAACTCAGACACCCACACAATACCGCCACACCAAAGGTCAGCGATTAACATGCAGAAACAAATCCTCCACCTCCACGCCAACAGAAACACGCCCATGCCATTACGACCCACGAATCCACACGGCGGTCTTTCAACCGCGGTATTCCATTGGCGGTACACACCACCGCGCTCAAAATACACACATATCTCCAAAACACCGCCACATTGGACAATTCAAAATACACACACCTGAGACACATACACACACCACACCCACACATCCAATACAATATAAAACACACACCCACATCACCCACAAACCCCTACAACCAAAAATTCTGAGAGAAGGCGAGAGAGAGAGCACAGAATTGACAACCCCATCACACAGAGGCACACTACACCATCACCCAACCCACATCCACGCACAAAACACCACATACCACTACACTCACCACACTCATCACCACATACACCACCCCACACATCACACACACCACCCCATGGCACGCCAAAGACACCCCAGCTTCTCCGAGGAGGAGCTCAGGGTCATGGTGGAGGAAATCCTACGGGTAGAGCCACAGCTATTTGGCTCACAGGTACAGCACATATCCATAGCCAGGAAGATGGAGCTATGGCAAAGAATAGTGGACAGGGTCAACGCTGTGGGACAGCACCCAAGAAATAGGGAGGACATCAGGAAGAGGTGGAACGACCTACGGGGGAAGGTGCGCCCACGGTATCCAGGCACAACATCGCGGTACAGTGGACTGGAGGCGGACCCTCACCTCCTCCCCCTCAACTAACAACATGGGAGGAGCAAGTCTTGTCCATCTTGCATCCTGAGGGCCTCGGAGGAGTCGTTGGAGGAACGGACACTGGTAAGTCAAATCTTCACTATCATATCCCCCACCCTACCTGCATGCCACCCTCACACCCTCCCCTATCACCCTAACTCCTCACTAATGTACCCATAACACCAACTACACATCCCAACCCCAAGACCTGCATGACACAATTAAGCATGGACACCCATCACTAAAGCACGCCCACTGCACATACCCAGAACACCCCCCCAACCATCATCACACAAATCCACACACAGGAATGCTTGCACTGGGGTGAACGCACACCCAACCATTGCACCCCATGAAACACACACATGCAATAATCATGTACTTATACCCCCGCAGGAACCCGAAGGAACGTCACCACACCAGAGGGTCCAGACAACACCACTCCACCCCCAGAAGAGGCCCACAGTGACGAGAGCAGCTCTGCCCTACTGGATCTTGATGACCAGCCTGGACCATCGTGGGCCTCAGGACAGTCGGTTCCCCTTGCCCAGCCACAGGCCAACACCGAACTTCCACCCTCAGGTAACACCAGCACAGCACCCACCCAGCGGGCCCAAACCTCCCTACCCAGGACAGGTCAATCAGCGGTGTGTCCACCACTACAGGGCACCCAGGATAACCCACCACCCCAACAACAACAGGGCAGGGACCTGGGGGAAGTGGTAGTGGGCACACGGTCCAGGGGACGGAGGCACAGGAACGTAGGGGAACTGGGAGGGCTGCTGTGCGACAGAGGGAGGACAGGCAAGGGAACCTACTCTCCACGAGGCCCTCTCCTCCATCATGGGAGCCTACCACCACTCCCAGGAGACAATGGCAACGGTTCTGGACAAGTTGCAGGAGACCCTGCGTCTGCAGGAGGAGCAGTATTTGGGGTTCAGGGAGGAGCCCAGGACCATCGGCTCCGCCCTGGGCACCATCGTAGGGGTGCTGACGGACATTGAAAAGACCTTGAGGGACACCGTGGCACTCCAAGGGGCCCCTGACACTAGCCAGGACGACGAACTGCCCACCACCTCCGCCGGCGCTAGTGGACAGGACACCCCGCCACAGGACCACCACACCAGCACCCCACCCCCTGCAGACGGCGAACCACCCCGCAAGCGGTCCCTGAGATCCAGGAACAGGACAGAGCAAGATGGCAAGACCCCGACAGGAAATAAGACCACCCTGATTGTCCCCCCACTGTCCCACTTTGTTACCCTGTCCAAATCAGAACTGCCCCAGCTCCACTTCCAATGGCCAGATGTGCAATGTACCTGTGAGACTAATAGACTGGACTCTGCCATGGACATTCCTCCACCATCACCCATCCCCATTTCACAACCCCCCTTCATTTTTTAGCACTTAAATAAACACCCTTGAAACACTAAAAAAACTGGAGTCAGTCTATCATTTTGAACTTTGTATTGTCAATTACAGTGTCAAAATGGGTTACCCATTGGAAGGCTAACATACCAATGTCACACATCACAAGCCCTTCAAGGATGCAAGCAGTTGACACGTAGGTTACCACATTTGTGAAACTGAAATGGAAGGGGACAACTCATTAACAAATAGTGAGTGAAATGTCGGTACAGGATAGAGGTAGACGTGTGAAAGTTAATATAATGTGAAACCTGAAAATGTACTCACATCTGTTTCACTGGAAATATTGCTGTATGACTGACTCCCTGTTGTCGTTTTCTTCTTCCTCAGCTTCATCCTCATCACTGTCCACAGGCTCCACAGGCTCCACAGCTGCTACAACACCGTCATCTGGATCATCCTCCTGCAGAAAAGGCACCTGGCGTCGCAATGCCAAATTATGGAGCATGGAGCAGGCGATGATGATGTTGCACACCTTCTTCGGTGAGTAGAATAGGGACCCACCTGTCATATGGAGGCACCTAAACCTGGCCTTCAGGAGGCCGAAGGTGCGTTCGATAACCCTCGTAGTCCGCCCATGTGCCTCATTGTAGCGTTCCTCTGCCCTGGTCCTGGGATTCCTCACTGGGGTCAGTAGCCAGGAAAGGTTGGGGTAACCAGAGTCCCCCAATAGCCATACACGGTGCCTCTGGAGTTGGCCCATCATATCAGGGATGCTGCTATTCCACAGGATGTAGGCGTCGTGCACAGAGCCAGGGAACATAGCATTTACCTGGGAGATGTACTGGTCTGCCAAGCAGACCATCCGGACATTCATGGAATGATAACTCTTCCTGTTCCTGTACACCTGTTCCCTCCTGTGGAGGGGGACCAGAGCTACATGGGTCCCATCAATGGCACCTATGACGTTGGGGATATGTCCAAGGGCATAGAAGTCACCTTTCACTGTAGGCAAATCCTCCACCTCAGGGAAAATGATGTATCTCCTTACGTGTTTCAGCAGGGCAGACAACACTCTGGACAAAACGTTGGAAAACATAGGCTGGGACATCCCTGATGCTATGTCCACTTTTGTCTGAAATGACCCACTTGCAAGGAAATGGAGCACTGACAGCACCTGCACGTCAGGGGGGATTCCAGTCGGATGGCGGATTGGTGACATCAGGTCTGGCTCCAACTGGGTACATAGTTGCTGGATTGTGGCACGGTCAAACCGGTAGGTGACGATTAAATGTCTCTCTTCCATTGTCAACAGGTCCACCAGCGGTCGGTACACCGGCGGATTCCGCCATCGTCCCATATGGCCCAGGTGACGGTGCCTAAGAAGGACAACAGCGAAGAAACAGTCACTATTCCTCCAGGTATGTACCCACAGTCACACACAAGACTACACCAGACAATTAACCCTTCCTGGATATGTTTTGAGTGTAGGCCTCGGTATGTGTGACGCAGTAGTAAATGAAGCCATGTGGGCCCCTGAAATGGCGGCTGCCTGACCTCTAAACTGGGACAATGGGATTGTGGTGTAATAGCGCTGGCGTTGCACACCGTCGCGGTAGGCGGTCGTAGACTTCTACCATTGCCATGTAGGCCATATCCCAGAAATTGCATGTGCGGAGGCCAGGAGCACGGCGTAATGCAGGGGGCTGCTGTGTCTGTATTGTCCACCAACGGTTGCAGTATGCCATGCACTCAACCTGTCTTACTTCTGTTCCCCCCCCCCTTTTCCTGCTCTCCCTGTTCTTTTGTGCAACAGCATCATCAGGCGGAGGTACAGTAGCACCGGAGCACGAGGGAGCTGCATCCCACATGGCCATGGAGGGCCACACCACAGACTCTGAATGCACCAGTGGGACGGAGGGCGAGGGGAGCTTCACGTCGGCCACCGGATCACCAACCAGCGACACGGACTCGTCCGCCAATGGGAGCTCCCCTGTGGTGGTGACACCATCTGTGCGCCCCACTACTACAGGTACAGATGCCACCTCCCCTACCAGCACCGCCCTCCCAGCAGCCCTTCAGCGTTCGCCCCATGCCCGCTCACCCAGGAGGGTGGGCATCACCTTCGCCCCAGGCCCCTCAGGCCCTGCCCCAGTCACCCCTGCTGCCCTCAGTGAGGAGGCCATTGACCTCCTCAGGTCACTCACTGTTGGGCAGTCTACCATTGTGAATGCCATCCAGGGTGTAGAACGAGAGTTGCAACACAGTAATGCATTCCTGGAGGGCATTCATTCTGGTCAGGCTGCCCTTCAGCGAACCCTGCAATCTCTGGCCTCAGCACTGAAGGCAGCCATTGTCCCTGTGTCCAGCCTCCCCCCTCCAACTTCCTCCACCCAGACCCAATCCCCTGTACCCCAGCCCATCCCAAGCACACCTACAGACCAGCATGCACACAAGTCAACACCCAAAAGAAGCTCAAGCAAACATAGGCACCACACACACCACAGGCACTCACACAAGCATCACACCCATACAGATACAGCAACATCCACTGCCTCCACTGTGTCCCCCTCCTCCTCTTCTCCCTCCTCCCTCCCTGTCTCGTCTACACACATACCTGCATGCACCACATCTACAGGCACTAGGACTCGCACCAGGACAACCAGCACCACAAGGCGATCACCTGCACTCACCACCTCCACTCCCATTTACACGTCCCCTGTGTCCTCTCCCAGTGTGTCTGTGACGCCCCCTCCCAAAGTACACAAACGCCATCAATCACTCACTCAACATCCATCCACCTCACGACAGCCTCCAGTACCTGCACCTGCACCCAAAACACCTAAAGTGACACCTCCTACAACCACCTCCTCTTCCTCCACTCCGAGACCCCCTCCAGCTACCCATCCCAGTGTCCGTCAGAAACTGTCCCTATGTCAAATTGACCTTTTTGCCCCCACCCCCCCTCCAATTCATCAGTCCCGTCGTAGCGCCTCAGCCAAAAAGCCTCCAGTACCAGTGGTGCGTGTTCCAGGTTTTTGGAGTGCACCGTCCACCAGGGCAGGCAGTAGGACTCAGAGCCAAGGCACTTGCAGCCCACCCCCTGTAAAGGCTCTGAAATTGGGGAGTGGACGACGGGATCGTGTCAAGACTCCTGGTGGGGCTACAAGTGAAATGGGACTGAAGGCGATTGGTGAGTCAGCTGTAACTCCTAAGAAGGTGGGGAAGGTCCAGAGGAAGTCTCCCCAGCCTGTTGTGAGTGTCACGGTGGAGAAGTACGCCATCATTTCCGGCGGTCCAGACACAACCGCCAGCACCGTCGTCACTGGTCCAGAGCCCACTGCCAGAGTCACAGCCCAGAAGGGCCCAAGTATCGTTACTGGTCAGGAGACCACCGCCAGAGTCACAGCCCAGGAGGGCCCAAGTATCGTTACTGGTCAGGAGACCACCGCCTGAGTCACAGCCCAGGAGGGCCCAAGTATCGTTACTGGTCAGGAGACCACCGCCGGAGTCAGTGCCCAGGAGGGCCCAAGTATCGTTACTGGTCAGGAGACCACCGCCAGAGTCACAGCCCAGGAGGGCCCAAGTATCGTTACTGGTCAGGAGACCACCGCCAGAGTCACAGCCCAGGAGGGGCCAGGATGCCACAGCCCCGCTGGCCAATGATGGAACGTTATGCCACACACCAATGCCCAGTGTGGAGATCGTCATGCCACACACCAATGTCAGTATCAGAACCGCCATGGCAAAGCACCGCTGAACAGGGCAAAGACCGACATGGCAAAGCACCGCTGAACAGGGCAAAGACCGCCATGGCAAAGCACCGCTGAACAGGGCAAAGACCACCATGGCAAAGCACCGCTGAACAGGTCAAAGACCGCCATGGTAAAGCACCGCTGAACAGGGCAAAGACCGCCATGGTAAAGCACCGCTGAACAGGGCAAAGACCGCCATGGCAAAGCACCGCTGAACAGGGCATGCACCGTGTAGGAATGAATGTACCGCCACATCAGGCATCCTTATCCCATGTGCAGCTGGGACAGTGACAGAACAGGAACTTTCACGGGGAGACTCATCCAGTCTGGGCACCAGTCCCCCTCCAGAACCAGTGGAGACCTGCATCTACTTGAGAGACTGTGGCATTGCACTCCCCAGGATTGAACAGTGGGCAAACCAGCCACTGTAGAGACTTGAGAGACTGTGGCTTTGCACTCCCCAGGATGGCACAGTGGGCAACCCACCCACTGTAGAGACTTGAGAGACTGTGGCTTTGCACTCCCCAGAATGGCACAGTGGGCAAACCACTCACTGTAGAGACTTGAGAGACTGTGGCTTTGCACTCCCCAGGATACATCAATGGGCATGGAGCCCCGTTGTGGATCTGGCTTTGCAGTCATCCGGCTGAGGTGCCCCCCCTTCCCTTTCCATGAGGTGCCTGTAGTGTTTCTATCTGATGCCCCGGCAGTGTTCTCTCGGATTTTGGTCAGGTATCTATTGTGGGCCTCACCCATGCATTTTTGGACTGTTGGTGCACGGACATTGTTGTGTACAAATCTGCACTACTTCTTGTATTGTATATATAATTATGAGTGATTTAGAGATATATATATGTATATTTTGGTATGACATGTATATTGGCACATTACAATGTTTGGCCGCAATTCGCTTTGTCTTTGCATTCTTCCGGGGGGATTGTGGGTTGTTAATGTGATCTTTTTGACTGCATTGGTGTGTATGTTGTAATATGCGAGGGTGGGGTGTTTGATGGGTGTCCCCCTGACTTTTGCCTCCCCCCTCCCCCGTGTCGTAGATGCAGTACTCACCGGTATCTTCTGCGCCTACGTCGCTGTTGGTCGTAAACGAGCAGAAAGACAAGGGCAGGTAGTATTTGGAGTTCCGGCTCCATGGAGTCGTCGTTCCTCGTGGGATGTGTTCAGTTGAGCGTTTTCCCATAGCATAAGCTGTTTCCGCCGTGTTTTTATCCACGGTGAATCCGCCCCGGAAAACGTGGCGGATTGGCGGGTTGTAATGGTGTGGGCGGTACATTGTCTCCCGCCTGTCTGTTGGCGGTAACCGCCGCGCTGCTTGTCTGTACCGCCGTGGCGGGCGGTGTGTTAAAGTGGCTGTCTTTGTTGGCGGTTTCCGCCAGGGTCATAATTCCCTTTTTTTGTCCGCCGGCCTGTTTGCGGTATTACCGCACCTTTTCCACCGTCCGCCAGGGTTGTAATGACCACCATAGTCTAGTATTGATTTAATGAGATGTAATTTTCATATTGTGTGTTTTAACCTTTTTCTTACTACAGATCTCCTTCCCAGCTGTTCCCTTCCTAATCCCCTCTTCCCCTCTTGAACTCTCTTAGCCTCTGTGATTTATCTATCAGAGTCTTGGAGCTGTTCAGTGGTGGACGTGTTGGGAACGTGCGCAGACCCTGAGGATCTGGTGACTCTGACATAAGTCACCTATATGTCTAACCTTCATTTACTGAAGGCTAGTTGCAAAATTACTAAGTTTGACTAGCAAAGGTGTCCCCATGCTGTCCAGGGCCAATTTCCTGGACTTTGTGAGTGCGGGGATACCATTACATGCGTGCACTACATATAGGTCACAATGGTAACTCCGAATATGGCCATGGGAGGTGTCTAAGATTATGGAATTCTCCCCCCATTCCAAATCTGGTATTGGGGGCCAATCCCATGCATCCTGGTGGCTCCACCATGAACCCCCAGTACTGCCAAACCAGCTCTCTGAGGCTTGCACTGCAGCTACAGCTGCTGCCACCTCACAGACAGGGTTCTGCCCTCCTGGCGTCTGAGCAGCTCAGTCACAGGAAGGCAGAACACTGCATTTCCTTTGGGAGGATGGTGTTACACCCTCTCCCTTCGGAAATAGGTGTTACAGGCTGGGGAGCGGTAGCCTCCCCCAGCCTCTGGAAATGCTTTGAATGGCACAGATGGTGCACTCCTTGCATAAGCCTGTCTATACCGGTTCAGGGACCGCCAGTCCCTGCTCTGGCATGAAACCGGGCAAAGGAAATGGGAGTGACCACTCCCCAGTCCATCACTATCCCAGGGGTGGTGCCCAGAGCTCCTCCAGTGTGTCCCTGGCATTAGCCATCTTGTTTTTTAAGGTGTGGGGACACTTTGAAGATCTCTGAGCGGCCAGTGCCAGCAGGTGATGTCAGAGACCCCTCCTGATAGGTGCATACCTGGGTAGGTAGCCAATCACCCCCTCAGGCCTATTTAGGGTCTCTCCTGTAGGTTCCTCTCCAGATTCAGCTTGCAAAACCCTTCCAGGAATCCTCTGCATCCTCTGCTTCAGCTTCTGACCATCGGATCAACCGCAGACTGCTCCAGGAACCGCTGTGACGCAAACAGCCTACATCCAACATCTCAACATGGGATATCTCCTGCACCACGCAGGGACCCGCATCCATCCATCTTCTTTGGTGCTCTTCAGCAGACTTCTTCTAACCGGAGAATCCTCTTTTGCACAATCTTCTAGTCCGACCTGGTTCTGCGACTTCTGGACTTGGTCTCCTCTCTTCACAGGTCTTCAGGTCCAGGAATCCACCATTTGTTGCTTGCAGTCTTGCTTGGTTCTTGCAAGAACTCTGATCATGACTTGTAGTGTGCCCTGAGGAAACTTGTACTACTTTACTTCTACTTTCCCGGGCTCTGGGGTGGGGTATTTTACTTACTTTTGCTGTTCTCTTACACTCCCAGCACCCCTCTACACACTACACTTGCCTAGGGGGGAATTCTTGATTCACATTCCACTTTCTTAGTATATGGTTTGTATTGCCCCTACACCTATTGCATTCTATTGTATTTTCTACTGTTTGCACTATTCTATGACTATTTACTTACCTGATTTTGGTCTCTAGTGTATATATTGTGTATAATACTTGCCTTCAGAAGGAGTATTGCCTCTAAGATATTTTTGGCCTTGTGTCACTAAAATAAAGTACCTTTACTTTTGGTAACACTGAGTATTGTCTTATTGTGTATAAGTACTGTGTAACTAGAGTGGTATTGCAGGAGCTTTGCATGTCTCCTAGTTCAGCCTAAATTGCTCTGCTACAGCTACCTCTAGACAGCCTAAGCTACTAGAACACTGCCTGCATTTCACTAATAATGGATAACTGAACCTGGTATAAGGTGTAAGTACCTTAGGTACCCACTACAAACCAGGCCAGCCTCCTACAGCCACTTTTGTGTGTAAATCTGTCCCTTAGTGGGAAGTATATATTATGTAAAAAGATAGGTAGGAGGCATACATTTTATACTAATTCAGAAGTGATGCATCCATACTAGGTTGTAGAGGATGCATCATTTACTAAGTGGATGGGAATGCATTTTGTTTTTGCAGTTTTATATAGCGTGAACTTGACCTGAAAGTATTGGGGTACTCTATGAGCACAAGTTACATTACAGAAGGACACATTCATTTTTGTTTTTAGGAATGGGGAGAGTAAACGATTTGCCCAGACTCACCAGATGTTAAGCCAACACTGAGATTCGTACTTGGTTCCTTAATTCCACAGTCGGCAACTTTGGCCATTACGCCATATTTTCTTTCCTTTGAACTAGGATGGAGGTTATACCTCTGTGGGGGGGGAGGTATCTGCACTAAAAGGTACCAGATTATAGGTGCACTCATTTGCACCAAAAGGGACCGGATGCATCTATACTAGGTGAAAGGAAGTGCAGTTTTATTGACTGGGAGAGGTTGGATTCTATATTAAATGGGAAGGAATGCATTTCTTATGAAAAGAAAGAAATGCAACTGTACTAAGTTGTAGTTGATGCTGTCTCTATGAAGTGGATGGAAATACATTTGTACTATGTCAGAGAGGATGCATCTGTACGTAATGGTAGGTGATGCATTAGTAGCAAGAGGAATGTGATGCAATTGTATTATGATGGAGGGGATTCATTTATTCTATGGGGAAGATACATCCATACTTATGGATTTATTAAAAAAATAACAGGTAGTCCACAGCTACTAGTTTAGTGGATGTTATGCCACCCATCTGATTTAGTGATCTCCATCAGTTTGTCAGGGAACTCTAACACCTTCAGTGCAGCTACAGGTGTGGTGGTTGCACTAACTGACTTTGCTAGGATGGCACCTTGTTTGTTTTGCCCACTTGGCTAAAATGCTAATTTTCTAATAATAAACTCCCAAAGCAGAATTTCCTTACTGAAAAAAGAATTGTTCCTGTCGTGTAGGGATTTTCCTTTTTGGGCATTAACTGATTACCCTTTTCAAGACTTTTCATGGCTATCCTGGGCAGGATAATCTAGTGACAGCTGTCCCTACAAGACATGATAGGCTAGATTCACAAAGATGATCCTGTAAATGCATATGGTTTTAGGGGGTTACTTAGAGCAGTGGTGCCCAACCTTTTGACTTCTGTGGCCCCCCACTTTATCATTACTGGAACCCAGGGACCCCCATTGAATCATTATTAGAATCCGGGGACCCCTTCCACTGACTGCTGGGACCTAAACTGTTAATATTATTTAATTTTCTAAGTAGTCGTGGACCCCATGAGGAGGCTTCGGGGACCCCCAGGGGTCCCCGGACCACAGGTTGGGAACCACTGACTTAGAGTTTAGCAGATGTAGACATCTGCCGGATATTGGCCGATGTTGCCTCTGCCTTGTTCAGTGTGATCACTGGTTACTTCTATATAAATGGAGTGGACTGGATATCAGCCAGTTTTCATTATGTCCAGTCAGGAAAGACTCATGCAGAAGGATTAGTTGGCATGTTCGCAGTAGAAACCTGAAATTCATTTAAAATTCAATTGCATTAACCTGCCTCAATGTATGCTATGTTCAGTCAACCTAAAATGACCACTCAAGCAAGAGGTCCCCAACAAATGCCCTGCCACGTTCTCCTTGCAACATTTCTAATTTCACCCAGTCAGATACAAATGGAACATTTGCAACATTTAGTCGACCTGATAAATTAACAAACTAGTTATTGAAGGAGACCCTGAAAACAAGAATTAGCGTGTTTGTATCTAGTTAAAGAAATTAGATGATTTTCTTCCTGGTGAGAAAGAGAGATGTCCCTTCATTCGAAGAGAATTTCTCGAAATTAAAGACTGTGCAGCAGAAATGGAAAGCCATCATTGGAGGGAGCACGTTTTATCTAAGTGACTGCACGGTGC
Organism: Pleurodeles waltl; assembly: GCF_031143425.1. Classification (NCBI taxonomy): domain Eukaryota; kingdom Metazoa; phylum Chordata; class Amphibia; order Caudata; family Salamandridae; genus Pleurodeles; species Pleurodeles waltl. The sequence continues at coordinate 1,167,913,511 of NC_090447.1, read as the reverse complement.
AGTGATGCATCTCTGAGAAGCATTATTCCTTGTCACGTAATCAATAGGGATAGTTCAGCCACGGCCCAAGGTCAGGACAGGAGTAAAAATAACCCTTGCATTTCAACAATCCTGCTCTCATGTATACCCTGTTACAATTTGGGGTGCCCTATCGTTTTAGAAAATATATGTTGTTAGTAGATCGGTTTCACTTAATTACGCAAATACTCAGGTTTCTATAAAAAAAAAAAAAATATAGGCAACTAAGATACGGCAAGATATGTGGTATCAGAGACAAGCCTGTAAGTTAACTGTAGTTGTAATTGTAATTTGTATTCATATATCGCTTACTACCCCTGATGAGGCTTTTCCATGTTTTGCAGCCATTGGCTTCTAAGCAGTTTCCTATCTATAGAACATATGATTTAGATCCAAGCCTAACTACTACTCTTAATAGGCTTTTTGTTATTTTATCAGTTTGCAAAAGTTTGCTTTATCTTTTCCTTTTTACATTTAATATACCGCTATCACCTTTACTTCTTCACCAAAGTCTTAGATGTTATTTCGGAGCAAGGATCAACTTACCTCTCTCAATATCCTAGTAATAAGGTTCCGCACTTCTCTTTGATACGCTCTTAAAAAGCGCACCACTTGAATTCTAATACCCTGGCATAGTTCACTAGTTAACGGACTTTGTGACTAGTTGACACGCCTACACGGATTACATGGGGGTTCTGTTGAGGTGCTACCAGCAAGCAAAACTATTGTGCTGATGCTGAGGGTTTTGTTGTACTTCTAAAAATTATGACTTCGATATATATTAAATGTCTCTTGTAAATCAATATACCAGAGCATAATATGATATCTTATGTTATGTTATGTAGATTTGTAGAACGCACCATCACCTGGGATGGTATCCCGGCAACGAGCAGGTGAGAATTTAAGCACAACTTAATTTAGGAGTCTGGATGAGCGGAGGTGCCTGGAAGGTGTGTCAAAGTAGATGTGATTGCTAAAGTATGCTGGTCCAATGTTAAGTAGTGCCTTGAAAGTCTGGGTGAGGAGTTTGAATTGTGCTCTTTTGCGACTGGGGAGCCAGTGGAGCTCCTTCAGTTGTGGTGTGATGTAAATGCAAAGTTAGAGGTTGAGAGTGATTCTGGCTGCCGATTTCTGAATAGTCTGCAGCCTTCTGGCAAGTCAAGTTTTTTGCTTATCCCAGGAAAGAAGAATAAATCAGTGCCAGCATTGACATGGGCGCTTTGTCAAGTTTGCTGTTGATGACGATCACATGGTTCTTGGCATGGGTGGTGGCAGAGAGTTTCAGTCCTAGCTCTGTTGGCCACATGGCGGAGTCCCACAGTAATGTGCTCTTCGCCAATGTCACAATTTTGTGTTTTGTCAGTATTCAGCTATAGACAGTTTGACTTCATCAAGTGGGCAACTTTGGATATGCAGGCATTGAACCTGATCCAGGTACTGGGTGCTTTGTCTATGAGGGAGAGACTGAGCTGTGTGCCATCAGCGTAGGAGGTGATGTTGGTATATCAACAGTGGATGATGCTGGTTAGTGGGATCATGTAAGTGTTGAAGAAGGTTGGGCTCAGGGAGAATCCTTGCGTAACTCCGCAGATAACTTTGCGGGCATCTGAGGTGTTGAGGTGTACAGTACCGTGTCCAATGCTGCTGAGAGGGTCTAGGAGGATAGGGACCGCCATATTTCCCCTCTCCGCAGTCATGCAGATGTCAACTGTAGCATCAATGAGGGCAGTTTTCATGCTATGATTGGTATTGAGGAGTTGGTAGTCATTACAATAGTTGGTGGCGTGTCTGTTGATGATTTTCTCCAAAACCTTGGCCAGGAATGGTAGCAGGGAGATGGGTCTGTAGTTGGCAAGTGGTGAAGTGTCCACAAAGGATTTTTTCAGCAATGAGAGGGCAGTGGCGGGTTTTCAAGCATCTGGGAAGATTTCAGAAGAGGTGGAGGCATTTAGAGTGGGTATGAGCATGGTGCTGATGGGGAGCAGTTGTCTGCAGTAGGCATGGTGGGGGACGGAGTCCAGTGGGGCCCGTGGGTGGATGGACTTCATGGTGTTGCCAGTTTCTTCTGAATTGATTACAGGAAATGTGGTTAGCATTGGTTCTTTGGATAAGATCAGGAAGTGTTTGGCAAGCTGTAGACTGGGTGTAGGCTGAAGTTGCTGTAGACGGTGGTGATTTTGCTGCTGAAGAATTGAGAGAGATTATTGCAGAGGTGCTGCAAGGAGTGATGGAATTAGATGTGGGCAATGGTGATATGAAATCATTCACAATGGCGAAGATTTCTTTGTTTCTGTTGGTTTTGGCATTGATGCAGTCCATCAGAGCAGCTCATTTGGTGGTCGAGATCATTTGATGGTATGGTCTCAGGGCAGATTTAAATGGGCTCCTGTATGGATCGTCCCTGCTCATTCTCCATGGGTACTCTAGTTATTTCCAGTTCATCAGTCTGAGTTCCTCCATGCACCAACTGGCCTGGGGACTGGATCATGCTGTATTGCTGCATTTCAGGGAAGCCAAGGTGTCATTACAGGAGGTGATCCAATTGTTGAAATTCTTGATGGCTTTGGGGAGGCTGTTGCTGTGTTCATGTCGATGGGTGATGACAACGGTGTTGCAGTCCTTTTCAGTGATGCTGTTCCAGTTTCAGCAAACTGGTCTGGCAGTGGTGCATGTGTGTTGGACCAGGCAAAGGATGCTGAAATTGATGACGGTCTAGTCTGTCCATGGAACTAGTGTGGTCTTGTTGATTTAGATGTTGCAGACATTGGTGAAAATAGGGTCCAGGAGGTATCCAGTGACATCAGTAAGCCGCTTTACTTGTTGGATGAGGCCCAGACACCCAAGCTCAATGTGTGCTTTTGAGTTGGGGTTGGTGTGCTCTTCCAGGTGGACATCAGATCTCTGAGTAAGATGTAATTGCTAGCATTGTTGACGAATTTGGTGTGCAGTCCTAGTGGTTTGTAGATGAGAGTGCCTCTTAGGATAGAGTTGGCTGTGACATGGAATTTGAATGACAGGTGTTTCATGTTGGAGGATAACTTGTCTATGGATGTGTAGCAGCCAATGTTGTTCTTGTGGATGATGGTTGTTGGACCTGGCATTTTCTGCAGGGTCATCCCCAGACATTCTGTCTTTAGCCTCCACATTTTGCTGAATTCGTTTTTAGTGGCCTTAGTACCCTGTGTACTTTACCACTGCTCACCAGTGCTAAACTGCAGGTGCTCAGTACTCTAAACTTAGTAATATTGGCTTATCCACCATTGTAAGTACTAGTAAGTCTCTAGTAAAGTGCTCTATAGGCTCACAGGGCCTGTAAATTAAATGCTACTGGTGGGCCTACAGCACTGATTGAGCCACCTGCTACAGTTACTCTGTAAATATGGCTGCAGAGCCTGTGTGTGCAGTTTTAAAATACCCACTTGCCAGGCCCAAACCCTCTTTTTAGTACATGTGAGTAACCCCTAAGGTAGGCCCTAGTTAGCCTCAAAGGCAGGGTGCGGTGTATTTAAAAAGTTGGACATGTCCTTTTTAGTTTAACATGTCTTGGTAGTAAAAAACTGCTAAACTTGTTTCCCTCCACTGGAATGCCTATCTCTGCCATAGGGTAACATTGGGGTTATCTGGAAGCAACCTTCAAGTGTAAATTCCAACTGGGAGAAGATAAAAATTTGTCTCTGGACTCACAATTTTAAATCACAACATATAGTGAAGTCGGATTTTGAATTGTTAGTCTGAAAATTCCACTTTTAGAAAGTTGACATTTTCTTATTTTAACTATTCTGTGCCTCTCATGTCTCTGATTACACGTCTGGGTTGGATAAAAGCTGGGCTTTGTGCATTACCCCTAGGGAGCTTTGGTTCACATTTGCACCCTGATGGCCTATCACCAGGCTGATGGGCCTTCCTAGGCTGGATGAGAGGGAGGAGCTGAACTTACACCTAAATAGGGCTATGCCTCCCTTCACACAAAGGCCTGCATTCCCCCCTGTAGAGTGTTTGAGCCAGGGAAGGAAGGGCAGGGACCTTATCCTCTCCAAAGGCCTCTTTGAAGTCTCCCCTACTTCAAAGACACATTTGCGTATGAGTACTGGACCCCAAGCCCCACAAAATCAATTTTACTGGAGCAAAGGACATTCTGCTAAGAAGAAGGACCGCTGTGCTGCCAGGAGTGACTGCCACTGTTAACTGTGCTGTATTGGCTTACTGCTTGCTGTGTGCTGTGATATTGGAGGGACTGCCACTTTGCTATTGGCTTTGCTGTGTTGGCCTGCTGCCTGCTGCTTTTTGCCTGGAGTGAGAAGGACTGGAACTGTTCTCCATATCCTTGAAATCAAGATTCTCCAAGGGCTTTTTGGCTTGCCCTCTGTTCCCAAGTTGCATGGTCGTTAAAGACCCAATTCCCTGCCTTGGGCCTCTGCCATATGAGAATCCAGCTGTCACACTTCAGCCCTCAACCACCTGGACCTATCCCCAGCTTGTGCGACCCCAAATCGAGCTCTTTTTCAGAAGCAGAGATCAAGCATTGGCTGCCTCGCTCCAACTCAGTGTGGCTGGAGAAGAAGACTGGCATTGGCTACTTTGCCTGACTCAACACAGCTGGAGAGAAGATCAATCGCGTTGCTGCAGTAACACTCTGAGCGCCTGTTATCAACAATGCCACAATGCCAAGTAAACCCTCGCTGTGTGGCCCTGCCTGGTTGCCATGGCAGCGAGTAATTCCATGTCAGCACTGCTACCCAAATGGGGATCTCTGACTCTGAGGGCCAACTTTGCCCAGAGTGACACAAGGCCCTTTTGGCTTCTAAAGGTACTGTGACTCCAACCTCGCATCTGTGAGATCTGTGAACCTGCCTACCCATTTGCAGGCAACTCTAATTTACTCCTTGTGCCGGTCCCGAAAGGACCTGTGCAGATTTCTCAACGAGTGCCATTTGGGCACAACCTTTTTTGGTAAACCCTTAGAGCCCAATTCACAAAGGTGAACGTAGAGTCAAAGTGTAAGTTTAGACCAAAAGTATAAGTTAAGACCTAAAGTCTGACTTTACTCATAGTAAAGTTAGACTTTGGGTCTAAGTAGATACTTTTAGGCCCTCATTACAACCCTGGCGGTCGGTGATAAAGCAGCGGTAATACCGCCAAAAGGCCGGCGGTAAAAAAAATGGAATCATGATCATGGAGGAAACCGCCAACACAGACAGCCACTTTAACACTCTGACTGCCACGGCGGTAGAAACAAACACCGTGGCGGTAACCGGCAACAGACAGGTGGAAGACAATGTAGGCCCACATTATTACAAGGCACCAATCCACCAGCTTTTCCAGGGCGGTACCAACGCCATCAAAAGCATAGCGGAAACAGTCTGGGAGACACTAGGCTGTCTCCTGCAGTCTCGGAAGGGTGCCCACTGGGGATGATGCTGGGGACTGTAGTAGAGGCAGCAGATGTGCAGGTGGCGGTTGTTGCAGCGGTGCCCATCGCCATACAGGTTGTTCTGTCTTGCAGAAGGGGTGACACCAGTCCCTCACTCGGAGGCTTCGTACCCTGAGCTGACTTCCCTTTGCCCTTGTGTCCCTTCCCCACCTGTGGAACGGAAACCACTCACCTCTCGACACCCAAAGAGGAACCAGGACGCCATGGAGCCCGAGTTACAGGTGTTACCAATGGTGGTTTACCTCCTCTTCTACCAGGAACAACAAAGACGGCGGCGACGACCACGGTGAGTACTGCACCTAGCACACGGGGAGGGGAGGAGGAAAAAGAGAGTGACACACACACGTAACACTCCCACCCCCACCCACAACAACAGACACACAAACACATCTAAACACATCACAGATACACCCTGTCACCCCCTGGAAGATCGCAAGGACCAAACGAAATGATTGTAATGAGTGTAATCATTGAGAATCCAGATAGGCCAAGATAACTTTAAAAGATCAGTATATACAAATATTTACAGCAAGGACACAAGTCTGTATACTGTTCCATTACATGTCCGTGGACCTGTGGTCCCAAAAAGCATGCGCGAAGCCTACACATGACACCTGCCTCAAAATGGAGAGAACACAGCAGGGGCATCAGTTCGAAAAAACACAGGCATCTCAGGGGGAGGGAAAGGAGGTGCACCTCAGCCTGATGATGGGACGACACCACTGCTCCACCGGGGGGCTCCATGCCCACTGCTTGCTCCTGGGGAGTGCAAAGCCACAGTCTCTCAAGTCTCTCAAGTGGGTGGTTTGCCCACTGCTTGGTCCTGGGGAGTACAAAGCCACAGTCTCTCAAGTCTCCAAGTGGGTGGTTTGCCCACTGCTTGGTCCTGGGGAGTACAAAGCCACAGTCTCTCTAGCGGATGCTTTTCTCCACTGGTTCTGGAGGGGGCTTTGTGCCTAGAGTGCTTCATCCTGCCAAAGACTGGGTTCATCCTGCCAAGGACTGGGGTAGTGGATGCTGTTCTCCACTGGTTCTGGAGGGCCCTGGTGCCCAGAGTGCTTTATCCTGCCAAGGACTGGGGTAGTGGATGCTGTTCTCCACTGGTTCTGGAGGGGGCTTTGTGCCCAGAGTGCTTCGTCCTGCCAAGGACTGGAGTAGTGGATGCTGTTCTCCACTGGTTCTGGAGGGGGCTTTTTGCCCAGAGTGCTTCGTCCTGCCAAGGAATGGGGTAGTAGATGCTATTCTCCACTGGTTCTGGAGGGGGCTTTGTGCCCAGAGTGCTTCGTCCTGCCAAGGACTGGGGTAGTGGATGCTTTTCTCCACTGGTTCTGGAGGGGGCTTTGTGCCCAGAGTGCTTCGTCCTGCCAAGGACTGGGGTAGTGGATGCTTTTCTCCACTGGTTCTGGAGGGGGCTTTGTGCCCAGAGTGCTCCGTCCTGCCAAGGACTGGGGTAGTGGATGCTTTTCTCCACTGGTTCTGGAGGGGGCTTTGTGCCCAGAGTGCTCCGTCCTGCCAAGGACTGGGGTAGTGGATGCTATTCTCCACTGGTTCTGGAGGGGGCTTTGTGCCCAGAGTGCTTCACCCTGCCAAGGAATGGGGTAGTGGATGCAGTTCTCCACTGGTTCTGGAGGGGGCAAGGTGCCCAAAGATGCTGCACCTGGGGTGGGCAGTTCCCATTCCCTCACGTGGGTGTTTGAGCCACGAGATTTATAGGGAACAGGTAGCATGATACTCCATGGAGGCAGAGACACACTCCACCCTGCAGTGACTTAGCCTGCCAACTGCTGGTAGTGCCAGTGCTGGTTGTGGTGCCTCATGTAGTGTGTGCAGGGTCCAGGCCGTCTCCTGCAGCCTCGGAACGGTGCCCACTGGGGATGCTGCTGATGTCCGCTGTGGTGGCACTGAATGGGCACGTCGCGGGCAGGTGGCGGTGTCTGCGGCAGAGATGCTGGCGGTGTTGCACGTGTCAGCACCTGTGGAGGGAGACACCAGGCTGTCTCCTGCAGTCTCGGAAGGGTGCCCACTGGGGATGATGCTGGGGACTGTATTAGAGGCAGCAGATGTGCAGGTGGCGGTGCAGGTGGCGGTTGTTGCAGCGGTGCCCATCGCCATACAGGTTGTTCTGTCTTGCAGAAGGGGTGACACCAGTCCCTCACCCGGAGGCTTCGTACCCTGAGCTGACTTCCCTTTGCCCTTGTGTCCTTTCCCCACCTTGGAAGTCGAGGCTGGGATCTTGGCACTGTCCTCTTTGGTTCTGGAAGAGGCCCTGCTGGGTGGTTGGTGCGGCTTTTCCCTTTGGCATGTGGGCCCCTTCTTCACCTTGGCAGGTGGTGGAATAGGGTGGTTCTTGGCCTTACTAGGGGACACACTGGCAGCCCTGATAGGTGCCGCCTTCGCTTTTCCCGGATTTGCAGGGACCACAGTGCTCGAGGATTTTGTGGCTGAGGTGCTGGGCTGGGATCTGGACATCCTGGCCCTAGGGGAAGGACAGGGGTTGGAGGTGTGGGGAAGAGGTCAATGGAAGCTAGGAAAAGTTTCTTAGACACACTGGGACGGGAAGATGGAGGGGGTTTGGGAGTGGAGGAAGTGGTTGTAGGAGGTGAACGTTTGCTGAGTTTGGGTGAAGGTGCATGGGCTGGTGGCTGTTGTGAGGTGGATGGCTGTTGAGTGGGTATGCGCCTGCGTTTGTGTAATTTGGGAGGAGGGCTCCCAGACACACTGGGAGAGGACACAGCGGACCTGTGCATGGTAGTGGGGGTGGTGACTGCACGTGAGCGGTGTGTGGTGATGGGCGTGCTGGTGATGGAAGTAGTGGCTGAGGATGTAGTGCATGTAGGTGTGAGTGGAGACGAGACAGGAACGGAGGTGGAGGAGGGGGACACAATGGAGGCAGTGGATGTTGGTGTGTCTGCATGGATATGGTGCTTGTGTGAGTGCCTGTGGGATGTGTGGTGCTCATGTTTGCCTGAGCCACTTATGTGTGTTGATGTGTGTGAATGCTGGTCTTATGGTGTGCTTGGGATAGGCTGAAGTAGAGGGGATTGGGTCTGGGTAGTGGAAGTTGGAGGGGGGATGCTGGACACAGGGACAATGGCTGCCATCAGTGCTGAGGCAAGAGCCCGAAATGCTCTCTGTTGGGCCACCACGCCAGAATGAATGCCCTCCAGGTATGCATTTGTTTGTTGCAAATGCCTCTCGACACCCTGGATGGCATTCAAAATGGTTGACTGCCCAACAGTGAGTGATCCCAGGAAGTCAATAGCCTCCTCTCCCTCCGACCCACTGGTGCCTTCAGACTCCGTAAATTCACCCTCCTGGGCCATGTGAGTTGCAGCTCCCTCCTGCTCTGGTGTCTCTGCTCCTCCACCAGATGATACTAATGCACGCAAGGACAGGGTGACAAAACAAAAAGGGGGGAAAGACAGAGGAGACACATGGTCAATGCCAGCAACAACATCACCGTTGGCGGACACAATTCACAGGGAGCAGCCCTATGCACTAGGCCATGCACTAACAGTTCTTAGGAAAATCACCTGGCCATGGGGACTGTGGCTAAGCCTATTTGCTGCACATCTGGAACCCACAGAATCCTGACTAGGTGTAGATGGCCACTACCACTATTAGGGATGGAGTGCCACAGAGCCTGCCTAACAAGGGACCTAGCCTACCAAGTTCACCCTGGCCTAGGGGAACCCACAGCCCACTTCCCCCACCCAGACACCTCTTAAAGGGTGCTGAGTCAGCTGAATGACACTGTACTCACCCCCTTGTGGCTGCTGTGATGCCCTCAAGCACCCAGCCAACTCCAGATATGCCACCGCCAGGATCCGCTACATCAGGGGGGTCATGGTGCAATGGGCATCCCTTCCACGTTGGGAGACCATCCCCAGCCGGGCCTCCGCCGTCTTCTTGCTCCAGCGGCGCAGGTCCTCCCATCTTTTGTGCAGTGGGTGCTCCATCATGGTAGACCCCCAGGGTCTGCACTTCCTTGGCGATGGCACGCCAAATACCCTTCTTCTGGTGGGCGCTGACCTAGAGGAAAAGTAAAGTAAGAATTGATTTTACTCCCCCGTCCGGTTATTCTTACTCATTGGCCACAAATTCCCAACCATGATCTGAAACACATACACTGACCATCCTCACATGCTGGCTACAGCCCCCCACCTGTATCTTCCATCCACGCCACTACATACATTCATGTCCCATCCATCATGCTCACAGTGTACTCACCTGTTTGTCTGGAGGACCGTAGAGTAGCGTGTACTGGGGGAGGACCCCAGCCACCAGTGTGTCCATTTCATCCGCGGTGAAAGCAAGGGCCCTTTCCCCAGACACTGTAGCCATTGTTCCTTCCAGACTCAGGTCACAGCAGCACTTGCAGTGTAGGTCCCCTCCTGTTGGAGGTCAGGTATCAAGTGAGTGAACAGATAGAAAATGGTGGTCACGTCCGCAGTGGTGCGTACCGTCACCACCGGCGTACATCGTCATTGGCTCCTGGAACCCATAGGGCCCAATGATAACCAATGCTGAATTGTGCTGCGGTGTTCGTCCGCCTACCGCGATGCTGCATAACGCCAGCGCAGATACCTAATTTCCCCTTGTCCCTCCTTACAGGTCAGGCAGCCGCCATTTCAGGGGGCCAAATGGCAGGGCAACTAACTGCGTCACAGCACTTTTGGGCAGGAATACGGACAGACAGCCCCACACACCGATTACATCACAATAGTGCAAAACACCCTTGTGCAATCTATGTGGTATAAGACCCTCTGCTCACCCTTCTCCATAGGGCACATCCGCTGGGGCAGATAATGAGATGGCGTCATCCTCCGGTATACAGACCCCTGGTGGACCTGTCGACAATGGAAGACAGACACATCTTTATCACCTACAGACTTGATAGTGCCACAATCCATGAACTGTGTGCCCAGTTGGAGCCAGACCTGCTTTCATCTATCCACCAACCCACAGGAATCCCCCCTCTAGTGCAGGTCCTGTCAGTGCTCCATTTCCTGGCAAGTGGTTCCTTTCAAACAACAGTGGCCATGGCATCAGGGATGTCACAGCCAATGTTCTCTAACGTGTTGTCCAGGGTGTTGTCTACCTTGCTGAAACACATGCGCAGCTACATCGTTTTCCCTCAGGTGAAGGATTTGCCCACAGTGAAAGGTGCCCTGGGACATATCCCCAACATTATTGGTGCCATTGATGGTACACATATGGCATTTGTTTCCCCCCCGCAGGAATGAACAGGTGTACAGAAACCACAAAAGCTACGATTCCATGAATGTGCAGATGGCGTATTTTTCATGAATGTGCAGATGGCGTATTTGGCAGACCAGTACATCTCCCATGTGAATGCCAAGTATCCTGGCTCAGTGCATGACGCTTACATTTTGAGGAATAGCAGCATCTCTTATGTGATGGGCCAACTCCAGAGGCACCGTGTGTGGCTAATAGGTGAGACCAAAGTCCCCACACAGTTTGGCTAGGTGTCTGGGTATGGGTATGGGAGAGTCCCTAAGGGTTAGTGTGTGTCTAACAGTTGTCCCTCAATATTTGCAGGTGACTCTGGTTACCCCAACCTGTCATGGCTACTGACCCCAGTGAGGAATTCCAGGACAAGGGCAGAGGAACGCTACAATGAGGCACATGGGCGAACTAGGAGGATTATAGAGCGGACGTTCGGCCTCCTGAGGGCCAGGTTCCGGTGCCTCCATCTGACAGGTGGCTCCCTATACTACTCACCAAAGAAGGTGTGCCAGATCATCGTGGCATGCTGTATGTTGCACAACCTGGCTTTGCGATGCCAGGTGCCTTTTCTACAGGAGGATGGGCCTGATGTTGATCTTGTGGCAGCTTTGGAGCCTGTGGACAGTGAAAAGGAGGAGGCAGAAGAAGAAGATGTAGACAACCGAAACAACATCATCATGCAGTACTTTCAGTGAGACTCAGGTAAGAGACTGGCACTGCTCCTCTCATATTCCATGATTCTGCCTTTTTACCTCTGTGTATGGACCTTGACAGTTCACTTTGCCTTTCCTTTTCACAGATCTGGGTACTCCATTCTGCCTTCTGCTATGTTTACTGCTGCCCAACAGCTGTCATACATTGGTATGTGCAAATGAACATTGACATTGATATTTGTCAGAGAGGTTGTAATAACATACTTGTGAAAGTACAGACTGACTCCAGATCATTCTGTGATTCAAGGGTGTTTATTTAAGTGCTATTCAGTGGAGGGGGATGTGGAATGGGCTGGGGTGATGGTGGAGAAATGTCCAGGGTAGAGTCCAGTCTCTTTGTATCACAGGTGCATTCTCCAAGGGGGCATAGGAAATGGAATAATGGCAGTTCAAGGTGGCCAGGGTGACATAGTGGGACAGAAGGGTGACAATCAGGAGAGTCTTATTTGCTGGCGAGGGTCTTGGCAAAGTTCACTGTCTTGTGCCTGGATCGCAGGGACCGTTTGCAGGCTGGTTCTCCTTCTGCAGGGGGTGGGTGCTGGTGGCCTATTGAACCTGTGGCGGGACCTCCTGTCCACTAGCGCTGGCAGAGGTGGAGGACTGTTCATCGTTCAGGCTAGTGTCAGGGGCCCGTTGGTGTGCCACTGTCTCCCTCATGGTGTTGGCCATGTCGGCCCACACCCCTGTAATGGTGACCAGGGTGGTGTTAATGGACTTCAAGTCCTCCCTAATCCCCAGGTAGTGTTCCTCCTGCAGCCGTTGAGTCTCCAGAAACTTGGCCAGTACCGTGCCCATGGTCTCCTGGGAATGGTGGTATGCTCCCATGATGTTGGAGAGTGCCTTGTGGAGAGTGCCTTGTGGAGAGTGGGTTCCCTGGGCCTGTCCTCCCCCTGTCGCACAGCAGTCCTCCCAGCTTCCCTGTTGTCCTGTGCCTCTGTCCCCTGAACTGTGTGCCCACTGCCACTGACCCCAGGTCTGTGATTGTCTTGGGTTAGTGGGTTTGCCTGTGGTCCCTGTAGTGGTGGACACACTGCTGATTAACTTGTCCTGGGGACAGTGACATGGGCCCGCTGGGTGGGTGCTGTGGTGGTGTTTCCTGAGGGGGAGGTTCAGTGGTGGCTTGTGACAGTGGCAGGGGAACCGACTGTCCAGAGGTTCCCGATGGGCCGGGGTGGTCATCTAGACACAGGTGTGCAGAGCTGCTGTCGTCACTGTGGGCCTCTTCTGGGGGGGGACTGGATATGGCTGGCACCTCCTGTCCGGTGATGTTGGGTAGGGGGCCTGTTGGGGTGTAAATGCATAGTTATTGTATCTGTGTGTGCCATCTTGTGCAATATGTGAGTTTCCCTCTACTCCTGTGCTTGCATTATTGCCTTGGCCCTTGTATGATTGGTGATTTTGTGGCCTGGTGAGTCTCTCTACTGGACATGCTTTGGTGATGGGTGTCAATGCAGGTCTGTAATGGGTGTCCATGCATTGGTGTTACATGCAGGGCTTGGTTTTGGGATGTGGGTAGTGATAGTGGAGTATCTGTGAGGTGTTGGGGTGATGGGTGTGAGGGTAGGAGTTTGTGATGGCATGCAGGTAGGGTGGGGGGATAATAGTAAAGATTTGCCTTACCAGGGTCCAGTCCTCCTGCTACTCCTGTGAGGCCTTCAGGATGCATGATCGCCAAGACTTGCTCCTCCCATGTTGTTAGTTGTGGGTGAGGAAGTGGGTGTCCACCACCAGTCCTCTGTATGACTACCTGGTGTCTGGATACCACAGAACTAACCTTCCCCCGAAGGTCATTTCACCTCTTCCTGATGTCATCCCGTGTTCTTGGGTTTTGCACCACGTTGACCATGTCGACAATTCTCTGCGATAGCTCCATCTTCCTTGTAATGGATGTCTGCTGCACCTGTGATCCGAATAGCTGTGGCTCTCCCAGGATGATTTCCTCCACCATGACCCTGAGCTCCTCCTCAGAAAACCTGGGGTGTCTTTGAGGTGCCATAATGTGGTGTGGGTGATGTGTGAAGTGATGTTTGTTGTGCTGTGTGAAGTGTTGTGTTGGTGTGTGTTCTTTGAGGTGCGTCGATGTTGTATGAGTGAAGCTGTTCTGTGTCTGTGGATGCTGGTGTTGTGTTTGCTATTCTCTCTCTCTCTGCTTACTCCAAAAAAGTAATTGTAAGGGGTTGTGGGTAATGTGGGTGTGTGTTTTATAGTGGTGTGAGTGTGTGGGTGTGGTGTGTGTATGTGTATCAGGTGTGTGTATTTTGAATTGTCCAATGTGGTTGTGTTTTGTAAATGTGTATGTATTTTGAGCGCGGCGGTGTGTACCGCCAATGGATTACCGCGGTTGAAAGACCGCCGCGTTGATTCGTGGATCGTGATACTGTGGGCATATTCCTGTTGGCGTGATGGTGTGGGTTTTGCTATCGCCAGTTTATCACTGACCTTTGGTGTGGCGGACTTTGTGGGTGTCTGTATTCCTCTAGAAGGGCCAGCTGCAGTTGGGTATCAGGGTTGATACTCATCCCCAGGATATAGTTATTTCTACAGGGTTGTGATCAGAAATCGTCTTTCCTAAGTGAGCGGCATGTGTAGTACTAGGGAGGGGTGTAGTGTAGCATAGAAACCTGTCAAGGAGAGAATGCAAAGCATGAGGGTCTGAATAAAAGGTGCATTCTCGTAGTATGTCATTTCGGCTGTGCCTGACATCTGAAAGGCACCAGCCTTCCATCCATTGCTTTAAAGCTCTAGACTGCCAGCTCGATGCAATGCCGAGTAGTGGGGGTGTGATCATTTTAAAGTATCCAGCACTGCATTAAAGTCTCCACCCAGTATCCAAGGGGATGCTGCCCAGTCTGCCAATACCGTGTAAAGATGTGGGAGGAAAATACTTTGTTCTGTGCTAGGTGCATTTATGCACCCTAACACAATTGTACCACCATCTAGTGTGCCCTTGCGAAAAACATAGCACCCCTGCACATCTATCCTATTATCAAGGATTGCAAATGGGATCCCGGCTCTGAGCTCTATCGCTTCACCCATTGCAAAGGCTGAGTAAGAAGTATAGAAATTGTGACCCTTACATTTTCTGCTCATCTGTTTTTCATGGACGGAAAGGTGGGTCTCTTGCAAAAATGTGATGTGTGCACAATGCCTATTTAGTTGTGCCGGCACTCTTTGTCTCTTATACACCAACCCAAGGCCCTGCACATTTCAGGTGACTATGTTATATGTACTCAAGCTCAAGGCCATAGGCAACAGAAATACAATACAGACCCTTCCCCTCAGTATCTGTGGACAATCACAAACCCCAAAACCCGAATACACAGTCCAGCTTCTAGTAACTACTAGACCAAATATTAGAACCGACAATAACATATTCACACATCGACCGAGGCCCGGTTCCACTCAAACCCATTAATACTCAATAAAAGAACACTATATATGTGTGTGCAGTTCATATTCTTTCACAGGATGCTAACTGGCGGACCTTGGTCTCAACAATGTAATCAGTACCTCAAAAGAAAGAATATAATGTACCCCACGCATCCCACTCAGGCCCTTAACACATCAAATCATGAGTCATCTGCGGTGTAATTGATGGAAAGAACGCCATGCTGACAGCAGAGTTTGAATCCGAGACACTTCCTTGATGAACTGGAGCTGATATGATTATTTGGTCTGAGAGAGGTCGACACAGTGAGCACTGCCTGCTGTCCATCCTGGGCCTGATGTGGGGAAGGAGCCACCCTCAGGCTGCTCCAAGTGAGAGACGATGTTTCCTCTGTCAAACATGTTGAGGTTTGGGCAGCTCAGAGTGAGATCTGCATTGGGCTCATGAGTTTGGGAAATGGACCTTCAACAAGTCCCATACCCATTGTGGCACTCCAAAAAGAAAGTGCGCACCTCGTAGATCACCTTCACCTTGGCAGGAAACAATAGGGCATACCGAATCCCCACTGTTTTTTAACCTCTTGAAATGAAGACCATTTCCCTGGGCAAACAATGAATAGTCTGGCAAGAAGGAGACCCTGGCACTCTCCATGAGGATGGGGGCTTTTTCACATGCAGCAGGCATAGGTGTGTACTTGTCTCTGAAATTCAAGATTTTAGCCACTATGGGCTGGGGCGGCCCTCCTAGGGTGAGCCGTTTAGTGGTGACCCGATACGCTCCCTCCACTGTGAACATCTCAGAGAGCTGGGATGGGGCCACCACTCTGCAGAGCCAGTCCTTAACAAATTGGGTGCCATTGCATCCCTCCACTCTCTCTGGTGCTCTCACTATTCATACAGGGATCCTGCAAGCTCTTCCCTCCGGGTTATCCACGCAGTCCTGCAGAGGATACATTTGTTAATACAGGTGAGTACTCTGAGAGGAATGGTCTGTCTTACATGAGGCCGGGGCCCAGAGGGTCCTCTTATTCATTATGACTCTATCAGACAATTCACTTGGTCATCTTTAAGAATGCTAATGTCAGTCAGGATTGCCCCCAAGCCTTGCTCAATTGCCACCCGTGACTCACATATCTACTGTAGGATAATATCCTATTTGTCAGCTTGGTCTGGCAGAACAATAGGGAGGATTATGTCCTTAAGTGTTTGTGTGACAGAGCTCTCTGAGGGTGTGGATCTGGAACAAGAATACTGTTATTTCTAGGGTGGCCAATGACTAACAAAACAATATTAACTATGCAAGCAGCTAATCAAGGAGCCGACCAGGGACCAGTTCCAATTGGTACATATCTTGATCAATGACCAGGCTAGCACAGGGCAAGCAGGGCACAGGGCAAGCTGCACCCAATGTCACCATCTGATGTGGGCTCCCCACTACAGCCGCCAGTGTCCGCTCACCACTCCTTCTATGGCAGGGCTCTCTGTTGCTGGGGTATAGAGTGTAGAGTTATCATGCACTCGTAGCCACAATCAGCGCTCTGGGTTCCCCACAAGGGCTGGGGGGCGTGAGGGCTAAGCAACTAGGCGCAACAACAAAGTCAGCACGCTAGTAGGTGCAGAGGTCACCTTAAACATGTGTAGGGTGCAACATTTGTAGGTGACCAAAGTCATTCACCCAGGGGATTTGCAGACTTTGAGTGTGTAGAAACCAGGGGTCGGTGTTCTGGAGGGCCAAGAGCTATCAGCATGGTAATGCACCTGTGCTGTCCACTGGCGTTCATGACCCTGCCAGTGTGACCAGGGCAGAGGTCACATCAGAGTGGGGGCAAGCGGCAGCAAACATTCCTCACCACCTGTCAGGCCGGCCAGGCACAACAGTCAGCAGGGCCTAGGTGTAGTCCTTCTAGGTCTTCCCTACATTGTCTAGTGTCACAGGGAGCCCAGGAATTGTGAGCGGAGGTCGCCTCAACAATGCCTACAGGCAGTGATATTCCATGGCCTTCATCCATCGGCCCTGTATGAAGTTAGTCCACTGTTGTCGCTCCAAAGGCCTCAGCAGGGCCCTTTAGGTTTCACAGTGCAGGCATCTATTAGATCTGCGTGGAGCTGAGGTGGCCAGCGACCAAAAGCCTACCAGCCCACCAAACCATGTGTGTCCCTCCCTATTCCCAACCACTATCAAGAATCTCTGTGTAAGCTTTCCCTGAGTTGACAGATCATGTTGGACCTTTGCATGCATTGGCATTTCCCCCCAAGACAGGCCCCGGTCCATAGGCCCGCCAGCAATCCCTCTCATCTTCCTCTTGTGTAGTCTACTTCTTGGGGCTAAGTTGCTATCAGAGGTCCTTCGCTTCAGTGGGGGTGTTTATGTGACGTCGCCGCTCCAGTCTCACCTGTGCAACTTGTCCGGCGTATTGGCTTGAGAATCCAGGGCCTCAGGGATTGGACTAGAAAAGCATGTCAGTGCACGTGTGCCTGGCTAAGGTTCATTCAGGTATAGTAATAATAATCAATAGTATGTGCTGCAGCATATCAATGCGTCAATTTAATTTCATCACTAAAGCTCCATGCTAGCATTTGCTTGAGATTGGCGAATGAAGTCCCCATTGAGATGAGAATAAAAGCCAAGGCTAGTTGCACTTAACTGTCTCTAGCTGGAGTGGCTTAGTCAGCAAATAAATTATACAGTGGGGTGTGATGCTGAGTTGTTACCAGCCATTGACTGAGATTAATTAAAACATTTCATCCATCACCTTTTTATTCTACTCAGTGAGGCGTGATAAAGCTCAATTAGTATTCTCAGGTGTGGGTCTCGTGCTCACTGTGCTCTAAGTATTAAGCTATATTTCATTAAAGAGCCCTAAGTAGACCAACACCATCCTTGGTTGCTTTTGTTTCCATCTAGAAGGGACCAACACCTCCATTCAAGATTGCAGCACCACAGCAGCAGCAACACACCCCACCACTTTGAGCCAAAAGACAAGGCTAGATTAAACAAAGATGCAGATCTGTCTCATTCATCATAGGAAGGCCTCTACACAACATTGAGCAGCAGCCGGATTGCAAAGTAAGCAAGAAAGATATGAGTAAATTGTAAATGCTGCTATGTGCCATCATCTCTCCCAACACGTTCTCCACAAATTTCACATAAATGGACACACTGGTTAGAATTAACCCAGAAGGAAATAAATGGGCAAAACATAATGTGATCAGCTTAGTTGAGGATGACACGAAGGGTGGGAAGTAATACCAATTTAACTCCAGATCATAGTACAACTTAATATTAACCTATTCTTAGAATTACTAATTTCATATGATGAAACAAGGGAGGTAAATCTCACTATAATGGAAATTGCCTGTTGTAAGAAGTTTAGAGAAATAGGTAAGGCCAGGTTGGACAAAGTCATGGCTGATTGGAAACAGTTATGTGAGTTAGAATGCACCTTCACATGGCATGACAACCCCTCAAAGTTGTTTGTGAACAGTTAAGAAAGAATCACAGAAAAGGTCTTTGATGTTTAAGTAAATATCACTCAATGTCGGGGAGCTAAAATCCCCATACAATGGACAGGAAATACAGAATTATGTGAGTTATCATGACCCTGACAGCCTGTTTCTACAGTAAACTCATCTACTTCACAAATATACATTTAGAATTAAATAATTCCCAATACAAGTCTGAGCATCAGCATCCTCCAAGAAAGAGAGGCCATATTGAGCAAACTTGGACTCGGTGGTCCGATATTGAAAAAATGAACGACCTGGTGCAAATTCAAGTAAATGTGGCACACACATTATTAACCCTAATTAATGTATACATTCCTATTAGAGTGCAGGATAAATTCCTTTAGGAGATCTTTAAAAATGTTGTGGGGAACACAAATGGAGAAGTGATTTTGGAGGCGGCCTATTCTTGGCTTATGACACAGAATTAGACAGAGCCCCCAATAGCAGGGGGAGCACAGGGGAAGCCAAAAAAGCCTTTAAAGATATTTTGGGGAAGTGGGAAAAGAAGACACGCAAAGGGTCTTTGATCCTAAAACCAGTGAATACTTTTCTACTCCCACTCACATAGAACATTTGCAAGGATTGATTACATGTTCACGATCCAAGGTCTAATGAGTAATCGCTTGCCCCATATCCCAGTCATGTGCATGTAGAGATAATATAGGAGCGGAATTAAAAGGGACAGAAGATGAAAAACTGATGTATTTCTAAGGAACTATTTAGGTACTCAGTGAGGAAAAAGGAACTATTCCAAAGCATTTGGTAAAACTTTGATGACAATACGAAGGGAGGCACAGTACCCATATGTAGATGGATCAATTTAAAGGTATAAACTAGAGGGGTGGCAGTTATGATCACAGCATGGGCTAGGAAACAAAGGAGACTGTAGAAGATAACCTAACAAAATGGCTAAAAGACGTAAAAAGGCTAGACAAAATGGGGAGCACTCATCGAACAGGATCCAAACTAGAATTTGACAAGGGACAATGGAGCACTCTTAAAACAAACTGTCTAAGAAGAGGAAAACACAATTGGGACAATTCTTGCCAGAAGACTTAAGCTACAGTGGGTGAATCAATATATAATTAAATTAAAAGCCGAAGGTGGAACTTGGGTGAGCAAGGAAGCTGACAAACAAGAGACTTTTTGAGACCTCTTTTTCGACCTGTATACATGAGGTTCAGGGGCTGAAAGGAAAATACTACAGTGCCCTGTGACTACTTCTGCTGAGCTGCGTGGAAGAACTGAAAAAAACATATATAAATTGCAAAAGTATGGAGAGCAGTTAAAGAAATGACATTCTGAAAATCCACTGGTCCTGATGGTTTCTTGACCAAATTTATGAAAATATATCTAACACTGTTGGAAGCCCCTTAATGATCCTGTTTAACTCTTCTACATAGGAAATAGGAATAGCTCAAACAATAAGGGAGGCTGAATTTACATTGATCTATACACTGAATTAGAACCCTGAAGAATGTGACTCATATTGTCCTGTAACACTGCTAAATGTAAATGCAGAAAGTAATATTGATGGCCAACATAATGGCAAAGGTGATGACAAACCTTGCAAAAGCCAACCAGATCAGCTTCATCAGAGAGACAGTGGTGTAATAACCTGAGAAATGCAGCACCCTGGTGGAAAAAGCCAATCCAAAAGAAGATACCAACCCTCTCGATCAGTCGTGATGCTGAAAAAGCATTTCACCGTGTCATATGGAAGCTCAACACAGATTGGTCTAGGGTCTAAGCGAAGGGATGGATCTTAGCTGGTTATAAAGACCCAGAGACTAGGATTTGATTAAATGACCGAGCAGTGATTCATCCTACAGAAGGGGATAAAGCAAGCATGTCCCCTATCCATTTAATTGCTTGTGCTGATGGTAGAACCATTGGCAATCAAAATATGCAGCCATGGTATGTCTTTGCAGATGTTGTTCTGCTGCCTTCAACCTAACCTGAAACATTTAACCCAGAGGTAGTATAGCTTGTGAAAGAAATTGAGAGCATGTCAGGTTTCACAGTAAATAGACAGAAATATGAGATGCAGAATCTCACTTTGCCACCAATAACAGTTGGCATGATAACTAAATGGTACCCATTCAGATGCACAACACCATTTAGTAAGTATTTGGGGATATAATTCACAAGTAGAGCTGAGGAAGGATGGGAGCTAATTGGCTAGCACTATGTCAACAAATAAAATGGGACTTAAAAAGATGGAAATTATTGGAATCACAATACCTATACCTCTTCTGCTTCTTTACCTCGTTCAGGCCGTTTTCCTCAGAATTTTGAGACCAAGCTATTAGAATTAAAACAAGCTCATAGAATTCATTTGGGAGGGAAACAGGCCTAGAGTAAACACAAAGATATTAAAAGCATCACAAGAAAGGTTATTGGAATGCCCATATGTTCTACTCATACTATAGAGCAATGCACCTCAGGGTAATACTTGCATAGACCACTAGAAAAACAAATGGATACTGATGGATGGGCAGTTGTGGGATGACCATTGTTGGATTTGGTATTGCTGGAAAAATTGCAACAACACCAAAATGTCTAAAAAGCCATTCTTTGAAGATGGTTTTACGAGTAAATGATATAATGACAGAGAGGAAAACTGACCAGCTTCCCATCCCCAACTACACCAATACGCTATAACTCCCACATTACACTGGTTTTTCATGGTGACCTCTTCAAACAATGGAGTGGGGGGAGATTGCAGGATATTATCCAATCTATTCACCCATGGAGAACCTAAAAACATTGTTGACTGTAAGAAATAATTTGGAGAGGGGGAATGACAGGCTATAATACATACAGATAATACACTGCGCTCTAAACCCCCAAAAGAGGGCTGCAGAGCTGAAGGACTACGGAAAAATTGACTAAAAAGCACTAAAGGTCAACAAGGCGTTTCTCTGTTTTACATATAATTTTAAGTGGCTCCTAGGATATTAATAAGTGGGGCTATCAAGCAAGGTGGGACCGGGTGTTTCACAGTTAGATCCCAGGAAAAGACTGGGAACCAACATAGGAAGGGGTAATAATCTGAAGATTTATAAGATTTTTCCCTATAGAAAAGCTGCATACACAAAACGTTATCAGAACTGCTAAGAAATATGATATCCTATGGAGAGATCAAAGAAAAAAGTTATGCAGTATCAACAAGAAATGTTCGCAGCAGAATCAAGTTCAGATTTAAGGTCTGATGTTGATGAACAAGTAGGAACATCTGAATCTGGTCTTTTCTGTAGAAGAGTTTGCCATCTACAGATGGGGGGAGATAGGATTGTCAAAAAGGAAGGAAGGAACAAGTGGTAAAAAATGGAAAAGAAGGGTGAAGATATTGCAAAGCAAAGAAGGTACACAAAACCTCTTGGATGCAGAGGATGCCAAATAAGAAAAAATGGATCTTAGAAAACTGTAGTATTACACATTTATCTGAGCATGAACGTACTACACCTGAAAAAAGGGTTTATAAATACTGTTGGACCTGGCATCATTTGGCATGATTTCCCCTGACGTTTTGCTTTCTGACCACCTGTTATGACTCCGTGCTGAACTTCATTTTTGCTGGCTTTTGGACTCTGTGCACTTTTTCACTGCTGATCACTGCTAAAGTGCATGTGCTCTGTTAGACCTGGCATCCTTGACACGGTCTCCTCTGTCTTTTTTGTCTCTGCTTTCCATGTTTTGACTGTGTGATGGGTTCTGTTTTTGCTGTTTTTGGTACTCTGTGCACTTTACCACCGCTGACCAGTGCTAAAGTGCAAGTGCTCCTGTGTAAAGTGTATGCCCAGGGCCTGTAAATCAAATGCTACTAGTGGGCCTGCAGCCCTGGTCGTGCCACCCACAATAGTAACCCTGTAAACATGGCTCAGACTTGCCACTGCAGTGTCTGTGTGTGCAGTTTTAAACTGGCAATTTGACTTGGCAAGTGCATGCACTTGCAAGACCTAAACCTTCCCTTGTTATACATGTAGGGCACCCCTAAGGTAGGCCCTAGGAAGCCCCGTGGGCAGAGTGCTGTGTATGTTAAAGATGGGACATGTACTGATGTGTTTTACATGTCCTAACAGTGAAGTACTGCCAAATTCGTTTTTCACTGTTGCAAGGCCTATCTCTCTCATAGGTTAACATAGGGCTTCTTTTAAGTATCCTTAAAGTGTAGTTTCTCTTTCTGCCTGTGAAAGGGGACGAAGACTGGACTTGGTTGTGCATTCCTGCTTGAGAAAAATCTCCAAGGACTTGAGATGAACTTTCCTCCTGTTTTGAAGTCTCAGGGCCATCAAAGGATTCCACTGCCAGCACCTGGACTCTTTGCTGAGACTCCTGCCCTGCAAAGTGGTGCCCTATCCAGTCCCTTGACCCTTGAAAGGTGAAGATGGCAGAGCAAGAGCTAAAATCCATGAACAGAATGCCGTGTTGGGAACATTTTCGACACACTGGGGGTCATTCCGACGGGCCATGGACCGCGGATGCACCGCCAACAGGCTGGCGGTGCATCCAGGCCAATTCTGACCACTGCGGTAAAGCCGCGGTCAGAAAAGGGAAACCGGCGGTTTCCCGCTGGTTTTCCCCTGGCCTGAAAAATCCTCCATGGGCGCCAGCCTGGTTCTGGCGGTTTTGACCGCCAGAACCTGGCTGGCGGGAACGGGTGTCGTGGGGCCCCTGGGGGCCCCTGCAGTGCCCATGCCAATGGCATGGGCACTGCAGGGGCCCCCTAACAGGGCCCCACAAAGATTTTCAGTGTCTGCATAGCAGACACTGAAAATCGCGACGGGTGCAACTGCACCCGTCGCACCCTTTCCACTCCGCCGGCTCCTTTCGGAGCCGGCATCCTCGTGGAAGGGGGTTTCCCGCTGGGCGGGCGGGCGGCCAGCGGGAAACTCAGAATGACCGCCGCAGTCTTTTGACCACGGTACGGTCTTCTGGCGGTTCCCGCTTGGCGGGCGGCGAATGACCCCCACTATCTGGAACGCGGCTGATAAACAACACGCCACCCGATTCGTGGGTGAAATCGACACTCCACCTGCATCGCGCCTGGAGATCAGCGCATCGCTGCTGGAGAAACGATGCAACACTTGCTTGCGACTGCTGGTAACGACACAAACCCCATGCAGCATGGTTTTCTAACACAGTGTGACAGGATTTCACATGCATCCTTGCTGGGTGTCAAAGTAATTGTGAACCTGCACGGATTCGGGGTGCCTGGTCCGGAAATCAATGCATTGCTCTCTTGCGGAGAAAAACGATGCCACGCCAACCCGACCAGAGAAGAAAACTACGCACGAGCGCACTTGCGAGTAAGGAATCGACACATCACTGACTTTTCCGACGCACGCTTGCCCGTGCGGATTTATTTTTGATGCAAACCAAGTACTTTGTGTAAAATCAACATTTGAATTGTTTCCTATGGAGTAAGACTCCTATTCTTTTAAAAATTCATATCTTGACTTGTGTATGTTGGATTTTTGTCATTTTGGTCTTGTTTGATTTAGATAAATATTGCCTATCTTTTTAAATTGGTGTGGTGTCCATTTTGTGTTGTTTTCACCATATTACTGTGTGTGTTGGTACAAATACTTTACACATTGCTTCTAGGTTAAGCCTTTCTTCTCGTGCCAAGCTACCAAGGGAGTGAGTGGGGTTTAACCAGGTATGTTTCTCCTTTGCCCTGACTCGAGTGCAGGTACTTGCTTGGACAGGGGGTAACCTGACTGCCAACCAAAGACCCCATTTCTAACATGCTCTGTGAGTAAAACATGGTACCATTGGCTTCTTTGTGACTGGCATATTTGATTTACCAGTAAGTCCCTAGTAAAGTGCACTATGTGTGTCCACTGCCTGTACATCAAATTCTACTAGTGGGCCTGCAGCACTGGTTCTGCCACCCACTACGGTAGCCTTTCACACATGTATCAGGCCTGCCATGGCAGAGCCTGTGTGTGTAGTTTAAACTGCCATTTTGACCTGGCAAGTGTTCAAACGCCCAACCTTCCTTTTTATTACATGTAAGTAATCCCTAACGTAGGCCCTACTTAGCCCTAAGGACATTGTGCAGTGTATTTAAAAAGTTGGACATGTACTTTTAGGTTTAAGATATCCAGATAGTGAAATACTCTTAAAATCATTTTTTACTATTGCAAGGACTATCTCTCCCAGAGGCTAGCAATGGGATTGCCTTAAAACATCTTTTAGTGTCATTTCCAATCAGGAAAAGTTAGAAATATGGACTCACAGTTTAAAAATACATTTTTTGGTAAAGGTGGTTTTTAAAATGCAACTTTTAGAAAGTTGCCATTTTCTTACTTTAACTGTTCTGTGCCTTAGCCTATCTCTGAATACATGTATGGGTTTAAGTGACAGCTACATTTGTTCACTCTTTCCAGACAGCCACAAACAGGAAGGGCTGGGTGTGACCGGAGATACAGCTGCATTCATCTGCATACTAATAGTCCTCCTGGGCAGGCAGAGGGAAAGACAGTTCACACCTACATCTGAATAGGCTGTGTCCTGCTCTCACACAAAGGGCTGATTATCCCCTACTGGTAGTCTAGAGTCAGGGTTGGGTTGAAAGGGAACTTTGTGGACTTCAGAGAATTCTTTAGAATTTACCCTACATCAAAAGCCCTTTTTGGTATCAGTACTGGGGCTCTGAAACCATATAGTCAGAACACTTCTGGACTGAGGACATTCTACAAGGAAGAAGGCCCACTGTGCTGTCAGGAGGAACTGCCACTATGCCGTTTGCTCTGCTGTGTTGGCCTGCTGCCTGCTACTTCTTTCTTGCCTGGGAGTGAGAGGACTGGATCTAACTCTCTACATCCTGCAATCTAAAGTTTCTCCAAGGGTCTTACTAAGCTTGCCTCCTGTTTTTGAAGTCTCAGGGATATGAAAATGTTCACCTGCATCCTGTTACCAGCACCTGAGCTTCTCTGCTATGAGTCTTGCTATGCCAAGTGGTGCCAAATCCAGTCCTGGGCCCTTAGAGGTGAGTATGGCTCTGCAACACAAGAACTGACGCAACAACACTGGCATAACACTTGGAACTGACTCATTCCACTGCAGAAATGTTGCTTTGCTGCTGCCTCCACTGAAGCTGCAGACACCGCTCCCAACTGCGCCGCCCAATGACCCTGACTTACATTCCACCCCCGGCTTGGCTGAAGCAAGACCAATGCAACTGAACCAGTACTCATTGGTTATGGACATCGACGCATTAATGACGTTGCCCAATCGGAAAACCACGCATTGCTTGCGAGGATGACGCATCCCCCTCTTTTGGATAAATGCATCATCACTGCGCAACAACGCAACAAAGGTACTGTCAGCTGGTCTGCATGACTCCTCTACCCAACCCGTGTCCCAGTCCAGTGCGACCAGATAGCTTCGGTCAGAGCTATTGTTTTTCTAAACACTGCATTTTTAACCTTTAAAAAGTCATAACGTGACTTGTGTATGTTGGATTTTTGTAGTTTTGGGCTTGTTTGTCTAAGATACATTTTGGTTACTTTTCTAAACTGGTGTGGAGTCATTTTCTGGTGTTCACTGTGTTACTTGTGTATGTTGGATTTTTGTAGTTTTGGGCTTGTTTGTCTAAGATACATTTTGGTTACTTTTCTAAACTGGTGTGGAGTCATTTTCTGGTGTGTTCACTGTGTTACTGTGTTTGTGCACAAATACTTTACACATTGCCTCTTTAGTTTAGCCTAACTGCTCTGATCCAAACTACCAGACGGTGAGCACACGTAAACGTTTAGAGTGTATGTTACTTGCCCTGACTAGGATAGTGGTCTCTATTTGGAGAGTTTGCAAACCTCTGCCAACTAGAGACCCAGTTTCTGACAATTAGGCCAATTTTTGTCTCAGCATTCATTCCATTATTTTAGTCCTACAATTGGTTTGTTCTAAAGAATCAGGGCATGGCAGTTACTCAAATTATATGCATTATCTTCTATAAAGGATGATAATTAATTTGTAGAGAATAAGTTCAGTGAATTTACAGTAAGATATGTTGATAGCCTTGCCATGTTGAACAACCTGAATGCTAATGTGTAAGAAATATTGGGTTTTGATGTCACTACCTAGGAGAGAAGTGGGTTTAAACTTAAATCTAAATACGTACATAATATGCCTCATGGAATCAGGTATTGGTCATCCAAGATCTTGTAGTACTCTAATACAAGCATAGCCCACCAGCATAGTCTGAATAAAGAACATAGGGTGGCTATTCAAACATTCATGACATCAATATGATGGTAAAGCCACCTGACAAAGGCAGTAATGAATTAATGAATATAACAGTTTAAAGAGGATAACAATAATGACACCAACTTGGTTGCCATGAAGCCATCCTGAACATGCAGTAAAAATAAGTGGTAAGTCGATTTTTTGATTTGTTGTGGGATTGAAAGGAGAAAGGGAAATTAATGAATATGTTTTTTGAAAAATGACAAACCTTTATCTACTTGTTTTTATCTTTTTCTGAAGATTCATAAGGATCCCATAAACCCTCCAGGAACACTGAATATGACTCATAATGGTAGTTTATTAGGGAATTTCACCACATTCTTTGAATAAATATATCTGTTACTATTTGTCTTGGTGTTGTCCTAGAACGGAAGAGACAACACATATTTTCTTAAAAGATACATGCTACTAGCTGAGAAGAATCTTTTGAAATGGGCACAACAGAATATTTGTAATTTATATCAGCATAGAGGATGAAAAATGAATAAATTCCCATGCACACTTTCTCAAGAGTCATCCTATGAATTTTCTTGAACAGAACAGGATGCTGTTGTAATTTATTGAATTTCGCTTGTATAAAGATATTTTTTTTAAATACTTTGTTCAGGCAAAAACAGGGACTGATATGAGTATCCACTGGTGGGAGGAGGAGGTAGTCTAGACACACAGTACCGAGAAGTACAGTACACCCAAAGTTTTCTTCTCTAGATCAGATATATGAATGATATTTCTTTCTTTGGGATGCAGGTCTTTTTAATGCTGGTTACTACCCATTGAGAAACTGCGCACCATGTCTAAAATGAAGAGGACGCCAATGGGTTGTGTCACCACTGAAAAAGAAAACACTTTTATTTTCAGTATAAGAAGCATTTTCCTTTTCAAAATCAAGGTTGGGATATGAAGTAAAAACGTCCCTTGAGTCTGGATTTGATTATTTTTTGTGATGATGTAACACCAGCGAGGTCAGAGACAGGGAGAGTGGAACCCACAAACTCTACCCACAAACACCAATTTCTGTGAGCAGGATAGGTGGTGCTAAAAATGGAACAATGTCCCCTTTCAAGCACTATCTCTCCACAGTGAATCCAATTTTGGAGATCTCCCTACAAGGACGATCCTCAAGCAGGGAGCCATTCCACTCTATACAAGGGACTTAGATTTCTGGGGGGTCCCTTAGGAAAGGGCCAGTGCTTCCCGCACCTAAGGGGCTAGGTTGTGGGGTTTGTGCCAACCTTCCCCGCAGGAAAATCTACTACACACCAGGGATTAGAAACAAAAAGGGTGGAGTGGCTTACCTTGCCATTTGGCCATGCCAACACTACAGAAAGGGCATATAGGCCCTCATTATGACATTGGCGATAAGTCCCGCTTGCCGCCAAGCTGACTGCCACCAACATACCACCGCCGCAGCAGTTTCCCGCCACCCATATTATGACCCACACATAGCAATCCATCACTATACAGACACACATACAAGTCCGCCAGCCCAAAGGTCAGTGATAAACGGGCGGTAGCAAAAACCACACCGTTACGCCAACAGAACTATGCCCACAGCATTATGACCCACAAATCACTATGGCGGACATTCAACCGCGGTAAACCATTGGCGGTACATACCGCTGCGCTCAAAATACACACACACATACAAAACAACACCACATTGGACAATTCAAACTACACACACCTGACACACATACACACTCCACACCCACACCACTATAAAACACACACACACATTACCCACAACCCCTTACGACTCAAAAAAATTGATAACTGAGAGAGACACACCAAGAGCACCCACAGAACCAGAGCCACAGAACACCATCACCCATACACCATCCACGCATCTTACAGCACACACCCTAACACAACACCCCACACACCCTCACACACACCACACACACTACACCCATGGCACCACAAAGACACCCCAGGTTCTCAGAGGAGGAGCTAAGGGTAATGGTGGAGAAAATCATACGGGTAGAGCCACAGCTATTCGGATCACAGGTGCAGCAGACATCCATTGCTAGGAAGATGGAGCTATGGAAGAGAATCGTGGACAGGGTCAATGCCGTGGGACAGCACCCCAGAACAAGGGATGCCCTCAGGAAGAGGTGGAATGACCTACGGGGGAAGGTGCGTTCCATGGTAGCAAGGCACCAGCTAGCTGTACAGAGGACTGGCGGTGGACCCCCACCTCTTCCCCCACAGCTAACAACATGGGAGGAGCAAGTCTTGGCAATCATGCATCCTGAGGGCCTGGCAGGAGTAGCAGGAGGACTGGACTCTAGTAAGTCAAATCTCTATTATTATCACCCCACCTACCTGCATACCATCACATACCCCCACCCCTACCCTGGCCCCATCACTCCACCACCTCACATACACTCCACCATCACAACCCACCCATCCCAATACTAAGCGCTGCATGCACCACCAATGCATGGACATCACTCACAGCCCTGCATGGACCCCCATCACGAAAGCATGCACATCAGAGAGAATCACCTAGCCCACAAAATCACTACTCACACAAGGCAAAGCTGACAGGGCAATCACAACCATACAGGGCAACACACCCATGCACAAGATGTCACACGCAGAAACAATAACACCGCATTTACATCCCCGCAGGTCCCCCACACAACGTCACTGCAGAGGAGGTGCCAGCAACATCCAGTCCCCCCATGGAAGAGGCCCACAGGGATGACAGCACCTCTGGTCACCTAGATCTGGATGACCAACCTGGCCCATCAGGGATCTCCGGACGGACAGTCGGTTACCCAGGCACAGTCCCATACCACCACAGAGCCTCCCACCTCAGGAAACACCACCACAGCATCCACCCAGTGGGCCCATACCTCTGTCCCTAGGACACCTCAATCAGTAGTGTGTCCACCACTACAGGGACCCCAGGCAACCCCACAAACACAGGACGATCAGGGTCCTGGGGTCAGTGGCAGTGGGCACACAGTTCAGGGGACAGAGGCACAGGACAACAGGGAAGCTGGGAGGCCTGCTGTGCGACAGGGGGAGGACAGGCTCAGGGAACCAACTCTTCACAAGGCACTCACCAACATCCTGGGAGCATACCACCATTCCCAGGAGTCGATGTGCCAGAAACTGGACAAGTTGCAGGAGACCCAGCGGCTGTAGGAGGGACAGTACCTGGGGATCAGGGAGGACCTGAAGGATATTCACACCACCCTGGTCACCCTTGCAGGGGTGCTGGCAGACATTGCCAACACCATGAGGGAGGCAGTGGCACACCACCGGGCCCCTGACACTAGCCACACCAATGAACTGCCATCCACCTCCGCTAGTGGACAGGAGGCCCCACCACAGGAACAACAGGCCACCAGCACCCCTCCTCCTGCAGAAGGAGAACCACACAGCAAACGGCCCAGGCAATCCAGGCGGAAGCCAGAGAACATTACCAAAGACCCCGCCAGGAAATAAGACTCTCCTGATTGTCACCCTTGTGTCCCACTCTGTCACCCTGTCCACCATGAACTGCAATTGCTCCCCTTTCTATGCCCCCTTGGACAATGCACCTGTGATACAAATAGACTGGACTCTATCCTGGACTTACCTCCACCATCACCCCAGCCCATTGCACATACCCCTCTACTTATTAGCACTTAAATAAACACACTTTGTACAACTGTTCAGTAATGTATACATAGGAATGACCTGTAGTTGGCTGCAGGCAACACACCAGGTGCCAGAATGGGGCACAGAAATCTGAAAATAGAGATGCTAAAGGGTACAGTAAGTGGCCATAGAATTGTGAGAATCTGCTTGCCATGTTGTAGGAAGTTGGCTCTGTATGCACTATTTCAAAGTAAGGAATAGTACGCACAGAGTCCAAGGGTTCCCCTTAGAGGAAAGATAGTGGCAAAAAGAGATAATTCTAATGCTCTATTTTGTGGTAGTGTGGTCGAGCAGTAGGCTTATGAAAGGAGTAGTGTTAAGCATTTGTTGTACACACACAGGCAATAAATGAGGAACACACACTCAGAGACAATTCCAAGCCAATAGGTTTTTGTATTGAAAAATATATTTTCTTAGTTTATTTTAAGAACCACATGTTCAAGATTTGCAAGTAATACTTCAAATGAAAGGTATTTCAAGTAGGTACTTTAGGAACTTTGAATTAGCAAAATAGCATATACAGTTTTCACATAAATGACATATAGCTATTTTAAAACTAGACACAGTGCAATTTTCAACAGTTCCTGGGGGAGGTAAGTGTTTGTTAGTTTTTGCAGGTAAGTAAACCACCTACGGGGTTCAAGTTTGGGTCCAAGGTAGCCCACCGTTAGGGGTTCAGAGCAACCCCAAAGTTACCACACCAACAGCTCAGGGACGGTCAGGTGCAGAGGTCAAAGTGGTGCCCAAGACGCATAGGCTTCAATGGAGAAGGGGGCACCCCGGTTCCAGTCTGCCAGCAGGTAAGTACCCGAGTCCTCGGAGGGCAGACCAGGGGGGTTTTGTAGGGCACCCGGGGGGACACAAGTCCACACAGAAAGTACACCCTCAGCAGCACGGGGGCGGCCGGGTACAGTGTGCAAACAAGCTTCGGGTTTTCAATAGAAATCAATGGGAGACCAAGGGGTCTCTTCAGCGATGCAGGCAGGCAATGGGGGGGCTCCTCGGGGTAGCCACCACCTGAGCAAGGGAGAGGGCCACCTGGGGGTCGCTCCTGCACTGGAGGTCGGATCCTTCAGGTCCTGGGGGCTGCGGGTGCAGTGTCTTTACCAGGCCTCGGGTCTTTGAAGCAGGCAGTCGCGGTCAGGGGGAGCCTCGGGATACACTCTGCAGGCGTCGCTGTGGGGGGTCCGGGGGGTCAACTCTGGCTACTCACGGTCTCGTAGTCGCTTGGGAGTCCTCCCTGTGGTGTTTGTTCTCCACAAGTCGAGCCGGGGGCGTCGGGTGCAGAGTGCAAAGTCTCAAGCTTCTGGCGGGAAACGTGTGTTGATTCAAAGTTGCTTCTTTGTTGCAAAGTTGCAGTCTTTGTGGAACAGAGCTGCTGTCCTTGGGAGCTCTTGGTCCTTCTAGATGAAGGGTAGTCCTCTGAGGCTTCAGAGGTCGCTGGACCCTGTGGAACGCATCGCTGGAGCAGTGTCTTCAGAAGTGGGGAGACAGGCCGGTAGAGCTGGGGCCAAATCAGTTTGTGTCTCCGTCTTCTCTGCAGGTTTTAAGTTCAGCAGTCCTCTTCTTCTTAGGTTGCAGGAATCTAGTTTCCTAGGTTCTGGGGTGCCACAAAATAGTGAATATAGGGGTGTGTTTAGGTCTGGGAGGGCAGTAGCCAATGGCTACTGTCCTTGAGAGTGGCTACACCATCTTTGTGCCTCCTCCCTGAGGGGAGGGGGGCACATCCCTATTCCTATTGGTGGAATCCTCCATCTGCAAGATGGAGGATTTCTTAAAGTCAGAGTCACCTCAGCTGAGGACACCTTAGGGGCTGTCCTGACTGGCCAGTGACTCCTCCTTGTTTTTCTCATTATCTCTCCTGGACTTGCCACCAAAAGTGGGGGCTGTGTCCAGGGGGCGGGCATCTCCACTAGCTGGAGTGCCCTGCGGCATTGTAACACGCCGGCTCACTGCTAGGTGTTACAGTTCCTGCAGGGGGAGGTGTGAAGCACCTCCACCCAGAGCAGACTTTTGTTTCTGTCCTCAGAAAGCACAAAGGATCTCACCACATGGGGTCAGAAACTCGTCTCTCAGCAGCAGGCTGGCACAGACCAGTAGTCCTGCACTGAACAATTGGGTAAAATACAGGGGGTATCTCTAAGATGCCCTCTGTGTGCATTTTTTAATAAATCCAACACTGGCATCAGTGTGGGTTTATTATTCTGAGAAGTTTGATACCAAACTTCCCAGTATTCAGTGTTGCCATTGTGGAGCTGTGGAGTTCGTTTTTGACAGACTCCCAGACCATATACTCTTATGGCTACCCTGCACTTACAATGTCTAAGGTTTTGCTTAGACACTGTAGGGGACATAGTGCTCATGCACCTATGCCCTCACCTGTGGTATAGTGCACCCTGCCTTAGGGCTGTAAGGCCTGCTAGAGGAGTGACTTACCTATGCCACAGGCAGTGTGAGGTTGGCATGGCACCCTGAGGGGAGTGCCATGTCAACTTAGTCATTTTCTCCCCACCAGCACAAACAAGCTGGCAAGCAGTGTGTCTGTGCTGAATGAGGGGTCCCTAGGGTTGCATAAGACATGCTGCAGCCCTTAAAGACCTTCCCTGGCATCAGGGCCCTGGGTACCAGTTCCAAGGGACTTACCTGGGTGCCAGGGTTGTGCCAATTGTGGAGACAATGGTACATTTTAGGTGAAAGAACACTGGTGCTGGGGCCTGGATAGCAGGGTCCCTGTGTCGCGTCGGCTCTCATTATTCTAAATGAGACTACTGGATTTCTAGGCAGCAGGATCGATAACGGTGTGGGGGACTGAGTCTGACCCACGTGTAAAGAACTCTGTCACCCTAAATCCGTTTTTTGCTCTGGCTAACTAGCAGTGCCTCATTTCTCCCACGGGGAAGAGATGATTGGGCAGCCGAGCGCATGACATCTTTGGAACTTTCTCAGGGAAGTCGTGGTCACTCAGATCCAAACCAACTCTCTCATTTACAGTATGATCTCATATACAAATGACAAAGGCAGTATGAGTTTTATATAATGTTTTAATAAAACGACTGTATTTTAGATAATAAGGCGTGAGCCGCAATAACCAGAACCATACAACACAGTAGGATTGAAATAGTCACCAGGAGAGTAAAACATAAGAACAAAGCTATCATTGTGTCTATTAGTTTCTACTCTCCCTCTGCTTGATCTATTTCGAGCACAGCATATTAAGCTTCTAGCTTGCCTTTCTGAATCACTGGGGAGACATCAGCCCTCATACCTGAGCAAAGGCCTGTGATCTGGTTCAGCATCTGGAACGAGGCAGTCAGCGTCTAGTTGTGGTTCCCTGGTCGGAATCTCCCTCTTGCTTGTATTGGGACAAGGAAGTGATTTAATAACTAACATGTCAGCGTGATCACAAAATGTCCCTACGCAGGAATGCCAAATCTAAACTCCTACCACGTCTATCGGCAATGTACCAGACTGTATCCTTGACTGAAGCACAGAGTGAGAACTCCAGTGCTGAAGTAGGCTAAACAGTGTGATATGAATAAATAACAAAACCGTAGAACTGGCTATTTGAAAAATAACAGTACGAAGCATAATTAAAAGCATACAGAGCAAAGTGCACAGAGGCTCTAAGCTGCAAGCAAATGAATAAAATACATCCAGGGCAAAGTGCACAAAGGCCTAAAGCCTGAAGCTAACGCGCAAAGGATACGTAAAACTAACCACACTACACCCTCCCCTTGTCGGTAGCAAGTGGTTCCAATAATATAAAAATGTGCCCCATATATAAACAACACCTAAAATTATATACATATTTCGACAAGGTCAGAAGACAACAAATTCATAAATTTAGGAAACATGGGACGATAAAGCCAAATTCAATATAAAGTAAATTTTGCTGGAGAGGAAAAAAATCCAATTGTTAAACAGAAGCAATAGAAAGTAGGAGCTCCTCCACTTCGATATATGTCAATTTCGGAAGATCCACGCCACAAAGTACCATGGAGCAGGTGTGTTCCAAAGCCCCAAAACCATTCAGGGCGGCACCCCATGCAGGGCCTATGAATGAGACAAAACCATCTTCCTCCAGGAAGGGAATCTCATAAACTGCCTCACGAAGCAAACGCAACCGTAGTGCACAAGTCTGGGAATGAGCCCTAAGCGGGAACATCAACAGATCAGGATCAACCACTGGAGGGCGCTGCAGTGAGAGACAGAGAGCAAGTGCATGTTCAAACGAGCACCAAAGGCACCGAAACACGGGTTGCACACAATCCAAAACCGGTCGGAATGACAGAGACCAGTCACACTCCAAATGGCCCAGGAGTGTTGCTCCAAAATGCTGCATCATGCGTTCACGACACAGCTGCGCTGACGGGAGCAGCAATATAGGATCTCGTCGTGGCGGGACAGCCATTGCGAAAAAATAGAAACAACAGCAAGACTCCAGCCAATAAAGCCAAAGTAATCGGGAAACCCCCAAAAATGCTTCCGTAAATAGAGTGTATAGCCGAAGGTATCAAACCGAATATGGAAGAGAAGGTGTGAGCAAAACCAACACCAACGGCTTTGAAAAAATTTGCAATACCAGCAGTGCTGGATGCATTAAATATACGTCCCACAAGTTCACTGAAGTGATTCGGAAAGTTAGTATTCAAAAGGGACTGTATTTCCGCCGATGACCTTGCCACCTGAA
Source organism: Pleurodeles waltl (assembly GCF_031143425.1). Classification (NCBI taxonomy): domain Eukaryota; kingdom Metazoa; phylum Chordata; class Amphibia; order Caudata; family Salamandridae; genus Pleurodeles; species Pleurodeles waltl. The sequence continues at coordinate 1,167,878,602 of NC_090447.1, read as the reverse complement.
GTGCGTAGGTCTCGCTCGCAGATGTAAGGGCCACATGCTTTTGAAACAATAAAGCCTTTAGTCGACTCAACTAGTCGAAATTAACCTTGGAAGTAGCAATATGAGGCCAGATATCCGCTACCTCCCTAATTTGAGTGGGGGGAAACAACACATTCCCGCAGCACGTAACGGCCTTGTTGACAACGACAACGTAAACTATTCCGGCACGCATGCCACAGCAGCGTTCGCTGTTAAGAACAATGTAACTGCTGTTAGAAAGCACCTGGAAAGTGTTCTTAATAACCAAGACTGGAACTCCCTTCAGATAACAAGCTAAGTTAGCAATCGAAGCGTTACACGCTCCGTGCAAGGACAGCTGTTTACAAACCATAGAATGGCTGACAGAAGTTTGGCATTCACTACCACTAAGAAAAACCTCCCTCAAACCATTAATACATCTGTATTGAAAGGGAAGCTCCCACACCTCGTGTATGTAACTGTCTCCCAATAGTTCATATCTCCCCACCGGAATGTGCCTCAAACAAGAAGTAAATTGCAGAGTGGAGATAGGCAGATTAATAACCCCATGAATCAACCATTCAGCTGACGGAATCTCAGCAACCGTGAAAGGCAGTTTCTCCAATTTTTCAATATTCAACATGACATACGTCGCTTCCATTTTAGCCATCAGCTGTTGTTGACGAGTCAAATTAAAGGAGACAAAGATCACTCTGGCACGAATGTGCTGCCATGGAACACGGCCTGCCTTCAAGGTCTGAAGAGTCCAACCCAGCTGCATGATGGACCGCGTCTGACTCTGCCCATGATATAAAGAAGACATGTCTGATTTAATAATGTCAATAGCAGAGGAAACAATGCTGTCAATCGTATAAACACGGTCAGAAAGGGTATGCATGCCATTATCAACAACAGACAAAGGGGGTGATTTTAACCTTGGCGGACGGCGGAGGCCGTCCGCCAAGGTACCGCCGCCAAATGACCGCACCGCGGTCAAAAGACCGCGGCGGCCATTCAAACATTTCCTCTGGGCCGGCGGGCGCTCTCCAAAAGAGTGCCCGCCGGCCCAGAGGAAATGCCCCTGCAACGAGGACGCCGGCTCAGAATTGAGCCGGCGTAGTTGCAGGGGTGCGACGGGTGCAGTTGCACCCGTCGCGTATTTCAGTGTCTGCAAAGCAGACACTGAAATACTTTTTGGGGCCCGCTTACGGGGGCCCCTGCAGTGCCCATGCCATTGGCATGGGCACTGCAGGGGCCCCCAGGGGCCCCGCGGCACCCCCTACCGCCATCCTGTTCATGGCGGGTTTCCCGCCATGAACAGGATGGCGGTAGGGGGTGTCTGAATCCTCATCTCCGCCGCCATGGAGGATTCACTGGGGCAGCGGTAAACCGGCGGGAGACCGCCGGTTTACCCTTTCTGACCGCGGCTGAACCGCCGCGGTCAGAATGCCCTCGGGAGCACCGCCAGCCTGTTGGCGGTGCTCCCGTGGTCGGTGACCCTGGCGGTCACCGGCCGCCAGGGTCAGAATGACCCCCAAAGTCTGCATCAGGTTTTCCTGATCAATCTGCCTCAACCGGGCTGCAGCCTCCCGTTGTGAAAGCTTCCAAATCTCATTATAAACCTCGTATAAAAATCTTTTCTTCCGTGGTACCTTGGGACCTGACAAAAAATCTTGTAAATCAGTATCATTAGACAGTAACGTGAGATGTGACTTAACTGCATCCAGCGTGGATGACTTCAACCATTGTTGACAAAGCTTCCCCACGCTGTATGTAGTTATAATATCAGCATGTTCTGGTGAAATGTAACGAGGGTCTGCCCTACTAGTCCTGAACCCCCTTGAAGAGGTGACAAAACGTTGATGACACTTATTAGCATCTACAGGCCATAATAACCACCCGCCCGGATGTATCAATGAAGTGTTAAGCGTACCATTCTGGACCCAATGTGTAAATTCACTAAAAGTAGCATTCAAATAGTGCTGCCAGTTGTTTAATTTGGAAGGGACAGGTATACTAGGCAAATTTAACTCTCTAATTGTTGCCAAACCCAAACAGCTAGTCTGTTGTACCGTGTCATTGAGGAAAATCATCTGCACAGGGATAATACATGCTCTAAATAATGTGTCCCTGCCTTGCATCTGCTAATTTTTCATACCCCAAACACTTTTCAAGTCAACAGTCTTAAACCAGTATTCATACCCCTCGACCGAAAGTTTAGATACAAACAAATTTGAATACAGTAATTTAGTATCAGTCAATAACATTTGCTTATTAGAATACGGAGCAACTTTAAAATAGTAAGACTTAGCATTTCGTAGATCATGCCCAGAAAAACATGCAAATTTATCAGAATACGTTTTCGAACTCCCTTGTGGAGGAGTCGAGCAATGTTTCCATTGCACATAATTAAACATGGACTTAGGGCTACTAGCTTTCTGAATAAAGTGGTGTCCATAATAGTTGTAGCAAAACATGTCACCATGATTATCTCTAAATTGGTGAGCATCTTCATCGTCATAGACAGTATAATATTGCAAATCTGTCAGCATAGAATCTACTGTCTTCACATCCCAATCATCAGAAACAATGCCTGGTATAACAATATCATTCATTGATAACTTGAGGACATACGGTATTTGAATCAATTCAGTGGGACCATATATATCAAACATTACTTTATCCCACACAATCCCATCCGGAATCGGTAATGCAGAAATGTTTACATTGGACAAGTCTCTTCGAACCATATGAGACGAAAAATGTGGTTTTAACACAGTCTCCACGTGCTCAATGTCAGACCGATCAGGAAGAAAATGACCATGTATTACTAGAAAAAAAGTAACCACAAATCCCAACCACAAAAAAACAGTCATTACAGCCATAAAAAGCCACAAATAGTTCCAAGGAAAAACAAAATATGTGCGTTTAAGCCATCTCAGCAGCTTACGTGGACCTCGGATTGAAGACATCGAGGACGAGGAGCTGGACACTGCATCATCAGTGTCGTTGAAGCAGCCAGAGGCAGTTCTTGCAAACGGTGCAACCGTGAACAAAGAAGTAGATGGAGGCTCTCGCCTTGGCACACTGTAAACCACATGTTCAGAAACATCAGTAGAACGTACAGCAACTTGATCAAAAGATTCCAAATTAATCGTCGTTTGGGGAACAATCGCAAGATCATCTTCCACCCTCCCCAAGCTCGGAGAGGAAACAGCGTCAGTGTAAATCACCTGCAGCGGGACTTCTTCCCCAGTAGTGAGAGGGATTCCGGAACTACTGGGTGTCCCTCTTGGTCTGCTGTGCAGAATCGGCCACATGTTGTAACTTGACATTATCAATGGAAACAAAGCGATTTCCTTTGGCCCCTTGCAGCGGCGGTAAAATCACAGTTCTCGTGCCACTAACCCCTAACACAGGGACAGGTGCTCGATAAGAAGGACCAAATTCTTTCTTTACTGTGACCTTTTCACACACTAGATCCCCAATCCTGGGTATCCAACCAGTAGGAGTTACTGGCTCATCCTTAATTCCTGAGGAGGCAGCACTTGCAGAAGAGTTATCTTCACGGAATTGTTGTAAATCCTGCAAAACAGTGACACGATAATTTATGTCAAAGGGCGTATCCACCGCCTCCACACCAGGACCATCTAGATCAGGAACATACATTTGTGTTCCAAACAGGCACTCATATGAAGTACGACACCCCAGTGACCTTCTAGGCAAGTTATTAAGTGCTCTCTGTACTCCATACAGGTGGGCTAGCCAACCACGACCTGTACCTATAACTCTGGCCGTTAAGGATTGCTTTAAATCACGATTTAAACGCTCCACGACAGAATTTCCCTCAGGATGAAATGGAGACGAGAATTGGAGTTGGACCCCCAACAAAGCCATGGTGTCCCTGAATGCCTTAGAGGAAAAAGCAGGGCCCTGGTCCGAATGAAAAGCCGCAACTGCAAATGGATCGACAAAGATGCGCAAATCTTTAATAACAGTTCGAGCGTCAGCCGAGCGTTGTGGCCATGCCCATACAAATCTGGAGCACGAATCTACAGCAACCAATATATATTTGTATGCACTATCTAGTGTCAGCGGACCACAATGATCCAAGTACACAGACTATAAAGGTTTATTTGAAATCAGAAGGGGCGTCTGCTGCGGGCGTCTAGCCGACGAAGCTTTAATTTGTTGACAAACGTCACAACAAAGGACATACTGCTTTGTCTCTTTATAGAGACCAGGCCACCAGTAACAAGCCTGTAAAAGTGAAATCGTGGCAGCCACACTAGCATGTGCAGATGCCACCCCCTCATGTGCTGCAGAAATTAATCGAGGTCTCTCAATTTTATTGGGTAGTTCACGTACACCAATGCCTGGAATATTAAGAACAGCATTTAGTGCACTACTCAAGCAGTAACCATATTTAGAAGGAAATCCTTTAGGAAATGGCGTGCCATCAGCCGTAGCTTTTATGGCAGCTGAAATCTCTGTGTCTGGTTTGGAACTCGAACGAGTCACTGCGGCCACAGTGGAGACAGCCACTGCTGACTTTGCGGCTTCATCAGCCAAAGTATTCCCAGCAACGTGTATTCCAACGCGCTGGTGTCCAAGTGTATGCACAACATGGACCTTAGGAAGCGTCCACTTCAGATCCGCAACCTTTCCCCACAACACTTTATGTTTAATGGTGTTGCCTTTAGAATCTCTGAACCCATTCAACTTCCAATAGTACAGATATTCATTGAAAGACTGAACACAGTAGTAGTAGTCACAGACCAGCAAGGTCAAAATCGCCGTATCCGTGTGCTCCAACGCTAACAATAGAGCTTTGAGCTCAGCCAGCTGTGCCGTGCAATCTCCCAAGGTTTTAGTATAAGTATGTCGGGGGCAGAACACTTCCCCCTCCATAGTGCCGCTCACCACCGCACATGCAGCAGAATACTGTTGTTTAGTCCCAACCGCTGGTTGCGCAGAGCCATCGGTATACATGACCACCTGATATTGGTCAAGAGGCAATGTACCAGCAGGAACTGGGTACTCCATTTCATATTGAAGAAATTCTTGAGTCTGCAGTTTAGGGTCAAATATGTAATCTACATCAGTGGCTGTCAAAGACGTAGCCCATTGTATCCATCGCGGGTGTAAAGATTTCGAATTAGGAACACTCGCTTTTGTAACAGCCTCTAAGGCCGGAATCGGGGAAACGACAATGATGCGTTGGTCCTGGGCAAGCGGTCTTTCTTTAATCACAGCCATCTGTACTGCAGTGAGTATTTTCTCAGTTTGTGAAAATCGTTGTTCTGCAGCTGAATACAAATGAGACTTGTATGCAATCGGGACTGTCTCACCTTCATTAAAGGTGACATATGTAAACCCAACAGCCCCAGGTATCACCCTGATGACCAAATGTGTCTTATTGTCCCGTGTGTGTAAGTGTTTAACTGCTAAGAGATCAGTTTGCTAATCTCGCAGTATATGTGTATGCTCAATCGTCCTAAATCTTCTCGAAAAATTCAGGCGAATCAACTCGTATAAGGGTTGTATACGTGTAGCATAATCAGGAATGTAAGTTCTGCCAAAATTCAGAAACCCCAACAATGACTGGAGCTTCCGAACCGTATCAGGAGGCTGCAATAAAGCACATTTCTCCCAAAAATTAGGCGCTAAGCTTTTGCCCTCATTCGACAATTCATATCCCAGGAAAATGACGCTGAGGAAGGCAATCTTCGATTTCTTTAAATTAAACTTATAGCCAACTTCGGCAAACCCCACAACAATGCGCGATACACGCCATAGATGTTGCAGAATCTCATCGTCTGTCAGATATATATCATCAACGTATGACAACGCTTCAGGGTCCAACTCGTGCAGAATTTCAGTTACACGAGCCGAAAACAGTCCTGGGCTATTTTTAATACCCCTGAGGCAAACGACAAAACTTTTTTCTGAGAGCCAAACGCACTGAAACTGGTATAGTCCCGACTTTCGGGCGCTATATTTTGGCAGAAAAATCCATTCGAGATATCTAAAGTTGTTTTGTATTTTTTACGCACTATATTATTCATAAGCGCTGCACTATGTGAATTCTGTATTGCATATGTGCATGTATGACTATTTAAATGTCTGTAATCCACCACAATCCTATAGGAATGGTCCGGTTTAGCAACTGGAAATAAGGGATTATTCATCGGCGAAACACAGGGCTCAACAACACCATGGTACTCCAATTGTGTAAGAATTTTCCTAACCGATGCCCTTGCTTCAAATTTGATAGGATACTGCGGCTGCGGCTGAGGTTCGCCCTTTATTGGAATTACATGATAAGGTGATTGTCTATCCCACCCCACATTATTTCTATATAGAGCGGGGGCCTGTGCTAGAGCCCATATTTCACTATAGGACTCCGCTAGTTCTCTCGGAACAAGTGGTGAGAAGGAAGGTGTAATAACCTCTTCCCCAACCGGACAGTCGCGAACAAAGTCAGGCGGCAAATCTTGTTCGGCCAGCAGAACGTCATATGATTTTACCACATGGTCCCAAAAGATGGCGTGCATAATGCGGTCAATGTCCCCTTTGAATCGCAGAGTCACGTTATATACTCTATCAGGATCATAGACTCGTATATCTGCCGTTTCGACTTGTATGAAGTCATCAGTTGCTTTCACCTCCAGATGCTCTAGAAGACTCCGGCGAACTATTGTGACCTCTGCCGCGCTGTCTAACAGTGCCAACGCCCATGTCTTGTTCGTCAAGAGAACTCTCTTCTTGAGCGGCATGTCTAACTGAGACTGCTGCCACTTTCTTCTTTTTAAATTGTTGCTTTTGTTGGAGCGGTTTCTCTTCCTGTTTAACAGAAACCTCCGTTGAGCGTTGTGAATCCTGTCTTGGTTTCACGTACTCCGTTCTCCGCTCTGACCGCCCAACTCTCTCACTTCTCTTCTCTGAGAAGTCCTGAAAGGAACGAGATTGGCGTGTATCAGTATATTGATATCTTTCAGGCGTCTTCAAATTATCCTTATTCCTGAGATTATACCTAGTCTGCGGGGTCTCCGGTTGCGGAGACTGTCCCCCATCTTTCTTAGGTGTTTGCTGTTTCTTTTCTCAGCGCTTTTTAGCACCCTCAGGTTGCTGTTGTTTAGCATTATCTTTATTATTTTTACCCTGTAATTGGGGTTTTTGTGGTCTAGCCCCTAGGCTATCGCGACCAATACTAGAATATGTTTCCGCTATTATTCTCGGGAGTTCCTGCTCTTGATTAATCTGTGGAACTTCCCGAAGACGCATTCGCACTGCTAGTGTTACTGCCTCTCCCTTGAGATTACTCAAAATAATAGAAGAAACTGTGGCAAAATTGCCCATTAACTGCATGCCCAAATCTAAGGCAGGGGCAGCCCCATATTCATCTTGAATTTGTTTAAGCACTTCCGGTAAATTTGCTAATGTCGGTGTACCGTGTGCCGTAGTGTAGAGCGCGGCAAACACCGTGCCCCAGGTATTACAAAGGTCCACCGGAGGAACCATCCCATACGGCAAACACATCGTCAAAATTCTATGTTTATCCTGAGGTCCCGTATGGGGAAATACTGCTTCCAGCGTATCAATTTTTTGCGCCAGCCAAAATGGAGTTTCCTCACGTTTAGCCAGTATTTTACCCATAACTGAGTGTACAGTGGCCGGATTGATACCTGGAACCATTGCCTGTGGGTGCGCCGGAGCAGCACGCGCTGCATTAGTATTTAAGGTCTGCATTACAAACTGAACTAATCGTCTATATGTAGCCGTTAAGTCTGTACATAAACAACGAACTTCAACCACTGTCAACTGAGCAGCCGCAGGATGAGGTGTATATGTAGCCAATAAAGGCCAGGTAGGACCTTCATTACTTAGTGGACCTAACCTAACTTGTGCTACTGTGTGTGGGAGGGCACCATCAAGCCAATTATGGTGTTCTTGATAAGATAAAGGTATCTCTAAATATGCATAAGCCCTGTATTGTCCAGGGACATTCGCAACAGTGTACTCGTGAAAAGTATTTGTACCCCCATCAACTGCTGGAAATATGACCCAAGAATAAAAAAGTTCTGTTCTATAGGCTGCATGGGCGTCCACCACAAAAGTGACCGGACCCCCTGGACCGTCAGGCCATGTGCTAACAGATGTCCTGTGAGCGGTTGTCGCATATTGATTGCTATATTCACTACATTAGGATTTGCCATTTGTAAAAAATAGCACTAGGTCAGAGAAGGCACACCAATATCGGGGTTTTCCTTTTAAAGTTCAAGCTTGAACAACCAACCGCTATTAATAGGATCTACCTATATTGCGGTGGCGGAAGTCCTCAGTGCCACGGACGTCTCCGTATACGGAACCAAGGAGTCAATATATATATGAGACCGAGAGAGTCAGCCGGACCCGAAAATTAGAGCCAGACCAATCGTTGGCGGCGCCATGTCGCGTGGGCTCTCATTATTCTAAATGAGACTACTGGATTTCTAGGCAGCAGGATCGATAACGGTGTGGGGGACTGAGTCTGACCCACGTGTAAAGAACTCTGTCACCCTAAATCCGTTTTTTGCTCCGGCCAACTAGCAGTGCCTCATTTCTCCCACGGGGAAGAGATGATTGGGCAGCCGAGCGCATGACATCTTTGGAACTTTCTCAGGGAAGTCGTGGTCACTCAGATCCAAACCAACTCTCTCATTTACAGTATGATCTCATATACAAATGACAAAGGCAGTATGAGTTTTATATAATGTTTTAATAAAACAACTGTATTTTAGATAATAAGGCGTGAGCCGCAATAATCAGAACCATACAACACAGTAGGATTGAAATAGTCACCAGGAGAGTAAAACATAAGAACAAAGCTATCATCGTGTCTATTAGTTTCTACTCTCCCTCTGCTTGATCTATTTCGAGCACAGCATTTTAAGCTTCTAGCTTGCCTTTCTGAATCACTGGGGAGACATCAGCCCTCATACCTGAGCAAAGGCCTGTGATCTGGTTCAGCATCTGCAACGAGGCAGTCAGCGTCTAGTTGTGGTTCCCTGGTCGGAATCTCCCTCTTGCGTGTATTGGGACAAGGAAGTGATTTTATAACTAACATGTCAGTGTGATCACAAAATGTCCCTACGCAGGAATGCCAAATCTAAACTCCTACCACGTCTATCGGCAATGTACCAGACTGTATCCTTGACTGAAGCACAGAGTGAGAACTCCAGTGCTGAAGTAGGCTAAACAGTGTGATATGAATAAATAACAAAACCGTAGAACTGGCTATTTGAAAAATAACAGTACAAAGCCTAATTAAAAGCATACAGAGCAAAGTGCACAGAGGCTCTAAGCTGCAAGCAAATGAATAAAATACATCCAGGGCAAAGTGCACAAAGGCCTAAAGCCTGAAGCTAACGCGCAAAGGATATGTAAAACTAACCACACTACACCCTCCACTTGTCGGTAGCAAGTGGTTCCAATAATATAAAAATGTGCCCCAGATATAAACAACACCTAAAATTATATTCATATTTCGACAAGGTCAGAAGACAACAAAGTCATAAATTTAGGAAACATGGGACAATAAAGCCAAATTCAATATAAAGTCAATTTTGCCGGAGAGGAAAAAAATCCAATTGTTAAACAGAAGCAATAGAAAGTAGGAGCTCCTCCACTTCGATATATGTCAATATCGGAAGATCCACGCCACAAAGTACCATGGAGCAGGTGTGTTCCAAAGCCCCAAAACCATTCAGGGCGGCACCCCATGCAGGGCCTATGAATGAGACAAAACCATCTTCCTCCAGGAAGGGAATCTCATAAACTGCCTCACGAAGCAAACGCAACCGTAGTGCACAAGTCTGGGAATAAGCCCTAAGCGGGAACATCAACAGATCAGGATCAACCACTGGAGGGCGCTGCAGTGAGAGACAGAGAGCAAGTGCATGTTCAAATGAGCACCAAAGGCACCGAAACACGGGTTGCACACAATCCAAAACCGGTCGGAATGACAGAGACCAGTCACACTCCAAATGGCCCAGGAGTGTTGCTCCAAAATGCTGCATCATGCGTTCACGACACAGCTGCGCTGACGGGAGCAGCAATATAGGATCTCGTCGTGGCGGGACAGCCATTGCGAAAAAATAGCAACAACAGCAAAACTCCAGTCAATAAAGCCAAAGTAATCGGGAAACCCCCAAAAATGCTTCCGTAAATAGAGTGTATAGCCGAAGGTATCAAACCAAATATGGAAGAGAAGGTGTGAGCAAAACCAACACCAACGGCTTTGAAAAAATGTGCAATACCAGCAGTGCTGGATGCATTAAATATACGCCCCACAAGTTCACTGAAGTGATTCGGAAAGTTAGTATTCAAAAGGGACTGTATTTCCGCCGATGACCTTGCCACCTGAAGTGCGTAGGTCTCGCTCGCAGATGTAAGGGCCACATGCTTTTGAAACAATAAAGCCTTTAGTCGACTCAACTTGACGAAATTAACCTTGGAAGTAGCAATATGAGGCCAGATGTCCGCTACCTCCCTAATTTGAGTGGGGGGAAACAACACATTCCCGCAGCACGTAACGGCCTTGTTGACAACGACAACATAAACTATTCCGGCACGCATGCCACAGTAGAGTTCGCTGTTAAGAACAATGTAACTGCCGTTAGAAAGCACCTGGAAAGTGTTCTTAATAACCGGGACTGGAACTCCCTTCAGATAACAAGCTAAGTTAGCAATCGAAGCGTTACACGCTCCGTGCAAGGACAGCTGTTTACAAACCATAGAATGGCTGACAGAAGTTTTGCATTCACTACCGCTAAGAAAAACCTCCCTCAAACCATTAATACATCTGTATTGAAAGGGAAGCTCCCACACCTCGTGTATGTAACTGTCTCCCAATAGTTCATATCTCCCCACCGGAATGTGCCTCAAACAAGAAGTAAATTGCAGAGTGGAGATAGGCAGAATAATAACCCCATGAATCAACCATTCAGCTGACGGAATCTCAGCAACCGTGAAAGGCAGTTTCTCCAATTTTTCAATATTCAACATGACATAGGTCGCTTACTTTTTAGCCATCAGCTGTTGTTGACGAGTCAAATTAAAGGAGACAAAGATCTCTCTGGCACGAATCTGCTGCCATGGAACACGACCTGCCTTCAAGGTCTGAAGAGTCCAACCCAGCTGCATGATGGACCGCGTCTGACTCTACCCATGATATAAAGAAGACATGTCTGATTTAATAATGTCAATAGCAGAGGAAACAATGCTGTCAATCGTATAAACACGGTCAGAAAGGGTATGCATGCCATTATCAACAACAGACAAAGTCTGCATCAGGTTTTCCTGATCAATCTGCCCCAACCGGGCTGCAGCCTCCTGTTGTGAAAGCTTCCAAATCTCATTATAAACCTCGTATAAAAATCTTTTCTTCCGTGGTACCTTGGGACCTGACAAAAAATCTTGTAAATCAGTATCATTAGACAGTAACGTGTGATGTGACTTAACTGCATCCAGCGTGGATGACTTCAACCATTGTTGACAAAGCTTCCCCACGCTGTATGTAGTTATAATATCAGCATGTTCTGGTGAAATGTAACGAGGGTCTGCCCTACTAGTCCTGAACCCCCCTGAAGAGGTGACAAAACGTTGATGACACTTATTAGCGTCTACAGGCCATAATAACCACCCGCCCGGATGTATCTATGAAGTGTTAAGCGTACCATTCTGGACCCAATGTGTAAATTCACTAAAAGTAGCATTCAAATAGTGCTGCCAGTTGTTTAATTTGGAAGGGACAGGTATACTAGGCAAATTTAACTCTCTAATTGTTGCCAAACCCAAACAGCTAGTCTGTTGTACTGTGTCATTGAGGAAAATCATCTGCACAGGGATAATACATGCTCTAAATAATGTGTCCCTGCCTTGCATCTGCCAATTTTTCATACCCCAAACACTTTTCAAGTCAACAGTCTTAAACCAGTATTCATACCCCTCGACCGAAAGTTTAGATACAAACAAATTTGAATACAGCAATTTAGTATCGGTCAATAACATTTGCTTATTATAATACGGAGCAACTTTAAAATAGTAAGACTTAGCATTTCGTTGATCATGCCCAGAAAAATATGCAAATGTATCAGAATACGTTTTCGAACTCCCTTGTGGAGGAGTCGAGCAATGTTCCCATTGCACATAATTAAACATGGACTTAGGGCTACTAGCTTTCTGAATAAAGTGGTGTCCATAATAGTTGTAGCAAAACATGTCACCATGATTATCTCTAAATTGGTGAGCATCTTCATCGTCATAGACAGTATAATATTGCAAATCTGTCAGCATAGAATCTACTGTCTTCACATCCCAATCATCAGAAACAATGCCTGGTATAACAATATCATTCATTGATAACTTGAGGACATACAGTATTTGAATCAATTCAGTGGGACCATATATATCAAACATTACTTTATCCCACACAATCCCATCCGGAATCGGTAATGAAGAAATGTTTACATTGGACAAGTCTCTTCGAACCATATGAGACGAAAAATGTGGTTTTAACACAGTCTCCACATGCTCAATGTCAGACCGATCAGGAAGAAAATGACCATGTATTACTAGAAAAAAAGTAACCACAAATCCCAACCACAAAAAAACAGTCATTACAGCCATAAAAAGCCACAAATAGTTCCAAGGAAAAACAAAATATGTGCGTTTAAGCCATCTCAGCAGCTTACGTGGACCTCGGATTGAAGACATCGAGGACGAGGAGCTGGACACTGCATCATCAGTGTCGTTGAAGCAGCAAGAGGCAGTTCTTGCAAACGGTGCAACCGTGAACAAAGAAGCAGATGGAGGCTCTCGCCTTGGCACACTGTAAACCACATGTTCAGAAACATCAGTAGAACGTACAGCAACTTGATGAAAAGATTCCAAATTAATCGTCGTTTGTGGAACAATCGCAAGATCATCTTCCACCCTCCCCAAGCTCGGAGAGGAAACAGCGTCAGTGTAAATCACCTGCAGCGGGACTTCTTCCCCAGTAGTGAGAGGGATTCCGGAACGACTGGGTGTCCCTCTTGGTCTGCTGTGCAGAATCGGCCACATGTTGTAACTTGACATTATCAATGGAAACAAAGCGATTTCCTTTGGCCCCTTGCAGTGGCGGTAAAATCACAGTTCTCGTGCCGCTAACCCCTAACAGAGGGACAGGTGCTCGATAAGAAGGACCAAATTCTTTCTTTACTGCGACCTTTTCACGCAGTAGATCCCCAATCCTGGGTATCCAACCAGTAGGAGTTACTGGCTCATCCTTAATTCCTGAGGAGGCAGCACTTGCAGAAGAGTTATCTTCACGGAATTGTTGTAAATCCTGCAAAACAGTGACACGATCATTTATGTCCAAGGGCGTATCCGCCGCCTCCACACCAGGACCATCTAGATCAGGAACATACATTTGTGTTCCAAACAGGCACTCATATGAAGTACGACCCCCCAGTGACCTTCTAGGCAAGTTATTAAGTGCTCTCTGTACTCCATACAGGTGGGCTAGCCAACCACGACCTGTACCTATAACTCTGGCCGTTAAAGGATTGCTTTAAATCACGATTTAAACGCTCCACGACAGAATTTCCCTCGGGATGAAATGGAGACGAGAATTGGAGTTGGACCCCCAACGAAGCCATGGTGTCCCTGAATGCCTTAGAGGCAAAAGCAGGGCCCTGGTCCGAATGAAAAGCCGCAACTGCAAATGTATCGACAAAGATGCGCAAATCTTTAATAACAGTTCGAGCGTCAGCCGAGCGTTGTGGCCATACCCACACAAATCTGGAGCACGAATCTACAGCAACCAATATATATTTGTATGCACTATCTGGTGTCAGCGGACCACAATGATCCAAGTACACAGACTGTAAAGGTTTATTTGAAATCAGAAGGGGCGTCTGCTGCGGGCGTCTAGCCGACGAATCTTTAATTTGTTGACAAACGTCACAACAAAGGACATACTGCTTTGTCTCTTTATAGAGACCAGGCCACCAGTAACGAGCCTGTAAAAGTGAAATCGTGGCAGCCACACCAGCATGTGTAGATGCCACCCCCTCATGTGCTGCAGAAATTAATCGAGGTCTCTCAATTTTATTGGGTAGTTCACGTACACCAATGCCTGGAATATTAAGAACAGCATTTAGTGCACTACTCAAGCAGTAACCATATTTAGAAGGAAATCCTTTAGGAAATGGCGTGCCATCAGCCGTAGCTTTTATGGCAGCTGAAATCTCTGTGTCTGGTTTGGAACTCGAACGAGTCACTGCGGCCACAGTGGCGACAGCCACTGCTGACTTTGCGGCTTCATCAGCCAAAGTATTCCCAGCAACGTGTATTCCAACGCGCTGGTGTCCAAGTGTATGCACAACATGGACCTTAGGAAGCGTCCCCTTCAGATCCGCAACCTTTCCCCACAACAATTTATGTTTAATGGTGTTGCCTTTAGAATCTCTGAACCCATTCAACTTCCAATAGTGCAAATATTCATTGAAAGACTGAACACAGTAGTAGTAGTCACAGACCAGCAATGTCAAAATCGCCGTATCCGCGTGCTCCAACACTAACAATAGAGCTTTGAGCTCAGCCAGCTGTGCCGTGCAATCTCCCAAGGTTTTAGTATAAGTATGTCGGGGGCAGAACACTTCCCCCTCCATAGTGCCGCTCACCACCGCACATGCAGCAGAATACTGTTGTTTAGTCCCAACCGCTGGTTGCGCAGAGCCATCGGTATACATGACCACCTGATATTGGTCAATAGGCAATGTACCAGCAGGAACTGGGTACTCCATTTCATATTGAAGAAATTCTTGAGTCTGCAGTTTAGGGTCAAATATGTAATCTACATCAGTGGCTGTCAAAGACGTAGCCCATTGTATCCATCGCGGGTGTAAAGCTTTCGAATTAGGAACACTCGCTTTTGTAACAGCCTCTAAGGCCGGAATCGGGGAAACGACAATGATGCGTTGGCCCTGGGCAAGCGGTCTTTCTTTAATCACAGCCATCTGTACTGCAGTGAGTATTTTCTCAGTTTGTGCAAATCGTTGTTCTGCAGCTGAATACAAATGAGACTTGTATGCAATCGGGACTGTCTCACCTTCATTAAAGGTGACATATGTAAACCCAACAGCCCCAGGTATCACACTGATGACCAAATGTGTCTTATTGTCCCGCGTGTGTAAGTGTTTAACTGCTAAGAGATCAGTTTGCAAATCTCGCAGTATATGTGTATGCTCAATCGTCCAAAATCTACTCGAAAAATTCAGGCGAATCAACTCGTATAAGGGTTTTATACGTGTAGCATAATCAGGAATGTAAGTTCTGCCAAAATTCAGAAACCCCAACAATGACTGGAGCTTCTGAACCGTATCAGGAGGCTGCAATAAAGCACATTTCTCCCAAAAATTAGGCGCTAAGCTTTTGCCCTCACTCGACAATTCATATCCCAGGAAAATGACGCTGAGGAAGGCAATCTTCCATTTCTTAAAATTAAACTTATAGCCAACTTCGGCAAACCCCACAACAATGCGCGATACACGCCTTAGATGTTGCAGAATCTCATCGTCTGCCAGCTATATATCATCAACGTATGACAACGCTTCAGGGTCCAACTCGTGCAGAATTTCAGTTACACGAGTCGAAAACAGTCCTGGGCTATTTTTTATACCCCTGAGGCAAACGACAAAACTTTTTCTGAGAGCCAAACGCACTGAAACTGGTATAGTCCCGACTTTCAGGCGCTATATTTTGGCAGAAAAATCCATTCGAGATATCTAACGTTGTTTTGTATTTTTTACGCACTATAATATTCATAAGCGCTGCGCTATGTGAATTCTGTATTGCATATGTGTATGTATGACTATTTAAATGTCTGTAATCCACCACAATCCTATAGGAATGGTCCGGTTTAGCAACTGGAAATAAGGGATTATTCATCGGCGAGACACAGGGCTCAACAACACCCTGGTACTCCAATTGTGTAAGAATTTTCCTAACCGATGCCCTTGCTTCAAATTTGATAGGATACTGCGGCTGCGGCTGAGGTTCGCCCTTTATTGGAATTACGTGATAAGGTGATTGTCTATCCCACCCCACATTATTTCTATATAGAGCGGGGGCCTGTGCTAGAGCCCATATTTCACTATAGGACTCCGCTAGTTCTCTCGGAACAAGTGGTGAGAAGGAAGGTGTAATAACCTCTTCCCCAACCGGACAGTCGCGAACAAAGTCAGGCGGCCAATCTTGTTCGGCCAGCAGAACGCCATATGATTTTACCACATGGTCCCAAAAGATGGCGTGCATAATGCGGTCAATGTCCCCTTCGAATAGCAGAGTCACGTTATATACTCTATCAGGATCAGAGACTCGTATATCCGCCGTTTCGACTTGTATGAAGTCATCAGTTGCTTTCACCTCCAGATCCTCTAGAAGACTCCGGCGAACTATTGTGACCTCTGCCGCGCTGTCTAACAGTGCTAACGCCCATGTCTTGTTCGTCAAGAGAACTCTCTTCTTGAGCGGCATGTCTAACTGAGACTGCTGCCACTTTCTTCTTTTTAAATTGTTGCTTTTGTTGGAGCGGTTTCTCTTCCTGTTTAACAGAAACCTCAGTTGAGCGTTGTGAATCCTGTCTTGGTTTCACGTACTCCGTTCTCCGCTCTGACCGCCCAACTCTCTCACTTCTCTTCTCTGAGGAGTCCTGAAAGGAACGAGATTGGCGTGTATCAGTATATTGATATCTTTCAGACGTCTTCAAATTATCCCTATTCCTGAGATTATACCTAGTCTGGGGGGTCTCCGGTTGCGGAGACTGTCCCCCATCTTTCTTAGGTGTTTGCTGTTTCTTTCCCAGCGCTTTTTAGTACCCTCAGGTTGCTGTTGTTTAGCATTATCTTTATTATTTTTACCCTGTAATTGGGGTTTTTGGCGTCTAGCCCCTAGGCTATCGCGACCAATACTGCAAAATGTTTCCGCTATTATTCTCGGGAGTTCCTGCTCTTGATTAATCTGCAGAACTTCCCGAAGACGCATTTGCACTGCTAGTGCTACTGCCTCTCCCTTGAGATTACTCAAATAATAGAAGAAACTGCATGCCCAAATCTAAGGCAGGGGCAGCCCCATATTCATCTTGAATTTGTTTAAGCACTTCCGGTAAATTTGCTAATGTCGGTGTACCGTGTGGCGTAGTGTAGAGCGCGGCAAACACCGTGCCCCAGGTATTACAAAGGTCCACCGGAGGAACCATCCCATACGGCAAACACATCGTCAAAATTCTATGTTTATCCTGAGGTCCCGTATGGGGAAATACTGCTTCCAGCGTATTAATTTTTTGCGCCAGCCAAAATGGAGTTTCCTCACGTTTAGCCAGTATTTTACCCATAACTGAGTGTACAGTGGCCGGATTGATACCCGGAACCATTGCCTGTGGGTGCGCCGGAGCAGCACGCGCTGCATTAGTATTTAAGGTCTGCATTACAAACTGAACTAATCGTCTATATGTAGCCGTTAAGTCTGTATATAAACAACGAACTTCAACCACTGTCAACTGAGCAGCCGCAGGATGAGGTGTATATGTAGCCAATAAAGGCCAGGTAGGACCATCATTACTTAGTGGACCTAACCTAACTTGTGCTATTGTGTGTGGGAGGGCGCCATCAAGCCAATTATGGTGTTCTTGATAAGATAAAGGTATCTCTAAATATGCATAAGCCCTGTATTGTCCTGGGACATTCGCAACAGTGTACTCGTGAAAAGTATTTGCACCCCCATCAACTGCTGGAAATATGACCCAAGAATAAAAAAGTTCTGTTCTATAGGCTGCATGGGCGTCCACCACAAAAGTGACCAGACCCCCCTGGACCGTCAGGCCATGTGCTAACAGATGTCCTGTGAGCGGTTGTCGCATATTGATTGCTATATTCACTACATTAGGATTTGCCATTTGTAAAAAATAGCACTAGGTCAGAGAAGGCACACCAATATCGGGGTTTTCCTTTTAAAGTTCAAGCTTGAACAACCAACCGCTATTAATAGGATCTACCTATATTGCGGTGGCAGAAGTCCTCAGTGCCACGGACGTCTCCGTATACGGAACCAAGGAGTCAATATATATATGAGGCCGAGAGAGTCAGCCGGACCCGAAAATTAGAGCCAGACCAATCGTTGGCGGCGCCATGTCGCGTGGGCTCTCATTATTCTAAATGAGACTACTGGATTTCTAGGCAGCAGGATCGATAACGGTGTGGGGGACTGAGTCTGACCCACGTGTAAAGAACTCTGTCACCCTAAATCCGTTTTTTGCTCCGGCTAACTAGCAGTGCCTCATTTCTCCCACGGGGAAGAGATGATTGGGCAGCCGAGCGCATGACATCTTTGGAACTTTCTCAGGGAAGTCGTGGTCACTCAGATCCAAACCAACTCTCTCATTTACAGTATGATCTCATATACAAATGACAAAGGCAGTATGAGTTTTATATAATGTTTTAATAAAACGACTGTATTTTAGATAATAAGGCGTGAGCCGCAATAACCAGAACCATACAACACAGTAGGATTGAAATAGTCACCATTAGAGTAAAACATAAGAACAAAGCTATCATCGTGTCTATTAGTTTCTACTCTCCCTCTGCTTGATCTATTTCGAGCACAGCATTTTAAGCTTCTAGCTTGCCTTTCTGAATCAGTGGGGAGACATCAGCCCTCATACCTGAGCAAAGGCCTGTGATCT
Organism: Pleurodeles waltl; assembly: GCF_031143425.1. Lineage (NCBI taxonomy): Eukaryota > Metazoa > Chordata > Amphibia > Caudata > Salamandridae > Pleurodeles > Pleurodeles waltl. The sequence continues at coordinate 1,167,859,836 of NC_090447.1, read as the reverse complement.
GGTTCAGCATCTGCAACGAGGCAGTCAGCGTCTAGTTGTGGTTCCCTGGTCGGAATCTCCCTCTTGCGTGTATTGGGACAAGGAAGTGATTTTATAACTAACATGTCAGCGTGATCACAAAATGTCCCTACACAGGAATGCCAAATCTAAACTCCTACCACGTCTATCGGCAATGTACCAGACTGTATCCTTGACTGAAGCACAGAGTGGGAACTCCAGTGCTGAAGTAGGCTAAACAGTGTGATATGAATAAATAACGAAACCATAGAACTGGCTATTTGAAAAATAACAGTACGAAGCCTAATTAAAGGCATACAGAGCAAAGTGCATAGAGGCTCTAAGCTGCAAGCAAATTAATAAAATACATCCAGGGCAAAGTGCACAAAGGCCTAAAGCCTGAAGCTAACGTGCAAAGGATACGTAAAACTAACCACACTTCTCAGTCAAGTCAGAATCAGTATCAGGCAAAAAGTGGGGGGTAACTGCAACAGGGAGCCATTTCCTTACACAAGCCCCCCCCCCAGCCCACAGGCCAGGAGACTCAGCCAAAGCTGGGAGAGTCTTCCTAGTCTGTCAGGCGAGGAAGAGTAGAGGAAATAGGCTGATTTATTGCAGGGCCTACTCTGCCTTACATCCTCCTGTTCAGGTCATTCCCTCTGGGGAAGTGACCCACTTCAACAGTGATAGGACCTAGTCTGAATTGCCTCTTGTCTGTGCTTTTAATGTCTTCACCCATTCTCTCTATTTTGGGGTTAGAGGTATCCACCTCTGCTAATCTTATCTTAGCCAGGGTCACCCTAGCTTCCCCAAAGAGGTTACCCAGAGCTGGAGTAACCCCACCATGAACAATAGGGTCAGGGGGCCTAACTTGCTATTTGGCATGGGGTCAGACCACCATGCCAAGGATAGTGCAGCCATAAAGGCTAACACCCAGCAGAGGCAACTGACAGCTGTCAGTGCCCAGAACCACACCTTTAGCTCATCACCTACAAGGGAAGGGGCTAAGTTACAGGCTTCTTTGGGTTCAGGGTGCCTGTCTGCTTTGTTAGAGTGGGGGGTTACTACATCTTGTAGTAAACACCCTTCTTCCACTCTTTCTTCTGTTAACTGAGGAGCCACCCACTCAGGTTTAACAGTTGCCTGACTAGCCAGGACTTCTTGTGGGTCAGGTTGGACTTTACCAGTGCCATTTTTGGAGTTCTCCCCTACTGGAGCAGAATCTCCTTGGCTTGCTGGAACCTTGGCTAAAGGTTGTCCACCTTTCCTACTCTGTTTTCTTTTCTTTTTCTTCTGGGGCCTGCTTGCAGTTACTGCAGGGGCAGGACCTCCAGAATTCTTGGGAGAGGACTGGCACTGGACCAGTTCCTCTCTTGGGCTCTGACTAACCTCTGGGTATTCATTTCCGAGGAGACAATCAAGGGGGAGGTCTGTACTGACTACCACCCTTCTCCAGCTAAAAGTCCCACCCACTTCTATGGGAACAAAAGCCACAGGCCTATCAGTGACCCTGTCTGGGCTAAGTCTTACTCTGGCAGACTCACCTGGGATGTACTGGTTTGAGAACACCAGCCTGTCATGCACAATAGTGTGACTGGCATAAGTGTCTCTCAGGGCAGTGGCTGGGATTCCATTCACCAGTAGGTGGTGGAAGTGTCTACTTCCTCATTTATGTGAATACTGCATATGCTATTTTGCTAATTCAAAGTTCCTAAAGTACCTACTTGAAATACCTTTCATTTGAAGTATTACTTGTAAATCTTGAACCTGTGGTTCTTAAAATAAACTAAGAAAATATATTTTTCTATACAAAAAGCTATTGGCCTGGAATTGTCTCTGAGTGTGTGTTCCTCATTTATTGCCTGTGTGTGTACAACAAATGCTTAACACTACTCCTTTGATAAGCCTACTGCTCGACCACACTACCACAAAATAGAGCATTAGAATTATCTCTTTTTGCCACTATCTTACCTCTAAGGGGAACCCTTGGGCTATGTGCATACTATTCCTTACTTTGAAATAGTGCATACAGAGCCAACTTCCTACATTGGTGGATCAGCGGTGGGGTACAAGACTTTGCATTTGCTGGACTACTCAGCCAATACCTGATCACACGACTAAATTCCAAAAATTGTCATTAGAAACTGATTTTTGAAATTTGAGCTATTTTTAAAAAAATTTAAAAGTCCTTGTGTTAGTCCCTGTTAGCATTTCTTTTAGAGTTTAAAAGTTTTGCAAAAGTTTGAATTAAGTTCTAGAGATAGTTTTAGATTCTTAAACAGTATTCCAACTTTTAGAAACATAGGGCCAGATGTACCAAAAATCCAAATTGCGACTTGCAATTTGCGAGTCCCTGCGACTCGCAAATTGCAAGTCGCAATTGGGAATGCAGAAAGGTGTCTCAGACACCTTCTGCAACTCGCAATGGGGTCACAAAGACCCACCTCATTAATATTAATGAGGTGGGTCGCAGTTTGCGACCCCATTGCGAGTAGGGGCACTCACGGGGATGGTGGCCTGCTGGAGACAGCAGACCACCATGTCCGTGACTGCTTTTTAATAAAGCAGTTATTTTTTTTCTAAGTGCAGCCCGTTTTCCTTAAAGGAAAACGAGCTGCATTTTGAAAAAAAACCGAAACCTTTAGTTTCGGATTTTTTCAGGACAGGTAGTAGTCCATTGGACCACTGCCTGCTCTGAAAAAATATTTTCTATCCCAGTCACAAAGGGGAAGGGGTCCCATGGAGACCCCTTCCCGTTTGCGACTGGGTTACCATCCACTTCAAGTGGATGGTAACTGCGATTCCATTTGCGGCCGCTTTCGCGGTCGCAAATGGAATTGAATCGCATTGCGAGTCGCAAATAGGAAGGGAACACCCCTTCTTATTTGCGAGTCGGAAATGCATTTTGCGAGTCGGATCCGACTCGCAAAATGCATTTCTGCAGGGCAAAGAGGCAATTGCGCCTCGCAAACGGCGATTTTCGCTATTAGCGAGGCGCAATCTCTTTGCTACATCTGGCCCATAATGTCTACTGCAGAAGAGACAGTGGTGGAGCTCAACCTCACACCTTACCTGCGTCTTAGGATGTCAGAGTTAAGGACTCTCTGCAGAATCAAAAAAATTAAAACTGGATCAAACCCTACCAAAGAACAGCTCCAGGAGCTCTTGGCAGAGTTTGCTAAAAACAACCCCTCTGATGATGCCCTCACAGAGGGGGAAGCTAGTGATGTGGAGGAGAATTTCCCCCTCCAGTCCTAGTTAGGGAGAACAGGGTCGCTCAAACCCTGTCTCCACAAGTGATAGTCAGAGATGCTGCTTCTCTCACAGGAGAGTCCAGCAACTCTGGAAACATTGAGGACAGGCTCAATGAAGAGGACCTCCTGCTAGCCAGGATGGCCAAAAGATTGGCTTTAGAGAGACAGCTCCTAGCCATAGAAAGGGAAAGACAAGAGATGGGTTTTGGTCCCATCAATGGTGGCAGCAACATAAATAGGGTCAGAGATTCTCCTGACATGTTGAAAATCCCTAAAGGGATTGTAACTAAATATGAAGATGGTGATGACATCACCAAATGGTTCGCAGCTTTTGAGAGGGCTTGTGCAACCAGAAAAGTAAACAGATCTGAATGGGGAGCTCTCCTTTGGGAAATGTTCACTGGAAAGTGTAGGGATAGACTCCTCACACTCTCTGGAAAAGATGCAGAATCCTATGACCTCATGAAGGCTAGCCTGATTGAGGACTTTGGATTCTCCACTGAGGAGTACAGGATTAGGTTCAGGGGGGCTCAAAAATCCTCGAGCCAGACCTGGGTTAATTTTGTAGACTACTCAGTGAAAACACTGGATGGTTGGGTAACTGGAAATTAAGTGCATGACTATGTTGGGCTTTATAATTTGTTTATGAAAGAACACATTTTAAGTAACTGCTTCAATGAAAAGTTGCATCAGTATCTGGTAGAACTAGGTCCAATTTCTCCCCAAGAATTGGGAAAGAAGGCAGACCACTGGGTCAAGACTAGGGTAACCAAAACTTCCACTGGGGGTGACCAAAAGAAAGAGGTTACAAAGCTTCCCCAGGAGAAAGTGGGTGACACTAGAAACAAAGAAAAAGAGTCCTCTGTAGGCCCCCAAAAACCAGACCAGGTGGGTGGGCCCCAAGACACAACCCAAAAGAAAGGTGGGTACCAGGGTAAGAACTGGGATGCCACTAAGGCATGGTGCCAAGACTGTAGACAGACAGGGCACCACACCAATGACACTTCTTGTCCCAAAAACAAACCCCATAGCAAAATCCCACCGCTGCCACCAATGTAGGAAGTTGGCTCTGTATGCACTATTTCAAAGTAAGGAATAGTATGCAGAGTCCAAGGGTTCCCCTTAGAGGTAAGATAGTGGCAAAAAATGATAATTCTAATGCTCTATTTTGTGGTAGTGTGGTCGAGCAGTAGGCTTATGAAAGGAGTAGTGTTAATCATTTGTTGTACACACACAGGCAATAAATGAGGAACACACACTCAGAGATAATTCCAGGCCAATAGCTTTTTGTATAGAAAAATATATTTTCTTAGTTTATTTTAAGAACCACAGGTTCAAGATTTACAAGTAATACTTCAAATGAAAGGTATTTCAAGTAGGTACTTTAGGAACTTTGAATTAGCAAAATAGCATATACAGTTTTCACATAAATGACATATAGCTATTTTAAAACTAGACAGTGCAATTTTCAACAGTTCCTGGGGGAGGTAAGTGTTTGTTAGTTTTTGCAGGTAAGTAAACCACCTACGGGGTTCAAGTTTGGGTCCAAGGTAGCCCACCGTTGGGGGTTCAGAGCAACCACAAAGTTACCACACCAACAGCTCAGGGCCGGTCAGGTGCAGAGGTCAAAGTGGTGCCCAAAACGCATAGGCTTCAATGGAGAAGGGGGTGCCCCGGTTCCAGTCTGCCAGCAGGTAAGTACCCGCGTCCTCGGAGGGCAGACCAGGGGGGTTTTGTAGGGCACCGGGGGGGACACAAGTCCACACAGAAAGTACACCCTCAGCGGCACAGGGGCGGCCGGGTGCAGTGTGCAAACAAGCATCGGGTTTTCAATAGAAATCAATGGGAGTCCAAGGGGTCTCTTCAGCGATGCAGGCAGGCAAGGGGGGGGGGGCTCCTCGGGGTAGCCACCACCTGGGCAAGGGAGAGGGCCACCTGGGGGTCGCTCCTGCACTGGAGGTCGGATCCTTCAGGTCCTGGGGGCTGCGGGTGCAGTGTCTTTACCAGGCGTCGGGTCTTTAAAGCAGGCAGTCGCGGTCATGGGGAACCTCGGGATTCCCTCTGCAGGCATCGCTGTGGGGACTCAGGGGGGCCAACTCTGGCTACTCACGGTCTCATAGTCACCGGGGAGTCCTCCCTGTGGTGTTTGTTTTCCAAAAGTCGAGCCGGGGGCGTCGGGTGCAGAGTGCAAAGTCTCACGCTTCAGGCGGGAAACGTGTGTTGTTTCAAAGTTGCTTCTTTGTTGCAAAGTTGCAGTCTTTGTGGAACAGAGCCGCTGTCCTCTGGAGTTCTTGGTCCTTCTAGATGCAGGGTAGTCCTCTGAGGCTTCAGAGGTCGCTGGACCCTGTGGAACGCGTTGCTGGAGCAGTGTCTTTAGAAGTGGGGAGACAGGCCGGGAGAGCTGGGGCCAAAGCAGTTTGTGTCTCCGTCTTCTCTGCAGGTTTTCAGTTCAGCAGTCCTCTTCTTCTTAGGTTGCAGGAATCTAGTTTCCTAGGTTCTGGGGTGCCCCTAAATACTGAATTAAGGGGTGTGTTTAGGTCTGGGAGGGCAGTAGCCAATGGCTACTGTCCTTGAGGGTGGCTACACCCTCTTTGTGCCTCCTCCCTGAGGGGAGGGGGGCACATCCCTATTCCTTTTGGGGGAATCCTCCATCTGCAAGATGGAGGATTTCTAAAAGTCGGAGTCACCTCAGCTCAGGACACCTTAGGGGCTGTCCTGACTGGCCAGTGACTCCTCCTTGTTTATCTCATTATCTCTCCTGGACTTGCCGCCAAAAGTGGGGGCTGTGTCCAGGGGACTGGCATCTCCACTAGCTGGAGTGCCCTGGGGCATTGTAACACGAAGCCTGAGCCTTTGAGGCTCACTGCTAGGTGCTACAGTTCCTGCAGGGGGGAGGTGTGAAGCACCTCCACCCAGAGCAGGCTTTTGTTTCTGTCCTCAGAGAGCACAAAGGCTCTCACCACATGGGGTCAGAAACTCGTCTCTCAGCAGCAGGCTGGCACAGCCCAGTCAGTCCTGCACTGAACAATTGGGTAAAATACAGGGGTATCTCTAAGATGCCCTCTGTGTGCATTTTGTAATAAATCCAACACTGGCATCATTGTGGGTTTATTATTCTGAGAAGTTTGATACCAAACTTCCCAGTATTCAGTGTAGCCATTATGGAGTTGTGGAGTTTGTTTTTTACAGACTCCCAGACCATATACTCTTATGGCTACCCTGCACTTACAATGTCTAAGGGTTTGCTTAGACACTGTAGGGGCATAGTGCTCATGCACCTATGCCCTCACCTGTGGTATAGTGCATCCTGCCTTAGGGCTGTAAGGCCTGCTAGAGGGGTGACTTACCTATGCCACAGGCAGTGTGAGGTTGGCATGGCACCCTGAGGGGAGTGCCATGTCGACTTAGTCATTTTCTCCCCACCAGCACACACAGGCTGGCAAGCAGTGTGTCTGTGCTGAGTGAGGGGTCCCTGTGGTGGCATAAGACATGCTGCAGCCCTTAGAGACCTTCCCTGGCATCAGGGCCCTAGGTACCAGGGGTACCAGTTACAAGGGACTTACCTGGGTGCTAGGGTTGTGCCAATTGTGGAGACAATGGTACATTTTAGGTGAAAGAACACTGGTGCTGGGGCCTGGTTAGCAGGGTCCCAGCACACTTCTCAGTCAAGTCAGCATCAGTATCAGGCAAAAAGTGGGGGGTTACTGCAACAGGGAGCCATTTCCTTACATGTGTACAATGTCAAATGCACAACTGTTGATGCAAAGTGAAGTTACAGTGTCTTACCTGTGTCTCACTCAAAGTACTGTCGTATAATAGCTGTTTTGTTGTCCTCATCCTCATCCTCTGTCTCCTCATCTTCACAGTCCACAGGGTCCACTACAGCCACACACCCATCTCCAGCCTCATCCTCCTGCAGAAAAGGCACCTGGCGCCTCAAGGCAAGGTTAGGCAACATGCAGCATGCCACGATTATCTGGCACACCTTCTTGGGTGAGTAGTATAGGGATCCACCTGTTAGATGGAGGCAACGAAACCTGGCCTTCAGGAGGCCGAATGTCCTCTCTATTAGTCTCCTTGTTCACCCATGTGCCTCATTGTAACGTTCCTATGCCCTTGTCCTGGGATTCCTCACAGGGGTCAGTAGCCATGAGAGGTTGGGGTAAACAGAGTCACCTGTAAATATCAAGGGACAACTGCTAGCCACACACTAACCTTAGGGCCAACACCATACCCATACACCAACATCCACTGGATGGTAACAAGGGCTCACATATTAGCTACACCCGGTGCCTCTGGAGTTGAGCCATCACATATGGAATGCTCCTATTCCTCAGGATATAGGCATCATGCACAGATCCAGGATACTTTGCATTGACATGGGAGATGTACTGGTCCACCAGGCACACTATCTGCGCATTCAACGAGTGAAAGCTCTTTCGATCTCTGAAGACCTGTTTATTTCTCCGGGGGTGGGGGTCAAATACAATATGTGTACCATCAATAGCCCCAATAATGTTGGGGATATGTCCTATTGCATAGAAGTCAGCTTTCACTGTGGCCAAATCCTCCACCTGGGGGAAAACAATGTAGCTGCACATGTGTTTAATCAGGGCAGACAATACTTTGGTCAGCATTATTGAGAACATTGGCTGAGACATTCCTGCTGCCAAGCCTACTGTCACTTGGAAGGAGCCAGTTGCCAATAAATGGAGCACAGAGAGGACTTGCACAAGAGGGGGGATCCCAGTGGGCTGACAGATAACAGATATCAGGTCAGGCTACAATTGGGCACACAGCTCTGTGAATGTGGCCTTGTACAGTCTATAGGTGAGGATGATGTGCCTGTCCTCCATTGTTGCCAAGTCCACTAAGGCTCTGTACACGGGGGATGTCTCCTATTCATCCGCAGCAGTTGTAATCTAGGGGGCAAAACGGGGAGCAGCTGGTCAGTATACCACATTCCCAAACACTACACTGCATTGTATGTTGTGACTGTAACAGTATGTTGTTGGATGGGCCCAAATGGTGCCTATGTGTACTGAGACGCACTTAGGTACCATGACCTGCCCCCACCCCCAAAATGGCGTCTGCCTGTCCTGTGTGAATGGACATGTAGAAATTATGTACTGCTGCTGACGTTGTGCGCCGTTGCGAGAGGCGGTCGAGTACCGCCGTGCAACTACTCACTGGTTGCCATTGGGCCCTATGGGTTACAGCGGCCAATGGTAATGTACGCCAGCGGTGACGGTACGCACCACCGTGGACTTGACCGCCATTGTCTATCTGCTCACTCACTGGCTACCTGACCTTCATCAGGAGAGGACCTACACTGCAAGTGCTGCTGTGACCTGTGTCTGGAACCTACCATGTCTCGTGTCACTGGGGAAAGGGCCCTGCCTTCACCGTTGCATAGTTGGAGAGACTGGTGGATGGGGTCCTACCCCAGTACCGAATGCAGTATGGGCCTCCAGACCAACAGGTGACTACACTGTGAGCACGATGCAAGGGGCATGGATGCATGGAGTGCTGTGTGTGAGGGCCTCGTGTACGGGGGGCTGGTGGAAGGGTTCTGAGCAGCATGTTGCATGTATGGTGGGCAATGTCTGTGCGTAAGGGGATGTGAGAGCTATGGTGGGCCATGAGTGTAAGCGGAGCACCCACTGTCAGAAACGGTGGGAGGACCTGAGATTCTGGGCAAGGAAGATGGCAGAGGCCCAGCTGGGGATGGCCTCCCAATGAGGAAGAGGTGCCTGTCGAACCCTGACCCCCCCTGATGGCCTGCATACTGGCGGTGGTCTATCCGGTGCTAGATGAGCACTTGAGGGCATCACAGCAGCCACAAGGGGGTGAGTACAGTTTCCCAATATACTACTTGTGCGTGGTGGGGTGGTCTCTTGGTGGGGGACGTGGGCCTGTGGGTCCCCCTAGGCCAGGCCGGACATTGCAGGGTAGGTCCCATGTTGGGCAGGGGCTGATGAACACCACCTTCTACCAAGCTTGTAGGTGTCCACTACTGGGCAGAGGTCTGTGAGTGTGAGGTATGTTGCTATTGGCGTAGGTATTCCTGTCCATGGGCTGGTTACTAGCATTGTGACTGGTAGTGCTTTGCCTAGTCGTAGGGCTGTTCCCTGTGTGTGTGTGTGTCATGTACGCCAACGGTGGTGTTGTTGCTGCCACTGACCAAGTGTATCCTTTGTCTCTCCCCCCCTTTTGGTTTTGTCAACCTGTCCTTATGTGCATTAGCATCATCTGGTGGAGGAGCAGAGGCACCGGTGACGGAGGGAGCTGCATCCCACAGGGCTCAGGAGGCCGAATCCACCAATGTTGAGGGCACCAGTGGGACGGAGGGCAAGGGGAGCACCACAGTGGAGACTGGAGGGGACAGTTCGGACAGTGATAGCTCCTCCGATGGAAGGTCCCTGCTGGTGGCTGACACCTCTGTGCCCACCCCAACTACAGGTGCAGCCGCCACCCCCGTACAAGCACCGCCCTCCTAGCAGCCCCTCAGCGAGTTTCCCATGCCCCAGGCACCTCAGGCCCTGCCCCAGTTAGGCCTGCTGCCCTGAGTGAGGAAGCTATTGACCTCCTGCGGTCCATCTCTGTTGGGCAGTCAACCATAGTGAATGCCATCCAGGGGCTGGCAGGCCATTTGCAACAAACTAATGCATTCCTGGAGGGAATTCCTCTGGCATACCGGCCCAATAGAGATCAATCCATGCTCTGGCCTCCTTCCTGATGGCAGCCATTGTCCCTGTCTCTAGCCTCCCTCCTCCAACTTCCTCTACCCAGTCCCAGTCCCCTCAACCCCAGTCTATCCCAACCACACAGGTAGACCAGCATGCACCCAAGACAACACACAGGAGTGGCCCAGGCAAACACATGCACCACACATCATCCCACAGGCACTCACACAAACACCATCCAGATGCAGACATACCAACATCCACTGCCTCCACTGTGTCCCCCTCCTCCTCATCATCTACCACCCTCCCAGTAGCGTCTCCACTCACACCTGCATGCGCTACATCCTCATCCACTACCCCCATCACCATCACGCCTATCACTACACACCCCTCACTGGCAGTCACAACCCCCACATCTATGCACACGTCCCCTGTGTCCTCTCCCACTGTGTCTGTGCCCTCTCCTCCCAAAGTACACAAACGCAAGCACTCAGACACCCAACAGCCATCCACCTCACAACAGCATCCAGCCCATGCACCTGCACCCAAACACAGCAGACAGACACCTCCAACAATCACTCCCTCTTCCTCCACTCCCAAACCTTCACCCTCTTCCCACCCCAGTGTCCATAAGAAGCTTTTCCTCTCTGCCGTTGACCTCTTCCCTACTCCTCCCCTCCCTGTCCTTCATGTAGGGCCACAGTGGTCAGAACCCAGGCGAACACCTCAGCCACCCAGTCCACGGCCACAGTAATGTCGGCAGCTACTGCAGTTGGGAGAGGCTCCAGGGAACCAGCCATCAGCACTGAAAGTGTGCCTGCACCAGCTGCCAAGAGGAAGGGCAGGGTGCACCACCAACTGCCAAGGGGAAAGGCAAGGAGGCACCACCAGCTGCCAAGGGGAAGGGCAAGGAGGCACCACCAGCTGCCAAGGGGAAGGGCAAGGAGGCACCACCAGCTGCCAAGGGGAAGGTCAAGGGGCCTGTACCTGCAGGCAGGAAGGACAGGAGGCCTTGTGCTGGGACTGATTCTGAGCCCCCACCACCAACCATGGTGGTTCAGCCGTCCAAGGCTGAAGGGGAAGGGCTGGAGCCTCCCCCCACCACTGGCATCCCCACCACCAGCACCACCGCCAGCACCGCCACCAACACCATTGCCAGCAGCAGCCCCAGTGGGCAGCTCTCTGAGGCTGCAGGGGAAGGGCAGGAGCCTCCCCCTACCACTGGTATCCCTGACACCAGCACCGCCACTGCCACTACTGGGCAGCCGCCAGCGGGCAGTGTCTAGTCCTGCCTCCATGGCCTGTAGTGCGTCCTGGACCCTGAAAATACTATAGGTTTGACACCAGGTGAGAGACTGTGACCTTGCACTCTTCAAGTGCTGCATCACAGAACCAGTGGAAGAAGCCATCCACTCACCCCATCCTTGCCAGGATGAAGCACACTGGGCACAAGGTGCCCTCCAGAACCAGTGGAAGAAGCCATCCTCTCACCGCATTCTTGCCAGGATGAAGCACACTGGGCACAAGGCCCCCTCCAGAACCAGTGGAAGAAACCATTCACTCACCCCATCCTTGCCAGGATGAAGCACACTGGGCACAAGGCCCCCTCCAGAACCAGTGGAAGAAGCCATCCACTCACCCCATCCTTGCCAGGATGAAGCACATTTAGCACAAGGCCCCCTCCAGAACCAGTGGAGAAGCCATTCACTCACCGCATCCTTGCCAGGATGAAGCACACTGGGCACAATGCCCCCACCCAGAACCAGTGGAAGAAGCCATCCACTCACCGCATCATTGCCAGGATGAAGCACACTGGGCACAATCCCCCCCCACACAACCAGTGGGAGAAGCCATCCTCTCACCCCATCCTTGCCAGGATGAAGCACACTTGGCACAAGCCCCCCTCCAGAACCAGTGGAGAAGCCACCCACTAGAGAAACCGTGGCTTTGCACTCCCCAGGACCAAGCAGTGGGCAAACCACCCACTAGAGAGACTGTGGCTTTGCGCTCTCCAGGACCAAGAAGTGGGCAAAGCACCCACTAGAGAGACTGTGGCTTTGCGCTCCCCAGGACCAAGCTCTGGGCAAGCCACCCACTAGAGAGACTGTGGCTTTGCACTCCACAGGACCAAGCAGTGGGCAAACCACCCACTAGAGAGAGTGTGGCTTTGCACTCCCCAGGACCAAGCAGTGGGCAAACCACCCACTATAGAGACTGTGGCTTTGCACTTCCCAGGACAACGCACAGGGCATGTAGCCCCCTCCAAGACCAGTGGTGTTCTACCATCTTCCGGCTGAGGTGCCCCCCCATTCCCCGTCCCCATGAGGTGTCTGTGTATTTACGACCTGATGCCCCTGCAGTGTTCTCTCCGTGTTGTTGCAGGAGTCAAGTGGGGCCTTGGCCTATGTGATGTGGCCCTGTGGCCCACGGACATTGAGGACTGGGCAGTGTCCCTCCATTTGTACATATGTGTATATGTATATACTGTTTTGATTTTGAAGCACGATTTTCTAGTATTTTATCTTATTACACTCACTTTAATCAATTCCTTTTGTCCTTGCATTATTCCTGAGAGGTACGGGGTGAATATGTAATGTTACTGCATCTGTTTGTGTATGGTGTTGGGGGTGAGGGTGTTGCGTGTGTGTGTCATTCTCTTTTTCCTCCCCCCTCCCTTGTGTGTTAGGCGACAGTACTCACCGTGGTCGTCTTTGCTGGCGTTGCTGTTCGTAGTGCATGAGGGTTCCATGGCGTCATGGTTCTTCCTTGTGTCTCCAGAGGTGAGTCCTTTGCCTTCTGTGTACTGTTTCCACCGTGCTGTTAATGTCATTGGTACCGCCCCGGAAAAGGTGGCGGATAGGCCTGTTGTAATACTGTGGGAGGAACATTGTCTTCCGTCTGGCTGTTGGCGTTTACACCTGCGGTGCTTGTTGCTACTGCCGTGGCGGTCGGTGTGTTAAAGTGGCTATCTTTGTGGGCGGTTTCCGCTGTGGTCATAATTACATTTCTTTTACCGCCGACCTGTTGGTGGTATTACTGCAGCTTTATCACCGACTACCAGGGTGGTAATGAGGGCCGCCTGGTAGCATATAGAGAGTTTACCCCCAAAGTGTCCTGCCGTAGAAGCAGAAATCCCTCTAGACACCTGGGCCCATATTTATACTTTTTGACGCTAAACTGCGCTAACGCAGTTTAGCGTCAAAAAGTTTTGCGCCGGCTAACGCCATTCTGAAGCGCCATGCGGGCGCCGTATTTATTGAATGGCGTTAGCCGGCGCAAGCAGACCGGCGCTGCCTGGTGTGCGCGAGAAAAACCACGTACACCAGGCAGCGCCGGCGTAGGGGGAAAATGGCGCATGGGCGTCTTAAAATGGGGCAAGTCAGGTTACGTCGAAAAAATCGTCGTAACCCGACTTGCGCCATTTATTTTCGACGCCCATCCCCCATCAACATGACTCCTATCAATGTCTTCTGTCCCCTGGGCATGGTCATTGGGCATAGTGGCATGTAGGGGGGCACAAATCAGGCCCCCCTATGCCCAAAAAAATTATTAAAAAAAAATAAAAAAATACTTACCTGAATGTCCCTGGGGTGGGTCCCTCCAGCCTTGGGTGTCCTCCTGGGGTGGGCAAGGGTGGCAGGGGGGGTCCCTGGGGGCAGGGGAGGGCACTCGGGGCTCATTTTGAGCCCACTTGTCCCTTAACGCCATGCCTGACCCAGGCGTTAAAAAGCGGCGCAAATGCGCCGTTTTTAGCCACGCCCACTCCCGGGCGTCTCTTTTGCCCGGGAGTATAAATACCACGTAAAGGCCTGGGAGTCATTTTTTAGACGGGAACGCCTCCCTTGCATATCATTAACGCAAGGAAGGGGTTCACGCTAAAAAATGACGCACATTCCGGGAACTTTGGCGCTATTCGCCTCTAACGCCATAGTATAAATATGGCGTTAGTTGGCGTTAGTTTAGCGTCGAATTTGCGTCGAAAAAAACGACGCAAATTCGGCGCAAACGGAGTATAAATACGGCCCCTGGAATTTCAATATGGCACCACAATGCATGAGGTTGGGCCTTACCTTTCCCCAGATGGGGCAATTAAGTCTTTCAACCCGTAGGGGGCCAATAAAGGGCTTGGCCCGATTGGAGGTTTGCCTCTAATTAGCCCAATCAAGGTAGAAAGCCCATTGGACACCAGGGATTTTACACTAGGCCAAAAACAAGTGGGGCACTCCATCCTGTCATTGGACCATACCACCACCCCAAAAGGAAACAACCCAGTCTTTCTGCCAACCCCAGGAGCAAATAGACGGTATGCCCCCAATATGGCCCTGACGGAGATATTCCAATGTGCTCCAGGGTTTCCAACATGTCATCAAAACATACAAAAAAGACAGGGGCATAACCCCATCTCTGAAAGGGCAAGAGTGTTTTTGTGCCCCCCCCCGAGGACCAGATAGGATGTTTGCCCAGACTAGAGTTCTGTCAGTTCTGCCCATAGTGGGTAGAAAGCTCAGTAGCCACCAGTGATTTTACATTTGGTCAACAAAGGGGTAGAGGGATCCCACCCTGCCGTTGGGCAATTCCTCCATGTACAAAAGGGCAATAAAGTATTTCTGCAAACCTGGGGTGGGGTGCGCGGACAGAGCAGTTTTTGCCCAGTTTGCAAAAAATGTAAGAGGTTGGCTTACTCAAACATTGGGCCGCATCCCACCCTAGAACAATCTTTCTGCCCTGCCTGAGGGCAGGTTTGGATTTTATTCCCAATCTGACTCCTCCAAACACCCAGGGGCAGAAAACACACTTTACATGGCAGAATATAGTCCTAAAAAAGAAGGAGTGGAGTCAATCCACCCAGGCATTGGTTGGTACTCAAACCCCAAAAATAATGCAATATTCGTTTGTCCCTGTGGAGACTAAATGGTCTCCATCTCCATGGCAAGTAAGATGACATTGTGATAAAGATTGTATTGCATGAGAGCCAGCAGAGTGGGGTTGAATTCCAATTTCCTTTCACCTGCTATTCTGAATGGAGCACTGTTCAGGCAGGGGTCAGTCAGCATCCAGGAAAACCTTCAAAACCAAGACAGTTTTAAAAACTAGAGACCCGGGTGTTTTGAGGGTGGGTTGACTTGTGTAGATCCTATGATGTTTTCTTCCCCCCAGTGCCCTGCAAACCCCTAACTTTGCTAAAGTAATGGACTTCCCTCACATTTTTGTGAGTGAAAAGTTCTGGAATCTGCACAGATTTACAAAATTCCTAACAGCCAAAGTTCCCATGATTGTCCCAACAAAAATGCTACCTCACTTGTATGGCCGGGTGTGTGGCACACAACAGAAATAGATCAAACCAGAAACCATGGCAAGTCAGTATGGTCTTCGCTGGTTTGATCCATTCATACTGCTCATGCTAGGTAGGCCTTGGCTAAATTTAACAGAGATTTGAACTTTTAAAGATTTAAGTGAAAATAGAACCAAAAAGTGCAATGCACCAATGGGCCAATGATACACAAGGATTGCGGTAGAAAAGGGCCTAAGTGTGATCCGAGGCCAACCTTGTTGGAGTGTGAGTCAGATACTTCAAGTATCAAGGTGGTCCGACCACCAAATTACAACTTCGGTGGGCGGAGCCGCTTAAAGACTGCTATCCCTACCAAAAACATTGTTCCCGATGCAGAGGCGACGATTGGGGTTGTAACCAGCCAGGGCAGCACTGATCTCAGCACCGCCTGGCTGATTACAACACCGCTTTCCACCAGCTTTTTCATGGCTGGAACCCCGCCATGAAAAGGCTGGTAGAAAGCGAGTGCAGGGGGCCACAAGGGGGCCACTGCACTGCCCATGTCCCTGCTTTTCAGACAGTGCGCATTCCCGAGGGTGCTGGTCGGCCGCTTTCTGTGCTACGGTATATGACTCTGCTCCCTTGAGAGAGCTGAGTACTATATTATAACACTGTTCCTGCCGACTGACCAGCGGGAATGTGTATTACAATGTTCCTGCTGGTTAGCCCTGCAGGAACATTGTAATATGCTTATTTGATACTTCTTGTAGTCGGTCCCCTTGAAGCTCTGGAGCTTTAGAGCCTCTGGGTGGGGAACACCCTACGACACTCCTAGATCCTCTCCGGACCAATGGACTAAAGGTTGACCTACCTACTTTTGCAGTTGTTTGTGTTTGTTTTACTGTAGACAGGCTGAAATTGCCATGTTAAGGCATTTTCAGGATGAAAAAAGCCTCAAACACACAAACCCTGGGCTCTGAGGACTGTGCCTGTGTGTGGGGGATATATTATGGAATGTTACTAAGGTAATGTCATTGTTCCCCTACATCTAACACTAAAATCCAGTTTAAACCAGGCATTACATTACAGCAAACCCAGAGACAGAAGTCTGGTAGGAAAGTGCAGGGTCCTTCAGCAACCAGACGAGTAATGCACAAGAATTGTCCTAGCATCCTGTTTGTTCCCTTTGAAGGGCACAAATCTTTTTACACGTTTTTTAGGCAAATCTGTTTTAAAGAATTTGATACCTCATTCAAGGATGAGCACTGGCTGGAAGTAGCTTCAGAGGGAATGCAAATTAGCCTCATGAAAGATCAGCCTAAAAGCAGCATTGTCAGAGTTACTTTTCTTTATTATATATTACAAATCTGACTTAGTCATTTAATTTAATTTTTCATACCAAAATAGCGAACTAATTATTTTTCTAGCTGGTCCCTTTCCAGCATTAGCACTATTAGTATTTTATTCTGCACTCTGGTTTGCCACATAGGACATACAGGCATGCACAGTGGAAATAGCTTTTTTGGGTCTTGTCACTTTAGGGCCATGTTAACATTACATTTCTACATGTCCCACTTTAAAATACCATACAACCTAACTTGTGATCTATAAGGCCTACATAAGGGTGACTTACTAATATTTTAATATTTTTAAGGGAGATTTTTACCTGTCAAAAAGGGTTATTCTAACAGGTTGCCCTGCACATTTAAACTGCAGCAGTCAGACTACAATGGTAGGCCTCAAGCCACTTTTTTTGTCATACCAATCAGTAGCACAATATGTGTTGCAGTCTACATGTGACATTTAATTACCTATGGTTGCAGTTTATACACCATATACTATGGCCTTATAGTCGAGGTTAATACGCTAATCAGTTATTACCCAGAGTTTAGCCAATTTCTGCTTTATTTAAGGGTCTGAGTGCAAACCCTGAGCCCTGAACAGCAGTGCCCCACTTTGCAGAATCTAAAATGCAACAAATAAATTAGGATAACCAATTAAAAGCAACATTTGTTCACACTTGTGGTGAATTACATCTTGCAAAATTCAATTTCATTACAGAAATAGCATATTTGAAAGAGAATGACAGGTCAAACCAAGAATTCCAGCAATGAATTATTAAAATATAACCCGATGATATCAGAAACAAGAACAGATGATAAATATAGAATAGACCTCCTGTTTGCCAGTCACCCTTCAACCAGCAATGCATGTACCCACAGAATCAGATTTATAACCACTATTAACCAGGATGCCTCTAAGGTTAGATCTATCCATAGAACACTTTGAGCAACTCTTTATAATTCCAGTGTTACTGGAAGACAGCTGGAGAATAAATCATTAATTAAGTACTGAAACTGCTTCCCTCGAACACAGTTTAGTGGGTAGTTATTTTAGTAAACACACTGAGACTAAACTGGTTGGCTCAAAGGAAGAGTTTTAAAAGATGTAGTAGCAATAAGGTATGCTAATCGAGTGATGATGTGAACAGATTTTTCAGCAATATAGGGATCACTAAAAAGGTAAGACCATTGATTCCATGTTAATTTGACTATTGCCTTTTTGTACTTACTGACCACGCTCACTCAAACACATAGGTAGTACTATTCTTCCTGAAAAAAACAAGTTTCAAACTCATCAGAACTTTTAAAACTGAAGATGACAAATATCCTGTGGCATGACACTTTTGAGAAGTACACGGCAGTCTTAAGTATTGTGTTATTTTTGGAATTGACAGGGTGATCCAATCCACACTGAAAGGAGATTAGGAGAAAACATTGTGATGCTTTGAATCAAGATATATTCAGGACCTCACCACTAAATACCCTGCAGGTCTCAACATGGATGCAGACCTAGTGATGGTATTTGAACAAAATATTATTTTTTTAAATATTGTGATATCAGAATATAGTTGCACAAATATTGTAGTGCTGGAATTGTCATTGGAAGGAATATCATAGGTAAGAATATAGTTTTTTAGGTATGTTTTAATACCGTTGGTAATTAAGTCATTCACAAAAAAAATCATTGTGAGTATTATATTTTTTATCACTATTTTCATTATATCTTAAGTGTATTTTATTATTTGTTTTTTATGCTTGAATTTAAAATGTTGTGTGTATTATTTAATACTTATTGTTTTATAATTTTTTATATTTCGGTTAAAACATTTTTTATGTTTAATGTTTACAGATTTCATATTTTTTTAAACAAAGGTATGTTTTATCATAATTATATTTTTTACATTTTAGTGCTTAAAAGCACAATTTATAATTTTTATGGAGTAGTTTTAAATCAGAAAATAGTTTTCAATTATGTTTATTTCCATTAACATATTTTATTGTGTTTTCACAGTGACTCGCCATGGGGGGGTATAATGCTGTTGACATTTACCACTTGTCTATAACAGTAACAGAAATCAAGGATAAATAGCCATCTGCCTCCCCCCCCCCAACGCCCAGAGTCCAAAATCACATACTGTAAGCCTGGTAATGATCCTGACCACCTCAAGAGGTGCAAGATTATAAAGTAATATATTTATTATCAGTTTAATTTTTTTTCACATTAATACATATTTAATTATTTCTTAATTTACAAATGTAATTTAAAGATAACTATGTTATAGCAACATTTTGTTACAGTACCAAAAATGTATTAAATAGGGTGCAGGCTATTTTTTAAAATATTTATTACATATTTTTTGTAATTAGCATTTTCTTTTTTTTAAATATTGTTTTATTTGTCATTTAGGCGGTCATTACAACATTGGCGGTAAAAGCCGCTTACCGCTGTGCAGAAGACCGCCAACACACCGCCGCGGAATTCCGCCACAGCTATTATGACCCACATCCCGAAATCTGACAAAAATCAGACACCCACACAATTCCGCCACACCAAAGGTCAGTGATAAACTGGCGAAAACAAAACCTCCACCGTCACGCCAACAGAAATAAGCCCACGCTATCACGACACACGAATCCACGCGGTGGTCTTTCAACTGCGGTATTCCATTGGCGGTACACACCGCCGCACTCAAAATACACACACATATACAAAACATCCCCACATTGGACAATTCAAAATACACATACCTGATACACATACACACACCACTCCCACACACCCATTACAATATAAAACACACACCCACAAACCCCTACAACAAAAAATTCAGAAAGAAGGCCAGAGAGAGACACCACCAGCAAGAACAACAGCATCCACAGGCACTCAACACCATCACCCACACAACTTCCACACACAAAACACCACACTCCACTACATATCACCACACTTATCACCACACACACCAACCCACACATCACCCACACCACCCAATGCACGGCAAAGACACCCCAGGTTCTCGGAGGAGGAGCTCAGGGTCATGGTGGAGGAAATCGTACGGGTAGAGCCACAGCTATTCGGAGCACAGGTGCAGCACACCTCAATAGCAAGGAAGATGGAGCTATGGCGAAGAATAGTCGACAGGGTCAACGCAGTGGGATAGCACCCAAGAAATCAGGACGACATCAGGAAGAGGTGGAACGACCTACGGGGGAAAGTGCGTTCCGTGGTCTCCAGACACCACCTGGCGGTACAGCGGACTGGCGGCGGACCCCCCACCTCCTCACCCACAACTAACTACATGGGAGGAGCAGGTCTTGGTGATTCTGCATCCTGAGGGCCTCGCAGGAGTCGGTGGAGGAATGGACTCTGGTAAGTCAAACCTTTAACTACCATATCCCCCACCCTATCTGCATGCTATCACAGACCCCCACCCTCGCCCCCTCCCCTATCACTCCAACTCCTGACTAATGTACTAATAACACAAACCACACATCCCAACACCCAGCCCTGCATGCAACAACAAAGCATGAATACCCATCACTAAAGCATGCCCACTGCACATACCCATAACACCTCCCTCAAACATCATCACACAAGCCCCCACACAGGAATGCTAGCACTGGGGTACACGCTCACCCACCCATTGCACACCATGACACACACAGATGCAATAATCATGCTTTTACACCCCTGCAGGACCACTACCCAACGTCACCAGACAGGAGGGTCCAGACATCTCCACCCCACCCACAGAAGAGGCCAACAGTGATGACAGCAGCTCTGTCCAACTGGATCCAGATGACCAGCCCGGAAAGTCGGTTCACCTCACACAGGCACAGCCCACCACAGACCTTCCATCCTCTAGTAACACCAGCACAGCACCTACCCAGCGGGACCATACCTCCATCCCCAGGACACGTCAATCAGCTGTGTGTCCACCACTACAGGGAACCCAGGATAACCCACCACCCCAACAACAACAGGGACCTGGGGGCAGTGGGCACACGGTCCAGGGGACGGAGGCCCAGGAACACAGGGGAACTGGGAGGGCTGCCGTGCGACAGGGGACAGACAGGCCAAGGGAACCCACTCTCCATGAGGCCCTCTCCTCCATCATGGGAGCATACCACCACTCCCAGGAGATGATGGCAACTGTCCTGGCCAAGTTTCCGGAGACCCAGCGCATGCAGGAGGAACAGTATTTGGGGTTCAGGGAGGAACTCAGAACCATCAGCTCCGCCCTGGGCACCATCGTAGGGGTGCTGAAGGAAATACTTAACACCAGGAGGGACACTGTGGCACTCCAAGGGGCCCCTGACACTAGCATGGACGATGAACTGCCCACCACCTCCGCTGGCGCTAGTGGACAGGACCCCCGCCATAGGACCACAACACCAGTGTCAACACCAGGACAGTGCGCGCTCTACGGGCATCTAGAATGCAAAAACCCAACACTCGCAAGATAATGTAATTTATGCATTGTGATGATATGTTATTGTAGAACCTTTTGCATTGCAGAATTCCATCCAAAAGATTCATTTTTAAGGTGCTTATAAATACTGTACATTTGCAATGTATTGCTGCAGACAATCAGAGTGTGTTAGGGTGTGGTCCCTTTCCAGGGCCTTCTAGAGACTTTCCCTGTAACATGCCTGGGCATGGTTCTAGGCTGGGCCAAGACTCTATAAAAGAGAGTCAGCCCAACTTCCAGTGCTCACTATTCAGAGGTCCCGGTGCAGAGCAGCAGCTTCTTCCTGAGCTCCTGTCCCGGCGGCCTATTTGGATTTTCCAGTCTTCTGCACTCATCTCTCATTGTTGATCACTGTTTCCAGGCGGTAAGACGGTGTTTGGACATTCCCCAACACCGTAATTGAGAATTTTCATATTCTTGATTTTAATTCTTAAACGAATAACAAATTACTTGTTTGCTGCCATTTTTTGACATTTGTATGATGGTTTGCAAATATGGAGGACGCGCAATTTATTCCATAAAGATTTGACTTCGTTATTACATTGTTGTTCATTGCGCACTGATATTTCTTGACATTTACATGATGTTTTACAAGTTGGCAAGATGTGCAACTCGTTTCATGAGCATTTAACTTTGTTGTTCATTGCGCGCGCTACCTTTTCTTGACATTTACATGGTGGCATTCGAATCGGCGAAACACGCAATTCACTTCTTGTGTGTAATTCATGCTGTTCATTGTGCGCTACCATTTTCTGGCATTTACATGGTGGCATTCGAATCAGCAACACGCGCAATTCTTTCCTTGAGTGTTTTTTCATGTTATTCATTGTGCGCTACCATTTCTTGGCATTTGCATGGTGGCATTTGAATCGACAAGACGCGCAATTCTTTCCCTGAGTGCTTTTCATGTTGTTCATTGTGCGCTACCATTTCTTGGCATTTGTATGGTGGCATTTGAATCAGCAAGACGCGCAATTCTTTCCTCGTATATAAATAATGTAAATTACTGTGCGCTACTATTCTAAGACATTTTCTTGGTAGCATTTCAAGTTGACACGTTGCATGATTTATTCCTTGAATCTACGTTGTGTGATTTCATGGTGCACAATCCTTTATGGTGTTTAATACTCATATAAAAATCTGCAATGTGCGCAATTCACTTCCCAATGTTTTTTCTGAGATGAACACAACAATACCAGAGTTCTAGATGTAATGCTGTGTGTTCCTGCTATATATTCTTAAAAGGAGATTATTTTGGTTGTTTAGAAATTGCTCAGAGTGTTTCCTGATTCTCATGCTAAAGAAAGTACTCAAATCTGAAAGTCCTATTTAACTTTTCCTGTTTCCTCCTCAGGCATTCGCTCATCTAAAGCCTAGTCAGTTTTAGGACTATTCTAGGGTTGTTCATGTTTTTCGGAAAAGACGAAGCTTAGAGTTGTAGCATGGTACTGATTTCATGAGATGTAATTTTGATGTTGTGTTTTAACCTTTTGCTTCCTACAGGTCTCCTTCCCAGCTGTTCCCGTCCTAATCCCCTTTTCCCCACTTGGACTCTCTTAGACTCTGTGATAAATCTAATCAGAGTATTGGAGCTGTCTTGTGGTGGAAGTGTTGGGAACGTGCACAGACCCCGAGGATCTGGTGACTCTGACAACCAGCACCCCACCCCCTTCAGACAGAACCACACCGCAAGCGGTCTCTGAGATCCAGGAACAAGACAGAGCACGATGCCAAGACCCCCGCCTAGAAATGAGACCACCCTGATTGTCAAACCACTGTCCCACTTTGTCACCCTGTCTACATTGGAACTGCCCCAACTCCACTTCCTATGCCCATATGGGCAATGCACCTGTGAGACTAATAGACTGGAATCTGCCATGGACATACCTCCACCATCCCCCCTCACCATTTTACAACCCCCTCCAATAATGAGCACTTCAATAAACACCCTTGAACCACAAAACAATCTGGAGTCAGTCTGTGATTTAGAATTTGTGTATTAGCAATTACAGTGACAAAATGCTTTTTCAAATGTAATGTCAACATACCTATGTCACACAGCTCAAGTCCATGAGGAATCTAAGCAGATGACACATGTTGGAAACCACACCTGTGAAACTGTAAGGGAAAATTACAACTCAGTGACCATACACTGGGTGAAATCGACAGACAGGATAGAGGTGGAAGTGTTAAAGTACTTGTAGTAGGCAGGAATGTTTTCTCACCTGTGTCTCACTGGAAATATTGCTGGATGACTGAGTCCCTGTTGTCAATGTCGTCTTCCTCTGCTTCCTCCTCATCACTGTCCACAGGCTCCACAGCTGCCACAACACCGCCATCTGGACCATCCTCCTGCAGAAAAGGCACCTGTCGTCGCAAAGCCAAGTTGTAAAGCATACAGAAGGCCACGATGATCTGGCACACCTTCTTTGGTGAGTAGAATAGGGATCCACGTGTCATATGGAGGCACCTGAACCTGGTCTTCAGGAGGCCGAAGGTGCGTTCGATCACCCTCCTTGTCCGCCCATGGGCCTCATTGTAGCGTTCCTCTGCCCTGGTCCTGGGATTCCTCACTGGGGTCAGTAGCCATGACAGGTTGGGGTAACCAGAGTCCCTTAATAGCCACACCCGGTGCCTCTGGAGTTGACCCATCACATAAGGGATGCTGCTATTCCGCAGGATGTAGGCGTCATGCACAGAGCCAGGGAACATAGAATTTACCTGGGAGATGTACTGGTCTGCCAAACATACAATCTGTACATTCATGGAATGATAACTCTTCCGGTTTCTGTACACCTGTTCACTCCTGTGGGGGGAACCAAAGCCACATGGGTCCCATCAATAGCACCTATGATGTTGGGGATATGTCCCATGGCACAGAAGTCACCTTTCACTGTAGGCAAGTCCTCCACCTGAGGGAAAACGATGTAGCTCCACATGTGTTTCAGCAGGGCAGACAACACTCTGGACAACACGTTGGAAAACATAGGCTGGGACATCCCTGATGCCATAGCCACTGTTGTTTGAAATGACACACTTGCAAGGAAATGGAGCACTGATAGTACCTGCACTTGAGGGGGGATTCCTGTGGGATGGCGGATTGCTGACATCAGGTCAGGCTCCAGCTGGGTACACAGTTCCTGGATTGTAGCATGGTCAAACCTGTAGGTGATGATCAAACTTCTTTCCTCCATTGTTAAAAGGTCCACCAGCGGTCGGTACACCGGAGGATTCCGCTATCTCCTCACATGTCCCAGCGGACGGTGCCTATGAAGGACAACAGCCACCACAGAGTCAAACAACTCAGAGGTATTTACCCACAGTCTACACAGAACACCATTCATACACAAAATGTGGCCTGTATTTGTGTTGTGAGACAAGGCCTAGGTATGTGTGACGCAGTTGGTAATCTGGCCATGTGGGCCCCTGAAATGGCAGCTGCCTGACCTGTAAAGTGGGACAATGGGATGTGAGGTAACTGCGCTGGCGTTGTACACCGTTGCTGGTGGCGGTCGAAGTCTGCGGCGCAATGCTGCATTGGTTAACATTGGACCCTATGGGTCCCAAGAGCCAATGACGATGTACGCCGGCGGTGACGGTACGCACTGCCGTGGACGTGACCGCCGCGGACATGACCGCCATTTTCTACCTGTTCAATCACTCAATACCTGATCTTCAACAGGAGAGGACCTACACTGCAAGTGCTGCTGTGACCTCGGTCTGGAAGAGACAATGGCTCGTTCGTCTGGGGAAAGGTCCCCTGCCTTCACTGCAGAGGAGATGGAGAAGCTCGTCGACGTGGTCCTCCCCCAGTACACGCTACTCTACGGTCCTCCAGACCAGCAGGCAAGTACACTGGGAGCATGCTGTATGGGCTATGCCTGTGTGGAGAGGGCTGGTTGTAAGAAGGAAGGGGGCACAGTTCTGCGTGCATGAAGGACTGTGAATGCATGTGCCACATGGCAAGGGTAGGGATGTGGGCCACTCACTTTGACGGTGCAGTTGGTAATGACTTCTCTTCTTCTCCTGTACTATTCCTGTAGGTCAGCCCCCACCAGAAGAAGGATATTTGGCGTGCCATCGCCAAGGACGTCCGGACATTGGGGGTCCATCACAGACGGAGCACCCACTGCCGTAAAAGATGGGAGGACATTCGCCGCTGGAGCAAGAAGATGGCGGAGGCTCAGCTAGGGATGGCCTCCCAACGTGGGAGGGGTGCCTGTCGAACCATGACCCTCCTGATGTTCAGGATCCTGGCGGTGGCCTACCCTGAGTTGGATGGGCGCTTGAGGGCATCACAGCAGACACAAGGGGGTGAGTACAACATCATTCAGCGGACTTTGCGCGCAGTGAAGGTGTCTGGGTGGAGGAGGAGGGCTGTGGTTTTCCCTAGGCCAGGGCGAGTTCCGTAGGCAAGGCCCCTCCGTAAGGCAAGCCATGTGGCCCCCCACCCCACCTCTGTAGAGTGCCAAGTACAGCTATTCATGCCCCTGTATCATCCATGTGTGCAGATGTTGTCCATAGCCTTGTAGGCCGTTTCCCAGGAATTGCATCTGTATAGCCCAACAGCGCGACGTAGTGCAGGGGGCTGCTGTGTCTGCATTGTCCGCCAAGGCTAGCGGTAAGCCATGCACTCAACCTGTCTTTCTTCTGTCACCCCCCCCTTTTTGTCGTCTCCCTGTTCTTGTGTGCATTAGCATCATCAGGCGGAGGTACAGTGGCACCGGAGCACGAGGGAGCTGCATCCCACATGGGCATGGAGGCCCACACCATGGACTCAGAATACACCAGTGGGACGGAGGGCGAGGGGAGCACCACAGCGGTCACAGGATTTGCAACCAGCGACACAGACTCCTCCTCCGATGGGAGCTCCCTTGTGGTGGCGGCAACATCTGTGCCCCCCACTTCTACAGGTACAGCCGCCACCCCCTACCAGCACCACCCTCCCAGCAGCCCCTCAGCCTTCACCCTGTGCCCGCTCACCCAGGAGGGTGGGCATCACCTTCGCCCCAGGCACCTCAGCCCCTGCCCCTGTCACCTCTGCTACCCTCAGTGAGGAGGCCATTGACCTCCTCAGGTCCCTCACTGTTGGACAGTCTACCATTTTGAATGCCATCCAGGGTGTAGAAAGGGAGTTGCAACACACAAATGCATTCCTGGAGGGCATTCATTCTGGTCAGGCTGCCCTTCATCGAACCCTTCAGACTCAGGCCTCAGCACTGACGGCAGCCATTATCCCTGTGTCTAGCCTCCCCCCTCCAACTACCTCCTCCCAAACCCAATCCCCTGTACCTCTGCCTATCCCAAGCACACCATCAGACCAGCCTGCACACACCTCACCACACAAGGGAAGCTCAGGCAAACATAAGCACCACACATCCCACAGGCACTCACGCAAGCATCACACACATGCAGACACACCAACATCCACTGCCTCCACTGTGTCCCCCTCCTCCTCGTCTCCCTCCTCCCTCCCAGTCTCGTCTAAACTCACACCTGCATGCACTACCACTACAGGCACTACGTCCTGCACCAGCACACCCACCACCACACCCCGCTCACGTGCACTCACCACCCCCACTACCATTTACACGTCCCCTGTGTCCTCTCCCAGTGTGTCTGTGACGCCCCCTCCCAAGATACACAAACGCAGGCACACACCCACCCAACAGCCATCCACCTCACGACAGCCTCCAGCCCATGCACCTGCACCCAGAACCACAAAACTTACACCTCCTACAACCACCACCTCTTCCTCCACTCCCAAACCCCCTCCAGCTACCCGTCCTAGTGTCTCCCAAAAACTTTTCCTGTCCACCCTTAACCTATTTCCCACCACCCCCCGTCCAACTCAT
This sequence comes from Pleurodeles waltl, assembly GCF_031143425.1. Lineage (NCBI taxonomy): Eukaryota > Metazoa > Chordata > Amphibia > Caudata > Salamandridae > Pleurodeles > Pleurodeles waltl. The sequence goes on along the minus strand of NC_090447.1, from coordinate 1,167,832,957 downwards.
AGGTCCCCTTCTAGCACCTCAGCCAAAAAATCTCCGGGACCAGTTGTGCCTGTTGTTACAGGTATGTGGCATGCACCGGCCACCAGGCCAGCCATTGTGGCATGGAGCCACAGCACAGCCAGTCCCCTCCTGTGAAGCACCAGAAGTTGGACAGTACCTGGCGGGAGAGGGGGAAGACTCCAGCCAGCCAAGCCACTCACAGGGGTCACAGGGGGAGTGTCGACTCAGCTGTGACTCCTCCCAAGGTGGGGAAGGGGCAGAGGAAATCTCCAAAGTCTGGGAGGAGCAGCATGGCGGAGAAGACCGCCATCATCCCCGCTGCCCAGGAGGCCACCGCCAGCCCAATCGTCACTGCCCAGGAGGCCACTGCCAGCCCAATCGTCACTGCCCAGGAGACCACCGCCAGCCCAATCGTCACTGCACAGGAGGGCACCGCCAGCCCAATCGTCACTGCACAGGAGGCCACCGCAGCCCAATCATCACTGCCCAGGAGGCCCCCACAAGCCACAACCCAGCTGACCCATGAAGGACCACCAGCCACAGCTCTGCTGGGCAATGACGGACCGCCTTGGCAAGGACCGCTGAACAGGGCAAAGACCGCCATGGAAAGCACCGCTGAACAGGTCAGACACTGGCAACTCAAGCACTGCTGAACAGGCCAAGCACCGCTGAACAGGGCAAAGACCGCCATGGAAAGCACCGCTGAACAGGTCAGACACTGGCAACTCAAGCACTGCTGAACAGGACAAAGACCGCCATGGAAAGCACCGCTGAACAGGTGAGACACTGGCAACTCAAGCACCGCTGAACAGGCCAAGCACCGCTGAACAGGTGAGACACTGGCAACTCAAGCACCGCTGAACAGGGCAAAGACCGCCATGGAAAGCACAGCTGAACAGGTCAGACACTGGCAACTCAAGCACCGCTGAACAGGCAAAGCACTGCTGAACAGGGCAAAGACCGCCATGGAAAGCACCACTGAACAGGTGAGACACTGGCAACTCAAGCACCGGTGAACAGGGCAAAGACCGCAATGGAAAGCACCGCTGAACAGGTCAGACACTGGCAACTCAAGCAGCGCTGAACAGGCCAAGCACCGCTGAACAGGTCAGACACTGGCAACTCAAGCAGCGCTGAACAGGGCAAAGACTGCCATGGAAAGCACCGCTGAACAGGTCAGACACTGGCAACTCAAGCACCGCTGAACAGGCAAAGCACGGCTGAATAGGGCAAAGACCACCATGGAAAGCACAGCTGAACAAGTCAGACACTGGCAACTCAAGCACCTCTGAACAGGGCAAAGACCGCCATGGAAAGCACCGCTGAACAGGTCAGACACTGGCAACTCAAGCACCGCTAAACAGACAAGAACCACTGAACAGGTCAGACACTGGCAACTCAAGCACCGCTGAACAGGGCAAAGACCGCCATGGAAAGCGCCGCTGAACAGGTCAGACACTGGCAACTCAAGCACCGCTGAACAGGCCAAGCACCGCTGAACAGGGCAAAGACCGCCATGGAAAGCACCGCTGAACAGGTCAGACACTGGCAACTCAAGCACCGCTGAACAGGGCAAAGACCGCCATGGAAAGCACCGCTAGCCCATTTGCGGCACGGGCAGTGACGCAACAGGGACCGTCACGGGGTGAGTGCTGCACTCTGGGCACCAATCCCCCTCCAGACCCAGTGGAAACTTGCATCCACTCCATCTGTCCTGCACAGGATGAAGCACTCTGGGCACCAGTCCCCCTCCAGAACCAGTGGAGACTTGCATCCACTCCGTCTGTCCTGCACAGGATGAAGCACTCTGGGCACCAGTCCCCCTCCAGAACCAGCCAGTGGAGACTTGCATCCACTCCGTCTGTCCTGCACAGGATGAAGCACTCTGGGCACCAGTCCCCCTCCAGAACCAGTGGAGACTTGCATCCACTCCGTCTGTCCTGCACAGGATGAAGCACTCTGGGCACCAGTCCCCCTCCAGAACCAGTGGAGACATGCATCCACTTGTGTGACTGTGTCTTTGCACTCCCCAGGATGGAACAGTGGGCAAACCCCCCACTGTAGAGACTTGAGAGACTGTGGCTTTGCACTCCCCAGGATGTAACAGTGGGCAAGCCACCCACTGTAGAGACTTGAGAGACTGTGGCTTTGTACTCCCCAGGATGTAACAGTGGGCAAGCCACCCACTGTAGAGACTTGAGAGACTGTGGCTTTGCACTCCCCAGGATATAGCAGTTGGCAAACCACCCACTGTAGAGACTTGAGAGACTGTGGCTTTGCACTCCCCAGGATACATCAATGGGCATGGAGCCCCCTCGTGGATTTGGTGTGGTGCACTCATCCGGCTGAGGTGCCCCCCCCCTTCCCTTCCCCCTGAGGTGCCTGTGCTATTTTGTTCTGATGCCTCTGCAGTGTTCTCTCTGTTTGGATCGGTATCTTGTGTGGGCCTTGCCCATGCATTTTGGGCCCAGGGGTCCACGGACTATGAATGGTGCTATACCTGCACTACTAATCGTGGTGTATATTTTGTTTATTGTGTATATATATATATATATGTATATATTTGCTTACTGAATTTTGATATATTACAATGGTTCCACTCATTTCCTTTTGTCTTTGCATTCTTCCGGGGGGTTTGAGGGGTGTTACTGTAATGTATAGATAAGCATGGGTGTGTGTGTTGTAGTGGGTGAGGGTCGGGTGGGGGTTGGGGTGTTGAATGTGTGTGTCCCTGTGTTTTTGCCTCCCCCCTCCCCTATGTCGTAGGTGCAGTACTCACCGTGGTCTTCGCCGCCGGTGTTGATGCTCCTCGTAGAAGAGCAGGAAGACTAGTGCAGGAAGAATATGGAGTTCCGGCTCCATGGTGTCTTCGTTCCTCTTGGAGTGTATAGAGGTGAGCGTTTTCCCTTCGAAATGGCTGTTTCCGCCGTGTTTTTATCCGCGGTGAATCCGCCCCGGAAAAGGTGGCGGATTGGTAGGTTGTGATACTATGGGTGGTACATTGTCTCCCGCCTGTCTGTTGGCGGTGACCGCCGCGCTGTTTGTTTCTTCCGCCGTGGCGGACGGAGTGTTAAAGTGGCTGTCTTTGTTGGCGGTGTCCGCCATGGTCATAATTGCAAATTTTTTACCGCCGGCCTGTTGGCGGTCTTACTGCCGCTTTAACACCGTCCGCCAGGGTTGTAATGACCACCTTAGTGTTTATCTTTTTCAAATTTCTACATGTTTTTATTGTAATCATGAAGATATTTTGGATTATGTTTGAGTGCTTTGAATTTATTTTACATTTATTATGGACCTCATTATGAGTGTGGCAGTCCAAGGACCGCCACACTCACGTCGACTGTTGGTTCGCCGCAGTCCTGGCGGTCCACACGCCCAATTATGACATAGGCGGCCCAACCTGCCTGAAGAACGCTGTCCCCTCCAGGATCACAGATCCCAACGGGGTGACGGCGGTCAGGCTTGTAATCAGCCATGGCGCCACTGAACTCAGTGCCGCCTGTCTGATTACAACCCCACTTTCCACTAGTCTTTTCATGGCATGGTCAGTGCAGGGGCCACCCTGTCCAGCGCCATCAGAATGCACACTGTCTGCTTTGCAGACAGTAGGCATTTCAAGGGTGCTGGATGGCCAACCTCTGTGCTACGATATAGGACTCGGTTCCCTTAAGGGGGGACAGTGAGCATTATGAGGGTGCTTGTGCCCCATGTGGGTGGCAGCATTGCCACCAGCTCGACTACGAGCCAGCGACAATGCAGCCGCCACTTTTCAGCTGGGCTGACCGGTGAAAACATTGGTGTCCGTCGATCAGCCCAGCAGGAAAGTCATAATGGTGCCGGTGGGGAGGTCGCCACTACAGTAGCAGCCACCAAGTCGGGAGTTTAGCAGATGGGTGTTCCCATCCGACAAACTCGTAATCAGGGCCTAAATCTATAATTATTTTTTGAGGATAGTAGTTGTTAGTTTGAATTGGAGACATACTGAATAACTAGACTGAGAGCATTTGATTGCGGATTCAATTCTGATACAGTGAAACGCATTGTTGTGATGGATTAAGACATTATGATTACTACTTGGGTACCTATATACAAGATCACATATCCTGTCAAATTTAGCATGATTATCTGTTATGTATTGCTGTATGACATATAGTGACACTTTTAATTCCTTGTATTACCTGTATGTTGATCACTGGTACACTTTTCAAAATGTATTTTGTTATTTGATGCCATTAAATGTGCATCACTTGGGTATTTATGTACCAGAAAAACACATATCCAGTAGAATTTAGTATGATTGTATCTTTGAAGTATAATATTCTATTACTTTCTGACCCATAAGGTATAATGTGGATTATTGATTACCTGTTTATTAATGTGTATAATACTATATTATGGACACATATTGACATTTATTGCATTTAAGTGAAAATTATAGTACTGTACCGATCTGATCGCTACTTGCTTTCTGATATCAGCTCCTAGTATTTCAGGGTCATCACTTTTCTATTAGATTACTTCACTTTAGCTTATATTTCACATACTTCATGCTTTTCACACTTTTGCACCAAACTTTTTTCTTCTTCTTTTGTTTTTAAATTTACATTACTCAACCCACCCTATAACTCAGTCACCTTTTGTCAGATTATAATAAGGTTAGAAACACCACTATTGATGCACCTTTGTTAAATACTATCGAAGGTGTTTATCTTTTACTTTTTTGTCATTGCCTAAGCTTGAGGCTGACGGCACTCAAGGTCACATTTTTCAACTAGAGCCAATTATAGAGATGGTTCCCACGGGTAAACCCACCCTTTTTTGGCTTCACTGACTCATCGTTTTCATTTGCTCAAGTACGTCATTCCGTGTACATTAGAGGAAGATGAGGACCCCTCATTTTATTTTATTTGAGACCGCAATGGACATTTGGATCTTTTGTGACTTTTCTCACACTATAACTCCTTAATTTGTAGTCCCCTCATGGCATAATACATTTTTTATGGTGCTCATAACTCTTTTAGGGAACTTGCAAAATAGCATACCTGCATACAATACGGTGTTAGACTCATCAGAGTCCTTCGTTTGTTTTTTGAAGAGCCATCTATTTGAGCATTCGTGCTTCACTTTGGCTGGTTCAGAAAAAGGAGAACGCCTCCCGTGCTGTTCAGGTGTGTTACTTTCTTTTTTACTGATTACACTTCTGTGCCTTGTGTTAACGACTCTTCTCCCAGATGCATTTTATGGTGAACTTGTTTACAGCACTTTTCAGAAGGCTTATCATGGCTACTAGAAAACAGATTTCTATAGAGAGACTACTTGCTGTAACCATTCTTACAATCGGGATTGGCTGGAGTCATATAAAGTACATACATTTATTTCTCCAAGGTTAATATTTTTGCTTTGTTTTTTAACCCCTTTTTGACTAGTTTTCCTTTCTTTTTCCATAGTGTACCAAATTTGTTTATTTTGTCTCTATATTTTTAGGCGAATATTCATCTTTAACAGAAGTGAAATTGACTAGTACTGGTTGCAATACCACTTGCAATGCTACATACTCCTAATACGATGGTTTAGTAATTTCAAATTTAAGAGGTAATTGCCACACTCTAAACTGGTGTAGTGCAAACTTGTTAACACAGCTATATTTCCGATTGTTTAACTGTGCTTTTCTACATCACAAGGGTACTACCTCATCAGGACTATGCTTTTACCACATGAGTCCTATTCTATTTCCATTGTCGCTTAGAATTGGTGTGTGCTACTTATGTGTCTTATGTCTTAACACAATCATGTTACTGATTGCCTAACTGCGCTTTTACCCGTCACATCGGTACTATGTCGACAGGACTATGCTGTACCCACACAGGCCCTATTCTTTTTCCATCTTTGCATAGAATTGGCGTTTGTGATACTTTTGGTATTATGATTCTTAAGTAGCCTCTCTCTCATTTTAGTTCATAGGTTCATTTTACCTCTTTCTTAGCAGAATCTTGTGATTTGTATCTTCATACGACCACTCTTGGGTTGCATCACCTTACATTCTTTACCTTGTTTAGTACCTGGTTTCTGCCTTTACAAATCTATTTTGTCCAATGAGACTAGTACTCCAATGTGTGTATTAAAATCCTCTCTATATTAATTTGTGAACCTTGCAGCCTTGAGAAAGTTGGGAATCATGGAAAGATGTGTCAACTGCCAGTAGTCGTCAAGGAATGGAATCTACTTCTGACAGGAAGACATGGAATTATTCCTAGTATATTAAACCTGTGCTATGGACTCATAGATGTATGGGATTATTTTCTTATTTCTTGTACATAGGAACTTTTTTTCTTCTAAATAGTAGGTTTTGATTACTACAACTTTGTGTATTTTGCCTTTGTGTATGCTTCGGTATTCTTATATACATGTTTGGCTTTGCGAGACTTCAGTAACAAATGTAATACACAATTTAGGTAGCATAGTGTTGAGTACCAAGTGAACAACTATTTGCATTTACTTGTGTCTAATCTCTTAAATACCGAGGTCTTTGTAAGTGCGGGGATAATACCACTGCAACCAAATCAATGTTTGTATTAATCTTTGTAGATTGGGGATTGTTGGTAGTTAACCTGTAAAGTTGTCTGGAATTTTACGCAGTCATATTTTTTAAATAGTGCCTGTAGCTTCTTGAGTTCTAGGGCTTTTTTCTGAGATCTTGGAAAAAAGCCATACTTCTATCTTTGTTGCATGTAGAGTGGTTGTGTTCTTTAACATGAATCACAATGTCCTTTTCATTTGTGGCCTATGTTCTCTCTAGGGTGCACGCTGCGCGCATGCACACACACTAGACAACTACATCTACTAATACATTGAAACAAAGAAGGTTTCTACGCTGCCGTGGGTGCACTGTGATGTATTGAGCAGGCCCACACTCTGAAAATGATCTGTTTTAAACAATGTGAGGGGACGCTCACAGTGTGTACGCTTTAGCACTTAACTTTAATATTTTCTGATGCTAATCGGGAGAGATGTTGGATGAAGGGAAGATACCATTAACCAATGGGAGAGTGCCCCTAACAAGTTTGGTTCAACCTGTTGACCCTGTAAGGGTAATGTCAAGTCTGCTCCTGCATCAATGCAAAAGGCCTATTTAAAAATGTTTGCTGCAACAGCAGCCTGTAAGCTCTTCATTCCATATGCCTGCCTTTTCTAAGCACTATAAACAACAGCTGTTACTGTTACAGTAAAAAAAAGGTATTAGCATCAGAAGTATAGAAGTCTGAGAATTGCTTGGGGAGTTGGTCATGGATCTTTGCATGTCTCATCAGTCAACACTTAACACACTGAGACATCCTTCTTACTTCACATCTTTCGAAGGAAACTTGATTCACAGAATCCTTCGATTGTGTGCTGCACACTGAATTCCTGTCATAAACTCATAAATGAGACTTAAAAGTTAAACATTTAAAAGTACATTTGGGTCTTCATTTAAGGTACTGGAAATGTGTGCGTGAGTTGAGATTACGAATTCTGTATGAGATGCAGTCAAAGTAAGAGTCTCACTCTTCCATTGAGAACAACAGAACTTCTCCCTATTTCAATCTTCTGCATCTCTCACTGGGTCTTGTACAGAAAACCTAACATAGTACAAATTTTCTGGTTAAGTAAGCCATTTAAAGAGAGCCTAATCAGTGCTGCAAAATGTACAAAAGGTTACTTTAGGAATGCACACATTGCCAGAAATAGAAGGGTAATTCCATGAAGTTAGGATTCAGGGATGAACTAACGGTAGTCCACCTATGGTCTGCTGGCACATAATCATTATTTGAAAAACACTGCCCCCCCAAGACAAATGCAATACCAATAATAACTTTTTTATATAGCTCTTCATTTCACCCCATGATGTTTGCTAAATAGTATAAATAATTGGTGTTAGTATTACTCAGTTTCATAGTACTCGATTTAGTGAATGTGGAAGGACAGAAAGCTGAGTCTGCCATAGTTTATCAAAACATGCAACTTGTGCTCACCACAAACTTTGGGTGGCAAACATTTAACACACTAATTTATCATGCATAGCAAAGCTGTGCCAGCTTACTTTATTTCTTATAAACTCCCCATATTTTAAGATGTCTCAGAATGTAAAAATACCTGCTGAAGAAATCTGTGCATTTGTCAACTATCATGTCATTGGTTTCTATGGTAGTAAGATAGCTCAGTTGCTGCATGTGTTCATTGCAGAAGTAGTCCTTGTGTAACCTGCAGGTTACATGTTACAGTCCTGGTAAAATTGGTTAGTAGATTATGTGCCTGCTGCAAACAGCTGAATGTCATTTGAAAAGTGATAGGTTTGATTTTTTCATTTTACTGAGGCTAATAAAATGGGTATCAATATTTGTTGTAATTATCACCAATAATAAAGGTTAAAACAATTCAGTTAGTGTTTTCTTATTGTAATTACACAGTCACATATAGATCTGCATACCTCACATTCATACATACATACATAACCTAGGAAAGTAAATCTTTTCATGTGACATTTAGAGAGAAGCTTTGTCTTCCCTGATGAACTACTGAGTCTGGAGACAAGAGTTATCTAGACACACTTCTACAAAAAATGTGTCAGAGGAGACACTTATATATGAGGCTCTGGGGCCAGATTTGGAAGCCTTCCATTATCCCCCTCCCCCAAGTATGACACCCACAGTAGGCACCAATATGTGCAGCTGCCTCTGAATGTGTAACACTCTTCCGGGACACTACACATAAACACATTTGGAAGGATTTGTGGGACCTCTAACAGAGGAGCTAATTTTTGTGCCACTTCATGAGACATTGGTACTGATGGAATACAACGTCTTATGTATTGCTGCTTCTAGTCCATGTATTGTATTCATAGGAACCTAGTTAAAGCCATCCTACTTAAGTAATGAGATAAGCCTTCAGTAGGCTCCTCTTCTTTACAAGTTTCTAAATATCTATCAGGGAATGGTGTTTGACAGACATTAGTCTGAGAGTCCAAGAGAGCTCTACCTGGGTGACACATATAGTTAACAAATAGAAAAGTAGGTAAAAAAATCAGTGTGAAATAATAAATTGAACATATCTATTTTAATGAGCTAAACATTTACTACATTTGCTCACCTAATACATAATTATTACGGAAAACTCAAATTTCATTGACTATATTTGAAGTGAATTGAACCTACTGTTCATGGTCAGTGCTCATCTTATATCTAGACCCAAAAGTATATTTGTAGATGCACACTCACGGGGTGCAGGTAAGCATTATTTTGAACTTCAAGGTATGGGTATTTCACTCAAAATAAATTAACAAATATTACAACCATTGCAGCTACAAATTGGAGAATAAATATTCATCCCCAAAATGATATAATAACTCTGGATTAAATCCCCTCCACCAATACACCCCACGCAGATGTGACAACTTCCTCACACTGAGTGCTCAAGTAGCAACTCACCGGTAGTCTTGATTCTGCACACAATTTAGGGAAATATGTGCATGTACATTTTGGTGCTGTACATAAAGGACAATATTTAGAGGGAAAATTGGCTGTGGTCCTCCTGCAACAAGCTTCAGTACTATATTGGGTATATTTTCAGTTAACATTTGCAATGCTTGTGCTTTCCTTTTGGCAGGTAACAGTTGCCTTTCTGTGGCTTTTGGTGACATTGTATCTGAAATGTATTTATTTCTTGTGTTAAACATTTTATTCTACCTATTACTAGCACCGGAACAATGCATTTTTATTCATTATATTTCATACTTACATAATTTCTGCTATTTTATTGAGTTGTTTGTTTTTTCGGTATCTGTTTATTAAGTTAAGATGTAGGTCTGGTGGACCTACTTTCTAAGTTAAGGCGAAAATGTTTGTTTAATGTTGAGTGAAAAATATTGGTAATTTAGTTTGGGAGTTAGTTTAGGGTTAGTTTTACATTTTACAGGTTGGGTTTTTTATACTTTTAATGGCTTAAAATGTGTGTTTTGAAGTTCCAAGTTATGAAGTTGGTGTTGTTGGTCTGGAGGATGGCTTTTTTATTTGTAATGTTGATGTGGAACTTATGATTTTGAGATATAAATGAAAAGGTCTAGAGATATAAATGAAAAAGTTTGGAGATATAAATGAAAAGGCAGGTAGAAGCAATGTTGTGAGTTGTATTTCGTTTTTTAGGTTACTCTACTTTGTTGAAGTGATTTGTGGTTATTTTTGAGAAATTTGATCCTGGATATTCTCTTCAGGAAATCTGGCAGAATGTAATTGTCATCCAGTTGTAATGTTTTTGGAGCAAACTTTAGCTGGTTTTGTGCTCTTTTTATATTTGTGTGTTGATAACGTAAAAGGTTATACTGGTTAATTTGGTTTAAGTGAATGCTATTTGTGTATATATATATATTTATATTACCTACTGGCAGGACCATGTTTCCATATGAAAATTGTTTTTTGACTTGCCTACATATTTGGCACCGTTTGACGAATCTCCACAAAAGTTTCCAAAAACAGTGTTGCTGTGATTCTTGTTGTGCATGAAAAGTTTCGGGGTGATCCGTGAAGCAGGGCCAAGAAAGACGGGGCTCAAAAACGGTTAATTTACATAGGATTCTTTAAACACAACAACAGGCTGAACCACTGTATGAATTTACACCAAGTTTGGTAGAAAGCTAGCTGTTGGTTCGCAGATCACGCTTTCGCTTATTTGGTGTGAATCCGTTCAGTAGTTTTTGAGATATTTAGGGAAATTCCAATTTGTATATCTCTGGCCACAAAGTATTTGCGAACACAGACAAACTTGTATAGGGAAATGCACAGCTCTGATTGGCTGCCAACACTTAAAACCAGGAAGTGTTGGCAGCCATCTTGGGATTCGGCTTCAGCCGAGTCCCATTAAAAACAGTAAAAATAAAATAATAGGGGCCAGGGTAGAGACACTCCAACCCCTTGGCACTGGTGGTGACGTCCGAGAGGGACACTCCCAGTTAAAAAAAACATTTTTTTAAATTCTTTTTTTTGCTGCAAATATGCGATATTCATGAATTAAACAGGACCCCAGGTGGGCCAGGTCCCCCCACAGCTCCAGGGACCACCACCTCCCCAGAGCTTTAATTTTTTTATAAGCTGGGGGTCAGCCACTTCCCTAGGGCTTTCATTTTTAAATATGTGTGGGGGGGCTGTGGCTCCCCTGTTGCCCTGTTAACCGCCACCTCCCCAGGGCTTTGCTTTATGAATACGTGGGGGTTCCCAGCCACCCCGCTGCCCTCGGGACGTCACCTCCAAAGGGCTTTCTTTTAAAATATGCGGGGGGCCCACAGCCGCCTGCTGCCCTGGGGACCGCCACCTCCACAGGGCTTTCAATTAAAATATGTTGGGGGCCCGTAACCCCCACTGCCCTGGGGACTGCCACCTCCCCACGGCCTTCAATTAAAATATGCAAAGGGGCCAGTGGCCCTCCGCACCCCGGGGTCCACCGCCCCCAGGGCAAATTGTAAAAAAAAAAGAACCAAAGTCAAAGTTGCTCCGTGCTCGCTGGAGCAATGGCACTGCAGGAGAAGCCTTTTGGCAGTGACAGGTAGCCCATAAGGGCATTTTATTATAAAAAAAATGCTTTTATGAAGAAAAAAAAAAATACGATAGCACGTAAAGCGCTAAAAATAAAAAATAAAAAATAAAAAACATAGCTCACTGAGTTCTAGGTGTTCAAATCCAGCTGGATTCATTTCAATGTTTTTCTCATAAAAAAATCATAAAAACAAAAATTAAATTGGAAACAAATAACTTTATAAATATCATCAAAGACTGAAAAACTAACTCTCTCACTTTCTTTCACTCTCTGTGTCTCTTTTTCAATCAATTTTCCCTCTCAAACACCCACTCAGACACTTATGCACCCACTCACAGTCCCTTTCAGACACTCACGCACCCATTCACAGACCTACTCAGACACTCATGCACTCACTCAGAACCTCATGCCCTCACTCAGAGCCCCAATCAGACCCTCACACACCCACTCAGACCCAGATAGTTATGCATCTTCTCACACACTCACTCAGACCGCCACACACCCGCTCACAGACCCACTGACACCCTGATGAACCCACTCCCGGACCCACCCCCATACTGACGCACCCACTAAAACACTGATATATGCAGTCTCACACCCACACAGACACTCTGACAGCCACTCTTACCCCCAGATACAGCCTCTCACACCTATTTTCACACCCGAGAGGCCGCAGACAACTTCCGCAGTGCATGCACAAATTGCCGTGCATAGCAGTGGGTTGGGTGGTTAGGGGGTTGGCAGCAGGGACTGGCAGCAGGCCAGCCCCTGTCGGTAATCTCTACAGTGCACGGGAGAAGGCTGTGCATGGTGCACGGTTGGGTGCTTATAAAGGGTTGGCCTCAGGCCCGGGCCATCTGCTGCCACGCACGGCCAAAGACTGTGCGCAGCGGTGGTTGGATTCACGTATAGCAATGAAAATTACTATATGTTTAAAAAAACCATAAAAATTCACTGAAAAAACAAAGGTTACAGGGATGTTATAGTTAGGTTCAGAATTTACTCGTACAAAACCATTGAAATTCAGCAGTTATTGTTAGAGTTCTTTCAAGTAACTAAAACTCACGCCCTAAGGTAACTATAACTCGCACCTTCGCCATGCACAGCTAATTACTCCACATGTTATATCATTGGTGCCATATTCTAGGCGATCCTTCATATTCTCACTGCAGCATTTGCAATAACATTGTTGATGAGACAACTGTGCATGGCGAGGGTGAGAGTTATTTTTACCTTAGGGTGCAAGTTTTAGTTACCTGAAAGAACTCTAACTATGCTGAATTTCTATAGTTTTGTACGAGTAAATGCAAAACCTAACTATAGCGTCCCTGTAACCTTTGTTTTTTTAAGTGATATATATTTATACTTTTTATTTTGAAATAATATGTTATTTATATGTGAATACTGTTTAATGGATTTATAACAATAATTATTATGTTTTTAGGTTCTTGTATTTGATATACCTTTTTTAAAATGATTGTAAGTGTATTAGTGTATTGTATTTATTTTTAGGTTGTATTTGAATGTATGTGGTTTGTTTTATAAGCCATTATAGTTTTTCTAGAATATAGGTTTACTAACATTTGTTTCAATACATTTTTCTATGATAAATATTTTTTTTTTATTATTAAATAACTCTTTATTGAGATGTCATTCAGGATACCTACAGAGGTGGGTTTATTAAAGTGTATTTTATTGTTATATACTTTTAGTGATTTTAACTGGTCATAGAGTAACTAAAAGTAATTTGTTATAGTATCATAGTGTTTTAGTTTTTTAGGTGGTGTTATTGTTAACAATATTTTTGTTTAAAATATTTTATTTATTTTGTACATATGTAATGATTTAACAATATCTTGTTTAACAATATTTTCTGTTATCCATTTTAGATATTTTTTTGTGAAATTGTATCAATATTTGTGTTTTTTCTTGTTTATGTATAGTATGACAACAGAAATATTTTTTCCTGATATTTTGGTGAATCAGTATTGTGTTCGTCAATATTGTGTGATGAATGTGTATGGTTCACACAATTATTTGTAATAGTTCAACAGTTAGATCATACTAACTTACTAACAAGTTGCAGTGACTCATTAATGTTTATATCATCTTTATCAGACATACACCTCATGCATATTTTGGTACCAACTATAATGAGATTTTTGTATCACCTTCTAGTCACTACTAAGGGTATCAAGTCTGAAAAAGTGATTATTTTATAGGTGATACAGTAGACCACTTCATAGGTGAAGCTGCTATGAAATACAGGCAGCAGATATTGATAAGATTAATAACATTGTATGGACTGTTGATTATGTATATTATCATAGATATTTTATTTTAGTCATTTGTATATCAGTGTAAATTGCTTTTGAGTTTTTTCCTGTAAGGTGTACTTAGAAGTATGTTTTACATTTCTATTTATTGGTATTTTCATATTTTGTAAGGTGATTTTGGCTTGCATGCTTGAGAAGGACTTTGCAGCTGAAAAGCACTGAATATTTGGCACCAAAATAAAGGGATGTGAATTATCTTCTTGTGAGTACTCCTTTCATCTGAAGCACTTTTCATAAAAATATATGTGGGATATGGCATGGCTCAGTTCTTACACAAATTGAGAATCATTTGCAAATGCAAAAAACTTACAAATACAACACAAATCCATATGTAGGATGGTTCTTAAAATATATAATGCAAATTATGACCTTTGTGAAATGCTAGTCATCCCAGACAAGATGACTGCCCAATCTGATTTCATAATTATTGCACACGTAGGGGTATTTGTTTATTCCAAGCTAATAAATTACTGAAGCCCACTGTTGAAAAATATCTTGTTTTAGAGAGTATATTTCTGTAAAAGCCTACTCAGTGCAGTGACGAGAAGGACCTTGTCAAAGCTCAAACTGCCACTATTATTCAACTAAATGCTGCACTTCTCCCACATCGGTATTAGGCAGGAGATTAACATATTCTGTAGGTCCACAACTGAAAATGGTACATTCTAATCACAAAACAGACCCTTTACAGTGTGTCAAAGCAAGGCCAATCCATTTACAGGATTTTGTTTTGGAATCCAAGAACTGTAGCTTTAAGTCACAACCCACAATGTGATCTCCAAAAGGAAGATTGGCACTGCACCTGGGATTATATTTGATAAATATAGCACATAGGGGGTTATTCCAACTTTGGAGGAGGTGGTAATCCGTCCCAAATGTGACGAATTTACCACCAGCCGTATTACGAGTTCCATAGGATATAATGGACTCGTAATACGGCTGGTGGTATATCCGTCACTTTACCGTCACTTTTGGGACGGATTACCACTTCCTCCAAAGTTGGAATAACCCCCATAGTATCTATCTCCATTGGCAACACCCTCATCAGTTACAGAAGTGCCACTGCAGAATGTAATGGGAATTTCTAATGAGCCTATGTCACAAAACTATTAAAATAGGGCCTCAAGTTCTTGTGAAGAAACGTTTGTAAAAATAACCATGCAGGCACACATTTTACATCTCTGGGATCCCAAATGGGCGAACCCTCATTTGCCCAGGGCATGGTTTCATACGATTGAAAAAACATCCTTGCCCTCATTAGCCATTTTCATTTGCTGTGAGTAAAGTAGCAACATTCTAGCACTACCTACTAGACCCTACTTTCACTTCTAGAAGAATGCCATGAGTCTTCCAAAAACCACAACTACCTGCACTTCAGTGGCCAGCCTAGACTACACATCAATCCAGGAAAGAGCTGAGCATGGCACTCTTTATTTTGCAGTCAAGTCAGGAACATACATAGTAAAACAAGTCACCTGATTAATACTTCATGGAAAAGTCACATACTCTCCCATTTAATGTGTGTATAGTATGTATGCATGCATGCATGTATACATGTACGTATGTATGAATATGACAGCTGGATTGTAGCCAGTTAATGAATCGTAGTGTAGCATTCATTACAAAGGTGAGCCTTCAACTCTTTCCTAAAGTAGAGCAGCATTAGTGGGGTGCAGGGCAAGGGGTCCTGATGGAAAGGGGGATGTTGTTCAAGTTCTTGGGTGCATAGATGGAAAAGGCCTGCTGTCTGGGTTTTTCTTTTTAACACTTCTTAGATTGCCGTCTGATCGTGTCCTGGCTGCAGGTTTGCAGGTAGAAGCACCAGGAATGGCAAACATGTCTGCAAGATAAGCAGGGCTGACAATTGTGATGACTTTGTAAATTATGCATCTGGTTTTGTATACAGTATGGGCCAGCAGGGAGAACCAGTGGAGTTCCATTAGGATGGGAGCAATGTGATCATATTTCTTCACATCCTGGACAAGAAGTGCTGCAGAGTGCAGGATGCACCTGTTGGTTGTCAGTGTGGTCAGTTTGTAGGGCATTAGCACCATATCGATGTGAGAGTACATGGGCTTGAACAGCAGTTCTGAGCTGTTTCCTGGAAGAAATGGTTTGATTTTCTTTATAAGGGAGATCTGGTACCAGGTCATCTTTGTTATTTGGTGACTTATTTCTTGAGGGTGAGATTGATATCCAGGGTGAATCTAAGTGACTTGGCATTTGGTAAAAGTTGGGGTTGGAAGTGGTCAAGGCTCATGTTATCAAGCATGGTTTGTACCGTATCTTCTTTGTTGTTCTTGAAAAAGAACAGGAATTCTTTCTTGTTTGGGATGAGCTCCAGTTAGGCACTGGACATCCAGGTCTGGATAATGTACATGCAGTGGTTGAGGTGTTAGATCACTGAAGTAGAGGAAAGTTTGAAGTAGAGCTCTGTATCATCAGCATATTGGTGAATTGTGATGTTGTTATCTGCGATTGGCCCATCAAGCAGCTCCATATAAAGGTTGATAATGATAGGAGACAGTATGGAACCTGGTGGACTCCACAGATGATAGGGATCATTTGTGACCAGAGGGTGTCCATGTGAACAAACTGGTGTCAGTTGGAAAGGGAGGAGGAGAATCAGTGAAGGATGTTGCCTGTGAATGCCATTTGAGACCTCAGGGTGCAAATGATGATGGGATGGTTGACTGTATCGAAGGCAGCTTAGAGAACCAACAATATCAGGAGGCAGGGGTCATCTTCATCTGTGGTCAGGGGGAGATTGACTACATTGTCTCATATAGCGATCTCTGTGCTGCAGTGTGATCTGAAGCCAGGCTGGTAGTTGTGAAGAAAATGGTTAGTATTAATGCAATCTTGGAGTTGAATGTAGACTGCTTTTTTAATAATCTTGCTGATGAATGGTAAGTCAACGATGGGCCAGTAGTTGGCGAGGTCATCAAGATCTAATGTAGGTTTCTTTAGGAATTGGAGGATCTGGCCTATCTTTTTTTTAACTTTATTTATCATTTTGTTATGACTTGTATAACATACAACAATACTACATACCATGTGGGTAATCATGAGATAATAATGATGGTGTATCAAGTTAGAGAGGAGAGACATTCAGAAATAGCATTAACATCACAGCAACATGGATGAATCACAAAAACTTAGGGGGGGTGGGTGAGCCTGCAACAAGACAGAACAGCTACATCAGTTTTTGCATGGAAAAAACAGTGGTATGTGGGCATTAACATATACACCAAATAGTGATATGTATTGATCAGTTTGGAACAGTGGAGTCCAGGGACAGTGGATAGTGTCTAAGCAGTTGTCAGAAATCCTTAGGCAGGGCAGCATGGGGGCTGAAGAAAGACATGGTATTGCATTATGTCAGACTATTCAGCCAAGTAGCCAATGGTCTGGTAATGTCTACTACTCCAATGCATGGCTATCTCTTTTTTACCAGCGGTAATGCTATAGCTGTGAATCTGCAGACTCGCTTAGGTATGTCTTTTACAAAACCCAGAAGGGCCGGAAGTGGTTCAGGAGTAAGCTTGATTCCTATCATTAAAGAGAGCTGTGAGAACACATCCCACTAAACGTCCGCAAATGGTTACATGTCCTTGTCATGTGTGCAAAATCAGCGTCGTTGACATGCATTTAGGGCTACTGGTGGATCTTGTGGGGTCATCTCTAACCAGAACAATTGGAGTAGTGTATGCTCTATGTAGAAATTTGTAATGTATGAGTTTATGTCTGTGTTTGGGAGAGATGGGTAGGTGCTGCTTACAACAGTAGTATCAAATGTAGTCTGCCAGGGGATGCCCCAGTTTGTGTTCCCAAGTCTCTCTAACTTTCCCATCTCATGTCTGCAACAACTACATTGGCACTGTATGGTACAGAGACTAGCCTCACCCCCTGGGGGTCTGTAAACACTAGTGTCAAGGCAGGGAATTCTTCTGGAGCCAGTGGTTAATATGGACTTGGGCAAGAAGTAATCTATGAATGTGTTGCAGCACAAAATTATCCATTTGAGTGGCATTGACGAACCGTGCATCATCAGTATGTGAAAGGACGTGACCGTCCGCAAAGAGATCTCCCAACATGAGCAGGTGGTGCTGTGACAGGGTGCACTGTACCAATTTCTCTTGCAAGACTGGGGATCCATTTGTTTTTTGCTAGAGGCAGTGCGGGTAAACAGAGAAGACCCACTCCCCCAGAGTAATCAGGTGAGACTCTTCCATGCCCAAGTGGTAGTTGTGAGAGATTGGATGTCAGTGAGGTCCAGCCAGAGGCCCTCATGGAGGGTCATGGCACCGAAGCCACTTGGCCTCTCTCATTCCTGGCATAGGGGAGGCATGCCTATGTGTGGTACCAGTTTTGTGCATACTGAAACTGGGTGACCAGGTAGTGTAGATGGAAATTGGGACCTCAAAACCTCCTTGATTAAAATGGAATACTAAGGCATTCCATCCAATCCTGGGATGACGATCAGCCCAGATGAGCCTCAGTAGGAGGCCCCTTAAGAGGAGAATGGGCATGTTGGAAAAGAGGTACAAAAAACACAGGAGTGCTACCATTTTAATGATTGTGATACAGCCAGCCATAGAAAGTGAGAGCCGAAGCCACCAGTCTATTTGGGTAGCCAGCGTGTCTATGGCAGGGTCATAGTTCAAACAGATCACCTGTTCCTTGTCGCAGTATATCATAGTGCCTAAATACTCAACTGGGTCATTGCACAATTATGAGCGGAACTTGCATGCCACAGGAGCCGTGGCTTCTGTGAGTGGGAATAGTTCAGATGTGTACCAGTTCACATGTAGGCCGGACAATTCACAGAAGTGAACAATTTTTTGAACTATGGGAGTCAGGATCTTTGCTGGATGAACAGCAAAATATCATCAACATAGAGGGAGATAAGGATGAGGCCTGGTTTAAAGGGCAAGCCACGATGAACATACTTCTCCTGGAGTTGTCCCACCAATGGGTCCATGGCAATAATGAAAAGAAGTAGAGACAGAGGATAGACCTGTCAGGCCCCTCTAGAGAGATGGAAGGGAGGTGTAATGAAGCCATGTACGTTGAGTATAGCTAGATGAACCTTGTAGCGATCCCAGTTTGTGCAATGTCGCAAACAGAAATGGCTACTCTAGAGAGTCAAAGACTGTCTCTGCGTCCAAAAGGGTCACAGCATCTGGCACTTCAGGGGAGGTTCTGCTCAGCACAGAAAAAACAGTGCACAGATTCAGCGAGGTACAGCGATGGGGAACAAAGTCTAACTGCATGGGTGATATTATCTGGTCCAGCAATAGTGACATTCGGTTCACGAAAAGTTTGGCTCGTATTTTACTGTCAACTTTAAGCAACGACAAAGGACGGTAAGAGTTGTAATGCTGCAAGTCCTTACCAGGCTTCAGCAACAAAAATTAATTACTACTTCACAGTGCCAGGAGAAGGGCCCCGAGTCAAGAAATTCAGCATAAATTGGTAATGAATGCGGAACGAGGAGATTTTTATAGGTTTTTTAGAATATTCCAGTGAACCCGTCCAGACCAAGGGAGTCTATGGCTTGAATTATCTCGTCAGTCGTCATGGGCTCACTGAAAAACTGCTTCTGGGTGTCAGTGATCCAAACCATTGCGACCTCCAAGAGATAGTCTGTCAGTGCTTTGTCATCGCTAGCTGTGCTAGAAGTGCACAACGTGTGTAATATCAGAGGACCTCAGCAAGTATCCCAACATTCTTTGTCTCTCATGACCCATCAGGTAATTGTAGTTCTGGGATATAACCGCTGCCTCTCAGTGTGCACAGTAGTTGTGCCAACATGTGGCCCAGGCGCTCGCTCCCACTGTACCAGCGGGCCCTGGAGAACTTCCCCAAGAAGACTATTTCCCACTCAGCCAACTCCCGAAATTCCTCCACAAGGGTAGGGCACCAGCACAACTGCGCTCCAGAGCTGCACGAGTAGTCTCTCGGTTGATATCTATGTGTGGCCTCTATGCGAGCCAAGCTGTTACAAAGATCTCACAACACCTTGCATACTTAGCTATACAGAATTAACAAATGTAGGCCTTGAAGACCTCCTGTAAAGTGGTCTGCCAAGGGACAAAGACCACGTTGGGTTTAAAGTATTCTGTGATGAAGTCGTGGACCTCCGAACAGAATGCCTTGTTGTGCAGGGATTTGCATGGGATGCGCCACTGACGTTCCAGGCCCCCTATATAGGGTACTCTCAGCACCACCTGGACTGGGTGGTGGTCAAAGACTGTGCAAAGTAAGTGGGCTATATTGACCTGCCATGGGCAACAGTTGCAGAGATGAACCAATAATCTAAATGTGTCCATGTGTTGTGGGGCTCTGAGTAGAACGTGTGGCCAGGAGTGGAAGCATGATGCAGGCGCCATGCATTCCTAAGGGTGTAAGTCTCGGAGGTTCGTTAGTGAGCTTGGCTTTCCGCTCGGTGCCATTGCTGTAGCGTCTAACTGTGAGTTGAGAATCATGTTGTGGTCACCTCCCATTATGATATGATTGGCATCTGTGCACCTCAGTAAGTAAGACTGGTTGTGGAAGAACTCTGGGGAGTCAACACTCAGGGCATAAACGCTAACTAACAACAATTGTTGGCCAGCTAAGGTTCCCGCAACAATGATATATCCACCTTTGTTGTCCTGAAAGTTAACTGTGGGGTGAAACGGGAGACTCTTGTATATTGGTATGCACACTCCAAAAGAATATGTACTATAGCTCGAGTAGTATCTGTGTGAGCCCTAAGTGGTGGCGAAGGTATGGGGTCGCCCAGGAGGGGGGGGTCTCTTGTAAGAATATAATGTTTGTGCCATGTCTGGTGAGATAGTGTTGTACCTGCTTGCCTTTGCAGGGATTGTTAAGACCATTAACATTCCATGATATATTAGTGAGCTCAGCCTCTGACACCCGGTTGCTACGTGTCCTGTCACTGGGAAATGCGAATGTGTTGTGATGGTGATTAACAGGCATGTGGACCTCGCCCAACATGGCAGGTAAACAAAAGTAAATAAACACCACAATAACAATACTTCCACCTCCCTCACTAGGCATCAACAAGCCTAACAATTCCCAAATTGTGCAATCAAACTAAACACAAATCCCAACAGTCTCCAGGCCCATGTGCACTGTTGGGGGGGCGTACGTTGGGGGAAACAAGTCCCCCATACTGATGGAGTCTGGGGCTTGGAAGTGGGCTTTAAGGAGAAGGAAACATAGTGGGGTGCAGGCGGTGTTGGGATGCAACAACTCATAAGGTATATGGAGTCTTAGATGGAGTGACCAAGGCAGTGCTGCTGCAGAAGTCCTTGACATGTAATCAGCTAGGCCATCAGTCCGGGGGGAAAAGGTCAGCACGCGCCAAGGAGGGCAGGTGCCAGGGTGAGCGTTCAGGCGTGTCACAGTTAAGGGGGATCCTTCCTTACAAACTCTTTGCAGAAAGTGAGAGCATCTGCCATGGTATAGACGAAACAGGCCTTACCATTGAGATCAATTCGAAGGTGGCCAGAGTAGAACAAAACATATTTTGGGACAGTTTTCTTAGCATGGTTTTGGCTTCAGGAAATTTGCATCATGCCTCCTGCATCACCATTGTTAAATCAGGAAGATGGAGATCACTGATCTTTGGTACTGTATCAGGCCCTGCGCTACACGGAGTGCGGCATCCTGGTCCCTGAGGATGAGCAACCAGGCTAGTATTGGACGAGGTCAGGCTACAGGCAATAGATGCCGACCAAGTGACCTGTGGGCCCGCTCCACCATGAAAGTTGATGTAAAGATCTGATGGCCAAAAAGCTCAACACAGAGGTGCTCAACAAACATATTGGGGTGACCTGTGTCCATTGACTCAGCTATGTCCAGTATGCAGAGGTAGTTGCAGTGGGATCGAGCTTCTAGATCCTCATATTTGATGACGACAGTCTTGAAGAGATGTTCTATTCACTCCAGGCATTTGGTGACTGTACCCGTGCCATCTTCCAGACTCAATATCTGTTCCTCTGCCCCATCCAGTCTAATGTTCTAGCAGTCCAGCCACTCCCCCATTTGGTCTAGCCTGCTTGTGAGGGTGTCGAACAGGGCATCTATTAAACAAAAGCCAGCATGGAGCTCTGCCATGATCGCCTCTGCACCAGTCAGTTGTTCAGTATCCACGTTCCCAGTTACGACCATATCCAGATCCAATAAGGCATCAGATGTATCAGCAGTCTTGGGCTGCTCAAAAGGCTTCCTCAGGCAGGGGTCACTGTGCACCATAGTAAGAAGCACCTGGCGAGGTACAATGGAGTGCAATGGTGAGAAAGGTTGTAATTGAAGTGTTGTGATGCCACCAAATCATGTGTCCCCTGCAGGAGCCTCCATGTGTGCATTCTTCCAGGGCAGCCAGTCCCAGTGGTCCCCTCCACATGCAGAGGTAGGACGTGGCTGTAGGTGTGCTGTGTGCTATCTTGATAGGCCGCTGGGGGGGATGAGCGGTTGCACAGGCAGTTGGTGTAGGCCTGTTGGGCATCCAATCACCAATGGGCAGTGGTGCGAAGGAGATAAGCAGCGCACTGCAATTGAACATGATGTATTTTGTATTCCGTTAGGATCTAAATATATATGAAAAATTAGAACAGGGGCTGGAAAGTCTCTACACAAAGGAAGTCCTAGCCTGGTCTCCTAATGATAGAAAAAGCAACACTGCAACAGCACTATCCCGAAATGTGTGTATTTCAGAATATTGCCACCAAAAATATCTCTACAAAGATATTGTATCCAGAATATCAACCACCACAATATCCTGAGGATACTGTATACAGATTAACTGTTCTTGACTATACAGCTATGCACCTCATCTTGAAAATACATCTTTGAGGTGTGAAGATCCGTAGATAAGTATAGTACATCTATGTAGTTTAAAGGTACATAGCTGTGGAGTTGAGTAGTTAATTTATACTTACATATATGTACTTATCTTCATGTATGATACAATATTTTTGAATGACAATTCTTAAAACTCGATATTCTGACATTACATTTTCCAAAACAATGTTTATATGAAAGGAGCATCTTAAACCCCTGGCCAACTTTTTAACCATGACCAGATGTCCTCATTAGCAGAATCAATACCAGATTTTATTTGAGGTTCACATTATATTATGATCTGCTAAGATTCTCACATGTTATGTGCAGCTCATGGTATCTCTATATTTTGCTTCCAGTCAGGCAGCGAATCACAGACTCATTTCCTTTTTCTATATAAGGAATAAATGCCAATCAGGAAAAGAACAATCTACACTACAACACATGAAGCAGGCATTAGGACAACCATCGCCATGATGGCATACCGTCTTGCGGGCCAGGATGCCGAGACTCTGGTAAGGACAGATCACTTCCAGCGGGAAACATGCTCGCTTAGGGCTACAAAATAGCACATATGTGTACAGAAGGGGCAGCATACCGGTTCTCCATGAAGAGCTCTGATGACAGTTCGGCACACAGACAATGAAACACTAGTAAAGGGGTTATGAAATTGAAGTCGTATGGTATTTCTATTAGAAGTATAACTGGGTATTACTCTCATTCCAGAATCTCTCGCCAAGCGCGATCGTTCCCAAATGTCACCATTTTGGTTTGGATGTACACCCATTTCATAAATTCAGGAAAGGGTGCAAGGCCAAAAGCTGTAATCATGTTTCGGTTAAAGTCATGCTACAAGCAGTAAGTTTTACTGAAGAGTATTTTAATGCAAAATATAGTCATGAGCCTGAATAAAAGCCACGAATGAATTGAAACCAAGCAGGAAAATAAATTAACGCAGTAAGAATTAGCAACACCATGAATATGTAAATATAGCAACGTATAAATATGATAATTAAAAATAAGGGAGCATACAACTAGAAAAAAGTTGACAGCATATGATAGAAAGCACTTATCTTGCCGATGAGCGGTGGTAAAAAGAGACTGTTGCTAGGGAGATAGCATCGTCAATGTTTACTACATCACTGTTGTACTTAGTGATGCGTGCTATACCTGCTTATACCTGCTTAGGCTCTGACCATCCTAGAAACGTGTGCGTATAATGTATATGGTATGTCTTTCCATGAAGTCAGAGTATTTACATTGACATTGCTAGGATTTAAAATTGTTAGTATAATTAGTCAATTGCAAACATTCATTGATAACACATTCGAAAGCATCTTTTCACTGCCTTGCTAGTTTGCTGAAAGCTATGATCATGAAGTTACCTGGGTGACCTTTTTTCTATCTAATGTTACCCAGATACTGACACGGTTATTCCACAATCTCTAAAACCAGGAACTAATTGAGCAAATCAACAGACATTAATAAGATCATTTCCCTTTTACCTAGACACAAGCTGTGCAATTGAAAGAACTTTCAATATAGGCTTGAAGGGAAAGCCTGTAAGTTGCAGAACTAATAGGATCATTTTGTGTGAGCAGCACAATCCTTCTTTAAATGGCACAAAGCCAGCGCTTTTTATAGAAGTTACCTTAGGGTGCAAAACAGCCATTTACAACGCCAGAACTTACACTGCAGCTCATTTCAGCTCAAGCATTTTGCCACATTGTCCCCTGTAGATCTGCACGCATCATGGGCGTTGTAGGAAGTTGGCTCTGTATGCACTATTTCAAAGTAAGGAATAGTATGCACAGAGTCCAAGGGTTCCCCTTAGAGGTGAGATAGTGGCAAAAAGAGATAATACTAATGCTCTATTTTGTGGTAGTGTGGTCGAGCAGTAGGCTTATCAAAGGAGTAGTGTTAAGCATTTGTTGTACATACACAAGCAATAAATGAGGAACACACACTCAAAGACAATTCCAGGCCAATAGGTTTTTGTATAGAAAAATATATTTTCTTAGTTTATTTTAAGAACCACAGGTTCAAGATTTACATGTAATACTTCAAATGAAAGGTATTGCAGATAGGTACTTTAGGAACTTTGAATAATCAAAATAGCATACACAGTTTTCATAAAAATCACATATAGCTATTTTAAAACCAGACACAGTGCAATTTTCAACAGTTCCTGGGGGGAGTAAGAGTTGGTTAGTTTTTGCAGGTAAGTAAACCACCTACGGGGTTCAAATTTGGGTCCAAGGTAGCCCACCGTTGGGAGTTCAGAGCAACCCCAAAGTTACCACACCAGCAGCTCAGGGCCGGTCAGGTGCAGAGGTCAAAGTGGTGCCCAAAACACATAGGCTTCAATGAAGAAGGGGGTGCCCCGGTTCCAGTCTGCCAGCAGGTAAGTACCCGCGTCTTCGGAGGGAAGACCAGGGGGGTTTTGTAGGGCACCGGGGGGGGACACAAGTCGGCAAAGAAAGTACACCCTCAGCAGCACGGGGGCGGCCGGGTGCAGTGTGCAAACACGCGTCGGGTTTTCAATAGGTTTCAATGGGAGACCAAGGGGCCTCTTCAGCGATGCAGGCAGGCAATGGGGGGGCTCCTCGAGGTAGCCACCACCTGGGAGAGGGCCTCCTGGGGGTCACTCCTGCACTGGAGTTCGGATCCTTCTGGTCCTGGGGGCTGCGGGTGCAGTGTCCCTACCAGGCGTCGGGTTCTTAGAAGCAGGCAGTCGCGGTCAGGGGGAGCCTCGGGATTCCCTCTGCAGGCGTCGCTGTGGGGGCTCAGGGGGGGCAACTCTGGCTACTCACGGTCTCGCAGTTGCCGGGGAGTCCTCTCTGAAGTGTTGGTTCTCCACAAGTCGAGCCGGGGGCGTCGGGTGCAGAGTGTCAAGTCTCACGCTTCCGGCGGGAAACGCAAGTTGTTTCAAAGTTGCTGCTTTGTTTCAAAGTTGCAGTCTTTGGTGAACAGGGCCGCTGTCCTCAGGAGTTCTTGGTCCTTCTAGAGCAGGGCAGTCCTCTGAGGATTCAGAGGTCGCTGGTCCCTGGGGAAAGCGTCGCTGGAGCAGTGTCTTTAGAAGTGGGGAGACAGGCCGGTAGAGCTGGGGCCAAAGCAGTTGGTGTCTCCGTCTTCTCTGCAGGGTTTTTCAGCTTAGCAGTCCTCTTCTTCTTAGGTTGCAGGAATCTATCTTGCTGTGTTCTGGGAGCCCCTAAATACTAAATTTAAGGGCGTGTTTAGGTCTGGGGGGTTAGTAGCCAATGGCTACTAGCCTGAGGGTGGGTACACCCTCTTTGTGCCTCCTCCAGAGGGGAGGGGGGCACATTCCGATCCCTATTGGGGGAATCCTCCATCTGCAAGATGGAGGATTTCTAAAAGTCAGAGTCATCTCAGCTCAGGACACCTTAGGGGCTGTCCTGACTGGCCAGTGACTCCTCCTTGTTTTTCTCATTATCTCCTCTGGCCTTGCCGCCAAAAGTGGGGCCGTGGCCGGAGAGGGCGGGCAACTCCACTAGCTGGAGTGCCCTGGGGTGCTGTAACAAAGGGGGTGAGCCTTTGAGGCTCACCGCCAGGTCTTACAGTTCCTGCAGGGGGAGGTGTGAAGCACCTCCACCCAGTACAGGCTTTGTTACTAGCCACAGAGTGACAAAGGCACTCTCCCCATGTGGCCAGCAACATGTCTGGTGTGTGGCAGGCTGCTAGAACTAGTCAGCCTACACGGATAGTCGGTTAAGGTTTCAGGGGGTACCTCTAAGGTGCCCTCTGGGGTGTATGTTACAATAAAATGTACACTGCCATCAGTGTGCATTTATTGTGCTGAGAAGTTTGATACCACACTTCCCAGTTTTCAGTGTAGCCATTATGGTGCTGTGGAGTTCGTGCATTACAGACTCCCAGACCATATACTCTTATGGCTACCCTGCACTTACAATGTCTAAGGTTTTGCTTAGACACTGTAGGGGCACAGTGCTCATGCACTGGTGCCCTCACCTATGGTATAGTGCACCCTGCCTTAGGGCTGTAAGGCCTGCTAGAGGGGTGACTTATCTATACTGCACAGGCAGTGTGAGGTTGGCATGGCACCCTGAGGGGAGTGCCATGTCGACTTACTCGTTTTGTCCTCACTAGCACACACAAGCTGGCAAGCAGTGTGTCTGTGCTGAGTGAGGGCTCCCCAGGGTGGCATAAGACATGCTGCATCCCTTAGAGACCTTCCCTGGCATCAGGACCCTTGGTACCAGTGGTACCAGTTACAAGGGACTTACCTGGATGCCAGGGTGTGCCAATTGTGGAAACAAAAGTACAGGTTAGGGAAAGAACACTGGTGCTGGGACCTGGTTAGCAGGCCTCAGCACACTTTCAAATCAAAACTTAGCATCAGCAAAGGCAAAAAGTCAGGGGGTAACCATGCCAAGGAGGCATTTCCTTACAGGCGTCAATAGACTTCAATACCAAAGATAGCAGATGTGATATCCTTTCATCTGTGATGCCATCACAGCTTTGATCATTTACCCTACAAAGTCATCCTGTTTGATTCTGATAGATTAGGGGAAGGACAAAAATTGAAAACTATGGAAACTAAGCACACCTCTTAGATCCACTTAGATTCCTGTTCACTTTCTGCCCGTTTTTATTGAAAAACACTAAGGACCACCAGCTTCGCTGTGGCAGTCAGGACTGCTGCAGCTGTGGCGATCCGACCGCTACATTAAGACCCTGGTGATTAGACCACCAGGGTACCTCCAGATCCACTGTGATGGGCTGTCGGTGGCAGAGACCGCAATCAACCAGGATGGCACTGCATGCTGCGCTGCCCTGCTGATTACGACCTCGTTCTCCACCAGCCTTTTTATGGTGGTTTTACCGCCATGAAAAGGCTGGTGAAGAACAGGTGCAGGGTGCCACTGGGGGGCCCTACACTGTCCATGCACGTGGCATGGGCAGTGCAGGGGTACCCCTGCCCAGCACTATTGCAATGTTCATTGTCTGCTGTGACGACAATGCTGACACCTGATTCCCGCTTGTCTGGAGGGCACAAATGTCGTGTTTTGCCAGCCAGCCCAGCGGGAAAATTTAATGGTTCCAGTGGGGAGGTAGCCAGTGGGGCGGCATCCTCCCTGTCGGAAATTCAGCAGACGGTTCAAACCCTAATGAGGCCCTAAGACCAAATGCATCCAAGGCAGTGACAGGTAGAGAAGAACAAACAAGGAGCAGCAGATGAAACCAGTAGCTGCACCTAATTAACATTCATGGCAAGCATATGTTGGCATGACTCTACTGTATGGCTTACAGTTTATATAACTTATGTAACCTCTCATGAGGTTTTGAAAAAATTTAACGGTGACAACCTTCCAAGTAATGGATGTAACTACTTTCAACATAGAAGTGTTGTTTTTATCAGGTCACGTCCAGAATCTGGAAAGAGGTAAGGGGCCCCTGGAGGCACTTACCACCACAAATTGCGTCCCCATGCTGGCACCACAGACACATTAAGGTCCTTGTTAGGAGCATTATATGAAGATGCTATCCTTTGATGCTGTTCACTGTTTACTCAAGGTGTTTCATGTGTGCACACTTTTCTATGACGTTTAACAATGTTATACGTGCCACACTCATTGATGTATGTTAACATAATTATTGCTAGTGCACCTTGAATATTTGAGTGTGTGATTCAGTAAAAATTCATCTGTGAGACCTAAAGCAGGCCTCTATTAATTAACATGAACTTTTTAGCTTCTTTTCTAATACAGGCTATAAGAAATGTGCACATGCTAAAATGTCATGTGTTTTGAAAGCCAGTGCAAGATTTGTCTATTATCTGCTATGGCTAGAATCTGTGATCTGCTGTGTAGATTAAACTTGTGTGAGTAACCTGCTTGCCGAGTCAAAAGTGATGCAACTCGACTCACAGGAAAACTGGGCCTAGATGTTTTCGTTACAAAATGTTTAGATAGCTTACACTGTGCAAAAAAACACCCAATGTAACCTTTGCACCTTGGTCTTACATGTCTGGATGCATATTCAATAGATCTGTATTGAATAACGTCTTATCGGCTCACATTTATTTTCACTAGCACAGCACAAATATTTGTCTGCATACAATCATATATTGATATGCAAGCTATTTTCTGCAATCATAATTTGTTTTAAACCTGAAGCATATAGCTAAACATTTGTTCAGCTTATTTTAATTAAATTAAGCAATTAATCTGACAGAAGCGCCTCAATGTTCAGATAAATGTCACATTGCTCCCTCTCCAGTGCTTTTTAATTCTCCGTGGTAATCAGAACTGACGTATTTGTTGGAAGCAGCAGTGAGGCCTCAATTGATCCAGGCAGCAAGGTGAGAGCCAGGGCAGTCCTGTCTCATAAAAAAGAAATAATCAAAATGGATGAATCTAATCTCTGACAAATATGTTCAGCTGAGACCTGCCTATTGACACAGAGAGCACGGTTCCTTCTTAAACTCACCTCTCTCATCCTTTAACACATTAACTGTAAGTAAAATTAAGCAAAAAAAAAATCCTTTATTTTCCATGTAAAAAAATGGCATTGGTCTTTCCCGTCAACACAGTTTTAGTACAGTGTGGAATTTGTACAAATCAGCGTGTCTTCTCCTCTGCTTCATACATCATCATTATGTGTGCTGACAGCTATAATCAGACTCCCTATCCGCCTACAAACATGCCTGCTGTAAGTGACCTTAAATGATAAACCAAGGAGCCCAAGAAATAGCATTTAGTTATCCCAAAGAGGATGCATTCTGAAGTACTAGGTAATCTTCTAACAAGTGCAACAAACATGCCACAAAAGGCCTGGGCTAAATATTATCTGATATGAAATTACTGCACATGGACCACTCCATTGAGATATGGAGAAATAATTAGTTTTGTTTTGAATTATTTAATTTAACCACATACTCCAATATCAAACCTGTATGATTAACCCACGAAGCATGATTTGCCATGTTCTGCGTCTCTGCTAAGCATCTACAGCACGGAGTGAGCAGGGGCTGTGGTGATTGTAGTCGGCCACACTTTCGCCATTTTCCAACTACCGTCAGTTCTGAGGCAATGCAGTGTAAGTATTGTTCATTTGGCCACCTTTATTTTATAAGGTTTGTGATGCTATGTATTTATATAGCACAATGTGTACTGCTTCCGACACATTGGCAGACCAACTGAAGAGACCGGAGTTGAGTTGCCCCAGCAGCAGTCGTAGTCCTACTTTAGTTGTGATGTCTACAGCTGAGAGCATTGTCCATTCCAGTCTAGTGCCATTGATGAAAGGAATGGAGGCAGTTCTGCATTCTTGCTTTCAGTCTTGTTCTTCTTATGCTCCGGGTCCACTGAATGCTCCCTTACTGAAGTTTTCATAAGGGGCAGAAGGGTTGGTCTTGCAAGCATTTGACATTCAAACGTGTAAACATTTGTCAGTAAAATAGATGTGGAAATGTACTCATTGTGGCTTTATCTTTTTTTACACATAGCACGACATAAATATGGATAAATACAGGTAAAATGGAGTCCTAGCAGACGCTTGGATTAAGCACGTCAAAAACACTCTACTGAACACCTCCCACCGGAGTCAGCAATTTCAATCCTCTAGTGCCAGAGGACAGCACAGTGCCCAACCATTCTCATGCTCAAAACAGGGGTCACCATAAAGTTAGCCCCTCATTAAGCCCAATGCAAGGGGATGCTGTCGCATGATTAAAATACTTAAGAACAGGAGGGACAGTGCCCAGGCCCGAATGGTTTGCCTGCCCTCCTATTCAAGGAGGATTACTCATTCTGGGCTACCTTTCTCACTTTTCTTTATTAGCACTGCAGTGCTTTCGCTACAGTCCTGGAATCTTGGAAGGCTTTAATTTTACAGCCAATACACAAAAAGGGAGATAACATTGACAGAGCAAATTATAGAATGATTGCACAGCTGTACATCGAAGCCAAAGCTTATGCAAGCGTGGCCTAGATACGTAGGCTAGAGATGAGGGTATGCTATCAGTCAGGGAGGAGCTTCTACCACAGATAACATCATGGCCTTAGCCTGCACAGTCGAGCAGGCTATCCAGCCCACAATCCCATCCCCTGATTGCATGCTTCGTCGATTATTTTGCAGATTTTGATAGTATGGATAGGAATATTCTGTGAAACAAATTAAACAGCTGGGGAATCAAGAAAAAGTTTCTGAATGCTATAGTTGCATTATACTCCCAAACTTGGGTTCAAATCAAGCTCACTCAAAATACAGCAACTGCTGAATTGTACACAGACCAAGGCTTTAAACAACGTTGTGTCCTTGAGCCTATGCTGTTAACCTGTACAGCGCCGACCTAGGAAAGATTTAAAAAGTGCAAATCTGTTAGTACCTAATTTCAGGCAAATATGTTTACTCCTGATGCGGTACTCCAACAATATGATACTAATAGACCATACCGAAAGTGAGAGTGTAGAGAGCCCTGGATGCATTGAATACCTATAACCTCACCAACAAACTAGTGGGTTAACTGTAAACAGACAAAGGTTGTCATATTTGGTTAATACCCCAATAAACATAAGCTGCAGTGGAGATTGGGACACCTTAAACTAAAGACTGCTCCCATCAGTAACTATCTTGGGGTATGGTTAGCAAGCCCAATGTGCACATCACCCATACAGAAGAAAAGGGCAAGGTAGTGAACTATGGCTTCTGTAAATGATATGCCGCCCTACAGAGCCCAACCAGCGAAGCCATTTGAGAGGCAAACAGAGAAAAACTATTACCCTCCATCTGCTGCGTACAAATAGCCTTTCCGGGGCCTTAGTGGACACCATGGAACAGACACAATGTCGCACTTACATGTGCATCTTTCAAATCCACTCATATGTTTTCAACTCCCTAATACGCCTGGAGTTTGGTTTGAACAAACAATCTCTAGAGAACAGGGTAGCTATAGTCCGGTACTATTATATGGTCTGTGTTTCATCCTTAAATACTGTAGGAAAGTAGCCTCTTTCTAGCTTGGTTACCCCCACTTTTTGCATGTTTGTCAGTGTGTTTGACTGTATTCACTGGGATCCTGCTAACCAGGACCCCAGTAATTATGCTCTCTCCTTTAAACTTGGTTGCTGGAACCTTTTTCTTCCCACAATTGGAATACTGGTCCCTCCATATAAGTCTCTAGTATATGGTACCTAGGTACCCACGGCATTGGGGTTCCAGGGGATCCCCATGGGCTGCAGCTGTTATTTTGCCACCCATAGGGAGCCCATGCAAAGGGTTCTGCCGGGCTGCCATTGCAGTCTGCGTGAAACGGGTGCATGCACCCATTTTCACTACGCATCACTGCACCAGGTCACTGTAAGTCACCCCTATGGTAAGCCCTCTCAGCCCAGGGTGCAGGGTGCAGGTACCTGTGTGTGAGGGCACCTCTGCACTAGCAGAGGTGCCCCAACAAACTCCAGATTCTTTTTCCTCAACTTTGTGAGTGCGGGGACGCCATATTATGTGTGTACTGTACATAGGTCAGTAACTATGTCCAGCTACATAATGGTATCTCCAAACCTGGGCATGTTTGGTATCAACCATGCCAGAATCATACCCCAATACTGTTGCAAGTATTGGAAGTATGATTCCATGCACTCTGGGGGCTCCTTAGAGGACCCACAGCATTGCTCCTACAGGCTTCTGAGGTTTTCCAGGCAGCCCAAGCTGCTGCCACCTCACTGACAGGTTTCTGCCCTCCTTTTGCTTGAGCAGCTCAAGCCCAGGAAGCCAGAACAAAGGATTTCCTTCAGGAGAGGGGTGTTATAACCTCTTCCTTTGGAAATAGGTTTTTCTGGGCTTGGGAGAGGTAGCCTCCCCAAGCACCTGTTATGCTTTGTAGGGCACTTTTGTTGTCCTCCGTGCATAAACCAGTCTACACCGATTCAGGGAGTTCCAGTCTCTGCTCTGCCGTGAAACTGAACAATGGAAAGGGGAGTGACCACTCCCTGCCCATCACCACCCTTGGAGTGGTGCCCAGAGTTCCTCCAGAGTGTCCCTGGATTTTGCCATCTTGAATCCAAGGTTGGCAGGGAACTATGGGAGCATCTGAGTGGCCAGGTCAGGCATGTGACGTAGGAGCCCCCTCCTGATAGGTGGTCACACAGCCAGGTGACCAATCCCCCTTTCAGGGCTATTTAGGGACTCTCTCTTTTGGGTGGTTCCTCAGATTCAGCTTTCACGATTCCAGCAGGATTCCTCTGCAACCTCCACTTTGACTTCTGGCCAAAGAAACTGCATCTGGACTCTCCAGGACCAGAAAATCTGCAACAAAGACGAAGACTTTGCCTGCAACATTGTTTCCGCAGCTTCTTCCAGCTCCTGCAACATTTTCCCGGCCGTGCATCCCCTGAGGACAGTCCGTCTTCAGTCTGCACAGGAAAGAAGAAGGAATCTCCCTTTGGGTGAAGGAGTCACTCCCCTGCATCTGCAGGCACCAGCTGCAACTGTGTGGATCCTGCATCATGGGTGGTGGTCAGACAGGGTCCTTTTGGTCCTCTTTGCCAGCAGTTCAATTTGGGTGGAGGTAACCCCTTGCCTTTCCATGTAGGACAGTACCCCACGCACTGCGTCTTTTGGAGCTGCCAAGGCATGTTGGCACTTCTTCCAAGAGGTCTTCAGGCATTGCGTAGCTCCAGCCCCCAGCACTCCTTCCTGTGACACACCGCTCCCTGAGTGGCTCTCCAGCAACGTTGGACTCCTTTTCGTAGTGCTGTATGGGCTCCATTTGCAACTTCTGTGACCCTGTCCTGTGGGACATCACAGAGAGCCCACAGAGAGCCCACTATGTGCTTCTGTGGGCTCTCTGTGATGCTGAGGGCCCCCTCTAACTGCCCCTCCTGGGTTGAGCCCTCCTGGGCCTTGCTTGTCCCCAGTAGAACCACTTTCCGCCAACCGTGAGTTTTGCCTGTACGAAGGCTTGTTGGTGGAATCCAAACACATAAACCCAACTGCAATCTTCCATCCAGTGTGGGACATCACGTGCATCTTCCAGGAACTCAACTCCGACTCCAGGGCTTCAGTGCTGACTTTCCTTCCTCGCCGTCGACAAACTTCTGTATCCTCAGCTTTGTGGGTAGGGGCTCCTGCCCCCACTGAACTCTGCTGTGACTTCTGGACGTGGTCCCCTCTTTCCACAGGTCTTCCTCTTTAGGAATCCTCCATTGGTTCCTTGCAGTCGCCTCTGGGTTTTGCAATTCTCTCCTTTATTTCTTAGTAGGTATTCTGGGAAAATTCATCCTGCTTTCCTGGTCGCTGGGGGGTATTGTGGTACTTACCTTTGTGCTTTCCTGGTACCCCTAGCTCCTCTCTACACATTCCACTTACCTAAGTGAGGGTCCAACTCTCGCATTCCATTTATTTTAGTATATGGTTTGTGCTTCCCTTAGGGTCACTATTCTCTATTGTGTTTTACACTGTTTTGCACTGTTTTCTAACTGTTCTTATGCCTATTTCTGACTACTATCAGGGGTATTGCCTCTATAGTATTTTTGGTGCTGTGTTGCCATAATAAACCACCTATTTTTGTAACACTGAGTGTTTTCTTTCATGTGTGTAAGTGCTTTGTGATTACAGTGGTGTTGCATGAGCTTTGCATGTCTCCTAGATAGGCCTTGGCTGCTCATGCACAGCTACCTCTAGAGAGCCTGACTTCTAGACACTGCCTACACTACACTAATAGGGCATACCTGGACCTGGTATAAGGTGTAAGTACCTTATGTACCCACCACAGACCAGGCCAGCTTCCTATAAATACTATGAAAGAAATCTTAAAGGGCATTTTCATAAATGAGAAGAACCTATGGTCAGTGTATTTGACTGCAGCATGCGCTAAATTAAATCTGACCACTGACATTTGGGAAAAACGTGTAAATCATCCGAGGGCTAAAAAAACTGCACTGAAAAAACAAGTCAGGTTGTTAACCATGGAGGAAGACCTTAAATCCATCAAAGGCTCTGATAGTAATATCCAGGAAATACTAAACTCAAAAAGAAAAAAGCACAAATGTGACGGATATTCTGTCCGCCACATTACAATCCAATTACAGCCTATGGATCTTGTAATACAGTGGATGGGCTCCACCAAACTCTAAATCAAGCCCTATGTCATTTACATAAGGAATCCTTGGTCCATCTGATCTGCACATGTCTGGCCCTTTTAAACACACAGAACACATTAATAAAGCCACTCTTCTTAAAATATGGTGCACAGTCACTGAGAGAGGCAAAGGATCTGCTTTTTATCCTGGAAACCCCTGTGGAGATGGCAAGATACACCAAACTCCTTGATTTATATCAAAAGATGCTAAATGGCCAAGACACTGATAAACTGATAAAAGCCTAGTTAATACAAAACAGAAAACAGCACACAGCACACAGCACTTCAGTGGCCACGTGCCCCTTGCTTTCTGCCAGTAAGATCCTAGAGCATAGTCTGTGTGTCCACAATTGGCATTAGGCACTTTGCACTAGTGATGCCTTGTGACCTGGTGGTCTCAGCAAATTGATATTCTGAAGGACATCTAGCCCCTTGCACTTTAGCACATGGCGCAAACCTGATTTTCTTTACACAATTAAATGTAAAGTTGTGGTCGTGTTTCACAAGTAGCATTTTTGGGCCGATGCCCCTTGTCAGCAGCCTGTAAGTCCTAAAAAGCTCAGTCTATGCACCTTGTGATTCTGTGTCCCCTGCTGGCTGCTCAAAAGCATCATAAACAAAGAACGTGCGTGTTAGGCCCCGTTGAGTATCTTGATCATGTCTGACACTCATAACACTTTCATCCTTTAGAATCCCTGTGCCCTTGGTCGGCAGCCTGCTTAGCCAAAAGCACAGATGATGGTTTATAATATGCACTTGTCAACTGTCCTCCTAGAGCATGACTAGTTTTATTTTATGGGTACTCTTTCGGTTCGAGCTGGTTTATGTAGTTGGGCTGACAAGATACACTGCATATATGAATGTAATTTTATTGATTGTGTGCTACAGCAATCATTATATATTTTATGATCCACAAGACGTTCGAAACCTTTAAGGGTGACAAATGTTGTACTTTAAAAAAAACAAATCTGGTATTTCATATGTCCCAACATTTTTGTAACAATTTTAATTAATTGAAACAAGTAAAGTATTAATTACTTTCAGATTAAGGGCCTCATTACGAGTTTGGTGGGTGGCTCGTTAGGTCCGAAGACCGCTAGTTCGGTCTTTCACCTGCTGGCCCTTTTTTTAGTTTCCCGCTGGGCCAGTGGGCAGAAACAGAGTTTGAGCCATCCTGCCCAGCGGGAAACTACCCACAACATTGACGCCGGCTCATAATTGAGCTGGTGGCAATGTTGCGGTGCGTAGACTGCAACAGCACCGGTCGTGCTCTCCCCTGCCTATAATTCAGGCAGTGAAAAGCGCGATGGGGCTGCCTTTGGGGGACCCTTCACTGCCCATGCCAAGTGCATAGGCAGTGCAGAGGACCCCATGGGGCCTCCGGCACCACATCTCTGCCAGCCTTTGCATGGCGGTGGAATCACCTTGCAAAAGCTGGCTGACACAGGAG
Organism: Pleurodeles waltl; assembly: GCF_031143425.1. Lineage (NCBI taxonomy): Eukaryota > Metazoa > Chordata > Amphibia > Caudata > Salamandridae > Pleurodeles > Pleurodeles waltl. Next base: position 1,167,796,632 of record NC_090447.1, on the reverse strand, counting down.
TCGTAATCCCGAGGGCAGCACTGCTAGCAGCGCTGCCCTGGTGGATTAAGACCACCGGCAGCGGCAGGCCATCGGTCGGTGAAAAAGTGGCGGTGCAGGTGGTCGGACCGTGAGGCTTTCGCTACGGTCATAATGTGGCTGTTGGACCGCCGCATTGGTGGCTGTCCGACCACCACAGCGAGTCCGGTGGTCCTATGACTGCCAGACTCATAATGAGGGTGTAAATGAGCAAAAATAAATATGGCTAAACCCTTCTTATAATTAATACTGTGAGCCACAGTTGAGGGTACTCATCCCCAGACATCCACTCCAGGATTTTGCAGAATCTCCTTTTTAATGTTTGCACGTTTCCCCCACTGCTATTATCCTGAGGTTACTGCTTCCTTCGATCACAGCCTAAAGCTGTTGATATTTCCTAGTGTATGCATCCAGCCATTGCATCATGCTTTCTTGCCCTTACTAGAATAGCCAGAGCCTAGCAGCAGATAGTCTGTCTTCTGATTCTTGTACCTATCAATGGTAGTTAATGTATCACTATTGTCATATACAAAATATGCTGCTGCTTCTACAGCCTTGCATCCTCAAATTGCATACCATCCCAAAACACAATGGGCCAGATGTTCAAAACTTTGTGCACGTCGCAAACAGTGAATTTTGCTGTTTGCGACGTGCAAAAAGCACATTGCTATGCCCAATCCCCGTTTTGCGAGTCGGCAACCTGGTTACGACTCACAAAACGGGACTGTGAGTCGCAATTAGGAAGGGGTGTTCCCCTTCCTAATTGCGAGTCACAGCGCTGTATTGTTTTGTGACCGGTTACAAAGCAATTGGAGTTACCACCAGTGTCACACTGGTGGTAACCCATTTGGAAAAGGGAAGGGGTCCCCATGGGACCCCTTCCCCTTTGTGAATGGCATGAAAAACATTTTTTCAGAGCAGGCAGTGGTCCTATGGCCACCATCTCTGTGAGTGCCGCCACTCGCAAGGGGGTCGCAAATTGCGACCCACCTCATTAAAATTAATGAGGTGGGCCTTTGTGACCCCCTTGCGAGTCGCAGATGGTGTCAGGGACACCATACTACATTCTTGATTGCAACTCGCAATTTGCGAGTCGCAACCCAGATTTTTACTACATCTGGCCCTTAGTCTCTATTTCTAAACTTGTCAGGAAAACTGACCTAACACCTCACTATCTTTTTTTCTTTCAAATGTCCCTCTCATTATTTTTTAACCTCTGCATACCTCCTCCCTTTGAGCACAGCTTGCTCTTAAACACATGCATGTTTGCCTTAATCTATATGGTTATATCTCTGACAACTGGCCACAAACCTATATCAAAGATCACAACCTCTCCTTCTTTCAATGATCAATAACTATCAATAACCAATAACATTTGATTAATCCCTAACCTTGGGTTCTGGAGCAGTGTACTGTCCATTGTAAATGGGTAGAAATGCAATGTTGTTGGCGTGTGGTGTACAATCAATGTCTTCACATTCCTCATTGTGCTGCCACTGATGTTCTATGTTGAGCGCAAATGTCCTCCCTCAATGTCTAGTGTTAGATGGTCCCCCATCCATGATCTCAAAAAAGTGGCCCAGTGTTACTCGCCCATTGGCCCAGCAGTAGGCATGGGATGCAATGGTATCCTCTACCCAACACCCTTTACCACCCTCCTTTCTATGGGTCTATACGCAAAGGTAGTGTTTAGACAAAATATTTTTAAATTAGTTTTCAACATTGTTGCAAGAATATATTGATGAAGGAAATATCATCAACAGGAATAATCCAGGTAAGAATATCGCTTGTTAGGTATGCTTTTAGTATCGCTTTTAAATATATCATTGTTAAAAATATTGTTGTCACTAATATAGTATTTATTGTTTTTTTGTTTACTTTTTAAGTATTTTTTGTTTGTTGTGTTTGAATATGAAATAAATGTTTGTTATGCATTTGTTATTTAATTTGTGATCATTGTTATTGTTTATATTGATGTAAACATTTTTTAAAGCAAATTCTAATAATTAAAATATTCAAGGTTAAATAACATTTTTAGTAACATGATGTGAGGTTTATAGGCGAATATGGTGAAACAAATTTTTTAAAAGGTAGGAATGTTCTAAATTAATGTATAATTTTAATTATAAGTTACAGTTCCATTATTTAGTTTCATATTTTATAATTCAGACACTCTGATATGCCTCTGTGTGTTGCAGTGATGATAATATTTCAGAAACCGTGACACATATATACTTCATTTTGGTGCCAAAACATATGTTTTGGAGGTCAAGTAGTCCTATAGAGACATAAAATAACCCGTAAGAGCAACCCTTCTGCACTTTTCCAAAATGGTAGCTATAACAGAGGAAGAAGAGACATATATAGAAATTGAACCAATAATAATGGTTTTTAATCCTTTTTTGTGTACATCAAACAATGTTTATGATCTGACTATGAAAAAAATAATGTTTATCACTCCTGTTTTAGATACATTTTCATAGTTCACTTTATTTATTTGTTTCAGCAAATGCTCGTGGTATAGTTGCAGAATGTTGAACATTTGAGAAGAGCATATCAACAGGGACAACCTTTTGTAGCACAGGTGTGCAAGTACATGTACGTATATGTTCTATGGGTAGAGGATTTAGACATTTCATCAATTTTAGTACCCCATCACTATCTTCCCAACCAAATTCACTTAGATCTTTCTTTACATATGCATGATCCAAAACATTTACACATCTTCTGATCAATTAAAATGCTCTTTTAATGTGTCCACCCACAGAATATGATGTTGGTGGAAGATTGCTTAGCAGGACTGATCTCTTGAACTCACTGTACTAAAATAAAGATCGTCAAATGTGTGACAGTCAGAACTTGTCCTTCTGCTTCAGCAAATCCGTTTAGAAACTTCACAGGTTCAGCAGTTAAAACTCCAAACTTTGTTCCAATTGTGCTCATAGTGCCATTATCCTTAAGAATATGTGCCTTGAAAAGAACACTGGGTATCTCTGGGTCAAGTTTTTTGTATAGCATATGAAGTGGGAAAAAGTGTCTTTTCTCGTCTGTTCCATAATGTATCCATAACTCTAACAATCCTTGATTTATGAACAGTGCAACAAATCAAAGTAGCACAATAATAACATCTGTGTCATTTGACAGTACAATGACTCAATTGGAACCATTTCGAACAGTTTAGTCAACATATGGCACAACAAGAAGGGCAGATTCCTCCAATTTGATGTTCTTGAACAATATGGCCCGTACCGTTTGAATATATCTCATCAGGCACCAACTCCTCATTAACAATCATTTCATTTGCACTAATTGGAAATTCAGTGTTTTCTGGAGCATCACCAATGTTTTGGCGAGTTAGCATCTCCAAGTTCATCTTGTTCGATGTTGATGACAAGAATTTATCAAGTTGCACAGGTATGTGTGTCGCATTTTTGATGCAAGCAAGGTCAATTGTTCGATTTGTAGACATTCATCTGATTCTCTCACATTCTTTGACCGATAATTCAAGATAACTGTCAAAGAAAATGTGCAGTTCTTGCAAGATGCACACTGACTTTAATATCTGTAGTCTGTAGTTTGACCGACCTCTCCGCATGCATGGATGAAATCTTAACCATTAGCAATTGTGACATACAAGCCACAACAACAGCAGTTTTCAATTAGGGCACCGTTTAACATTGAAATTCTTCAGATGAAAAAACTTTTTCGAGCTCTTATATGAGTCTGGGCTTACTGGTTTGGTTGCAGTATCTCCATCAAATAATGCGTTTGTTGGAAAAAGATCATGTGACAGAATGTCCTTGATGAATTCACCCCTTTCTTTTGTTACATCCATCTCTCTATATGTTTGCAAACCTTGTAGCCTGTTTTGTAGTGGCTGGTTGGATGAAACTCTTACTACGGCAATTAAAGCGTGGAAGTTCAGCTTTAGTGATTATGTCAAACAGTTCAATACAAATATCTCCTGAAGTTGTGTAGTCGCACAGGCTCAGTCATTTCAAAGGAGTTTCCCTCCTCTTGCCTATCAACATGTTTATTAAAATGTTCCCTTTTTCTTTCCCACAAGTTTGTGGTGAGAAACAGTTTCAAAATGATCCATTAATTTTGAATTTGTCATCTCTCTGAAAAGATTGCAAATAGGAAGGACTTCAGCGTAAAGTAGCAGCCATTGAGCAACATATTCACTGTTAAGGGACTGACCAACAATGTCCTTGGAGTTTTTCTGTGATCTCTGTATCATTGTTTCAGTTTGATTTCTAAAGCGACAGCATTGAACCTTCCCACCCTGACTTTCACCACAAAATGCCTTTGGATTAATTTTCTGTAGAGGTGTGTTTTTTTCCACGTCTAGCTTCTTTACTCTTTCCAAATACCAGGACCCATACCTCACGTAGTTTCTGCAGTCGACTTCGCGAAACACAGTAATCAGTGACTCCACAGCCTTCACGTGCAGCTCCCAATCACCTTCCCGATCAGCATGTACCACGTTTCTCACTAGAGCTAACATGTGTAAAACATTTCTCCAGTTCTTGCAAAGTTCTGATTTTTCTTCACATTCTTTGACCAACACTATGAACCTGGTTTTCAGGTTTTCTGACTTTGAACTGAGTGGAATGAACATTGCCCGGATTTGCATTATGTCTTTTGAATGAAGTGCACCCTGTTCCTTGTCCACTTCTGAGATAAGATACACAAAACCTAATTTGTCATTCTTGTTCCAGAAAGCACCTAATTCAATGTTTTTATATCCTCAGATATGATGAGGATACCTTGTAATGAACAAACATAACGAGTTCCACTCAATACTGACTGGACAGTTTTGCTTCCAAAGATATCAGCCTCAATAAGTGAATCTTCTATGCCACATCCACTGAGATAATGTCCTGCACACTGCAACACAACTTTGTCATGTGGAAAACACCCATCATTGGATAAAGATCATCACATTCTACTGGATTTCTCACAAAAATGTCAGCTACCAAATAGAAAACACCTTCATTTTAGAAAATTGGGAGGATAGGCTGGTCTTCAAGCTGAGCATAAACATTTGGGACATTTTGTAGAGCTGTGTATACAGTTGCGTAGTTTGTGAATGGATATGGTATTACTGGTAAAAAACCAACCTTCTTCAGTGGGACGGTATTCTGAGAAATCAGACCATGAATTCCAGCCCACAAAGGAATTGGCTTTTCTTCAACGCTCAGTCCTCACCAAATAAGCAATATGATAAATTCAGTTATATAAGCTTTGTGAACTACAGCATCCGGTAGAAGAAGATCCATGGCCTCAGCCACTTTGAAACTTTCTGGCAGACTGGGACATGTTGGTGGCTTTAAGTGATTTTGCACTAACTAGCAAGGCAGTTGGGTTATAAGTTTGCAGCTTCGTTTGGTTATGCCTACTGTTGGCACAGCTTGTTTTCCAGAAGCTACTTCATTGGTGCAGTCTTGAAAAAGCACCACTGCAGAATCATGTGTGCCAGATGTTCCAAACAAAGAGTAGCTGCCTTCAAAATCAAAATTATCAAGAGCAGCAATTATAATTCCTCTCTTGGTAAAGTCACTTGAAAGTGGTGTGCTGTTGGATTCACAAGTTTTTACAGCATGAGCTGCTAACAAGTTCCTGCTCCGTACTATGTCATTATAACATGTTTATCCACCAAGTGAAGTGATCAGCTCTCTACTTTTGCACTTGTCCAATTTCATTGGCATTCATCATCTATTGCTGAGTTTTCTTTTTGCTGTGACATAATTCATAAAACATGATTTGGAAATGATCGTACATTTGCACAGCATAAGCCTGTTGGTTCATGGGATTGTCTTCCACTTCTTCACTTACATCTTCAAACCCTTCATCAATGTCGTTGGTTTTTGTTCAGAACTGAAGAACTTGAGTTTGTAACAAACAGTTTTGCTTTGCTGATATTAAACAATGATGTAAAAATGTTAAGAAAACATCAGGCATTCTTGTTGACTCCTCAGATTTGCTGAGCTCTGGGGCTTCACAAAATTTGTCATTAAGTCCAAAATCTAAATATTTCAGGATGTTTCTTAAAATGGTTCATATTGATTTTACTGCATCCTGTGATCTTATTTTTGCATCAAGAACTTCAGGAGTCAAATCAGCTGAGAACACCATTAGTGGCTCATTCTTTTTGTTAGACTGACAAAAATGAATTCTGTCATTGTATATTCTCACCAGAAAATTTCATTATTCTGGATCAATACAGTTTCATCAATGTTGATCATTATTTTTCGGATCTCACTGAGTGTGAACCCTTAGCCAGCACTCAAGAGTGGCTTTAAAACTTTATTTTCTTTTTCAAAGAGTGCAAACGTAACTGAAGGCTGGTGGTTATGTTGCTGCTGGGAGCTCATTGTACATTCATATTTTCGAATGTATGCACACATGCAGTTCCGGTGGGCATACAAATACTCTGCAAATATATTCACCTCATTGTTTAGATCAGCTACTCAGCTTAAAACTTAATCTTGGAGGAAACTGGCTGCAGATAAATAAAATGTTTGCCTTTTGATATCACATACTCTGTACTTTGTTTTTTCGTCAAGCCCTTTGGTTCTTGGTCTTGCCAAACCACCAAGAATACATTGAATGACCTCTGCTTTTTGATCAGTTGTTGGAAGTGTGCAAGGGGTAGCCATCGATCTTTTAAGTGAATGGGCATTGGGTTTGGTTGTCGTCACTTTCTCTGAAGACCCGGATTCTTGCTGTGATTCACTGGTTTCTGCAGTTTTTGACAAATTGTTTTCCAGGCTTTTTCCATTGTATATGACTTGTAGCACACTTGGTACATAATAAAATATTTGATCCTATTCACCCATCAGTTTCAATCTTTTGTGAACTTTGTTTTGCCCTATTTCTGCAGCATCTCAAACTCTCTTCTGTCCAGCCTCAATTGATGTTAGCTTTTCTTTCTGATTAGTTTGGTATATGACACATTTTTTCTTTATTGAAAGAGTCCTCCAATTTTGTAGATAGCAACACTCTATCAGGAGGTAACAATACTCTGCTACCACCTGCTTCACTCATGTTTGATAATTTTAACCAATGGAAAACCTGAACCAAAAACAATATTAAAATGAATTACCAATACGTTAGCTAAAACACATCATTATAGAGCCACAATTTGGGAACATGGTGTAAGGATTGCTCCGAGGAGTTATTGTCTGTCTATATAAGACTACTTGACCCCCAAAATCTATGTTTTGACACTAAAATGAAGTATATAGGTCTCATGGTTCCTAAAATATCACATCATCACTGCAACACATCTGCCATTTTTAAAAATGTTCTCCAGAAAGAATCGGCCCAGATTAGCAATGTCATCCCAAGCTAAATTACTTCTCTAATGATAGAGAAACACAAATCAAAAATGAAAATCTCTGGAAAATATTTTTTTACGGAGGTATATCAAGGGGCCAGGACTATTTATAGGTGTTTCTATCCATGTTTTAATAGCATATTGTATATATTTTTTAATAAAAAATATATTTTTGAATAATTTTAACAATTAAAAAATGTTTATTTTTTACATTTTTCAAGACAAAATATTATTTTAAATAAAATGTGCAATATTAATTTTTGATTTTTTTTACATTTGCATGTGTTTATGTAAACATATATTTTCTAAGTTGTTAATTTCTAAGTTTACTCTAAAAAAGTATTTTTTACTGACTTTTACTTTAGTACTAACAAATAAATTAAAAATAGTGTTTGTATTTTTTAGATTTCAAATATTTCAAGAATTTGTATTTAAAAAAAAGGTACCATAGGGTTTAAAATAAATACTTATTTTCCAATTGTATTTTTAAACATATACATATGTTTGGATTGTATGTGCCTTTTATTGGATTTGGAAAGGTATTTTAGGCTGTGCTTTAGTGTAAATGTACATTTTTCGGGAGAATCTGAATAGCAAATCTGTCCCTTTTAATTTCCAACACCTTCCCCTAGATAGTTAGTTTGGAGTAGGATAGTAAGTATAACCCCTTTAGTGTTTAACTCCTTCCTCAAGATGATTTGGTATGGAGTGGGGATAGTAAACTTGGCCCCTTCATGTGTCAGACACTTTCCTCACAATGGTTTGCTTTGTAGTGGAAATAGTAAATATGACCCCTTTAGTGTTGAACACCTTCCACAGGATTGTTTAGTTTGGAGGTGGACTAATCTGTCTTCTTAGTGTCCAAAACCTTCACCAAGATGGTTTAGGTCCTGATTATGATTTGGCGGTCCCACCACGGGACCACCAAAGCCTCGGGGAGGGCACTACTGCCATGCCGGTGATGTTCCCCCGCGCCTATTACAATGTTCCTGCTGGGCTGACCAGCGGGAGCACTGCAATACGTGTTCCCGCCAGGCTGACCGGCTGAAACAGTGTAAGCTATTAGCCTCAGATCCGGGAACCGAGGCCAGTATACTAGCACTCCAGCACCCTCGGAATGAGCACTGTCTGCAAAGCAGACAGTGCGCATTCCAATGGGATCCCCGCTGTGAAAAGGCCGGTAGAAAGTGGGGGTGTAATCAGCCAAGTGATTCTGAGTTCAGAATTGCCATGGCTGGTTACAAGCCCGACCACCAGCATCCTGTTGGGATCTGAGATCCTTGCGGGGACAGCGGTCTTTAGGCACGTCCGCCCCCCTATGTTGTAATTGGCTAGTCAGACCAACCAGGGTGTGGCGGTCTGACCGTCAACATGAGTGCGGCAGTCGTTGGACTGCCACACTCATACCGAAGCCCTTAGTTTGGAGTGGAGATAGTAAATCTGATCATTGTACTGCACAAAAGCTTTGCCAAAATACTTTAGTTTGGAGTGGGGATAGCAAATTCAACACATTTAGGGCCTTATTATGAGTTTTGCTGTCCTACCACAGGACCACCACTCTTGCGGGGAGGATGCCACTGCCATGGCGGTGATGTCCCCCACAAGCATATTACAATGCTCCAGTTGGGTTAACCGGCTGGAACATTGTAATACATGTTCCTGCTGGTCGGTCTGGTGGGAACAGTGCTAGGATATTATGCTGTAGCACAGAAGGGCCCCACCAGCACCTTCGAACTGCACATTCTGATGGTGCTGGGCAGAGGGGCCCCTGTACTGCCCATATCATGGGCATGAGCTGTGCAGGGGTCCCCCTGTAGCCCCCAGCACTGGCTTTCCAGTGCCAGAGGCTGTTGGTCTCCAACCTCTTCCCCAAGATTGTTTGGTTTAGAATGGGAAGAGTATATCTGATCCTTTTACCATCCAAAAAGATGGTTTCAGTTTGGTATGGGAATAGTACATATGGCCTCTTGAGTGGCCTATTATGTGCGCATTGAGGAAGCCACCTTGAGGCTTCCTTTTGTGTGGTTATAGTATATGGAACCCACGTGATTGTCTAACACATTTCTGAAGATGGTTTAAGTTGCACTTGGAGTAGTGTAGTACATCATTTTTGGTGTAAGTATTGTAAGTAGAATGCATTGTGAGTATTTTGTTTAATGTTATATTTGAGTTATTTGCATATTTGTGTTAGAGGAGTGACATGTGAAACTATTCTAATGATTGTAGATGATTGTAGTGTGGTTATTGTTTTGCCGGTAAAAAATAAAATGTTATTATATCTTTTATTTACTCAGTTTTTCTTATTTGCTCATTTTTTAAATACACTTTTTAAAAACATATACATTTCTTGTAACAGAAAAAATTTCATGCAATGTTTTCCTTTTGTATACATACATTTCAATTTTACACAAAGTATGAATGCTTTATGGTGCCTTTTTATGGATACATTTTTGTCGCATAACTTTTTCTCCGCCCGAGTCTGGCCGCATGGCTTAATTGTGCTCTCACTTGACTCCTTTACTGCCAGGGATCCTCCATAGGAAGGGGCATCAAGTGGGCAGGCAGGCACCTTAGGGATCATCATTAGGAGGGGGTTGGATTTGGGATGGGTGTGCTTCCTTTTGGGGGGCAGGTGTGACAGGTTAAGACTTGGAGGTGGAAGGGATGGGTTGAGGGGAGGGTTGGGGGTTCTTGAATTTGGGACCAGGTGAAGGGAACAGGGGAAAGGGCAAACTCAAACAAAAAATCTGACTTAGGAACACGGGGGTGGTCATCAGATGGGGGTGGGGTTTAGAGGTTGAGGGAGTGGTTGTCTCCATTGTCGCTGTGGATGTCTTAGGTTTGTGCATGTGGGAGGTATGCTTGTGTTTGGGTGGAGTCTGTTGCATATGTGAGTGTGGGTGTTTGTGTGTCTTAAGGGGCTGTCAGGTGGAGGTGATGGGTAATGTGGGAGTGGTGGATGTGTCTGTGTCTATTGGGGTAGTGCATGTGGGCATGCTGGTAGTGGTAGTTGTCTGTGAGTCTGTTGTGGTGGTGGGTGCACATATGCTGGATGTGGTGAATGTCTGTGTGGCTGCAGTCAGTGTGGAGGTCAGAGCCTAAAAAGATCTCTGTAGGCCAGACAGTGTACCATGAATGCTTTCCAGGAATGCATTTGTCTGCTGCAGTTGGCTTGCCAATCCCTGGATGGCACTCTCAATGGCTGTCTAGCCCACAGAAATACTCCTTAGGAGGCCAATAGCCTGCTCACTGAGGGCAGGAGGGAAAACTGGGTCGGAGGTGCCTGTGGCAAAGGAGATGTCCATCCTCTTGGGTGAGCAGGCACGGTCAACTGCGTGGGGAGCAACAGGGAGAATCCGATGATGAATAGCATGTTGATCCGATCTCCCCTGTGGTACTCCCCTCACCCTCTGAGCCACTGGGTCCCTCTGTGACAGTGGTGTCTTGACCTGAGGTCCCGTGGCCAGATGCTTTCCCACTCGGCTGTGCCCTGTCTCCTTAACCTCCCTGGGTTGATGCTGCAAATACAAAGAGAAATAGGGTCATCACATGTCCATGCTCACACTTGAACAGCAGCTGTGATTAGCAAACATTACCATGATGTCAAGTAGGCCCAAGCACAAACTCCACTTAAGTGGCCTATATACAAACCATACATCCGCATGTATGTCAACTAAACTGTCAACAGATGCCCACAGGAATATCAGGATCTCAGACAACTACAATTGCATGGCTGAAGTTGTGCAACCTTGAACAAGTAGGAGACCTCATCACCTTAAATGCTTTGCCCCATGGAGCATACCTCAGTTACCTGTTGTCATACAATAGTAGGCCAATGCCAAGTCCATTCCCACAGATTACACACAAGGTCATGCACACATCTATGTCACATACATAGTGACCCAATAATAAGAAATGATGTGCCAAAATCCTGCCATGTTGCTGGCAACAGTACAATAGCCTGAAGATGGTGACATGGAAATACCATGTCACGCTGGAAGCAGTTTCACGGTGCACACTTTACCAAGAGATATTTGTCCCAATGGAGTCACTGAGGTAGCACTAATGCTGCTCAGATAGGCCACACATTTGGCATGAAAATGGACACTGTAGCCATCATGTGCAAAATGTCAGGGAAAAAAGTCTCTAAACTCCACAAGACAATGAATCAGCAAGCCCCAGGGAAATCAGCACTAATGCCTAGCTTCATTTGCAATGCCATACTCTGAGTGCATCAGTAGACACCATTAGTCCCATGGATGTTGGAGAGGCCCAGTGATTTGCAAGTACTTGACGAAGGCTCTCAACATGTTGCCCAATTGAAAACTACATTATTTTCTCCATTTTGGTAATGCAAACTCAGAGGTCTGTGGATGAATGTATGTACCTAAACTCATGTGATTTCAACATAACTGCAAGTTATGCCATGATGCATGCCAACAGTCAGTTTACAAACCTTCTTCTAACCTTCCCATGCGCAAAGCACTTCACTACATAATGCTACAACAATGGCATGGGAATGCGCATTCTGGCTAAAAACTATAGGCTTACCTGTCATGTCCCTCATTGCTACTGCAGTTGTACGTGCCAAATGACATGCTATGATTGGTGAGTGTGTATCTCAGCAATTAATCAATGGTGACACACTCCTGTATGTGGCACAACATGAAATGTACCCCCATGTCTTATTCCACACACAGTTTGGCATGCACATATATGTGAGGGAATACAGAAATCCTCCCATCAACACAGGTAGACCATGTGTGAAACAGCAGCTTACAAATGTTTTGCTAAAGAGAAAGGGAAACATGCTGACATATACGCACAAGGAATGTTGGCAAAAGTGATGGAACAAAAATAATGTTAATAGGCATTTCCCAATTACCAAGGTAAAGTATTGATCTGTAGCTGCACCCAAAGAACAATGTATGTTCTGCCACATGTATGATGACCATCTTCACATTACAGATAGTAGTGAGGCACCAGTACCCATAGTACGCTGAAGACAACTAGCCTCTGGGTGACAGATGCCAAAATACTCATTTCACCAGACACGTGGCTGAGGACAGTGATCCATCACTTCCTTACCTTTGGCCTGTAACACTGAGGTGTAGTGGTCTGTAACATTGAATTTACAACCACAACAATGATAAACAGTACTTGATTGATCAACCATATGTTGTCCCTGGAATTGTCTGTGGATTGTACACAGTTTTGTCCTAGGTCCCTGAGCCAATAGGCAGGGCACATCAGTATACAACACAGACATGTCTACACAGTCACTCATGCACTGTATTACACATGGCTCATCTGTAATCGTCGGGGGAGATGTAAGAATGCGGGCTGTTAGGGGGGTCATGGTCCGACTGGTTCCCCGCCCTCGTTGCGGACCTCAGTGATCTTCTGGGCACAGACTCTCAGCTCCTCCCACCTCTTCTGACAGTGGGCATTTAACCAACTGTAGACCCCCAAGGTCCGCAGATTCTTGGCGATGGCTCTCCATAGCTCCTTTTCTGATGGGTGTTGACCTGCATGAATGCAAAAGACAAATCAAGAGATTACAATCACAAGCTTTGTTACAAATGGTTGAGTCAAATACATGTCAGGAACACCAAGCCAGAACTTTTCTATTTGTTAACACTGCCCAAGTGTGAAGCACACAGGCCATTAAATCAAGGGACCTGACTACTGACATATGTATTTGCATCTGCAGACTTACCCAGTACCCTGCTTGTTAGACCTGACAACCTTAGGGTGGTCACCCCTAACTTTTTGCCTGCCCCCCTCCACTTTTTAGATACTGTTTTTGCTGTTTTTTAGACTCTGCAAACTTTACCACTGCTAACCAGTGCTAAAGTGGATATGCTCTCTCCCTTTAAACATGGTAACATTGGATCTTACCCAATTGGACTATTTAATTTACTTATAAGTCCCTAGTAAAGTGCACAATATGTGCCCAGGGCCTGACAATTAACTAGTGGGCCTGCAGCACTGATTGTGCCACCCACTTAAGTAGCCCCTGAACCTTGTCTCAGGCCTGCCGTTGCAGTTTCACAGCCAATTCGACTTGGCATTTAAAAGTAGCTATCAAGCCGAGAACTCCCCTTTTTCTACATATAAAATGCCTCGAAGGTATGCCCTAGGTAACCCATATGGCAGGGTGCTGTATAGGCATAAGGCATGACATGTACCTATGTAGTTTACATGTCCTGGTAGTGTAAAACTCGTAAATTCATTTTTACACTGCTTTGAGGCCTGCTCCCTTCAGAGGCTAACATTGGGGCTGCCCTCATACACTGCTTGAGTGGTAGCTCCTGAACTGAAAGGAGTAGGAAGGTCATATTTAGTATGCCCAGAAAGGTGATATAAAATCCTGCTGACTGGTGAAGTTGAATATAATATTACTATTTTAGAAATTCCACTTTTAGAAAGTGAGCATTTCTCTGCACTTAAATCTTTCTGTGCCTTACAATCCACGTCTGGCTGGGTTAAGTTGACAGCTCCTTGTGCACTCATTCAGACACACCCCAAACACAGGATACTCGGCCTTACTTGCATACATCTGCATTTTGTATGGGTCTATCTGGGCTGGGAGGGTGGAGGGCCTGGCCTCACACAAAGGACTGCCACACCCCCTACTGGCGCCCCGGCAGACAGGATCAAACTGGTGCACTTTTAAGCCACTCTTTGAAGTCTCCCCCACTTCAAAGGCACATTTGGGTATATAAACAGGGCCTCTGCCCCTACCAACTCAGACACTTCCTGGAGAAAAAACTGGAACCAGAACCTGCATCCTGCCAAGAAGAACTGCCTGGCTGCCCAAAGTACTCACCTGTCTGCTTTCTGTGAAGGACTGCTGCCTTGCAGTTGCCCTGCTGCCTTGCTGCTCTCTGGCTGTGGTGAAGAAGTGCTCTCCAATGGCTTGGATAGAGCTTGCCTCCTGTTCCCTGAAGCCTCAGGACCAAAAAGACTTCACCTCTACAAGAAGGACTGCTTGTGCGGCGATATTCGACACACAGCCTCCCAGAAATGACACACAGCCTGCACCACAGTAAAACTTTCACTGCATGCTGAACTGGAACGGCGCAGCCTGACTTTGCAATGAGAAGATCAATGCAGCGCCAGCGTAGTGACCAGAAATTTGATGCACTGCCCACTGGATCGACGCACAGCTGAGTAAATTACTCAGCTGACTTCCAGAGAGGAATCGACACAGCGCCTGCCGTGCGGTAGAAAATTCAATCCAACGCCCACCGGATCGACGCAGCTCCTGTGACTTCGTCCTACCAGCACGGGAAATCCATGCATCATCCCTGGGGCATCTGAAAACCCCGCAACCCGAAGAAGATCCATGACCGGGCGCAGGAAATGGATGCACAGCCATCCCTGCATGAAAACTAAACGACGCATCGCAGTGTGTGGCCCGAGAAATCGACGTACAGCCCTTTGTTTCCACCCATCTCCTCCTTTGCGGTTCTTTGCGGAGATTTTTCACACAAACCAGGTACTTTGCGCTTGAAAGAGAAGTTGTTTGCTTTTAAAAGACTTGAGACACTTTATATCACTTTTCAGTGATATCTCAACATTGACTTATTGCATTTTAATCGTTTTGACCTGCATCTTATCAGATAAAGATTATATATATTTCTAAACACTGTGTAGTGTATTTTTGTGGTGCTATATTGTGTTATTGTATGATTTATTGCACAAATACTTTACACATTGCCTTCTAAGTTAAGCCTGACTGCTCAGTGCCAAGCTACAGGAGGGTGGGCACACGATAATTTGGATTCTGTGTGACTTACCTTGAATAGAGTGAGGGTCCTTGCTTGTACATGGGGTAACCTGACTGCCAACCAAAGACCCCATTTCTAACACTGCACATGGTCTACATGGATTGAGCAAGCTTACTGACATCAGGTAGTCCATGCTCTAGCAACCTGTATTGTGATGTGAGCCACAATGAAACACTACACTACACTGAAGGGTAAACTCCTTATGCAGGAATGGACCAATACATTGACACTCTGTGAGAATGACTCACTGCATACAGTCCCTACAGGTAACTGCCAGAGTACTACAAGCCTCAACATTACACATGAGTAACAATCAAGGGGCTTGCATGGTGGGTACAGAAAGTGTCTTCCTTGTCCATGTGTGGACATGAGGAAAAACAAATGCAGACACATGCCACTTCAGGCGTTGGGTTCTGTAGTATGTACCTGTGCCACAGAACACTACTGTGGACATATGTGTCTATTCTACAGAGATGGCATCCAACAAACAAAGGCATGCATTGTATAGTTTCTGCTATGTGACAAAGCTACTGTGTCGCTTATCATGGCATCCCAGGAATCAATACACAACCTACACTGTGGTGCTGTCAGTTGTGCAATAAGCCTGTACAGGCCAAATATGACCTGTGTAAAGCTTACAGCAGAGCTGTGAGAATAAGAGACGTGTAATGAGTCGAAGACACACATTGACAATGATGCTAAATGCACATATGGACTAGAGTATTACTTTAGCACTGTACCCATTCTTAATCTAGTCAAAGGAATGAGGCATTCAGGGACGGTTTTACCACTAGAGTATGATATTGCCCACATGCCAGGATCTGCTGGTGTAGAGGGAGTGGGTACAGTGCCAAATTTGCATAGCCACAGTGACTCTCACCAGCCTAGAGTAGGTCCCATACTGAGAGATACATTTGACAGGCCCTGGTCTCTGCAGACTCAGCATACAGAACCTACATGACACTCCATTCCCATCACAGTACATCATGTGGCCAACAAGAATTTGGCATGTGGTGTGGCAACCTGAAGGGCTGAGTGAGTCATGATATGCCTTCCACACAGCAGTTTAGCAAGGCCAGATGTAGTTTAAAAGATCTATGACACTATACACATTTCTCACATGATTCTCAAATAAATCATACAACAAGCATACACAGCTCATGCTGTCATGCACATAGATATTGTCTGACATTTATAACAATCATGAGGAAGGAGATGACAGTGGATGGCAGTAATGTCTCCTTACCAAGTCATGTGCATCCAACACAAGGAATCTAGGACACTAAAAACCTCACACAACACAATGTGACTGAACTTAACATATGGCCCTTGCTACCAATAGCTGCACATTGTCCATCCCATTGATGCGACACAGACTGCAACAACAGACACACAAGAAGTCTAACTGGCACACATGGACACATTCTAGCCTATGAGGAGGAAAAGGATAGTGGAGTATAGAGAAAACTGTGCATATGAGGTACTTATATGCTCTTCTGGTGAGCCATACAGCTGTTCATACAGGGCTAGGACCACATTACCTAGCCTCTCCAGCTCTTCTCGAGTGACAGGAGGGGCCCTATCACCTGCTGGATGTGGCATGATTGCTCACAGAGGTGGCACACAGCAGCCGAGGTCCTGGAGGTGTTGCTGGCAGCAGTTCCAGGAGTCAAGTGAGTGAATCAGCAGAACATGGCGGTCACTTCCGCCACGTACGCAGTTGTCACCGCTGGTGGCACAGCCATTGGGCACTGACTGCTACCGGCAGCAGCGTTAACCTATGGCTGTGTCTGCCACCGTTGCAATCGGCTACCACTATGAGGACTTCCACCAGCAGCAGCGGGCGGGTACTAATGTCCAATGGAGCAGGCCAGGCATCCGCCATTTTGGTGGCCAGAAATGCTGTATTGTGCTTTATAAACTGAGTCATACCTACAAAAAAGTTTTTGCACCTCACAAACATCCTCATCCTGTAGGTCCTACTACTCAACCACCATTATAGTATGTTGCAGGGCTCCGATGGCATTTAACAGTGGGGCATAGTCCACCACCACCAATGGTAATTTTGCAGTCGGGATATACGGTCACGTTTCGAGGGGCAGTTGTGTTATACATCTTTGATTTTGGTCCAGATCCATGTTGTGGCCACATGTGCTGTAAACCATGGGGCTCGAATGTGACACATGCATTATTTGCAGCTGTGATGTGTGCTGGGTGCTATGTCTATCCAGTCAGAAATGCTTTGCCACATGATTTTATTGACATGCATCATGTATGTTGGACACACTGACTAATGTTAGAAATCATGTCTTGTCATTTATAGGTACCAAGGCAGAGGTAATATGTTACAACCTCCTGTCTACAGTCCACTGCCAGACCTTAAGACCATGGAGCAATGCCACATAATAATGTATTACAGCCTGGATAGGCAATCAATAGTGGACTTATGTCATCAGTTGGAGCTAGATTGGATGCCAGTTATTAGTTATCCATCCAGCATACCACCCATTGTACAAGTCATGCGAGTATTCAACTTCCTAGCCACAGGGTCCTTCCAAAATACAGGAGCCCTATCTGCTGGTATGTCCCAACCTATGTTCAGTCTGGTGTTGAAGGATGTCGTCACAGCAATGTTGAAACACCTTGACAGCTCTATCCAGTTTCTCTGAAGGAGGATTTAGCCCATGTGAAGGCTGACTTTTATGGTTTTGTATTCATCCCACATGTGGTGGGGGCCATTGATGGCACACATGTTGGCTTGGTCCCAAAGCAGGCCAATGAACAAGTTTATTGTAACACAAAGAACTTCCATTCCATCAACGTGCAAGTTGTCTGTTTGGTGGATCTCTGCATTTCACATGTGTGTGCCAGTTGTCTCAATGCAGCCTATGACTCCTTCATAATGCAGAACAGCACTATACCCCACCTGATATCACAACTGACCCAGAGAGGACCCGGCTAGTTGGTAAGTCACATCTGTCCTGATGGTGTGTGTGCAATGTGAGGTGCTACAATCATGAAATTAGTGACTTATTGTTGCACATATGGCCCATTACTTAACAGGATACTCTGCATAGCTAAACCGTCCTTGGTTGTTGACGCCACTATGGAATCCAACTATGCCAGGGGATGTCCGCTTCAATGAGGCCCATGGAAGAACACAGTGGGTAGTAGAGTGGGCTTTTGGGCTCCTGAAGGCCAGATTTAGCTGTCTGGACAGGACTGGTAGAGCAAATGTGATCTGCTTGAAAAAGATTTGAATCTTTCAGGACAGGTTCAGTTATTCAACCTGTCAGGGCTGATAAAATTGGTTTTGGGTTACACATCATCCCATATTAAAGTCAATCAGACAAGCTTCCTAGCAGCTATTGATAATGGTTGCTTTGAGGAGGATTGTGCACAGGATCAAAGACAACACAGTTAAACAGGAAGCTAGCCACTGAATTGAAAGCTAATCCTAGTGCTCACTTAGCCACATTGTGTGATCTGGGGCAAATCACTGATCACTGATATGCCCCTGGAGTTGGTGTGACGTGTCTGCCAGAAAATGGAGGTGCTTAAGAGCCCACTCATTTGCCTAGTTATGGCTTATAAGTTGATTTGAAACCTGCACAAACAATAGTCCTAACACTGCTGGATAGCATCAAGCTTCCATTTGGTCTTAATGTGAGGCGGGGGTTGGTGGGTGTTAGTGTATGGTGATAGTAACTGATCCTAAAGGCAAGACCTATTGCCTATGCCAATGCTTGTTTAATATATCTTTATTTTTAATTTGATAATTTAAATTAGTTTATTAATTAATTAAAAAATAAGTTAATAGTTTCCGTTATTACTAGTAACTTTTCAAATGTAGAACAAGGTCTTCACCAGGCGGCCTAAGATCTCCATATGATAAAATATAGGAAAATGTGTAAAGGTTTATTAAACTTTAAAAAAATAGAAACATACTTTAGTGTAAACTACTTATGGTGAATAATTGTATATATTTATTGTACTTCTAGAATACCATAAACATATGTCAGCATTTATAACTCAATTTAATTTTTCTCCAGTTTCAATTATGACAACAAACTTTCCACTTAAAATGAGAAATGTACATTTGTATCACGTGCTAGAAAGTAGTAAAAACAATAGAATTGATTAAATGTAACTTAAATATATTTTAATAACAGCTGTTACATTAATTAAAAAATGTAAAAATGTTTGTTATGATATGTTACATTAAAATAAAAACATGTTTTATTTTTAATCATTTTTTTAACATTAAATTAAATGTTTATCATTTTAACTTGTTTAAATAATTAAATTTCATTTAACATAATTCCTATGATGAAGACCCTACGTCCATTTCTTTCCATCAGAGGGTAGAGGACCAGACATTGGCCATGGGTGGTGCTGAACTTACTCCAGCTCTGAGGTGCAGTATATTTACAACTGATTTGGATCTTTTTTGATTGTAGCAACTTTAGAACCATAGTTTCTTAATATGAATGGGTTTACTCTTTTGCCAATGGGTGCATATCCTTCCCTAAGCCCCACCTTAAGCATTCAACAACCCCAATTCCCACTCCCTTAAACCCCTCCAAATGTATAGCTAACAGTTTATTGTTAATATTCCATTTTACAACCACTCCCCTCTGCCCCTCCTGCATTTACTACTAAAACATATCTTTCATGTGTGAAGGCTCTATAGTTGTGTTGGAGTTTGGAGAGGCGAAGGCAGAACCACAGCACGTCGGTTTGTGAGCAGTATTTTGTTGCATGTTACTATTGTAGTACTACTAAATGTTCTACAAAATGAAGATTGTGAATAGGCTCCTAAGCTCTAAGCAAGTATCTCTACAGTCTTTGAGTAGCAACCTGTTCTGCTTGTAATTGTTTCAAGTCAATGAGAATTTTGAGATCCCACCCCTTTTAGATGATTTCTTTATTGCTAAAGTTCTTCTTTGGGGTTGGCTTTGAATGTGAACATTTTGTGTACTGGTGAAGGCTCCGAGCAAGTGATGAAACTGATGCCATATAAGTAAAAGCACAACCAGAGTATGGAGCACATATGCAAAGAATAATTTATGGCTGAAGATGATAGGGAAATTAGACCTACAATACATTTTACTGACAAAAGGGTAACAATCAGGCTAACTTGGAAGTTTGCTTTTCAGTGAATATAGATTGAGCTATGCAATATGGTAGCGTACCAGCTGATAACGTTATTTGTAATTGAAGGCACTGTCTTTGCTCTGTCCTTGCTTGTGTCATTCTGATTAAGGAAAAAAATGTTTGCACTTAGTAAAGAGCTCTAGATCTGATCTGCAGTGAATGTAACTGCTAAAAAATACATAAAGTGAATCTGCTAATACCTGGGTATTAAGTGTCTCCTTTAAACATTCCTTATGCACCGACTTGGATCCTGGCATAGTTTAAAACTATTTGCTACAAAGGAACTTAATGACACTCAATCCTGGTATGAAATAATTGTGTTCCAAGGAAACTGGATTTTGCATTATATGACATTGGGAGGGTAATATTTCTATGACATCAAATCCTAACAATTAGTTAAAGACTGCCTCTTTGGTGATAATGCAGTCTTAATGAAGAAGCAGAGTAAAATGTGAAAAATATGTTAAATCTGCTAGTCACTCTTTATTTTTAATATACATTTGTAATGTCCACAGAAACCATCAATGGTAAGTCTATTTGATGTAAACAACAGATTATCTGATTGTATTTTCAAATGACCTTAGGACAAATGTGTTGTTCAATTAACTACATTAAATTGAAATTGGTGTGATGTACAATCCAATGTCCATTGTTTTTCATTGCACACCTGATCTTTTAATTAAATAAGGGGAAGTAGGTCTGAGGCAAAATATTAAATTACCTAAGGAACAACAGCCATTGAAGATGGTGGCTTCATTAAATACAGACCCCCAGCAAAATATTTGTCTATTGGGGTAGAGGATTGATTCATATTACTTATTTGAATCAGAATCTTTGGAACTAAGTACTAAGTGTATGAATTTAGAATCATTGCCACTTCCCTTCTATTGTGATTATCCATCCTTGGTGAGATAAAATGGACAGTAAGTGACAGAAATAAGAATAATTTTGAATAAGAATACCCTGTGTTTTCATTACTTAGCTGCTTGTGACCTAAATGTTTTTTCAAAGTAAACAAACTACCAGTGTAATCTATTGGAGAACACAATCAATGAGATTCAAAGTAATTAAGTAGACAGACTACAATAGCTGTGAATTGTATCAATTATCATAGAAGAACTGTCAAGCCATAAATAAAGGTCTATGAAAAAGGTACCTTTATAATCTTACATGGACATTTTCTGCATGTGTTAGAAAATGTCACCACTGAGCATCGTACCTTGAGCCCAAAGGGAGAATCCAAGGGGAGAATCCAAAAAATTCACAAGCCTATATGGACTGTAACACAGGCCTCATTGGATGCCGCTGAATTTTATAAACGAGTGCACAAGAGAACTAGGCTCTGAAGTGTGTGCATACGCAATACCTCTTTTACTGAATATAAACTGTATTCTTCTGTTGTTTCTGTGCTGATTCAGGAATCAAGCTAGACAGGACTGGTAACCAGTGTGTACCTGGGGAAGCGTAGCTTGTCTGTAAAAGTGTGGCATCATGAACAGCAGTGGATGATGTCCAAAGAAATGCACAAGAAGAACCAAGGGATGATCTTGAAAGACTAGCATAGAAATGTGCTTGGGTGAGGCTTAAATATCTGACTGCCCCCAAGATGGCCACTGTTTTTACAGGAACTGGAACTCTGAAGAGGTTTTGTAGAGTGCTTATTCCAGTCGTATCAATAGTCCAGCTACACACAGTATCACCAGGCAACTTGAAAGACATGAGATCTGATGACAGTGATGGGAATGTGGTGCTGCTGCCATTAGCATCTGCCAGACTGTTACATTTCTGTGTCAGGAAGCTATGGGATTTGGAGCTTTTGAGCTCGGTGCCACTGAGCTCCATGGCATTGACTCAAGTAGGGTCATGGGAGCTGAGCAGGAATGGGACACCGGCAAATGTCCTTGCAGAAAGGAAATCCGATGGGGCAGAGGACCTGTGTGAGAGTGGGTCATAAACACTGATGGCATCTTCAGACCAGCCACCACAACAAGCTGCATGTTGGTACAAGAGATTTGTGATTCTTAAAAATTCTGAAGAAAACCTCAGTCTCTGTCCAGTGGGAGGAATATCATCCAAGTGAACACTCCTGGAAAATGCTTTCTCAATTCATGCTGTTGCCTTGGTTCATTGTTTTTTTGTGAATACATCCAGAGAAACAAATAGCTTCTGAAGTCAGTCAGTCTTTCATATTTGTGACTAGAACTAAGCAAAAGATCAGAGTTTACACAAATACTTGCAGTTTTGGAAGGAAAAGAAGTCTCCTATGCAGTACTGTTCAGCTTATTGCTGATGAATGCCCAACAATATTTCAAAGCATACCTCTGATAAGCAGAGTCGCTCTGGCACCAGCACACTCATGCGAACCCAGAAGGGCTGCATATGAGTAGTCAATGGCATGCAGTGCAGGAGACAGGAGGGCTCTATAAAACCACTTGGCATGTGGAATGTCATACTTGAACTTTCTCTTTGTGGGATCACAAATGCCATGTGTTCCCAATTAGGAGCAGAGTTTGACCATATAAAGCGCCCATTCCATGAAAGAACAGAGCCTTTTCCTGTTGTGACAGGGCATATACAAAGTAGCACATGAAAAGGTAAGGTGCATCTCAATGCATTTGTTCACTGATATTTTGTCACACTCTTCATGCCGTTGCTATTCATTTTAATCCCTGATTTTCCTCACCAGATTGTATCCTTCATTTGGAACAATCCTATTTTATCTGTTGTCATGCTTAGAGTCTTTTCTATTGTTGCTGTTTATCATCAAACAATTGGGTAAACTTCCTTGTGGATCTTCCTTCTCTGGACCTGTATCTTGTGCAATTCTTTTCCCATTCTCTATGTCAGCGGTGTGTCGTGCCTTGCTGATTTCACTGACACAGTCTACATTGAGAATTACAGTTGTCAAAGAAGGTTTTTTTCCATTTGCAAGTTTCCCTCTTGGGTGTGTTCTTCTAAGGGAGACACAAGCCACTTTTTCACATCTAATATATCGTGGATAGTGGCACTGTCGCTACTGAAGAAGTCACCCTTACCCCAGGGAACCTTGAAGAGCTCTGAACAGGCCTACTTCAAGTCCAATCCTTGACATTGGTTTACATTTTGAAGTTAAACAATCAACAATTTTCTGGTCTGAGTTTACAATTGACCTTAGCACAAAACAGGGAATAAGGATCAGCTGAGACTGGTATTTTCTCTCCTATGCTGTGTTTTTTGCAAGCATACAGGAGTTATGCTTGCAAAATTCTGATGTGGGTGTCAGTTTCATGAGGGCTATTCAGATTATTTATTATGATTGTTTGCTCTTAGTTTGGTTGAGTCCAAATATGAGGTTGTCTAGAATAGCAGTGGAAAATGGATTGTGAATGAGTTGTGAGCCAGTCTGTGACCATACACTCTAGATTTTTAATCAACAACCATACAGAAAAGCTAAATGGTGTTTCCTAGTCTACCCTAAATAGCAATTTAGTATGCATAGATGATTCAATTCTTATCACCCAAACCAACCTCAGAGATCCTTCACACACAACTGGCTTTAAGCACACTACTTCATTTTTCATGAAAGCAAAAACAGTGAGATGGGGCTCTTCCTTACAGGTGTCATGATTTGATTGGAAAATAAATGTTCTTACGATGCAAACTGAATGACTGGTTAAATACTAGGGGTGCCATGTGCTGTCTGTGCATTTTTGAGGCACACTTAGTCAGTATTTCTTATAGGTCTTGTCCTAGAGTAGTTTATGATTTCATGTGGCAATAAAGATTTAGGAGGTTTTTAAAAACATATTATGAGGTTTAATTTATTTGCCTTAATACAATTGTTGAAAAACACGAAGAGGTGATGGTTTTGTTTTATATTGAAAAATAACTGCATATTTTTAAAACAAAAGTCTGACATATGTTTTTGATATTGTATATGGAGAAGCATAAGCAAGGTTTGTGCTGCTATCTTTGATTTGACCACACCTACACGGAAAAAGATGTTTAACTAAGGTTCACAGTAGTACTTGTTCCAAACTCCTGGCACTGAAATTAGAAAGGTACAATTAAAAGTTTAGATGTTATTCTGCTTTCCTTAGATATTTCGATAAGGGATTTCCAAATTAGTAGAGAACATTAACCTTTTTAATGTATTTTCTTTATTAACATTTTTTTGAAAACACAATGAGGCGAGTGTTTTGTTTTATTCTGATGAATAACTGCAAATTGTTTTTAAAGTCTGACAAATGTTTTTGATATTGTACATCGAGAAGCATAAGCAAGGGTTGCACTGCTATTGTTGATTTCACCACACCTGGCAAAGGATATTTAAATAAGGTTCACAGTAGTACTTGTAAGAACTCCTGATACTGAAATTAGAAAGCTGCATTTAAAAGCTTCAATATTTTCCTGCCTTCCTTAAAAGTTCCGGGAAGGGGTTTCAAAATCAGTAGAGAACATGTTATTGTTTTTTGAAGGCATTTACCTTTTCGCACATGCCATAATTTATGGTTATATGTTCTTAGGAGCTAGGCATAAACATTTGGAACCATATTTTAAATATTTTGAAACTATTGCTACAACTAGAAAAACTAACTTTCCCTTAATTGTGTATAAGGAAATGTCTTGTTTGTCATGATCACCTCAAACCTCAAAAATTTGGACTGATTCTGTGTTTTGTTTTACTCTGAGTACACTCAGCTGTGCCAAACAAACCTCAGTGCCAGTGCTCTGACCCTTAAAACTTGTATATCTAAATGGCTCATCCACAATTGGGATATGGTAACTTACTTACGAGCCCCTATTATCTGGTACCAGTGTTACCCATAGCCTGTAACTTAAACTGTCCCTTGTGGACTGCAGCACTTACTGTGCCACCACAAGCGTGACAAAGCAAGACTCTCAGACTGCCAATGATGGCTGGCCAAGCAGTCTTTGAGGTGCTAACTTGACTTTGCAATTTAAAATAATTGCAAAGTCCGGACCTTCAATTTTTATTATATATATATATATATATATATATATATATATATATATATATATATATATCACCTATGAGGCACGCTCTATATCATATAAAAAAGTGGGACATGTGTTTTACATGTCCTAACAGTAATACAAAAATGCAAGTTGTCATGTTTGCTGTACAGAGGCTAATAGCCATATTGCCAAGCACATGTTTCCACACTGGCAACTCAGTTGTGCTAACTTCTGAATTGGACTACTAAAGTTGTTACCTCAAGGTATCAAAGGAATCATTACATTAAACCTGTCTTGATGCCCAAGTCGAATTGAATGTAACTTTTAAGTAAGAAAGTAGCCACTCTGTTGCCCATGTTTGAAGACTCGGAAGGACTGCTAATCTGCTGCCCGCTACTCTTCTACTCTAGTGCCCTGCTGCCCTACTGCCTGAGTGAGAAGGACTGGCCCTACCTCTTGAACCCAGGGCCACCAGAGTGACTCCAAGGGCTAGATGACTGGCCTTCTATCAGAGCCTCATGGACAGAAAAGGTTCTAACCACCTTGAACCCTGCACCTGGACTATGCTTGTTGTTTGTCCTGTTACCTCAAGTGGCGCCACATCAGTCCTGGACCCTTAGGAGTGGCCTTTAGGTGCTCTGCCAGCCCAGCTGTAGTCCCCATTGGAAGCAAGCAACTTCAAGCCCTGCAAAACCTCACTGCACAGCCACCCGCCTCATCGGAATCAACACATAGTGGCGCAAACCCCTGCAAAGCCTTGCTGCACATCTACCAGCTTCATTGGAAGTGACGTAGAGCAATGCAAAATCCTGCCAAGATTAGCTACACAGCTCACGGAACTGATACAGAGTGACGCAAAGCCCTGCAAAGCATCGCCACACAGCGTCCTCAAAACTGACGCTGGATGACGTGAAGCCTCGCAAAGCAACAACACGCAGACCACGCACCAAGGTTATAATGTACTTTGTTCAGTGGCCCAAACTTGGTACCTATATCGGGCATTCGCTTCATCACGGTCTGCTTGAACTTGTGACTTTATCCCGGTCCAGCATGACCAGATAAACACAGTTGATGCTTTGTGATTTTTAAGCACTATTTTTGCATAAATCCTTTTGATAAATAAATGTATCTGGGTCTATTGATTTTTGTTGTTTTGGTCTCAAATAATGTATTTACCCCCTTAATCAGTAACTTAATTTCCTACAGTGATTGTTGTACCAAGTTTCATTGGTTCTGTAACTCACTCCCTACCAGAGCTGATCACCCAAAGAGGATTGAAGTATTCATTTACAACTTTACAAAAGTTGTCCAAGTAAGCATTGACCAAGGTAGTTGCAAATGCTTGTCTGGAATTTGAATTAAAATTAGTGATTTATTATTTACTTAATAAGTTATATCACTGGAACCCTCTGGTGGATTTTTTTCATGTTGGTGTCTAAAAATGCATGAAAAAGAGCTAATTTTCTAAATTGGTGTTGGATTGTCTTTGTCATGTTTTTTTCTTCTTCAACTGTTTTGGTACTTCTAGATGCTTTGCACTTATTCCTTTGACAAAGCTTGACTGCTGAAAGCCTCAGCAACCTCTGGTTGAGCTAAAGTTGTGCAAACCAGCCTGACTGGACCCAAAACGGGTTTGTGAGTTTATTACCTGTTGAGGTGTCCTCACAACCAAACCCTTTAGTAAACCACTTTTCTCACATTGTGGAGTATATTGCTCCAGTATAATGTGCTCACTATTCAGAAAGAATTACATTTGTGCATTTTTTAAAACACACTGACTTCATTTTTAAGGTAATTTAGAATGGAACACTTTTGCTGTTTCTTTACATTATATTGTGAGATTTGCTTAAAGCACTATGAAACACATAATTAATTTAATATATTGACCCTTTGCAAAACTTTTGAAATAATTTTGGCATCAGTGCCTTACTGAGAAAACTGAAAAGGTTGAATGGAATACTCAAATTCATCTCAACCAAGGTTAATTCATTCGGACCTCATTTTAGTCCATTGTTTTTTTGCTAGATGTGCCACTACAGACAGGGATAGACAAAAACAAATCAGTATTTTCCTTACTCCAAAAGGGACGGTCCCTAAATATCTAAGCCACCTCCATTTTGCACCTCTGCAAACTCAGTCAGTGGCAACATCACCTATGATGCTCAACATGATTCTTTTTGTGTGTTTCCTCGATCGTTGTCTGTAGTGGTATAATGAACAAAAGTAAGGGTCTGAAATGCTAACCCAAAGTAGTTACTAGAGTCTGAGACTAAATTAAGAATTACACCCATCACATTCCTTTATTTCTCCAGAACTGGTGCAATATGGGGAGGGGGTTCCATTTTTAATTCCAATACCTACGGACAAATCTGAATTTAAATGTATTTCAGGTCAAAAGTAATTGATTTTTTATCTTTTACTAGGGCTGAGGGGTATCTATTTTTTAAGTTCAAACAATTAAACAATTTTTCTTGAGTGTTTTTGTAGAAATAGAAAAGAAACAAAAAGAAATAAGAAACATTATAAGTAACAGCATCGCAGAGCATTTGGTAAATTAAATGAATAAGTCATGTAAGTACATGTTTAAAATTATGCTTTACAATAAAGTAGCTGAAAAATAAAAGAAAAAAGTTGAAAAAACATAGACTTAACACTATAATGACATGGAATGAGACAACTATATGGGGGTAATACAAAATAAAAGGGAGGTTTTCCCAAGACTCCTGGTGGGACTTCCAGTCCAAGGAGCCCCACAGCTGCTGCCTCTTGTGAAGGGGAGGTTCCCTCGTCGCGGGCGCTATTTAGCGCGCCGCGCACAACCGCCACCTGTTTTCCGAGACTCCTGGTGGGACTTCCAGTCCCAGGAGCCCCACAGCTGCTGCTTCTTGTTGAATGGAGGTCCCCTCGTCGCAGGCGCTATTTAGCGCGCCGCGCACCACCGCTGCCTGTTTCCCAAGACTCTTGGTGGGACTTCTAGTCCCTGGAGCACCACAGCTTCTGCCTCTTGTTGAGGGGAGGTTCCCTCATTGTGGGCGCTATTTAGCGCGCCGCGCACCACCGGGACATGGATTAGAGGATTTTGGAATATCATCTTGCTCAGACAGAATAGCCCTTTCCATTTTGAGCAGTTCCTGGCACAGGAGGGGATAGCGGACCAAGTTCCTATCATTTCCAGCTTTTAGAGTCTTTCATTCCTCCTTGTTATCTCTTATTATTGATAGCAGGAATCTGGGCCGGGCTATTTACCTTGGATGTATCTGGAATCGCCTAGGTAAGGAGACTCATAGGTGGATATAGCTCTGCAGGGATTACTTGTTGTTATTTTTTCCCTTTTTTGACTGGTTATTGGAATACGATATGGGGAAGAGGAAGGCTGATGACATACCAGTGATCCAATCACGGGTTAAAAAAATAAAAATACAACCAGTTGGGAAAGCAGATGGTCGTCCTAATACAAACTTACACCAATTTAAAACAATTGACTCACTGTTTGAAGGGGTCGAGGCAATATTGAGGAGCCCTTCCATCACTGGCCTTTCCAATATGGATACCATTCCCCCTAAGAAGATCCCTGAACTTTTTAAGAAAAAAACCACAGACACCCAGCCTAGAGGTTAAGGTGGTTTTGCATCCTCCCCCTAACTCTCAGGATGCTATTCCCTCACCTCTGAAGACACCATCACTGCCGGTGGAAATGAATGGATGCTCTCCTGTGGAGGTTGCGCCTTCTCTGAGGTGCAAGTCTCTGCCTTTTATTACTACAGTATTCCCTGCTCGAATAGGTTTTCGGTTTTGTCCCCTAGTCCTGCAAGTCCCAAACACCCTCAAACATTAAATACAGAAGGGATTGATAAGGGCATTTGGGACATGAAGATGGGTAGTAATGAAGTTTCCCAGCTAGCAATTATCTCCCATAAATTAGACGATATTAAGTGTTTGCTGGCAAACTTTATGAACAAAATTTCTGGACTTTATGCCCAAAAGTCTGGTTGCAATTGTAATGTGTCTTGTGAGGCTGCCTTCTCTTCTGACCCGTTGTTGAGGCCTAAAACATCAGGTCTCTCCATCCTAGGTGACAAAATGACCCCCCTCCTACTTTTATTGCGACTAGGGAAATTAATGGAAACATACCAAGGAATGGCAGGTTTGCTCACCAGATTTCACCAACTACCATTGAGCGAGCTTCTAAGTTAGGTAAAAAAAATACTGGACATGCCCATGGGCAGGGGAACTCTGGTACTCTTTGTCAAATAATCTCCAACTCAGATCCTGGAGGAGTGCCATCTGCTGCGAGTCCTCCTGTTAGTTCATCTAAAGCACTGCACTTTGATTATTCAACACATACACAGATTCATGATATCAAGGGACGGCATGGATGGAGAAGGGAAGATGCTTGCATATACCTGACTGGGGTGCCCAAGCTGTCCCAGGGTAATAGAGAGTTGAACGACTCTCTCATTAACAAAGTTATTCACTGGATATGTATGAAGAGGAATTGCCTCTCTGTTATCCGGTCTGATTTTCGTGAGGTCCGTAGATATAATCAGTTGGGGTTAAAACTCGATTTTATTTCAATTCTTTTCAATGATAACAGTCTAGTAAATGACCTTATTTCCTTTGATACACAGACTGGTTCATTAAGCACAGGCAGGGAAACAAATCCTAGACTTAGCAGATATCCTCCTGGGGTTCAGACACGTAGAGGATGTTGTACATCTGGAATTACTGCAGATGGGGTTACTTTCCCTCTTGAGAATTTTTCATCCTCTAAGACTGAGAATTTCTACCCTTCGCTCTCTGAATTAGACTGACTAACTGTCTCTTACACAGAAACTCCTAAAATAGCATTCGAAGAGTGTAAGACACAATGCACAGGGAATTCAACAATTGCCCCCTCAATTAGAACCCGATTGATATATTCACCCCCAAAAGTTAATGTTTTATCTTGGAACATAGCAGGAATAAAGTCAAAGCTGGGTGACCCTGAATGGGTAAGCTTTGAAAATAAACAAGACATCTGTCTTTTTCAGGAATCTTGGTCTGCAGAATTGAATTATTTACAAGGCTTTACAACCTATTTCTCTGCAGCCCAATCTGCTTCTGGCGGCTCTGGAAGACGGATTGGAGGGTTAATGATTTTGCTGAATAACAGGCTTGAATGCAACCACTCAGTGATAAAGTTAAATTCCCTTGATCTGCTGGGTGTACAACTTACATTTTGACCTGGTTTCAGGATAATAGTACTAAATGTTTATGCAAGATCTGTTCCACGTGGGACTGAATCAATTGTTCTTACCCAGCTGACTGACTACATAGAGCTTTTAGATTCATCAGACCACCTGATTGTAGCAGGTGATTTTAATTGCTCCTTTGCATTGGATAACATCATTAGCAGCCTGATTGTTGAGGAGGACAAATCTTGGGGTATTCCCCAACCTAAGGAAATCGTTCCCCTTCCTCCTTCTTGTGCTGCAACTCAGTTGTCCTCCCTTTGTTTGAAATTTGGTTTGAGAGAATGCAATGGTCGCACTAGATCTGACCCAAATTGAGCTGTCACTTTTAAGCGAGGGTTTTCCTCTAGCACTATTGATTATATTCTGGTGGACATTAGGCTTTGGTCTAGTTCATTGGACATGGAAATAATACCTTGCCATGATAGTGACCATAATCCTTTGCATCTTGCATTGACTAACCATGCATTTGCAAGAGTCCAGCATACAAAGACCACTAACGTTCCAATCCCTTGCTTGAATTATAGACGTTCTCGTGTCAGTTGGCCGAAGGTAGAATCTAACTCGTATCTGATCAGGGAAATGTATTTATTATTTTTAAAACTCTTTTCTGATTTTGAGGAACAAGAGGCCCCTGACATTCCTATTATGGCTATTCACTCAAAAATGGTGGATTCATTACAGGGTATTTTCTGCAAGAAAACTCCTTTAAAGCAGACCTCTGATGTTACCCTACGTAGGGACTGGTACAATAAAGATTGTGCACGTGCAAGATCTAATTTAAATGAAGCCCTAAAAAACTCTATCCAAGAGGATATTAGGGACGCCAGACATAAGTACGCTAGGGCCTTGGAACAAGCTAAAAAAGACTGGGATTATGAGACTTGGCAGAAGCTGTTAGAAGCAGTTAAAAACCAAGATGACAGCTCCTTTTGGAGGCTGTTGGCCTACAGTCCGAAAGGGTGCAATGATGTGATTGGTATGTACATCCAGCCTGAAAAATGGGTTTCCTATTTTTCCAGAATTTATGCCTACCCTGTACCGCAAGCCCAGGAGGTTATCGGATATGCCGACTGCAGGCCTCTTACTAAGAGCCCTGCGCTGAGAATATTGTTTTCACATTAGCTGAAACAACAACTGCTATTAACTCTCTGAGACCAGGGAAAGCCCTTGGTCCTGACAAGATTCCAGGGGACTTGTTTAAATCTGAACCCAATATATGGGCATGGTATATAAATCTACTGTCTAATGCCATAGCAGCCGGTAGTCCTATTCCTGACTTGTGACGCGGCGCAGAAATAATTCCTATATATAAAAAAGGTGATGTAGGCTCACCAGTGAATTATCAACCAATTAGCCTCATAGAAATCCTTCAAAAGATCTTCGCTAAGCAAGTCTTAGACAGGCTTAGCGAATGCGTCCAAGACAATCAGATTTTATCTCCTCCTCAGGCCGTTTTTCGGCCTAAAACCAATACTATGGACTAAGTATTTAGGCTGTCTTTATTATTTTGGAAGTATGTCACTCTGGCCAAGCAAAAATTATATGTAGCTTTTGTAGACTTAAGATCTGCCTTTGAACTTGTTCCAAGAGAGAAACTGTGGAGAGTATTAAACAAAATTGGTATTCCAGGGAATCTAGTGCATTTAATCCAAAGGTTACACGAGAACACATTTGCACAAGTAAGATGGAGTAAACAGGGAGAACTCACCGACAAAGTAGATATCGGGATAGGAGTGCGTCAGGGTTGTGTCCTTGCCCCGACCCTATTCACCTTGTTTATTAACGAGGTGGTGCAAGTTGTCACCGATTGCCCAAATGACGCACCTTCCCTGAACAACCAACAAATTCCAATTTTGCTATTTGATGATGATTCCCTCCTGATCTATAGGACACCTATGGGCTTACAGGTATTAGTGGATAGGTTTAGCTCGTTTTGTGATGATTTTGGACTGGAGCTCAACCATAATAAAACCAAACTTATGACCTTGGGATGTGGCCCTACCAAAAGATATTCCATTGTCTATAATGGGACCCCCCTAAGTAAGGTATGCTCCATCGACTACCTGGGGGTAAGAATCAGTAATAACTTGCACTGGGGGGGGCAGATTGACAAAAGCCTAACTCTCCTGGCTTGCAGATCTGGGGCTACTCTACGCTTTCACAAGTCTACTTCTGAGAGAGTGGTCACCCCAGCCATTAAAATATATCGGGCGAAGGCACAGAGTGCTGTGGTCTACGGGGCAGAAATCAGGGGTTCCTCAAATGCTAGCAAGCTTGTAGTGGGGGAAAACAACTTTGTAAGGTCACTCTTGGCATGTCTTCGAAATACCCCACTGTTGCCAATGTTCTGGGACCTCGGTCTCTCATGCATCTCAGATGTAATTGCTCTATGACCTTTGCTCTTCTGGGTTCGTATGTGGACCACCCCTGAATTAATTTCATACAAGGAGTCTATCCAAGACATCTTAGACAGACCAAATGTACTCACCATTCCTTGGTTTAAGCACATCTCAAAATGGTTCCTTATCTTGGGTCTTAGTAAGTTTTGGAGCCATCCTGACAGTTTAAGGAAAGATCAGAAAAAACATTTGAAAACTGTTTATTGGACGTATGTCAGGGAAAATTATCTGCTGTGTTTATTACATGGCAGATTGACCTCTCAATTTTTAGATTTTAAGTGGTATCCGTACTTTGAACCATTTATGGATCTGATTCTTGATCCACTAAGCAAAAAGTCTGTATATCCAGTTTAGATATGGCTGCTTACCTCTCAAATCCTATGGTAGTACTCGGAATTCTGCCCCAAGTACTGATCTATGTCCCAGCTAAAATTGTACTCCAGAATCCACTATATATTTCATGTTTATATGTCCAGCAAATAAGATTGCTCGACGGAAGTGGCTAAGACCAGTGTACAGAATTATGTGGATGAGACATTGTATGGC
The DNA here is from genome assembly GCF_031143425.1 of Pleurodeles waltl. NCBI lineage: Eukaryota > Metazoa > Chordata > Amphibia > Caudata > Salamandridae > Pleurodeles > Pleurodeles waltl. The sequence continues at coordinate 1,167,763,181 of NC_090447.1, read as the reverse complement.
TGCCCTAAGGATTATGATCAGGGATACTTCCACATCTCTATTCTGTGCGGTCAGCAAGTATATTGCAGTCGCATTGCATATATGTAATTGCTTTTTAAAAAATGATAAATTTTAATTATTTGTTTTAGTCTTTAGCTTTAATTATTTATTTAAGCCTGAAACAAGATCTCACGATCTTAGTGACTGCCTTTTGGGCCGAATGATAGGGTCTAGGGGGTCAAGTACACCTTGAAGGAACGTATCCTTATGATTTTAAGTACCCATGTTTTATCTTCCTTTTATAAAAAAATATTTTATATATGTTGAGTTTGTGATATTTATGTTTTTTTTCTCCTTCTTTTTATAACTTTTGTATTTGAGTGATGGTTTTGCTTTTATGGTTGATGGTAATCGAATAAAGCTATATGTGAATTGAAAAGGGACATAATCCAGGATAGAGAGAGGAAATGTGACAATTAATCACGGGGTTTGGTAACAGCAAAAGAATCATCTAGAGTTTGCCAAGGAGATCTGGATTGTGGTTTCCAAGGTGAGGCTTGTAAGTAAGTATTGACTGCACTTCTGAAGAAGGATACCCAGGTAATCCAAGATTTGAAAGTTTGAAGAGGTGTTCTTCCAATTAATGAGCACAGACTTACAGGCTGCAGTCAGCAGTATGTCTAGTAATAAGGGGTCATCAGTTGTCTTAAGTTGAGGGTCAAGAAAACCTTGAGTAAGAGAGGTAAATTCTCTACGTAGTTGAATTCCAAAAAGGGATTTTATAAAGTCAAAAATGTTATCCCAAAAATTGGAGATAGAACTGCAGTGAAAGAGCTAGTGTGGTAAATCATCAATTGCCTCATCACAGTTCCAGCATGTAGGACAGTTTATAAGGGATAGCTTATGGAGACAAGAGGGAGGCAAGCCAAACTTTTGTTTGGATAATGTTGAGGATATCTTATGAGATACAACTGACTTCCATATTAAAGGTCTGATTTAGAGTTTTGTTTGAGATAAAGTCGCGGATATCTTATGAGATACAACTGACATCCAGATTAAGGGCCTGTTTTAGAGTTTGGCTGAGGGGATTACTCCTCACAAACATGACGGATATCCAGTCCGCTGTATTACGATCCCATTGTAGCCTATGGAGATCTTAATACGGTGGACGGCAAATCCACTAAAATCTAAATCAAGCTTCTTAAGTTCTAGTCATGGGGAGAAATGACATCTAGAGAATCTGATCAAATTGGAGTTCAGTCATGTACACCTAGGTTTTAATAAGTGATAAATCTTAGAGGGTTGATGGCCAGACTTGTTGAAAGCAGATATAACAGTAATAAGAGAAGGTTCTTTGCTAGAGAGGTTAGTTTTAGTGAAACTGGTCTGATAAGTATCTTATCCCACTGATGAACCACAGGAAGATGTGTCAACAAAAGAAAAGAATTAACTTTAAACTGGCTGCACAATTTTTTACATCTATTCTGTAGGAGTTTAACAATGTATTTTTCAACATGGACATGTTATGGAACAAAAAAAGCATTGACAAATACACCTTCAAACCAGTGTTAGGTTTGATGGTGTTGGTATTGAGCCATACTTTACTGGAGAGTGCCATACTCCACACTATATCCGCTTTCTGTCACAATGGTGTGTAACATCCATTCTCTGAATAGATGCTTTTGGAACATTGATAAAAATAATAAACATTCTACAGTAAAGTAATGGGCCATCTGCCAAAAACAAAATATAATGGCCTGTCAAAATTCCTAACATTTTTCCTATGACAAATCTACCAGGAATAGGCTATTGGGCACTTGTATATATAAATAGGAAGGCCTTACGCCTCGATGAACCCCTATCATTTAATTAGCAGGAATTTAATTTTGGTTTTGTACATTCCATTTGAACTGAATGTTCTATATTCAAGGACTGGAATTCCACACATTTGGGGCACTTCCTGAGAATTATTGTTTAAGTAACTTTGATTTCTCAACAGCTCACATTGCTACAATGGCCCGCAGTTCAGGGACATATGGATGGGGAGAGATCTTTGAAGCTCATGGATCCTGCGACCAGCATTGCAGATGCATTCAGGGCTAGTTTGATGGGAGTCAGTTAGATTTTGGGAATGCCTACTAAGAGAGAGTTGCTGTGATCCAATCTTGATGCAACAAGGGCCTATACAAATTCTTTGAAGTCAAAGGATGGAATCCGACATTTGGTCCCTCACAGGACGCTTAGTTGAAATTATGCATGCTTAGCTATATTATTAATTTAAAGTTGTAGGTTCTGTTTTTATCTTGTATGAAGCCTCTGGACTTCACAGAATTTACGATGTTTGAGTTGGTGTCCAGAATTGGACAGAACTTTTAAGCTAGTGCGTTGCAGTTAGAAGAACAAATGGAAATGTTAAAGGGTTAAGCTTCAGATAATGACATGACATGCCTCAATGAATCTTGTTGCGAGCAAAGATAGATAGAGCTCAGTGGTGATTTTCAGTTATAGCTATGTAGCATTAGTGTAGAATGGTAGTTGATGTTACCTTGTTTTAGAATGCCTGCAAGTAGTTCCATGTAAATGTTGAATAGCATGGGCAAAAGTGTAGAGTCTACAGGTACAGCTTGTGTTAACAATGTCATATTGTTGTTTTCCGTTAAGGCTTTCGTCTCTAAGATTGAAGAGAACCATCTGAGGACTGTACTTTTAATTCTCATTCTTTACTTGAGAGTTTTTAGGTGCAAAGTGTGATTTACCCTGTCAGAGGCCACTTACAAATCCAGGAGTTGTGGAAGGCTTGATTCACCTGTGTCTAAGAAGTTAGGAAAATCTTCAACTACCTCCAAAGTGTGCCATGTGGCCCAAGAACTACCAAACACCTTTCTGGTACAGAAATCTAAAAAGTGAGGCAGAGGACCTTGGAATCCGAACTCTTTCCATACCTCATCCTCTCCTCCAGTTGCCTCATCTAGAGAGTAAACGTTTATCATGTCACCTGAAATTTGACAAGAGGACATAAAAGAACTACTCACAATGGACAAACGATGTATGGACTAGGTATATCGCCACAGAATCTGCATTAGGAACAACATGATCGAAGGCATACTAGAAAATCAATTTAAATATAAAAGCCAAGATATAAATTGTATTAAATATTTTGTAAAGGCAAACACCATCCTTAGATTCAAAAACTAAAAAAACATTTTAATCTTAGAGTTGACTGTTAATACAGTAAAGTATACAATTCATGAGAGCAAACAATAAGGCCTAAAAAATAATAAATGACAATTTAAATAATGTACTCCAATTATTTTTCAGTTGAAAGTTTTAAATGTTAAGCCTTGATTAAAAATCAATTGTTGTGGCTAAAAACGTTAGGTTAGTACTTAACCACATTAATAGTCATTATCCGGTCTTGGCCACTAAACATAAAAGGTGTAGCTCATGCAAGATCTAATATTATATCTATATATCATAGGTTAAAGCAATTTCCCTGGCATGCTTAAGATATGACGACATGCAAAATAAGTGAATACATTTTTTTTTATTTATTTGCATAATCTACAGTACATAGTAATTATTGGATTAACAGACAAGCTTGCTCAAATCTACGAAAGGGAAAGCAGCAAATGGAATTGTAAACCTATGGTGACATGAGAAATACTCTCTAAGTCTTTTCAAGATATTTAGCAGCCTTTGTTCTGCCAAACAATTAAAGCTGTATTGGTCTATGGGTCGTCAAGGTGCAGAGTGACCTAAAAGTTAAACAAAGGACACATGAAGCCAAGTCTGTGCACCTTTCCATTGGCTACACCGGAGATTAAGCAGGCACACCAGCAAAACAGTATAGGCATGCGTCTGCAAGACAGTTTGACAGACACTAGAGCCATTCCAATTTAATGTGGGTGGTTTGTGACAATTCCTTATACCCCACATAATATACACCCCCCAAATTGAAGTTTTGAGAAATTTGTGGATTCCCCTTATTAACAAGGACACAAACCATACACACATGGACGTCTTTTAGTGGTCGCCAGAGGTCGCAGCTGCGACCCCTGGCTTACCCCTTTCGATCCTTGGTACTGCCTTTGCGACCCCTGGTTTCAGAGGTGGCAAAAGCAGTGCTAGAAACTCAGAGGCAGCTCGTCGTTATGGAGGTTGGTTGGGGCTCCTTTCTCTTTGTTTTGTCTCATTTTTTTATTACACTAACAGTGAAAAATTTTCAATTATTCGCTATTAGTGTAATTTAAAAATGTAGCACTATTCACTGGATTAGACTCTCACTCACAGCTGAGGTAAACAAAAAAAAGCTTTTACATATATGTTTGTGCATGAGGGTGTGTCTGTTTAGATGAGCAAATGTGTGTGAATGTGTGTATGTGTAAGCATGTGTGTGGACTTGATGGTCAAAATGGGTGTGTGACGTCACTTCCGCTATCCCTGGCATTTTGGTGAATTGACGTTCATGCATACACATCAACATAAATATGTTGGTGATCATCTCCATCATGGGGTCGCAAACCTTCATTTCACTCACTTCTCAAAACAATTATCAGTTCCAGGCCTAACGCTGCCCTTTTGGTGGTCAGGTTTTTGTCAACTCCTAGGGGGGACATGGATACAGAGGCAGAGTCTTTTGCCAAAATTGAACGAACCTTGGTACGTCCACAAAACACTTAGGATGGTATAATGTAGAATGCAGAAAATAACATGTCTACCTTAGTAGTGATTACCAATACACACTGAAATCATTATTCAGTTATGCTTGATCTTTCTGTTCAAAATGTTATGTTAAACACATTACAAATGTAAAACTAAAATGACTGATTTCTAGACATCATGAGTCAAAACCTATGAACTTAAATGTCTGGCGCATGGTGAAATAACAAGGTATGCTTTACAATTGCTAACTTCCCACAGTGTGAACTAATGTTCATGATCAGAAAGCCTTTTATGGTTCATGATGTTATGAATTGATTACATTGTGCGAATTGAACCATTTGCGACCACTAAAAACCTACGTACATGTGGCCCAACGTACATGTTTTCTACTGACATGTCTCGGATATTTTTGCAAAATACCCTGTAGAGGCCTTTTTATAAGCTGTATTTATAATAAAAGGCAACACCACCGAACTACCACACAAATATTAAAAAGAGGCATGATTAGATGTAAGTAAAATGAAAGTAAGGAAGATAGATGAGAGTATTATGACAGTGAGTGCCACATAACACTAGATTAACCAGAGAAATCAAAATAGCAACTACATTTAGTAATCAAAGATGACCTCGTTATTTACGCAGAAATTTAGATATCCCAACCTGAACAAGTGTTCAATAGAAATAGCGAGAGACTTAAATAAGCAAGCCATAAGTGGGTTAGAGTGGGGATTGATACAATGAAACTCACACTGGTAAGAGCAGGACATTGACTGGATAAGATCTTTAGTTGGAAATGTTCACCTCCTTGGTGACTGTATCACAGAAAAGGGCCCATGTCACAAAAGGCGCATTGTTGCGCCCAAAACAGGGCACGGGTGCTGATTGTTCCTGCCACCGAAGACAGTTTAGCATAGTAAACCTGGCACCTACCACAACAAAACTGAATAAATATTTTAAAAGAAGGGCAGCCACATAGTCAGAAAGAAAGTCCAGCCTACAGCCTTTATATAAAAGTTGTTTGAAAGAAACACGTTGACATAATTTGTTCGCCTGCTGTTCAAGGTTTTCTTTACCAATCAATATGCCCACGTCTTTGCATCTTGTACAACGAACGCACCAGAACAAGAAACCCATAAAGACTGGCAGGAATTACAATACAGTGGTTTATTGCTGTATTCTGTCAAATGTGCAGCGTGTTAAAGATGAAAATATGCTGCTGGGTGCAGAGCTGACATAACTTAGATTTTACTGTGCCACTTCTCTAAAGTATGTGTAGCCTTCCTGGACACCAATAATAGTTATGCAGTCATTTTTCTTGTGGGGGCATAAAACTCAGCTTCTGCCTAATGGACTGTGTGGGTAAGATAAAATAGCGTAGCGTGATTTAGAGCGACAGCGCACATAACCAAAGGGGGCAACACAGTAAGGAAAGCACTTTCTGTGAGTAGTTCGCAGGAGTGATGGTTCAAACAATAGCATTCGACTCTACAATCTCCCAGGTACTTTCACAAAGGGAAAGTAAAATTACAAATGCAGCACTGCTGAATTATTTCCAGACTCTTCTTTTGTTGCCGCAGTGGGCCGGATATATGAGTCAATAAACCCCACAAACTCAATGAATGGCTTCATTGAGGAAGCGTCAAAGGAGGCGAACAATCTGCTTCCGTGTGAGCGCTAGTTATGCATTCCAGAGCAGGCAGATGCTGTGTGTTGGTTCCTTCTTAGAAAAACGCTCTCCGTTACAAAAGATGGCTATGACATGAAGAGTTTAACAAAGAAAAGGACAGCTACAAATGCATAATCTGCATTCGCCGCAGGAGAAGCCCATCTAGGGGGACCACCTGGCATTAAGGCAAATTCTGGACAGGACTGTAAAGAATTCTGGAGAACAGGTGAAAATTCAGGAGAAAAATTCAGGATGAAGGGTCAAAATTCAGGACAAAAATTCAAGAACAAACGTCAGTTTTACAGACACACCCAAGAGAGGCCATGCCTTATTATGTTGTCAGTGCATTTATTTACTTTTTTTAACATAGCACTATTTATTCACTGTGGTCTTTTTCTGATTGCCTCCTGGTATGCTACATTCAGGTGTCACATTACATTCTTGTTCAGTAGTAAATTAATGCCTTTCAGCACTGTGTCAAAGCTATCACCCATACCCAAATCTACCCAATCTTTCTTAAAGAGAAAGTAACAACAACATTTTTATTATGTTTCTGAACATTTTAAAACCCCTGTCAAACTGTTTGGGAAACATTAAGGTAATTAACCAAGTGCTAGTTCAAACAAATAGAAAAAAAAATCTGCCTCACCCCAACCGCCCATGAAATTTCAACCTAAAAACAATTTAATGAAGCAAGGCAGATGGTGTGGGGGGCGAATATACGTCGGAACAACGCATGCTGGAACAACGCATGCCTGAACAACATGGTCGTAACAACGACCACATTGTTACCACTAATATCTTTACCATGAATGCCTTTACAACGATTTTTCATTGTAAAGGTATGCCTGGTAAAGGCACACATGTAATGGCATGCATGGTTCCAGCATGCGACCCCCCCTGGCCTCCCCACCTCAGCCCCTAAAACATGAAACTACTCCAACACCCACCCTGCCCGCCCCAAAAACTATACTGACCCCCACCCGTCCCTAAAACCTAAAACTACCCAACCCCCCACCCCACCCCTATAAACTAAAATTACCCTGACCAAATTACCCTGACCCCACCCTGCCCCTAAAACTACCCCAACCCCCACCCCTAAAAACGAAAATTATCCCGCTCCCCCACCTATGCCCCTAAAACTACCGTGACCCCCACCCCGCCCCTAAAACCTAAACTACCCCGATCACCCACCCCGCGCCTAAAACCTAAAACTATCCTGACCAGCCAGCCCACCCCTAAAAACTAAAATTACCCTGAACCCCACCTCGCCCGTAGAACTACCGCGACCTCCACCCCTAAAACCTAAAACTTCCCCGGACACCCCACCCCACCCCTAAAACCTAAACTACCCCAACCCCCCAAGGCTGCCCCTAAAACTACTGCGACCCACCACACGCCCCTAAGACCTAAACTACCCGACCCTCCACCCCACCCCTAAAAACTAAAATTACCCTGGCCCCCCACCTCGCCTATATAACTACTGTGACCCCACCCCTAAAACCTAAAACTACCCTGACCCCCCACCCTGCCTCTAAAACTACTGCGACCCCCCCACCTCATCCATAAAACTTAAAACTACTCCGACCCCCCAACCCAGCCCTAAAAACTAAAATTACCCCAACCCCACACCCTGCCCCTAAAACTACCTCAACCCCCCACCCCACCCCACCCCTGAAACTATCCCCGACCCCCCACCCCTGCCCCTGCCCCCTAAAACTAAAATTACCCAGACTCCCACCCGTCCCCTAAACCTACTGCGACCCCCACCCCTAAAACCTAAAACTACCCCACCCCACCCTAAAACTTAAACTACCCCAACACCCACCCACCCCTAAAAATACCCAGACCTCCCACCCACCCGCCCCTAAAACCTAAAACTACACCACCCCCTCCGCCTCACCCCTAAAAACTAAAATTACCCCAACACCCACCACTAAAACTACTGTGACCCCCCACCTGCCCCTAAAAACTAAAATGACCCCAACCTCCCACCCCTAAAAGTACCATCTAGCACTAGCCCTACCTGAGGACTAATAGAATGGGTGTACAGGCCTTCCTGCAACATTGAGACCACTCCAGATCTTCTCGTCATACTACCTGGGGGATTGATGTGGCCAAACCTCTGCAAGATATGGGCTGGACTAAAATACTGGACTTTCCCCACAAAGTGTCCCACAGCTGTCACTTGAAGTACATTCATAGAGCTTCCTTGGGAATGCATTCGGCCCGTTGCTTGCCATTGGCTTTGTGGTTTGTACCTAAAATTTCACTGATTTCAGTTTGCTGGCTTTATTTGTTTTAGGTTATGCAGCCTTAGTTCGTCCCTTCCCTTGCCCAAACCTCAGTATCCTTCTCAGTGCCCCTTTTCTGAAAAGAGGTTTGTAAATCTTGTTCTTATCTCATCACATTTGCTGTGCATTCAAAGAAGAAGGTCAAATGTCAGGCTCTGTCTTCGGTGGGAACTTAGGCCCATATTTATACTCGGTTTGCACTGAATTAGAGTCATATTTTGTTTACGCTAAGTCAGAGCAAACCTAACTCCACATTTATACTTTGGTGCTAGACATGTCTAGTTCCAAAGGTATGGAGTTAACGTCATTTTCTGGACGTGAACAACTATCTTGCATCAATGAGACGCAAGGTAGTCGTTCCCATTCAGAAAAGGACGATATGGCCTTAGTGCCATATTTATTCCCCTGTGCTAAAATCTAGCACGGGGGATGGGGGCCTTAAATAATGGCGCTAAACTTGGTTAGCACCATTATTTAATGCCTGGGAATGGGCAGGCGTAAGGGGACCTGTAGGCATATTTTCCTGGCACCAGGGACACCCCCACCCGCACCAGGAGGATACCTAAAGAAGGGGGACAAATCCCAGGTAAGTCCCGGTAAGTATATATGTTTTTTTTTATCCAACACTACTCGGGGTCCCTGACTTGGGGCCCCCTGCACACTGCTGGCCCCAATGGCCATGCCCAGGGGACATTTAGAATGGCCATTGGGGTGGTGGGCATGGCTCCTCTCTTTACTACGACAGGAGCCATGTCCATTGGGGTTGTGCACCAGAAAATGGCACTGCACTGCTTAGAGGCAATTTTTCTGCCTCTGAACAGTGTAGAGTCATAATTAGGCACACAAGCCCCGGTTTCCACTACACCTCCCCAGCCCTGTTAGCGTCCTTTCCAAGGACGTTGACAGGGCATTAGCGCCGGTTAGTGCTATTCCATAAATATGGTGCTGGGTCGGCGTCTTGGAATGGCTCTAGCCGGCGCTATACTTTTTTACGCAAAACTCCGCTGACACAGTTTTGTGTGAAAAAGTATAAATATGTCCTTCTTGTTTACTTTTCTTTCTCTTACTTCAAAGTGAGAGGACTTATGCGACAATCTTGCTGGATACTGGGGTTAGGAAAGAGTTTTTTCTATCACATGACAACATTCAAATAAACTTCAGAACATAGCAGAATTAGGAGTACAAATGAAACACATTTTTGTTAATTCTGAACTGTGCTGGAAACAAATACCTTTATATGATTAAAACAAACCATTGCATGAGGTGATGCAATTTCCACACATCATCGTCTATGCACTGTATAGTTTTATTTGAAAAACTGTCTGTCTGTGCAATGTAATGGTCATTTCAATCAAAAACGTGCTGTCTGTAATGTCAGTGTGTTACCACACCATGCATACTCCACTCCACTGTGCTCTGAACCACTCCACATCACTGCATTCTACTCTGCATCACTCCACTTCACACCACTCCATGCCTCTGCACTATGGGACACTCACTCTTCTCCACTCTTCTCCACTCCACTCTATGCCACTACACTCTGTGCTACTTCAAACTATGCCTCTCTACTCTACACTGTACCACTCTACTGTATGCCAATGCACTTTACACCTCTATACACCACTGTGCCCTGTGCCTCTGCACAGTATACCACTCCAGTCTAGGCAACACCAATCTAGTCTGCACAATTCCACTCTATGCCACTCTGCAACACTGCACTGTACGCCACTACACTCTATGCTAATACACTCTATGGTAGCGAACTTTACTTTGTAACACTCAACTCTATGCCCCTGCACTCTACATCAAGACACTGTACGTCACTCTAATCTACTCTATGCCACAGCACTCTACACCACTTTATGCCATCACACTCTATGCAACTCCACTCTACCTTGCACCTCTCCACTCTACGCCACTTCACTCTACTGTGAAACAATCTACTGTATGCCACTGCACTCTGCACCACTGCATTCTATGCCACTGCACTCTACCCTACACCTCTCCACTCTATGCAACTACACTGTACTCAGAAACAATCTATTCTATGCCACTGCACTCTACACCACTCTGCCCCACTGCACTCTAAACCGCTGCACTCTACATCAATGCACTCTATGCCAATGCATTCTAAACAGCTGCACTATACTCCACTGAACTCTGACACTCTACTCTGCAACACTGCACTGGCTGCCACTATACTCTACACCACTGTACTCTGTACTATTGCATTCTGCACCAATACACTCTATTCCACTGCACTATAAACCACTCTACTCTGCATAACTCCACTCTACGTCACTGCACTTTACAGCACTAAACTCTGCTATGCACCACGCTACATTACTCCACTCTGCACCACTCTATGCCACTGCACTATAGGCCACTCGAGTCTACTCTGCACTCAATGCCAACACACCACTCTACACTACTGCACTCTCTGCCACTCTACTCCACTGCACTCTATGGCACTCTACTCTGCCCCATGCCACTCTATGCCACTGCACTCTACGCCAGTGCACTCTAAACTGCACTCTATGCCACTGCACTTTACTCTGCACCTCTGTACTCTATGCCACTGCTCTCTGTAGTACTCTATGCCACTCAACACCACTGTATTGACACTCTACTCTGCTACATTGCACTCTCTGCCACAGTACTCTACACCACTCTACTAAGTACTACTACATTCTACGTCACTGCACTCTATGCCACTGTACTCTATGCCACTCTACTCTGCATCACTCCACTCTACATCACTGCACTCTACAGCACTATACTCAACTCTGCACCACTCTACACTACTCCACTATGTACCACTGTGCACCACTGCACTCTATGCCATGTGAGCCTACTCTGCACTCAATGCCACTGCACCACTCTACACTACTGCACTCTCTGTATGCCAGTATACTCCACTGCACTCTATACCACTCTACTCTACCTCACACCACTCCATGCCACTGCACTCTAAACCACTGCACTCTACATCAATGCACTCTAAACACCTGCACTGTACCCCAGTGCACTCTACTCTGCACCTCTGTGCTCTGCACCACTGCTCCTATGCCACTCTACTCCACTTTACACCACTATGCCACTCACTTTTAGCCATGCTGAACATGGTGTATTACATGGCTAAAACACATTGGCAAAGCCAATAACTCTTGCGTAGACCAGACCTATTGGCTTTGCCAATGTTTGTTAGTACTATGAAGTACCAAGGCCCCTGAAAGAACTGTGAATGTGAAAGTCTTTATTTTAAACATGCATTACACAAATCATAATATAAGCTGCTACAAAATGTGAAAGTACATTGCAGTTAAATAAAAAAAAGTCCTTCTAAATTACAGGTTTGAATAATATACAATTTATACCTAGTACTAATATTTTTTTTATAACAGTCCTATAAAACCACACACTCCACAGCTCACCTTGGAACACAATTACAGTACCTCTATAAAATAAAATATCTTTGTCATCAGAAAGCTTCAAGTGACTCCTTTGATTAAAGTCAATGCATGTTTCCAAGCCCCTTTACATTTGCAGATTTACCAGTTGTGCACATTTGCATTTCTTTAGGGAAAGAGACACCCTGGCAAGAAGGCCTTTTCTTATCTGCCTGTCCCACCCTCCCTCAAAGCACAGGATACTCCCTGCCTTCCAATTCAGATGGGGAAACTGATTTGTCCTAATTACATTTTGTCCTTTAGGTGAAAGGCTAAAACTATGGACAAATGCAGTCTGTTAAGCCTTTCATCACGGACAACGGACTGCAGGGTGAAATTATGGGCAGCCCGTGAAAATTGCAGATAGGTGGTCACCCTAAGACCATCACAAACTCAGGAGATGCCATCCAAGCAGGCATGCATATTTGCTACCCCCTTTAACAACTAGTGTATCTTGTACAGAAGATGTTGGTCTGAAACAGTGATGATATATGTGAGAGTATGCAATACCGTCCGCTGTGAAGAGCCAGTGAAGAATATGGACTTCCAGGGGCACCATATCAGTACAGAGGTAAATAGGCTAAGAGGTCGAATGCTAAATCCCTAAAAAGACCCTCATGTGTACCATAAATGGTCTCATACATTGTTTTATCTCACAAAGCTTTTGCTGGCTGCTAAGTCATCGAGAGCCCAACCTGGGTGTCATCTCCCCCTTCTGGGGTCGATTAGTTGAAGTAAAGTGACATATAAAATGACTGTGTGAACAATTAGACATGCTGGATATCAGTCCAGAATGCACAAAAATCAAGTTAGTTGACATTTCGTAGTGTACCTCAAAAAAGCATGTTGGGCCAGATGTATGTAATTTTATGGCAAGGCCCGGATGTTAACATTATGTCATCTCCTTTATTGTTACTACTCACAGCAGACTCTTTAAAGAATACAGAACACAACAAAGATTCTAAATCTTATAAAATACTAGCACACCCAGCCATCTTCCTTCTTTTTTGTTGCTGCACCATCCAGGTAAGTACAGTTTGAGTGATGTGAGCAAGTACAGTTTGGTGTTGTTGCTATGGGGGTATGTTTGATGAATTTATGCTTATAGGAAAGTGCCCTTTTATGTATGGTGACCCCCCACTTTTTGCCCCCCAGTGCTGATGTGTATGACTTTGTTAGTGTACTAGAAGCCTGGTAACCAGGCCCCAGTGCCTGTGCTCTCTCCCTAAATTGATTTATTGACATGTTGATTCCCTGATTGGCAAGACATTATCCACTTTTAAGAGCCTATGAAATGATACCCACAGTATCTAGGGCATAGGTGGTAAAGGGGAACCCAGGGCAGCAGCACAGGTTTGTGCCACCCTACGTAACCCACACAAATTGCTGATTCAGGTCTGCCACTTCAGACTGCCAGAGAGGAGCAAACTGCTCGGGTTCGACTGTGCCCTCACCATGAGTTGCACAGTCCCATGCACTGTCTTACATATATGTTAGACACCCCTAAAGTAGGCTTCTGCAACCCAGGAGACAGGGTGCATTGGATTTAGAGTGCAGACATATAAACACAAGCTTATATGTCTCTAAAGCCTAATTTAAATTAAGGTACATTATAAGTGCAGGCTGGTCCATAGGATAACATGGGATATAAGCCGGGGCAGACCAGGGCTGCTAGCTTCATTATGGTACTGCCCAGAAATGTAAAGTCTGATGTCAAACAACTTGCTGGCTCTCCCTTAACACAAATCTGACGTTGAGGGGCAGGTGGCAGGCACCCAGGGGGCACACTAGAGGTTGCCCACCTGTTTAGCACCCTTCTTGTGCTCTGGATGGTCAACCCACATTTTTTCATGTGCTTTCTGCCACCAAGACAGGTTTCTTACCACCTGCCAGGCAGCATGGGTGCTCCCAGGAATCAGGAACAAAAGCTGACACAGGAAGGAGGTCACACCTCCTGCCCCCCAGTTGGGTGAGTGAATAGACCTTCAAAGACTTCACCACCCCTGATAGTCATCTGTACTATCCCCCAGTGTAGGAAACAGCCCTCTCCCTCCCCTCAGGCACATTTGCTTGTGGACAGACAGGAAATTAGGTATTCAAGACTGTTCACACCCCAACAGGCTTACCACACCTCTAGGGTGAGCAGCCTCATCTGTGCACTAAATTTTGATTTTTGCCATCTTAGGAGTGGCAGGATAGAGGGTTTTGGGTAGCTAAATGTGACCTGTCCCATCGGGTGTGGTCACCTCAGGGGCTGAATAACTGTAGGAGCTAGCTGCCCATTAGCCACTAGTTTCCATATCCCTAACTCCCTAAATACAGGATTTAAGGGACACCCCTGATACCAGAACTTCAGTTCTGATCAACCAACTTCAAAGAAGGACAAAGAGGTGCTCTGCATTACCGACAACCGGACTCTGCCCAGTGTACCAAGCCAAAAGAGAGGTACCCTGTTCCTGAGACAACAGACTGGGAAGTGCGTGAACGACACTCGTCCTTGTCTGAAACACGTCACTCACTACCAGAGGGACCCTTGTGGAAGTCAGAAGCACCTTTAGACTCCTTTGGACTGATGAAACCTTTTCCCTGCAAACGGCAGGTAAAAACACTCGCAGGATCACCGGTCATTGGGCCCGCAGTGGAATTGGCAAATGCCAGGTGGTCCAGTGTTTCTGGGAGTTGTAGTCCCACCTGCCTACAAGTTTTAGGCCACTACACCACACCTCGGACACTGGAAAGTTCCTAAAGGATTTCTGTACCTTAATTGCTGCCAAGGCTTGCTAGTTGCCAGTCCGGTAACTAATCCCCACACTCGACACTGCAGGTGAAGGCCAAAGCATGCAGCCTGCATCCATCTGCAACCCAGTGCCAGATGAGATTTTGCATCCCCTTGTCAGCACCAGCGATATTAGCAGTAAGACCAGCACCAGTGTGAGTCCCGTTCAGTACAACAGGCAGCCAGGACAGCTCTGTACCCAGACCCCATGGACCAAGTAGAAGTGTACTGACTACTGTGGCCTAGTCTTAGGGCCCACTGCACCTTAATCCTGCGAGTGTTCCCTGCAGCTCGACCACCAAGTGGTCGTTTGTCACCAGTGGCTCCCTGCTATTGACTTGAGCACGAATCCCATTCAGCAGCACGGACAGCCAGGACAACACTGCACCCGGATGCCACGGGCCACGTAAAACCATCTGGAACTGGGAGCTGCACAATCTTAACCCTATAAGGGTTCCAGGCAACTCACTTTCTAAGTATGTTTTTGCAACCAGGGATATTTCTCCCATAGACTTCAATGCAACATTTAAATGCCAGCTCTGCTGTTATTTAATAATGCTTCTAAAATCCACAACTCCGGTTATACTTATTCAATTCTGTTTGGTTTGGTGTCTAAATTAAGGCATAAATAAGCAATATTTATATAAATTGGTGTTGGATTTTTTTTGAGTCATGTCAATTATTTTTTCTTAGATCTGGCATCCTTTGGTTGGTCTTACCCCAGACGTTTTGCCTTTACCTCCTGTTTTGTTGCAGTAACTTTTTGTTGGCCTTAGGACTCTGAAAACGTCACCACTGCTAACCAGTGTTAAAGTGAATGTGCTCCTCCCCTAAAACATGGCAATATTGGTGTCTTCACAATTGGCATATTTAATTTACCTGTAAGTCCCTTGTAAAGTGGTATACCATATACCCAAGGCTGGTAAACTAAATTCTTCTAGTGGGCCTGCAGCACTCATTGTGCCACCCACTTAGGTAGCCCTGTACACATGCCTCAGGCCTGCCACTGAAGAGCCTGTTTGTGCAGTCTCACTGCAAACCCGACTTGGCATTCAAATCCTCTTGCCAAGCCTTAAACTCCCCTTTGCTTGCACATACATCACCCCTAAGGTAGCCCATAAGGCAGGGTGTCATGTACGTGAAAGGCAGGAAATGTACTTAAAAGTCTTTCATGTCCTGGTATTTAAAAACTCACTAAGTCATTTTTCATTACGCTGAGGCCTGCCCCTCTCACAGGCCAGCATTGGGAATTGCTTATGAAACTTGTAAGCTGTAATTCCTGATCAGAGAGGAGTAACTACATCATGTTTACTATCATTGGAATGGTCATGATAAATACTCTTTACTGGTAAGGTCAGATTTATCATTCCTATTTTTGAAATGCCACTTTTAGAAAGTGGGCACTTCTCTGACCTCACTGTCCTGTGTGCCTACAGCTTATCTCCACTACACGTCTGGCCTGGGCTAGTTGGCAGTTACACTTGTGAATTCCCATCAGACAACCACAACACAGGATACTCAATTGCATCTGCATTCATCTGCAGACTGATTGTTCTTCCTAGGGAGGAGGTTGGGAAGGGTTCCCACTTACATCTGAAAGGAAAGTGACTAGAGCCCAAACACAGAGGCTGATTACCCCCCACCAATTGTCTAGAGCCAGGGCTGAGCTGAAAGGGGGACGTGAGCACTTCACAGAAACCTTTTAAAATACTCCACCACATCAAAGATACTTTTTAGTATAAGTAGTGGGCCTCTGACCCACTTAAGACAATACACTTCTAGATTCCAGGAAATGTTGCTGGAGTAAAGACTGCTGTGTGCCATGTTTGCCACTCAGCCAGGATTGACCGATCCTAGGAACTGCTACCCTGTCCTGCTGCACCACCCTGATGCCTGCTGAGCTCTGCCTGGTAGCTCATTTCCCAGCCCCAGAGTGACTCCAAGGGCTTGTCAATTTGCTTCTGGTTCTACTAAGAGTCTCTGAGACACCAAAGACCCCGAGCAGCTTTCCTGCACTTTGCCACACGCTTTCGTCAACAACCCCATGCGGCTTTGCTGTGCTTTGACACCGGCTTTCATCAACAACCCGAGTGGCTTTTGCTCTACTTTGCTGCATGCTTATATCACCAACACAGAGTGGCTTTGATGTACTTTACCACCCGCTTTCATCAACAACCACTAGCAACTTTGCTGTACTCTACCACCTGCTTCCATCAACAACCCCAAGCGGCTTTTCTGGACTTTGCCGCCTGCTCTCATCAATGAGTAGCTTTACTGTACCTTGCCACTCGCTCTCATCAACAACTCAGAGTGGCTTTGCTGTACTTTGCCGCCTACTTTTTTTGACATCCCTGAGTGGCTTGCTGGACTTTGCTGTCCGCTTTCATCGACTATCCCTATTTTCATCATTGCACTTTGTCGTCTGCTTCCATCAAAGTCCCTGAGCGTGTTTGTGCACTTTACCACCCACTCCAATCTTTAAAGCCTGTGGCTACAGCAGTGTTTTCCCGCTGGTGCTGCTGGCCTCTGCCTTGCAGTTCCCCTGCGGTCCCCACCTTCTTTCTTGTGACCGCGCAGGGGAAAACCTTACCCAGGAACCTACCAACAATGTTTAATTTAAGCCGATGGTTGCCGGTAGGGGGGACCAGCACTTAGTTTTGGGGGCTGGCACTTATTTCTCCACATCAGTCATTTTCTGAGGACAACAGAGGGAAAAAAACAAACAAAGAAGAGGAAAAGAAATGCAAAAAAATGGTCATCAAGGGAGAAAGCACCCAACTTCTTATTTTACAAACAATTCACTCCCTAACACTCAGCTGCTCTCCAAGAAAAACTCACCCCAGACATTATTGTAGTCTGTGGAGAAAACGCGCACTTGTGCAGAGGAGTCCCCAGCACCACCTCTTTGTCCCATAATCTGTTATCAGCCTTGTTTTGCTTAACCCTGAAAAGTGAACATCAAATAATGATAAAATGACCCACTATTCAAGCCAACATTCTCTGTCATATCTGATCTAGTTCCAATACCCTCCAAATCTCCTTCCTTATAATTTTCAATTTGTCTCTCGGAAGCCTCAACTGTCTTTCCACTGCAGAAGTCAACTTGTGGAAGACAACACCCTGCCTAAGATACCATTGGCAGACCCCAGCAAACTCAACAACTACCGACCAATCTCCCTGCTCTCATTCCAGGCCAAAGCATAAAAAAAATACATCAACTAACAGCTCTCCTCACATCTAGAATGGAACCTCCTACTCACCTCCTCCCAATCCGCTTCGGCAGGTCTTGGGCTCAATTCCCCTTGACCAGATAATTCTCGCCTCGGTGCCTAATCTAATTCATGGGTCCCACTCTGCAACTCTGGGCAATAGCTTGCTTAATCTCCACAACGGCCCCAACAGCGCTTGGATGCCTGGCTTCACCCTGGGGGTGCTCAGGAGTGGGTGCCTCACAGGGAAAAGCCAGGAGGGGTTCCATAGCGGCATGAGTACAGCGCCTTGAGACCCTAACGGGTGAGTAGTGCGCTATACAAGTGCTAATTTACATTTTACATTTTACAATATTACAGTCTATTTTTCCTGGACCATTGAATTTGGGCCATGAGAGCTTGGCTAACTCTCAAAATCGTCCCACTTGGAATGGTGAGGGTTGCACTTTTTGGACTTTAAGAGGCTGCCATGTAGAAAAATCCACAAGACCTAGCCACATCTGAAAACTAAACATCTGGGTGATTCCAGGGTGGTGTGCTTCACATGCATCCCGCACCATTTTCTTACCCACAATGCCCTGCAAACTTCCACCTTTGCTGGAAATCACACATTTTCCTCACATTTTTATGATGAAACCTTTTGAAATCTGCAGGAATCCACAAAATTACAACCACCAAGCATTGTCTCATCTTCACTGACAAAAATTCTGCTGCACTTGTCAACCTAAAAATGTTTTTTTTCGAACTGCCCTTTTGGACCAGCTTTGGTTCCCCCTCAATTTCAACATGTTTTTGGCTCTTCCCTGTCACAGGCACTTGGCCCACCTATACAAGTGAGGTATTGTTTTTACCGGGAGACTGAGGGGAACGTTGAGTGGTAGGAAATTTGTCCTGGTCCAATGATCATCCACAGAAATGTGGGAAAATTTAGATTTTTTAGATAAAATTGAGGTTTGCTGAGGATTCTGGGTGAGAAAACATTGGGGGATCTATGCAAGTCACACCTACCTGGACTCCCTCAGTGTCTAGTTTTCAGAAATGTCTGGGTTTGGTAGGTTTCTCTAGATGGCTACTGAGCCCAGGACCAAAAACGCAGATGCCCCCCTCAAAAACAGGTAGTTTTGTATTTGATAATTTTGATGTGTCCAGATAGTGTTTTGGGGCATTTCCTTTCGCAGGCACTAGGCCTACCCACACAAGTGAGGTACCATTGTTATCGGGAGACTTGGGGGAACACTGAGTGGAAGGAAATTTGTGGCTCCTCTCAGGTTCCAGAACTTTGTGTCACCGAAATGTGAGGAAAACATGTTTTTTAACTAAAGTTTGAGGTTTGCAAAGGATTCTGGGTAACAGTAATTGTCACAACCCCACAAGTCACCCCATCTTGGATTCCCCTAGGTGTCTAGTTTTCAAAAATGCGCAGGCTTGGTAGGTTTCCTTAGGTGCCGGCTGAGCTAGAGGCCAAAATCCACAGCTAGGCACTTTCCAAAAAACAGCTCTGTTTTCTTTGGGAAAATGTGATGTGTCCATGTTGTGTTTTGGCGCATTTCCTCTTGCGGGTGCTAGGCCTGCCCACACAAGTGAGGTACCATTTATATTGGTAGACTTGGGGAAATGCTGGGTGGAAGAAAATTGCTGGCTTCCCTCAGATTCCAGAACTTTCTGTCACCAAAATGTGAGGAAAAAGAGGTTTTGTGGCCAAATTTTAAGGTTTGCAAAGGATTCTGGGTAACAGAACCTGGCGAGAGCCCCATAAGTCACCCCATTTTGGATTCCCCTAGGTGCAAAGTTTTCAAAAATTTGCAGGTTTGGTAGGTTGCCCTAGGTGCCAGCTGAGCTAGAGGCCAAAATCTACAGCTAGGCACTTTGCACAAAAACAAGTCAGATTTCAATGTAAAAATGTGATGTGTCCATGTTGTGTTTCCTGTTGCAAGCATTAGGCCTACCCTCACAAGTAAGGTGCCATTTTTATCGGGTGACTTGGTGGAACACAGAATAGCAAAACAAGTGTTATTGCCCCTTGTCTTTCTCTACATTTTCTCCTTCCAAATGTAAGACATTGTGTAAAAAAGAAGTCTATTTGCTAAATGCCCTGTAATTCACATGCTAGTATGGTCACCCCGGAATTCAGAGATGTGCAAATAACCACTGCTTCTCAACACCTTATCTGTGCTCATTTTGGAAATAAAAATGTTTTCTTGATACCAATTTTTCACTGTTTATATTTTAGCAAATGAATTTCTGTATACCAGGTATAGAATGAAAACACATTGCAAGGTGCAGCTCATTTCTTGGCTCTGGGTACCTAGTATTCTTATTGAACCTACAAGCCCTATATATCCCCACAACCAGAAGAGTCCAGCAGACGTAACGGTATATTGCTTTAAAAAATATGACATTGCAGGAAAAAGTTACAGAGTAAAACGTTGGGAAAAATTGCTGTTTTTTTCACCTCAATTTCAATATTTTTTATTTCAGCTGTTATTTTCTGTAGGAAAACTTTGTAGGATCTACACAAGTTACCCTTTGCTGAATTCAGAATTTAGTCTACGTTTCAGAAATGTTTAGCTTTCTGGAATCCAGCTTTGGTTTCACACCCATTTCTGTCCCTAACTGGAAGGAGTCTGAAAGCACAAAAAATAGTAAAAATGGAGAATGTCTCAATAAAATGCCAAAAGTGTGTTGAAAAATTGAGTTTTCTGATTCAAGTCTGCCTGTTCCTGAAAGCTGGGAAGCTGGTGATTTTAGCACCACAAACCCTTTGTTGATGCCATTTTCACAGAAAAACCACAAGCCTTCTTCTGCAGCCCTTTTTCCCCTTTGTTTAAAAAAAATGAAATTCTCACTGTATTTTGGCTAATTTTTTGGTCTCCTTCAGAGGAACCCACTAAATCTGAGTACTCTAGAATCCCTAAGATGTTGGAAAAAAAGGACACAAATGTGGGGTGGGTAGCTTATGTGGACAAAAAGTTATGAGGGCCTAACCGTGAACTGCCCCAAATAGCCAAAAAAAGGCCTGGCACCTGAGGGGAAAAGGCCTGGCAACGAAGGGGTTAAACAATCTGGTGGATATGGTGAGAGTCTTTTGGGAGCATTGTTTGATGAGCAATGTATCGGTTGAAGCAGAAAACATACTGGGAATGAGCAATGTGTTGGCAGATTTTTTTCATGGAATTTCAGAGATTCCAGAAACTGGAAATTCAAGAGGATCTTACAGATAGAAAGTGTTTGGGGCCCATTTGGTGTGGACCTGTTGCCAACAGGTTGAATGCTCAGGTGAGGACGTTTCTCAGTTTGAATTCGGACAGTAGAAGGCAGCGATGGATGCATTTCGCCAGGACTGAAGAGGTCTTCACCCTTAAGAGTTTCCACACAATTTTTTGTGATTCCTTGGGTGTTTTTGATGGTTCGCAAATGGAAGGAACCAGTTGTGGTGATTACTACTCTCTAGAGGGCCCAGGTTTGGTTTCCAACACTTTTGGAGTTGTCAATAGATTTTCCAATTCTGTTACCAGTGTTTCAAGAAATGCCGGTAGGGCCAGCAGGAGAAATGCACGATTTGGTGAGAACGGGTCAATTGAGGCTAGTGGTGTGGAAAGCTTTAAGAGAGTTAGGGAGGTGCAAGACCTTTGACAACAAGTTTGGGCACTCATAACAAAATCTTGGGCACCAGGTACAAGGAAGTTGTATAGACTGGGTTGGCAGAAATGGTTTCACTAGTGGTTGATGAGGGATTTTTATCCCCTTTCAGTAGATATAGTAGAGGTGGTTAATTATTTATCAGAAATGTTTGAGGGAGGACTGTCTTATAGGAGTATTAAGGTACGCAATTGCAGCAGGGCATGTCCTGGTGAAGGGTTTGTCCGTAGGGCAGGATGTTTTGTTAAGGAAGTTAATGAGAAGCATCAAGCATGCAAAACTACCAGTATCTAGGTATAATTATGTCTGGGAGGTGTCAAAGATGTTGTTTTGTTTGGAGCGTTGTGGACTGAATAGAGAGTTGTGTTTGAGTGATTTGTCTCTGAAACTGACGTTGTTGTGTCTGATCTTTTAGGAGGGTGTCCGATGTAAGGGCTCTTGATGTTTCAAGCAGGCTTTTTTCTCCTGAAAAGTTATGTTTTTATTTGACTAGGAGGAATAAAACAACTTCAACATCAATATTCTATAGCTTTTGAATGGGAATTTGTGTGTGGTTTGTTATGTAAGGGGAGGACGTCATGCTGTTTTCAGAGTGACACAGCTGCTTATTGTTTAAGAGACCTTTAAAAGCTGTCACCCCCCCATGCTTGCAAGATGGGTAAACAAAATATTGATGAGAATGGGTGTGGATGTGGGTGTGTTTGGGGCATATTCTGTAAGAGGTGCAGCTGCCACTAAGGCCTTTATGATGGGAGGTGCATTGCAGGCCATTTTGAGGTTGTGGATTGATTGAATGATGTGACTTTTAGGACGTTCTACTTTAAGCCTGTTGAGAATGTGGCTTGTTGTTTGGTTGAGAAACTTTAAACTTGCATAATGTTAGTCTCTGAGTCTTGCTATAAAATTTAGATTTTCCACAGCCTGGTGTGCATAACATCTGGATTTTATTAAAGACACATATAGCTATTATAATCCCTCCCACTGCCCCATCCCTTGTTTCAGTGTTGTTTTGTTTAACTTGTAGTTTGTGAGAAACTTTTATTCATGGAAGAGCCTCAGTCAGCGATTCCTGGATGTGTTAAGTAGCCGACAGAGGAATGGAACATTTTCAGGATGATTTATCAGAGATTGTTCTTAAATTTCAAGTTCGTGGTATGATTTGGCATGTTTCAGTTAGCTAAAAAAGAAGGAAGATGGCTGGGGTTCTGGCCTTTTATAAGATTTGTAATATTCATTGTATTATTTAAAGGGGTTGCTATGAGCAGTGGCAATAAAGAATATTGCATAGTATTAGCCACGTTGTCTTCAATAAAATCTAGATTTTCAGCCCATCAGGCTGTGGAAAATAGATGGGATCACAACATTTCAAATTGGAGTGGATCACAGTCTGACCTATCTAGTTCATATTTATTAGGCAGACCACAAATTGTGACTCACTCTGATTGGTCACAGCAGACAACCATGCCTGTGTTTACTTTTAAATGAAGAAACTTTGTTTTACAGAAACCCAATTTCAAAGAAACAGGTCTGCTTAAAAAAAATAGTTTATTAAAGTCTCAATGAGAGTCACTGCCTACTATCCCTGAAACTTTACCCCAATTCACAAAGGGAAGGGATTCAAAGAGGACCCTTGCACTTTGCAAACAAGTTATCACTCCAACTTTTGGGGTGGTAATTTTGTATGACTCAGCAGTCATATACTTACTATTTACTCTTTAGTTTGTGAATGCCAGCAAAAATGTAAACTTACACAAAAGTGTACGTTTGCGTTTGTCAATCAAGCCATAAGGTCCTAGCCTTAAAGGTGCATTTTATGCACAGTGAAAGTTGTGAGGGTCACATGACTTCTGACATAGATATATTCTCAACATCTAATGAGGAGTGAGAGGTTCAGTTATGTAGTGGCATCAGCATAACCTCCATATCAAACTGTATGACAACCATATGATGCTGAAAAATGTAGAACGAAGATGAAGACTATGCAACCCTGCAGTACTACAGTAATACTATTCAAGTACTACAAAATACAATTCACAAAACTTTGGCCACAAACCTCCACCTCTCCTATTACATCTGCACTGAGGTGTCCAGTACAGTGGCAGAGATCTCCATACACATAGGTGTATATTTTAATTGGGGAGGCACCAGGGGAGTGGTGGGAGAGCTGGGAATATCTACTAAAATGTGGGACGGGTTTAGAGAAATTTAAAGATGCTTTTTGAGCGAGATATGATAATATATATGCACACCCTCAAAAGAGGCAGAATATTGCTATTCACAAACTGCACTTCTAAAGGTACTACAGTCGAAACAGGGGTAAATGCATGCCAGCCCTGCATTATTGTAAATCAAGCAACATATCTGGCCAACCATTTGTACTGCAACGCCCTCTCCTAGAAAATAATGGAGACAGGGAACAAAACGCCTCATAAGAACTAATTTTAAATAATTTAAATTTGTTTGACAATTAAATGTATGTATGTGCACGTTTGTGTGTGTGATAAAAATTTAATTAAACACAGATGTTTTACAAAAATTGACTAAATATTAAATACAAATAAAAATGTTAGTGGGGTTGGGTAGTTGTTTAATTTAATTAGAAAAATGTATACATTATATTAATATAGTTAGATTAAAATGTTATTTATTATAGATTTAATTTGATGCACGGTAACATTTTATTTTACTAGTTTAAGTTAATAATACATATTTTAGATCTAACTTACAGTTATTTTATACATTGAAATATTTTTCAATTGTTTAAAAGAATAATAAACTTTAATACATTCACATATCTATACATATATATTTATGTGTGTACATATATATATATATATATATATATATATATATGTGTATGTAAAACATGTGAGTTTATAACTAACTGTAAATCTCCTCTCTGAAGTGGTGAATAAAATAAGAAATTGAGTAACACATCTGTAGCAGTCATTAAAAACGGAAATATATGTACGCAGGCACATTTACCTTTGTGAATTAGTTCATATGTTTTAAATATATGGTTCAGTCTGAAAATTAATGTTACAGCCCAATTAAATCATTTTAACATTGATTATGATCTAGCAAGGGTCGATATCAGATGAAAATGCAATCCGGGAAGAGTTTAGGAAGAGGGAGGGTATACTCCGACCCTGGATGAACATATTCCAACAAAAAATAATATGAATTTGCAGAAAATAGTAAAGTAAACAGTCAGGCTATCTTAATCTTTGCTGTGGAGTTTTGGCGTTCTGCACCTCATACACAATGAAGCCATGTAATTCCAACCCTGCGCCCATATGGCGCTCCTGTGCTCCTTTTACTTCCTGGGTTCTGGGTCACTCCAAGCAACTGTACCTCATTTAGGAGCGTGAAATCCTTCCTAAATGCAATATTATTCAACATCAGCAAGTACGTAGAATTTCCTTGTCACAGGCAAAGCTGATCAGAGTGACACAGGGCGTCTGTCTATAGTATTGCAAATTTCCGTAATCTAAATGACACAGTACATGGTACCCGTATTGAGTTCTGACACTTATCAGGGTTAGCAGAACGAAAAAATCCACCAACCCCTGAAAAGAAAAAAAATACACCAATGTAATGGCAAAGGACCGAGGAGGTGTCCTTGACTTATGTTAGGAAGCATCAAGCTCCAAGCAAAGTTGGCAAAAATAACAACTTGTATTTGTTAAAAGTCACAGATGGACTGTATGTGTTGTACCGAATGATCATGCATGCTTCTCGCTCAGTTGGCAGTGCTTATGCGCCATGAAAACGGATCATGGTCCACAGGACAATCCGATGACCAGTGCCTAGAAGCATTTCAACACAGCATATATTGGAATACAAGGAGTGATTGTACTTACCTTTGGGATATTGAATTCACAGGGATATGTATCACCGTCTGGTGGCATACTGCTGTGCAATCAGTCAAATATAGTGTGAGTGGAACGCTGTATATTGTTCGGGTGATTTTGGTGTCAATTTAGACCCAGACTGTGATTGCAGACGCCACTGTATGTGGCGAGGATAACGAATCTGCTAATGTTTACAGAGATAACATTGGTGATACATATTTTGTTTGATTTAGAAACATGAATTATATATAATTGTGAGATGTATGTGCTGAAGGGAATAGTGAAATATATGTAAACCTTACTACTAATTATAACCATGCTTGAAGGTGGGCCTTTGATAGTTGGTACGGGTACTGGAAACCCTTTGAACACTACAGCAAGCATTGTTTTACACGCGGGTTGCATGGGAGAATTACAGCATGCTGCAGGATAGTGCATAATGGGCTTACAGATGCTTGGAACATTTAGAGACTACTGTTTGTCATGATATTGTAATGAACTCTGTTTGCTATGGTTTTGGTGGTGGTGACTGCCTTGCACATACAATTTATTGAAAAGGGTTGGAGCACGGGCATGATGTGTCATGAGCTATCAAAGTATAATTCACAACACCTGGAAAGGGATCGTCAGTCAGTCTCTTCAAGCTTGTCATCAATTTGAACGTATTGCCTTGAAGTACACTTATGTGCATGTTCGATGCAGAGTGAAAATGCTGATTCAATGTGTGTGTGTACTTCTGCAGTTGCAGCTGAAGAGTCTGCACACTCAAACATTATTTGACTAGGCTACAAATTGTCTAAGTGGGAGAATAGTCTGTCTTTGGTAATTTATATGATTCTTCCAAAACTTTGATTTCCTATTATGGATATTATGGGTGACTTACTTAAATGCTTGTATTCTGAATATAAAAATACTAATTTTGTTATTAACTGTGCCAAAGTTTAGTAATATGCTTTGTGTCTGTGTAGAAATGCAGAAGTTTCCATTTCTTTGCCAGCTTATCTCAAGTTGACTTCAAGATAAAAGAGGAGTATCCTAATTTTCAAATAAATGCTCCATATCAGCACTCAATTCTATACACTTGCGGCTTCACCAGAATATCAAAGCTAACATTTGATCATAATAGCAGGTGTATAATTAAATTCAAATAACTATTTCAACAAGTTAATCAATATTTATTTCTCGTTATATCATGAATTTTGAAACATAATTGGCTGATTGTACTTCAATCAACCGACCATTAGGATTGGTAAAGCACGACTAATCACCCAACAGGGTGCTTGTAGGTCCCAGAGAAAGCAGTGAAAATTAGGGAAAAGCAAGGAGAAAGCATACAGAAAATAAGGGAAAAAGCAAAAAGAAAGCAGTAAAAATGAGGAAAAGCAAGGAGAAGGCACACAACAAGAGGGGAAAAGGCAGTGACAATGAGAGAAAACCAAATAAAAGGCACACGGCACACAAAAAATGGGAGAAAACGCAAGGTGAACGCATGCTTTGTCATTGTAGGCAATGAGCAGGGTAGTGGGTTAGTCTGCAGATACAAATATATAGGTCTGTAGTCATGTCCCTGTATTTATGTGCTTGTGTGTTTCACACTTGTGGAGTGTTAACAAATTGAAACGTTCTAGCTTGATGTTTATGACGTGTATGTGACTCAATGATTTGTGACAACACTTGTGATTGTAATCTCTTGATTTCTCTTTAGCATCCATGCAGGTCAATACCCATCAGAAAAAGGAGTTCTGTAGAGCCATCGTCAAGAAGGTGCAGACCCTAGGGGTCCACAGCCGGCAGAGAGCTCACTGTTGGAAGAGGTGGGAGATCCTGAGGTGCTGGGCACGGAAGATCCCTGAGGTCCAGCTGGGCATGTCCTCCCAACGTGGGCGGGGTGCGCATCTAACCATGACACCCCTAATGGCCCACATTCAGGCGGTGGCTTACCCAGACCTTGATGGGCATTTGAGGACAGCACAGCAGCCACAAGGTGGTGTGTACAGTGCACATTCCATCCTGTCGCATTGCCAAGTGAATATGTTCTGACTGCTACCCCTGACGATTAGGGATGAGCCATGTGTAACACAGTAGATGAGTGATTGTTAAGACATCATGTTTTTCATACGGATGTGCCTTGCGTATTGGCTCAGGGACTGAGGACACAACTGTGTACAATCCACAAACAATTTGCTCTCCAGGGACAACATATCGCTGTGTACAGTGATAAATCAAGTACTGTTTGTTGTTGTAATGGGTGTAATTTCTATACAGCAGACCACTACTCCTTAGTGTTACAGGCCAAAAGAAATGCAGTGATGGCTCACTGTCTTCAGCCATGTGTCTGGTGAAAAGAGTATTTTTGTGTCTGCCACCTAGAGGCTACTTGTCTTCAGTGTATGACGGATGCTGGTGCCTCCCTACTGTCTGTATTGTGCAGATGGCTATAATTTATGTGACAGTACATACATTTGTTTGGGGGTTGCAGCTATAGATCAATACTTTCCTTTCGTAAGTGGGGATGTCCATTGGCATGATTTATGTGCCGTCACTGTTGCCAACATGTCAGCATGTGCCCCTTTCTCATTATAAAAATATTTGTAAGCTGATGTTTGATGCATCGTCTACCTGTGTTGTGGGGATAATTTCTCTATTCCCTCACCACATACATGTGCATGCCATCCTGTGGCTGGAATAGGACATTTAAAATGGAGGTATATTTCATGTTGTGCCACAGAGAGCAGTGTGTCACCATTGATTATTGGCTGACACACACCCTGACCCGTCATAGCATGCCATTTGACATTTATAACTGCAGGAGCAATGAGGAAATGACAGGTAGGCCTAGAGTTTTTACCCACAATGTGCATTTCCATGCAATTGATGTAGAATCATGCAGAAAAGTGCTTTGCACAAGTGAAATGGGGAAGGTTTGTAACCTGACTGTTCGCATGCATCATGGAGTGCCTTACAGTTATGTTGGAAACACACGTGTTTGGGTGAAAGCATTTATCCACAGACATCTGGGTTTACTTGACCAAAATGAAGACAATGATGTAGCTTCCTATTGAACATCCAACATTCAAAGCACTAATGGTATTTACTGATGCACTGAATTCCTGGAAGGCATTCATAGTACAATATCTGGCCTACAGAGATCTTTTTACGCTCTGGTCTCCACAATGACGGCAGCAAGTCACCCCCTGCCTTCTACCCCCCTCCTCCCTCTTCCCAATCCAAATCACCCTTCACACTACCTATCCCAATTATGCACACTGATTCGCACACACCCACCTCAACATACTAGAGTAGCATACATAGACAAAAACACCACAAAACACACCGGAACATACAGACTCAAAAGACAGCCACACACACATCAGCCACTACTTTCCCAGGTACCCCACCCCCCATTCGCACCACGCACCACATCAAGCATACCTACAGGTACCACCACAACAGTCAGTGACACACCCACCACACCTACTCCCCAACAGACACACAGACATCCACCACATATACCATACCCGCAGAAACCACCCAAACAGACACTCAGACATCCACCACATCCACCATATCTGCGGACACCACCCCAACACTACACACCAGATCCACCACTACAAGCATATCCACAGCCATCACCCCATCACACACACTCACATACAGCACTCCATCATACAGCACCTCCACCTTCCACCCCAAGACACGCAAACGCTCACACGCAACATACACCACTCAAACATAATAATACTTCACACATGCACACACCCAAGACATTCACAATGACACAACTACCACTCCTTCGACCTCTAAATCCCCACCCTCTTCTGCTTACCATCCCCTTGTTCCTAAGATAGATTTTATCTTTGAGCTTGCCCATTCCTCTGTTCCCTCCACTCCACTCCCAATCCCAAAACCAAGAGGCCCAAACCCACCTTCCAACCCATCCCTTTAACCTACAAGTCCTCCCCTGTCACACCTGCCCCCTTATAAGCACCCATACCCCTCCAAGACGCAGTCCACTCCTCCCAAACCCAAACCCACCCACTCTAAATCTGATACCCCCTAGGATGATCTCTAAGGTGCCTGCCTGCTCCACTTGATGCCCCTTCCTGTGAAGGTTCCCGGGGAGTCTAGTGATAGCACAGTGTTGTACATGGATAATTCCAAATGAACTGGTGTAGGAGGCTGGCCTGGTTTGTAGTGGGTACCAAGGGATACTTACACTCTGCACCAGGTCCAGTTATCCCTTATTAGTGTAGAAGAGGTGTTTCTAGCAGCTTAGGCTGATAAAAGGTAGCTATAGCTGAGCAGCTTAGGCTGAACTAGGAGACATGCAAAGCTCCCACTATACCACTGGTGTCATATGCACAATATCATAAGAAAACACAATACACAGATATACTAAAAATAAAGGTACTTTATTTTTATGACAATATTCCAAAAGTATCCCAGTGAGTACCCTCAGTATGAGGATAGCAAATATACACAAGATATATGTACACAATACAAATAATATGCAGTAATTGCAAAAGGAAGTAATGCAAGCAATGTACAGTCACAATACAGTAGATTGCAATGAGAGCACATAGGTATAGGTGCAACACAAACCATATACTCCAAAAGTGGAATACGAACCACGAATCGACCCCAAACCTATGTGAGCTTGTAGAGGGTTGCTGGGACTGTAAGAAAACAGTGAGGGTTAGAAAAATAGCCCACCACAAGACCCTGAAAAGTAGGTGTAAAGTGCACCTATGTTCCCCAGAGAGCTCAGAAGTCGTGAGAGGGGAATTCTGCAAGGAAGACCAACACCAGCAATGCAACAAAGGTGGATTTCCGGACGAGAGTACCTGTGGAACAAGGGGACCAAGTCCAAGAGTCGCGACAAAGTCGAGATTGGGCAGATGCTCAGGAAATGCCAGCTGAGGGTGCAAAGAAGCTGCCACTGGATGGTAGAAGCTGTGGATTGTGCAAGAAAGAAGAGGACTAGGAACTTCCCCTTTGGAGGATGGATGTCCCACATCGTGAAGAAGCTTGCAGAGGTATTCCCATGCAGAAAGACCACAAACAAGCCTTGCTAGCTGCAAGGGTTGCGATGAGGGTTTTTGGATGCTGCTGTGGCCCGGGAGGGACCAGGATGTCGCCAATTGCGTGAGGAGACAGAGGGGGTGCCCAGCATGATAGAGAGCCCTCACAGAAGCAGGCAGCACCCGCAGAAGTGCTGGAACAGGCACTACGAAGAGGAGTGAACCGGAGCTCACCCGAAGTCACAAAAGAAGATCCCACGACGCCGGAGGACAACTCAGAAGGTTGTGCACTGCAGGTTAGAGTGTCGGGGACCCAGGCTTGGCTGTGCACAAAGGAAATCCTGGAAGAGTGCACAGGAGCCGGAGGAGCTGCAAATCACGTAGTACCCAGCAATGCAGTCTAGCGTGGGGAGGCAAGGATTTACCTCCACCAAACTTGGACTGAAGAGTCACTGGACTGTGGGAGTCACTTGGACAGAGTTTCTGAGTTTCAGGGACCACGCTTGTCATGCTGAGAGGGGACCCAGAGGACCGGTGATGCAGTCTTTTGTTGCCTGCGGTTGCAGGGGGAAGATTTTGTCGTCCCATGGGAGATTTCTGCGGAGCTTCTAGTGCAGAGAGGAGGCAGACTACCCTCACAGCATGCGCTACCAGGACAACAGTCGAGAAGGCTGCAGGATCAGCGATACAAGGTTGCAGTAGTCTTCTTTGCTACTTTGTTGCGGTTTTGCAGGCGTCCTGAGCAGTCAGCGGTCGATTCCTTGGCAGAAGGTGAGAAGAGAGATGCAGAGGAACTCTGATGAGCTCTTGCATTCGTTATCTAAAGAATTCCCCAAAGCAGAGACCCTAAATAGCCAGAAAAGGAGGTTGGGCTACTTAGGAAGGAGGATAGGCTAGCAACACAGGTAAGAGCCTATCAGGACGAGTCTCTGACGTCACCTGCTGGCACTGGCCACTCAGAGCAGTCCAGTGTGCCAGCAGCACATCTGTTTCCAAGATGGCAGAGGTCTGGAGCACTCTGGAGGAGCTCTGGGCACCTCCCCTGGGAGGTGCAGGTCAGGGGAGTGGTCACTCCCCTTTCCTTTGTCCAGTTTCGCGCCAGAGCAGGGCTGGGGGATCCCTGAACTGGTGTAGACTGGCTTATGCAGAGATTGGCACCATCTGTGCGGATCAAAGCATTTCCAGAGGCTGGGGGAGGCTACTCCTCCCCAGCCCTGACACCTTTTTCCAAAGGGAGAGGGTGTAACACCCTCTCTCTGAGGAAGTCCTTTGTTCTGCCTTCCTAGGCCAAGCCTGGCTGGACCCCAGGAGGGCAGAAACCTGTCTGAGGGGTTGGCAGCAGCAGCAGCTGCAGTGAAACCCCGGGAGAGGTAGTTTGGCAGTACCCGTGTCTGTGCTAGAGACTCAGGGGATCATGGAATTGTCTCCCCTCTGCATTGGGGTGACAATTCCATGATCTTAGACATGTTACATGGCCATGTTCGGAGTTACCATTGTGACGCTATACATAGGTAGTGACCTATGTATAGTGCACGCGTGAAATGGTGTCCCCGCACTCACAAAGTCCGGGGAATTTGCCCTGAACGATGTGAGGGCACCTTGGCTAGTGCCAGGGTGCCCACACACTAAGTAACTTAGCACCTAACCTTTACCAGGTAAAGATTAGACATATAGGTGACTTATAAGTTACTTAAGTGCAGTGGTAAATGGCTGTGAAATAACGTGGACGTTATTTCACTCAGGCTGCAGTGGCAGGCCTGTGTAAGAATTGTCAGAGCTCCCTATGGGTGGCAAAAGAAATGCTGCAGCCCATAGGGATCTCCTGGAACCCCAATAGCCTGGGTACCTCAGTACCATATACTAGGGAATTATAAGGGTGTTCCAGTATGCCAATGTGAATTGGTGAAATTGGTCACTAGCCTGTTAGTGACAATTTGGAAAGCAAAGAGAGAGCATAACCACTGAGGTTCTGGTTAGCAGAGCCTCAGTGAGACAGTTAGTCATCACACAGGGAACACATACAGGGCACACTTATGTGCACTGGGGCCCTGGCTGGCAGGGTCCCAGTGACACATACAACTAAAACAACATATATACAGTGAAATATGGGGGTAACATGCCAGGCAAGATGGTACTTTCCTACAACTGGTCAATGGCATTGGACTATTTACATTTGATTATGAACAAACCCAAATAGCTGTTTTGTTGGGTCAACATTTTTTCTGCAATTCCTTTTCTACCTTTATGTTGTTCCTGAGTAACGTGTGTTGTCCGCCTGCAGTTGTGTCTGTTTTAGCCTGCTTGCTAATCCATTTTCTGTTGTTTGCAGTATTTGACTTTGTGGGCAGTGCTGGTGTCACCTAGGACAAAGGCAGATGTTGACTGTATGGATATGCGGGTGTGAATGCACTTGTGGTGTCATAGCATTGTGTTCTGTTTTATATGGTAGGTATTTCATCTTGTGTTGTCAAATGTGAGCATGTATGGTGTTCTACTTGAACCCCTTATATTGTTTATAGATTCAGATAATGTGTGGCAGCTTGAGGTTTGTTTGTGCAAATACAGAGGGTGTTAAATTGTGCTACCTTAGTTTGCATTTGACTGTGCATGTGTCCATTTAGCTTTGTGTACCTTGCAGCTACGTTCTGTAGATGTATGTCCCATGCATTTAGAGTTATATTTGCTTTGTTGACTTGTACTTCCACATTGTGCAGATTGGCATGTCACTTGGCTCTAGTTTTGTTTGTCCCAGGGATACCTGAAGGTCCAGTTCCTGTGCAAATGTTGTTTAAGGGGCATGTGCAAAGTGATAGATGTCCCATTGCAGCCTCCTTTCTCGAGTGCCCCTGATGCCCCCATCCCTATTGTGCAGGTATTGTTTGCCTAGTGATCTTTGTATATTTGTCTCTCAGTCTATTGTGCATCCCATTGTCCTTCCAGTGTGCTGCAATGTGGGTGATGAGCGTGTCCAATGCAGGGCTGTTTAATGGGAATGGTGTTTGTGTTCCTTGCCATATCCATACGTATGTTTGTTGAATGTGATAAGAGTCTGTGGTGTGTGTGCAATGTGAGCGTGTGAGTTGTATTTGTAGATGTGATGTTGCTGTGCTGTTGGTGTTGTGTGAGACAATGTTGTGTGTACTTCATTGTCCCTGAGCCTGAGATGAGTAAAGGTGTGTTTTTGTGTAGTTTTGTGGTGCAGTGTGAGTAACCTGCCCAAAGGGGGCATTTTGTTACTGTGTCCTGGTTTGTGAATGACTCAGACTGTGTACAAGATGACAAGTGTACTTGGTGCCCGTAGCGTGACCCCATATGATATGGCTGACAGCACAACAAACTGTTGTTGGGTGTAACAACACAGGTAGGTGTGTGTACTTACAGTCAGTTGCATCTACAGTGGTGTGGATTTTGTGCACCTACGATGGTCAGAGGCAGGACTTGTGTGATGGGCTTCATGGCAGCACCAGACATTTAAGGCTGCCTGCAGGTGAGTGTCTCCCTTTATACTCCCCGTTTCCGCCTGCTGAGATGCAGCGGTTGGACCGCCATGGTCACACTGGTGGTGTGTAACTTCATAATGTGTCTGGTGGAAACGCAGGCTCTGCCAGCTGTTTGTGCTGCAGCAGTCTGTGCTGCCTGGCGGTACCCTAGCGGTCTTTGCTCCATAGGATTGCATGGCTCGTAATTTGGCAGTCCGACTGCCAACCCAACAGCGGTCAGACCGCCAATGCCGCCATGGCGGGCCACCGGCCGCCAAACTTGTAATGAGGCCCTAAGATTTCATTTTTTTTCTGAAACAAGCTCACAAAGTGAGAGTTTATATCTGAAAATGAAAAAACACAAATGCCCTTTTTTGTAGGGAGTTTTCGCCCTACACATTGCAACCCTTGATTGCCTGCTGTATCTTTCATAGTAGGCCTTGGCATGGAAAAAAGTGATGCTAGCTGTAAGAAACTGGATTTTTATTTAGAGTGGGTGACTACCCGCATAAAGAAATAATCACATCCTTTGTCTGAGTGAACCTTCAAAGTCAGTAATTAATCTGAACTGAACCCCCTGCTAAGTATGGCACAGAGCAGACATCCTTAACTTAGAGCCATGTGTAATGTACTTATACAATAACAAACAGTAATGAAATCAAAATGCAAAACAATATAAATCCCAAAGTGGATTAGAAAAATAGAATCAAATTTAGAAAACAAAATTACACCATACTGACAAAAATCTAATAAGGCAAACCGGAGACATGAATTTGTAAAGTTATAAGTAGGAACAGTGCTAAGAAGTATAAAGTGTGAATGGCAGTCAATGGTCGACGTAGATCGAGACCTACTGCAATTTGATGGTGACCGCAATGTGGGTGGGATACACCAACTAGTTTCCTCCTAGTCAAACATTTTTCCTTCTGACTTTAGTCCTTTATGTCCCAATCCACCACACAAGTACACCTCTACAGACTCTCAAGACATGTTGGAGGTGTTTAGATACTCAAAGGGTGTCAGGCAAAGGCAAAATAGTAGGGACCAGTCCAGGTCCAATTGCCACTGGTCAGCTGGGTAGTTTAAGGAAAAGGCCTCTTGGAGTTTCTTATGTCACAGAAGCTTTAACTAGAGGTCATCCTTATGATCCTTGGAATCCACTTTTTTCTGGGTCCTGTGGTTCTAAAAATTCTGGACCCATGTAATTTACTTTGCCACAGCAGTACGATTTTAGTATCAAAAGACCGATAATGACTAGTACACTAAGCATGAGCATTTTCGCTCAATTCCAGCAGCGTTTTCACCTCGAAATCGCCATTTTCGTCCTGCACTCGTGGCTCCCATTTTATACACGGTAGCCATTTTTAAAAGTTGCCCTCACATAGGCTTATAATACAGTCAGATTTGATTCCAAGGACACGTACACATTGATTGACTTTTCTCTGACCTGGGCAAGCTGGAACAATTGCCTCAGGCCAAACCTGTTTGGTCAGTCCCTCTCCCAGTGGCCGAATCAGATAGCATCAAGGCACACCATGCCATAAAACCCTTATTATCGCTCACACACCCTGCCTAATCTTGCTCACACCTGCACCTGCTCTTTTCTTCTTCTTACTTTACGAGGGGGAGGTGCCCGTTTTTATTGGGGGTCCACACTTATCTGATGTAAAATACTAGGCCTTGCCGGGTAATTTATTATGGGTTGGATGACATGAAATATGAGGTTTCATCATGACACTGTTTTTTCCTTTGTAGTGAAAACATGTGAATGACCAACCAAAATGTCAAGAATTTTTGCCTGACGCTTAAAAAACTGTATATAAGGAAACCTGACTTTGCATTGACACACAGTCTCCTGAGAACATACAAACCGTGCTGTTGCACTTCTAGGACGCTTGTTACTTGGTTGCAGCCAATAAATTCGATCTTTGACTTCACCTAGAAGACTCTGAGTTTCTGTGGTCTGAATCAGGAAAGTACCCGAGGTCTTTGGGTGTACCCTGGCACCACTGGGTTACCGGATCAGTACCGGTTCTGAAAAACCCAGTACCTCAGTCCCAGCCAGTGGGTTCAGTCCTCTTCTGATCTTCCTCAGGCCCAGAGTGTTCTGAAGTAGGTGTTTGAAGAGTCACATATCCGCCTCGTATGAGCTATTGAGTGGGAATGACTACTGGGCAAGCCATAATCAATGGCATAAAAGTTCCCATGGCCAACCCTACCCACTTTGGGCATTATCAAGATGGTCTTTGGCCCACACTAAACTTGGGTTGCAAAGGCTTGGTGTGTGTGTGTGTGGAGTGTAATCCTAGAGTCATCTTTCATTTAAAATTAACATCCAGTTTGGGGCAGCCTCTGTACCCATAATAAACTCAGGTACAAGGGTCTGGAGGAACATAAAGTCTGTAGAACAAAACAGGGTTTTCCAGCAACCCGGCAGTCAGTACATAACAATTTGTCTGGGATTCTGTTCTCACCCTTCCAAACACACCCCACATGTTGCATGTAAAATTACAGCAGTGTCAAGTATGATTTGAAAGCCCTGTAGGATTTGACATTGTAACGTTAAAAGGAGGCACATTGTGATTGGAGTCTGGCTGGTTGGGTTATAAAGGAAGGATCCTGCTGAGTGTTAGCTAATATTTGCCTGTGAAAGGTGAGGCCTCTTTGAATTTAATACAGCTCCTGTGCCCAACTCCACTGATGACCCGGTCAGGGGTACAACACCTCCACCCACTCAGGTCTATGCTCTCTGCTCTGGGAGTAGCTTTCACACATCTTCAATTGCTAATTACGGGCTTGCAGAAGTGGGAGAACAAATGTAAATCTAGCCTTCAGAAATTTTAGGCACGGAACAGGTAACTTTCTAAAAGTTACTTTTCCTTAATATTTATTAATAATCCAACCGCACGGTTGAATTGGCTTTGTAATACCTATCTGAAGACTGATCTCTAGTGGATTAGGAGCCAGTGGAGCTATCTGGGGGGTGTTTTAAGAGGGTAGGGTGGGAAGTTGAGGGTGAGCATGACCACTGTGTTTTGTATAATCTTGATTTGTCTGATCAGTTGAGTATTGATTCCAGTATAAAGTGTGTTGCCGTAGTCCAGCTGGCTAGTGATGAGGGCTTGAGTGATCATTCTGTGAGTGTTCATGGGTAGCTTTTTGAACATCTTCTTGAATATCTTGAGTGTGTAGAAGCAGGAGACGTAGACTGTATTCACTTGACTGGTCAAGGTGAGTTGGTTGCTGATTAGTATTTCGAGGTTCTTTGTGTGGGTTTCTGATTTTTTTAATACTGAACATGGTAAGTTTAAAAAATACACTGTACTTGTAGCTCTGACTTAGAAAACAATTTATGACTCAGGATATCACATAAAATGGCTTAAACCTTTATATACAGAATTTTTACAGCCATGGCTATACTATGAAAAACCTACAAAAAATGTTGGACTTGACTTCAGTCTTCAGAGAATTCACATTGGTGAGCTCACTTTTATAATTCATAAGAAGATGGAAATCTGATTAAGAAGGTATAAAGCTGAGATCTTTTTTTATCTAGGCTACTGTAGCAAGCTAGAAATACTATGTAAATTTGGTAGTGACTACTGAAATTTCATAACCATGCATCTGTAACTGTCTGTAACTCACTATGGCAAGTCATGGATGAACTTTAACCCTATATGATGGGACATGGAATCTTCCCCAGACACCTTTGCAAACATTTCAATCACAGAGAAGCTTCTATTACACCATTGGCATTTCTTTTTTTTAAGGGCTATTAATTACAAACAATAGAAAAAGAAAAAGTATTATAGATGCCTCTGTCTAATATAATTGTGAACACAATGCTTGCTGACGCTCATGGAAATATCTTTTCACTCCACCATAACTTCCTCATAAGTGTGTACTCAGTGGCTGTATGGCATATGGCATGTATGGGTACCATGTGCTGTGTGAGTGATGCCCTCTTTAAAGATACAAGACTTGTAGCACAAGTTAAAGGTTGTTTAGTGTTATAGTCATTTCTTTTCTTCCTCAGAGTAGTCCCTAGGTGAAATGCCTTGGAGACACCATAACAGTGCCACATTCAGGCCAGAGATCTTCCTTGTTTGTCTGAGTAAAACTAGCCTCTGGTCTGCCCAGCATTTGTCTCACATAGCTCCTTCAAAAACTAGCAGGTAAACAGTTTATATTAAGAAATCTATCACTCAATGGCAAAATTTACTCAACTGGTTGGTTTTTCACAGAATTCTATCAGTGCTCTTTGCTGCTGTGTACAGTGGTGCTTGGACAATTTTCAGAGTGGGGTTGCTGTCAATATTACATCACTTAAGTCATAGGAATTATGAAAAATCAAAGTGTTTCCTAAAGCACAAGTATAGAAAATGAGCTACGCCCATTCAGCAGAAGAGTGGTAAGGATGTGGTAGGCGGTGCCTTTTGGAGCACATTGTTAGCAAATATTTTACTAAAGCGTAATCTGCTAGCAGGCTGTCACTTACAGACAGACGAGCAAACTGCACATATTTCAGTGAATTGGCCACACAATTCACAGTGGCTTGTAGTTTTGATAAAACTATAGCACACAACCCATTGTGTGAAAATTGGGTTTCAGCAAACATTTATCATTTGTGCATCATAAGATAAAGGTGGTCATTACAACCCTGGCGGTCGGTGTTAAAGCGGCGGTAAGACCGCCAATAGACCGGCGAAAAAAAAAATGAAATCACGACCGTGGCGGAAACCGCCAACAAAGACAGCCACTTTAACACTCTGACTGCCACGGCGGTAGCAACAAACAGCTCCGCGGTCACTGCCAACAGACAGGCGGAGGACAATGTACCGTCCACAGTATCATGAGAGGCCAATCCGCCACCTTTTCCGGGGTGGATTCACCACGAACAATAACACAGCAGAAACAGGACTTTGAAGGGAAAACGCTCACCTCAACACACCCCACGAGGAATCCGGATGCCATGGAACCCGAGCTCCAGATCCTGCCAGCCCTCATATTCTTGCTCCTCTACCAGGAGCACGAACGCCGGCGGGGAAGACCACGGTGAGTACTGCACCTACGACACAGGGGAGGGGGGAGGGAAAAAACAGTGACACACAAACGCAACACGCAACACCCCCACCCCCACCCTCACCCATGACAACACACACACTAATACAGTATGATACATTACAGTTACACCCCTAGCCCCCCTGGAAGAATGCAAGGACAAAAGGAAATGAGTGTAACCCTTGTAATATATTAAAATCCAGTATGCAAAAATATATATACACTATAAACAAATATATACACCAAGAATAGTAGTCCAGGTAGTGCTCCATTGAAGTCCGTGGAACACTGGGCCCACACGGCATGGGCGAGGCCCACACTCAATCCCCGAACATGACGGAGACAACACTGCAGGGGCATAGGATAGCAATAAAACAGGCACCTCAGGGGGAAGGGAAATGGGGGGCACCTCAGCCGGTTGAGTGCACAACGCCAAATCCACGAGGGGCCCACATTCCCACTGTTCAATCTTGGGGAGTGCAAAGCCACAGTCTCTCAAGTCTCTAAAGTGGGTGGTTTGCCCACTGTTCAATCCTGGGGAGTGCAAAGCCACAGTCTCTCAAGTCTCTACAGTGGGTGGTTTGCCCACTGTTCAATCCTGGGGAGTGCAAAGCCACAGTCTCTCAAGTCTCTCCAGTGGGTGGGTTGCCCACTGCTTTATCCTGGGGAGTGCAAAGCCACAGTCTCTCAAGTCTCTCTAGTGGGTGGGTTGCCCACTGCTTTATCCTGGGGAGTGCAAAGCCACAGTCTCTCAAGTCTCTACAGTGGGTGGGTTGCCCACTGCTTCATCCTGGGGAGTGCAAAGCGCGGTCTCTCAGGTGGATGCCTTTCTCCACTGGTTCTGGAGGGGGCCTTGTGCCAAGAGTGCTTCATCCTGCCAAGGACAGAGGTAGTGGATGCATCTCTCCACTGGTTCTTGAGGGGGCCTTCTGCCCAGAGTGCTTCTTCCTGCCAAGGACAGAGGTAGTGTATGGATCTCTCTACTGGTTCTGGAGGGGCCCTTGTGCCCAGAGTGCTTCATCCTGCCAAGGACAAAGGTAGTGGATGGATCTCTCCACTGGTTCTGGAGGGGGCCTTGTGCCCAGAGTGCTTCACCCTGCTTGTGATGGACTCAGTAGCGTCAGTGCCCTTGGCGCTCTGTGGCCAGCAGTGCTTGTTGAGGCGGTATCCTTGGCAGCAGTGCTTGTGGCGGCGGTGCCCTGTTCAGCGGTGCTTGTGGTGGCAGTGTCCTGTTCAGCGGTGCTTGTGGCGGCGGTATCCTGTTCAGCGGTGTTTGTGGCGGCGGTGTCCTGTTCAGCGGTGCTTGTGGCGGCGGGGTCCTTGGCAGTGACTCAGCTGCTGGCGGTCCTGTCTGGCCCAGCGGGGCTGGTGCTGGCGGTCCTGTCTGGCCCAGCGGGGCTGATCCTGGTGGTCCAGGATGATGGCGGTGGCCTCCTGTGCACCAGGACTGGTGTTGGTGGCCTCCTGTGCAGCGGGGATGATAGCGGTGGCCTCCTGGGCAGCAGGGCTGGTGCTGGCGGTGGCCTCCTGGGCAGCTGGGCTGGTGCTGGCGGTGGCCTCCTGGGCAGCGGGGATAATGGGGGTGGCCTCCTGGGCAGCAGGGCTGGTGGAGGTGGCCTCCTGTGCAGCGGGGATGATAGCGGTGGCCTCCTGGGCAGCAGGGCTGGTGCTGGCGGTGGCCTCCTGGGCAGCTGGGCTGGTGCTGGCGGTGGCCTCCTGGGCAGCGGGGATGATGGGGGTGGCCTCCTGGGCAGCAGGGCTGGTGGAGGTGGCCTCCTGGTCAGCGGGGATGATGGCGGTCTTCTCCGCCGTGCTGCTCCTCCCAGACTTGCTGACTTTTTCGTGGCTCTTCCCCACCTTGGAAGGTGTCGCAGCTGACTCCACATTCCCACCTGTACCCCTGGGAGCGGCTTTGGTGGCTGGAGTCTTCCCCCTCTCCCACCGGGCACTGGCCAACTTTTGATGCTTGACAGGTGGGGGACTGTCCGTGCTGTGGCTCCGTGGCACACTGGCTGCCCTGGTGGCCGGTGCACTCCTGATTCCAGTGACTACAGGCACCACTGGTCCCGGAGATGTTGTGGCTGAGGTGCTAGGTTGGGACCTGGAGAGTCGGGCCCTAGGAGACGGACAGGGTGGGGGAGGTGAGGGAAAGAGGTCAAGGTAGGACAGGAAAAGTTTCTTGGGAACACTGGGACGGGTAGCTGGAGGGGGTTTGGGAGTGGAGGAAGAGGTTGTTTGTTTGGTGACTTTGGGTGAAGGTGCATGCTCTGGAGGCTGTCGTGAGGTGGATGGCTGTTGGGTGGGTGTGTGCCTGCATTTGTGTATCTTGGGAGGTGGCATCACAGACACACTGGGAGAGGACACAGGGGATGTGTGAATGGCAGTGGGGGTGGTGACTGCACGTGAGCAGGGTGTGCTGGTATGTGGGCTGGTCATGGAAGTAGTGGCTGTAGATGTAGTGCATGCAGGTGTGAGTGTAGACGAGACTGGGAGGGAGGAGGGAGATGAGGAGGAGGGGGACACAGTGGAGGCAGTGGATGTTGGTGTGTCTGCATGTGTGTGATGCTTGCGTACGTGCCTGTGGGATGTGTGGTGCTTATCTTTGGCAGAGCTTCCCTTGTGTGTTGACGTGTGTGCATGCTGGTCTGATGGTGTGCTTGGGATAGGCTGAGGTAGAGGGGATTGGGTCTGGGTGGAGGAAGTTGGAGGGGGAGGCTGGAGACAGGGACAATGCTGCCATCAGTGCTGAGGCCAGAGTTTGAAAAGCTCGCTG
This sequence comes from Pleurodeles waltl, assembly GCF_031143425.1. Taxonomy (NCBI): domain Eukaryota; kingdom Metazoa; phylum Chordata; class Amphibia; order Caudata; family Salamandridae; genus Pleurodeles; species Pleurodeles waltl. The sequence continues at coordinate 1,167,721,319 of NC_090447.1, read as the reverse complement.
AAGGGCCGCCTGACCAGAATGAATGCCCTCCAGGAATGCATTTGTTTGTTGCAATTGCCTTTCTATACCCTGGATGGCATTCAAAATGGTAGACTGCCCAATAGTGAGGGACCTGAGGAGGTCAATGTGATTGCCTCCTCACTGAGGGCAGCAGGGGTGACTGGGGCAGAGGCTGAGGTGCCTGGGGCGAAGGTGATGCCCACCCTCCTGGGTGAGTGGGCACGGGGCAAAGGCTGAGGGGCTGCTGGGAGGGCGGTGCTGGTAGGGGGGGTGGCGGCTGTAACTGTAGATGCGTGGGGGACAGATGTTGCTGCCACCACAAGGGAGCTCCCATCAGAGGACGAGTCCGTATCACTTGTGTCAGCTCCTGTCCCCGCTGTGGAGCTCCCCTCGCCCTCCGTCCCACTGGTGAACTCTGAGTCCGTTGTCTCGCTCTCCAGGGCCATGTTGGATGCAGCTCCCTCCTGTTCCTTTGCCACTGCTCCTCCGCCTGATGATGCTAATGCACACAAGAACAGGGAGATCACAAAAAGGGGGGGGGGACAGAAGAAAGACATGTTGAGTGCATGCATTACCGCTACCGTTGGCAGACACGACAGACACAGAAGCCCCCTGCACTACGCCACGCACTTGGGGTCCACTCTTCAATCCCTGGGACATGCCCTACAAGGCTATGGCCGACATCTGCACACATGGATGACACAGGAGCCTGACTAGGTGTACTTGGCACTGTACACAGCTGGGGTGGGGTTCCACAGGGTCTGCCAGAACAAGGGGACCTAATTAGCACACTCGCCCTGGCCTAGGGAAACCCACAGCCCACCTCCCCCACCCAGACACCTTTACTGCACGCAAAATCAGCAGAATGAGAGTGTACTCGCCCCCTTGAGGCTGCTGTGATGCCCTCAAGCGCACATCCAACTCGCCACCAAACGCCACCGCCAGGATCCTGAACATCAGGGGGGTCATGGTGCGACGGGCACCCCTTCCACGTTGGGAGGCCATCCCCAGCTGGGCCTCCACCGTCTTCTTGCTCCAGCGGCGAATGTCCTCCCATCTCTTACGGCAGTGGGTGCTCCATCTGTGGTAGACCCCCAGGGTCAGGACGTCCTTGGCGATGGCACACCAAATATCCTTTTTCTGGTGGGCGCTGACCTACATGAATTGTACAGGGGAAAAAGAAAAGTTATTACCAACTGCACCGTCACAGTCATTGGCCCTCATCCCTACCCTTGCCATGTGGCACATGCACTCACCGTCATTTCATGCATGCCTCAATCTCCCCCCCCCATCTTTCATCCACCCCACTCCACACAGGCATAGCCCATACAGTATGACCCCAGTGTACTTACCTGTTTGTCTGGAGGACCGTAGAGTAGCGTGTACTGGGGGAGGACCCCATCCATGAGTTTCTCCAATTCCTCCGATGTGAAGGCAGGGGCCTTTTCCCGAGACGCACAAGCCATTGTCTCTTCCAGACCGAGGTCACAGCAGCACTTGCAGTGTAGGTCCTCTCCTGTCGAAGATCAGGTATTGAGTGATTGAACAGATAGTAAATGGCGGTCACGTCCACGGCGGTGCGTACTGTCACCGCCGGCGTACATCGTCATTGGCTCCTGGGACCCATAGGGTCCAATGTTAACCAATGCAGAATTGCACCGCGACGGTGTACAACGCCAGTGCAGTTACCTCACATCCCATTGTCCCACTTTACAGGTCAGGCAGCCGCCATTTCAGGGCCCCAAATGGCTTAAATTTTAACTGCGTCACACATACCTAGGCCTTGCCTCAACACTCATACAGGCCAACTTTCGGATTATGATTCGTGTTCTTTGTAAGCTGTGAGTACGTACCTCTGAGTTGGTTGACTCTGTGCTCGCTGTTGTCCTTCATAGACACCGTCTGCTGGGACATGTGAGGAGATGGCGGCATCCTCCGGTGTACAGAGCGCTGGTGGACCTGTCGACAATGGAGGAAAGACATGTGATCATCACCTACAGGCTTGATCGTGCCACAATCGTGGAACTGTGTGCACAGCTGGAGCCAGACCTGAAGTCAGCTATCCGCCATCCCACAGGAATCCCCTCTCAAGTGCAGGTGCTGTCAGTACTCCATTTCCTTGCAAGTGGGTCATTTCAAACAGTGGCCACAGCATCAGGGATGTCCCAGCCTATGTTTTCCAAAGTGTTGTCCAGAGTGTTGTCTGCCCTGCTGAAACACATGCGCAGCTACATCGTTTTCCCTCAGGTGGAGGATTTGCCTACAGTGAAAGGTGACTTCTATGCCCTGGGACATATCCCCAACATCATAGGTGCCATTGATGGGACACATGTGGCTTTGGTACCCCTGCAGGAGTGAACAGGTGCACAGAAACAGGAAGAGTTATCATTCCATGAATGTGCAGATAGTGTGTTTGGCAGACCAGTACATCTTCCATGTTAATGCCAAATTCCCTGGCTCAGTGCATGACACTTACATCCTGCGGAATAGCAGCATCCCTTATGTGATGGGGCAACTCCAGAGGCACCGTGTGTGGCTATTAGGTGAGCACCTGGAAGCAAGTTAGTGGGAATGATTGTCTGGGTCTGGGGATATCCCTACAGGTTAGTGTGTGTCTAACAGTTATCCCTCGCCATTTGCAGGTGACTGGTTCCCCAACCTGTCATGGCTACTGTCCCCAGTGAGGAATCCCAGGACAAGGGCAGAGGAACGCTACAATGAGGCCCATGGGTGAACTCGGCGGATTATAGAGCGGACCTTCGGCCTCCTGAAGGCCAGGTTCAGGTGCCTCCATATGGCAGGTGGATCCCTATTCTACTCACCAAAGAAGGTGTGTCAGATCATCGTGGCCTGCTGTATGCTTCACAACTTAGCTTTGCGACGACAGGTGCCTTTTCTGCAGGAGGATGGTCCAGATGGCTGTGTTGTGGCAGCTGTGGAGCCTATGGACAGGGAAGACGAGGAAGTAGAAGAAGAGGACATCGACAACAGGAACTCAGTGATCCTGCAATATTTCCAGTGAGACACAGGTAAGAATACAAACCTGCCTACTACATGTACTTTAACACTACTACCTCTCTACTGCCTGTTGTTTTCACCCAGTGTATGGTCACTGAGTTGTCACTTTCCCTTACGATTTCACAGATGTGGGTCCCACTGTGTGACATCTGCTTTGTTTCCTCATGGACTAGAGCTGTGTGACATAGGTATGTTAACATTACATTTTGACAAGAGCATTTTGACACTGTAATTGCTAATACACTATTTCAAAATCACAGACTGACTCCAGATTGTTTTGTGCTTCAAGGGTGTTTATTTAAGTGCTCAATATTGGAGGGGGTTGTAAAATGGTGAGGGGTGATGGTGGAGGAATGTCCATGGCAGAGTCCAGTCTATTAGTCTCACAGGTACATTGCCCAAATGGGCATAGGAAGTGGAGCTGGGGCAGTTTGAGGATGGACAGGGTGTCAAAGTAGGACAGAAGGATGACATTCAGGGTGGTCTCATTTCTTGGCGGGGGTCTTGGCATCATTCTCTGTCTTTGTCCTGGATCTCAGGGACCATTTGCGGGGTGGTTCTCCCTCTGCAGGGGGTGGGGTGCTGGTGTGGTGGTCCTGTGGCGGTGCCTACTGTCCACTAGCGCCGGCGGAGGTGGTGGGCAGTTAATCATCCAGGCTTGTGTCAGGGGCCCCTTGTTGTGCCACAGTGTCCCTCCTGGTGTTGAGGACTTCCTTCAGCACCCCTACGATGGTGCCCAGGGTGGAATTGATGGATCTGAGTTCCTCCCTGAAGCCCAAATACTGTTCCTCCTGCAGGCGCTGGGTCTCCTGAAACTTGGCCAGTAACGTTGCCATCTTCTCCTGGGAGTGGTGGTAGGCTCCCATGATGTTGGAGAGGGCCTCGTGGAGAGTGGGTTCCCTTGGCCTGTCCTCCCCTTGTCGCACAGCAGCCCTCCCAGTTCCCCTGTGTTCCTGAGCCTCCGTCCCCTGGACCGTGTGCCCACTACCACTGCCCCCAGGTCCCTGTTGTTGTTAGGTGGTGGGTTAGCCTGGGTTCCCTGTAGTGGTGGACACACTGCTGCTTGACGTGTCTGACGTGTCCTGGGGACAGAGGTATGGGCCCGCTGGGTGGATGCTGTGCTGGTGTTTCCAGAGGGGGGAAGCTCTGTGATGGCCTGTGACTGTGTCAGGGGAACCGATTGTCCAGAGGTCTCCGATGTGCAGGGCTGGTCATCTAGATCCAGTTCGACAGAGCTGGTGTCATCACTATGGGCCTCTTCCGTTGGTGGTGTGGACATGTGTGGACCCTCCTGTCCGGTGACGTTGGGTAGGGGTCCTGCAGGGGTATAAAAGGATGTTTATTACATCTGTGTGTGCCATGGTGTGCAATGGGTGGGTGACCTTGTACCCCAGTGCTTGCCTTCCTGTGTGGGACCTTGTGTGATGGTGGTTTAGGGGGGTGTATGGGTATGTGCAGTGGCCATGCTTTGGTGATGGGTGTCCATGCTTTGTTGTTGCATGCAGGGCTTGGTGTTAGGATGTGTGGTTTGTGATGTTGGGACATTTGTGAGGAGTTGGAGTGATGGGGTGAGGGTGGGGGTATGTGATAGCATGCAAGTAGGGTGGGGGATGTAATAGTTAAGATTTGACTTACCAGAGTCCATTCCTCCAACTACTCCTGCGAGGCCCTCAGGATGCAGAATTGCCAAGACTTGCTCCTCCCATGTTGTTAGTTGTGGGGGAGGAGGTGGGGGTCCGCCGCCAGCCTGCTGAACCGCAAGGTGGTGTCTTGAGACCATGAAACGCACCTTCCCCCGTAGGTCGTTCCACCTCTTCCTGATGTCATCCCTATTTCTTGGGTGCTATCCAACTGCGTTGATCCTCTCCACTATTCTTCGCCATATCTCCATCTTCCTAGCTATGGAGGTGTGCTGCACCTGTGATCCGAATAGCTGGCTCTACCCAGACGATTTCCTCCACCATGACCCTGAGCTCCTCCTCAGAGAACCTGGGGTGTCTTTGCCGTGCCCTAGGGTGGTGTGGGTGATGTGTGAGGTGGTGTGTGTAGTGATAAGTGGGGTGATATTTAGTGGTGTGTTGTGTGAGGTGCGTGGAAGTTATGTGTGTGATGGTATTGTGTGCCTGTGGATGCTTGGTAGTTGTTTGTGGTGTCTCTCTCTGGCCTTCTCTCGGTAATTTTGCCGTAGGGGTGTGTGGGTGATGTGTGTGTGTGTGTTTTATATTGAAATGGGTGTGTGGGAGTGGGAGTGGTGTGTGTATGTGTATCAGGTATGTGTATTTTGAATTGTCCAATGTGGCTGTGTTTTGTAAAAGTGTGTGGATTTTGAGCGCGGCGGTGTGTACCGCCAATGGAATACCGCGGTTGAAAGACCGCCGCGTGGATTCGTGTGTCGTGATAGTGTGGGCGTATTTCTATTGGCGTAACGGTGGAGGTTTTGTTTTTGCCAGTTTATCACTGACCTTTGGTGTGGCGGACTTGTGTAGTCTATAATTTTAGCGGATTCCGAGCTGTGGGTCATAATAGCTATGGCGGATTTCCGCGGCCGCGGCGGTGTGTTGGCAGTCTTCTGCACGGCAGTAATCGGCTTTTACTGCCAATGTTGTAATGAGGGCCAAAGTGTCTTGATTTGTTTTGATCCTATTAAACTCTTTGTTTCAAACACACTTTAAAATTACTAACAAATGTGCTTCTTTTGAGCTTTTCTAACTGCTGATATATTTTGAAATATTCATATAATTCATTTACAAGTGTTTACATTTTGTTGTGGTATCCTGCAGCCTTTTCTTTCACTTTCAGTACCCCAGCAAGCTTGTTAAACACTTCACTTTAGAAAATCCTCTAACTTTGCAGCCAGAGAAAAAGAAGTAAACAGAAACCACCAGGTTAAAAGAAACTAAACAGCAATTTGTCAGAAGACATAGCGTGACATTTGACCTCTGTCTGTGACACACAGCAAATGTTAAAAAGTAAGAACAAAATTAAAGGCATCTTTATTGTTCATTTGTCTTCTAAACTCCAGCATGGTTATTTTGTGGGTGCTGCTGCACACCCTGCACCCCTACTCTAGTGCCTGGGGCTGCGTTCTGTCATAGCTGCTTTCCATCTTCTGTAAAAAATCAACTTCTCCACACACTATGAGGTTTGCATCACAGTTGCGAAACTGAAATGTATTTTAAATGTCACAGTCCGTTGCCATTCATACAAAGAATTCCAAATATAGGGCCTTATTATGAGTCTGGGGGTCTAAGGACCGCCAGATTCGTGGTGGTGGTCAGACAGCCGCACTCGAGGCAGTCGGTCTGCCACATTATGACCCTGGCGGTCAGACCACTGGGGGACCACCCTCCCTACCAGGTACATGGATCCCGATGGGCTGACGGTGGTCTTATTTGTGCTCAGCCATGGCAGTGCTGAGGTCTGCACTGCCATGCTGAGCATGAGTCCCCTTTCCGCCAGCCTTTCCATGGTGGTTCAAGCACCATGGAAAGGCATACAGAATGGCTGTGCAAGGGGGTCCCCTGCCCAGCACCCTCAGAATGCTCACGGTGCAGATAGTGCGCATTCTGAGGGTTTTGTTGTGCTACGGTATTAGCCTTGGCTCCCTAAAGGGAGCTGAGGCTAATACTGTAGCATTGTTCCCACCGGGCTGACCAGAGGTTTCATCGTAATACGATGTTCCCACCAGAGAGCCCGTGGGAAGATCATAATATGACAGGGGGTGAGGCAGCAATGTTCACGGCTGCATTATCCCTGCAAGTTTGGCAGTCGGCTCGTCCAACCACCATACCCATAATGAGCCTCATAGTCATCATTGGGAAATTAACTTTAGGAAATTTGAGAATGTTTCTGAAAGAAACCACTCCTTTACTCAGTCTCCTAAATTGTCATTACTGTCCAGCTGAGTAACTGTCTAGTGTATTTTTTCACATTAAGGGAGAAAGGAGGAGGAAGCAAGGAGGGTAATTCCAGGAATTGTTTTATGGTGCCAGCACATATCCAATAGGGGTGTCATGCTTCATCATAGGGCTGCTTCTCGTAGGATCAGTGATGCAATGTCCCATGGAACCCTCGAAGGGTCACTTTAGCGGAGGTTGTTTTTTGTTTATGCCACATGATGAGCAATGTAAGTGTGAGGGTATTCAAAGTTGGTGGGGTGGTGCAATATTGTATGTACACATGAGGGGAGAATAAAACTGTCTAAGAAATGCCAAACACGTCCTTTAATATAGTGGCTGTTTTGATAGGATTAAAAAAATGAAGTGGTTTGGTCACTTGTGACCCAATGTGTGACATCTACACAGACCTGATTGTGTGCTATTTACATAATGCATGGCTGTTTTTCCTATCTTGTTGATGTGTGTTCTGTCACTGTTCCCAATTATCTACACTTTTGGTGACTGATATTGCTCTTATCCACAACTTGTGCACATCTACTGTTGGAGACAGTACAATACCATGTATTGGAAGAGCAATCCAAATAATGCAATGAACCAGTGGCATTTTATTTACTGGCTCAACACGTGTTATTTCTTCTCTCTTACTCATTTTTCCGAAGTTGGACTATCATTTCTCCCTTATAAACATCAGGTATTATCGCTTAGGGGAATACCTCGACCATACTTGAATGTTTAGGTGTGGGGTAGTTTTGAACAACACCATTGTTTAGGTCCTGAAGAAGTGCTGTGGATCCTTTTTTGCCATTAGGTAGTGAATCATGTCGGCCTGATCTCGGTTACACCTTGTTTTGCTGCTTGGGTACATTATATCCCCATAGTAGCCACTATTACGTGTGATTGAGGGATCTTACGCCCCATAGGTCAAAGTCAGAGGTTAGCGTGCACCTACTAACTCTAAAATCATGATGATTGTAGTCAAAACTTACAGTATTATGCAAAAATACTGGAAAAATGCAAAGAAGACAAGGCTCTGTGATAAAGAGTCGTATTCACATAGTCACTGCATGGAGTCATCGACTGACCTGCCCTCTTCTGTTCTCCGGGATCGAGATCGAGCAGAGGGGGTGGTCTTTATAACTACAGTAGATTGCCAGATCAGGCTCAGGTATGGGGACAGTGAGTATGCAGCAGACAAACAGGTATGTAAGCTGGGGCTGTGAGGTGGAGTCAGGCATACGTAACCGGCCTGACTCATGGCGCACATCCCTCGGTGGTAGCCATCTTATAGTGGTGCTGTTGCTGCTAAGGATGAGTGAACTTGGACAAGGTATAAGAAGCTCAAAGCCATTTATATAAAATAGTGAATATGAGAAGGAATGGAGGTGAAGTTGCAGGCAGAAGGCCCGTTCCTAAGGCAAAAAGATGCATGGGTACACATATGTGGTTTCAATATTTGTCATAACTCAAAACACCCAGGACAGAAACAGCACCCTCCTTATTGGGTTTGGAGCCTAGGTACTGTACCTTCATTGTCTCCCCTTCTTATTTGTATCCTACATTTAGTGTATTTTTATACCATCTGTGAAAAGAAGGTTAGCCTACAGATTATGTTTTCTGATTTTGTAAATTGCAATTTAATTTGCTTTGTAATGTACATGGTGTTGTAAGGATTATATTTCAAGTGCAGATACCCCTTTTTAATTTCAGTGTGAAGAAGCGTTATCGAACATCTAACAAGTGATGAGTTGCAATCTCATTAAATGCGGCATGTGCTTTTATTCTGTAAAGGTATAATGATTATCTTTGATAAGCAAGCTCAATCAAAAACGCATTCAGTGATAATTTATCAACTATTTAGCTTAGAAATTATTCCACCAATGTCATAAATCTTATGACTGTTTCCCTCTATTATTTTAATCACTTGCTTTTAGACTTCTTTCTCTCAGTGTTAGTTTCTGAAACAACAACAGGACAGGTTCCGTTTTAGCTATAGTTTTTTTTAGTTAGACTGTCCAGCTTTATTCCATATGAAGGCCTTGACTCCATCTTGACTAATGGAGGACACCATCTTCCCAATCTCAAACAATGACAGTCGCCTTTTTTCATGATTTATGCAGAATTATTGTCATGAATGGTACTGGATACATATGTTGTCTGACCTTACCTTTCTAAGAACTGTGAAAGCTCCAAGTGCTTTGATCAATGGCACAGGCACAACCAACAAGACACCATTTGTCTGAGTCAAATGCCTATCGTCCACCATGTCAAGGTTAATTAAAAACACATATTGACACATAGCAAAAATAGTGTAGTGTAAAATGACGTCCTCTCACCTTATATGCCCATAAGGAAGCATTAGTGATGCACATAATCTATGTCAGACATTCTTTAACTTATGTCAGAAATTCCAATCTCTGAAAAGATTTAAAATATATGGACAGTCACTTGGCCAATTAATTAGGACAGAATCTTCGCCCAGGTTGCAGATGCAGATCACAGATCGAGATGAGCACAGCACTAGATTCCATCTCCATCGAAAGAGCCTCAAGCAAGACTCCCCGAAACTCTGGAAAGAATTCCATTCTGCCTTCATGAACCATTGCAAAGATTATGTCCCCTTGTAGACACAATTCCTAGCTTTTGGCCTTGTGCTAAAATAGCTGACAAGCTATTCCAAACGGATAAAAAAAACAGTTATTCAGGTATGCACACCACATCCGAAACATAGACCTATTATTTATTCATCTGCTAGGACTAGCAGAACACTTACCAATAGCACATAGTAAGTGCTATAAATTGGATGTCACTATTTTTTCCCTCGTTTCACTATTATTGAAAAGGTTAGCTGTTTTTATTATCTTTGTGATGTTACCGCAATTATGTGCACTATATCCCAGCATTGGAAAATAACTATTTTCAAATGAATATGTTGAATACATATTATGTTTCAATTGATCTTGAGTGTGTAAATCATTAGTGAATGATTGTTTGGATTACCACTGCGTCCTGTTGGTGAATCAAAAGACTTGGCATCACCTCATTTATATATTGGGTGGGGTTCTGCGGTGCTACAGTAACCTGTCTTTCAGATTCAGGGATGGTGCATTGGACTAAGTTTACTCTTGTCTCCCATGGGTGTGAAAACAAACCTTGTAGACCTGAGTCAGAGACTCGGTTTATGGGGTATCACAGATATTGGATCTTGCCTAGGTACAATGCTGCTATGGTAAAAAGGGAGTTTAAAAGATCCAGGTTTTATGATGTTCTCCAAAGATTGCTTCAATAGGGTTTTCACCAACTGTCAGGAAGGATGAAAAATAGTGCGTTTCTGTACCTGTGAAAGGTACTAATGGCATTTTTATTGATTATTCTTGCTTTGCAATTGAGCAGTCTGGATTTTAGTGTGATACTGATGCACAGCAATGTAACCATGGTACCCTGAAGTAAGAGACATAAGGAAGTTAACAAATAGGATAGCAGCTGGTCTAAAAATGTGCATTACAAAGCGGCTATTATGTTTTTTAAATAGCAGAAGATCTGCTCAAGGGTTCTACAGATGTATGAGTAAATTTGATTAGAATATATTGAGAATTTTTAAATGATTTAAATACATTTTGCCAATTCATTATAGTTTTTAACTGTAGTTTGAGTGCAAAGATTGAAAAAAGGTGATAGAAGTACATTTCAAAATTCAATTTAACTTACAGACCAGTCCAATCATGAGTTAAAAAATGCATGTGGTATTTATCATGTGCTAAATACTGCATGTCTTTACCCCACCTGCGCTAGTTATCGCATGTGCTGCTACCCGCAAGTGATATTTACCACATGTGAAAAATAACACATGGTAAACAACACCCAATTATAAGTATGAGAAGTCATTGCAAATCACTGGTAAATACCACCTTAAAATACCTCCAGTCAAAAGCAAGTGGTATAAATTCCTGAAAATGTAAGGAATAAGAGAAAAGTTGTATAACAATACAAAAAACTAGGGCCTGATTGCAAGGCTGTCAGACTTCAGACCACCAGCCTTGCAGTGACGGTCGGACTGTCGCACACCAGGCGGTCCGATTGCCACATTACGACCCTGGCAGTCGGACCGTCAGGGGACCGCGGACACTGCAGGGAACATGGTCCAGACGGGCTGACAATGGAAGGACTTGTGGTCAGCCCCGGTAGCACTGAACTCAGTGCCACTGTGCTGATCATGACTCCTGTTTCTGCCAACCTTTCCATGGCCTGGTAGGCTGGTAGAAACACAGTGCAGGGAGCCACTGAATGGCCTCGGCTCCCTTAAAGGACTGGCGGGAACGTCATGATGGCTGCCTCCTCCCCCCGGTTTTGGTGGTCAGGGTATTCGGACCGCCAAAGATGTAATGAGGCCTAAGACCCTGATTTGTGTTTGAATGAGTCTTTCTTCCTCTTTGGTTTGGATAACAGTCCACATACCAGTGCTTTGGATGGTAGGGGATATTTAAAGGTCAGTTAGGTAAAGTTTGAGCGGTTTTGCATTGACGGTATATGTCAGGGGCACCTTTTGAACCAGGTAAGCATACGGAGACCATGAGACTTTGCAGTTCGCACGACAAAGAGTATGTTCTGAGAGGATGTTGTTTCTGAGGGAAGATTTGGGTTTTCACATTGAGTTTATGTTTATGTTTATTTTGCTTTTCCTTTTTTGTATTTAGATTGTCCTTATCATGGGGTTGTAACAATGGACAGGTTATGAGGGATCTGTGTAGCCGACTAGTAAGAGTCTTGAATATACCTTTGTCTTCCAGTTAATTAGAGCCTTTTGGGTGTAGGGATTGTTCATTGTATGGCAATGTTCCACGTTGTATACTTTTTGCTATGTCTCTCTTTTTTTAACTTTATATGTATTTGAATTAGGTTAACCATATCATGTGAGAAATTAACAGATGAGATGGACTTTGTAGCGCCATATTGGGCGTTTGGATCGACTTTAATGTTAAGGTAATTGGATGATAATTGACAGGTGAGCGCAATGATTTTGGTGGATATTATCATGTGATGTAGATGTAGTTATCTACAACTCAGACAGGAGGATTTTAAATATGAGGTTGGATGCTTTTTGGATGGGAACAATAGGGGTATGCAGGATCTGAGAGCTTGTAGTTACTGAAGATAAAAGAAGGTGTTTTTCCTGCACTTACCCCCACTTAGATCTCAGTAGGATGACTAATTATAGTACAGAGGGTGAAGGTAGATTGAATCTTTCCAGAGCATCTTGCACATGAGATTGCTAGTGTTGCTGTATTTGAGATAATTTAAAGAGGAATAAATTATGCTGAAATTGTAGTAACATGTATCAAAATATTCAAAATATTTTATTTATGTATCTTTGGAGAAAAAGTTTTCCCTGGGTTTTTGATCTGGATTGGAATATGACCTGTCGCAAGAGGCAGATTATTACATGTTGTAGAGAGAATTAGTAGACAATGTCTGTATATACTGAGGAGTAATACATGTTAATTCCCCTCATCGTATATAGTTTTATATGTGTTATGCAGCCCTGAAGAAGAGACTCTGGGGCTCAATACGAGGCTGGAGGTCTTGAGACCGATAGCACCGCGGTGGCATCTTGACTGGTGCCGGTATGGAGGTCCAACCACCAAATTAAGAGTCTGGCGGTCCAGCTGCCAAATGAAGTGTTTGGTGGTTAGACCTCCAAAAGACCACTGTTTCCGTTGGGAACAATGTTCCCGATGGGCTGATGGTGGTCCAGGTCAGAATCAGACAGGGGCGGTGATTAACTCAGCGTTGCCCTGCTGATTACTACCCGGTTCTCCATTAGCTTTTTCATGGTGGATCCACTGCCATCTGCCATGAAGAACCTGGTAGAGAACAGGTGCAGGGGGCCGCTGGAGGGGGGGGGGAGCGGGGCTGCACTGCCCATGTTAATAATCTGAAACTTTAAACTTCAGAAAATGAGTGCCTGAATCAAAATACAAAATGTCAGCTGCATGTCTATGTATTTTTTTAAATTTACATTCTACTGTATGCTAAGAGCATTTCTGACAATTTATTTATGTAATGTCCAGGCCTCTGTCATCATATCTAGTCCTCTCTTGTGCTTAAAAGAATGCATTTTCTTCTCTCTGATTTTTTCTACAGTGCAGACTTCACAGCTTTTGCTACGTGTTCAAAATATGCCAAATTCACACAGTTAAGGATGGCAGAAATAAAATTGAAGCCATGAATTAGCCAACCACAATCATTTATTCTTCTGATAAGTCTGCCAGAACTCATGAGGCTTTGATAGTGAGAATAGATGCCACTCAAAAACATTTTTCAAATGATATGTCAACAACTACTGCATACTATACACAGTTTAATTCTATTGCACAAAATGCAGTGCTTTACAATATTAAAGCCTACATCGATACATTTTCCAGGTTTTCTATGAACTTGTGAACTAATGGTTTTATAATCATTTTGAGAGGAGGCCTGGGCGGAGTGCACAGAGTCGTGCTACACGGAACTCCGCAAAGTGGCCAAAAAATGTTGCTGTGCTATGCGGAGTTCTGCTAGTGGGTGGAGTTCTCTGTTGCACCCGTTCGTGTTGCGTTTGATGACAAACACAACACAAAATACGTACTCGCATTCAAAATTGCACGCAAATGACACCATGCGGTTCGCATGGGTGTGGCCATCTTATTTTTCACTCTGTTTATGGTGCTGGGCCTTCAAATTCAATCTGTTCTCATGCTTTGTAATTCTCCACCCCATACTTTAGCTACTCCTATTTTATCATTTATTGTAGTAGTGTGAATTTTTGTGTCTCATTATTTTTACAGTGTTTTTGTGACTTTTTGTATTTTTTTTTATTTTTCCCCTTATTTCTTCCTTCCTTTTCCTCCTGTTTTTTTTTCTCCTATCCTACCCACCCCGCACCATGGCTGAGCAGTGGGGCAAAAGCATCCACTTGTCGTGTGGGTGGTGCTGCTGTAAATGGGTGCAGCCTCAACAGATCTTCAGTAAGGAGGAGGAGAAGCACTGTTGTGCTATGTGCAGCACCACCTACCCTCCATGCTGGCAGCAGGTGGCTGGCCTGGAAGTGGTTACCTTCTTTGGGAGCATCAGTAGTGCTGGGCTGGGGTGCACCAGTTGGTCAGGGACACCACCCAGGTCCAGCGCACCACAGATTAGCTGAGGCACAGCTGGGCGAACATCATCGACTATGAGCAGGACCTGCTCGACCTGCTAGGTGTCGAGATCCGGGGGCTTCAAGCTATGATGTAGCACAGAGCTACGTATGTTTTGGGGGCAAATGGTGTAGTAGAAGACACATGGTATGGCATGGAGTACACAGTTATGTTTAGATTGGTCCAAGGTAATGTGTATCAGGAGGCATGGTTCATTTGCAGAAGGTGGGCATAGAGTGATGCTATAGAGGTCTCATGATATTCTATGTCATGCATGAGCAGCTCATCTAGTTCTATGTATTTCTTGCGTTCTCGTACAAGGGGACTATTTTCCCATCGTAGACTGGATAAGCTACCCCCACTTGTTATGGAGGAATCTGAGAATACTTTAGAAGGCAAAGAATTGCATTTTCAGGTTTTGAATTGTAGCAATGTATGTTGCAGGGCAGAAGGTTATCGGAGGACAAATGACATTTGAAATTGCCTTTGCTTTGTTTGGAGTGGAAGTAATAGACACATTTCTTTGGGTTTTAATACAGTTTCTTTTTTGGCTGATATTGTATCCAAATGGACGCAAGAAAATTTCCTGGCTGCAAAAATCCTTTTTTATCAGAAATAAACAATTGGAGAGGTTGTGTTTCAGGCACAGAAAAATGCATCATTTGTGTCGCTGCAATTTCCCATTGCCACGCTCAAAGACGATGAATGTAAATCACTTTACAGTTTCAAGTAGAGTACTACTATTAATAGCATTTAAAACATATACACAAAGTCTGATGAAGACAAGTACACTTTGGACTGGATCAACTTTTTTTGTTTAAATTCAGTCAAATGCCCAGTCAACGATCAAAGGGTTTTGGTGTATACATATTTCACATAGCCACATAAAAGTGTTCCCTATGCACGAGGAAGCATTCCCATAGTTAGAAGCACAGTATAGAAATTTATCGATGTGAAATAATAAAGGAAATGTGTAGCCAATGCCTTACACTCCTGCAGGTGACTGTAGTTCTAGTTGTGATTTTTGTGCAGTGGTCGGTTTATTTTTCTTGCAAAGTATACTTGTTTCTATTTATATTATTAACATTGTTTTTGCTTTCTTAGTTTTAACTGAATTGAATCTTCCTCTCATTATTCTTTTACAATACCAAGGATTAAAAAGCAAGTTTGTTTCACCAAATCTTTTGTTGAGCATCCCACACACATTTTCACATTGGCTCATCTTTATATTTTTTCATACACACAAAGGATCCTTTGCCATCCATTAGCCGCTGTAAATGGATGTCATAAAGATAAGGCTCACTGAACAGTCTTGAAATTGACACCCTACTTGTGTCAGGTAATACAACGACATACACATAGGGGGTCATTATGACCCTGTCGGTATTATGACCGCCAGGGCCAAAACGACGGGAGCACCGCCAACAGGCCACCACTTTAGCCCCAGCGGTGCTAATCCGCCAGGGCAGCGCTGCAAGCAGCGCTGCCCTGGGGATTATGACTCCCCTACCGCCAGCCTGTTTCTGGCGGTTTGCACCGCCAGGAAGAGGCTGGCGATAAGGGGACTCAGGGGACCCCTGGGGGCCCCTGCACTGCCCATGCACTTTGCATGGGCAGTGCAGGGGCCCCCAGGCAGAGCCCCATCGCGCATTTCATTGCCCGAATTTCAGGCAGTGAAATGCGTGACGGGTGCTACTGCACCCGCTGCACATCAGCATTGCCGCTGGCTCAATTACGAGCCGGCGGCAATGTTGATGTGACATTTCTGTTACCGTCCGCTGGCCCAGCGGAAATGTCAAAATAGGGAGCCAGCCATACCGCCAGCAATGGCGGTATTCTGGCGCACGCAATCTCGAGGTTGTAATGACCCCCATAGACTGTTATGACAAATACCAAATACCTGCCTGCAAAATTGTGCTGGTTATGGTTCTTTCATCACAGCCACCAATGAAAACAACATAGAACGGACAGCTAAATACTACTTTTCATCCATAAACCTCACAAGATTTACTTTTAAATCAAAATCATGCATAAAAGAAGGAGATTAATCCAGTAGAATTTACAATCCACTGGCAGTTCTGGCACTGGGTACTGCACTATCCGCATATAAGAGAGGTGAAATGGGAACATTTTGTTTAAATTCAGCGGAATCCCCAGTCACTGACCAGGGTGTTTTGTTGTTCACAGATTGGATATAAGAGAGTTGGAATGGTCTGTTTCCCAATGTGTGGCATGACTTTTCTTTTGTGGGAGAGGTAACTGTTAAACCATTGATATAAAAGGAATAAAAAGGGATCAAAGTGCAGCCCTGCTGTAACCCAGATTGGAACTAATTAAGAAAGAACACTCACCATTTGGGCCATAGTGCACCTTAGGAGAATAGTCTCAATGTAGACATCTGAGTAGAGAATCAAGGGCCAGATGTAGCAAAGTTTTGCGAGTCGCAAATGGCCCGAATCGCTATTTGCGACTGTGCAAAATCCGAAATGGGATGCAAAAACCCAATTTCCGACTTGCAAAAAGCGATGTGAGCCGTTTGCGACTCACAAAATTTGCGACCCCATTTTGTGACCCGCAAATAGCAAGTCGCAATTTGCGAGTCGCAAACCATATGCAATTGCAACTCGCAAATTGCGGCTAGTCGCAAAAAGCCCAGTTTGCACTTGCAATTTACCACTAACTCAGAGCAGGTGGTAACCAGTACCAAAGTATAAAAGGAGACCCAGAAGCCATCTGGGTTACTCAAGATGGCGGAGATATACCTGATAGCAGTGAGGAGGAGAGTCCACGCCGCGCAGCAGAGGAGGAGGAGGGGCCACAGACAGGAGAAGATTTATAGAACAAGGCAGACTCTTTTTCAGCAAACTGTGATCTATGACAAATATCGCCTTAGCAGCGCTGCCAATCTAGAATTAATTGATTTACTTAAACCACAGCTAGAACACCAGACTCTGCGTGGCTGCGCCATCCCTACGCATGTGCAAGTGCTATGCTCACTTCACCACTTGGCCTCAGGGAGCTATCAGGGGGTCATTGCTGTGGCAGGTGGGGTATCTCAAAGTGCAGTGTCAAGGTTCCTCAGGGCCTTCCTAGATGCCTTACTCACACACGTGTCTCACTTCATATACCTACCAAGGAATGAGGCAGAAATAAACAGCACCAAGCTGGACTTTTACCGCATTGCCAACTTTCCCCATGTCATTGGATGTGTAGATGGGACACATATTCAAATATGCCCCCCTGCAAACCTGGAACATCTTTTCCGCAACAGAAAGTGTACCCACTCACTCAATATTCAGGTTGTTTGTGACGCCCATTATGTCATCACTGACATTGTAGCTAAGTTTCCAGGCAGTACCCATGACTCCTACATTTTTAGGCATAGTGGGATACATCAACGCCTGGAACGTGGGGAGTTTGGAGACGGATACCTCCTAGGTAGAGCTACATACACCTTGCAGACATACACACAGGTCACTGTGCACACCAACCAGGACTTTCTAACAATGTACTTTTTGTGCCCAACAGGTGACAGTGCATATGCTCTAAGGCCATGGATTATGACTCTGTTTTTAACACCCAGCAATGAATGTGAGAGGCGATACAACAATGCACATAAGAGGACCAGGAATCTGATAGAGCGTACCTTTGGACTCCTGAAAGCAAGATTCAGATGCCTCCACCGCAGTGGAGGTGCCCTCCAGTATACCCCCATTACAGCATTCAAAATTGTGGTCACATGCGCCATCCTCCACAACATAGCCACCCGATGTGGGCTACCTCTCACCCCTGCAGACCCAGATCCTGATGATGAAGAGCAAGAGCAACCACATCGCCATCATGGGGATCGGAGTATAGCTAATCAAGGCAGACTGAGACGGGAACACATCGCAACACAATACTTTGGAAGGTACGTGTCAACTCCAACCATACTCACCTATTGACCAAAAACACCATTTGTTAAGTGGAACAAAAAAACTATTTAATTAGTGCAGAAATAGAACTATATACAAGTAATGACTGTTCATGGGCATGTAAATGCCAACCAATCATGGGGCACATTGATGTCATGTGCCACATCAACAGGGCCAGGGTAATGTCTATGTCCTTCTGCGGCTCCTGCCAGCCTGGCTGGTCCCTGGTGGTTCTGCTGTGCTTTGCCTGGTACTCCGGAGCACCCTAGTATCAGTGGCAGAGACACTGCTCACTGTAGAGCCCTCCTCGCTGTCCTGGGGTGTTTCCCCTGTGCCCCTGGACAGATGCCGTGCCTCCATTAAGTCTATGGCGTGTGTGAGACGTCCCAGGCCCCTAGCCACATCTCCAGCAAAATGGCCCATTTCGACCTGGAGGCCAACTGTCCTCCTCGACAGGCCTGTGGTGTTCATAGCCAGCCTGTTGATGGATGTGGCCATCCTATCTAGTCTTTGCAGGAGCTGACGGTCCCTGCGCCGCCCACCCTCGGCCTGGGCCAGTAGTCCTGCCGCCAGATCCCTCATGGCCAGGGCAAGGTCCCCAGTGTTTGTGGCTATCATGTCGATTCTGGAGTTAAGTTGCTGCATGCTGGCCTCGTTATTGCGGACAAAGCGGTGCAGCACACCACTAATCCTCCCTAATATGTTATTTTGTAGGCGCTGACCACGCAGCAGCTGTGCCTCACTGTTGCTGGGAGGTTGATGGCCGGACGCAGACTGCAGCCCTGATCTCCTGGACCTGCGTCGCCTGCGCAGCAGTGGCTGCCCTGTGTGTTCCACTGTCTCACTCCTGCCTGCTGCTGGCGCAGCCTCTTGGGACACAGTTGCAGCAGGTGTGGATATTGCAGGGATGATTTTGGCCGTGCAGGTGGGAGTGCTGGCGGGTCCTGAGCTGTCCTCATGGGGCTGGCTGCTGTGAGTTGTGGTGGTGTCTTGTGGGAGACCTGTGGGACATGGGGAACAGACTGTCAGTGTCTACTATCTGTTGCACACTTCCTAATAAACATTTGCCTATGTACTGGCTACTTGACTACATTTCCCATAATGCATCATTCTGGTGTTTGCTACCCTGAAATGGAGCTATCTTGGTTGAGCATGCCCCTGTGTACATGGTGGGTGGGGGTATGGCATTGATAGGGGTACAGGCATGTCACATGGTACTCACTGGTTGATGTGGTGGGCTCTGAGGTGTCCAGGTCCCCAAATCCTGATACTGCCTCCTGCTCCAGGGTTTCCTCCACCCTTTCTTCCAGGGGTGTGGGTGGTGGTACTGACAATGGTCCCCCTCCTGTGCCTCTCATCTCCCGGAGCCTTTCAGCCACCCTCTCCTTGGTCCGGGAGCGGAGGTCAAACCACCTTTTTTTTATTTCATCAACACTCCTGTGGCTCACCCCCAGGGAGTTGATTTTTTCCTGGATGTCCTGCCACAGCTGTCTTTTGGTGGCTTCTGACACATTGAGGGCTGCCTTCCCAAATAATTTGTCATAGTGCTGACAGCATTCATCTGTCAGCACCTCCAGCTCCTTCTCTGAGAACTTCAGTTTTCTCTTCCTTGGAGTTCCTTCCATTGCAGCTGCTGTTTCTCCTGTGTGCAGTTCAGCAGTTAAAAAAGGGTGTGGTCCTCCCTTCTCCCAGGTGTATTTGTAAACTTCCTGGCTGTGATGTCATCATCATGCACCAGGAAGTGTTTCCAGAGTGTTCTGGAGTGGTTTCTGGAGTGTTCTGCAGCACCTGTAAGCAATTTACATGCAACTCGCAATTTGCGACACCTACTCGCAAATTGCGAGTTCGTTTTTTGCACGGTCGCAAAAAGCGACCTCGCAATCGGCGGACTCGCTCACTGCGTTGCGACTCCGGGTGCGAGTCGCTATTTCAGCACTGTTATTTTACCTGCATTTCGATTTGCGACTCGCATTTTGCGAGTCGCACCAACTCGCAAATTTTTTGTTTCCTACATCTGGCCCCAAGTGTACTCTCCACCGCCATATTTTCCATCCTAGTACATAGTTTGGAGAATCACAGTGACAAAGTTCAGGAGAGGTCCATGAACACCAATGACTTGCTCAACTGTGCCAATGCCTGTGCAAACCCCAAATTGGACATTAGATAGAATGTTATTTCCTTCAGCTCATGCCTCTAGTCTGGAGAGGAGGACTCAGCCTATGATTTTAGTGGTACAGTCCAGTAAACAGCTTGGGTATTAACAGCTACATTGATTACTGTTATCTGTCTTAAACATTTATACTATTTTTGCCTTTTAAAGGACCCAATGTTTGGGCAAACAATTGCAGCTGACAATACATTCATTATAATCGGTGCCCACGGATCAATCATGTCATTACAAAATGTCCACCAGTGTGGCAGCCTCCCTGCCAGGTCCATCATGAGTTTCCCGCTTTGTCAGTGGGTGGAAACACAATTTCTGCCTGCTGGCCCAACAGGAAATGGCCTACAGCATTGTCTCCGGCTCATAATAGAACTGGCGGCAATGCTGTAGGGTGTACCAGCACCCATTGTGATGTTCAACATTGTGACGGGGCTGGCCAAGTGCATGGGCAGAGCAGGGGCCCCCCTGGGGCACCCCATCTCCACCAGCCTTTTCATGCATAGTTACCGCCATGAAAACACTGGTGGAGAAGGGGGTCGTAATCCCTGGCATATTAGGACCTCCAGCACTGCCAGACCGTTGTGTAGTAAAAATCTGGCAGTGCTATGGGACTGGCACCGCCGCATTGGTGGCAGTCTGACCGCCACCGTATGAGGCCCTATATCTTTCCAGATTACTACTCCCTGTACTAGAACCAGGTACAGAATCAAGACAGGATTGAGGACACTCAGGATGTAGCCTGTAAAAATATCCCAGCAGGATGGGCCAGGTAAATTAGCCAGATAGTTCAACTGTTGCAATACATTTTTACAGGCATCACCTTTTTGTGTTTATGACCACACAGTTTCTATCTGAATGTTTGGGATGATAGCTAACCCAGCCAACCCTTTCTAACTGGAAAATAATCACCAAACAAGTCATCACTTCACCTTAGGTTTTTCTTTAACCAGTGTACCCCTTGTGTTTTAGGTCAAACCAATTTTCTGTTTTGTCAGTAGATAACAATTGAACTTTCTTCATAACATTTACAAAAGGCATACAATCGGGGGAACATGTAGCTAAATCTTGCATCTTGCATGTTTGGTGCTAATCATACTAGACTTTGGTGAAGATGACTGTATTAAATCATTTTTTCCCTCCTGGTAGTCACTATATAAGTACTGCTGGTAACTACTGCTGTCTGTGGTTTGCTTCTTTCCAGCAATATTTCTTTAGTATTATTAATTTTGAGTTTTTCCTTCACTTGGTATGTGATTAAGTAACCGGGTAGCATAAGAATATCATACCCACCTTTAGTGTGCCTGAGATGAAAGGCAGATTTTATCATCCAACACTCTGAAGCATTTTGTGCAGCGGTCAATTGACTTACTTTGCAAGTTTTTCATATCAATTTTGTCAAATTCCCCCACTTGGCCAGCTAAGAGAGTTTGGGAACTAACATTCTGATTTGCTATTATTCTGTTGGTGTGTTTTACTGCATCCTTCCGAGTGGTTTGGAACTGCATGTCCTTCCTTTTCCTTTTGGATGGGTGTGAACTAGTCAAAGTCATGGTTCCTTCAATGGCATCTGTCTGAGGATCGTAAATGACACAGGAGTTTGACAAGTGTCTCACCTGCTACTTTACCAATTAAGGTATTGGCCTCACCCTCTTCCAAGCCTGTCATCCTGCTCAATATGTGTTCCACAGTCATGGTAGACATATCCCTTCCAATGCACTGCGTCACTCCTTTTCTGTACTAAACCAATTTGTGTATTAGTTGCTACCATGGCTGAAATTAAATAGTTAGTGACGGATGAAGTATCGGAGGCTACAGTATCATTCCCCTGTTTCGTTGAACTGACTTTTCTTATACCCATGATGAAAATTAATGTGAAGCACAAGTCTGCCTTCAACAGGTTTCTCCAAAATCCTTGATCCCAGGGCCAAGAGTAGTAGCTCAGGACAACTGCTTCCTTTCCCTTACGGTGCAGACGGGCCTGTTCTTGGTCCGGTCTTGGCCCAGGCAGCACTGGGTGTGCCCTACACACATCCTGTGCTGCACGCTCCTTGTGGTGGACTTAGGCCATGCTTGGCAGTCTCCAGCTCCTCTTCTTGCAGATAATTCTGGTCACTGTAGTCCCAGAAGGCCCAACAAGATACCCAGGTGTCCTTTTGGCTCTCTTAAGAACTGCTTTGCAGTCCCTTGCCACTCCTGCTGCACGGAATTCTGGTCTGTGTCATGAAACAAGGCCCAACAAGATGCTCTGGCATCCTGCATTGCAGGTAGTTTGTGGCACTCTTAAGTGCTGATTGGTAGTATCCAGCCACTCCTGCTGCAGGAACCTCCGGTCCCTGTAGTCCAACACAGAACAACAAGATGCTCTGGCACATTTCTCATTTGTGGAAGCAAATTTCATTTAGTATTAATTGTGTGTGCTTGACATGTAACATTTGCTTTATTATAGGTAGCCGGTGCAACATTTGCTTATATAAATCTAGTAGTATGAATTATAATGTGTTGCAGATTTTAGTCCATGCGCAACAGAATTCATATGCTAATCCTTGTATTTCCATGGTTCACTTCAAGGTCCAATCTTTTCATAATAACAAGAAA
The DNA here is from genome assembly GCF_031143425.1 of Pleurodeles waltl. Taxonomy (NCBI): domain Eukaryota; kingdom Metazoa; phylum Chordata; class Amphibia; order Caudata; family Salamandridae; genus Pleurodeles; species Pleurodeles waltl. Next base: position 1,167,698,560 of record NC_090447.1, on the reverse strand, counting down.
AGAGTATTTGTGTGATGAGGCAAAATCATCTTCAAGAAAAGACATCTTCAGTTTTCCTTTGGAGCTTTAAGTGAGCTTTATATTGCAGACATCGTATCTGAATGCAGCAAGTTAGCACAGCCAGTTTTACCTAGGCTTTTCACATCTCAGTAACCCATAATAGACCCATGCTATGACCTTCTCAAGAAACAGCAGCTCTTAACAAACAACTTGATTATGTCCTAAAGATATTCATTTTGGAGGCCATCTGATAAACTCATATGAGCGCCCTAGTGCTAAGATGGCTTTAGCCAGGGGATAGACATAGAGGGGCTTTTATCACAGGCTGGTTTCATAATTTAATGCTTTACTTCAATTAGTTTTGATATATTGTTTGATCATTTGTTTAGTTTCCACCATTATGTTTACTTTTAAAGTAACATCTGTTCGTATAGTCTCCATTATAAAAGGGCATTAGTTTTTAATAAAGCCTTATTAAATATTTAGTGTGGATTTCTTGTGTGTGTTCAACCATGGGAAGGATAGGCTCTGCAACCCACTAACAAATATACTCCTATAGCCTCACAGGGAGAATCATTACCCTATACATATTCGAGGTGGTGTGTGAGCTTCAGTCTGTCTGACACTGTAACTCAAGTTGGCCTCAGTCTGCACTTTCGAGAGGCCTTTTTATCTCCCAAACTGGACCATATTTGCTAGTAGAATTGAAAAATGTATCATGGTGTCCAACTCATGGGATAGATAGAGCTTTGTGTACCCTTGAGCAACTCACAAAACAAATGCCAATAATTACTAACAAGAGATGTCAATTGGTTCCCTCCCTCAGTTCCGACAGGAACACCCTCTCTGCTGAAGGGTTTTATGATCTTCGAAGAGTAAAAGGTTTTCCTCATTCAATTCTGTTTTGAATTATATTTTGAATCTGGGTTTATCTGTGCTTGTAGTGAAATGCTTAAACTCCAGGGATCTGTTAACAAAACATCTCACTGAATGAAGGTTTTCTGAGGTAGGGGAGTAAAGTAACTAAAGTAATTACATCACATGCAGCATACTCTATTAACATATTTTACTCAGGGCAGAGTCTGATCCAGTAGATCAAAACGATAGTCATTTTCATACTTAGAAGGCTCCCCCTATTCCTAAACATTATGAACCATATAATAGACAGGACATTCCTACAGGGTTTCAACAATATCAAATGCAGTTTGAGAGGTGCTTGCAACAGTGGTATAAATGGTCTGAATGGGTCCTTAGGACTGCCAAGAGATACGTGGCCAGTATTAGCTGGCAATATTCCTCATCAGGAAGCAAGAAAATGTAATATCCAAACCACTGTCTATATATATATATATATATATGTATATATATATATATATACATACAGGGCTTCGACAATATGGGCTACAGGTAATAAGAAATGGTTTGTTAATTTCTTCTAATACACAGACAATTAGTCCACAGACAATGTACTCACCAAGGAAGATGAAATCTAATTTTGGATTGCTCGCAAGATTAATTGAGTCATTCACCAAACATGCCACAGAGATCTGGGACCTGCTGTTGTACAATGCCCCAATCTACTTTTTATCAGGGATTTTTTTTTTTTATCCCTGAATTGGTACCTGACATTGCCACAGCCATCCACCCTGGTCACCAGATTGGCAGGCAAGACAGAGTTCACAAGGCAGGCAATGTAATTGCCATCATCCACAACAGCAACTTCAGCTGTATCATATCCATGGACACGTCATCCTCCAGCATTGAACATTCATGTCATTGAAGCTTCACATCACAGCCAACTTTACCATAAGCAGCACTCATCCACAGACCACCAGTGCTGAGCAACAACTTCACTGACACCATTAAGGGATTTCGGCACACCACTCGCCCTTCATGCTAGCAATTACATCGTACTCAGAGACCTGAACTTTCACCTGGATGACCACGTAGACCCCAGCTCAAGAGTACTCATTAAAGACCTCACCCAACAATTAAAGTGACCTACCCATGTCGCTGGACACCTCCCAGACTCAATTTTCACCAACTGCTGCAACATATGAGTAAACGATCCCAAGCACATTCCCTGAAGACGCAACACCCTTGTCAAGTTCAGCACAAACGTCCTGACCCAACCCACATGCACAACCACCAGAGCAGTCAGCCAAAAATGGAACAGCATCACTGACAAAGACTGAAAAAACATTCTCAACAACTACTATCTCGAACAAAGCAAAAGCTTCCCCAAAGCCATCAAGAAATTCAAGAATTGGGTCAGCATCTGCACTGACTCCCTGGTCCCCCTCAAACACAACAAGAGCCAGACCCCAGGCCAGTTGGTACATGAAGGAAATCAGAGTGATGAAACACCACTGCAAAACAACTGGAGTGCAAATGGAGACTAAGCTAACACAATCCAGACAAGAGCACATTCACATCTGCCCTGAGATGCTACCGCCAAATGGTAAGTACCACTAAATGTGCCACTCTGGTGGATCACGTCGATTCCAGCACCAACAGAAGCAAAGAAATCTTCGCTATTGTGAAATATTTCACCAGACCATCGGCTGCCTCGAACTTGATCACTTCCTCGCAGGACCACTATAACAATTTCTCAGAATTTTTCAGAGACAAAATCACTGCTATTTACAACAACTTCAGGCCACAATCAAACCAACAGACCTCGCAAACACCTCCCAACTTTATCCACAGAAGCATGCTAACCACAAGGCATGTTATCAACCCAGGAGATATTCCCACCACCATGAAGTCCATCCACTCAAGGCCCCGATCAGATCCCTGCCCCAACCACACCTACTCAAGAGGGCTGCAACCCATTGGCACCATGCTCACACCCATTATGAACACCTCCACCTCTTCTGTGATCTTCCCAGATGCTTGAAAACATGCAGCTGTCCTCCAGGTGCTTTGGTTTCAGACCCAACCACAGCACAGAATCTTCCCTCATCGCTGCCTTTGATTACATTCTCATGAGTCTGAACAGAGAAGGTGGCCCTCATCCTCCTGGACCTCTTTGCAGTCTCCCATTCTCACCCAACACCTAAACAACATCAAAATCCAATAACACACATTCTGATGGATCTGCTTCTTTCTAACTGGAAGTACCCAGTCAGTCAGCCTGGCATTGTACATCTTGGACACCCGCAACCTCATTTGCAGAGTTCCACAGTAATCCTTCTTCAGTCAACCCTCTTCAGTGCATATAGGATTCCATCAGCTACTATCATCCGCTCTCGGATATCAATTTTATGCAGGATTTGTATAGGATTGTACTACATGGGGAACTATATTTGTGAGTGTATATATACTGCTGTATGGCACACCCTGTTTGGTGGCATTACTGAAGTATTGAAACAAATATAGAATGAGCATGGAGCCTATCCAGCAGCTGATTTAGGTATGGTAACTTTGAGACTATCTTTCTGATAGTTCGTAGTAACGTTCAAGGGAAAATAGCTTTGTTGGCTGTTTCTGCACAAGATTGTGAACATGAACTACCCAAAATTATTTCAGAAGTATATACCTCTGTCGGTTGTGATATTTTAGGTACTTGTGCCTCAAACCTGCCAATCAAAATGAAACAGCATTGAGTCTGAGGGTTTGGTGAAGCGGGAAGCTCCAGAACGAAAGAGACAGCAGAAAGCTAAACAGAAAAACAGATGAAAGAAAATCAGATCACAGAGCAATTCAAATGAGTCAATGTGGAGTATGTGGTATCAGCAGTCTTTATTTCCACAAAGGTAACTTAAATACACCCATGCAACATGTGTTTTGCCTCATGGAGCATATGTCACAGCGATTGCCACAAGGTTATAGGATTAGTTTTGGGCTTTTGTTTTATAAATTGTGGAGATCTTACAAGATGACCCTAATGGGCTGTTATACATTGATGACATATAAATCAAAGAAGATGAATTAAAAAACACTGAATAGGATGGACAAAATAGTGACTTTCTTATCATGAAATGGATATAAAATAAACTTTTGAAAATTCATGATTGCATATTTTAGTAATGGGCTTCATGTCTACAGGTCACAAAATATTCCTATCAACTGCGGGGTCCCTCAGGGTCTATGCAGACCCCAGTAATATTCAACCTCTACATGAAGCTACTTGGTGCTCTTCTGAAAGCTAACACTATCAAGATTCACCAATATACCCATGATACACAACTCTACCAGAAAAGTCTGTGTCAGACATCCAATGCCTCAAACATTGTATGCACATCACCCAGGCCTGGATGTTCAGTTCCTACCTAAAGCTCAACCCAACCAAGACAGAATTCATGTTGGTTGTCAGGAACAACAAACGAGAAACAATACATACCAAGCTCAATTAAATGAACCTTGATGGCATAAAGACCCTAACCTTCCCTAAATGCCAAGTCACTTGGACATCAGCCTCACCATCTAGAAACACAATGTCAACAAAACAAAGACATTCTGTGACCAGCTCTCTCTTCTAAAAAAAGAAACCATTTCTTTCTTCCAGAAAATGACTTTGGTATCTGGATGGCATTAGCACCCTAATCCAAGGCCTCCCGGTTTCCGCATTTGCACCCCTTAAGGCCATCAAAAATGCTTCAGCATGTCTCATTCATAGACTGAAGAATTATGATCTCATTACCGTCATCCTGATAGACCTCTATTGGCTCCTTTTGCTGGCCTACACCAAAACCACTGGCGTCACATGCAAAGCCATCACAATCAGCACCCTCACTTATCTTGCAGTCGAGCTCACCATTTCTGGTGATTCTTGGTACACCTGCAGTGAGAATACCATTAGACTGCAGACTAAGAAGTGTAAAACTGAAAAACCAAGACAGCATGCATTTTCCATGTATGCACTAAAGCTCTGACTCAACATTCCCATATCAGTTAGGACGCTGCTCCAATTTAGGAAGTTGAAGTGCACATCTTTAAAGAACATTGCATGCATTAATAGTCAACAAACCTGTTACATCTCCTAGCACTCAATGGCTTTATTTTGGACTTTGATGATGTACAGAACTCCTCTGCAATCATGCTTTAGTAATACCACATATATACATACATACACATGCTAAAGGGAACTGTCAGGCTAATTTACTTGCAAAGACAATGTCGGAAACCTTTAAGATTGCTGCTGTGATTCAATCACACATGAAGATCGATGCATACTTAATTGTAGTGATACAAGCAGCATTGAAAGGGGAAAGGTCACCTGATGGTTTCTCTTCCAAGCAATTGTATAGCCTCACCAAACCCAATGTTCCTAATGTTTGTATACCTGAATTGAAGAAAAGTATATACTCAATTAGAAAGCTAGATGAGAACTGATTAGGGCACCTCATGAAGGATTATTCTAGACTCATGTTGACATAAGTGGTACTATATCAGTGCTACAGCAACAATACTGGTGGCCACACCTACCAAACGTGATGAAAAATATATCAAAATGTCACATTTGTCAACAAATTAAGCAATCTCCTTTTGTTGGAAAAGTGCCTACCTACTCCCCTTAAGAAATCTTTTTGTTTTGTTTTCCCTGAACATTATGGCCCTCTGCCAGCAGTCAATTAATATAAGTATGTATTGGCTGCAGTGAAATGTTGCCCTAGGTTCCATGAACATGACCACAAAAGGATATCTCAGGCTGTCATAAAAGGCTTGCAAAGGAAGAAATTCCTACCTTTCATTCAAACAATGGTCCTGCTTTCATCACTAAGGCATTCATGGATGCTATGTGTGCTGTATGAGTATGACTGTATTCTCACACCCACTTCTGTCCAGAATTGAAAGCCATGGTTGAGTGAGCCAATGGTATTTTCAAGCAAGCATTGACTGCTAATGTTTTGGATTCAGGACTGACATGGTATTACAATCTCCATAGGGTTTTACAAGCACTCAAGAACTTGCCTGTAGGAGTGCTAGGTGGCTGAACACAATATGAAATGTTCTTTGATGTTCCGTATGTCCCTGATTTTGATCTCGCTGGAAAGCTGTCAGAGTCAAAATTTTGATTGAACTCTACACAGTTGTATATACTGCAAAGCATTCAAGACAACACAGGAAAACGTTCAAACATGAAATATATTGATACTGTCACTGTGGAGAAGGTTGCTGTATGGAAATGGCTCCCAAAAGCATAAAAGCTAGCTTAGGAACACATTTCTGACCAGCAATTCTCTGAACCACCATGCAAACCACATGTTTTAGTTATTGGGGTTTAAGATACAAACCTACCATTCTGCCACCACTGCCTTGTGCAAAGAAAACAGGAGGTTGTTGATAATATAAAGTAAAAATATGCAGCCTGCCACCAATGTCAAAGTTCTTTCAGACTTGTTCAGTATAGTCTCTCCCCATTCTGGAGTTGCCCCAAATAGATTAAGCCAAATTGAAATCATTGGACCTGTTCCGGGGGACTGATGAACCTGCTTTGTTTCCCACTTTACATCTATCTGAAAGTACTTATCCAGATATGATGTAAATAACATCAATTAAATGTGCTGCAACCTCACCTGTACTTGCTACAAATACAGCCTTATGTGCAACACTGAAATAATCTACATCAATTGAAATTATGCATGGAATCAAATTATCTGGGAATGAGCCCAATCCAGGCCTGGAATGAGAGTGGTCTAATTTATGTTTCTCCAAGGAAAACAAGAAATGTCAATATCTACAAGTAGTTTATACTATAGATTGATTTTTACATGTTGCTGGGGTCAAGACAGGTATATCGACCAACCATGGTCTTAAATTTGGATCTATGCTGAAATACAGTAGTTCATTTTGTGGCGTGCTATGTTGATTATTAATTTGTTGATGATGAATAGGCACTATCTTCCTGAATTTTTGACTCATCTCCAATGATACAAGAGTTGCAACTGCACCATTCATCACAGTGATCTAAAAGAAACCTGCATGCTGTTAACATCACTGCATACATATTATCAGATAGAGATATTTGGTAAACTGTGCAATATCTGATTCTGGACCCCACAGAAATGATTCCCTACATTTTGAGAATTTCATTGAATGACATTGTCACACCAAGTCCTTTTACAAGTTTATGAGATATCTGTGCTTTTGAAGAACTGATAGCTTATTTAAGTTGGCATGCTTTATTGTACAATGATGATCAGCATCCTTATTCCAATAACCATCTGAGGCTCTTATGCTTTCTTCATTATGGGTACCATTACCTTTATTGATAAAATGTCCCCAGAGATGTAGATAATTCTACAGAGGGTGAGCATTGGAGAACTCAGTTCATTAACAGTCCTAAATATTTCTAAAATAGATTTTACAATTTTAATAGTGATGACCGACCAGGCACATCTGCATTTTATTTACATGAAGCTGAAAAGTTTAAAACAATGTTATAGGAAATTGGGTTATTGGTTGAGAGGGTAAAGCCCTATTCAAACAGCAACCACAATTGGCAGCCCACCTTAGAACACCACCATACAAGAAAAAGACTATAGGTGGTACATCCTTCTCCGTCCAAGCAGCCAAACTATGGAATTCATTACCCCCAACTATGAGAGCCACAGTAAATTTCTTGTCTTCAGAAAACTACTCAAGAGTTGGCTCTTTCCTTCATAACCACCATATTCAAACAACTATGAACTGCATATGCCTACGTTGATAAATGTTTTTTCAGATTATGTGTATATTTCTATATATTTATCTATCGTTTCTTTAGAAAATATGTATCGCTACTGTGTCATAACAATAAAATACACACACACTCTTTAAACCTGTTTGACTAAGTATTTTTTACCCATGGTTCTAATTATGTATTGTATGTGCATATGTGTGTGTATTCATATGTGTGTGTGTGTGTGTATATATATATATGTATGTATGTGTATATGTTGTTTCTGTGCTTGGCATGTTCGTGGATCATTGCATGGCTCCTGGGTGGGTTGTTATACTAGATATCTATGAATTCCTGCTCTCATCTTATCACACATATACTCATCATCATATGTCATGTCTATATCAAACTATCCTCCATTCTCACTCTGACTGATCCCAAATCCCTTCTACTACTTTCATCTCCTAAATAACTCTCCCTAAGCTCTTCCCTCCGCTTCCACATCTAACTCACCAAACCTCATTCTACTACTGTGACCTCCCACACAACCCTACTAAATTCTCCCGCATTTATCTCACCCTGCTACTATGCTCTCCCTTACCCTCCCACATACTCTTCCCTCCTCCGCCCCCCTTTACTCATTCCAAGCCTTTGGGTTGAGTAAATGAAGAATATACTCCCAATTAACACTTCTGGATTTCTTTCCTCCTCCACCCCTCCATTACTCCAGTCAATCTAACTAACAAACTCTCATATCCGCGGCTCAAATTAACTCATAATAATACTAAAACTGTACTCATTATTTCCTGATACTAATCCATCACTAATTCTTGTTGGGTTCCAGAGTAGCGTGCTACTCATCAAAAAGCGCTTTGACGCCTTGTCAGGGGTAGTAAGCGCTATATAAATACAATTACAATACAATACAATACAATTCTTGTCAGGGTGAAACACAAGGAAACCCCAAATTAACCTGTACTTTACCCTCTGGTAGCCTGACAAAAAGCAGTCAAGCTTAACCTGGAAGCAATTTGTAAAGTATTTATTCAGCACATTAAACAGTAATAAAGTGAAAGCACAACACAAGAAAACCCCCACACCAATTTTGAAAAATAGAGTGAACTGTAACACATTATTTGACACCAAAATGACAAAACCCAGAAGAACAGTAGAAGTGCAATTTTAAAGATGTAAGGTAAGAGTAGTTTCCTAAAAGCACAAAGTGCACTTATGGTTATCTGTTTGTGTAAAACCATGAAAATCATAAGTTCTGGCTAACCGTGATGGGGAATGGGCCAGATACAGCGACGAGGTTAGTCCTGCTGAAAGACTTCCCTTCAAAAATCTAGTGTAAAGAGTGTCCAGTTTGCCCTGGAGAAGGCCGCAAGAAGCAGGGAGAGTGTCGCTATAGCACAAAGAGCAGGCCAGGCACCATGAAAGGTCATTGTTGTAGTGTTAAGATCCTGTTGGTATCGTGGATGGCTGTTGTTGGAATTCATGTTGGTGGTCAACATGAGCTGTCCATGCTGTAGCGCAAACCTTGCATTGACAGTTGTTGGCAGTAACTGTAGCATGAAGAGTCAAGTTTATCAGAGCTTCACACTAGCAGTCGGCGTGAACAGCAAGCTCTTAGTGTGAACAGGCACATTCTTGGTTCCAAAGATTTCTCCTTTTCATTGAAGAGGAGTTCAATTGATGCCGCACCAAGAATCCAGGACATGACGGGTACCACTTGGGAGATCAGGAACTCACTCCAGCAAAGACTGTCAAGGCTCATGCAGTTCTAGTTGGACGTCCAGTTGCAGGTCAGGTGGGCAGATGCAGGGGGGGGAACTCAAGCTTGTTATGTCCAGGTAGCTCAGAACAGGAGGTTAGTCAGCTGACCCGTGAAGTCACTTCAGTCTGGGATGAAGGGTGCAGGCGTTGTTTCCCTTCTCAGCAAGCAGGGCAGGTGTCAAGCAGCAGTGCAACAGGGCGTCCTTCTTCTGTAGTATTTACAGGTCCTGAAGTGTCCTGAACAGTTGAGTCTGTGGGTCTCATATTTATACTTGCCATCTTTGAAGTAGGATATGTTTCTAGAAAGTTATTTGGAATTACCTTCCTCTCTGCCCTGGCCACAGCCTGTCTGGGGACACAGAAGTTTAGTGTGAACCCCATAGTGAATATGCTGAGGCAGAGCCCTTGCGATGTTGAAGTGTGGTAGGTGACAACCCCTCCCCAATTGCTTAGGCAAGTAAATTCCAACTTTCTAATAGTGGCATTTTCAGAATTGTGACTTTAAAAAGTCTTTACCTTTAAGGTGAGTTTTAAAGTACAATTCTTCAGACACCAAACTTGACATTTCTACCTGCCCCCAGTTGAAAGTTATCATTTATTAAATGTAATATGGTAACCCAGGGTTATCCTATGGGAGAGGCAGGCCTTGCAGCAGTAAAAACAAATTTAAGAGTCCACTAGGACGTAACAAAGTTAAAAGCACATGCCCCACTTTTTAATTACGCTGCACCCTGCCCTATAGGCTGTTGTGGGGCCTACTATTGGGTGACTTATATGTAATAAAAATGAAGGTTTAGGCCTGGCAACGCTTTATTTTGCCTGGTCAAAATGGCAGTTTAAAACTGAACAGACAGGCTGTAATGGCATGCCTGAGAGAGACATGTTTAAAAAGCTACTCAAGTGGTTAGTTTTTCAGGCTCACTAGTCGCATTTAATTTACAGGCCCTGAATACATGTAGATCCAGTTTACTAGGATCTTACAAGTAAATTAAAGATTCCAATTGGCTGCAATCTAATTTTACTATATTTAAAGGAGAGAGCACAAGCAGTTTAGCACTGGTTAGCAGTTGTAAAGTACACGCATACCTAAGTCCAACAAAAACACATCTTCAAAAACAGGAGGAGTAAGGCAAACATTTTTGGGAAGATCACCCTAAGGCTAACAGGTCTAAAAGATTTTGATTACTTGGCACGTGGGTATATATTCATCACAGCTTGTACATTATTTTCTAGAACAAGATTATAGTTATTCAAAGGAGGATATGCACGTCAAGAAGGTGTGGAGGATTAAATGTTTGCAATTTCAGGGGACTAACAGTTTGTTTCAAACATGTATGAACCCTAGAGAAATGTTTTTTTTTAATGAAGGTGCAGTAGACTACTTTCATGAGTTATCCTACTCTTTCAGAGTTAAAGACACAATTAATTAAAAAAAATAAGTAAACACATTTTAATTGGGAATGGAAGGGAAATATTTCTGACAGTGATTTAAATTGTATGGTTCACAATGGCACATTGTTTTGTTAATTCAAAATAGCCTTAAGGCCAATCGATACTAACATCTGCATATACAGGTTTCTGTTGAAAGCTACAGATCCACTAACACATAGACAAGATCCTTGGTACATTACATTTTCTTCTATGAATTTGTGGGAGCTCAATTCCAATAATCATCTGAACCTCAATGTTTTATCACACCAATATTTACTAAAATAATTTGGTTCCAAAATCTTCAATTGATCTAGCGGTTAGAGATTGCACTCCTCATTAGAGAGAGCAAAAAATCTGAAGAGTTGAATGGATTAAAGATATTAAATGCAAAAAGGCGCAAAAAAATATTTTTATTACAAAATAATCAAAAGGATATACAAAGGAGAATAAGTATAAATCACTATAAAGACCCAAGGCAGAGATACAAGAAATTATGCAACGTCAGGCATATTCTTAGCAAGAATTCTATGGGCCTGATTCACAAAGGTACACTTACATTTTTGTGTAATTTTACGATTGTTTGTTATTCACAGAAGGATTTACGAGTAGTATCTTTACGAGTGTGGAGTCTAAAGATAGGACAGTCCTATCTTTTGATGTGTGGAGACTCTGCAGTCGAAAAATACAATTGGTGAATCCCGTTGTGAATAGCAAACACTCATAAACGTACACAAAAGTGTATGTTTCTCTTTGTGAATCAGGCCTTAAGATTCAAACTCATGAAGACTACTGACAGCATAACATGCCACCTACAAGGGGAAATGGCAAAGTATCCCTATCAGAGACAAAGAGAATGAAGCCCAGGAAATGTCAAATTGCAAAGGTTTTGTAGCAAAATCACACAAGTTATTAATACATTCTTCAAACTCAGCAAGGTATGATCATGGTTAGGGTTGCTATTGGAAAATCAGGAATAACAACATAATATTTAAAAACTATGTAATTATTTAGGTACTAAACCGTTTTTTAAAGTAAGAGAAATCTTCCATTCTTTGACATCATCTGCTTGATTCTCTGCAGAGAAAGGGCAGAGATGGATTTGCAGTGGAACAATGATTGGGAGGGGTAATGAGCAAGAGAAGATGAACACAACACAATAAACAGTATCCATTTTAAAAGTAATGGCGTATCACATGAAAACGTGGCATAACTTTTCATGGCATTACCTACACTTCCATATGACGTATCTATTTCTTTTCAGGTGAAACTCCTTTGGTTACATCTCTATGCATCATTAAAACGAAAACATTTTTAAAACAATTTTCCACAATATTTTGTACATTTTGATATTTTGAAAAACAAGTTGACATCAGAGATTACATGCAGTGTCTGAAAGATTTGTTAGAGCTAGTTATAAATAGCTAGTCTGAATGTTGTGAAAACTAATAATAAATATAAGTGAAGAAATGGATTTGAATGATTTTTTTATTTTAGGACTGCATCCTGTAAAAATAGAAGATTCATAACTATAATATTCTATGTAGCTATTAAAAAAACACGCACATCCAGAGGTGGCAGCTGCAGAAAGAATAAGCAAGCTTATAGTGAACTGAAGCAATATACTTTAATGTTATTAATAATAATAGCTTTAAACTTTATGTAAATGCATCTATACAATGTCTTCTATTACTTCTTCTGTTCTAAATCTTTGCCAAGAACTATGGAATGCCTTGTACAAGGATAAGCTCATGCTATGTGTGGTGGCACAATTAAGTTGGGCATTACAAATGCTTATCATTACAAAAAGTGACCTTGTCTTTGAATAATTAAATTACTAACTTTCTTCCCAACAATCTCACAGCAAGACAGATAACAATCTAAAAAATGCATCCTATAGCCTTATCTGTATCGAACAGATACAGAATGCATATTTTGTGATTGCTAATGATCCATATATGGTTGTCAGAAAAACATGTCTCTTGGATGGTATAAACATATACATGATACATTTTTACAACATACTCAGCGTTTTCCTTTTGAATTCCACTGCTTGACTGGTGACAATCCTGCTTGCATTAGCACATCACCATGTACTAATCCTTTATGAGGTTCACTTGTTTGTAAGAATACAACAACCACAACTCCTGTAACCTTTAGAAGCCTAACCTTGCTTGTGGAAAGTGCTGCCTTCAGTCCTCCCTACCGTGCTTAGTCAAACAATGGAAGGTGTGTAATCTAATCATATAGTTCTTGTTGTGCATTAGTTCAGGATTACTTGTATCTCTTTACTCTTCAAAAAGTAATGACATGCCAAGGAATGACGTTCTCTCCTCTTCTGGTAAGCATTCCTGAAAATATTCCGCGGGCCAAAATTGATATAACAGATATGTCTCCTCAATAAATTAAATAAGCATGTTGCATTTCTAATACAAAAGAGTTAACACTGACCTCTGTAGTGGAAGCATTTGCTATTCAAACAGCCCACTTTACCTCTGAAATGCACACCCTGGGCTTGATGAAGTGTTTGGTAAGTGGGTACTCAATCACAAAGGTAATGGATATCCTGCCCATCTTTTTGCTAATGCTTTATATCTTAATGCAATTGTAATATCCTAATAGATTTGTAAAAAGGGGGCAGGATATCTGGCAAAATTGTGATGAACAAGCCATCCGCCAAACTCTAAAACAGGCCCTCCGTTTCTGACTCTGTTTCCTAGCCTGCTCCACACTGTGCTCCAAGTCTTCAATGAAACAGGCATTATGTACGTTTTTAAAGTCATTGAATTCGGCTTATTACCTGGCTTCAAATCTGTTTTTGGACCATTTCTAGCTTTTAAGGTTATTTGTTTTCAAGCATGTTGGGTGATGTTAAATTGATCAAGAAAAATAAGAACAATTACACACCTCATATGGCTGAACAGCAGTGCCACAAAGCTATTGCTTTCTATAGGGAAGATATCTACTTTCTACTCTGAGCGCGCATTAGACTCTGTGTTTTCACAAACTTCAACCTCCTTATGTGGGACCTATGTATCAGTGCTTGAACTGAAGTGTGTTTGGGCTGTCATCTTGAACATTCCCCAGGAACAACAAGCTGTGCCATCTGTTGATTTGTGAGAACTAATTTGACGACTCAGAGTCTATATCATTTTGCAGCTCAATACAATGCAATTGCCCCTCACCAGTTGCTCTTTTGAGTCTTCTTGTGCTGACGCATGTGCTACAACTAGTGTTTGTGGGACTGCCAGTGATGACGCAGAAAAAGAAGGTCCGACATATATTCATACTTATCGTGTAATCAAAACATATAATGAAGTGTGATTTTAGTAAAGAAAATAATGTACGAGGGAAATTGTGCCCTCGGGGTAGTTCGCCATCATTGTAAACGAGCTTTATTAATCATGAAGTATTGAAAATGTAGTAATCCGTCATAATTGCCAATGTATGCCATGATTTCTTGTTTGAAAACTGTTTTGCTTAGCTTAAATTTAGTAGAGGCTTTGGCCTAGTTGCCTGGTTTCAAATTCTAACTGTGTGTTTTTTTTTTCCTTGAACTAATGAAACATATATTCTTGCTTGAAGTTGTATTTTTCCAGTAAAGCTGACTGATACACTTATCTCCAAGGTTTCGTACTAGGCCGGTTTCATCCCCTTTGATACAAGGTCAGTCTGCAGGTGCGGACAATGAAGGTACAGATAGTAAAATAATTGGCAAACCATGTTACAATTTGTGTTCCAAGGCTCCAAGGACAGTGTATGCATAAATGAGCGCTAGTAAAAGACAATTTTGATAGGACAATTTGAAGCCAACCTATGAACCCTCCAATGGAAGACTCTGCAGAATTTGGAATGTTTCTTACTTAAACCCACTGGACAAAGAGAAGTCAGCCATTTTCCTCGATGCCAGTTTGAAGCCCGATGCCAGACTCCATTTTGGACGACGCCCTGATGCCCTTTTCTCTATCTGAGAGAAAGAGAATTTAAGAATTCTCACCCTAGAGACTTTAACTTTGATTTGCCCCTGTCTTGCCCATGCAGTAACTTTGCCCCATTTTCTTTGCCGCTGCAAGGAAGCTTGCCCTTAACTTTGCCCCTTTGAAATTTGTCCTATGCTGATCAACCGGTACCTGAAGGACGAAGACTTTTCTTGAATGCTGATTGTGTTTGGTAAATATGAAAGGATAAATGTATTATGCATTGTGTTTTTCCTTTTAGGTACCAACTGCTATTTTGATAGGGTCCTAGCTAGAAGTTTTCCAAATTTGTGTTGACTAAATTCGTTTTGCATGAAGTCCCACATGCCGATGCTAATTAGAGGTTAGTCGAGGTATTCATCAAATGTACCAAGCTAAATTGAAATCTTGTTATGCTGATCAATGTATGCAATTAGTCAAATACAGTTAGTCATATTAGTGATTTGCATTGCAATAACAGAGTGTATCATCATCCAGATTTTGCGTAGATTGCGTTTCTTCCGCCGTTATGGACAGCTAGTAATGTTCATATATATATATCAATTGGTTTTGAGACATATATATATCGTGCTAGCTTTGTTAATATAGAGAAATAAATTCACTAACTTTTAATAAACTGGTGTGGTTATTTATGACTGAAATACTAACTGTTATTGATTTCTGATGTGCTATATTGATCTATTAATTGAGTATTGATTGGCGGTTACATAGTTATTGATTAATGATCTAAGTGACTCAACTATTTTAGGATGAGGAGAGCCCGACTCGGTTAAAAGATTCACCGACCTCCAACGTGTCCAGGTACAGGTAATTTATAAGGGCTGGACGCGTTATCAGTAGATGGTAGCAGAGATTGATGGTTTAGCCCTTTGGGACCCCATCCGAACAATAGACAGAGTCAAGTTAGAATTTTCTTTGATAAAACAAGTTGGAGAGATGATGATGCCCTAAGTCCCCAATGACTTTCCCGGAATCTCGGAGCTTGCGAATGAGGAACATGGAGGTATGAGAATGGTCTCAGCGTTTCTAGTGACGGTATGAGTGAAGTTAGGGTTTTGCGCTTGCACAGCTTATTGCTGCAGATTAATTGAGAAGTTTGTGAGGATTTTAGGGGGGTTAAAAGATATTAGAGGAGTGTTACTCCAAAGGTGTGAGAGTAGGGAAGTCGTCGAACTTCACGTGTGTGTAGCGCTTTGAGCAGAAATTTTTTCCACGTGGTTGTTGATGTTGAGACGGGCCCTGCGAGGTCAAGAGACTCCGGAGTATGTTGAAAAGTGTATGTGACACTTGTTTGATGTTGTGATCTGGTCAGGTTTAATAGGTTGATCGGGCGTGGTCAACAAGTCGGTATGAATGTTGCGGAGTGAAAGAAAACTTCGACTTTGAGATTTGACGAATTCTAAAGTGCACTAGAATAGTTCATTGATCAGTTGAGAGTAAAGTTTGCGGGTCAAATTTTGCTTGCGAAAGGGGGAAACCGAGAAAGATGGAATAACTGCTGAGGCTAGTGAAAAATCCCTAAGGTTTCTGAAGCGATTGCATTACCTTTCCTGTAGTAAGCCGACAGATCTGTTTTATTCTTTTGGTTAAGTGCTCGCGTTATATTGCAGAAATTAGTTTATGAGTGAAGCCGAATGAAAAGAGGACAAGCCGCGGGACTTTGTCAGCCGCAGTGTGTGAGAGTGACATCACTAGGAGCCGCGCTGGGATAGGTCGGTTGGTGAGAAGGGTCGCGCACGGATTGGACGCAGTCCGTGAAGCGCAATTGGAAGGGGAAAGGCAAGCGAAGAGTATTCCGGGAATTAAAGTCGCTTATTGATTACATATTTTAGAAAAAAACAAAAGACGGAAAGATGAAATTTTTCAAAGCATTTAGGAGTGCCATGAGGGGAGATGTATATATTAAAGCAAATGTAGGAGAAGAAACACCGCCTGAGGGTACACCAGCTTACATTGTCATTGAAGAAAAGGGTGTAACGCCATGTCTTTGGTTAAAACAATGGTGCAAATTAACAGAGAAACATGGAAGTGTAGCGTTCCCTATCCACGGGTCGTTTAATCTAAGAGTTTTAGAAAATCTGAGATTTGCGCTATACGACATGAAAGTACCTCCAAAACCAGCACAGTTTGAGGCACTAGCAATTTGGGAGCTAATAGCTAGAAACCAACAACAAAAGAAATTTGAGACAAGAATAAGAAAAGTAGAAAAGACACTAGCGGATGCTAGATGGGACAGCACACAAAAGGTTTGGAGATCAGACGTATTGCAGGGGATTAAATTGTTTCCAGCGATAACTGATGAAGTGGAGACGGAAGGAAGGAAAGCCACCTATAAGACAAACAGGAGTCAGTCCAGAGAGAGAGAGAGCAATAGAAACTCGAAAAGGGGAGACGAGTCAGATGATGAAGAGTTCATAATACAATTGCTGAATGATCGCCCACCACCATATGTGGAAAGCGAAAAAGGCTCAAGCATTAGTACTGCCCCTCCAGAACCAATACAGGGTAATGTAACACCAAATTTGAGAATATCTCAGAGGCCGAGCAGCTCCGACATGCCTTTCTCACCACAGATTCAGAGAGTATACCCAGACGTGCCTACATTGAAACCTGCTGATAACTATCATCCACAGGTTCAAAGGCACTGTTGTGATGAGCATAACATGGGAATGACTTCTGATTCAATGGCGCAGGGAGGACAAAACTATCAGAGACCGACATTGATTCAAGCTGAATCATCACAGTTCTCGATGCCCCAAAAGCAGACACAAGAAGTGCGAGTGATAGAAAGCCAGTTAGGTATGCCAGCAGTGATGAACCACAATGTGGGGATTAACATGCCACAGAATTCGGGGAACAGACAGAATCCAGACACAATATCTCTACCTATCACTGTAGGTCCACCAGTACCACTGTACATACAGGCAAATTCAAGCACAAGCGACCAAGGGTTAATGATACAGAATGGGACAGGGAGAAGATGCATAGAAACCACTCCAGAGACAACTCCGATAGCGACACTGCCAAATGGATCCGGGTCCTTGTCGGAATTTAGTCCAATTCCAATTTGTGCTCCGTCAACCGTGGTAAGGTCACATCCACCACTATTAGTACCGTTAACCTCACAGACTGAAACATTACAGAAACCGTCAGTGGCAAATGATGTAACTGCTACACTGATGGGACTGAACGCGCAACAGTTAACACAATGGTTCAACAGCCTGAACTCCCCACAGAGTACATCCAGCGGGAAGGGAGAAGAATACCTGAATAAAATAAGGTTGGGTATGGAGGCAGATGAACTGGTTGAGGGAACAATGGGTTTGAACAGATTAGAATCATACACAGAGGAAGAACTAAGATACATGTGCCCTAGGATTACAAGAGAAGTAAGCAGCATACATAAGAAGTTACAAGAAATTGCAGACAGAAACGAGATCGATATAAGTAAGACTAAACACCTGAGCAGAAGTTACAGGTTAGACTTTGAGAAAAAAGATTTTGAACACATGAGATCCGCAGGGATGAAAACACACCTTAAGGAGATACTGCAGAGTGCACAGGTCTGGAGATGTTTAGACAAGTGGGAAAGTAGATGGGTTAAGAAAAAGAACAAAAAGAAAGAAAATACTCTAGAGCGGAATGAGAAAAAACAACAGAATGACGATCTGATAACTATGTTACCAATGAGAGAGACAGCAGGAGGAAAACTTGTACATGTACCATGGCACAGGTGCGATATTCAATCCTTTACGGATGACTTTCCCAAATTGAGAGAGAAGCTGATTGAGTGGTATCAACAAACAGATAGATTTGTGAAACTCGCGAAGTATCTCTGGGAAGACTTGAATACTTTATTTGAAATTGTGGTTCCAGCAGATTTGTGGGAAGATTGTAAAAGGGCTGTAGGTTGGCCGACGAGTGAAC
The DNA here is from genome assembly GCF_031143425.1 of Pleurodeles waltl. Taxonomy (NCBI): domain Eukaryota; kingdom Metazoa; phylum Chordata; class Amphibia; order Caudata; family Salamandridae; genus Pleurodeles; species Pleurodeles waltl. The sequence continues at coordinate 1,167,679,846 of NC_090447.1, read as the reverse complement.
CAGAGAGAGATAGGGACACAAGTGCGCCATCACCTACGGTAATGAGTTTGTACCACAAGGTGATCGAGCACTTGAAAACCAAGGTTGCGTCGAAAAATGTGGATTGGCAAAGGATTGACAGGACCGTCCAAGAGGTTAAAGAATCTATACACGCGTATTATGAGAGGTTGTTGAAAGCGTTTAAAAATTACAGCGGCACGGAAACGATTGAGCCAAAGGACATGCTCCATTTTGTATTCAGGTTTGTGGAAGGGCTGAGACCCGAAATTAGCCAGATGATTAAGTCACACTTGATTTGTTGGCAGTCAAAGTCGATCGATGAAGTGTTGAATTATGCGAAATACTGCAGTGATGAGATTGAGACCAAACAGAAAAGATTGAAAGAAAAGGTGATGGTGATGCAGCTCAGAGCAGCTCAGACAGGTTGACAAGGTTTGCAAGGTTTTCAACAACAGATGCCGCAGCAGCAGGGAAATGCTATGTTTCAGCCGCAGATAAGAGGCAGAGGCCGAGGAGGGTTTGTGAATAATGGTCCTGATTTGAATACCGTTGTGATTCCAAATGGTATACAGGCAATGAAGAAGGTGATGCCATGTCACACGTGCGGAATTGTCGGGCATTGGAAACGGGAGTGCCCAATGATGGTGCAGGAAGGTGTAGGTCAGCAAAACAATGATGTCAATGCATTCCAGACCATGAGAGGACCGAAACTGAGAGGTCCGAACCCAAATTTCCAAAACAATATGAACCAGCTGCAGGGTTTACAACCCATGCAACCGCAACAGGTGCAAATGCCCTGTGTGCAAATGACACAATTGCAGCCAATGCAACAGCAGTTTCCTATGGTACCTAATCAGCAAATGCAAATACCCTTAGCACCAATGAATCAGCAGCAAGCAATGCTTCCTCAACAGGTCACGGGTCAGGGAATGAGTCAAAATGACACAGTACACCAATTCCCACTACACAGCGAAAATGGAATAAACGATGTGTGGGAGAGTGAAGGTTCAGATGAGGAGGGAAATTGTGTGCTTGCAGCATCTTTGGAAGTTGATCAAAAGGGTCCGTATGTGGAGGGGAGAGTTATGGGTCATCGCGTTTCATTCTTGGTTGACACAGGAGCTACACGTTCCACTGTTAGGAGCATTGAAGTGCCAAATTTGCCGCTTTCAGGGAGAACAGTTCAAGTAGTGGGAGTAGCAAACAGGTACCTGACGAACCCAATCACAGATCCAGTACAAGTCAGAATTGGTAACTATCAATGGACACATAATTTTGTGGTATGTGACTCAAGCCCGATATCACTGTTAGGGAGAGACCTATTGTGCAAATTGGGATGTTCGATTATGTGTTCGAACGATGGAATTAGAATTCAGACGAGCAGTGATGGGGAAGAAGAGGACAGTGTAGAAGGGGATGAGATGGAGACTGTCGATGAAGAGTATCCCCTGATTACCCTTTACCCAATGATCACTGCAGCAGATATTCCTGCTGAGTTACAGGAAACAGTCGGGAAAGAAGTGTGGGATATGACAGGAAAAGAGGTGGGATTGGTGAAAGGGGTGGAACCAGTGAAAGTGACTGTAAAACCCAATGTAACCTTTCCCCAGACCCCACAGTACCATATGGCACAAGACACCCTCATGAAAGTCGCCCAACTCATTGATCAGTTTGTAAAACAGGGAGTACTGAAAGAGGTGTTAAGCAGTCCATGTAATTCACCAATTATGGGACTAATAAAACTGAGTGGGAAGGTCCGAATTGTTCAGGATTTGAGGAAAATAAATGACATAATAATAAAATGTTGTCCTGTAGTACCAAATCCAGCTGTGATAATGTTTCAAGTCCCTTGTGATGCTGAGTGGTTCACAGTCATCGACTTGTCACAAGCATTCTTTTCGGTGCCTCTTCATGAGGACAACCAATTTCTCTTTTGTTTCAAATTCTTAGACAGAGTTTACAGTTGGTGTCGAATTCCTCAAGGGTTTTCGGAGTCACCGTCAATTTTCAATCAGATTCTAAAGAAAGATTTGGAAGCGTTGGAATTGCCATTCGAGTCAACCCTAGTACAGTACATTGACGACTTACTGATTGCATCCAAGACAGAAAGTGACTGCACAGCCGACACCATTGCCCTATTGAACCATTTGGGAAGGAATGGACACAAGGTGTCTCCTTCGAAATTACAATTCTGCCAGAAGAAAGTGAAATATTTGGGTCACCAAATAGAGAAAGGGTCACAAAGAATTATGAAGGAAAGGATAACGAGTGTACTCCAAATGAGACCCCCAAAGACGAGGAGGGAGGTGAGGAAGTTTTTGGGAATGGTGAGCTACTGTCGCCAATGGATTCCCAACTTCTCAACTCTAGCAAAACCTTTACTGAAACTGACCCAGAAGGATGCATTGGATGAAATTGAACTGAAAGGAGATGAGATGGATGCTTTTATTGAATTGAAAGAATGCATGTGCAGGGCTCCAGTTTTAGGTATGCCTGATTACTCCAAGCCTTTCACATTGTTTTGTCATGAACGTGATGCATGTTCCTTGTCTGTCTTGACCCAAGCCCATGGTGGCGTAAACAGACCAGTAGCATATTTTTCAGCTACTTTGGATCCGGTCGCAGCAGCACTGCCAGGGTGTTTGCGCGCCGTAGCCGCAGTTGGTATCAGCCTCACTCAGAGTGAAGGAATAGTGATGGGACACCCTTTAACAGTCATGGTCCCTCACTCAGTCGAGATACTTTTGACACGTTCCCGAACACAGCACATGACTGGTGCTAGACTCACAAGGTACGAAACAATAATTCTGGGATCACCTAACGTGCAGCTGAAAAGGTGCACTACGTTGAATCCAGCGACCTTGTTTCCCAGTGAAAATGCCGAAATTGAGAACGCTGAAGACATCGAGCACGACTGTCTTCAGGTGACTGAAATTTGCACCAAACCAAGACCTGATATCAAAGATACCCGATTGGAAGAAAATTATCAAATTATTTTTGTTGATGGTTCATGTTCAAGAGATGCACTGGGTATATTGAAAGCAGGGTACGCTGTATGTACGGTAACAGGTGTTTTGGAAGCATCTTGGCTTCAAGGAGTTTACTCTGCACAGGTAGCAGAATTGGTAGCCCTTACCAGAGCTTGCCAACTCTCTGCATTAATGAAAGTTACCATTTACACTGACAGCCAGTACGGGTTTGGAATAGTGCATGATTTCGGACAATTGTGGTCACAGAGACGCTTCATGACCTCTTCAGGATCACCAGTGAAAAATGGTGAAAGAATAAGAGAATTGTTACATGCCATCCAATTACCAGGAGAAGTAGCAGTGGTAAAATGCAGTGCACACTCGAAGGGACAAGACTATGGGGCTCATTCCGACCCCGGCGGTCAAGGACCGCTGGGGCCGGGGATGTGGGAGCACCGCCAACAGGCTGGCGGTGCCCCACAGGGCATTCTGACCGCGGCGGTTTGGCCGCGGTAAGACCAGGAAAACCGGCGGTCTCCCGCCGGTTTTCCGCTGCCCTGGGAATCCCCCATGGTTCCGACCGCCAGGAACAGGATGGCGGTGAGGGGTGGCATGGGCACTGCAGGGGCCCCCGTAAGAGGGCCCCACTTTGAATTCCAGTGTCTGCACCCGTCGCACATCCTCCACTCCGCCGGCTCCATTCGGAGCCCGCTTCCTCGTGGGGAGGGGTTTCCTGCTGGGCTGGCGGGCGGACTTCTGGCGGTCGCCCGCCAGCCCAGCGGGAAAGCCAGAATGGCCTCCGCGGTCTTTTGACCGCGGAGCGGCCATATGGCGGCTCCCTCCAGGCGGGCGGCTCCCGCCGCCCGCCGGGGTCAGAATGACCCCCTATGTTTCTCTGGGAAATGGATATGCGGATCAAGTCGCAAGGTTTTGCGCATTGAACTGTATATTGCTTAGGGATGAATGGAATTTGATAAGTGAACCAGAGCTTGAACCAAGTGAGATATTTGCTCTAAAAGTAGTAGATACGATGGACGAATTGAAATCCTTACAGAACGATGTCAGTGAGGATGAGAAACTCTCGTGGGCCAAATCACAATGTGTAAAGAGACTAGATGAATTATGGGTTTCAAGTGAAGGGAAATTCGTTCTTCCAAACAGCCTTTTGACACAGATAGCCAGATTTTACCATGGACAAGCTCATCTTGGGAGGGATGCCATGATTAGGTTGTTTAAAACTGATTGGTTCAACCCCAAATTCCGTCAAGTTGCTGAGGCAGTTTGCCACCGTTGCGTCATTTGCCAACAGATGAACGCAGGGAAGGGAACCGAAGTAAATTTGAGCCACATTGGAAGAGCAGGGGGTCCATTCAGCAGGATGCAAATGGACTTCATTGAGATGCCTGTGCATGGAGGCTTGAAGTATGTGTTGGTGGTTGTGTGCATTTTTAGTCACTGGATTGAAGCATACCCTACACGCAGAAATGACAGTATCACAGTTGCAAAATTACTCTTGAGAAAGTTAATACCACGTTTTGGATTCGCGATCTCTTTAGAATCAGATAGGGGAAGTCACTTCAATAACGAAGTAATAAAATTGCTTTGTGCAGCACTGAACATTGAGCAAAAGCTGCATTGTAGCTACCGCCCTGAAGCATCAGGTCTAGTGGAGCAAATGAACGGCACATTGAAATCAAGAATGGCGAAAATATGTGCATCAACAAACTTGAATTTGCCTGACGCATTGCCTTTGGTACTAATGTCAATGAGAAACACCCCTGATAGAAAGACTGGACTGTCCCCACACGAGATTCTCATGGGCAGAGCTATGAGACTTCCAGCAGTTCCTGCAAATGCACTCTTGAATATTACAGATGATATGGTGTTAGACTACTGCAAAGGTCTAGCTGATGTGGTTCGCTCTTTCTCTCACCAGGTGGAGGCAACCACCTTGCCACCGATCCAAGGTCCAGGACACGCTCTGAAAGCAGGTGACTGGGTTGTGATAAAGAAGCATGTGAGGAAGTCGTGTTTGGAACCCCGTTGGAAAGGACCTTTTCAAGTGATTTTGACGACTACCACCGCTGTGAAGTGTGCGGGAGTTCCCAACTGGATTCACGCCAGTCACACAAAGAGGGTATTGTGTCCCACAGACGAGGAAGTTGAAGCGCTGACGTTGCCAGTACCTGATAACAAAGTACCAAGCGCTGAGACAGAGCGAAAAAGAACTAGAAGCGAACAGGCAGAAATAGAGGAGGGAGAAATATTCTCTGAGGACGAAACAACTGATTCACTTGGGGACCAAGGAGGAGCCTCAGAAAGCGACGAAGCAGCTGAAGGTAACAAAGAGCCTGAAGCAGCTGAAAGTGATAAAGAGCCTGAAGAAAGTAACGGTGACAAAGGGCTCGAAACATGTGAAGAAGCAGGAGAGCCTGATCAGAGGAGGGCTTTCCCAGAAGCAGACAATACAGAAAAAGAAAAGGAAAACCTGATTGACGCCCCAGAAGGAGGGAACAAGGCAGAACAGAACAAAACTGCTCAAACTCCTTCAGAAGAGATTGCAGGTCCATCAAGTGGACCCAGTGCAAAAAGAAGACCAAGCATATCGCCAGTAAAATTAAGAAGTAGAGAAACGTTGAACGACAGTGAAGGGCCAAGAGTGAAAGAGAAAAGAAAGGAAGTGTCTGTCGTAGTACCAACACCAAGTGAAGAAAAGGACTTGGCCAAAGAGGAAAGTACCAGTGAGAAAGAATCAAAGAGAGATGCAAAATTGAAAAGAAAAAGGATACCGAGCAGGAGGTATTCCGGTCCGGAGTGGGCATACGTAGCCAATAACGATTGGTCAGACGAATTCGTATCCCTCAGTCTTGAGAACGAAGAGGCAGAACTTCATTTTGGAAATAAAAAACTTTATGGACTCTGTTGATTGAAAACATTGATCACCTGATTGACTTTTCAACCGGCTAAGACATTGCTAACTTGATTGACTTTGAAACCGATCTTGAGACAAAGCTGCTAACCGATGAGAGACAAAAGCTGCTAAAGAAAACTGTGTGAACATTGAACTCGTTCAGCTTTGTAAATACTTGCAAAACCGCTTTGATAAGGTGTCTTCAACTTTCTGATTCTATACAGATCATGACTAGTTTCACTACACAGGGGCGTAAAATGAAGTGTTGTAAATACATGTGTATAGGATTAATAACTGCATGCGTACTAATCATCGTAGTAATAGTTCTTGGAATGCATGGGAAGAATGAGAATGAGACGAATGATGCTACTACTTCTAAACCTACTATCGTCACTGAACTAACAGCTCTGAAAAGACTAGAACAAGATGAGAGACACTTGCATGATAAAAAGGAACTTTCATCTAACGTTTTCTATCGCTTGCTGAGTGAGTATGTTGAGACCATGGATGCGAAAGATTGTTATGTGTGTACACAAATACCTACCTCAGTAGTGGAAGGGGTAACGTATCACAGCATGCCTCTTACGTATGGAATTACATGTAGTATAATAGCTTCCAGATTTTATGGTCAAAAGGACATTCATTATTTCTACACTAATTACGATGTTACATTTGCATATGTCCCCATAATTGAGTACCTGAGTAAAATCGCTAGAGATTATTATTTCATATTAATGAGAGAATTCTTTGAGCCGTTGTCACCTTTTCACACAACTCACGCACATAGAGAGAACCTTACATGCTTGCTTTCACCAGTAGAAATAGAATTTTTAGACCGCACTGATGATAGGAAGAATGAAATGAAGGAGAAATTAGAGAGGGAATTACACGAAAGAACATCTGTAGATAATTATGCTTTTGCTGCAATAAAGACACAAGGGAAAATAGCTTTAGATACATTGCATGTAGGAAGATTTTGTATACATAGACATAAATCATACTATGACACAGTTTTTGTGGGAACGAGTGAATGCAAACATACGTTTTTGTTTCAACCTAAGTGGACGTTCATGCTGAATGGACAAGACCCAGTAATTCCAGGGGTATATTATATTTGTGGACTTAACGCCTATTATCGTCTTCCTAAAGGATGGTATGGGAGGTGTTATTTGGGAATAGTGTTCCCAAAGGTTTACCAACTAGACGACTTAAAGAAATTTCCAAGGCTGTCTGAATCACATCATGTTCAGAAAAGGGAGACAGCTTCTGGTGTGGTAGGAGATATATTTGGAGCATTGATTCCTTCAGTAGGAGTCATATTGAATTCAATCAAAATACGAAAGTTGTCTACTATTGTGGATAACATGCTGACAAAGTTTTCAGGAGCTATAATCCTGATGGATGCTGAACTTGCTGCAGAAAGAGCTATGACTCTTCAAAATCGGCTTGCCTTAGACATTCTTTTAGCAAAGGATGGCGGCGTTTGCAAAATGCTTGGTACACGTCACTGTTGTACATATATACCAGACAGCAGTGGAAAAATTAGAATGATGCTTACAAATTTAACTAAAGAAAGTGTAGATTTAAAGGAATTGAAAGAACCCGGAGTTTGGGAGAAAGTTGGAAAAGGATTTGCTTCTGTGGGAAATTGGCTCAGCAACATTTGGAACGGATTGTTACTAAAAATAATAAAGGGAATATTAATAATATTGATTTGTCTAGTAGGTTCTTGGGGAACATGGAAAGCTTTCAAAATTTTAAAAGCAAGGAACAAAAGAAGAAGAGAAGAGAAAATAGAGAACAAAATGGTGGAAATATATAGGGAAAAGTCAAAAGGGACTAAAAGAAAAAGGGAATTGACTGAAGTGCCAAATTACTATACAGAATTTTAATGGAATAAAATTTGTGGGTAGATTTGATGTGATGACATAATTAGTCATCAGAGGAGGGATTGATGACGCAGAAAAAGAAGGTCCGACATATATTCATACATATTGTGTAATCAAAACATATAATGAAGTGTGATTTTAGTAAAGAAAATAATGTACGAGGGAAATTGTGCCCTCGGGTAGTTCGCCATCATTGTAAACGAGCTTTATTAATCATGAAGTATTGAAAATGTAGTAATCCGTCATAATTGCAAATGTATGCCATGATTTCTTGTTTGAAAACTGTTTTGCTTAGCTTAAATTTAGTACAGGCTTTGGCCTAGTTGCCTGGTTTCAAATTCTAACTGCGTGTTTTTTTTTTCCTTGAACTAATGAAACATATATTCTTGCTTGAAGTTGTATTTTTCCAGTAGAGCTGACTGATACACTTATCTCCAAGGTTTCGTACTAGGCCGGTTTCATCCCCTTTGATACAAGGTCAGTCTGCAGGTGCGGACAATGAAGGTACAGATAGTAAAATAATTGGCAAACCATGTTACAATTTGTGTTCCAAGGCTCCAAGGACAGTGTATGCATAAATGAGCGCTAGTAAAAGACAATTATGATTGGACAATTTGAAGCCAACCTATGAACCCTCCAATGGAAGACCCTGCAGAATTTGGAATGTTTCTTACTTAAACCCACCGGACAAAGAGAAGTCAGCCATTTTCCTCGATGCCAGTTTGAAGCCTGATGCCAGACTCCATTTTGGACGACGCCCTGATGCCCTTTTCTCTATCTGAGAGAAAGAGACTTTAAGAATTCTCACCCTAGAGACTTTAACTTTGATTTGCCCCTGTCTTGCCCATGCAGTAACTTTGCCCCATTTTCCTTGCCGCTGCAAGGAAGCTTGCCCTTAACTTTGCCCCTTTGAAATTTGTCCTATGCTGATCAATCGGTACCTGAAGGACGAAGACTTTTCTTGAATGCTGATTGTGTTTCGTAAATATGAAAGGATAAATGTATTATGCATTGTGTTTTTCCTTTTAGGTACCAACTGCTATTTTGATAGGGTCCTAGCTAGAAGTTTTCCAAATTTGTGTTGACTAAATTCGTTTTGCATGAAGTCCCACATGCCGATGCTAATTAGAGGTTAGTCGAGGTATTCATCCAATGTACCAAGCTAAATTGAAATCTTGTTATGCTGATCAATGTATGCAATTAGTCAAATACAGTTAGTCATATTAGTGATTTGCATTGCGATAACAGAGTGTATCATCATCCAGATTTTGCGTAGATTGTGTTTCTTCCGCCGTTATGGACAGCTAGTAATGTTCATATACATATATCAATTGGTTTTGAGACATATATATATCGTGCTAGCTTTGTTAATATAGAGAAATAAATTCACTAACTTTTAATAAACTGGTGTGGTTATTTATGACTGAAAGGTCATGGTGCGCCGAAATATTAACTGTTATTGATTTCTGATGTGCTATATTGATCTATTAATTGAGTATTGATTGCCGGTTACATAGTTATTGATTAATGATCTAAGTGACTCGACTATTTTAGGATGAGGAGAGCCCGACTCGGTTAAAAGATTCACCGACCTCCAACGTGTCCAGGTACAGGTAATCTATAAGGGCTGGACGCGTTATCACCAGTCTCACCAATCCCAGTTTTCTGTAACTTGGACCCCGCCTTTGGTGACGTACTCACCTGTGGTTTCTACAGCTTCATTTTTAGTTGCATCCTGTCAACCTCATCAGCAACAGATGGCAAATATTAATATCAGTGCATTTAGGTCCAACATCTCCAGCGTCTTTTGATGTAAATTAGGTCATTGTTCGCAGTCATAGATTGTCACTTCAATGTTGAAAATGTAAAATTATATTCTTTTGAGGTGCTCTGTATTCACGATGAAAGAAACTCATTAAAACCTATAAAAAGACAGTCAGTAGCGGTTGCTGTTTGCCTGTACAGGTATCATCAGCATGTCTTTTTTGCTTTTTAATCCCTTTTGGATTATTTTTGGTTTCGTACCATGCTGCATCGTAAAATTATACACAAGGTTATTGTTTCGCCTTTTACATTTTTCTTTGTGTAGATTTATATACACACATATTCACCAGAATGTTTGCCCTTTCAATCTGGTGGTTTGCAGGTATTGCGGTTTCTTGCTTGTGTGTGCCCCTATTGCATTTCACCTATTATGCTCACATCTAATTTAGAATTTTTAAATATGTAGTGTGGATTTCTTGAGTGTGTTTAGCCATGCAGAAAAGAGGCTCTGAAATTCACAAATACAATCCACTAGTCTTATAGGCTCGATTGTTACTCTACATGCAAAAACCTCAAGTGTGTCATAGTAAGCACATCGGTAGCAATCTGCCTAACACCGTAGCTGACGATCGTAAATTGGCTTCAGCCTGCAGTTTCCATTGGGTTTTAAATGTCTAAAATAAGGCTCCATTTGCTAATAAAACTGCCAAAACATATTAATTGTTTGCTCGTGTTTCTTAAAATCATTTACTTTAGAACAACTTTTAAAAAACGACTGGTCGAGGAAGGTACCTGACACCTTACCATGCAGAACATTAAGAAATATTATTAGTCACAGATGCCCATGCCTTACAGTTATCTACAGCAGATTTAGTACACAGCATTACCAGCACATTGTGCCTATTTAAAACCACATACCTTAGGAAAGACATCCTGCTGAAATTGCATGGAAGGATGGGACTTCACTATATAAAATACATAGGATATGCCGGTCATAACCATCTTTTCCTCGCGATCCCTCTACATAGTTATCCTAACAGCCATCAAATTACAAATATCTACAGTACATTCACAACACAACAATATCGTTGTTCTTTCCTGAAGATACCTAGATTTTCATAATAAAGAATGATATTGAGCAAGTATATTTTCATGTTTAATCCACAGCAAATATTCACTTTTCTATTAACAATTTGCCAAGCTCCATGGAGCATAAACAGCACAACTTGACCAGGTCACACCACTAAAACTTTATACTCAGACTGAGCATTAATTTAACGTATAGATAAGATTAATGCTCCACTGATTCCTCAACCTTCTAATAGAATGGAATCCCAACATTTGACCCTGCAATCCAGAGTTACTGTGAAAGGCCATATTGCTTACATGCTCTTTTGCATAATACCGTTACATTGCGGGATCTTGGCTACATAAGTCATTACTTTTCCTGAAGGTTCCAGTTCCTCACTCTTTTGTTCAGGGCAGTATTGCCCTGCTCCTTTGCAACTATCTTCATAAATTCGTTTTGTGGGCCCCTTAGCTTCTGCACTGAGAATAATTTATAGCGATTCTCAGCTTTGACCCTAAGTAGGAGCATGTCAACTTCACTATTTGTAGAGGATGAAGAAATACTTGACAGTAGCCTAAGACAAATGTCATATCTTGGACTTAATCATTACTAACTTTGAGAGCATTAACACGTTTGATTCCCTCAACTTTTCTCCATTTCAAAGAAGAGGAGCAACTTCAGCTTAGTTAAAACACTTCAGCCCTGTAGCATACATTAGAGCTTTCTGCTCAACTTCAGTTAAATTCTTCACCCATGTGCAGATGCAGTCCTACCAAGATATTCACATCGTAACACCTCCAAATTTAATTAGCCATTAGTCCATAAATAGTCATATTATTTTGTTTAAAAAATAATCACCTTCGTTTTGGGGTAATTCATTGTGAGATTGTTTGTCTTGCTGAATCTACAAAGTGCACTGAAATGATTCTTAAGGCCATTGTGGAAATTGAGCAGTACAACTCTGTCATCTGCTTACTATAAAATTTGAATTCCAGACAGCCAGTCCTGTTAGCATAAACACAATTATACAGACTTCCTTCAGTCCTCTATATTTTTCAACACAGGATCCTTGTAGATTACAATATCTGTATGGAGGTGCTCTAACAGATTTGGCAAATCTCTGTAGATGCCCCAATTCTTATTTTATGACAAAATATGTCACTATTAATAAATCTGAATGTACATACAAAGTCTGCACATATTCCAAACAAACAACATGTATATTTCTTCACATATTTCTTAAATTGCAAAAAACTAGTCTATTGTGGACATCAGTGGTTCTGGACCCTGTTTAGTAATGTGGCAGGGTTTCTGCATTGATAATCTATGACTATGTGAGAGAAGTTATGACTGGCCATAATTTTAGAGTCTACATCCAAATAGAAATTGAAATGGTATTTAAAGGGAACGTCCCAAAAGCCGTTCTTGTGCTTATCGCATATTTCTCTCTACAGCAAACCTTTGGCAACACCTTCATCTGAAATCAGTGTGCATAACATATCACTCCATCTCTCAAGATCAGCCATTGTCAGCGAACATGATGTGGATCACTGACCTACTGAAATTCCAATAAAGACATATATAAAAAATTTTATTAAGATCAGAAAACTCAACCTAATGAACACCCACTACCAGGGCCTCTTGAATTCCACCTTTTCTAATTCTTTACATTTGCAAAAAAAACACTTTTTTAAATTATAACCCCAAATCCATTTTAACTGAGGTCTGTTGCTCCTATTAATACCCCTCTCCAATGTAAAGGCAAGGTAGAAAAGACAGCTATTTATCTTTTCGAGCCATGCAGACTACCTTCCATCTCTTCCTTCTAAAACCAATTGGAACACATCTTACTATGACTTTCAGCAATTATCAAGTGCACCTCATCCCTTCTTACTGTTTGCAAAATCAATTTTTCCATGCATACAATTCTTGTATCATTCCTTCACACTTTTATATGCTTTACATTTTGGTTTGGAAGTGTAATATAATACTTTTGATAGATTTTCATTTCTGCTTCGTGTTTAGCCATTCTGCAAGACTGGTCAAAAAAGCAGTCTGTGGCATACCCTTCTGCAAAAGCACAATACCTTAAGTATTTCTTCTCTCTCTTATTTTGTGCACTCATAACACTACTATGCTTTTGATTGACTGTACTATATGTTTCCCGTACAAGCCTTTCTCTATAATCACAGTATCCGGCTTAATAAATTCACTACCATTTATAACTTTCTGATCCTTCTCCGTGTCACCTCCCTCCTAGCTTATCTTCATGTCTGTTGCTATTAATCTTTCAACATTGACACATTTAAGCTGAATGGCACTCCATGTGCTTTTAACAATCTCTGTAGGCACTGATCATTCATCACTTTGGAACCACTCTGGAAGTATTTACTAGACTTCCAGAGGGGTCCAGCAACAAATTAAAAATCAGTGACTTTTTTTTGTCTGGAAGATGGTCGTTCACCACATACATTAGGTGAGATGCTAAACATTCAGGTTATTTCACCCAGCTTGTCGTGCTTGGATACCTCAAACTTACCTGGTGGACATATTACATAATTTGTAAAGTTATGTCCAGTTAAAATATCCCACTTTCCTGCTGTTTCCAACATCTCTACCATAAATTTACATATCTCATCCATTAGAGTTTACTTCGGTCAAAAGACCCCCCGTGGAAAGAAATGTACATTAACCAACAAAATTCTAATTGCTGACTACTCATCCTTGTTGTAGGAGGCTGGCCTGGCTTATAGTGGGTACCTGATGGTACTTACACCTTGTGCCAGGTCCAGTTATCCCTTATTAGTAGATTAGTAGTGTTCTAGGAACTTATGCTGATAGAGGTAGCTATAGCAGAGCAGCTTAGGCTGAATTAGGAGACATGCAAAGCTCCTACTAAACCACTTATATCATGTAGGTACTATATCATAAGAAACACAATACTCAGGGTTACTAAACATAAAGGTACTTTATTTTAGTGACAATGTGCCAAAAATATCTCAGAGGATATACTCCCTTAGGAGGTAAGTAAAATACACAAAATATACACACAAACCAAAATCGGGTAAGTAAAACAGTCAGAAAGTAGTGTAAACACTGCAGAATACAACAGGCTGCAATAGGCCTAGGGCAACACAAACCATATACTAGGAAAGTGGAATGCGAACCACAAATGGACCCCTAGGCTAGTGTAGTGTGTAGAGGGTCGCTGCAAGTGTAAGAAAACACTAAGGGTGTCCAAGATACCCCAACCCAAGACCCTGGAAAGTAGAAGTAAAGTACTACTATTTCCCCAGAAACACACTAAACTCGTGATAGAGGATTTTGCAAAGACCACAACAGACTGCAAAGCACTGAAGATGGATTCCTGGACCTGAGGATCTGCAAAGGAAGGGGACCAAGTCCAAGAGTCGTGAAAGTGTCAAGGGGGGCAGGAGCCCACTAAACCCCGGATGAAGGCGCAAAATGGCTGCCTCCGAATGGAAGAAGCTGAAGATTCTGCAACAACGAAATGTGCTAGGAACTTCTCCTTTGTGCAGAAGATGTCTCACGGAGTGCTGGAAGATGCAGGGTTGTTTCTTTGGCAAAAGACTGCAAACAAGCCCTGCTAGCTGCAAGAACTGCGGTTGAAGAAAAAGGGTGCTGCCCGGGCCCAGGAAGAACCAGGATGCTGCCACATGGGAGAGGAGACAGAGGGGGCCCTCAGCAACATGGAAAGCCCATGCACAAGAAGGTAGCACCCATAGGAGTCCTTGAACATGGGTTCAAGAAGACTGAACATGGCAGTCATCTCAAAACTACGAAAGAGGGTCCCACGAAACCGGAGGTCAACTCAGGGAGTTGAGCAATGCAAGACAGAGTGCTGGGGACCTGGGCTTGGCTGTGCACAAAGGAGTCAATGGAAATGTGCACAGAAGCCCTAGCCACTGCAGTTCATGTGGTGCAAAGGATTACTGTCTGGAGAAGGGAGGCAAGGACTTACCTCCTCCAAATTTGGACAGTTGGACCACTGGACAGTCTAGGTCACTTGGGTCCACCACATGTGTTCCAGGGGCCATGCTCGTCAGGATGAGAGGGGTCCCAGAGTACCAGTGATGCTGAAGTTTGGTGCCTGCTGAAGCAGGGGGAAGATTCCGTCGACCCACTGGAGATTTCTTCATGGCTTCCAGTGCAGGATGAAGGGAGGCAGCCCCTTGAAGCATGCACCACCAGGAAACAGTCGAGAAAGGATTAGGCTCTACAATGTCGCTGGTAGCAGTCAGCGGTTGATCCTTGGCAGAAGTCAAAGAGAGAGGTGCAGAGGAACTCTGGTGAATTCTTGCAAGTCGTTATCTGAGGAAAACCCCACAGGAGCGACCCTAAATAGCCCTCAGAGGAGGTTTGGCCACCTAGTCAGCTAAGCACCCATCAGGAGGGGTCTCTGTTGTCACCTGCTGGCACTGGCCCCTCAGAGACCTCCAGAGTGCCCTCACACCTCTGGATCCAAGATGACAGAGGTCTGGGACACACTGGAGGAGCTCTGGGCACCACCCCTGGGGTGGTGATGGACAGGGGAGTGGTCACTGCCCTTTCCTTAGTCCAGTTTCGTGCCAGAGCAGGGACTGGGGGTTCCCTGAACCGGTGAAGACTGGCTTATGCAAGGAGGGTGCCATCTGTGCCCTTCAAAGCATTTCCAGAGGCTGAGGGAGGCTACTCCTCCCCAGCCTTTAACACCTATTTCCAAAGGGAGAGGGTGTAACACCCTCTCTCAGAGGAAATTCTTTGTCCTGCCTTCCTGGGAGGAGGGCAGAACCCTGTCTGTGGGGTGGCAGCAGCGGTAGCTGCAGAGAGACCCCCAGAGAGCTGGTTTGGCAGTACCCGGGGTCCATGGTGGAGCCCCGGGGATGCATGGAATTGGCACCCAATACCAGATTTGGCATGGGGGGACAATTCCATGATCTTAGATATGTTACATGGCCATATTTGGAGTTACCATTGTGAAGCTACATATAGGTATTTACCTATATGTAGTGCACACGTGTAATGGTGTCCCCGCAATCACAAAGTCCGGGGAAATGGCCCTGAACTATGTGGGGGCACCTTTGCTAGTGCAAGGGTGCCCTCACACTTAGTAACTTTGCACCTAACCTTCAGCAAGTGAAGGTTAGACATATAGAAGACTTATAAGTTACTTAAGTGCAGTGAAAATGGCTGTGAAATAACATGCACGTTATTTCACTCAGGCTGTAGTGGCAGTCCTGTGTAAGATTTGTCCGAGCTCCCTATGGGTGGCAATAGAAATGCTGCAGCCCATAGGGATCTCCTGGAACCCCAATACCCTGGGTACCTAGGTACCATATACTAGGAAATTATAAGGGTGTTCCAGTGTGCCAATTGAAATTGGTAATAGTGGTCACTAGCCTATAGTGACAAATGTAAAGGCAGAGAGAGTATAAGCACTGAGGTTCTGATTAGCAGAGCCTCAGTGACACAGTTAGGCACTACACACGCATACACATTTAGGCCACAAACTATGAGCATTGGGGTCCTGGCTAGCAGATCCCAGTGAGACAGGCAAAACACACTGACAAATAGGGTTTTCACTATAAGCACTGGGGCCCTGGTTAGCACACTGACATATACTCACAAACAGGCCAAAAGTAGGGGTAACAATGCTAAAAATAGGCTACCTTCTCACACTTGTAGACACATCTCACTTGCAAAAATGCAGTGTTGGGTTTACTTTTATTAAAACTTGCATAGGTTGATACACTGACATATTGGGCAGCAGTTGCACCATAATACATTTCAGTAACCGTGTTTGCTGGATTTGCAATATAACCACCCAGTACACCCATCACCACCTCTTTCCATATTTTGGGAACTCTAACTATTTTCCATTTTCTCCTTATCGAAACAACATTTTATCCCCAGGCATTACTGTAAAATAACATAGGACCTGTTTAGATCTTAGTAAATTTGGTTCTGCTGTCACTTTTTATTCGGTTACTCCATCCACCTACTAGGTGGTTCCCCCTCTCTATTTAGATGCTGAAGGGTCGATAAACTAAAGTCCATCATAGTGCCACCATCCCTGTCAGAATTTTCCTCCCTTGTTGATGGTGTCATGGCAAAAGCGGCTGTCAGAGGGAGTACAGCCATCTTTTCTGCCAGGGCAATCACAATGTGCCTTCCTGCCAATGTAACTGTGGTAACTACACCGCCACACCTGAGTTGGAAGGGATATAAGCTCATAACTTACCTTTTTTTCTTTTTTCACTTCCCTTTGCATCATGAACCCGATCGTCCAGGTCCTTCCTTTCTTGCTGCATCTTGACCACGAAGCAAATCAACCCCTTTGTTGCCGAAATCGGAGGTAAGTGTATTTTTTACCTGCTACCTTTTGAATTGTCATTAGCCCTTGAACATGCATTTTTAATTCACATTTACAAGCAATACTTTACTAATGTGCAATGCATATGCGTGTAATGTGGTTGTTAAAAAAAAATTAAGAAACAAACCTGTATAATTTAATTTCCTATACAAATTTAGTGCAAGCTGCCTTCATGCTATTGGACACCTACACAAAAAGTGACATTAATCCCTAATTCACAATGTGTCCACACAGGTGTGTTTAATCATTTTCCGTAAATTTTCAAATCATATACATATGCATTACACATTTTTGAAGTAATATGCATCTTATAAAATGTAGAAATTGCACTAGACAAGGCAAAACATTTGTTTGTAATAAATGTAAAATCAATGTTAGTTCAAAACTTACATCTTACATATTTATTAATGTCACATTGCCTTTGTCTAGTGCATTTGCTGACTATTTTATTACATTTTAATTTACTCTTTTTAAATGTGTAATGCATATGAATTTATTTTCATCACTTATAAATTTAAAATAAACACTAAAGACTTAAACATAAAAAATGGTCAATTTTGGTGTAAGTGTCTATTATCATGATGAGTGCTTGCACCAAAATTTCTATGTCCGTTACAAATTTTTATCAGTAATGTTTGCCCTATACAAATATGCTATTTAAAAAAGCTTTTGTCTTTTCTGTCAAAAATGTAAGTAAGTTTATGTATCTTACATTTTCATCATTAACATTTTTACTAATCAATGACTTCTAAATTAACAATAATGTCAGGACAAACTTTTTAATGAGATATGTCTCCCAAATATAGGAAAACCATGATGCACAGCATCAATCTATGTTTTTTTTTTTTTACCAAGAACATGCCTCTTAAATATACTGCCAAAGGGTAACCTCAGCAGGAAGGGACATCTAATAAGCACAGATCAGGCACCTCAAGGATCCTTCTTGGGAAGGGTTGGTTTGGGTTTCACAGGTGTTAGGGAAAGGTAAGACATCAATTTGGGCGGAAGAGTATGGGTAGGAGAGGTGGGAAGGAATGGGGTTTGGGAGGTAGAGGGAGCTAGAATGGTTGAAGCGTGCATCTGTCTGTTTTGCAGTCGCATGTGGGTCTGCTGCATGTTGTGTATGTTTAGGTGTGTGTTTTGGGGAAGGTGTTTTGGTCTTTGGTTCACATGAGTGTGTGCATTTGTCTTTGGTTGGTGTTGCTGTTGAGGTGGTTGGTGTGGATGTGGTGCACATATCTGTATATTTTGCAACTGCTTGTGTGTCTGGTGTATGTTTAGATGTGTGTGGTTTAGCAGGTGTTTGGTGTTCAGGTCAGTGTGAGGGTGTGTCTTGGGTTTTGTGGGTGTTGTTTTGCACGTAGGTGTGCTTTTGTGTAAGCATACTTATTTGGATGAGTGTGCTGTTGAAGTGGTTGTTGTGGTTATGGTGCTTGTAGGTGTGGTGGTAGTTGTGTGTGTCTTGGTAGTTTTGGGTGTGCTGGTGGTTGTGATGCTTGTGGGTGTGGTGCCTGTTGTGGGTGTGGTAGTGCTTGTTGTGTTTGTGTGTGTGTGGATGGTGTGGTGCCTGTGGGTGTAGGGGCAGTAGTGTGTGTATGTTGTTTGGCTGTCTGTTTGTGTTTCTTTGTGTGTTTGTCTTTTTCTGTGTGTGTGTGTGTGTGCTGCTTGGGTCCAGAAAAATGGGCATGCTTGGGATAGGGGTGGTATGTGGGATTTGGGATGAGGGAGGGTCCTCAGTTGATGCTCAAGGTTGGGCTGGTTGGGGGCTGCAGTGAATGTGAAGGCTATTTGAACAGGTTATGGCTGCATGCAAAACATCGAACTATGCAAACATTTAGTGCATTGGGCAACTATGGCTCTGGATGCCATTCATGATCAGTTCCTGGCCTACAGAGATGATGTGTAAGAGGTCAATAGCCTCCTCACGCAGTGAAGCTGGGGAACTGTGGCAAGGGGTGAGGTGCCTACAGTGAAGGGGACTCCAGCCCTTTTAGGGGGTTGAGTTTGGCCAACTTGGGGGGGCAAGCGGGAGGATGGATATGGGTCTCTGGGTGGCAGGCAAGGATGCAGTTCCTGTTGTGTCGACCAGCATTTGGGATTGGTCACTTGTGGAGGCCTTTGAAGATGATGAAGAGCTGGTGGCCTCCATTCTAGTTCCCTCACCCACTATGCCACTGTGTCCATCGGTGTGTGACATTTTACCACCCACAACACAGAGGCCAGCTGCTTTACTGCCTTCATGGCCAATGTCCCCTTCATCTGCTCCTGAAGATGCTGAAAAGACCTATAAAATAACTGTATTGTATGTGTGTAAATAGAGCTCATCGTGAGGTTTTTTTCTCAAAACATTTTCAAACTCTTCATATTTCACCTCCTTCAAAGTTTTCAAGCTTAGGTTTGTGTTACCATTGTCTCATCCATGTGGGGAACAGCTTCAGAAATAATTCGGTCAAATTTTTTCAATTTCCCTGTATTGCTCTCATATTATTTATGATCATTTTTCTTAACCATTTTTATTTTTTTCCTGGCATGGTTTAAAACCTCTAAATGGTTCAGATTGTCAGCAATGAACAGTGAACTTATGTCACAAAAATCACTATCAAGCTAAAAAACCTTTGTACACTGTCCATCTGCAAATATCCCTTTAATCTCTTTTTCTTCCATATTGATTTATCATCTGGGCACAACAAAGGGCATAAAAAATGCATTTTTGGGTGTGTATTGCTCTGTCACCAATGTGTACACGTTCCTATCAATTTTTTCAAAAAGGTTTGCCTAACAAATTAATTTTTCAAAAACAGACTGGCTTACATAATGCAAATCTGTCACGTTTAACATAAATTGAATTATATGTATTACAAATATGTTTTTACTAAACAAATCTTGCCATTTACTCTCATGTTTCTAGTCTTTTTGGTCCACTTACTCACCATTGTTTGTCTATAATACCAACTCACAAATGTGATGTTTGGAACATCCACTGTATCATAAGTGCATTTTATGCTATGTATCCTGTAATAGGGCCAACATAACCTCCTGAACAATTGTGACGGAGCATCACACTTGACACTATTATAAACTATGGCCTGTTTGGTACAACTGTGCCTCATAACATCAAACAAACTTGTACATTTTTAGGCAGGCATGTATCTGCTCAAAACAGACCTTTGGAAATGATCAGAAATATAGTGGGATCATTTTCCACATATAAATATACATACACCTTGTGCAAAACCTACACATTCAAGAAATCTTCTTGTGCATTGGACATGTGCCAAACTTTATGCTGATGCCATAATGTGTTGCTGTAACACAAAGTAGTTATTTAACAAGAAAAACACAAAAAATAACGTACCCCCTTGATGTTGCTGTTGGGCTCTCAACTGCCCATAAAGCTATGAATAGGCCATTGCAAGTATGCAGGCCATTAGGGAGGTAAGGTTGCTGCGCACAGGTTTCCCATGTTGGGAGGACTGGCCGAGCTGGAAATCCACTGACTTTTTCGTTCTGCATTGTAGGTCTTCCCATCTTTTGCAGCAATGGATGCTACACCGCTTGTACACTCCCAAGGACTGCACCTTCTTTGCAACGGCCTTACAGATTGTTTTCTCATGATGGGCCTTGATCTGTATGGATACAAAAAATGAAAGAAACAAAAATTGCGAGGTTTGTTTATATTGATGTAAACCTATTTTGAGAAATCAGTCACAACCATTTCCAAAGAGTTGGAACAGCATATTTTTTATTTTCTCCTTACATAAAAGTAAAAATTGTAGTGGCCTGTTGAGTACCTTTATCCCTTTTCATGTCCTTATTTTACTAATCCAAGCCAGGTACATAATCTAGGCAAGGGGTCTGCAATATTTTCTGTACTTCTGATCAGTGAAAATGATTGTGAGCTACTGAAGGCACATTTGTATCAGACACCCCCACACCCAACTTCATTGGGTTAATGCCTAATGTCCATAGAGCTAGGTACTATGGTTTCAACCACATACTATGGCTAAGGGCACTATGAAAGGGCTGTCATGTGTGTCAGTAACAGTGCGGTCTTTGGTGATGTGTGAACATGTATGTATAGGAATGGGGTATATTTGCATGGGTGCCTAAGAGCTTGTGTTGTATGTAAGTGCATCACAGGATACACCTTTTGCCGTATGTGGCACCGTTACATGAATATCACAAATATACACTAATGATTTTTAAAATAGGAGAAATTTAAAGTGCAGAAAAATATTTTGCAGACAAGTTCATAATATGAATAATTTTTCTACACTTTAAATGTCTCTCATTTGAAAAAATGACTGTATTTTTCACTTATACCTATTGCACAGTGACTACAGGCTACTGAATGTAAGTGGTCCGCTGCTTGTAAATGCAACACTTTGAAATTAAAGAAAATTGAAATTATGAGTTAACCTAATCATCAAGGTAATTTCTCATTTTAATTTTCTGAAATTTAAAACCATTCAGGAAAATAATTTTGTTCACAGCTCCAATATTGAGTTGACAAAGACTTTTTAAGAGTTAAATTCATCAGGGCTTCTGTTGTTCACCTCTGTGACCCAGCCCCAGCCTGGGTCATAACTCTGACTGAGCAAAACTCATTATCAGGCCCTTCCATACAGAGCCAGATGATTATAATATAATATGAACATAGCATTCCCTGAACTTGAAAAGGAATATTTGACCTTGTGCTTATTTTAATTTGAACTCAATGTTGAACTAATCTGAAGGTGTCTGAGAGCTACTGGGAGCTCCCAATCGACTGTTTGGAATCACCTGACCTAGGCTGAGACATTTGTGGGATAATACATGCAAAAACATTTTTTTATTTGGTATGTTAAAAAATATATCCGTATGTTAACTTGTATTGCTAATATAATGTATTTGTTAAATTAACATGTTAACTTTCTAGATTTCACATGAGTTCATTTCTCATATAGATATAGTGCTACACACCTAAAACAAAAGAGGGTGTCAAACACATACAAAACAATAATGTTGTGGTGTTGTCTAATTATAATGTGTTCCGAAATGAACATCATAATTTTTCTATTTTATTTTTAAAGACCTGAGACTTCACTTCAATCTTTACACTTCACTCAGTAATTAAAAGGGACATTCTAGCCTGTGCTCATAAAAAAACAAGTTAGCCAGAATTACATTTTCTTTTTAAACATGTACCTGTTCCTCTTGTGAGTCATACCACTAGCTGTACAGGGACAAAACCTCCACAAATAGCAACTCCAGGTCCTCTGGCAAGACATTTGGGGCCCTGTCAAATCCTTTTTCTGGCATCAAGGCTCCTAGAGGTCAGAAACAGCAGCAAACGTTGAGGAAGTATTGTTGGCTGCAGTGTTAGGAGGCAAGTGAGCTTTTTTTCAGATGCCACGTACATCTACATGATGGACACAATCATCAACCAAGACGTACATAACCACTGGCATTCATATGTTGCTGTCCCACATGTTAGCCTATGGCTGTGTCCGTCAAGGAGTTTTAAACCCACTACATGGTTGACTTCTGCCAATGGCCACCTGATTGCAAATGTCCTGATCGTAAGGTCAGGTACCCACCATTATAGTTTGTGAAATTGAGCATTTGTGAGTGTTAAGCATGTTACCAACGCTCAAAATGGTGGCTTGTTTGTTTACATATACAAAATTATTTTGTTACAAATTTTTTCCAAATAAAAACAGTATTATGTAGTGTGTCATAGTGGTTAAATGCAAAAGTTGTGCAGTTTTATTTATACTTTTGTTGATGGAACTTTTGAGAAACAATTCAAGCATTCAAAATGTATTATTTACACATTTTTTACAAAATTAATAGACATGTCAAAATGTTATTTCAATAACAACATCAATAATAAATATTGTGTACAGATATGTTAAGAAACCAAATAGAGTTTTACAAACAAATAAGATTTGTGTTAAATATCAAAGAAATGGATGCAAATCTACATACATTATTTTCCTTTTTTTTAATGCAGACATATCAACACAGGGAGACATGGAAGATGACATCCTCAAGTTTTTCGACCATTTCCAGACCTTTCACCATGCAAGAATGGGATGTGATCAAAAAATTCATATTGAATAGGCAAACTATTGTTGATTTGTCTCATCAGCTGGAGACAGATCTTCTGGCTCATAATAAGAATCACACATCAATAACACCAATTGTCAAAATCATGAGAGTACTCCATTTTGTGGATCATTTCCAATATATTGTGGCAGCATCTGGTGGAATGTCACAACCAACTTTCAATAGTGTGCTACAAGAAGTTCTTTCTTCAATGATGAGACACATCAACAGCTCTGTAAGTATCTGGCCCATTAAGTCTTGGGACTGATGTAAAGATCCCAAGACTTGGTCAATGGTGTCCTGGGTGACAGTAAACCCAGTGACCTCCCTTTTCCGACCTACAGATTCCCTCCCCAGAACCCAAGCCCCACTAAACTGTGCCCTTGACCCAGTGTGCCCCGTTTCACTGGGTCCTGGCGGAACGGGAGGTGATGGTGGTGCTGAGGCAGCAGAAGACGGGACTGGGGGCCAAAATTGGAGTGATGTTCCTCTGGGCACAAGAAGTGGATGTATCTATAGGCTGAGGACTGCTAACAGTTGGGGTGGGAGGAATAGGTGTGGGCCGAGTGAGACTCACTGGAGCTGTCTTCTCAGGCAGACCAGATGGACTAGACATCTCCTCATCATCCAGACTTGCAGGAGAGGAGTCCTCACTGGAGGCTGGTTCATGATCTGGAGTTGAGGTAACCCCAGTGGCAGATGGTTGTCCACATACTCTGGGCATTGGACCTAATATGAATTATATTGTAAACGTCTGGATTATCCATCAAATGAGTTTGAAGCAACAAATGAATCAACGAAAAAAAGGAAAAATATAATTAATAGAATGATTAGATCTTTTACTGGTTTTATGATAAATTACATAACCAGTTTAAAAGACACACATACAAACTTGAAACAAACAGGTAAAGAGATGTCCTGAAGAGGAAATTATTGTTTAGAAACTGTACATAAAATATACCAAACATTCAACCCAACACAGTAGAGAGGAGAAATGAGAACTAAACCATTCCAAGGCTAAAATTCAGATTGTTATACAACTTAGTAGGATTAATAGCATTGTCATCATGGAAACATTGCAAATGAAAATCTTTGAGTCAACATACTTTGATTTTTTAAACCAATTACAACAATTCATAACAAGAAAGTGACAACATACAGAAAAAGGATTTTAATATATAGAATAAAATGAAGATTGCTTAATACATAACACTTTAACAAATGTGCATATATGAAAGAAAAGAGAGAATGACCAACATCACATTACAATATTATTTTCCAGATACAAATACAAGGCATAATGGTAGTTGTAGTCATTTCAATTATGCATTAAGATCACTTGCAAAATTGTAAGTTGCACATCCCTAGTAAAATATATGCAGTGAGGATGAGCACAAATTTCCAATATAAAAAATGTGAGAAGTATATTATTAGGTGAAAAAACACTTACAAGCACCATAATGTCATGTGAAATTAAATGGAGTTTGGAGCCTATTAACTTAACTACAACAAAATACATTCAAACAGACAAACAAACAAGGCAAATACAACAAATAATCCATGAACAAAACACACACATTGACCACTAGTAAAACAAGAGATACTACCAATATGCTACTATTTTGATGATAAAATTAGTTTGATACCTTTCAATTTGGGTTTATGTCTTCCAAAGTGCAAAACATATTAGCAAAAGCTAACCTAAAAGCAAAAATGACATTTATCTGTAGTGACAAATTAAAAACTATAACTTACCAGTCTCCACTCCACCAGGGATTCCTGTCAAGCTTACAGGTCGTGGGATATACTAAATCTACTCCTCGTAGGGACAAAGTTGTAAGGGGGGCTGGGAGAACGACCATCTGTCCTCTGGGCCTCCAGGTGATACTTGAAGGCCAGGGAATGCACTCTCCCCCGCAAGTAATGCGAGTTCTTGTTCCTGTGTGCACAGGTTGTTTGCTACAGCATTCAACCTGTCAACTATTCTTGCCCACATTTGCCTTTTCTGAGCTATTGCTGTATAGTGTTCTTGGGCTTCAAACAATTGTGACTATACTCTACTGATTTCACTCACTGTGTCTGATAATTCTCCCTCTGGAAAATGAAAATTCTCCCTTCTCTTCACTGTCATATCAGAAAAATATTGAAACAAAATTGTATACCCACAAGAAACAAATGAGAGGAAAAAAAGGGTACAAATACAGACAAAATGAAAAAAAACACCTGACTTCACTAACAAACTTTCTGCTTCACAATGTTGTGCTGCAGTGGAATGTCAAGGGATCATGGTCTGTAATGGAGTGTGTTTTATAGTGTGGTATACAGGTGGAAACAATTAGCCAACACACATCAGGTGTGTACTGCTGGTATCCATCCACAAGCACAGACATAGTGCAATCTTGAACGTTTCCCGCAACTCACTCCTGCAGTCAAGAAACTGCTGCTAGAACAACACCTGTACAACTATGAAATCTAAATATGCTCAGCACAAACCCAGGACCCTGGCGGCGATGGAGTAATGTTAGCCAGCACAGGAGTCCTCCACGACAATAGTAGTGCACTCTGTTGATGCGAACAGAGGTTCCTCTGCAATCCATCTAAATAGGGAGGGTGGGAAATCCATCAGCTTGATGAGTACTTGTAAACTCGGAGGGACGACTGGAGTACTACCAAGATCTAAATCAGGCACTTCATATATTTGTGATGGTAAAAAACATCCAGCAGTGGCGTATTTATAGTCAGAAGGTACATAGATTTTTTTGTGCAAGCAGTGGATTTTGACAAACAGGAAACCATCTTGCTGCCTTCAGGTAGTGGGGGCCATATGTACGAACACATTTTCCCATAGAGACAGAATGGGCAAAACTGCTTGCTACATCTGGCCCTAGGTTCCTAATTAGTGTCTGTTTTGCAGGGTGAATAAATTGACCAGTGTGCCAAAGCCATATTGTGATGATTTCAAATGATGCAATACTTCAGGACACTTCACTGCAGTCCTATTGATAGCTTTAAATTAAATTGTACTCCCACATGCTTTAGGCTTAATCATTGTGCCATGGCATGCTTCTGCAAGGTTGTCTAGGGTAACAAAAGCTCTAGTAATGGGGCTAAATGGAGAGCTGTGCCTTGGGTGACAAGGGGAAAGAGGTTGACCTCCTCCATAGTATAGGCTCACAGTTATTCGTGGCTAGCCACTGCTCAAAAACCCTGACCCTATCTGTATCATGAGTCTTCCATGACCATCCATCTAACCAATCAGCATTTCAGTAGAAGGTAGCATGAAAATCAGCACACAGAGACACAGTAAACAGAAGATAAAGGACAGGGTACTACTTAATCTAATTATTCTGCAGCACTCCATGCCAGTCTCTCATGAGATTAAAGTGTTTTCTGACAATGTCTGAATGTGGTGACTCATGGTCAGAACCACAGCATTAAGTCGAAAAAAAAATTGGCAGTACCATTGGTTCTGGCTTATGAATTTAAAAAGTGTTTTATCATTGAAGGGTTTAAGTACTCAATAAATCATCATACATACAATCTGTCACCCAACTTTACGCTAATTTTTCCATTCATTCATCCACTAACTCATTTGTGGATTCATCCTCTGACACTATTGCATTACAACACACAAAATCAACATCATATGCAAAATAAATTAAAAGAATGGAAGTAGAAAAAAGAAAACATGCTGCCATCTAAAGACAGAGGGCACACGCCTGTAATTACTAAACTAAACACAGCAGAGGGTATTTGTCTTGCAAAGGTATTGAAAATAGTCTATTGCTTTTTATATTCCATTATGGCTGTCACATTCAAAACCAACATTTTGGCCATCTTGGAATGGGAAAGAATGTTTAACTGTGGACAACAGTATTCCATAAAGATCTCCTGGTTTAGAGAAAGTGGCTACATGGGATGTGGTTTTCTGCACATGAAATGAGCAGAAAGCAACCAACCTATTAGCAGTGCCAGGAGAGCTGTAACATTGCATTAAGAACCATTCAAATAACACTAGTAGAAGCAGAGAAATAGAACGGAAACTATAAAAGTAGACAATTGAAAATTAAAGGGCTTGCCAACCAGCTGTGACACTAAAGCACACTTATTGTGAAGTGGTTGCACACATGTGGTTACAAAATACCATCAGTCACAGAGAAAGAGAGCCAGTGACTGACGTGCGCTTAACCATTAACTTATGCATTACACTGTCATAGATGGAAGCACAGTGTAACTAACACTGAAACAGACCAATGACAGAATGGAGCTAACCCAAATCCCATGCATGTGTGTGTGTGTGTGTTGGTGTGCATGTTTGTGTTTTAATCGGTGACATTTCATACAACAAAACAACTATCTGTAGCAGCATGCCTACTGTGGCAATCTGTGAGATTCAATGTAACAAAATCCCTATTAGTAGGCTGTAATACAGAGTAATAACAATCTACTCTTAAATGCTTATTGAATTAATATTGGCCTACTACCTTTATAACTTTTCCATCATAAAGTCAGACATATAGGGGATCATTCCGACCCTGGCGGTCCAAGACCGCCAGGGCCGGGGACCACGGAAGCACCGCCAACAGGCTGGCGGTGCTTCCCAGCCCATTCTGACCGCGGCGGTAAAGCCGCGGTCAGAAAAGGGGATCCGGCGGTTTCCCGCTGGATTTCCCCTGCATGGGCTGAATCTCCATGGCGGCGCTAGATTCCGACCCCCTTCCCGCCATCCTGTTTCTGGCGGTTTTTACCGCCAGGAACAGGATGGCGGGAACGGGTGTCGTGGGGCCCCTGGGGGCCCCTGCACTGCCCATGCCACTGGCATGGGCAGTGCAGGGGCCTCCTAACAGGGCCCCATAAAGATTTTCACTGTCTGCTTAGCAGACAGTGAAAATCGCGACGGGTGCAACTGCACCCGTCGCACCCCTGCAACTCCGCCGGCTCCATTCGGAGCCGGCTTCCTTGTTGCAGGGCCTTTCCCGCTGGGCCGGCGGGCGCCCTTTTGGCGGTCGCCCGCCGGCCCAGCGGGAAAGCCAGAATGGCATCCGCGGTCAGAATGACCCTCATAATCTTTATTATTGACTTGTCGCCGCAATCTACTCAGACCTACTGTGTTGGTAATAAGCCTTTCCACAAGAAGGTTGCCCTACAAGACAACCATTAGGTATCCCATAATAACATGTCAAATAAAAAACTTTAAAAACACAGTTGTCGAAACAATACAAAATCTCAACAGATATAGGGTCATTCTGACCCTGGCGGGCGGCGGGAACCGCCCGCCTTGCGGGAACCACCAAATGGCCGCTCCGCGGTCAGAAGACCGCGGATGCCATTCTGGCTTTCCCGCTGGGCCGGCGGGCGACCGCCAAAAGAGTGCCCGCCGGCCCAGCGAGAAAGGCCCTGCAACAAGGAAGCTGGCTCTGAACGGAGCCGGCCGAGTTGCAGGGGTGCGACGGGTGCTGTTGCACCCGTCGCGATTTTCACTGTCTGCTAAACAGACAGTGAAAATCTTTATGGGGCCCTGTTAGGGGGCCCCTGCACTGCCCATGCCAGTGGCATGGGCAGTGCAGGGGCCCCCAGGGGCCCCACGACACCCGTTCCCGCCATCCTGTTCCTGGCGGTAAAAACCGCCAGAAACAGGATGGCGGGAAGGGGGTCGGAATCTGCATGGTGGCGCTGCTTGCTGCGCCGCCATGGAGATTCAGCCCATGCAGGGGAAATCCGGCGGGAAACCGCTGGATCCCCTTTTCTGACCGCGGCTTTACCGCCGCGGTCAGAATGGGCTGGGAAGCACCGCCAGCCTGTTGGCGGTGCTTCCGTGGTCCCCGGCCCTGGCGGTCTTGGACCGCCAGGGTCGGAATGACCCCCATAGTGCCTAATAAGGGTTACCATAGTGCAAATCATCTATCCCCATGGTTTGTAAAGGTGGGTGACCAGCACTATATAAACCCTTGCGCACCACAGTAATTTGCAGCAAAATACCTGCTGACATGCATTAGCACAGTGCACTAAAAGCCCAATTGCCTTTAACACATGATTTTCACAATGGTTAAGCAAAGCCTACTTGCTTTTTAAGAATGGTTCTTTATAAACGAATCACACCAATGGACTCTGGCATAACTTTTCCTAGTGAACTAATAAGGTCTCAAGCCTTTACCAATGGTTTGACACTGTATACAACCCAGGCCTGCTGAAGTGCATATAAGCTGGCAACCATCAATCATGCATTGACAAATAAGAATAAAATAAAAGTGTCACAAAACAATATAACCTCTCTCAGTAGGGATTAAAAAGAATCATGCGTTCAACTCCCAGGGTTTGTTACAGTGGGTGACCAACACCCTTGCCTCCTATGATCATTTGTGAGTTCACATGTAACCAGATAACATTTTATGGTCTGTAACATAATGTGATAACAATCCACCATTAGAGGCCTATTGATTTCATCATATACTTTTTACAATTAATAAGCCAGGCCTACTGCCTTTGTGATAACTTCCATAAAAATAGTACAGAACCTGAGCACTCGGCATAAAATGTCTCTTCACAGCAAACAAGCCTATAGCTGTTATCATTGGCTTGTCACCATAATCAAATCAGGCCTACTGTACTATGCATAAGCTTTCTCACAAGGCAACCATCAGACACACAGTCATAAAATTGCAAATCCATACAAATTTAATGTGAAAAATTGAGTTGTTGGTTGACTAGGGTCCTGGCCCTGGTCAAGTAACAGCCACAGTTCCTTGCATGATGAACCCCAAAAAGTCACTAAATTAACGTCTGCTTAACCTTGGGTAGCTTGGCACCAAAAGCAGTCAGGCTTAACTTAGAGACAATGTGTAAAGTATTTATGCAGCACACAAACAGTAATAGAGTAAAAACACTGCACAAAAAAATTCCCAAACCAATTAAAAAAATAGGGTAAATTATTTGACACCAAAATGGCAAAAATCCAATCCATAGAACCATAGTTATGAATTAAAAATAAAATGTAAGTGAAAAGTAGGAAGCGCCATCTAGTTGAACGAGACCTGGTCAAAGTCGGAAAATATGGCCAACCGCAATAGAGCACATTTCAGATATAAGAAGTGGATTGGAACTGGTGAGCGCATACCTTCAGAATTGAAAGAAAGTCTGAGAAAAAGTGTGTGATATGGGAAAGTTCAGCTACGCAAGGTTACACGAGGTGTCCAAGGAGGGAGCATCACTGTCAGATAGCCTGAGGTAGAAGCTGTGGTAAAAATTTCAATCTTGGTGGACACGTTACTCTGTCACAAATGTGACGGTTATTCTGTCTGCCATATCAAAATGCCCATAGGATATCATGATATCTTAATATGGCAGACAGGATAGCTGTCACGTTTGTCACAGAGTAAATTTGTTTGCCAAGATCGAAATCTGGCCCTTAGTCTCTGAAATGGAAATCAAGAATCTCCAGTGGGATGAGGCAGAGGGCTGTAGCTGAAGACGATGGATACCCATTTGGCAGAGGACTATTGAAACGGATTTGCTATTGCAGAGAAGAACATAGCTGGAGAAGACGCAAAGTCAGTTCATCAGGTGATGCACCTTGGGTGACTAGGCGAGCAGGTTAGTCCAGGTCTCCTCTCCTTTTCTCCTGATTCTTAGAGCAGTTTTTGGCCAACATTTTTGTAAGTCTTCAGTTTTGGGATTTGGCCATCTGAGCACCTTTAGACACACAACCAAGGGTCCAAAACTGGTGGGAGACTTCATGGGAGGCGCAGGACTCAGGTTGGGTTCAGGTATGGGTTTAAGATGGTGAGAGCCTTTTGTGTCCCTGTGGCTCAGAACAGGAGGTCAGGAACATAACCCATGGGGCCACCCTGGTAGTCCTGGGTTCAGGTGAAGATGCAGGGCTCAAAAGCAGGACTGGCTTCTGAGGGTTCCATGCAGGTTCCAGGCAGCAAAACAGTCCTTCCAGGTATAGCAAAGACGTCTTGCAGAGTGCACAGCAGGTCACAGCAGTAGGTCCAGGAATGAACTGAAGAGTGGATCTAAAGGTCCTACTTTTATACCCTGTTGTCCTTCCTCTTAAATGTGGAGAAACTTCTAGAAAGGATCTATGAAGTGCATGGAATGTCCTGCCTCCCCTGGCCTGGCTTCAAGCTAACTGCAGTAACAGTGTGGAGGTGTTAGGTCCTTTGTGTGAAGATAGCACACAATCTATTCAGCTGCAATTGGAATTGTGCTGAGCTCTGCACCCTCATCCTGCCAGCCGACAACCCTTTGAGACACACCTAATTCCTCTATTGTGTGACTGTATGGGAGGAATTCACAAAGTCTGTCAGGTATACCCATTTGTGTGCCACAACAGGCTGCATGTACAAAGGTATAAGGGCAGGAAATGCCAACTTTCTAAAAGCGGCATTTTCAAAACTGTAATGAAAAACATTTGACTTTACCATTAAAAAGCGTTTATCATTACAATTTCATAGATACCAAAGATGACTGCTTATTAAATGTAATAAGGAATCACCAATGTTATCCTCTGGGAGATGAAGGCCGCACAGTTGCCAAAAACAAATTTAGAGTTTTTCATTACTAGGACATATAAAACTTAAACTAGGTCTCGGACATGTTTTAAGGTGCTGCTTAAGTGGGCGGCACAAGAAGTGTGCAGGCCCACTGGTAGTATTTAATATATAGGCCTTGGGTATATGTCATACCACTCTACAAGGGACTTATAAGTAAATGAAATATGCCAATCAGGCGCAAGCCAGTCAAACCATGTTTAGGAATGTGAGCACAAGCAGTTTAGCACTGGTTAACAGTTGTAAAATGCACAGATTCGTAGGACCAATAAAACAAATTTCAGCAAAAAATGGAGGTAAGTAGTCTTGAGGAAGACCGCCCTAAGGCTGACAGGTCTTACAATTAATTTCTCAAGTGCTTATGAAAGAGTCTCACATTCTCATATTCTGTACCATGGTTTGTCAAAGGTGGAATCAACACCAAAAATCCTTGCCTACTAAGATAATGTGTGAGATTCCTTTTAACAAAAATATCTCTATCTGTATGCTTTAATACTGAATAATAACAATCTACTCTTTAAAGCGTATTGACCTTAACATGTGCTTTTGACAATCAACATACTAAGGCGGTCATTCTGACCGCGGCGGTCGCCGCCCGCCAAGCAGTTCCCGCCGAAAGACCGCACCGCGGTCAAAAGACCGCGGCGGTCATTCCTGCTTTCCCGCTGGGCCGGCGGGCGACCGCCAGAAGACCGCCGGCCGGGCCAGCGGGACAGCCCCTTCAACAATGAAGCCGGCTCGGAATGGAGCCGGCGGAGTTGAAGGGGTGCGACGGGTGCAGTGGCATCCGTCGCGATTTTCACTGTCTGCTAAGCAGACAGTGAAAATCTTTGTGGGGCCCTGTTAGGGGGCCCCTGCACTGCCCATGCCAGTGGCATGGGCAGTGCAGGGGCCCTCAGGGGCCCCACGGCACCCGTTCCCGCCATCCTGGTTCCGGCGGTGGACACCGCCAGAAACAGGCTGGCGGTAAGGGGGTCGGAATCCCCATGGCGGTGCTGCAATGGCCGGCTCCCCTTTTCCGACCGCGACTTTACCGCCGCGGTCAGAATCACCCAGGAAGCACCGCCAGCCTGTTGGCGGTGCGTCTGCCGCACTCCGCCATGGCGGTCATGGACCGCCAAGGTCAGAATGACCCCCTAAGTCTTCTGCCTTTGTCATTACTTTTCATAATAAACAATCAAGCATATAGGCCCACATTAAGACATTGGTGGTATAAGACGCCTACCGCTGCTGTGACGGCCGCCAAAAGACCGTCACCGCTGCTACCATCCATTCACCAGATTATGACCACAGCCAGACTTCCTCCACAAGAAGGGCAGAAATCCGGCAGTGGCCATACTGGCGGATCCTGGTAAGGTGGCGCTGCTACCACCAGCACCGCCACACCAGTAGACTGCTGCCAGCCGTATCATGACACATTATACCGCCTGGTGGTGTTCTGCCGGCGGGCGCTGCTGGCGGTAGCAGCGCCCTGACCCATTCCCTGCCGGAAGACCACCTGCATGCAGGTAAGTTGGGCGTCCGACATGGGAGGGGAATTGGGGGTGTTGTGTGTGTGGGGTTGTGTGCATGAATGTGTGAGCGTGTGCGTGAATGCATCTGTGTGTAGTGTTGTTTGCGTGGGTCAATGCATGTGTGTGAATGCCTGTAAAAATCAAAATGTGAATGTCAGTGTGAATGTGTGTACGTATGTGTGCAAGAATGAATGGATGTATGGTTGAATG
Source organism: Pleurodeles waltl (assembly GCF_031143425.1). Taxonomy (NCBI): domain Eukaryota; kingdom Metazoa; phylum Chordata; class Amphibia; order Caudata; family Salamandridae; genus Pleurodeles; species Pleurodeles waltl. The sequence goes on along the minus strand of NC_090447.1, from coordinate 1,167,646,505 downwards.
AATGCGTGTATGCCAGTGTGAGCGAGTGGCTGTATGCGTGGTGCGTGTCTGTAAGTGTGTGCGTGTGTAGGGGGTGGGGGATCGGAAGGGAGGATGCATGGATGGAGAGGGTACTGAAAATTCTGGACCTGTGTTATAAACATCGTCGTATCACAACGATTTTGGTATCAGCAGACCGAGAATGATTAGAATAGTATGCACAAGCATTGTATTCATATTCGGGTAACAAAATCACCCGAATATCAGAGTTTCCATCCTGAACCCTCGTGTTCCATTTAAACTACAGCCATATTGTGATTGCCCTCACATAGGCCAATGACTAAATGCCGAAAACTAGTCTGAAGGACACGTACATCTTTGCTGACTCCTCTGTGACCTGGGCAAGGTGACTCCACTGCCTGAAGCCAAACCTGTTCGGCCAGTTTCTTTCCCAGTGGCCGAATGAGATTAGTATCAAGGCACAACACATCATAAAACCTTTCATCACACACAAACCATGCCTAATCTTACACGCACCTGTCCCTGTTTCTTTCTTTATGACTCGCTTTACACGGAGGAGGTGCCTGTTTATATTGGGGGTCCGTTGATATCTGATGAAAGTACTGAGCCTTGCCGGGTAATTGATTGAGGGCTGGACAAACTGAAATATGGGCTTGTCATCATAACCCTGCTATTTCTTTGTAGTGAAAATATGTGAATGGTCAACTGTAAAATAAGGAATGTTTGCCCAAAGCATAATATTTTGTATAAAAGAGAAGGTTAGCTTTGCAAGAGGAGCAGTCTCCTGAGAATATACACCGTGTTGTACTTCTAGGATATCTGTTACTGGCTGCAGCCAATAAACAAGATCTTTGACTTCACCAAGAAGACTCTGTGTTTCTGTATTCTGAAACAGGAAGGACTCGAAGTCTTAGGGTGTGTTCCCTGGCACCACTGGGTTCTGAAAAACCCAGTACTTCAGTTGGCACCCAACGTGGGGCGATTTCAGCGGTACCAGTCCAAGCCAGAGGTTCTTGAGGAGCTTTGTGTGAAAATTCTGGAGGGAGGCCGCCACTTCATCGACCCCTGTATGTCGACGTGGTCCGAAAGTCTTTGCTGCGAGGTTCCCCGCTTCCCGACGGCTACGAAGGACTGCTGCCCTGACTATCACCCTGTTTTGGACCCTTGATGATTTGGTAGAGCGAAACGATAAACAAGTCTTCTGGTGACGTCATCGATACCTCAGTTAAGTATAAGTGGAGCGTCTCCCAGTCCTTAGTTTGGTTCTTAGTTTGGTATCCCCTTGGGATCTTTGATTTGGAACTTGCAAGTACCAAAGCCGAGGGATTCGTGTATTCACGAGACTATCGTATTCGATAATCCTTTGAAGTTTGAAGCTAAACTAGAGAGCGAAGATGCCTGGTCTTAGCAGACATGGAAATTTGTTTTGTCTTGGTTATAATAGGGATTCCCGATTGGAGGACTCGTGTCCGGTTCCTCCGATTGGAACTCCAACCTATAAACTATATGTGAAACATGGCAGAGGCCCCCTCACATATAATGAAGTATGGATCCGATACACCAGGAAAGATGGTGTTTTAAAATGGCCCCAATATGGTAGTTTTGACACAGAGATTCTGGATAATCTGGAGGTTAAACTTTTCAAGAAGAAAGCCCGGCCGGCGATGTTTGACTCTTTCCGCCTATGGCGTAAGGAAGCCAAACAGAAGGAAATTAAATTAGCAAAGAGAAATAAGAGGGAAGAGGGTATCTCGATAATGCAAGCTGCCATGCAGTTTAAAGATGATGAAGAAGAACAGATGAATGAGCAGTTGCACAGGCAACGTAAATTGGAGACCGATAAATGTTATCCAGTTTTTCCGCTTCTTCAGCAAGATGCAGCAAAAGAACTTGAGAAAGATCCTTTAATGTCACTCTTGTTGAGTTCGCCACCCCCTTATGCGAAGAATGCTACAGCACCACCGCAACCTTTAGCTGTGCAACCTCCGGTTATTGTGCCTCAGGTTCTTCCACAGCCGCCAGCTCCTCTTCAGTTTGCTCCTACTACTATGGCGCAGCCCCTTCAAGGGCCGCCGACTTCGCTACCTGCTTCATCTGTACCTACTACGACTTTATGTACTACATCGACTGCCTCTTCTGGTGTTCTTCCTGATACTGCCTCTGCGTCTGCTTCTGCGTCTGCCTTGCCTCCCTCTGTTTTTCCTCCTGTTCTTTCATCAACTTCTCCTTCTGTCCGACAGAGAATCACAGATACTGTTGCCAGCCTTATATTTCCTCTCTTTGGTTCATCTGGTGTGACCCCAGATTCGGAGCGTAAACAGTCGCGTAGTCAATTGCCTAATTCTCAAGAAAGAGAAATGTTTGACCGTATGGCGCGTAAATGGGTTGTTTACCCTTTAAGATACGATGTAGAGTCTGTTATGGATGTCTTCCGTCAATGGGAGCACCGAAACAAAGATACGTTTTTGAGAAAATGTGTGCTTTCCTTTGTGAGGAATTGGAGGATAATGATTTTTTAAACAAATCCGCCTGATTTGTGCCGTGTACGGTTTGAGTTTGAAAAAGGCACGATTGTGGGTCCCGATGTTGAGAAAGCAGTTGCGACGTTGTTGTCCTTTAGGAATAAGGATCCTTCTCAGTCATTGTTCCAACATGACTCCTCTGTTAAAAAAAAGGTGCAACAGTACCCAATGAGAGAAGTCCCTCCGGTATGGAAGGACGCCGTTGCGGCTGATGTTGCTAATCAAATTGATGCTGTCCCAGCTCATTTTCAGCCTGTTTGGGTACATGTTCCGTGGAAGCGAGCTGAAGTTTTAGCCCTTAAGCAGACTTTGCCTGATCCCCGTAAAAACCCTGCAGGGTATTATAAGGAATTATCACAGACTGCAGACTCATGCATTATGAATTTAGCCGACATAGACATGTTATTTGGGAATGTTGTTCCACAGCCTTTGTGGGGATTGATTCGCCATACAGATCATGCGCAAGAGTTAGGTGACTCATGGGCTAATATTAGTGCTGCAAATGATAGACAAGTTGGTGGTGCCAAGCCGGAGCCTTTGGTAGCAGAACTGCCTGCTATGATCATTACTTACATGAAGACTTTAATGCCTGCGATGCGTGTGAATTGGGATAAATTGTCTGCGTGTAAGCAGAAGAAAGATGAAACAGTGTCTGATTTCTTCACCAGGTTTGAGGAAACATTTATCGACGTGGTCAAGATATGAGTACAGAAGGTGGTCAACGGTTGTTCGTCGACAAGTTTGTGCACAATTTGCTTGCCGAGCTGTGTAAGAAATTGAAGGATTCAGAGAGTTCTTGGGCCGTTTCCTCTTCAGCACAAATATTGGCTACTGCACAGTACTACGAAAATAGGGATAAAGATGAGAAGGATAGAGCAGACAAGAAAACTAAAGAATTAAAGACGAAGGTTCTTTTACAACAGGCGTATCCTCCACGTGGTGGTCAGAGTAACTATCAGCAACCTCAACAGTTCCAGAGAAACTCGCAAAGGTTCGAGTTTTCTCAACCACGTGTTCCTGTAGGTCCCAATCAGCGTTCATATTGTAAAGAAGAGGGTCATTTCAAGTATAGTTGTCCTATTTTGTTACAGCGTACGAATGGTGCTTCTGGCGCAAGAGGTCGAGGTGTTCAACAAGCTCCTAGAGGTAGAGGACGTGGAAGTTTTCCCCTTGACACACGTTCCTTTCCGTCTCAAAACTCAATGAATTATTTTTGACCAGCAACATAACGCGTCTGGTAGGACGGCTCAGTACTATGCTGACGACTACTATGCAGAAGATGAGAACTTGGAAGGTAATAATTGCTAGGACAGCCATAGACGAAGAGAGGGAGTTTTTTTAGTTCCAGAGGATCAGAATGGACCTTATGTTAAGGTGATTACATCAGGTGTGTCGGAGCCTTTTCTGTTGGATGCTGGTGCTACAAAGAGTTCTATTATGCACTCAAAACTCCCTGGCGCACCTTTGTCTGGCGAGATGAATGTTTCAGTAGGTTTTTCTGGCTCCCCGGTTAGGAACCCGATTTCTAGTCCTATGTCCCTTTCTGTTGGACCTTGTGAATTGGAAGCACCACTTATTCTGACAACAGGTTGTGGTGAAAACTTGTTAGGATTGGATTTGTTGAAAAGATTGTATGCGACATTATATTGTTCTCCTTCGGGTGTACAACTTACACTGGGTAGGAAAATGGTCTCTCCAATGTATTTGTCGAAGGATAAACTTCCGACCGAATTGTCGTTTCTTCCTGATACCATTTGGGCTACTGGTCCTAATGACGTGGGTCTTTTGGAAATACCGCCTTATGTTGTGACATTGAAAGCCAATGTTAAATTACCACGCATTCAACAATACAAGATCTCTAGTGAAGGTGAAAAGGCGTTGCTAGCGATCATTTATGATTTAATTGAAAAAGATGTAATTGAAGAGACAAGAGGCAACGTTTGTAATAGTCCTGTTCTGCCTGTTTTGAAACGTACTGACCCCTCTAAGCCACCTGTTTACAGGCTCGTGATTGATCTTAGAGAGGTAAATAAAATAGTTGTGCCACAGTTTCCAGTTGTTCCTAATATCACTGCCCTATTGACTATGATTCCAGCTTCCGCCACCTGGTTCTCGGTGATTGACTTAAAGAATGCTTTCTTCAGCATCCCGATTGCAGAGGAGAGCAGGGATAGTTTTGGCTTCAGTTTAGGAGGCCGAAGTTTCCGCTTCAAACGCGCCACACAAGGTACTGTGAAAGTCCATCAATATATAGTCAGGCTTTAAAAACACAGCTTGATGCAATTGTTTTACCTGACGGCGCTACCCTTATTCAGTACGTCGTTGATTTGCTAGTCGCTACAGATACTGAAGAGATTTGTAAAGAAGCCACCTTGTCGTTGTTGCGTCATTTATCTGATTTACATCACAAAGTGTCCCTTTCAAAACTGCAATATTGTCGACAAGAAGTGACCTACTTAGGTCATCTCTTATCGAAGGAGGGAAGGAAACTGACCTCAGAAAGAATTCAGGCAATTGCAAAATTGAGTGTGCCAAGGACACAGAGAGAAGTACGTGCTTTCTTGGGCATTACATCATACTGCAGACAATGGATACCGAATTTTTCTTTGCTGGCCAAACCTTTGGTAGCATTGTCCTATAAAGATACACCGAACCCCGTTCCGTGGTCTGAAGATTGTCAGAAAAGTTTTTCCGAATTGCGTAATGCATTGTGTTCGGCTCCTGTGTTGGGTACCCCCTACTACAGTAAGCCCTTTACACTGTATGACCATGAGAAAGAGGGTTGTGCATTGTCAGTGCTGACACAGTCTTTTGGAGACAAGCAGCGCCCATGCGCATATTTTTCGTCAACTTTGGATCCGGTAGCTAAAGCATTGCCGAGTTGCTTGAGAGCCACAGCGGCCGCAGCTGTTTCTATTCGACAGTCTGCTGGGTTAGTGATGAATAATATGTTGATTGTGATGGTTCCACATGCAGTGGGCACGTTGTTAAACAGGACCAAGACACAGCATTTAACTAGTGCTCGATTGTCAGGTTACGAGTTGACACTGTTAGCGAGTCATGTGCACATAAAGAGGTGCAATACGTTGAATCCAGCCACGTTATTGCCGATTTCAGTAGAGACAGATGATGTTGAACAACATGATTGTTTTCTTAGAACAGAAGAAGAAACGAAAGGGAGAGTAGATCTTAAAGTTACTCCTCTTGTAAAGTGTGATGGTACCTTATGGGTGGATGGTTCATGCTTCAAGCTTCTGAATGGTGATACGACTGCAGCATATGCTGTCACAACTTTGCATACGATTGTTGAAGCTGCACGTATACCACATAATTCAGCTCAAGCAGCAGAGCTGATTGCACTTACGAGAGCGTGTGTGTTATCGAAAGGAATGAAAGTGACCATATATACCGACAGCCAGTATGCGTTTGGTGTGGCCCATAGTTTTGGACGATTGTGGAAAGAACGTGGGTTCCTGACTTCGCATGGAGCTAAAATTAAGCATGGTCAGTTGGTGAATGAGCTTCTTGAGTCACTGACCTTGCCATTACAGGTTGCGATTGTGAAATGCAGTGCACACAAGAAGGTTACTGATGATGTCGGTCGTGCCCATGCATTTGCTGACGAAATCGCAAAAGAAACAGCAAAAGATGTGATGAATCGAATGTATGTTGCAGGCCCCGCAAGATGGGTTGGTGACGTTGGAATATGTGAAGATACGATAGAGGGTGTGAAGTCTCTTCAAGCTGAAGCTTCAGAGAAAGAGTTGAGTGTGTGGAAAGAAAGTATGGGTAAATTGGATGAAAATGGTTGTTGGGTTGACTTGTCAGAACATCAGCGATGGTTGTTACCCGATGCTTAGGTGCTTGCAGTGGTGACAATGGCTCATGGAATGGCCCATATAAGTGTGAAAGGGATTTGTAAGTTGTTGGCTCCAGTATGGCAAAATGCTGGAATTCCTAAATGTGCAGAGAATTGCATGGTGTGTCTGAAATACAATCCTGCTAGGGGAACCCCAACTCCAGCTGGTAATTTTGCGCCTCCAACGTATCCGTTCGAGGTTTTGCAGCTAGATTTCATCCACATGGAAAGGTGCAACAATCAGAAATACGTACTCGTTGTTGTTTGTGCTTTTTCAAGATGGGTAGAAGCATATCCCTTAAAAGACAACACTGCCTTATCCACAGCTAAAGCCCTTGCCAAATAATTCTTTCCTAGGTTTGGAATGCCGAGAATGGTCTGGAGTGATAATGGGAGTGAATTTGTGGGTCGAGTGATGAAAAAAGTATGTGAGGGGCTAGGTATCCAGCAAAAATTCCACGCTGCAAATCACCCCCAATCAGCTGGACTAGTAGAGTGCTATAATGGCACGCTAAAACTGAAGTTGGCAAAGATACAAGCAAGCTCTGGTCTTAAATGGCCTGACGCTCTGCCTCTAGCACTCCTATCAACAAGAATGACTGTGAATTTCTTAGTCCCTATGAAATTGTGTTCGGCCGCCCGGCCAACATATGGGGAGTGCCAAGACCAACAAAATTCAGTGAGATCGAACACCCTGTACTGCTTGATTATTTGTATGAATTGACGGCTAAATTGCGTGTTCTACACCAACAGGTTCACAATACTCTGCCTCAGGTCTCTGAAGCTCCAGGACATCTTATCGATCCTGGATCATGGGTGCTGGTCAAGAACTTCCAGCGGACAAAGAATGACCAGCCCCGTTGGACCGGCCCCCACCTCGTCCTTCTCTCAAGAAGATCAGCTGTTCGAGTGGAAGGGAAAAAGAACTGGATCCACGGCGTACACTGTAAGAGGGTCCCTTTTCCTCTACCGTACGACCGGTGGGTCCAGGAGGGGATCGCTGACTCTGAGACTGAGACTGTGCCTTGTTTTTTGCCATTTAGCGATGCACGTGTAAAAGGAACAATTTCTGAACGAGAAAGTGACAATAATTTGCAAGAAGCTGTGCTACCGTCAATTCGATTGAACACTACAGAGCCTGAACTCTTGTTCCAGAACCAGACAGTACCTGGAAAAAGCCGTTATAATTTGAGACCAAGAACTAAGGACAAATAATTTTTTTCTGTTCCTTTGCTATTTTTTTTTTTTAAAGGTGCGGCTCTCTCATCTGAGAAACTTTCTTATTTTTGTTTTTTTCTTTTCGAACCGCCATCCAGGTTCAGCTGTAGGGTCGTGGTTGCCCAAGTCTTTGGAGTGCAGCTGAAGACGTTAGGTCGACAGTTCTGGTCGGTCTAAGGGAGTTGCCCTGGACTGACAGAAGCATTCCCTAGCATAGAACACCCTACCACCACGAGCAGCAATTAGAGAGGATGGAGTTTTTCAAGAATGAGAGACCTGCCAGACAGATGGACTTTAAAGCCAGAATGTGTATAATAATGACAAAGAAACGATTTTTGATATTATGTATTTTCATGTTGCTTTGTGTAATGACGTTTTTAATAGGATATGTTTTATTCTCTTTTCAAGTGACATTTGCACCCATTACACAGCCCATACCTCCTTCTACTGTTTCCTCGCATTCTTTTCACCCCCTGCCTGAACACGAGTCTGCCAGAAGATTAGAATTTGTCAACAATTCATTCATTCAGCTTCTACACCAACACCAATTAGTAGTGAACACAACTAACTGTTGGGTGTGTGGTCTTATGCCTCATACTACTGATAAAGGTATCCCTTATCTGGTCCTGTCTTTCAGCCATAATGGTTCTGTATGGGCATATAGAACGGTGTTCATATACGCGTATGAAGCCAACCCCCTACGTTCTGTGAAAGATAATCATAAGAATAGTGCTCTAGCTAAGGGTATAGTAGATATGATTAGGGAAGATATTTCCTATGAGACTATCCCGAGAGATGAGACACTAGCATATATTGGATGGAACATAACAGGATATGGAGTTACTCTGAGTGGGAACCAGCGAGCAAAGAGATCCTCCCCGATTTGGATTGTACCCCATCAGGGTCACCTATGTCTGCAAGGTAATGGCAAGAATCCCAGAGCTCAGTTAGGGAAAAGTATCTGCACTGAAACATATGTTTTTGCGTCTCAGACTCCTCCTTCGTTCTTAGCAGCTAAGGGTACCTATTTCATCTTCCATAATAGAACCTATACATGGTTGCCCCCTGACTTCTCAGGCACATGTTTTGTTTCGTTCCTGTTACCTCCCACCTACACGGCCACAGCAGATTACCATAAGACAAGGATAGTTAGAGGTGTCATAAGTAAAGAAGACACTACAGGACAAGAATTTGGAGATTTTGTAAAGGGTTTTCTGCCGTTTTGGGGTCCTATGGTTAACAGCAGGAACATAAGGCAATTGACAAGGGTGGTTGAATCCACGGTAGTTGAAACCGCCAGTGCCCTTAGTAATTTGACTGCTGAGCTCCAGTCGGATCGCCTTATGACTCTTCAGAACAGGGTCGCATTAGACATCATACTTGCAGACAGAAGTGGGGTATGTAAAGTGATCCAATCAAGTTGCTGTGTTTTCATCCCAGATAACACTCCGACAGTCTACCAGGCCATTTCCAAACTGCATAAGATCTCTGAGTCTATTCACGTGGATAAAGGAGATTGGTCATTGATGGGGTGGTTCTGGGAGCTGATATCCGCCTGGGGATGGAAGACTCTGGTAGTCATTGGGATGATCTTAGCCATTCTTTTCCTGTCCTGTCTGTGTGTACAGTGTGCTCCTGCAATATGTGGCCTTTGTGCTACATCGTGTGTAAGGAAACCTGTATCAAGGGACGAGCTAGGTAATAGGATGATGCTACAGCAACATCTCAACGACTTTATGAATATAGACCTGGACTCAGATTAGCGTGAGTATAGGTTATTGCCTATGTAAGAGCAAAAGGAGGGTCTGTGGTACTGAAAATTCTGGACCTGTGTTATAAACATCGTCGTATCACAACGATTTTGGTATCAGCAGACCGAGAATGATTAGAATAGTATGCACAAGCATTGTATTCATATTCGGGTAACAAAATCACCCGAATATCAGAGTTTCCGTCCTGAACCCTCGTGTTCCATTTAAACTACAGCCATATTGTGATTGCCCTCACATAGGCCAATGACTAAATGCCGAAAACGAGTCTGAAGGACACGTACATCTTTGCTGACTCCTCTGTGACCTGGGCAAGCTGACTCCACTGCCTGAAGCCAAACCTGTTCGGCCAGTTTCTTTCCCAGTGGCCGAATGAGATTAGTATCAAGGCACAACACATCATAAAACCTTTCATCACACACAAACCATGCCTAATCTTACACGCACCTGTCCCTGTTTCTTTCTTTATGACTTGTTGTTCTTTATGACGGAGGAGGTGCCTGTTTATATTGGGGGTCCGTTGATATCTGATGAATGTACTGAGCCTTGCTGGGTAATTGATTGAGGGCTGGACAAACTGAAATATGGGCTTGTCATCATAACCCTGCTATTTCTTTGTAGTGAAAATATGTGAATGGTCAACTGTAAAATAAGGAATGTTTGCCCAAAGCATAATATTTTGTATAAAAGAGAAGGTTAGCTTTGCAAGAGGAGCAGTCTCCTGAGAATATACACTGTGTTGTACTTCTAGGATACCTGTTACTGGCTGCAGCCAATAAACAAGATCTTTGACTTCACCAAGAAGACTCTGTGTTTCTGTAGTCTGAAACAGGAAGGACTCGAAGTCTTAGGGTGTGTTCCCTGGCACCACTGGGTTCTGAGAAACCCAGTACTTCAATAGGGGGACACTTGGAGAGTGTTTGGGGGGGTGGGTGATCCTCCTACCATTGAAGGAATTCCCTGTCACTGGTAGGGCTTACTGCCATGGTTTTCGTGGCATTGTGAATGCCACAAAAACCATGGCGGTAGGAAGGCTCAAAATGCCGCCGGCGGTACAATAGCGGCCGCCAGGCTGGTGATTGTTTACTCTGGCCCGGCGGCTACTACCGCCATGGCGGTAGGAATGGTAAATTGGTGGGTTGGTTGCAGCCATTGTGTTGGCAGTACTACAGCCACATTACCACCTACCTCCGGGGTCATAATGACCCTCACAGTCTTTATAATTGGTTTGTTACAATAATCAACACAAGCCTACAATACTAAGTGTAAGCTTTCCACAAGGCAACCATCGGGCATGCAGTCATAAAATTACAAATGTATACAAAATTACAGTTAATAAACCCAATTACTGTCTCTCGTTAGAGAGCCTAATAGAGATTATTGTAGTACATATCTTCTATCCCTGTGGTTTGTTCGGGTGGCTTACCAGCATCAAAACTCTTGCCTAAAAAGGTAATGTGTGAAATTATATATAACAATATACATGCCTACAGCCCTAGCGCAGCCTATTGTCTAATAAGTTGGCAATGCCTATTGGCTTTCTCATAATGTTTCCTAATAAAAAGATCAAAGCTATGAAATCTGACATGACTTTTTCCATCATGCTGGCAGTTCTTAAATTACAGAAATGTAGCAAATGCAGCTTTCAAAACTATTACAAACTCCCTCAAAAGGGCCTAACAATAATCATCACTGTGAAAACCCAGAGATTTTGTCTGTGTGGGTGACCAATACCAAAACCGTTGCCTACTCTGGTAATGTGTGAGATTACATGTAACAAAAAACATGTCTGTGGCATGTAGCACAATGTGATAACAACCGTTAAAGGCCTACTAAATTCTTTTATTAGCACAATGTTTTTGATATTTTCACAGACAAAACATAGAATATAGAGCACTCCCATTGAATCTCATACACAACAGTATATTGCGTACAATAACAATTGGGCTCTACATGTAGTATGAGGCATCCTTTAACCTGTGGGAAGCCCAAGTCCCAAGTATGCAGACTACTTCCCCCAGATCTTGTTGTGGTTTTGAAGACATCCTCATGCCTGATAAACTGGCAGTTCCATCATGGCACACCAGCCTACCCCTTTTTGCCACTCAGCCAGGGTGGGAACTTGGGGTGAGTTCCACTGATGGGCGATGGGGGTGTGAGATAGGAGGTTTGCAAGTAGTACAGTTGGGTGAGATGCAGTCTGGAGGAGGTGGCAATCACTTGGGGTGCTGCACGCATGTATTGCCAAGCTATCTCCTCAAAGGGACACACCCATCCCTCCTACTTCTGCTTAAGGGAGGGAAAGTCCTTTGGGGGCATGAATACCTATCACGCGATAGATGTAGGAAATTGCCTCCTTACCAAGTAGACCCATGAGTAGCTTGAACTCACATGGGCTAGATTCTGGGGGAATCCTGCAGGAGACAGGCCAGAATGTGGTGCAGCTGTAAGTATTTGTGGAATTGGGAGTGCATTACAAAGAATTGCAGTTGCAGGTCCCTGAAGGAATGGAGGTGTCCACCCTGCCAAATGTCCCCAAGGGTGGTGAGTTCAATTCTGTCCCACCACTGAAGCCCTCAATTTGTGCAGAGTGATGTAGACAGTGTCCCTCCCACAAAGGAGTGAGTTGCATGTCTTGTTCAATATTGTACACCTAAGCAGCCCACCACACTTTGAGTACCACCGCAGTCAGGGAAGGAAGGGATCAGGGTAGTGGATTACCATAGAAAAGCCCCATGACAGTGACCAGGGCCAGAGGAGCAAGCTCCAATCAATAGGCACGGTTGTCCCTGCCCCCGGGTAGCCGGTCATTGATGACCACTAGCGGTGATGCCCAACAAGTGAGACGGACATTGGTGGACCAGAAGACACCATCATATGTCACCTTCAGGGCCCTACCCACCTCTTTGGGAGAATGGCAGTTCACTCATAAGAAGTTGTGAATGGAGGCGCTGAAGGTGTGGAACCAGCTGCTGGGAATGACGTGGAAAATGCTGGAGGGTGTAAAGAAACTGGGGGAGGACCATGATCTTGAACAAAACTACTCCTTCCAACACATTAAGCGACAAGCTGTCCCACTTCTGGAAATCACGCTTCATGTCACATACGAGGGGAATGAGGTTGAGCTGCCAGGCCAGGACTGGGTTCATGAAGATATGAAAGCCCAAGTATCAGAAGCTCAACCACCAAATGGGTATGGACACCTCCCATTCCAATGTAAGACAGTCTCCATGGATTGAGACAAGGAGGGACTTACTTCAATTAACTTGAAGACCAGAGGCCATTTTGTAGAGGTGGAGGATTTCCACTGCTTGGTGACCTCAGAGATGTGGGTGTTTGAGAAAGAGGAGGATATCTTCCACGTATAACATGATTCTATCATCGAACTGATCAGCCCACTGCCATCCCCTTACCTGTACATCAGTGGGAATGAAGCATGTCCATGGTTCGTTGACGAGAGAAAAAAGGAACATCTCTAGTAGAAAGGGGTAAAGTATGTCACCATATTTCTGGTAGTAATCCAGGAGCTACCCATCAGGCCCTGGAGTTTTCTGGATTTCATAGTGGCTACTGCAGAGTATAGTTGCCATGAACAGAGCTGTCTGTAATGTCCTGCAAAATATGCTGCAATTTCAGGAGCCGTACGTCGATAGAGACCTGTCGAGTCCACTGTTTCGAGGATGATTCTGGAGGTCAGATCACCGCTGGACAGCCAGTAAAGCAGTTTGCCACTTTTGTCACCCCATTTGTACACCCTTTGCACTGTGGGCCTCCAGCACTGCAGCGCCTCCTGTAGGGAGAATTGGTGCAGAGATTCCTAGGCAAGTTACAGCTGGCGTTCCAGAATTATAGAGGGGTTACGTTGAAGTTTGCGCTCCACCTGCAATATGCGTGCCTCAAGTGCAGTGATCTGGGCTAGTTTCTCCTGGTTCTGGGCCCAGATGAAACCCTGAGCCCTACCTCTATGTAATGCCTTGCCTGCCACCCACAGGATCCTGGGGGAATCAACAGCACCCTTATTGCAGTCAAAGTACTCTTGCTCCTCAGACAGCAGAAGCTCTGTACATTGGGCATCCAACAGACACCACACATTCTGGTGTTACATCCAGTGCTGCAAATGTTTCGGGCACCCAAATCGGAGACAGACAAGAGAGTGGCCTGAGATACTCAATGGAAGAATCACTGCGCTGATTACATGGAGTCGGCAGGAGCAGCAGGTTGATGAACAAGAAGGGCCCGTAGTCTGCCAAGGTATGGGTATCCCTGGGGTGCCATTTATGCCGGGCATCACACAGTCCCAAGGAATCCATCCATGAGGATAGCTGTTGGGTACAGGAAAGTTTGTGAGTTGTGGGCGGCATGGAACAGTCTTAGGATGGATCAGGCAGGGCGGTAAAATCACCACCCATAATCATAGATCCAGAGAGAAAGGCACTTCTTGCCTTCCACAGGACAGAAAAGGCCTGGGCTGGGGCCTGGGGTGGCACATGCACACTGAAGAGGGTACTCAGTTTTCCTTTGAGGAGACCCACAACTCCAATGTATTGGCCCAGAGTGTTGATGACTGCATAGGTCACCGTCGGTGGAAAGGACCTATGGATGACTATTGTCACTTCGGGGACCCCCTGGTGATGCCTGCATGTTAGAACCTGCCATTCCCGAATCCCCTCAAGAAGGAGCAGAGAGAGCTTAGGAGATGGGTCTTCTGGATCATTAGAATGTCAGGTTTGGAACACTTAGCATATTGGTGGACTGAGGTTCACTGAATGCAGTCCAGGAGACCATTTACATTCCATGACAGAACTTTAAAGTGTGACAGTGAAACCCCGGGTCATTAATAGTATGAAGGAAGACTTCTGGCTCCCTGAAACAGGCTGCTCTCGGAGGATAAGGGGGGAAAGGCCTGCCACCCCTCCCTCATGTAGTGTCTAGTGTGGTGTTGTCATGCATAGATGATCTGGAACTGAAAGAGCAAAAAAACAAACATCACAGTACCAAAGAACCCAACCTCCAACTCCCTTCACCCCACACTGCTCCCCTTGAAGCAGCTGTTACCCTCAAACCTTCTGAAAACCAATACCTCAACAGTATCATGTGTGAAACATTTATGTGGAGCTTCCTCTAAGGCAGGATAAAGCAGGACTTGTGTATTGCCTAGTGTGATAGCTTAGGTTTTGGAAATGCACCAAGGATGGCATTGCTGCCATAGCCCAAGTACGGTACCTGGCCCCGGGTCAGACTCTCATCGTTCAGGTAGATGGGGTACACAGAAACAATGATCTTGGTTTGCATTGTCCATCTTTGGGTGCCACTCTCTCCTGCATGAGCTATTAATGCCCTCCAGCAGCCCCAGACTGGCTCTGAGCGGTCAGTTGCCGTTTGTGTGACAGCGCTCTCTGGTGTATCCTGGGTCTTGGGTGAGGCCCAGTATGACCTGCTTGTCCTGGACTGGGGGCAGCCATTGAGATTCCGGTGTTCGATTGCCCATTCCCAGGCACCTTCCGACTAGTCAAAGAGGTAGGTTTTAGAGAAGTGGACGACCTTCAGCTATGTGGGGAAAATGAGCATGTACTGAATATTCATTGCTCTGAGTTTTTGTTTCACTTCCTCAGAAGACTTCACCTGTGTAGTCAGGGAAGACCTTTATGCAACTGGAGTGATAGGTCAGGGTACCCACCAGTCAGGCCTCACGCAGGTTTGCACCCCTGTAGTTGATGCCTCTGGTTATGAAGGGCCAGAGTGAGGTGCTTGGGGGGGATACTGGGCCAAAGAGGGGCGTACCACAAACCAGAATGACTGTTTCACCTTAGCCACCCAGGACATGAGCCGGGACTCCAGGAACTTCTCAATTGTACAGGCCGTCATCATCTTCATGGAAACCTACAAATAGCAGGTTGATTGATGAGATAGGTCTTTGGGAGTCTTCGGCTCAGGCTTCCAGAGTAGCAGCTGTGTTTTAAACTTGGCAACAGAGCATGTAAGAGTGGCCACTTTGATTTTCAGGGTTGAGATCCTGACATCAGCTCTAGAGACCATGCTCAACACACTGCAAAAATCCTGCGGCAGGAGCACCACATCCCCTCTAATCTTGCCAATCTTGGTCTCTGCTGCTTCTTTAGAAGCCTGTATTGCTTTTAGGATGGTGGCTAGGTCTGTGGCAGCAGCAGCCGGGTGCATTGAGGTCAAGGGGAGGTCCAGCCAGGGACCGGCACCAAGAGGGGCCTGAACCATGAATTTGTCCACCTTTATTTGGGTGTGGGTCCTGGGACCTTTGTCTTTGCCTGTGGCATAATGGGCACAGCAGGTCTTCCCTTGTGAGAAGGACACAAGGGTAAACGTGGGTAAGACCCCCCAGGTATTCACAGCATGCCTTTGTGCGGTCAACCCCCCTAAAAGAGTCATCACCCCTCTTCACAGCCCCACTGGGGTAAATAGTGGTGTCCTTCACCAGTAATTTGCAGTGGGGACAAGGGGCCCCCAAGAAGATCAGGATCACGTGTGCCAAAGTGTGGGGTGGCTGTCAAAGTCACCCTATTTCAAGGGGGTGCAAACGTCCAGGGCCCAGGGAGTGACCCAAGAAAGCAAGGACGTCTATGGGGCATGGCGGGTGAAGCACTGTGAAACACTGGGCCGGCCAGGAGTCCCACAAGGGCTGGGCTCAAAGCCCCTGCACTACAGGCCACAGCAAAACTCATGCCCAGATGGCCACATGGAGGATCCCTATCACCTGGCCCACTTGCCACTGCACATCAAGGGCCAGGACATAACAAGCAGCTGACAGGTGTAAAACATTGCGCAGGCTGCAAAGACCCACTGTGCAGCCCACTATCAGCAGCTACTCTGCCCTCCCTCCTGCTGTGGTCTTCTGCACACTATTGCAGCAGTTGGGAAGGGTGGCAGGAGGCAGAGGTGTCAATCAGCCCTGCACTCCCCCTGACTCTGTCATCCAGTTCACCAACTCCAAGAGGGCAGTGTGAGTGCGTGGTGGGCCCCAGCAGTTGCCGGTCCTAGCAGGCCACCATCTTTTTGTCATTACCCACATTCACCATGGCCAGTTGGTCACTCACAGCCAGGTTTTAGGTGGTTTACAGGCTCCAGCAGCAAAGAGGCTCACACCAACTGCCAGGAAATGCCTCTAGGTGCGATGAAGGGCTCTGCAAGCAGTTGGATTGCTTGGGATGCTGGAAGAGGTCCCAGAGCACATCTAAGATATGACTGTCATTTTGGCCAACATGGCCACGGCCTAAGGCCTACTAGATTTAACGCATGCTTTTCATGAGCAATAAGCTAAATCATCTGCCTTTGCAATAATATTTCTTAATTAGCAAACTAGACATATGGCACTGAACATAACATTTCTTGGTTCCCCAACGAGGCCTCTAGCTTATCACCATAGCAAAAATGTTTTATTTTAAGCTTTTCCAGAAGGCAACCGTCAGACACACAATTAGAAAAGTAAGTATATAAAATGACAGCTGGATAAGCAAAATGCTATCACTCCTAAGACATCCTAACAAGAATTGTCACAGACAAACCTACATTCATGGTTTGTCATATGGGTTAACCAAGACCAGTGCCTGTACTGAGAGATTCCATGTAACAAAATCTCTATCTGTAAGTTTTATTATACAGTAATACAAATTCACACTTAAGTGCCTATTGCATTTGACATATGGTTTTCACAATAGATACATCAGGCTTAGAACCTTTACCATAACATTTCATAATAAACTGATCATGCCTATAGCCATGATCATTGGGTTGCCACCAAAACCAACTCAGCCCTGCTGTATTGAGTATAAATGTTGCCAAAAGCCAAATGTGCAATAAAAGCAATCTTTTTAGTGAAGCACAGAAAGTCAACCACAGAAATCCTGTACTCAGAGGAACCAACATGTCTATTTTATTCTTGGAATTTCTAGAGCGCATGACTACCTGATGGGCCTGCCACCTCTTTAAAACATACCAGTTGCAGAGTCCTAATGCACAACAGATGGAAACAAGTTGAAGAGGAATGTCTAATTGTTTCTCTTAGCTCATTTCCACCTTACTCTTTCTCATCTTGGGTGGGAGGACGTTTCAGAGTTTAGGTGCTAAAAAGTCAAGGGTTCGCCTACTGCTCCTGGCTTTCTTAATCCTGGGGACTGAAAACAGCACTTGGTCAGTGGACTGCAATGATGTTTTAGGGCTGTAAGGACTTAGCAAATGCCGCATCAGCTGAGGGCCCTCTTTATGCATCGCCCGGTGGGCTATTCAAAGGGTCTTAAAATGAATTCTCTTATACACTGATAACCAAAGCAGAGATGCCAAGGCAGATGAGATTGAGTAATGTGAGTGGAACCCATGCTCCTCTCTCTGTAAGACTCTGACAGCTCTTTTTTGTTGATCACATAATGCCGGGTGAAAGTTGCACTGTCATGCCAGACCTAAAAATCATGTAGATTAGTGCATCCCTGGGTATCCCACTGTGCACTCAAACATAAAACTGCACTCTGGAGTGGCAGAGTCTGAAGGCCAAAGAAGATCGCTCCAGGGCTGCCATCACCCACTATCAATAAATCATGCACAACACAAAGGTCCAAGAACTGTAAAATAAAAGCAGAGACCGGGTGCAGCAGTGCACTTCTGCAATGGCACCCTGACAGGACCCTGAGGGATAGAGACCTACAGAGAGTAACACCTCCCAGACAATAGCATAGTTAATTCCGCAGCCTCACTACAGGAGGGATGCTGGTACACAGATTTGTATTACTCATGACTCTGCAACAGTGGCAAAGGTATGAGGGCCATATGTGGAGGGCAGGCAGAAGGTGAATAGTCTCTGGATGGCCAGCACCATGAAAAGTTTGCAGCGGTTGAAAGACTGTGAGCAGTGAACACAGAAAGAGGATCAGGTAGTACAGATGCAATATAGGGAACAGCGCTCCCCTGAGTTGAGGCAGTAGACTCATTGAGTACCGTAGCCCCTGTACACAAATTATTGGATAATTGACAAAGGAAAATATTACTGAGAGGTCAATTTTGTGTACGTTCGCACAAAGTTGCTTTAGAACACGAGGCCCACAAAAATGAAAAGTTTGTGAACTTGAAGTTGGTGGTAAACTGTGAATGTTTTGCGACTGTATTTTGGTCACACAACATTCTTACATCCCCCTGCTAGTCACTATTAGGGAGGGACGTCCTTACCATCTCCCTTCTTTATACCGAATCCCAAACCTATTTTGCAATTCAGTAATAGTTTACTAAATCACAAAATGGGGTTTGGACATACAAAAAGATATTTTTGCAGCGGCAAATGTCCTGATTCTGTGAACGTAGCCATTTTTTAGCACAAAAAAGCTACATACATCTGGCCTTGAATGCTGTGTTACCCTCCTCATGTAATTCCACATGATGTTGCTGTAATTTGTCATAATTATGGTACAGCATATTATGCGAGATACACACACTCCTAGTAACATCACACTAATAAGCCTGTGGCCATTATTTTAGGAAAGAAGTTATCTTTTGACCAGAACCCCATTAATGTTAAAACCTGTGAGACAATAACAGTTTATGGATCCTGTCACAGGCAGACCAAAAAAAACTGTGAAAACTCCAAATGTCATGACGCATGACTCAGCCCTCGATACTATCTTGTATGAGCTCACAGAACTTAAGATCTTTGTGAGCACGATAAAGGAAAACATATTGAAGATATCATCAGAAATTGTGTCTCCCAGGATAAAACTAGCTAATTTTAACTTCTGTCTGAAGGTAATAGAAAGTAGGCTGTCAAACAGCAATTGACGGAGAGAAGGATCAATGGAACATGCAGACAAAACTCTTCGAACTGGAGGCCAGAAATTAAAGAGACTCCCTGTCTTTTCACATTTTATCCACCTTTGGTTTTCTGAAGAGTGAATTGGGTTTGAAGACGGGCTGCTGGTTAGACCCGAGGAAAATCATTGAGTAATTCCTTCAATACCAACAGGCATAGCAATTGTTTCAGGCAGCAAAGTGCACAGGGGTTATATATAGTGAATTTAAGAGTTTGACCCACTAGGATATCTCAAACTAGACACTACAGAAACTTAACAGTTTTCTGGCCCTGCAACCATGGCTTACTAAAATGGAGATCTGCTATAGCCTCACGTACCCGTCTACCATCTTAATAACTCACAAAGGTCACATAACAGAGTTTACCAACATATATCAATTGGACCATTTCTTAGATGCCGGGCCCCTCGGTAATGGATATCACACAACTTCAACCTGAACTCATGACCTCTTGCCTATCTAGCTGGGCAGCCCAGCAGGACAATGTAGCGGTGGAAAAAGAAAGATTAGTACAAGTCATGGGACATCTGGGGAGAAGCACAAACATCGTCGACATCAACATTACCCCCCCCCAGATGGACAAGCAAGAACACTGCTCAAATCCACCTGGGGGAGACCCTGTTGACTTCTTAAAACCAGAAATGACAGCCATATAACTCTGGTGATACTTGTTCACCTTGGAAATTATTGAGCACACCGATGTGGATCAGGATAGGTTGCGGTGTGCCTTTGACTGTAAATAAGACTTCTTTGCAGATATTTTCTTTGGATGATGCAGTATCGTGGAATGAATTGCTGTGATTACTATGTCTGGTAATAATCCATAGGTTTACGCTGGCATCCAGGTATGGACTACGAGTTTACACCTTGATATGCCTGCTGTGAGATAGTGCCTCCTTTTTGCTACAAACTGCCACAACAATGACCCATGAGTTTAGGATTTCTCTGACATCTGCGACACCTCTGTGTTGATTACAATGTCCTGTCGTAGATTTTGTCCACTATGTAAAAAATCTGAGGGACTTCCCACATGTGCCGGAATTTATACTTGGTTTTCCAGCTACCCCCCTGACTGAAGTTACATTAGGCATCCCATTTACACCCATCGTTGACCTTCCACAAAAGTGGTGTCTGCCCTGCTCCATTCTGACCGGGATCTGTTGCATTAGGTAATTGAAACACACCTACATACTTGCTACCAGCTCTGTCTCTATTTTATCTGAGGCACTTGGGAGCGACTACATGCAAATCACATTAGGATACGAAACACTGGCAACATAGAAACCATAATCCTCATTTTAAGCCCACAGCACACCACTAGCCCAACCTATTTTTGTGTAGAATAGGCTAGTGGAAAACTTACTTCTGCCTGAGTGCTCAGTCTCTTAATGGCTTCTCACCATGACCTGTTAACTGTCTCACTGAATGCCAATGGGTAAACACATTACATTAAACAAAATAGACTCTCTCTTACTTAAAATCGTTCACCCCAGATATTGCACTATTACAAGAGGTACACCTCTCTAATTTACAAAGTGAAATACTAAGGAGGGAATGGATGGGAAAGGTATACCACTGTAGTAAAAGACCTGAAGCAGGAACACCAGACACTTCCTTGAAGGCATTTCAGAAAGTAGGAGTGATGATTTTGATTAGGAAATGGCGCCTGGTACGAGTCACACACACCAGTGTGGATCCAAATGACCACCATATTCTTATTAAAATGCACATACATCAGCAGATTTATGCCTCGATATGGAATAAAAACTAATTCTTCAGAGATGTCAGCAGAATGCTGTTGTCCCTCCCTTGTGGCAAAGACCTGATAGGCGGTGACTGAAGCTTAGTGCAGGAGCCATTTTGGGCTAAGTCGGATCCCCATACTCTCCCCCATCCTAAGGAATTGTAATTACTTAAAAATGTAATGCAGGACTTTGCATTGACAGATTCTTGGTGCACTATGCACCTAACCAAAATAGTTATTTTCTTTACATCCTGTATCCATGGATCCTGTGCTCAAATAGAGATTTACCTAGCATCTTATGCTTTATTAGTTAGTGTCTTGCTTGCTGCTATTGTGCACTGAATTGTATAGGACCATCACAAGATACAGAATAATTTAGACCTAAGACTGTGAAAACCTTTCGTAGTGGGATTTACACTGAGTCCTTTTTCAATAACTATTCTAAGAAAATGAGTGTACAGTAACCTCACCCCATATATATTGGGTGGCAGGTAATGCCTGTGTAAGAAGAGACCTTATGAGGGAAAAAAGCATTTGACCAATTAGCAGTCACTTTCAGAAAAAAGAGTACTGGAATTAATGAATAAATACAAATGACAACACTCCCAGGAGAAGCTAAGTAACCTACTCAATACAAAATATGAGTTGAATACTTGGCTAACATCCGTGGCCAAACCAGCACTCTGCCATCTATGCCAGCACCACTATGACAGAGAGAAAAAGGCAGGGCATCCCATATCTCTCCAGGTAAGACAGTGAGAAGCATAGCATAAGATCTCAGTGATCTTAGACAGGCAATAAGAGTTGGTGATACATCCAATCAATATCTTGATGACTTTCAAAGATTTGTATCAGTCAGTACATACATTTGAAAGTAATGACTCTCAGATGCGGACGAACCAGGTTTATTCTCGCCTCTGACTGCAGATGCTAACCCCTTAATGATCTCAATCATTAGACACTGAGATATTAATGGAAGAGATTGTCCAGGAAATTGTTGTCACACCCTTGGGTAAGGTTCTGAGATTAGATAGATACTTCATACAATTCTAAAAAGAATTCTAAAAAGGCAACAAAGAGGCAAGTGCTCCCCTTGTGTAGAATATCTTCATCTGTATAGCACCTGGTACGATTCCTCTTCCAGTCCTTAATGTGGCAAACATCTCTCTTATTTTAAAGCCGGACAAAGATCAGTTGCATTGTGGAAGCTATAGACAAATTTCACTCATAAACGCAGACATCAAAATCCTTGCAAAAGTCTTGACAAATTGCCTGAAGCAAATCTTTACAACACGGATTCACCCTAATCAGGTCTTTGTCCCACATGGCTCCCAAGCACCTCACTTACCATCACTTTCCTGCATATTGGGGAGGTACGGCATGACAGGGATGAGAAAGCAGCTTTATCTTTAGAGGCAGAGAAAGTATTCAATAAGATAGAGTTGGATTATCTTCTAAGAATGGTAGCAAATCACAGCAGCTGGCACTATCCAACCTAAACTTGGCTGCTGAGATATAATTGGGGAGCAATTCTGCTGGTTCCATTACATATAATAATGACTAAACGATTAATTGTTTCATGTTCTAGACGGTTAAAGTCTCTCTTTGCAACTAACTTGGTTGTGAAATAGTCCCAGTGATCTTAATGTGTGGGAACCCTTGCAAAATATCCTCAGTGCAAGAACTCAAGGGCCCAGATAGAAGGTGACAGGCAAAGCAGCTCAGCACATAGAAATGGTACTCTCCTCCCCTCCTCCTAGTGCAGGCCCTGATTTCAGCTGCTGTTCGCCATGCACACACTTTAGCGCCATACTCCTACGGTGTGTGCGCGTAGTCTAGCATAGCTTTTGTACAGAAAGGGTTGTATGATGTAGCTTAGAAATTGTAGTGCCCAGGGCTACTGCTAACCAGGCTTCCTGGGCCAGAGCTCTCGCCCTAAAACTGTTGTGATGCATTGCCACAATTGGATACACCTTTAGATACCACTATAAGTCCCTAGTAAAAGGTACTTAGGTACCCAGGGCATGGCGTACTAAGGGTAGGCCCCTGAGGACAGCAGCACTGATTGGGCCACCATGCATCATGATGCACCCAGCACTGCCATTGCAAGGCTGAGTGCCCAGGTGCAAACACAAAACACAGACACGACAATGCACACTGCCTGTGTGCCCTGTCCACCATACACTAAGGATAAGACATCCTTCGGGCAGGCCTTCCATCCCTAAGGCAGGGTGAACCCTAATATGCAAGGGCATAGTTGCATGAGCAATATGCCCCCACTGTGTTCTTGTAAACCTCAGAAATAGTGAGTGAACAGAGCAGCCATTTTAATACATGTGCTGGACACTGGCTAACACAGGTTTCCCAGCTACATGATGGCCACTCTGAACCCTGAGTTGTTTGGTATCAAATGGTAAATCCACCTTTGAGGTGCCCCCCTGCAAAAGCTAACTACCCTCCATGGTTGTTTACTGGTCCTATCCAGCCTGCCACCTCCAAGCACCCAATCTTCAAACCTTGGGGGAGTGATTCGTCTTTCTGGTTTGTAGAACAATGCCCTTCCTGGGTAGAGGTGCTAACACCCCCATCCCTCAGGAATGTGCACTGCCCTAGCGGTGAGCTTCAAAGGGCTTAGCACCTTTGAAGCTCTGCTGCTAGCAGCAGATGGTCACCCCCTTTTGCAAACTTCCACTTTTGGTGGAAGCAAAGGTGGGAAACTGCACAAAGAATAGAGGGAGATGTCCCACCTGGCATGCACCACCCCTAAGGTGGTGCTTGCAAGGTGGGCACTCCATTTCATTTTCCTCCATCTTAGATGGAAGGAAAATAGCCATTCAGGGATAGGGAAGTGTTCCTTTCCACAGGAAGTGGTCATTATAGTTGGTGTAGCCACCCAAAGGTATTTTCCCGATTGGACACTACCATGTTCCCCCTAAAATGCCCACTAAATTCAGTATTTAGTGGGCACCCCTAGACCAAGTGATCAGATTTGATGGACAAAAAAAGATCAGCCCCAAAAAGATCCAAGGCACGAGAACTGTGGACCTGCTGCAACAAATAAAACCAGAAGTTGCAGCTGGACCCAACAACACAGCAACAACTGCGAGGACAAACCCTGCAAGAGGGCCAAGTTTGGTGGCACTGTGCATTCTGGTGGTCAAACTGTACCAGTTCCCTGGGTATTCTTCAGCTGACGTCAGGCACCAAGAAATCCAGCCTACCAGGGGGTTGAAAAAAGGCCAGGAGGGACTTCAGGGACTCTCTGGGCCTCCTCCCAGAGTGCCCCAGTTGTCCTGCAAACGACCCTTGAACTGACTTACCTCCAGTCCCAAAGGGCATCTTTGCACACAGCTCTTGGCTCACTGATTCGCTCTGCACCCGGCTGCCCAGTGTTCTGCAATGAAGAAACTGCTGTGCCCTAAGGGTCTCTCACCCCTTGCGACTTCGACACTCTACGGGGACCCCAAGGAACTACTTCTAAACTTACCTGTGCAGTCCTTCTCCAAGTGATCCTTCGCAGTGACCCTGCACCAACTCCAGATACTTTTCATCGCCGCCTCCCACAAGAACCGGGAGCCGCCTGAACTTCTCTAGCTGGCACAGTGTGCCCAACGATTACCTCGACCAACCTGCAAAAGAAGAACTTGGTAAACCAACTGTGCCTTTTTATATGTATTTTTAAAGGTGACTTTCAAATGATTCCTATGGTGTGTAATTACGCACAGACTATTTTTATTAAACTTCAGAAATCCATATCTGCAAAAGTACTCAACCAATTTTGATAATCTTGGTCTTATAAATTATAGATAAATCTGAAGTATTTTTATAAATTGGTCTGGAGTTATTCCTTCTAGTGTGTGAGTTGCATGATTGATACTGTGAGTACAACATATGCTTTACACTTCTCCACGATTGGCCTAACTGCTCGACTAAGCTACCTTAAAAATGTGAGCATTAGGTGATCTAGTGTTTACCCCTGTCAACCAATGGCCTGGGTCCACTGCACAGTGTGCCTAACTTTGCACACTACATAAAGGGTCAGCCTCTTACATTTGGTGTATCAGCAGTGGGATCAAGACTTTGCATTTGCTGATACCACTTTGTCAATTTTGTGAGTACACTGATAACTCTCCAAATTGCCTTTAGTTAATTATGTTTGATGTTTAATTGACTAAAGTTTTTGGAAATGTTTTAAATAATTGTTAGGGCTCTGGTTACGCCCCTACAACTTTAGCAAAAGGTTGTAAAAAGTCCTTACTTTAGTTGGTCTATCCAAAAAAGGGATTCTAAATTTCTAAAAAGATCCCAACTTTAGTAAGGTAAAAATAACAGATGCAGATTCCAAGGCCCAGGATTTCGACCTGGAACCTAATGAGACATATAGCCATGACCAATTAAGGAAACTCTTCAGGCTGTACCAATTTCCTATTGGGAAAAGCCAGAGTGCAGAGAAACTTAAGTGTCTGGTGGCCCGGTATGAAAAAGATAATCCCCCGAATGATAGAGAAGATGATGCATCTGTGGTGGGTGAAGATGATCCTGTGGATAATAGGAATGAGGGTGGTTCCTCTCCTACTAGAAGCTCTAGAGCACCCACAGAAATAGACTTGGACATTGCTAGGCTGACCAAGAGATTGGCCTTAGAGAGTCAGCTCTTGGAAATAGAGAAACAGAGAAAAGAGGTGGGTTTAGGACCCATCTCTGGTGGCAGCATGCAAGTTTTGAGGGAGAAATCTTTTAACATTAAACTCCCAAAAACAGTTGTCCATCCCTTCACTGAAGGGGATGATGTAATGAAAAGGTTTTCTGCCTTTGAAAGAGCCTGTATTAGGTGTGAAATTGAGAGAAAACATTGGGGGACACCGTTATGGGTGTTATTCTCAGGAAAGTGCAGGGATAGGCTCCTGACAATGAATGAGGCAGATTCTAAATCCTATGACCTCGTGAAGGGTACCCTGATTGAGGGCTTTGGATTTACGTCTGAAGATTACAGAATAAAGTTCAGGGAGGCTTGAAAAACTTTGTGGATTATTCAGTAAAAATGCTGGGTGGTTGGTTAGCTGGAAACAAGGTACAATATTATGATGGGCTGTATAACCTGTTCACGGAAGAGCATCTGCTGAGTAATTGTTTCAATGATAGGCTACATTAACATCTGGTAGACCTAGGTCCACTCTCTCCTCAAGAATTGGGGAGAAAGGCAGACCATTGGGTCAAGACAAGGGTGACCAAAACTACCACTGGTGGGGGAAACCAAAAGAAAGAGGCCAACAAGCCCCTCCTCCCCCCAAGAAAGATGAGAGCCAAAGCAAAAATAATAAAGAGCCTTCCCAAGGCCCCCAGACACCTGCACAGGAGGTTGGGCCCAGAGACTCCTCACAGTCAGGAGTGGGTACAAAGGTAGATACTTTGATCCCAGCAAGACTTGGTGCCATGACTGCAAAACTAAAGGGCACCAAACTGGAGACTCTAACTGTAGAAACAAAACAAATGCCTCTAGTCAATCAGCTATAAATTCAGTTGCCAATCTCTAGATGGGATCAGAGGTGTGGCCTGACCATGTCAGTGACCCCACAGAGGCAACATTAGTCACTGAGGGTGGGGTAGAATTATCCAGTGATGTCTAGCCAAGTAATATGCAAAAGTACAGGCAGGACCCTTTGATTACTGGGGTGAAAGTGGAAGTACCGAGGGGCACAGGAGCTAGTGTTACCATGGTAACTCAGCACTTGGTCCACTCAAATCAGTTCCTGGTAGGGAATTCTTATCCTGTCACCAATGCTAACAATGAGACAAAGGTCCATCCCATGACTATGGCAACCTTTGTTTGGGGGGAGCAGTAGGGCAAAAAAGAAGGGTTGTGTCCTCATCCATCCCAGTAGATTGCCTGCTTGGAAATGAATGGAGCATTCCCCCTGGGCTGATGTAGAACTGAAGACCCATGCAACAATGCTAGGGATCCCTGAGTGCACATGTGTCAAGACAAGGGCACAGAGTAAGCTTCAGAGAGAACTTGGAATAGGTTAGTTAACCACTTTTGTTGGCCAGGAATGTCCCAAAAAGTGAGGAACTTTTGTCAGCCATGCCACACCTGCCTAGCCAGAGTCAAAGCAGGTGGGCACTTAAAGGCTCCCTTAATGCCACTGCCTGTGGTTGGGGTACTCTTTGAAAGGGTAGTGGTTGACATTGTTGCCCCCCCTTGATCCTCAAAAAGAATCAGGACACAGATATATTCTAGTGGTAGTGGATCATGCCACTAGATATCCTGAGGCTATGCCCCTTAGGACCATTACTGCACCCGCAGTTGCCAAAGCCCTCCTGGGTATCTTTACCAGGGTAGGGTTCCCTAAGGAATTAGTATTAGACAGAGGTTCAAACTTCAGCTCTTCATACTTAAAACACATGTGGCAGGGATGTGGGGTGACCTATAAGTTCCCCACCCCACACCATCCGCAAACAAATGGGCTCGGCGAGAGATTTAAGCAGACCCTAAAAGGCATGATTGGAGGACTCCCTGAAAAGCTCACTCAGAAGGAGATGGGATGTCCTGCTTCCTTGCCTGCTGTTTGCCTACAGGGAAGTGCCACAAAAAGGGAGTAGTTTCTCTCCAGTTGAACTTTTGTTTGGGTCCCCTGTTAGGTGACCACTACGTCTTGTTAGGGAAGGCTGGGAGAATCCTCTCAAAGAGCCCAAGCAAGACATTGGGGACTATGGGCCTCATTATGACCCTGGCGGGCGGCGGAGGCCGCCCGCCAGGATCCCGCCCTCCAAATTACCGCGCCGCGGTCAAAAGACCGCGGCGGGTATTACGAGTTTTCCCCTGGGCTGGCGGGCGGTTCCAGTAAAACCGCCCGCCAGCCCAGGGGAAAACTCCCTTCCCACAAGGATGCCGGCTCGTAATCGAGCCGGCGGAGTGGGAAGGTGCGACGGGTGCAGTGGCACCCGTCGCGTATTTCAGTGTCTGCAAGGCAGACACTGAAATACTTTTCGGGGCCCTCTTACGGGGGCCCCTGCCGTGCCCATGCCATTGGCATGGGCACGGCAGGGGCCCCCAGGGGCCCCGCGACCCCCCCTACCGCCATCCTGTTCATGGCGGCTTTCCCGCCATGAACTGGATGGCGGTAGGGGGGGTCAGAATCCTCACGGCTGCGGAGCGCGCTCCGCAGCCATGGAGGATTCCAAAGAGCAGCGGAAAGTCAGCGGGAGACCGCTGACTTTCCGCTTCTGACCGCGGCTGAACCGCCGCGGTCAGAATGCTCATTGGAGCACCGCCAGCCTGTTGGCGGTGCTCCCGTGGTCGGTGGCCCTGGCGGCCACCGGCCGCCAGGGTCAGAATGACCCTCTATGTGCTTGGCCTACATTCAAGGATGTGCATGGAGAAAGCCAGCAACAATCTTCAGGTCAGCCAGGAGCTGCAAAAGCTCTGGTATGACCAGAAAGTTGTTGTGGTGAAGTTCCAACCAGGGCAGAAAGTTTGGGTGTTGGAGCCTTTTGCTCCAAGAGCCCTCCAGGTCAAATGGTCTGGGCCTCATCCCATACTTAAAAGAAAAGGGGAGGTCACTTATTTAGTTGACCTAGGCAGTTGCAAAACCCCAAAAAGAATCATACATGTCAACCGCCTAAAACATTGCTCATGGTTACAGATGAGGGACAGGAAGATGAGAGTGAGCCTCTCCCTGATCTCCCCTCCAGCAATCCCCAAATTGGTTCTGTGGATGGAGTGGTCTTATCAGACAACCTGACAGAACAACAGCAAACTGATTGCAGGCAAGTCCTCAACGAGTATGCTGAGTTGTTCTCTTTGACCCTGGAAGAACAGACTGCTGTGCCCATGACGTGGACACTAGTGACAGCTTGCCTGTCAAGAACAAGATTGACAGACAGTCAGACCATGTCAGAGAGAGGATCGAGGCAGAGGTTAAGAAGATGCTGGATTTAGGTGTCATTGAACCCTCTGAGAATCCCTGGGCTAGCCAAGTAGTTTTAGTCCCCAAATCTCACCCCAGAGGAGAGAAAAAGGAAATGAGGCTTTGTGTGGACTACAGGGGCCTCAATTCTATTACACAAACTGATCCACACCCTATTCTAAGAGCTGCTGAGCTCATAGACAGTCTAGGGGCAGCCAAATATCTGAGTACTTTTGATTTAACATCTGTGTACTAGCGGATTGGTCTGACCACCAGGAGCAAAAGAGAGGTCAGGATTTTCCACTCCTAGTGGGCATTATCAGTTCAATGTTATGCCCTTTGGACTAAAGAATATACCTGCCACCTTCCAGAGGTTAGTGAACCAAGTCCTTGCTTGACTGGAAACTTTTAGTGCAGCTTATCTGGATGAGATCCATCTCCCTACAGGGAATGGACGTTCAAGTGGAACACAGACCTGGAACTTTCCATGCCAGTGCAGATGGCCTTTCCAGGTTCCTCCACTTAGATGATGGAGACTCACTAGGGAAAGGGTAGTCTCACCCTCTTTCATTTGGGGAGGGTAGTGTGAAAAAAGGCCTCTTTTTGAAATGGTTAGCCCCCACTTTTAGCTTGATGTATGATGTAGCCTAGAAATTGTAATGCCCAGGGCCCCTGCTAACCAGGTCCCCTGGGCCAGAGCTCTTTCCCTAAAACTGTTGTGATGTATTGGCACAATTGGATATATATTTAGCTACCACTATAAGTTCCTAGTAAAAGGTACTTAGGTACCCAGGGCATGGGCCATGCATCTGGATGCACTCAGCACTGCCATTGCAGGCTGAGTGCCCTGGTGCAAACCTATACCCACAAACTCAACATGGCACACTGCCTGTGTACCCTGTCCACCATATACTCCATACACCATGGATTATGTACCCCTCTGGCCTTCCAGTCCTAAAGCAGGGTGCATCCTAGTATATGTGAGGGCATAGCTACAATATGCCCCCACTGTGTCCTTGCCAAACCTGGGACACAGTGAGTGAACAGAGCAGCCATTTTAATGCATGTGCTGGACAGTAGTCAATAGGAGTATCCCAGCTAGATGATGGCCACTCTGAACCCTGTGTTGTTTGGTATCAACCAACTCAGAATGATAAATCCAAAATGGTACCAGTATTGGATGTATCCCTAAATGTACTCAGGAGTCATCTTAGAGGTGCCCCCTGCAGAAGCTAAGTACCCTGGCATGGTTGCTGACTGGTCCTATTCAGTCTGCCACCTACAGACACCCAACTACAAATCTTGGGGAAGAGAACTGTCTCTCTGGTTTGTAGAACAATGCCCTTCCTGGGTGGAGGTGCTAACACCCCCTCCCTCAGGAATGTGCATTGCCATGGTATCGAGCTTCAAAGGGCTTACATCATTTGAAACTTGACCCCCAGGCCTGCTGGTAGCTGCAGATGGTCACCCCCTCTGCATTCCCCCACTTTTGGCAGGAGCAAAGGTGGGAAACTACACAAAGAGTAGGGGGAGTGGCCCCACCTGACATGCACCACCCCTAAGATGTTGCCTGCGAGATGGGCACTCCATTTCATTTTTCTCCATCTTTGACGGAAGGAAAATAGCCAATTAGGGATAGGGAAGTGACCCTTCCCACAGGAAATGGTCCCTATGGTGGGTGCAGCCACCAAAAGATAAGTGTTCCATTGAACACTACCAGGTTCCTCTAAAATGCCACTAAATTCAGTATTTAGTGAGCACCCCTCGACCAAGTAATCAGATTCAATGGACAAAAGAAGACCAGCACCAAGAAGAAACAAGGCATGAGAACTGTGGATCTGCTGCAAAAAAGAAAAGGCTCCAAACCCTGCCTGCTGCAACCAGGACCCAACAATCACTGCTGAGGAGCTAAAAATCCCAGAGGACCTCCATGCTTTGAAAATTACCCAAGAACTCCCTTCAGAGTGGAGATACCACTCTGCAACAAGAAGAAACCAGCAAACCAGTGAGGGTCACTTCAATGACCAGCCGCTAACTCCCGAACCGGAAGTCGCAGCTGGGCCCAATGACACACCGACGACCGCGAGGACAAACCCTTCCTGTACAAAATTATTTGCCTAGACAAGTGAAAATGGTTTTCCAAATTTGTATGTGTGCTGTACACATGCAAATTCGGATGTGCACGGTTAAATGAAAACATTTCTCCTTTAATGCCTGCTTTTCAGCAGGGTTAATTTTTGGCACTAAACTCTTTCTTCTGATGTTTTAGAATAGGGTTTAGCCTCAAAAAGCATGGCTGGTAGCACGGATACGCCGACGTACCACCCATGTAACACCCTGATGACGTAAAGTAATGCAAAGCAGCGTTTTTGCGTGACTTTGCCACACAAACCAACACAAATACCAATTTGCGTTGGTTTGTGAATCTCAAAAACGTTTAGCATCAGTTTAGCAATAGTTTTGTAATGCTAAACCAACACTAAACCTTGGAGAATCTGAGTCGATGTGTTAAACATCATAACAAAACAAAAGTAACAAAGAATTAAAGGTTCTTTTCACATAGTGCTTCCTGCTCGGGTTGTTCAGGTTCGTTCATTTCTATCCGCAATCTTAGAAAGCTGAAGTAGAGCCAGCTATGCTGCGTCATCAAGTGTCTTCATCAGTCAAAAAAATTCTCCCACAACTCTTTGACATTATCATGCTGTCCATTGAGCTTGTAAATGTTCTGATCCGATTGCAACCATGTCTCAATCGTCATGCTTTTATACATCTTCCTCAATCTCAGTATACAGATTTTAGCAAACCACCTGTCCCTGCATGTACTACTGGCTACTGTAACGTCACTGCGGGCAAAAATGACGCTTAGCCCAGGTCAGTTTGAAGGGGTAATTTCTTCAAACTACAAACTCACTGCCTGAATGCCTTTTCCTGCCCTCATTCCTAACTATAAGCTCTTAGCTATGTCACACCAGGATGCAGTCATTCCAGGCTCAACAGGAGGGGTAACTCTTATTAAAGCCCTGCGAACCCTTGCAGGGTGGGCTGGCCCAGACACAGGCCAACACTACAGCTACCAACATGTAGGCGGAGCCAAAGCCCATCTCATTAATACTGGTGAAAGCTCTCTTTTTTAAGGATGATCACGTTACATCTGGCGACAGCTGCTCTGTCAAGCCAGACCCAAGAAGAGTGCCCATCCTTTTTTGGAAATGCCTGTTTAGCCTAAGGACCATCATCTAATGTATTTAAGGAACCTTCTCATTTAGGGGCATATTTATACTCTGTTTGCGCCGGATTTGCGCCATTACTTTTATGCAAATCCGGCGCAAACCTAAATTCATATTTATACTTTGGCGCTAGACCTGTCAAAGTTATGGAGTTAGCGTTATTTTTATGCTTGCGGAAAACTGCCTTGCGTCAATGAGATGCAAGGTAGGCGTTCCTGGGCAAAGAATTACTCTAAGGCCTTTGCGCCTTATTTATCCTCCCATGCAAAAATGACGCAAGGGAGGAGGAGAGCCTTAAATAATGGCGCTAAGCCTGTTTAGAGCCATTATTTAACACCTGGGTCAAGGCAACCGATAGGGGACCTGTGGGCTCATTTCCATGGTCATAGACCATGGAAGCAGTCCACAGGTGCCCTTCTCTGCACCCATGGATAGCCTCACCCACACCTGGACAGAGGTCCCCTGGGCACAGCCATTGTGCAGGGGGGCCTGACTCCTGTCTTTGCTAAGACAGGAGTCATGTCCATGGGGGTTTATGCGTCAAAAAATGATGCTGGTCAGGTTAGAGTCAATATTTTTTACGCTAACCTGACTAGCACCATTCTTTGATGTACAACCTCCAGTTTCCCCTACGCCTCCCCTACCCGGTTAGCGTCATTTATTTTGACGCTAACCGGGCCTTAGTGCCGGCTAGCGTCATTCCTTAAATATGACACCCGGCTGGCGTCTAGGAATGGTGGTAGCCGGCGGTAAACTTTTTGACACAAACCTGCGCTATTGCAGGTTTGCGTCAAAAAGTATAAATCAGGGCCTTAGAGTCCTATCATACCACCGCAACAGATTCAAGGGATCAAAATCTCTGCCTACAGGGACAGGTGCTTTATACTCTATGAACTGCCTACTTGAATGACAGTTCTCTTTTTATTTGTCATACAACGATTTGAAGTGGTTATAAAATAAGATAACTTGTTTGCGATGAAGAGAAAGCGAGAAGGTAAAAAAAAGAAAAAAGAAAGAAAGGAAGAAAATGTATTTACCATTAAGAATAAATTTTAAAGAAAACGAATAATTTCAGGTGACACAGTTGATTTAAACAGGAGGACGACCAAGTCGTTTATCCTGTTTACATTCTCTTACCTGCACTTCTGAGCAGTTGGGTGGATGATCTCCCTTGGTGTCTCTCCCTCCTTCTCTCCCTCAGTCTCCGGGCTCGGCTGTCTGCAGCTTGAGCAGTGAGAGCACAGAAGATATAGAATTATTTCATTCCGCCAGTCCTTTTGTTGTGTTCTATTTCCATGACAACTATTCAGAGTGACCACGAGTGTGCAGCGCATGTTCGACCACTCTTCAGCGATTAATGTTTTTCTTATTCGTTTTTCGACCTCTACCAACATTTCCGGACGAGAAGACTAAATCAGATTCACGCAGGTAGTCATTATTGTATGGCTAATTCTCAGAAAAATAAAACACACAATCGTTTCTTTCTGAGATGTTAAGGGTCCACGTAAGGTAATTTCCGTCTAACGTGTTATATGTGTTTAGGAGACGTGTTTAGGTGACAGAAGCTCACAAGCTACTGTTGTGGCACGACACGGTCTAGATGTATGATTGTACATCGTCATTAAGACATCAACACTGTGCTATCCATCTAGACAGATCATCATTGGGCCTGCAGGTTCTTCGCCTCACCCTAGTCAGTTAAATGCAAATCAGTATGCCAGTCAAATGATCTGACGAGGAGTGCCATCCCTGCCAACTAGTAATTTAGCGAACAACATTAATAAAGTCCGTCCTTTCCTCATGGTGTTAACCACTCTAAAATACCTGCCCAGCAATTACGGCTCCTCGTATAATGAAAGAGGCAACGTCACTGTTACAAAGGCCAAACATCAGTGGCACGAGGTGGTGGGCTGGGTGACGATCAAAATTAGAACTCACAGTAATAAAGATGACCGATAAGTAATTGCTGCACTGATTCCTCATTTGTATTCCACAACCCAGACCTTAGAAAGTGAGGATGTATGCAAGCAGAAACACACTGATTACAGAGGACTGAAAAAATGCAAGGTAGACATGGGCAGCTGCACCCTGAATTCACCTGCAAAATCAACCACACAGAACAAGTCTGAGAATTTGAGAGGCCGCAATTTATTCACAAATTATAGTGCTAGAGGAAGGATAGCAGATATGGAAACGTGGTGGCAATGCAAAACAGATCCTCATAGATGCCCTTTGAAGATCACTGTTGAAAGAAATATACCCCAGAGTGAAAGGTTCCCGAGTGGACCAGGCAGATGTAAGTGGATGACAGAGGAACCACCAAAGCAGGCATCCGCATTGACTACAGGTGAAGAAAGATCCAAGTGGACCATAGGCAATACCAGAGGACAGGCCGGGTTACCACCTCTGGGGGTCATAAAAGAATGCACATATCGTAGAACGTCCCAAAAACAAATCAGCCAGGGATGAGAGGGGAAGATCAAAACCCCCCACCAAAGTGAGAAGGACAGGCAAGCCTGCTGCTGGTAAAGGAATGAAATGAATATCCTCCTCAGTATCCATCTGAAACCCAAAGGCAGCCAAGAAGAAACAAAAGATCACTGGATAATTCAAATGAATTGACTTTTCTCTAACTTTCGACACTTTTGTAAAGTACATCTTTTCTTTCTATAGGTTTCTAAAATAGTATCAATCTCTATCTCACTTACAAAGCCAGAACACACCCAAAGTGTGTTCTAAACCATATGGCAACCGTCTAATTTTGTAAAGCCTTTCATTACCTAACAACATTCAATTTTATCATTTTTATTATGGTTTTCTACTGCAGTATGCTGTGAAAGTACCGCAGTATAATGCAAACATATATATTACTGAGTTGTTGTTCCTTATTACTAACAAACTGCTGACCCATTTTTAGTCTAATAAGGAAAAATACCCTTTCCCTACCATAATCTATATTCCTGCCAAATGTCATCAACTCCATTGTACGGCATGTCACTCCACTCTATGTCACTCAATTCCATTCAACTGTATGTCCTGCCTTTGCAATTTACGGCACGCCAATACACTCTACATTACTTCACACCACACCACTGTACATCACATCACTCCACTGTATGCTACGACATGCCAATGCACTTTACGCCACTCCACTCTACGACACCCTTGTTGACTCAGTGCCACTGTACATCACTCTACTCCACTCTACAACATGCCAATCCACTCTATGCCACTCTACTCTACACCCCTTCACTCTAAGACACGGTGCAACACACCACTGTATGACATGCCACTCCACCCTACTGTATGACATGCTGCTCCACTGCATGCCACTCCACTTTGAGACAAGTCACTCCAGTGTACGCCACTCAACTTTACACCACTCTACGACAATATGCTCTATTCTACCACATTCTACGCTTTTCCACTCCATGACACTGTACTCCACTCTATGCCCTTCTATGACACTCTACTCTAAGCCACTATACAATACTGTACTCCCACTCTACAACAGGCTATGTAACTCCTTCTATGCCACTCCATGCCACTTTATTCAGCTCTACTATATGACACACTACTTCACACTACTCAACTGTTCTCGATTACTACACTTTATAGCACTCCACTAGATGCCACTTTTTGCTACTCCATTCTACAACACTCTATAACACGCCACTCTACCGCACTGCATGGTCCTACTTCTCTCTATTCCTCTTCATTCTATAACACTCTACTCCACTCTATACCCCTCCACTGTATGCCGCTGTACTTCACTCTGCAATACTTTATGACATGCCACTCTACTCCACTCCACTCTATGAGACACCACTCCACTCTATGACATGCCAATCTATGGTAAGGCACACAAGTCTACAACACACCTCTCCACTGTACCACACATCACTCTAGTATACAAGATGCCATTCCACTCTATGTCAAACAATTCTATGCCCCTTAACTCCAATTGATGGCACTCGATTAGGCTCTAATCCACTCTATGCCACTGTACGACTATCTACTCAACTGTGTGACACTCTTCACAACTCCCTCTACACCACTACATACCACTTTACTCAATTCTACTCTTTCACATACTACTCCACGCTTTGCCATTCCACTCCACTTTATTTCACTACTCCACTCTATGCCAGTATACTCTATACCACTTTACCCCACACCACTCCCCTTATGACATGCCACCACACTCTACGACATGCCACTCCAGTGTACCACACCCCACTACACTCTACCACATTGTAGTTGACTCTTCTTCTCTCCACTGTATGCCACGCCACTCTAATACACTCTATGACATGCAGCTCTATGACATGCCACTCCACTCTACTGTAAGAGATGCCACTCCACTCTACACCGCTCCACTTTACACCACTCTATGACGCCCTACCCCACTCTACTCCATGCTACACTCCCCCACTCTATTCTACTACACTGTATGCTATTGTATCTCATTCTACTCTACTCTATGAGCCTCCACTGCACGCCACTCTATGCCTCTTATGACACACCACTCTGTGCATGCCACTGCAGTGTACTCTATGACATGACACACCACTCTATGCCACTTCAGTCTACACTAAGATACATCACTCCACACTACACCATTCCACTCAACACCATTCTGTATCACTTCACTCCACTCTACAACACTGTACATTCATCGATTCTACAACACTCTTCTCCACTATATGCCTCTCTCCATAAAACTCTACTCCACTCAGTACCACTCTGCGACACTTATCAACACTCTCTGCAGCTCTCCACAACTCTCTCTACATCACTCCATGCTACTTTACTCTTGTATATGACACACTACTCCATTGTAATCCACTGCACTCCACTACACCACTCTTCACCATGAAGATACCACAGAAGTGTCATGGTATTGGAAAATACAAATAAATATTTAAATCTATAATAAAGAACATTATGGGGGTCATTCTGACCTTGGCTGGCGGTGCTTCCTGGGCGATTCTGACCGCGGCGGTAAAGCCGCGGTCGGAAAAGGGGAGCCGGCGGTTTCCCGCCGGTTTCCAGCTGGCCCAGGGAACCCGCCATGGCGGTGCTGCTTGCAGCACCGCCATGGGGATTCCGACCCCCTTACCGCCAGCCTGTTTCTGGCGGTGTCCACCGCCGGAACCAGGATGGCGGGAACGGGTGCCGTGGGGCCCCTGGGGGCCCCTGCACTGCCCATGCCACTGGCATGGGCAGTGCAGGGGCCCCCTAACAGGGCCCCACAAAGATTTTCACTGTCTGCTTAGCAGACAGTGAAAATCGCGACGGGTGCCACTGCACCCGTCGCACCCCTTCAACTCCGCCGGCTCCATTCCGAGCCGGCTTCATTGTTGAAGGGGCTGGGCTGGCTGGCGGTCTTCTGGTGGTCGCCCGCCGGCCCAGCGGGAAAGCCGGAATGACCGCCGCGGTCTTTTGACCGCAGTGCGGTCTTTCGGCGGGAACCGCTTGGCGGGCGGTGACCGCCGACCGCCGCGGTCAGAATGACCGCCTATATGGTTAACAACAACGTTTTAATAACATACAAATTAAATTGAAAAAAACAAAGGCTAAAGCTTAGTTATAATGAGAGAAATGTAATTTATTATTTCAATTGATAAATAGCTTAAAACTTCACCAATCTTAAAAATTAAAGAGTTATAGCTGACCCCAGTGTAATGTAGAGTGGTTAGCTAGTTCACAACACTGTGTACGGAGGTGCATGAGTTATAGTAATTTTAAGGTGGTGCGTAAATTATAACTCAAAGTCATAACTATATAGTTATAACTATAACTTTCAAATTTTTCCACTTTTCCCATTTCCTGCTGCTATGAATCCAATCGTACAAGTACTACCTTTACTGCTGGACCAAGATCAAAAGCAATCCCGTTGTTGCCGAAACAGAAGGTAAGTTACTGTTTTACCTGTCATCCTCAGAATTGTTGCTGTACATTAGCACTGGACTCGAGCATGTTCAAGAAATACTTGCAAGCAATGGTTCAATGATGTGCAATGCATTTGTCTGTAATGTCGTATTTAGAAAAATGTTTAAAAGTACACCTTGAGATATTAGTAACAACTACCAATCTGGTACTAACTGCCTTCATGGCAATGGACACCTACACAAAAAGTCACAGCAATCCCAAATTGAAATGTGTCCATACAGGTGTGTGCAGTAATTTATCACAAACATTAGATGTCATCTAACGGTTAAGTGTCAGGTTCCCTGTGTAATGAATGTGTGTACATTACTGACACATCATGTTAAAATAAAGCACAACAGAAACACATATAATTCTGATTTAAGTGTCCAGTAACATGATGAATGCTTGCACCAAAATTGACATTTTCCATCACAAATGTAAAACACTAATGTATGCATTGTAAGAATAGCTAAAAAAGGAAACCTTTGCTTGTCACGGTCACAAATGAGAGCAAGTGCATGGCACAAACATTAGCAGAAATGACATCATCAGCAAACAATTATTAACAATCTAAAAAGAAGGCCAGGACAAAAGTATTCTCAAAGTAAAAGTTTTTTTTATATTAATGAGATAACGTTCTCATAAATCTTATTGAAGGAAACAAAAAACAACAAAGGCTCAGTGCCACAAAGTCCAAAGTCTGAGTGGCATGACCTTAACTTGACTCTTATTCACACTTCCAAAATAAACATCTTCTGGAAGGGGCATCCAAATTGCAGAGAGCAGGCATCTCAATGATGTTACTTGGGGAGAGGGGTTCTTGGGTTTCGGAGGGGTGGGTTTGGATTTAGGAGGGGTGGGTTTGGCTTTAGAAGGGGTGTTAGGATGTGAAAGGGGTGGTTTGAGGTATGGAAGGGGTTCCAAGATGTTTAGGTGGGGTGGTCTGGGATGGGTAAGGGGTCAGTGGCAGGACAAACATCAGGTCCTCCTTAGGAAAAAAGGTAGGTGTGGTGTCTCTGGGTGTGCTGTTGGTGAGTGTGGATGTTTGTGTCGTGGTGGATGTGGTGCCTCTGGGTATGCTTGTGGTTGTGATTATGGTGGGGTGTGTGGTGTCTGCCATGTTTGTGGTTATGTGAGGATGTGCTGCTTGTGTGTGTTTCAGTGGGTGCATGTAAAGGACTGTGGGGGTCATTCCGACCCTGGCGATCCACCCGGGGACCGCGGAAGCACCGCCAACAGGCTGGTGGTGCTTCCAGGGCCATTCTGACCGTGGCGGTAAAGCCGCGGTCAGAAAAGGGCAACCGGCGGTTTCCCGCCGGTTTACCCCTGGCCCAAGGAATCCGCCATGGCGGCGCTGCTTGCAGCACCGCCATGGGGATTTCGACCCCCTTCCCGCCATCCTGGTGGTAAATACCGCCAGGAACAGGATGGCGGGAACGGGTGTCGTGGGGCCCCTGGGGGCCCCTGCACTGCCCATGCCACTAGCATGGGCAGTGCAGGGGCCCCCTCACAGGGCCCCATAATGATTTTCAGTGTCTGCAAAGCAGACACTGAAAATCGCGACGGGTGCCACTGCACCCGTCGCACACTAGCAACTCCGCCGGCTCCATTCGGAGCCGGCTTCATCGTTGCTGGGGCTTTCCCGCTGGGCCGGCGGGCGGCCTTTTGGCGGTCGCCCGCCGGCCCAGCGGGAAAGCCAGAATGGCCGCCGTGGCCTTTTGACCGCGGTGCGGTCATTCGGCGGTAACCGCATGGCGGGCGGCGGTAGTCGCAATGACCGCCTGTGTGTTCTTTGGATAGGGCTGGGAAGAGGGACTTTGGATGGGGAAGTTGTGGGTGTTGGAGCAGGACGTTGGGATGGGTGGTGGGCTGCAGCCACTGAGGGGGCCATACCCTGGAATGACTGCTGTAGTCCAGACACGACACTGTGAATGCCATCAAGGTAAGCTAGCATCTGCATCATCTGTCCACCAAGCCCCAGGATGGCATTCAGTACTGCAGTCTGGTCTACAGGTAGAGTCCGCAATAGATCAGTAGCCTCCTCATTGAGCACAGCCTGGGAGACAGGGGTAGGTGTCTGTAGCAATGGTGACACCATCCGTTTTAGGGGCATGGCTGCAGCTAACTGGGGAGGAGACAAGACAGATGGTGGAGATGGAAACATAGATGGCGGTTGACGATGCAGATGGAATTGTCACATTAGAGACAACCACCACTAGTGACTGTTCTTCTGTGGAGGCCTCTGAAGATTATGTGGAGTTGCTTGTGGCCTCTGTGCTAGTCCCCTCCCCCTCCATAGCACTGGGTCCCTCGGTGTCGGTAGTGTCTGCACAGGGACCACAGTGCCCAGCTTCTTCCCCATCAACCTGTCCGCTATCACCTTCAACTTTCCCAGATGATGCTATAAAAAGAGATACAACCGTTTGGGGGTACCTGTGTAAAAAGATCAGAAAATATCATGATCTGAACATGAACTTTGCTGAAAAAACATTTGCCAAGTCTATTAATAAACCAGCTTCAAGGCACTGAAATGTGACTTCTTAATCCTCAATGTTTCATGCATGTACGGAAGAATTACACAAGCCATTTGCTCACAGCCTAGAAATTACCCATGCTAGCTCCATGTCATGTATGCCTTTTGTCTCTTATCCACTTTTGTTTCTCTGCATGGCAAATGTCTTTAATAGCATGAGTAAATACATAGGCCCGGACACACTCCTAAAGCACTTCAGTACAGAGCAAAAAACATTTCCACATTTCCAAAAGAGACATGTTTTGTGCCTGATATTGATTTATCAAGATGAGATACTCCAACATTTATGTGATGTAACCTTCCATCTGCAATTGTCCTTTTAAGAACCACATTTGTTACAAGCATTGCTTTCTCATCTGGACATAACTAAGGATTCAAATGTCATTTGGGGTATGTGTAACTCTGTCACCAATGTGGACACATTACTGTCTGTTTGACTGTATTTACTATGATGCATTGAGGCTGACTGCATGCTGGAGTGTGAGGCAGGGTGCTCCCTTTCTGGTTTTCCTGTTTAAGAAGGCTCCCTTGAGTCAACGAGCTGACGAGCTCTGGTTGGGCACCTGTGTGCCAGTGAGTGGTGCATAAACCTGAAAGGACTTTTGGCAGCATTTCCAGCAACCCCACAGACATAGCTGCTCTCTACCGATGAAGGGATGAAGCCAGAAACATGTGTCCAGAGATTTACAGCACTTGCTGCACCTACTAAGGTGAAAAACTACTGTTTACTTTATGGATAGCAATCAAACCTTGACTGCATTTACCATGATGCAATGGGGCTGACTGCATGCTGAAGTGTGAGGTAAGGTGCTCCCTTTCTGGTTTTCCTGTTTAAGAAGGCTCCCTTGGGCCAACAAGCTGACAAGCTCTGGTTGAGCACCTGCGTGCCAGTGAGTGGTACATAAACCTGAAAGGACTTTTGGCAGCATTTCTAGCAACCCCACAGACAAAGCGTCTCTCTGCTGATGAAGGGCTGAACACAGAAACACTTGTCCAGAGATTTACAGCACTTGCTGCACCTACTAAGGTGAAAACCTACAGTTTGCTTTATGGATATAAAATTAACTTTGACTACATTTACCATGATGCATTGGGGCTGACTGCATGCTGGAGTCTGAGGCAGGGTGCTCCCTTTCTGGTTATCCTGTTTAAGAAGGCTCCCTTGAGCCAATGAGCCAACGAGCTGACAAGCTCTGGTTGAGCACCAGCGTGCAGTGAGTAGTACATAAAGCTGAAAGGACTTTTGGCAGCATTTCCAGCAACCCCACAGGCAAAGCTGCTCTCTTCTGATGAAGGGCTGAACCCAGAAACACATGTCCTGAGATTTATAGTACTCGCTGCACCTACTAAAGTGACAAGCTTACTTTATGGATATAAAACAAACTTTGACTGCATTTACCATGATGCATTGGGGCTGACTGCATGCTGGAGTGTGAGACAGGGTGCTCCCTTTCTGGTTTTCCCATAAAAATTCATGTTGGTTGACACAGCTTACATGCACATTTGGGAAGGACTTAGGCTTCATGAGAATCTGCTACTGTCTACATCAAATGAATTGAATTTTGCTCTTCAAACATATTTCTAACATAGTTCAGACAGGGAATGATTCCACTGTATACATGTTTCTGGTCCTTTTGGCGCAGATGCTCATGATCATATTTTCATTGTACCAACTTACCAATGTAGAGTCACCAGTAACAGGGCCTACATTACCCATTCACATTTGTGATGGTGCATCATACATGACCAAGTCCTCAAAAGCGGGATGTTTGGTACAAATGTCCCTCATAACATGGAAAAAATGCAGGTACCCCTTTTTCTTGCATGCAGCCATGTGTCTGCTCAAAACAGGACTTGGCCTGCGATGAGGAATCTAGTGACAACCTTTAGCACAAAACAATAAACCAAACATACATCAGCCACCGTCTAAAACATTTACACCTCCAGAAATCCCATCTGTGTTGGATGTGTGTCAACCGTCATGTTGATGCCAAACAACATTGCTTTAAATAAAAAAGGTTAAACAACAAGACTATGTACATACAATAACTCACCTCCTTGATGCTGCTGTTAGGTCCTCAACTGCCCATCAAGCACCGTGTATGCCACCACAAGGATGTGGGCCAATAGGAGGGGTCAGGGTGCAACACATTTGCTTGCCTGGCTGGGATGCTTGGCCGAGCTAGACTTCCACTGACTTTTTGGTCCAGCTTTGGAGCTCCTCTGAGCTCTTCTTGCAATGCAGCCTGCATCGCTTAAAGACCCCCCAGGTCCACACCTTCTTCACAATGGCCTTCCACAAATTGCTTTTCTGATGAGCATTGACATGTACGGATGAGAACAAATAACAACAGAAGATCTTTTGAGTGATTTTGTTTGTCTGTAGTGCAGTGACACAATTTTGTGGCATCTCTCACATGCATTCCCAGAACAGTCAGTACAAATT
Source organism: Pleurodeles waltl (assembly GCF_031143425.1). Taxonomy (NCBI): domain Eukaryota; kingdom Metazoa; phylum Chordata; class Amphibia; order Caudata; family Salamandridae; genus Pleurodeles; species Pleurodeles waltl. The sequence continues at coordinate 1,167,603,527 of NC_090447.1, read as the reverse complement.
ATTTGCAAACATTTCACAGTTCCTAAGAAACACTAATTGCATTGATTTGTGGACTACCCTCAACACTCTCTTTCTCCTTATGTTACCAATCCAACACACAAATATCATCTAAGCCAGGGCTAGAAATCGTTTCATGTACTGAGACCAACTCCAGATTAGTACAACTCATTGTAAGGTTCTAAAGGCTAAACAACCTGCACATTATTTGAACATAACCACACATGCAGCTTCATTGTCTCCATGCCTTACCTTCTAAGAGTCAGATACTATGGTTTGCACCACATACAGTGACTAAGGGTGGTATGGGAGGGCTGCCATGTGTCAGTGAAAGCATGGGTTTAGATGACATCTGAACAAGTGTCTGTAGTAATGGGACATACTTGTACGGCTGAGTGAGAGCCTGGGTCATTTAGAATGGCAGCACAGGAAATATATTTCCCCATATGTGGCACCATGTCATGTTTAAAGCATACAGATACTTCTATTCCAAAATATGGGCTGTACATTTACTTGACAGAACAACATCAGACAACTTCATAACTTTAAAGATTGTACTTGGACTTTACATGTCTCTCATTTCAACATGGCTGTATGTTTCCACTTAAACTAGTGGTGCAGTGTCTACTAGCCACTGGAAATTAGGTACCTGCAGTTTGTCTAATTAAACTTGGAATTGTGTGTAATATGCAGTGAAAACTCAGCTAATTCTTCCAGGTGACATTTCATTTCAATGCACAAACATTCCTAACATCCTCAAACAACATCCTGTACCCCACTAAATCATTCAGTTCACTCCACTACAATCACAACACTTCACTCATGAACAAAAAGGGATAACAAATCATGGGACAAAGAGGGAACAAGTTACTTTGACAAACATTTTCCACTCAAATATGTACCTGTTCCTCTGAGTTCCCATACAGATGGCTGTCCAGGGTCAGTACCTCCTTGGTGAGGCTCTCCAACTCCTCAGGGGTAAAGGCAGGGGCCCTGTCACCTACTCTGCCCGGCATCCTGGCTCCCAGAGGTCAGTAACAGCAGCACAAATTGAGGAGGTCTTGTTGGCTGCAGTGTTTGGAGGCAACTGAGCTTGGACACAGCCATTGGCTTTTGTGTGTAGCCACCAAATACGTTAGCCTATGGAAGTGTCCGTTGTGGAGTATTACACCTACTACGAGGTTAACTTCTGCTGACACCTGTTGGCTAGCCAATGTCCTGACGTCAAGGTCCGGCACCAGCCATTTTAGGATGTGAAGTTATGTATTTTTCAGTTGTATATGCATTACCAGCACTCAAAATGGAGGCTAGTATACATAAAATGTCAGATATGAATAACACGGTTTTCGCCAAAATATGACACATAAACAAGTGAACTGTTGCTGTGTTTTACATCATTAGTGCTGCAGTGTATGTTGTACGTCTGTTGAAGGTAATTGTTAAAAAAAGAAATCATAAAAAAGAAAATAATGTGCAAATAATACATTTCAAATGTATAATTTACACGTTATTTAAAAAAAAATTCAGATGTAAAAAAATTTAGATTTGAAGTAGCTGAATCTTTTAAGAATGATGGGAACATATATGACTGTTAAGTGGATTTGAACAGGTAAGCCGAGGCTCAGACGAAATTAATTTTGTTCCAGTTTAATGCTCAATTAAAAAGAGCCCATGTCCTGCATTCCCTTTCTCCACGGAGTCCAGGCTGCAACTGACAGTGTTGTAGTTGAATACCAGGGAGAAGGAACGCGGAGCGTGAGGTAAGTCAAAAGTACACATATACAACTATAAACATGACACAAGGTGCGAGACCATCAACGTTACAAATACAGTAAGCAGAAAACATAAATAAAGGACTAAAATATTGCAAATGTCTAACACTGCATCATCTTCCCCCTTATATAAAATATTAATACTTTTGTGCACAAAATAGTCTCTGTACTTTGCGGTGCATAGATGTATTATTAGAAGATTGTCTACTTGTGTTGAAAGGTTCTAATGTATTAGTACATTCAAAAGGACAACCAAGGCCAATATATTCCTCTGAATTGCTTGTGGTACTCTCCTTGGTGATAGCTGAATCTTAGCACAATTCAGAAGTTTTAGATATGGTAAAAACAGGAGATCTGATTCCACATGACAGATAAGTCCATCTGAGTGACTCTTAGAATCATCCAATGCAAATCAATCTTGAGAGTCCTCCCCGGTTTTATATGTGATGCCCTCTTACTTCATCACTTTTTTCAATAAACAAGGCTGATCCTTTAGAAACTTTGACAATTTGGATTGGCTCAGAGAATTTTGTCTCCCTTTTTTTCACTCTGAGTCATTTGATCAAAACCCAGTCACCAACATTGAAAAACACATTTCTTACATCATGTACACTATCAGAGTAAGGCCCTGATTTATACTTTTTTTTGCATCACATTTGTGTCATTTTTTTACTCTAAAGCAGCGAAAACTTACAAAATAGAATTGTATTTTGTAAGTTTGTGCCGCTTTTGCATCAAAAAATGACGCAAATGGGGCGCAAAAAAAGTATAAATCGGGGCCCAAGTTTTTGGTGTGGACTGTACTGCAGCAATTGTCTCTTTGACCATATTATTAATTTTGCATTGACAATTTTACTCTTTTGGCATAAGATCTTTAACCCAATCAGGACATAGTTCAGACCTCGGTTGTCTTTCACATGATAAACAAAAAGGTGAAACACCAGTGGTAGAATGTGGAGTGAGTTGATATGCCCACAACTTTTTTCTAAGAAACGTTTCAACAGGAGCTCTGCTGGCCAGGGCAGATTGTATTCCTTCTTCACGGAATCTGTTCATTCTTTCTGCCTGACCATTCAAAGTTGGTGAGTATAATGATACTTTCAAATGTCTGATATGTAAATTATGAACAAATTCCTTAATTTGTACGGAAGTAAAATGTGCACTCTTGTTGGTAATTAACTCTTTTGGAGAACCTTTAATATCAAACACCTTCTTCAAAAATGTTCTTACTGCAATAGGCTTGGATGCTGGGACAAATTTGAAATATACCCATTTAGGAAAATAGTCCACTAAGACATGTAAGAATTTTTTGTCTGAAGGTTATAGTTCAAAAGGTTCCTCAATGTCCAATGCAACCTTGGTCCATACATCATCGGGAAGTGGAACTGTGTGTAAAGGTGTTTTGTGTGTAAGCCAATGCATATCTGATTGCAAACATCTATTACATTTTTAAATCCAACTTTCAACTTGGGAATCTAATGAAGGACACCAAAGAATTGTTTAAGATTTTTACAAGTAGTCCCCACCCCTAAATGGCCTTGGCAAGCAGTTTCAATGAGTTTGGGTCTAACAGCAGAGGGAAGGACAGTGACATAATTGAATAACAAAATACCATCCACAATAGACAATTCATCTTCTACATGTAAAAAATGTTTGAGGGTGAGTGGCCAAAGACCTCTCATTAGGCCAACCTTTTTGATGAAATCCATAACTGTAGGTAAAACATTGTCATCAGAGCATTCAATCATTCATCACGGGAAACTTATCCTGAAGAGGTCGAAATATTATCCAAAGTGGCTACCACAGATTCAACCTCATCATGAAAATCAGTTTGATCCATAGTCTCCACCAGCATCCTGGATAAACAATCATCCCTAGAGTTCTTGCCCCCAGGGACGTAGTCAATTTTGAAATTATATTCTTGCAAAAAGACAGAAGTCTAGCCATCCTTGTAAAAGCTTTTCTCGAACCATTGCCATTAGGAAAAAATACTAAGGGTTTGTGATCAATAAACAAGTCAAATTGCATGCCCCAAAGAAAAATTTAAAGTTCTCAATCACTCATGTGGAGGCCAAAACTTCCCTCTCAATAGTACTGTAGTGTGACTCTGGGGATTTTAATGAGCGGGAAGCGAAGGCAATAGTGTGTTCTTTGTTGTCATAAAACTGTGAAAGTAAAAAAGCCCATATACCAACTTGACTTGCATCCAATAAAAGAATGCACTTGCTTTCAGGTCTAAATGAAGAAAGGCAAGAACATCAATTATCAAAGTCTTGATTTTTGGAAAATCTTGATCAGCAGCATCTCAATTAAATTGTACACCCTTATTCAATAGCTTACAAAGTGGTAGAAGAACCAGTGCATACCCCTGAATGAACCTGGAGTAATACACACTCAAACCAAGGAAGGATCTCAAGGTGTTTTTGCCTTTGGATTGAGTAATGTCCTGTATCGCTTGGATCAAGAAAATTTAGGCTTGATGCCTATTTCAGAAATACCTTGATCCAAATATTCCAACTCTTTTTTCAATAAACAATACTTCTCTGGTTTGACTGTAATGCCAACTTCACTAAACACTTCTAAGACCTTGGTGAGTGCATAATTATGTTCTGCAACTGAGTTGGTGAATATCAGAACATTGTCTTGATAAGCCTGGGTACATGGTGTGTTGGCTAAGATGGAATCCATCAATTTCTGAAACATGCTTGCTGCAGACACAGGACCAAAAGGTAGTTGAAGAAATTTCTATGCCCCAAAAAGGGGTAACAAAAGTGGTGAGGTCTTGCGAATTTGTAGCAAGTGGAATCTGGTGATATGCAGAATGTAAATCCAACAAAGAGAAAAACTTGGCCCCATCATTATTTGCTAGCAAATCATTTATCTTACCAAAGGGTGGCAATCCACTACCCAATTTATTTTTAGTGTGCTCAGGTCCGCACAGAGCATAATGTCTCCAATCTTTTTTCGTACAATGACAATGGGACTTACCCATTTAGAAGAATCTGTGTGTGTGTGTGTGTGTGCGTGGTTGAGTGTGTGTGTGTGTGTGTGTGTGTGAGATAACACCCTCTATATCTACTTTGTCAAAGAGAGTCTTGAGACCTGATCTTACCCATAAAGATACAGGCCTCACCTTATCGGCAATAGGCATGGCATTGTTCTTGAGTTTAATCCTGTGTTCAAATTTGTGGATGGTGCCGATTTCGTTATTATAAACTTCTGGAAATGTTTAGCTTTTATTCTGACAGTAATTTGTCACTATTGTCAATGACTGAAACCACAATCAAATTATTCAACCTAATAGGTTTTGATGAACTAGCCACAAAGATTATGCCCAATTTTGCTATATCTGGTCATCCTACAATACGTTTTCCTTTTTCAGTGACATATACCTTGGTGCATATTTCCCAGCCCAACATCTTATATTGTTCATAAAGTAACCAATCATGTAAATCTCATGACCTCCATAAACTTTGGGAGAAATATCAGATGTATGCAAAGTTGTATTTTACCCCATGTTTTATTACACAAAGTATCTAAAATAATCGTTATAGGAGCACCTGAATCGGCCATCATGTTAAGTTTGACTGATTCAATATATACATAACAAAGGGGAGCTTTTATAGGTTTTTCTTGCTTAGAATCTACATCAAGCATAAGGACCACCCTCGATAAATCCTGTGAGAACAAATCCAGGATGGAATCAATGTCCACAGAACCCACTCGAGAGCTATCTCTAAAGCTCCTGCAGACTCCTTTGGAAGTATCCAACTTTATGACCTTTATTGTGTTTCTTTCCCACAGCTGGACATGAAGCATGATTGCCAAGATGCATTTTGAAACCACATCTAAAGCAATATGTCTCATTCCTTTTCTGTGTAAACTTTGTATTTTTATCTCTATAAGACAATAAATTCACAGAGTCAGGAATCTGCACAGAAGTCAATGCTTACATACTGAGAACAGCTGAAATGCATTTACTTGAGATAACAGAACATTCTATTGCTTTGGTCATATAAAAAACTTCCATTAATGTTAAATCACGAAAACTAAGTAATCGTTCCTTTATTTTCTTTGAGTTGCAACTGAAAACAGATTGCGATCTGATATATGTGTCTAAATAATTGCCAACATTTCATTTCGCTGCTTGGACTCTAAGTGCAGAAGCAAATTCCTCAACAGACTCCTCTTGAGCCTATTTTCTCTTTAAAAAGTTAAATCCTTCAAGCAATACACTTGGTTGTTGTTAGAAATGAGGTCTTTGGTGGCAGTCAGGTTACCCCCTCCGTCCAAGCAAGGACCATCATTCTAGTCAGGGTAAATGAGAAACACACCTGGTTAACACCTGCTCACCCCCTTGGTAGCTTGGCACGAGCAGATAGGCTTAACTCAGAAGCAATGTGTAAAGTATTTGTCCCAACACACACAGGGAAAACACCACAAAATGGCCGCCACACCAGTTTAGAAAAATAGGTAATATGAATCTAGTTCAAACAAGACCAGAATGACAAAAATCCAGTTTACACAAGTCAAGATATGCATTTTCAAAAGAATAAGAGTCTTACTCCTTAGCAAACAATGGAAATGTTGATTTTACACAAAAACCTGGTTTGCATAAAAAATAAAGCTGTACTGGCGAGCGTGCATCGGAAAAGTCAGTGATGTGTTGATTCCTTACTTGCAAGTGAGGCCGTGCGTATTTTCTTCTCTGATCGGGTTGGTGATGTGTAGTTTTTCTCTCCCGCAAGAGAGCAATGCGTTGATTTCCGGACCGGCACCTTGAATCCACACAGGCTTGCGTTGGTTTTTGATGCCCAGCAATGATGCATGAGAAATCCAGTCACACAGTGTTAGAAAACTGTGCTATGTGGAAGTTTGTGTCGTTATCAGCAGCTGCAAGTGGGTGTTGTATTGTTTCTCCAGCCGTGAGGAGTCGATCTCCCAGTCGCAAAGCAGGTGAAGCATTGATTCTTGCCACGAAGCGGGTGGCACGTTGTTTTTCAGCCGCTTTGCAGGTAGTGAGTTGAGAATTTCCCTGCATGGTGTTCTGTGCGTGGATTTTAGTCCTTGTTCTGCCAACGTCACCTTTCAAGTGGCCAGGGATTGGATGGGGCACCACTCGGCAGGGCAGTAGTCTCAGCAGAGAGTTCAGGTCCTGGCAGAGGAAGCCTTTGATGGCCCTGAGACTTCAAAACGGGAGGGAAGCTCAGTTCAAGCCCTTGGAGATTCTTCTCAAGCAGGAACGCACAATAAAGTCCAGTCTTTGTCCCCTTTCACAGGCAGAAGCAGAAACTGCAGGATAGCCCATCAAAGCACAGTCACAGGCAGGGGCAGCACTTCTCCTCAGCTCTTTAGCTCTTCTCCTAGGCAGAGGTTCCTCTTTGTTCTAGAAGTAATCTAAAGTCTGGGGTTTTGGGTCCACTACTTATACCTCTTTCAGACTTTGAAGCAGGAAACTTCAAAGGAAAGTCTCTGTTGTTCACAAAACCCTGCCTGGCCCAGGCCAGGCCCCAGACACACACCAGGGGGTTGGAGACTGCATTGTGTGAGGGCAGGCACAGCCCTTTCAGGTGTAAGTGACCACTTCTCCCTCCACACTAGCGCAGATGGCTCATCAGGATATGCAGGCTACCCCCCAGCTCCCTTTGTGTCACTGTCTAGAGGAGATTCACAAACAGCCCAACTGTCAGTCTGACCCAGACAGGGAATCCACGAACAGGCAGAGTCACAGAATGGTTAAAGCAAGAAAATGCCTCCTTTCTAAAAGTAAAAAAAACAGATGAGGGACGGAATGCTGAACAATGCAAACATTCACCACCAGTTACAAAGATCTGGGTTTAATCCATAATTTTTTTTGCTCACCACGCCACCCCAGTTTGGACCCAGCCACATTGAAATCAGCTTGTCACCCACTTCTACTTGCCCCAAATGTGCAGGCATTCATATGCACAGTGTAGGTCTTGCCAAACTTGTTAGGCAAGTGGCAAGAGTGGGAGGAAATTCAAGGTTCCCCTCCAATCTTTTCCTGTGATCAGCACCTCCTTTGAAAGGGTTGGTATTGACATGGTGGGGCCTCTGGATCCCAAGACAGCCATGGGAAACAGGTTCCTCCTGGTCTTAGTGGACCATGCCTCCTGGTACCTGGAAGCCATTCCTTTGAGGTCAGTCATCTCCCCTCTAGTGGGACGTGCTATGATGGGGGTTTTACCCGCATGGGGTTCCCCAAGGAGACGGTATCTGATAGGGGTACCAACTTCATAGCAACCCGTATGAAGTCTCTGTGGAAGAAGAGTGAGGTGACATATAAGTTCACCAATCCTTACCACCCCCAAAGTAACGGTCTGGTTGAGAGATTCAAGCACACCTTGAAAGGCATGATCAAGGGCCTGTCAGAGCCCTTGAAGCATGCTGAAAAATGCAAACATTCACCCCTAGTCACAAAGATCTGGATTTATGCCATCATTTTTTTGCTCACAACGCCACCCCAGTTTGAACCCAGCCAAACTCAGTCTTGACCCTGTTCTTCATGGGAACAGTCCAGCCTGCCAAACCAGGTCCTCACTGGACTGGAAACAAGCACCCTTGGACCGGTTTCAGGGTATTACCGTTCATTAGCTAGTCTAGCTTGAATCCAGTGGCGCAGTGAGCACAGACCCACGTCTGGGCATACCCTCCCACTTAGGGAGACAAATGCAAAAAGAACAGATGATGGACGGAATGCTGACCAATGCAAACATTGACCCCAGTCACAAAGATCAGGGTTTAATCCATCGTTTTTTGCTGACCACCCCACTCCAGTTTGGACCCAGCCATATGCAAATCAGTCTTCACCCTGTTCCTCATGGGAACAGTCCAGCCTAAACTGCCAAGCCAGGTTCTCCCTGGACCGTAAACAAGCATCTTAGAACCGGTTTCAGGGTATCACCCTTCATCAGCTAGGCTAGCTTGTATCCAGAGATGCAGTGAGCACGGGACCCACATCTGGGCATACCCTCCCCACTTTGGGTGACAAATGCAAAAAGAACAGATGATATATGGAATGCTGAACAATGCAAACATTCTTCCCCAGTCACAAAGATTTGGGAATAATCCATCATTTTTTTGCTCACCACGCCACCACAGTTTGGACCCAGCCATGTGCAAATCAGGCTTGACCCTGTTCCTCGTGGGAACAGTCCAGCCCACACTGCCAAGCCAGGTCCTCCCGGGACTGGAAACAAGCATCCTAGGACCGGTTTCAGGGATTAACCCTTCATCAGCTAGGCTAGTTTGAATCCAGTGGTGCAGTGAGCACGGGACCCATATCTTGGCATGACCTGATCACTTGGGGCGACAAATACAAAAAGAACAGATGATGGACAGAATGGTGAACAATGCAAACATTCACCTCCCCCAGTCCCAAAGATCTGGGTTAAATCCATTGCTTTTTCGTTCACCACGCCACCCACGTTTGGACCCAGCCATTTGCAAATCAGTTTTGACCCTGTGCCTCATAGGAACAGTCCAGCCCGAACAGCCAAGCCAGGTCCTCCCTGGACCAGAAACAAGCATCCTAAGAGCGTTTTTTAGGATATCACCCTTCATCAAATAGGCTAGCTTGAATCCAGTGGAGCAGTGAGCACAGGACCCACGTCTGGGCATACCCTTCCCACTTGGGGCGACAAATGCAAAAAGAACAGATGATGGACAAAATGCTGAACAATGCAAACATTCACCCCCAGTCACAAAGATCTGGGTTTAATCCATCGTTTTTTTTGCTCACCACACAAACTTGGACCCAGCCATATGCAAATCAGTCTTGACCCTGTTCCTCATGGGAATAGTCCAGCCCGAGCTGCCAAGCCAGGCCCTCCCTGGACCGGAAACAAGCTTCCTAGGACCAGTTTCAGAATGTCACCCTTCATCAGCTAGGCTAGCTTGAATCCAGGGGCACAGTGGGCACTGGACCCACGTCTGGGTATACCCTTCCCACTTGGGGCGACAAATCCAAAAAGAACAGATGATGAACGGAATGCTCAACAATGCAAACATTCATGCCCAGTCACAAAGATCTGTGTTTAATCCATAATTTTTTTGCTCACCACACCACCCCAATTTGGACCCAACCATATGTAAATCGGTCTTGACCGTGTTCCTCATGGGAACAGTCCAGCCCGAACTTCCAAGTCAGGTTGTCCTTGGACCAGAAACAAGCATCCTAGGAGTGGTTTCAGGGTATCTTCATAGGGGACATGATGTAAATGATAACAATAGAGCTGCAACCTTTTGCGACACACAACATACACTGGTCATGCACACTGCTAATATACCACACCCATCATGTGCATGCAAAAGCCCAAATCAGTTATCACATGTCAATGTGCACATACATTCATCGTCACCACCCAAAATGTGGGACAAAGGACATTGTACTGACCTGTTGCCCTGGAGCCCCATACAACCGCCCATACAGGGGTAGGGCCCCTTCCACCAGTTTATCCAGCTTCTCAGCTGTGAAGGCTGGGGCCCTATCCCCTGCAGTGCGTGCCATCATTGCTCCAAGATTCAGGACACAGCAGCACACAAAGTGGACGTCTTCCTTGCCCGAATGACAGGAGCCAAGTGAGCTTGCCCATACAAAATGGCGGTCACGACCGCAGCGGTCATGACCGTCAGCGCCGACGGTGATCGTCATTGGTCCCAGTTTCCCATAGACATCAATGTTATCCAATGAGGAGTTGCACAGCGGTTCCGACAGCCTTCTGCCATGACGACTGCAGCCGGCGGAAATAGGTCACTTCCATCTGTCCAATGCATGCAGGACAGGTGGATGCATTTTAGTATCTTACATGACTGCCCTGGGTTCACACTGTGTCATTACCTGCATATTGTCACAAATTGATTCATGTTGGTTCACATATGTAGGGAGTGTCAGGTTACATCACCACACTTGTCACTACATATGTCTGTATTGACAATCCGCATGATGGAATACATGGAAGATGCATGTTTACATGTCCTGTACACATCCCTTGTCACAGAGATTATGTGACATTGTCTGGCTAGGAATGGAGTGTAGAGTAATGTGTCTTTCCACAACATGACAGCCAACTTACATGACCAATATTTCGTGATTGTCATATGTCATACTTGGTGCACAACATTGTGAGAGGTGCCAAGATTGTTGTTTGTCTCCCTGCCTGGATATGGCCAAAATGGAGTGATGAGGAATGCACCAGTTTACCGGCCCCTAGAAGATCTTGAAACCATGAAAGAGCTCTGCATCATCCTGACCTATCGACTGAGCCGTGGGTCCATCAGGGAACTGGTCACCCAGTTGGAACCAGACCTCCTGTCGGCTTTGAGACATCCCCATGCCATCCCTCCAACAGTCCAGGTGTTGGCAGTCCTGCATTTTCTGGTGAGTGGCTCATTTCAGGTGACTGTGGGACTGACTGCAGGGATGTCATAGTCCCAGTTCAGTAAGATGTTATGGGATGTGCTGGATACCCTACTCAAGCATGTGAACAGGTACATTAAGGTTCCCACAACATGCTGAATTGCCCACTGTTAAAGCAGCCTTCTACAATATATCACATTGATGGGACTCACATTGCCTTGGTACCTCAGAGGGCCAATGAACAGGTCTACAGAAACTGGAAGAGTACATATTCACTCAATGTACAAGTGGTGTGTCTTGTAGACGAGTACATAACGCATGCAAACGCAAAATTGCCTGGATTGATACATGATCCCTACGTCCAGAGGAACAGGAGTGTCCCTGCATTGATGTTACAGCTACAGGGAGAAAGGGCCTGGCTAATAGGTATGTGTACTGCTCTCCATGTCAGACGTTTGATACCCCTACTTACACAGTCTGCACTCTGCCTAGCATTGTTACCTATCATCATATCTCCTTTTCCACACAGGTGACTCAGGATACCCCAACCTGCCCTGGCTCTTGACACCTGTTAGACATCCAACTACAGGAGAGGAGAACAGGTACAATGAGGCACATGGCTGGATGAGGAGAGTGATTGAGAGGACTTTCGGCCTCCTGAAAGCTAAATTTCGTTGCCTCCATGTGTCCAGTGGTGCCCTGCAATACCGATCAGGGAAAGTCTGCAAGATCTTTGTTGCATGCTGCATGCTCCATAATCTGGCCCTCAGGAGGTACATTCCACTCTTGGAGAATGGGGACATTAATGCTGGAGCAGTGTTTGGGGCCGGTGACTCTGATACTGAGGAGGTGTCATACGAGGATGAGGCACAAGAAAACAGGACTGACCTGATTCATCACTACCTTCAATGATGAACAGGTATGTGTGATTTTTATGTCATCTGCACTTGGATTATATATTGGTAAAGCCAGTCTGTACCCAGATTTTGCATGGATTCATGGTGTGTGTAGGGACTGCTGCCTTCCATCTTGGTTTCTGACTCTGAAAGGTAGCTGACTTACCATGAGAGGTAGTGGAAATGCATTGCTGCTAATGACGTGTGAAATACTGGTTTGCACCAAAGACATGTGAAATGCTGGTTTGCACCAAAGGTTTCGGATCCTCAGTCTGCCTGTTTGGGTAAATGTAAGGGGGACTTATCAGTCTTGTCCTGTTGTGTAGGCCTATCATGCTGCATTGTCAGCTGCTGTGTGGCAACTACTTGTTTCTGACTACTCAGGGAGGTGAACAGTAGATTATATTACCTATGTGATATATTTACTTTCGTACATATGTGTGTGAGTGACAATGCAAGCCCTTACATATGTGGTATCATTCCTGGGGCAGTCATCCTGTGTTTGTGTTTAACTGCTGTTGATGTATGGCCATGGAGTACATCCTTTGCAACATTGTGCCTAGTTCCATGTCATTTTCCCCCTTCAGGTCACATGTCTGTTTGCAAGCAACTTACTTATTTGCCTGTTGGCATTGTTGTACTACAATATGGATGTACTTATACAACTGCTGGAGATTCCTACTATATCTGTCACTTTGACATTATTGTGGCGCCGACATGTGTATATGATTGTTGCTTGTAAACAGAATTTCCACTTTACACAATGAAGACACATGCACCATGACTTGTGCAAATTAGTGTTTATTTAGTCTATTACATCACAGTCCAGAAGAGTGGGGACTTGGGGCCATATGTACCGACGCATTTTCCCATAGACCCAGAATGGGCAAAACCCTTTGATACATCTGGCCCTTGGTTTAGTTGAAGATCAGAGTGGGTGGTCCAGCTGTTTGTTCAGTTCAGGAGAGGGATCACTTCCTGGTGGGGGGATTGGTCTTTGCCTCAGGTCCTGCAGGATGTCTGGATGGCTGACCTCTTTTATGGGGGGGTCCCTCAGCTGTAGGGGCAGGGGTGCTGGTGGCCTGTGGTCCTCCTACTGGGCCTCCATTCCAGTAGCAGGTGCTGATGTAGAAGGCAATGGTGTTGTGTGACTACTGGATGGAACCTGCTGTGGGGTGGAGGATGTCCGCAGGATGTTGTTGAGCTCCTTGAACTCCGCTAACATGGAGACCATGGTGGCATGAGTGCCTGCCACTGCTGCATGGCCTCCTGGTGGTATTCCCCCTGCAGCCTTTAGGTCTCCTGCAAGGTGGTGAGTATCTGGATTGCTGGTAGGCTCCCAGGACTCTGGAGACGGCCTCCTGCCCAGTTGTGTCCTGTTGCTGCCTTGTTCTTTGGTCCACGATTACCCTCCCACTAGCCCTTGCAGCCTGTGCCCCTGTTGCAGTGTGCCCCCTCCCAATGACACCAGGACCGTCATTGTCTTGGGATTGCAATGTTGACTCATGCCCCTGTCCTATGTGGCACTCTGATGTTTGATGTGACCTTGGGACACAGGTTTGGGAAGGTGGGCTCTGCTGTGCAATGGATGCCACAGGGAGGTGGTATCCGTTGTGGGCAGGGTGAGGCTGGTGGTGGTGGACTGACCACTCATGCCTGATGGGCCAGGTTCGTCATCCCTATCAAGACATCCAGGGGATTCCTCCACTATTGCACTTGCTTTCAAGCCTGGGCTTTCTGTCACTGCCATCCTCTGCTGTGTGGCAGTACTTGGGAGACCTGTGGATTGAGAGGTATTGTGTCACATGATGGTATTGTACAAGTGATACACATGGTTGCATGCCATAATTGACAGGATTTGCAGGGCAGTAATAGCATTGACAGTTACTAGACTACTGCTTGTGTTTCCATCAGTGGAATGTTGCAGTGATCCTATTTTGGGGAATAGTTTGTATTTGTCTTGCTACTGTCATTGCAATGTACTGATGTGCATTCCAATTACTTTTTAGTGAAGGGGAGTGACATGGTTTAACGTGCAAGTGCAGAGATGTGAAGTTGATGTAGTAGTCATGCAAGGGTAGGGAGTGTTGCATTGTGGTAATTGTAATACTTGCTGCAGTGTGGGTTATCCGTGCACTAGGTGGGCCTGTGAGGGAATGGTGTCAGTAGGGAGCTATGGCATGCAAGGGTGGGTATTGGGTTCATGGTGGGCTTGTGCACACTAGGGTAGTATGAGGGGGTGAGAGGGTGGTGGGAGTACATGCTGTGCACGGGGACATGTTGGCCGGGGAGTGTAGTTGACTTACCAGTGTCCAGTCCACTAAGTATTCCTGTCAGCCCCTCTGGGTGTAGGTTAGCTAAGACTTTCTCCTTCCACGATGATAATCTTGGGGGAGGTGGTGGGGTCCCACCACCAGTCCTCATGATGGCGATTTGGTGGCTGGAAGCCTTGGCCCATACCTTCCCTGTAGGTCATTCCATCTCTTCCTAATGTCCTCCCTTGTGTGTGCGATGGTTCCCCATAGCTTTCACCCTGATGACAATCCTCTGCCGTAAGTCATTTTTCTGGGCTATGGATGACTGCTGGACCTGTGCTCCAAACAGTTGTGGCTCTACTCTGACGATTTCGTCGACCATGACCCTCAGCTCGTCATCTGTGAATCGTGGGTTTTTTGTGGTGCCATGGTGGTTGCATTGTGGGTGGTGGGATGTGCGTTGTGCAGGGATGCTGGGTGTGCTGTTTGTTGGTATGAATTCGGGTGATGGGTTGTGCATGTGGTTTGTGATGTTTGTGTGCAGTGGTGATGTGTGTGTTGTGTTTCTCGTGATTTTGTGTGTTGTGTGATGCATGTTCAGTGTGATGGTGCCTGTGATATCTAGGTGCAGTGCCTTCTTTCAGTGTGCTACTGCCTCGCTCTGTCATAATTTTCTGTGTGCAAAGGGTTCTGGGTATGTGTGGGTGTGTGTTTTGTAGTGCTGTGGTCAGGTGTGAGTGGTGTGTGTATATGTATCAGATGTGGGGCATTGGTATTGTCCAATGTGGTGCAGTGTTCTGGTGGAGGTGCTTTTTTCCTGCAGCGGTTCGGACCGCCAATGGAGTGGAGTCGTGCTAAGACCGCAGTGCCTATATGTGATTCATAATTTGGTGGGCGGGATGTTCTCGGGTTGGCGGTGCTGGAGGTGCAGACGCCTCGTTCATGCCATTGTTTGGGCCGGCGGTGTAGTTTTTTGGTAATTTTTTGGGGGTGTTGTGTTGGTGACTCTTAACACGCCAGTCTTTCGGCGCCCGCTTACATGGCGGTCTTCGGTAAGGACCACCAAAGTCAGAATGACCGCCTCAGTGTATCCTAACTGACCATGGTTGTTGGCACCACTGAGGAATCCAACAGCACCAGGGGAGGTCAGCTTCAATAAGATCCCTCAAAGATCAAGGAGGTCTGTGGAGCAGGTTTTTGGGCTCCTGAAGCCCAGATTTCAGTGCCTCAACAAGACCGGTAGAGCCCTTCTCTACTCACTTGATAAGGTGTGCCAAATCACAGTTGCCTGATGTATGCTGTACATCGCCCTGCGATGGACAATCCCAGTCATCACAGAGGATGGATACCATGAAGAGAATGGGTTAAGAGGTCGAAATGCCCAATGAAGATGACAGTGGTGAAGAGGAAGAACTTGACCCATATCAAGATGTCATTGAACTCTTCTTCACCCGAGTCTATGTATAACCATACATATTGTAACATGCAACGTCAGAACAACTTGGAGCATACTGACCATGTCATTCTGTGATGGAAATCTAGTAGGAATTGTCAGTTCATGAAAGTCTAAGGCTAAGATGTTTATTGATCAAAGTTTCAATGCATTGACTACTGTGTTTACTAAGATATATTTTCTTTGCTTGTGCTAAGTATATGTGTCCTCCTAACTGGTCATATGAGTCTAATTTCTTTGGTGAATCCATTAACATCCCCTTATTTTTTTAGATCCTTCACTGTGTCATCTTTATTTGAATATTTCAAAGTTGTGACATTTGCAGAGATGGTTTGCTATTGGAATGTACAAAGGGAACATGGATTGATCCAGGGACAGATCCCGACTTTGGATGTACAGATCTTGTACAGAGACAACTTGCACAGTGATTAAATGGATGTTCTTGAGATTGTATCAGACCTGTTTCCTGTTGGATGTGGCCACCAAGGCCATATGTGCTGCTTAACTTACTCTAATTACATGTATATCTCAAGCCATGGCATAGTGATCTCCCTTGACATTGGCTAAAGTTTCAATGTGTGTTCAGTGTATGAAGCTGATGATGTGCCTCATCATTGTTACAATAACTGTTTTGTAGCACACCACTTAAAGGTGATTGTGACATGCCTCCAGATACTGCAACAGTATACTTAAATGGTCCTATAGCCTCAAAGTTTGTAACTGCCATTATGTGGACTATTGGTGTAAGATTCCTGTTGTGAGGGCAGGATGTCTGGCTCCAGCTGATGCCATGAATCAATGATATTTTGCTTATTTAATTTGGATTTTTAAATAATGCCATTTCTTCCATGGTGTCAAGGTTGTGGAGTGGCAACCTCTAAATGACACAGTCTATGAGCTCTGATTTTATCAAAGACTTGTTCCCTTCAAATATATTACACCAATACATGGTGACTTTTGTTATGTTTGAATAAAATGGCTTACACATTACCTATTTGTCGTATCTAATTTTTCTTTGGAACTAATTGTTCAAAAGATTTAACAAAATGATGGTGGCAAGAAGGCATGAAAAAGTAAATACCACAATAAAAACAACAGTCTTGAAGAATGTGTCATTAGTATTTATTTCCATGAGACAAATAAATTAAAAAATGTGAATATGTTTCTGAAATAGTTCACAGAGGAAATGGTAGACACACACTGTAGGAAATTAGGATCTCTTGGTGGTCCGGATGGCCATCCCCACCAGGAAGCAGGGGGCACAGGTGCAGGGATTGGGGTGGATGGACCAGTCTCCTGTTGTGGCAGGGCCTCCCTGTCTGTGGTTGATGGTGGTATATTTGTCCAGATGTAGGAGTGCCACAGATAGGGGTTGAATGTACTAGAAAAGCCCTGCACATATGATGGCATATATTGGAAAGCACTGAAGGCAGGGAGCTCATTTTGTTGTTGTGATTCCAGATTTCCATTATGATCTCCCTCTGCACCTGCTTCATATCCTGGAGCTCGGTTACCACCTGGCCCTTCACGTCTTGGGACTGTTGTATTGCTTTCCAAGACTCGGTCAATGGTGGTCTGGGTGACAATGATGCCAGTGGCCTCACTTTTCTGGGCCACAGATTCCCTCCCACAATCTGTATGCCCACTATCCTGTGCCCCAGAGGCAGTGTGCCCCATCCCACTGGGCCCTGGCACAACTGGAGGCAGTGTTGGTTTTGTCTCAACAGCAGCCAGGACTGGGGGGTACAAGAACAGTACAAAGTTCCTCTGAACACAAGAAGTGGAGGTATCTTGATGCTGAGATGTGGTTGCAGCTTGGGGTGTAGGTGTGGTCCGAGTGAGACTCACTGTGTTGGAAAATGGGTTATTGGTAGGGCAGGTAGGTACCTACAACTAGCAACAAGCCACTAACCTCCACATAGGTACAGTTAGGTCTCAGTAAATTAATCCCAGCTCAACCCTTGGTAGCTTGGCAACGAGCGTCAAGGCTTAACTTAGGAGACAAAGGCCCTCATTCGGAACTTGGCGGTCTTTTCGCAAGACCGCCGAGTTACCGCCGCGGTGAAGACCGCCGACCGCGGCGGTATGCCGCTGTGCGCATTCCGACCGCTGGGAGCGTTCCGCCGGAAAACCGCCAGCAGCCACACTGGCGGTCGGCGGGAAAGTGGAGACTGGTCAACCTCCACCGCCACGCCAGCAGAACACCGCCCACAGAATTACGACCCACATTTCTGTGTGGCGGTCTTCTGTTGGCGGTCTTCTGTTGGCGGTCACCTCCCCATGGCTCCTGTCGCCTCCCGGAGGACCAACGCACAAGGTAAGTTGATCGTCCGTGAGGGGAGGGGGTGGGGGGGTGTTGTGTGATGTGTGCGTGCATGGGGGTGTGCGTGTGAGTGTGTAGAGGGGGTGTGTGAGTGCGTGCATGCGGGCGGGGGGTGCTGCTGTGCCTATGGGCAATGTGTGTAGTTCGGCGGGTGCGCATGTCGGCATGTATGTGTGCGGGTATGTGTCCCCGTTGTGTATGTGTATGTGTAGGGGGTGTGTATATGTGCATGTTGGGGGTGTGTGCCTGTCGGGATGCGTGTATGTGCATGTCGGGGTGGGGGTGGGGAGGAGGTTCGTACCACCTCTGGGGGGTGGCAGGGGGGTGGAGGGTGTGGGGGGAGGACTCGGGGGGCAGTGGGGGGTGGGGGAGACCCCTATCAGTGCCAGGGAAGGAATTCCCTGGCCCCGATAGTGCCTACCGCCATGGTTCGCATGGCGGTTCCCGCCCGCCAGAAACCGCGGCGGTAAGCAGGGTCATGATACCGTTGGCGGTCTTGGGTCGACCGCCGGGCCGGAGTGCGCAGACTCCAGCTCGTCGGTCATGACCGCCGTGGCGGTCGGAGTGGGGAAGTGGCGGTCGATCGCGGCGGTGACCGCCGCGGTCAGAATGCCATTTTTTTGACCGCCGGTCTGTTCGCGGTCCGACCGCCGCCTCTCCGCCGACCGCCAAGGTCAGAATGAGGGCCAAAGTGTAAAGCATTCAAATATCACAAAACAGTAATTAAATAAAACACAGGAAACAGTTTAAAAATCCAAAACCAATTCATAAAAATAGTTTATATTTTTATCTTTAAAATGACACAAAAACGATTAAAATCGGTTCAGGGGAACCGGAGATATGAATTTTTAAAGAATTATTACTTTTCTAGCGCTTAGAAACAAAAAGCGCCAATCGGGTCATCTGGTTGCACCTCGACCGGGGCAAAGTCAAACTTTCAGGCCGACCGCGATGGAGCCCTGCTCGGCTACAGGTCGCGGGAGGCCTCGGTTAAAAAGTTACCTTCTGACTTAGTCTTTATTTTGAAGTTTTTCTTCACCGGGACGAACCTGCCAGTTGAATCCGACCTCCTGGAGCCCTTGTCCGGATACGCGAAGTCGGTTTCCTCGGTGGTGATTTTTACCTTCGGACTTAGTCGTTTTTTCGAGATGAAAATCCTTCGACCGGGGTAAACCTGGATCTTGATCCGACGTCCATGGAGCCCTTCTCGGATACGATGGCTGGGAGGTCCCGGTCAACGTTTTACGTTCGGACTTAGTCTCTTTTTTGGATGTTTTTCTTTACCGGGCCGAACCACGAAGTCAGGCAGGGTCGCGGTTGAGGCAAGCCGGCTAGAATTTCCGCGTCGGGTCGGTCACTTTATGGAGCTTTTTTTCAAAAATTCTCCAATCTTTTCCAAGTCCTTCTTGTGGTGAAGCCCAAGTGTGCAGCTGGTGCAGTCCTTCTGAGTGCAGGGTCCAGGTGCAGGCCAGGGGTCCAGCAGGGCAGTCCTTCTTCTTCTTTAGTTCCTTTCTTGTTGAATTCTGGAGGGGATCTGAGGCGTGGGTGCAGGTCTGCCAGTTTTATCCTTGCTCCTGGGTGAAAAGCAGGGGGGTCCTGGTCCTCCAATCAGGTACAGGGTCGTCCCCCTGTGATGACCACTTCCTGGGAAGTGTGGCAAAAATCCATCCCAAAAGGCAACAGTCTCCAAAAATCCAACATGGCTGAATCTGATTTTTGGAGGTTACATCTGGCTGAGCCCACCCACTGGTGTGGCTAAAAATCATAAACACACCCCTCTCCTGCCCTCTCCTAATCTAATCAAGGGGGTACCTAGTTGTCTGGGGTTGCAGGATGTGGGGGTGTTGCTGGGTGCTGCAAATGTCCTTCTCTGCCTTTGAAGACCAGTTTGGCAGCCCTCCCCCTTCCTGCCTCACCATCTGCTGAGGGGAGATTCTCTCCCCCAAGCACATTCCTTTGTGTGAAGTCAGGCCACTTCACACCTCATCAAGGTAGCCTGGCAGAAGCTGCTGCAGGCTGGCCAATCAGAGCACAGCAGCAAAAACAATGCAGAGCTGAAATTGGCAACTTTTTAGGTAAAGTCTAAACTTTTTACCTGGACAAGTTATATTAAATCCAACAACTGGAAGTTGTGGGATTTATTACAACAATCAATTTGATACCAAATTCTTGGTATGTAACATTTAAGGAGACTTTAAAATTTAAAATAAAGTCTGCCCATTCTAGCCTATGAAGGCCATTTACTTCAATGAGGGAAAAACGAATTTGGCTGTTTTTACCTCACCAGGGCTTATAAATCTATTTTTATAAAGTCCCTGCTTATAGTTACATGGCACCCAGCCCTAGGGGCACATAGGGCACACCTTAGGGGTGACTTATATGTAAAAATAAGGTAGTTTAAGACTTTGGAAGTACCTTTAATTCCAAAGTCGAATTTGCATATAACTTTAATTTAAAAGCAGCCAGCAAGGCAGGCTTGCTTTTAAAATGACACTGGGCACCTCAGCAATGCACCTAGGTGTGCACCACCTATGCTGTGGTCCCTAAACCTACATGCCCTACCATATACTAGGGACTTATAGGTAGGTTAACTTAGCCAATGATAATTAGCCTAATTTGCATATCCATTTTACACAGAGCACAGGCCCTGGGACTGGTTAGCAGTACCCAGGGCACCATCAGAGTCAGGAAAACACCAGCAAAAAGAGGAAAATGGGGGCAAAAAGTTATGGGGCCTCTGCAATCAGCCCTGTTTTCTCACACACTGGAACTGTCTGCCCAGACAGACCAGAAAGATCAGGCAGCTTCCAATCATCTGGACTTGCAGGAGTGAAGTCTTCACTGAAGGCTTGATCCTGGTCTGGAGTGGAGGTGTCTTCAGTAGCAGACAGTGGTCCACTGGCCTTGGCTGTTGGACCTGAAAAGGATACAGACAATATAAAAATAAAAATCTGGATTGTACATCAAATGTGTCTTCAGCTACAAATGAAGCAAGCTAAAAATGAAAATTCAGATTAATAGAATGATGAGGGCTTTGTGAGATTTTCATTTGAAAAAAGAAAATTCTGAAGTTGGATTTTATTTTTGAGAAATGCTCCCCTCACTATGGGGGATATCTCCCATGGTGAGGAGAGCATTTAGTAGTTTTCAGTGCCCCCTACCACTAGAGTTTTCAGTGATGAGCAGTGGAAACTGAGCTCTATTACCTCCATCTAAATTATGTGAGGGGAATTAAAGGTCTCCCTCTGCAGGCCCTTCGGAGGGGTTTAATCACAGCAGAGATGGAGTAGTCATAGCCTTGATTAAACCTATAGGTCACCCATATTTAAATGGAGTTGGTGGACGATTTTCTTGGTGGTATGTATACTACATCGCCATTCCAACGGAGTATACCTATTGCCAAAATATAAATTAGGCCCTTAGTCACTCCCGCATGATATGACAGAAATCTGTTGCTAGCCAGGGCTTCATGACAATGAATATCTTTACAAAGAGGTGCTACTCAACCTGTTTTCGACACAGCAAGAATTTCTAAGTAGGGAGAACCAGATTGTCTTGCGACCTCGTGTGCGACATTCTCAGGCAAAATTCAGTACTTTGTTTTGGTCTTCTGATGGTGGAAAAAGTAAGTAAGTTGCATTTTTATCCTGCTGGGATAGTACCTTTTTGGTCAATCATGCATCTCTAGCTTCTTGGGGAAGGATTCTAGGCACCATGTCTCTCTCCAGCCAGGTCTTCTTTGGGGTCTAGTCCTCTGTGGTTTGTTTGTTGGGCCCTCTTGGAGTTGAGAGTCCTTCTGCTTTTTGTGTCTCTGAAACAGGCAAAAACCAAGCCAACCACTTTAGCCTTGCAGAGCACGGTTCAACACCCTTGAGTGTCAGTAGAAATCAGGAGTTCTGAAGCCCTTGAATCCTTGAATGAATCTTTTTCTTCCAGCAGGAGTCATTAGTCTTCTTCCAAAAGGAAGTTTTTGGGTTGGAGTCTTTCTATGTCT
This sequence comes from Pleurodeles waltl, assembly GCF_031143425.1. Taxonomy (NCBI): domain Eukaryota; kingdom Metazoa; phylum Chordata; class Amphibia; order Caudata; family Salamandridae; genus Pleurodeles; species Pleurodeles waltl. Next base: position 1,167,581,458 of record NC_090447.1, on the reverse strand, counting down.
CAAAATGTTCTGAGAAGGAAATGGTCAAGATGCCTGATTTATCGTCTGTGCTAGCAAATGATTTTGCCACCCAGTCCTATTTTCTTGCAGTCTTCACACCTCCTTTTGCAATACTTCCTCTCTGTGTTACTGTAAAATTACCCAGGACCACTTTTCTCAATGTGACAGAGCACTTCTGCCACCACTCAGGCCTCTCGTCAGCTCCTTAGCAATTGCCCAATTTAAATGAGTTCATCTCCCACCTGACAAGGTCCAGACTACTTTTCCCTCCACTATGACTGGAGCCTGGCTGTCTAGGACAGTCTTGGAGTAAGATGGAGAAGCCTTCCCTGGCATCTCAAGTCAAAATAGGTGGTGCTAAACATGTCCTTTGTACTATCAGCTGTTCTTTCTTCTAGACTCACAGATAGCAAGTCCCTCGTAAGTGTTCAGCAGTTAACACCACCCTGCCCTTCCTGGGTTCTGAGGGAAGTCATTGTCTTCTTAGCTAGAGATGTTAGCTCTCCCAATGAAGAATGTGTATTCCCCCTCTGGAGGTGTGGTGAGTGGCAGAACTGTTTTTAACTCTCTCAAAAGGTACCATGACACCAACCCAAAAGGTACCAAGACCTCCTTAAATTGAAAGTGGGTGCATCGTAAAGGTGATACCCTTTGTGAAAGATATTGTACTGGAGAGGATGTACCAGTGACACCTCAAATAATACTCAACCTGTCACTCACCCTTATAATGAGTACTAGAACTGGTTATAAGCCAGTTCTGCCTCAGGCAGCCTCATGTACATTTTTATAGTGTTATTTTGCTACTAAATTATCAAAATGTTGATTTCATCATTAAATCACATTTTTAAGTAGGAAATAATTTTAAGTGATTCCCTAGCGTTTCCCCAGACAGAACTATAGTGTTAAATATTTTAATTACACCTAGGCCTATCTTGCTGAACCTACATGTGAAGTAGCTTTTAGGTATTCAGTCACTGTGAAGGCATGCTTTTTAAATATATATTCTGCCAGTTATATTTATAAATTAGCATCCTCCATTGTGGGTTAGGAAGGCACTCTTTAGGGATGGCCTAATACACAGAAATTAGTTGTCTTAGATGACAAAGGTCCTTTTAAGGTTTCGCCTATATACTGCTTGTGCTGTGCTTGTGAAATCTCCTGTAAATAAAAAGAAATCTCAAAAGGGGATTGAAGCCCACTCATTACTTACCATTTGTTGACTTGCTTGCTACTCTTATTTCTTTGCTTTTTATTGGTTGTTGCATGCAATTCCTCTCTTCGTTTTCCCTCATGTTTGTGTTTCTGTGGAGAAACAACCAAGTACCTCTTCCTTTTGAAGTCATCATCTGCTGCTTTAGTTGCTGGTACTCTGTTGTTTTTCTTTGACATGCACACTTAGAGAGTGCATGTATTTGCAGTCCCTCTTCTGAAACCCCACCCACCTCCAGCTCTTGTTCTTTTTCACCCTCCTCCTGCTCTCTGTTCTTTTGCATTCTCCTCCCAACCTCTGTTCAATTTCACCCATCCACTGTCCTCCTACTAGCCATTCTTTTTCACTCACCCCACCATCCTTCCACTCTTCATTGTTTTTCACCTTCCTCCCACTCTCCTTTCACGCTCTCTGTTGTATTTCATCATCCACTCTCCAACTTTCCATTGCGTCAAACCCACCACCTGCCCTCCTCCTGCTCTTCTTTCCTGCTCTCTGTAGTTTTTTCATAATCTCCCATCTGTTTTTCACCAACCCTACCCCCTCCCACCGTTTTTTTCTCACCATCCCCTCATTTTGATTGACGCACCCCCAACTCCTTGCTCTGTTTTGAGACATATTGCACAGCTGTGTAATATGGCTTTAAAATAAATAAAAATGCTATGAGGCAGTTAGCACTGGCCACATCATAGTGCTTTTTTACATTAAAGCCATGTTGCACAGACGTCCGTGTGCAATATGTAAACGAACATTGACAAAGCCAATAGAGCTCTCATAGACGAAACCTATTGGCTTTGCCAATGCTTGTTTCTGTCAGGTGTTTTTGCAGTGCCTTTACTGCAGCCCAGCAAGAACACAGTGGTGCTTCAGGGAACCATTTACTTTTGACATATATGAGGAATGTTGTAAATAGAAACTTCAGCTCATTTATCACATTTAACTCCCATGCCATTGATGTTTTTTTCTGCACTATCTAGGATGGCCTTAAGGGAAAGGTAAATAAACCAATTGGATTAAATCAATTTTATCAATACTATTTTAGAGCCAAAACATATGTGATTAATAGCAGTGGCATATGTCACAGAGTCGTAACACTAGCAAAAATAGGGTCAAACTAGCTTGGGTGATCAGACAGAAAAGGTGAATTTGGTTCAACACAGGAATTTCTGGTGCTCGAGATATCAATAATTGGATTTTCTAGGAGTAGCTTTTGTTTTTATATCTTGGCAAGGGGAGCAGCGAGAGTTAGGTAATAGGTATATATTTTTTTAAAACATTCAGTTAGAATAGGTAATAACTACCAGTAAAGGAGGAAAACCTCACTTTGCAAGTACTGGGTCGAGGGAGATAATGTCAACTTGCTAGCATTCTAACTGACTGAGTCATTCTCAGACTTCCATACAGAGTGCTCATTAAAATACTTCTATGCTGAAGATGAAACTTTAAATTGTGCATGACTTCAGTGGATGGTAATTGTTAGAAAAGGGGTCTTTGGTTGGCAGTCAGGTTACCACCTGTCCAAGCAAGGACCCTCACTCTAGTCTGGGTAAGTCACACACAATCCAAATTATCCTGTGCCCACCCTCGGGTAGCTTGGCACTGAGCAGCAAGGCTTAACTTAGAAGGCAATGTGCAAAGTATTTGTTCAATAAATCATGCAATAACCCAGCATAAACACCACATAAATATACCACACGGGTTTAGAAAAATATAGGAATATTTTTCTGATTAAATGCAGGTCACAAGGATCAAGATTTGATAAGTACATGTTGAAATATCACTTTAGAAAATGATAAAAAGAGTCTTAAGTTCTTAAAAGCAATAATTGTCTCTCGCAAGCAAAAAGTACCTGGTTTGCATCTAAATTATCCACAAGGGACTGCAGAGGAGGAGATGTGTGGAAAACTGGAGGTGTGCGTTGGGTTCTACGGGCGCACACAGACGAAGCGTTAATATTTTCAACACAGCAAGGGACTTGCATCTATTTCCGGTGTGCGGACTTGGATCCTCTTTGGTTTGCTGGGTATTTGGACCCCCGAGGACGATGCAGAGAAATCCTGGGCATGCGGAACAAAGTCACAGGAGCTGCATCGATCCAGTGGGTGATGCGAGGAAATTTCTGTTGCACGGCAGGTGCTGCGTTGATTCTTCTTGCAGGAAGTCAGGCTGCGACATTCCAGCTCGGCTATGAGTTGATCTAGTGGGCTGTGCGTCGGAGTTCTAGTTACAACCCTGGCGCTGCGTCGATCTCCACTCGGGGAGCTGGGCTGTGTCGTTCCGGTTCGGTGTGCAGTGATTTTCTCACTGCGATGCAGGCTGTGTGTTGATTCAGGCAGGCTGTGCTTCGATTTTTCACCACACAAGGAGTTCTTTGCAGAGATGAAGTCTTTTTGGCCCTGAGACTTCAGGAAACAGGAGGCAAACTCAATCCAAGCCGTTGGAGAGCACTTCCCAGCAGAGCCAGAGGGCAGCAAGGCAGCAGGGCAACAGCAAGGTAGCAGTCCTTTTCAGCAAAGCAGTCAGGTGAGTCCTTTGGGCAGCCAGGCAGCTTCTCTTAGCAGGTTGCAGGTTCTGGGTCAGAGTTCCTTTCCCAATAGGTATCTTGTCAAGAAGTGTCTGAGTTGGTAGGGTCAGAGGCCCTGTTTAAATACCCAAATGTGCCTTTGAAGTGGGGGAGACTTCAAAGAGTGGCTTAGAAGTGCACAAGGTCCCCTTTCAGTTCTATCCTGTCTGCCAGGGTCCCAGTAGGCGGTTTTGCAGTCCATTGTGTGAGGGCAGGCCACTGTCCTTTGACATGTAAGTGTCAGGCCCTCCACCCTCCTAGCCCAGGAAGACCCATTCAGTATGCAGATGTGTGCAGGTGTGAGTGTGTGCCGCAGGCCCACTAGTAGCATTTAATCTACAGGCCCTGGGCACATGTAGTGCACTTTTACTAGGGACTCAAAAGTAAATTAAATAAGCCAATTGGGTATGAGCCAATGTCATCATGTTTTAAGGGAAAGAGCATGTGCACTTTAGCACTGGTTAGCAGTGGTAAAGTCCGCAGAGTCCTAAAACCAGCAAAAACAGTGTCAAAAAGTGGAGGGAGGCAGGCAAGATGTTGAGGGTGACCACCCTAGGCTGTCAGATCTAACATGTGTCTCCCCCAGCTGAAAGTGGGGAGAGCTACCCAACCTCCTGGGAGCTTTCAAGTGCTGAGGCGGAAGTATCTGGAGAGGCCATCAGCGTTGGCGTGGTCAATCCCCGGCGATACTCCACCATGATGTCCATCCCCTGAAAGGAAATAGACCACCTCAAGAGTTTATGATTTTCGCCCTTCATCTGCTTGAACCATCTGAGGGGATTGTGGCCTGTCTTTACCCAGAAGTGAGTCCCAAACAGGTATGGTCTCAGCTTCTTCAGTGCCCAGACCACAGCAAATGCTTCTTTCTCAATAGCACTCCACCTCTGTACCTGTGGTAATAGTCTTCTGATAATAATGACTACTGGTTGGTCTAGGCCCTCCTCATTTAGCTGTGCTGAGACCGCCCCTCTGCCATGCTCTGAAGTGTCTGTCTGCACAATGAATTATCTGGAGTAGTCAGGTGCCTTGAGCACAGGGGCCGTGCACATGGCTTCCTTCAGGGAGTCAATGGCTTTCTGACAAGCCTCTGTCCAATTCACCAACCTCGGTTGTTTCTTGGATGTCAGTTCTGTTAAGGGGGCTACTATGGTGCCATATCCCTTAACGAATCTGCGGTAGTATCCGGTGAGGCCTAAGAAGGCCCTCACCTCTGTTTGATTTCTAGGTGGTTGCCAGGCCTTGATGGTTTCAATCTTGGACTGTAGAGGCTGCACCTTGCCACCCCCTACTAGGTGTCCCAACTACACCACGGAACCCTGCTCAATCTGGCACTTACTGGCCTTGATGGTCAGGCCTGCCTGTTGCAGGGCCTGAAGCACCTCCTGGAGGTGGAGCAGGTGTTCCTCCCAGCTGGAACTATAGACGGCAATGTTGTCTAGGTAGGCTGCACAGAAGGCATCCTTGCCAGCTAGGACCCCATTAATCAACAGTTGGAAGGTAGCGGGAAATTTTTTAATCCAAAGGGCATTACTCTGAACTGGTAATGGTCCTCAGGAGTAGAAAAAGTGGATCCCTCTTGAGCCCCTTTAGTCAAGGTGATCTGCCTGTACCCTGACGTGAAGTCAAAGGTACTATGGAACTTGGCAGCACCTCGCCTGTCTACGAGCTCATCAGCGTGGGGAATGGGGTGACCATCTGTCTTTGTGACAGAGTAGAGACCCCAGTAGCCCATGCAGAACCTACGTTCTGGCTTGGCACCAGAAGCAGCAGCCCTGGGAACCAACACCACTGGGCTGAACCAAGGACTGCTGGACTTCTCTATCATCCCCCAGAGCCAGCATCTTGGCCACTTCCTCCTTGATGCTGGACCTCACTTTATCTGACACCCTGTAAATTTTAGTCTTTAAGGTGGACTGTCTCCTTTGTCAATATCGTGGACACACAAGTGTGTGAGCCCAGGTGTGAGGGAGAACAGGGAAGAGAACTTCTCCAACAACTTGTAGCAGTCTCCTCTCTGATTTAGAGTCAGGGAGTCAGAGAGATTAACACCCTCCACTGACCCATCACCTTCCTTGGCAAAGGGGAGGTCTGGGAGAGGCTCATTCTCCTCTTTCATGCCTTCATCTGTCACGAGAAGCATGCTGACCTCAGGCCTCTCTAAATGAGGCTTAAGTAGGTCGTGATGGAGAACCCTTAGGGGGTTTCTGCGGGTCTTGAGGTCCACTAGGTAAGTGGCCTCCCCCATTCGCTGCTTGACTCTGAATGAGCCAGTCCAGCGGTCCTGGAGAGTTCTAGGCTCTACTGACTCCATCACCGATACTTTGTCTCCAGGTGAGAATTCCACAAGAGTGGCCTTCTGGTCATACCATTCCTTCATCACCTCTTGACTGGTCTTGAGGTTGCTCTTGGTCTGTTTCCAGAAACGCTGTGCCTGGTTGCAGAGGGCCAGCATGTAACTGACCACATCCTGAGCAGGTTTCTTGGGAGCTTTCTCCCATCCGCCCTTGACCATGCTTAGTGCTCCCCAGACAGGGTGTCCATAGAGAAGTTCAAAGGGGCTGAGCCCCACCCCTTTCTGGGGCACCTCCCTATAAGCAAAAAGAAGGCATGGCAAGAGGACGTCCCACTTACGTCTCATGGCCTTAGGCAGGCCAGTGATCATGCCTTTCAGGGTCTTGTTGAACCTTTCAACAAGTTGGTGGTTTGAGGATGGTAAGGGCTGGCAAACTGTTAGGTTACCCCACACTCATCCCACATGGACTTCATGTACGCTGACATGAAGTTGGTGCCTCTGTCAGACACAACCTCCTTTGGGACCCCCACATGGGTAAATATCCCTATTAGAGCTCTGCTCATCACCTGTGCAGTCACTGTTCTTAGAGGGATTACCTCTGGATAGCAGGTGGCATGGTCCAACAAAACCAGGATAAACCTGTTGCCTAGGGCGGTTTTGGGGTCCCAGGGACCAATGACGTTGGTGCCCACCCTTTTAAAGGGGGTGCCAACGACGGGGAGTGGGATCAGGGAGGCCTTGAGACTTTTCCCTCTCTTCCCACTAGCCTGGCAGGTTGGGCAAAACCTACAGAAATTATCTGAGGCTACCTGCATTTGAGGCCAATAAAAGTGGGTGACAAGCCTTGCAAAGGTCTTATCTTGCCCCAAATGTCCTGCCAGAGGGATGTTGTGAGCCAGGTCCAGTAGGAAGGCCTGGTAGCACTGGGGGACCACCAGGACACATGCTGCCCCAGCGGCCGGTACCTTAGGCTCACTGTAGAGGAAATCATTCTCCCAATATATGTTGTGATCGCCAGAGGCTTCACATGCTGCTTGGGCTGAGGCCTGTTGCCTCAGACCCTCAATAGTGGGGCACTGCTTCTGCGCCTTGCAGAATTCCTCCCTGGTTGGCCCACCCTCCACTTGCCAGCCAGCAAGCTCAGGCAGGTTACCCAGGGTGGTAATATCTTCCCCAGTTGGCTCAGCAGCCTCCTCTTCTGGGACTCCATCAACCACCACGGGAATATCTGGGTCTGGTTTCCCGCGCCCCTTGCCCTTCCTCTGTGCAGCTGTCTGGGCCATTAATCCAGGCTCCAGGCACCCTTGACTCCCTTCCCGGGTGTCAGGCTTTGGAGTTGGCGTAGTCATATAACTAGGCGAGGTATCGATTTAGCCTCTCCTAAAAAACTTCCTCGATTAGCACGCCCCTGTCACGCACTTTGTTGCACCAAATCGCACTTTTCTCATTATCCATGCGGTAAAATACATATTTCTAGCAGAAGTGCTCGATGGTGTCTTAATTGTACATATCCGCGCTGATGATGGGACTACAATTCCCAGCAACCTTCAGGAGAAGCCATGATTAAGGGTGTGGATCCTCTATAAAACCCAACCACACCCAGGTTCCAGTGCTTACTATTTTGGAACCTTGCCTGGGTTTGGATCGTGGTTGCAGTTCCTGTTGTGGATTTTCCTTTTCCAGTCAACCGTCGTTTAGATAAAAACCTTCTTTGAGCGACTGGACGGACTCGCTGTGGTGAGAACGTTCTGTCAGAATTTCTCTCCGCTAGTGTTTATTTAGAATCAAAGAAATCCTTTGCTACTTTGTTGCTGCTCCGGTGATCCTCGGAGCTTAGGAAATTGTTTCGTCGCTATGGTTACCAGTTCGTTCTCGGGCTGGTTTTCTCTTTGAGGATTTTCTTGTTTGCAAAGCGAACTGTGTCAATATCATATGAGTACAAAGACATTTATGTTTTTAAAAAAAATAAGACATTTACACACGCGCGCGTAGGATCGAAAAGTACATTCTTGTATTTGGTGTGTGATTTTAGAAACGTTTGGATACTTAAAACATTGTTGATGTTGATGACACATTGTTGCAAGGTCGTTTATAAATGAAGGATACTTATTATTTTTTACAATAAAACAGCAGAAGATAAAGTTGTTTATTTTAATGTTAAGCATTAGTCAATGTTAAAGCTTTATTTTTTCTTGGACACTATTTTTCATGAATATATATATATTATATAAATAATGGAATATCAATGCTTGAAGTTCATTAGTAGATATTAAGGAGCTTTGGTATTTTTTGTATGACTATCCTACATATTTACCTTATATGATTATTTCTACATAATTACAAAAATAAATAATTGATTAGTGTGTAATGTCTTTATAGTTGTTCTCCTTGCATTTAACATCTTCCTTTTCAGATCGCCTTCCACGCTGCTCTTCTCTTATTTCTCTTTCCCCCTTGCCAGGTCTCTCTAACCTTTAGTGATATTACGACATCTGAATTAGTATTGTCTGGAAGCGGGTTATTAACAAGCAACATAGAGATCCCGAGGAATTGGACTTTGACAGAATAGTAAGCCCACAAAATTTACTTTCCTCTCGGTCTGTGCTAGAGTTGCTAAGATGGCCACATTGGATACTGTAATGCAAGCCTTGACTCAATTACAAAAAGAATTACAAGACTCAAAAAACACCACAGCGGCTCTCGTTACAAAGGTGACACAACTACAAGCCAAGGTGGATGGTACAACAACCATGCAACAAGGAGCCACTTCCCAGTCACATGTTCCTCCTCTTCCTAGTAATATCTCAGTGCATGTTCCCACTCAAATTCCCCTTGCTGCTCCTGAAAGATTCTCAGGAGATTCCTCTAAGGTACAAATCTTCCTTACTCAATTGGAACTACATTTTACATGTCGTCCGACTGCTTTCCTGGACCCACAGTCTAGAATAGCCTTCCTTATCTCATATTTAACTGGCGATGCTGCTACATGGGCAGTCCCATTAGTACGCCACGACAGTAGGCTATTATATAACTGGCATATGTTTATAAACGAGTTTGAAAAAGTGTTTGATCGACGATCTGTCAGCCGATATAGAACTTTTGGAACTACGACAAGGCAATAAAGATCTCATCTCATATCTCTCTCACTTTAATCGCCTGGTTGTGGAAACATCTTGGCCTGAGGAGAAAATAGCTGCACTCTTCTATCAGGGGCTTAAAGAAGAATTAAAAGACAATTTAGCACAAATTGATCCTCAACCAAAGACTTGCAATGATTTGATAGATCTCACTTTGAGATTAGATCATAGGCTGACTGAAAGAAGAGGAGACAAAAAACGCCCTGAACGGGGCTATTGGCGTTCTGAGCGATATCGAAACACATTATCCTCTACCTCTTCATCAGAAAATACTGGCGAAGCCATGGAAATAGGAACTCTTCGTCAACCCCTAACCAAGGAAGAAAAAGAACGTTGTCGCCGTAAGGGACAATGGCGGTCATTCCAAGTCTGGCGGGCGGCGGTAGCTGCCCGCCAGGCGGAAACCGCCATTAGGCCGCTACACGGCCAAAAGACCGCTGCTGGCATTACAACCTTCCCGCTGGGCCAAAGGGCGCTAACCATGTTAGCGCCCGCCGGCCCAGCGGGCAGGAGGGCTGCAACACAGAAGCCGGCTCCGAATGGAGCCGGCGGTGTTGCGGCCGTGCGACGGGTGCAGTTGCACCCGTCGCGCTTTTCACTGTCTGCTAGGCAGACAGTGAAAAGCCGGCCGGGGCCCTGTTCGGGGGCCCCTGCACTGCCCATGCCAGTGGCATGGGCGGTGCAGGGGCCCCCAGGGGCCCCAAGACACCCGTTACCGCCAGCCTCTTCCTGGCAGTGACAACTGCCAGAAACAGGCTGGCGGTAAGGTGGTCAGAATCCCCATGGCAGTGCTGCTTGCAGCGCTGCCATGGCGGATTCGCCCAGCCGGGGCAAAAACGGCGGGAAACCGCCGGCCCCGGTTTTCTGACTGCGGCTTTACCGCCGCGGTCAGAATGGGCTATGAAGCACCGCCAGCCTGTTGGCAGTGCTTCCGTCATCCGCGACCCTGGCAGTCATAGACCGCCAAGGTCAGAATGACCCCCAATGTCTCTATTGTGGAAAAAAGGGACACTTTGTAAGGGACTGTCTATCTAAGCAAAAAAACAAATCGGATTTAAATACCAATCCAAAGAAACAAGTAGCCATGCTTGAAAATTCTGAGGAAAACTAGACAGCCCAAGAAACAAGGAAGGGGACCTCTTGGGTACTAAAATGATTCCTTCCATTTATTCCAAAATTAGTCATCATATTAGACATTTTCGGCTTTCCATACAAATCATGGTTCAAGGAAAATGGCAGAGAGTCCAGGCTTTGATTGATTCAGGTGCAACTGGGAATTTCGTAGACTCTCAAACTGTTAAATCATTAAGACTCACGTGTGTAAGAAAACAAATACCCGAGATTGTGCAAGCTATGGATGGATGTGAATTATCCGGAGGCCCTGTTACCATGCGCACTTTACCTATTCACACGATTTGTAAAAATGTCGATGGTCAAGAACACCAAGAGAGTCTCTCTTTCGATATTATCCAGGCACCTCAGTATGGTTTCATATTTGGAATGCCATGGCTAATACTGCATAATCCACACATCGATTGGAAAACACAAACTGTTAACTTTATCTCCGAATTTTGCCTAAAGAACTGTTTGCATACTGATCAGGAAGACTTTTCACAATGTATAGCTACTGCAGCAGAAAAGGATATTACCTTACCTCATATTTATAATGAATATGTAGATGTCTTCAGCGAACAAGCCGCAAGTAGTTTACCACCACATAGGCCGTACGACTGTCAAATAGATCTCCTACCTGGTTCTGTAACACCTAACTTTAGAATGTATACTTTATCTGAAAAGGATAATCTTGTTTTACGCAAATACCTTGATCAGTGTTTAGAGAACAATTTGATTTGTCCCTCACATTCTCCAGCTGCCTCTCCATTAATCTTTGTACCTAAGGCAAACAGTGAGTTCCGACTGTGCATAGACTATAGAGTCATGAACAAGATCACAGTGAAGAATAAATATCCATTACCATTAATCCCAGTACTGTTAGACCAGGTTAAGAACGCAATAATTTATACTAAGCTTGATCTACGAGGAGCCTATCATTTGGTTCGCATACGTGAAGGTGACGAATGGAAAACAGCTTTTAAAACTCGTTATGGCCTGTTTGAGTACCAGGTAATGCCTTTCGTTTTGTGTAATGCTCCTGCTGCTTTTCAATATTTTCTCAATGATGTATTGAGAGAATATCTTGATATTTTTGTGATTGTCTATATCGATGATATCCTGATTTATTCCACCTCAGAGACATTACATAAAAAACATGTAAAGAAAGTGTTGCATACATTACGGGTTCATCATTTATTTTGTAAACTTAGTAAATGTGAGTTTCATGTAACCACAGTGGAATTCTTGGGAGTTATTTTAACCCCTAAAGGAATGCAGATGACCGAACGAAAGATCCAAGCAGTAATGGAATGGCCTACGCCCAAATCTGTACGAGATGTGCAATGTTTCCTAGGCTTTGCAAATTTTTATCGATGGTTCATAGATCATTTCTCCCATAAAGTGGCTCCTATCACTAGACTATTACGCAAAAACATTCCCTTTTGTTGGTCTGAAGAAGCTAATGCAGCATTCATCATGTTAGAGCAGGCATTCACTACTGCTCCTGTTCTAGCTCACCCGATAGTTACAGACCCTTTTATTGTAGAAGCCGATGCCTCAGATGTGGCAATAGGGGCCATTTTATCTCAACGTCATCCATATACCGGACAACTTCATCCAGTTGCTTTCATGTCCAGAAAATTGAATGTCGTTGAACAAAACTATACTATTGCTGAGAAAGAACTCTTAGCAATCAAAGATGCTTTCAAAGAATGGAGACACTATCTATCAGGATCAAAGCACAAGATCACAGTATACTCTGATCATCGAAATCTCAAGTTCATGAGCTCAGCTCAGATATTGACTCCTAGACAATAAAGGTGGATGTTATTTTTCGCAGAATTCAATTTTATTGTAACTTTCTGGCCAGGCACAGAAAATAGAAAAGCAGATGCTCTCACAAGACAAGACTCTTCTCTCTCCCATGAAGAACAAAAACCACAATCTATTATAGATCCTACAAAGGTGCTCTGTTTAATAGCCGCCGATGACTTCTTAGATCTTATTTGCTCTCATTTTCATATCACAGACTGGCAGAATTGGTTACAACAAAGTACTAAACATACCATTCAACAAGGCTTACCATTATATGGCTCTCGGGTCTACTTACCAACTTAAGATTTAAGACAAACAGCCTTCCAATGGTTACACACTCACCCTGTGGCAGGTCACCCAGGACCTCTAAAAACTATGGAGCTTTTGAAAAGATATTTCTGGTGGCCCACGTTCTCTAAAGATGTCAAAAAATGTATACAATCCTGTGAAGTTTGTGCTCGCTGCAAGAGTACACATAGCAAACCAAAAGGACTACTAATTCCCCTGCCAACTCCAAACTACCCTTGGGAACACATCACAATGGACTTCATCACTGGGCTCCCAGAAGTAAATCATACAAACACAATTGTGGTAGTCATTAACAGTCTTACAAAATACGCTCATTTCATAGCGTGCAAGGGACTCCCAACGTCTAGCACTTTAGCCAATCTCATACTTCAAAATATTGTCTGTCTTCATGGACTCCCAAATGCAATCCTTTCAGATAGAGGCACACAATTTTCAGCTCGCTTTTGGCAGGCTTGGTGTTGAGCTTCACAAATAGATTCCGCTCTATCCACCAGTTACCATCCTCAAACTGATGGTCAAACCGAGAGATTGAATCAGACACTGAAGCAGTATTTACGTTGTTATGCCTCTGACACTCCTACTTTATGGCCAGATCTTTTATGGCTTGCTGAGCTAGCATATAACAATTCTTATCATTCATCCATAAAAGAAACCCCTTTTTATGGTCTATATGGTCGACACCCACAAGTACTGCCTGTCACTTTACCAGTTGCATCCCAAACTATGCCTGTGGTTCAAGACGTTTTAGCCCGAATGCAAAAAGTGCATACACGATTACAAGCTAACCTATGTCAAGCCAAATACAATTATAAACCACAATACGACAAAAAACATCAACTTGGTCCCACTTACAAAGTAAATGATAAAGTTTGGTTGTCCACCAAAAATTTCACATTTAAAGATCACAATGCGTTTAATCCTAAATTCATCGGTCCTTACGAGGTCCTTCGTTAAATTAACCCAGTGACTTATAAATTGAAATTACCTCCCTCTCTAAAGATACATCCAGTTTTTCATATGTCTTTATTAAAGCCTGCCACCTCATCAAGCACACCTCGGCCAGCGCCGCTACTGGTACAAGGACACTGGGAATATGAAGTGAGTGCCATTCTAGATTCCCGACTCCGTGGTTCCTCCTTATGGTACCTAGTAGCATGGAAAGGCTATGGACCAGAAGAAAATTCCTGGGAACCCGCTACACAGGTTCATGCCCCTCGTTTGGTGCAACAGTTTCATCGTATTCATCCAACTAAACCCGGCCCTCAATCGCGCCCGGGAGGGGGGTGTACTGTCAGGCTTTGGAGTTGGAGTAGTCATATACCTAGGTGCGGTATCGATTTAGCCTCTCCTAAAAAACTTCCTTGATTAGCATGCCCCTGTCACGCACTTTGTTGCACCAAATCGCACTTTTCTCATTATCCATGCGGTAAAATACATATTTCTAGCAGAAGTGCTCGATGGTGGCTTAATTGTACATATCCGCGCTGTTCTCTGATGATGGGACTACAATTCCCAGCAACCTTCAGGAGAAGCCATGATTAAGGGTGTGGCTCCTCTATAAAACCCAACCACACCCAGGTTCCAGTGCTTACTATTTTGGAACCTTGCCTGGGTTTGGATCGTGGTTGCAGTTCCTGTTGTGGATTTTCCTTTTCCAGTCAACCGTCGTTTGGATAAAAACCTCCGGAGTCCTTCTTTGAGCGAGTGGACGGACTCGCTGTGGTGAGAACGTTCTGTCAGGATTTCTCTCCACTAGTGTTTATTTAGAATCAAAGAAATCCTTTGCTACTTTGTTGCTGCTCCAGTGATTGTCGGAGCTTAGGAAATTGTTTCGTTGCTATGGTTACCAGTTCGTTCTTGGGATGGTTTTCTCTTTGAGGATTTTCTTGTTTGCAAAGCGAACTGTGTCAATATCATATGAGTACAAAGACGTTTATGTTTTTAAAAAAACAAAGACATTTACACGTGCTCGCGCAGGATCGAAAAGTACATTCTTGTATTTGGTGTGTGATTTTAGAAACGTTTGGATACTTAAAACATTGTTGATGTTGATGACACATTGTTGCAAGGTCGTTTATAAATGAAGGATACTTATTATTTTTTACAATAAAACAGCAGAAGATAAAGTTGTTTATTTTAATGTGAAGCATTAGTCAATGTTAAAGCTTTATTTTTTCTTGGACACTATTTTTCATGAATATATATATATATATATATCTATTATATAAATAATGGAATATCACTGCTTGAAGTTCATTAGTAGATATTAAGGAGCTTTGGTATTTTTTGTATGATTATCCTACATATTTACCTTATATGATTATTTCTACATAATTACAAAAATAAATAATTGATTAGTGTGTAATGTCTTTATAGTTGTTCTCCTTGCATTTAACATCTTCCTTTTCAGATCGCCTTCCACGCTGCTCTTCTCTTATTTCTCTTTCCCCCTTGCCTGGTCTCTCTAACCTTTAGTGATATTACAACATCTGAATTAGTATTGTCTGGAAGTGGGTTATTAATGAGCAACCTACAGATCACGAGGAATTGGACTTTGACACCGGGCAGCCATGGACCGTGTGGTCATGCAGACCCATTCAGGCAAACCTAACATCTCCAGGTGGGATCTGAGCTCTACCTCCTTCCAGCAAGTGTGCTCAAGATCATTGCCTCAGAGACAATCTACAGGCATGGCAGGACTCACAGCTACTTTTAGAGTACCAGAGACCACTCACACTCAAAGGGAACCAAAGCTACTGGTATGTGGCTCTCGCGACTGTCAGCGACTATGACCTGGTGGAATGTATTAGGGATGACTTGCTCTCCTGACACCAGATGACACCTGACAGTAGTCATACTGGCTCCTGTGTCACGCAGAGCCTTCACCCTTTGCCCATTAACGGTGACCCACTGCCTATACTTGGAAGTATTGGCAGGCATGTGAGCTTTTGGTACCATTTCCTCATCTCCCAGGAATACTAGGGACACCTCTATCTGTTCCCCAAAGCTAACTGGGACTGTCTCCCCCCGAGCGCTACACTTCCTAAATTCAGGCGGGGACTGTTTGCCACCCTCCCCCTGGGAATTCTTTTGGGGTCTTTTGAGAACTCCTTATTTTTAAGTTTGTCTCCCCCCTCTTTCTACTGGTGGGAACCCTGACCACCTTTGTGGATCCACCCCCAGGTACCTTCTTGGACACTCTGGTGCTAACCAAGAGGTCCACCTCCTCAGCAAGCTTTATAGAATTAGTCAGTTTACTGTCAACTAGGTGCTGGAGCAACTCTGTAAAGCAAACACTGAACATATGCTCTTTCAGGATCAAATTATATACCCCAAATAGTCATCTACTTTACTGCCCCACACGATCCATTCAGTGCCTTACTGGAGAAATCAAAAACACGAACCCAGTTCTGTGTGGAGAGTTTGGTGCTGTCCCTGAACCTCTGACGGTATTTCTTAGATGTCAGCCCAAACTTGGCAAATAAAGCAGTTTTCATGGGTGCATATGTGTTTTTGTCCCTTGGATCCAATGCAGGGAGTGTGTACCTCCTCACTATTGGTACATACCACCACAAGGCTGCCCCCCATTGCTCTTCAGAAACCCCATGAGCCCTTAGTGCAATTTCATAAGCAGCCAACCACTTATCAATGTCATCTCTCACCACATAACTTGGCACCATATTTTTGAGTATATGAACCTTCCTTTCTCCAGCAGGTCCTGCATGTAGGTAGCCACCGTTACTGCTGGACTCAGACAGCCTCGCCTTGATATCCAGCTCTTTGAGACTCATTTCATGAGCCAGAAGAATCTTCTTCTTAGCCAAAGCCCTTTCAGCCTCAGCTTGTTTGGCTGCTCTCTCAGCTTCAGCCTGTATGGCTTCTCTCTCTTCCCTCCTTTCCTCCTATTGAGCTTCAGTTTTTAACTTTGCCATTTGCAGTTGAAATTCTCTCTCCTCCCTCCTTTCCTCTGTGGTCAGGCCATGCCCAGAGATACTGCTCCCTGGTTTAGCAGGGGGCACAATTCCAGGGGTAACATCCCCCACTGCTGACAAAAAATCCTCTGAGGGGCCATCCTCTGGCTCCTCCTCCTCAACATTCTCCTCTGAATGGGCTTCTGCCAAGGCCCTCAGCGCCTTTTGGTATTCCTCCTTTCTGGAGGCACCCTGGGTAGGTACTTCCAACCCCTTGCAGAACCCCTTTAGCTGGTTAACAGTGTATGGGGGTCATCAACCGCCGCCCGCCAAACGGGAACCGCCAATTGGCCGCTCCGCGGTCAGAAGACCGCTGGGGCCATTCAGACTTTCCCGCTGGGCCGGCGGGCGCCCGCCAAGGGAGCGCCCGCCGGCCCAGCGGGAAAGGGCCTGCAACACTGAAGCCGGCTCCGAATGGAGCTGGCGGTGTTGCAGGTGTGCGACAGCTGCAGTAGCACCCATCACGCTTTTCACTGTCTGCTATGCAGACAGTGAAAAGCTTAATGGGGCCCTGTTAGGGGGCCCCAGCACTGCCCATGCCAGTGGCCCCCAGGGGCCCCAGGACACCCGTTCCCACCATCCTGTTCCTGGCGGTGAAAACCGCCAGAAACAGGCTGGCGGGAAGGGGGTCGGAATCCCCATGGCGGCACTGATTGCAGCGCCACCATGGCGGATTGGGCCAACCGGGGTTAATCCGGCGGGAAAACGCCGGACCCGGTTTTCTGACCGCGGCTTTACCGCCGTGGTCAGAATGGCCCAGGAAGCACCGCCAGCCTGTTGGCGGTGCTTTCCGTGGTCCGCGGCCCTGGCGGTTTCTACCGCCAGGGTCGGAATGAGGCCCTATGTCTCCACCTTGGCTAGGTAAAAATCTTCAGCTCCTGATTGAGACCCAGCCAGAGACATCTTGAATAAGGATTAAGTTAAAAATTTCAGGCAAAAAACGAAATTGCAGAAAAAGATAAAAAATCAAGTTGACCTTCAACTGTGGGTAGGAAGTGTACATGTAGCTATTATATGGCACTGTGCAAATACAAGTTCTATCCTCATCGCTGATCACCAATGTTAGAAATGGGGTCTTTGGTTGGCAGTCAGGTTACCCTGCCAATTCAACTTGACATTTAGAAGTACTTGCCAACCCTTAAAATCCCCTTTTTCTACATATAAGTTGCTGGGATGGTGGGGGGCTCGACACTTACATGTCAAAGGACAGTAGCCTGCCCTCACACAAAGGACTGACACACCCCCTACCTGGAGAAGAGAACCTGAACCAGAACCTGCATCCTGCCAAGAAGAACTGCCTGGCTGCCGAAAGGACTCACCTGTCTGCTTTCTGTGAAGGACTGCTGCCTTGCTGTTGCCCTTCTGCCTTGCTGCTCTCTGGCTGTGCTGAAGAAGTGCTCTCCAAGGGCTTGTATAGAGCTTGCCTCCTGTTCCCTGAAGTCTCAGGACCAAAAAGACTTCATCTCTACAAAAAGGACTCCTTGTGCGGCGAAAACCGATACACAGCCTGCCAGAAATGACGCACAGCCTGCACCGCGGTGAAATATTCACTGCATGCCGAACCGGAACAACACAGCCCAACTTCGCAACAAGAAGATCGACGCAGCACCAGCGGAGCGACCAGTAATTTGACGCACAGCCCACTGGATTGACGCACAGCTGAGCCGGAGCGATGCAGCCTGACTTCCAGAGAGGAATCAACGCAGAGCCTGCAGTAGAAATTTCCACACAACGCCCACCGGATCGACTCAGCCCCTGTGGCTTCGTCCTGTCAACGCCGGAAAGCCACGCATCGTCCCCGGGGTGTCCAAAAATCCCGCAAACCAAAGAGGATCCACGACCGAGTGCCGGAAATTGACGCACAGCCGTCGCTGCGTGAAAACTAAATGACGCATTGCCGTGCGCGTCCTGAGAAATCGACACACACCCCCTTTGTTTCCACGCACCTCCTCCTCTGCGGTTCTTTGCAGAGATTTTGCACGCAAACCAGGTACTTTGTGCTTGAAAGAGACATTTATTGCTTTTTAAAGACTAAAGACACTTTTTATCACTTTTACAGTGATATCTCGAAATATACTTATTGCATTGTAATCGTTTTGACCTGCATCTTATCAGATAAACATTATGTATTTTTCTAAACACTGTGTGGTGTATTTTTGTGGTGCCATACTGTGTTATTGCATGATTTATTGCATAAATACTTTACACATTGCCTTCTAAGTTAAGCCTGACTGCTCAGTGCCAAGCTACCAGAGATTGTGGGTGACTTACCCTGACTAGAGTGAGGGTCCTTGCTTGGACAGGGGGTAACCTAACTGCCAACCAAAGACCCAATTTCCAACAGGATGCAATTAAGGGACCAAGTCCAATATTTACTATGATTTTTCGTCTAAGTTGCATCACATTTGTGGCATAGCCCCATGCAAAATCCTTTTTGGCAGTTACTAGGCCAAACAAAGCCACTTTTTGTGGTTTAGTAAATACAAATTAATGCAACACAATGCATAGTGCTATCTTGTGTTACTTTGCGGGTGGTAGGCCTAAGATTGGTGGAGCGTGCTTTTTCACACTCAAGCACATTAGTGGATGCAACCTGAAGAAGTAAATATGACTCAGGACTCACAATAATCTTGTGAGAAAACCATCACATCATATCCAAGTGAACAAATATCACATCAAATCCATAGTAATTCCAAAACTCATCAAGATTGTTCCTAAAATATTATTTTTTTATTTAAAATTCTTCTTAAAAATGTCTTTGCACTGTATCCAACACATTTCTTCCCTCGAAGGGACTTCTTCAGGGCTACAAAATATCTCCAACACATATATTTTTTGAAACCAGGAAATGATTCACAAAAACACATCAATACAAAAATACAAAATGCACTCACCCTGGTACTGTGATACAACCACAGAATTACAAAGACTTGTAAACCTGGGTTTGTGTCAAAATGGTGCACCTACTCAATAGAGGAGCAAAAAGGCGAAATATCTTTATTTCCTGTCATTGCTTCCTCTTACAATGTATGTTGCATTCTGCAGCACATATTGAAAGAGGAATATGCCGCACAGGCACCCTTTCAGCATTGAGCAAGTGTACCTGAGTTGGCACTAAGCAGAATGTAGTACCAGTATGCCAACTATCCAATGTCCAGTACATGGCATATATGAGTCCTGTGAGAAGCACAAACACAGAGATCCCGCAAAGTCATAGGAGTAATGAAAGGAGTAGTTTCTGTTAATTATTGCAGCCTGGCCACTCCACATCTCATTCAACAATGACATCACTAACATCGCAAACATTGTTTGATGCTTTTAAGGAGTGCCATTATATTACATGAACTCAATTGTTGATCATGTTTCTAGTAGATTGATCCTACCTCTGTGCCAGAGATCAACAACTAAGCATTGCCATTTCATTTTTTATGACATTTTGATATTGATCATTTGGCTAGCCATCGTGTTTCACTAATGTTTTTCATATGTTGTAGCACCCTGGCCAAGTACCCTATGAAAGATTTTTTATGGCCCATGACCAGTGCTTAATTTGAGCTGGTGGTTGCTGGTGGGGGCCACCATCACTTATTTTTGTGGAATGGCGTTTATTTTTCTGCATAAGGCATTTACCAGGTTCAAGAGAGGGAAAAACACACAGGGCCTCATTTACAAGGAGCTTGCGCTGCCACTGCATTATTTTTTTTTATGCAGTGGGGAGCAATCAGTGCTCCACACTGCTTTATATCTACAAACTGACACCTTGGGCCCAATGCATCAGTTTGTAGAGACCTGCGTCACATATCTGTGCCAGTTCTAATGTATGCAGCGTTGGCATTCTCATATTAAAAGCCATGCAGAATTGGCACAATAAATTTACAACTTTTCGCTGCGTCACTCTGTGACTTGTCTGTCAAAATTCTCATGCCTGCTCAGACAAGGTGTAAGAATTGACGCAGGTCTTTTAACATAGGACTCTCCTCAGTGTTCTGACGCATTGCTGGAGTTGCGTCAGATTCATGACAACTCCAGCAATGCATCATTTTAGTACCAACAGATGCATCAGAATTTCTTATGCACCCGTGAAAACTTGTGCCAAGGAGCTCTGTATGGTGTTGTTAAGGCATTTGTAACAGGCTCAAGAAATCTGATGCATTGATGCTGATGCATCAGATTCTTGTAAATGAGGCCCACACAGACTGGACAGACAGAAGAAGAGAAAGATGGCAAAACTGTCACAGAGGGAGAAAGCAGGAAGCTGCAAGGGTGAGATAAAAGGGCATGGAGTGTCTTTAGTGTTCAGTGTGCAGATGCACCGGCCGCAGGCTTATGAGAAAACCTTTAAGCACCAGTACTTGTTTTTTCACAAATTGACTTGTTAATTCTTGTAAGAAGCTGCTTTGCTTGTCTGCATGGGCTATACTGTCCAAAGTTTGCATGATAGTAGAAAACCCATTTCGTCAACTAAGAGAAAAAAACACAGGTGATTTCAGGTCTATATCTGGCTTCCCTTTGTGTGTAGAAATGTTTCTGAGAGTAGGAAGCAGTCATTGGCTTTTTATTGGATGTCAGTGTAGGATGAAAATTAGGGAGTCTTTTGTAGTGGATTTGCTGTACTGGAAAGAACAGTGCAGCTCTGCATTTATATCATGGCGACCAAGAGCAATTAACCTATTTATGTTGCTTTTGTTTCAAATGGGAACAAAAGCAACCACTGTGGGCTTTCTTTTGTTCTCACTTGGAAGGTATGTAACCTAAACCCTAAAATTACCCTTGCCACCCAAAAACCCATACCCACCCTAAACCCTAAAATAGTCCTTATCACCCAAAAGCTATACTCCAAAAATACCTTCACCAACAAAAAAAACACACCCACCCTGAACCCTAAAATTACCCTTGCCACCCAAAAATCTGTTGAAACCCTAAGCCCTAAAATTACTCTGGCCACCTAAAAATCCATACCCACCCTAAACCTTGAAAAATACCCTTGCCATCCCAAAACCCATACCCACCCTAAACACTAAAATTATCATTACCATGCACAAATCTGTACCCACCGTAAAACCTTATATATATTCAGAGACAAATCTTGTCCTGGTCCTGATGAAAATGTACTTTTGGAATGGGGGGTGCATCAATGCCGAACTCCTAATGCGAGGAGCAGAGGAGGCGATGCACAGGCGATGTGTCCATCCCTATCCCTATCCCTATCCCAATATCCTATCTGAGTCGGGGCTGATGGCGATGCATGGACTCTAAGTCGCGCAGCCAGCGTTGCGATGTCCTTGTCCACAGCGGCAGCGGAGATCTGTCGGGGAGGTGATGCACTTTTTCAGATCAGCGCAGTAACAGCAATGCATGGATTTTTGTAGAAACAGCTGGTGGCCAGGACTTGATTGGCACCTTTTTGCAGCGCTGGACCTAGATTTAGAAGACTCCAGAAGCTGTGGCAGGGTTGAGTGAAGTCTTTGATGTCCCTGAGACTTCAGAACAGGAGGCAAGTCAGCAAACCCTTGGAGTAACTTTGGTTTTGGGGATGTAGAGATGCAGATCCAGGCCTTCCCAGACAAGGAAGGCAGCAAGGTGGGCACAGCACAGCAGCAGTCCAGAAAAGTCTAGCAGAGTCCGGCAGAGTGACAATCTCTTCAGCAACACGTCAGTTCTTCAGCATGGCAGAATGTCCTTAGGTCCAGAAGTGAACTGATTTTGTGGCTCAGAAGTCGAGTTCTTATACCCAGTGGGGCATTTGAAGTGGTAGAGACTTCAAAGAGAGGTATTTGAAGTGCACACAGTCTCTGCCCTTCGAGGCCTGGCTCCAAACACACAACAGGAGGTTATGCAGCCAGTTGAAGGGCTCAGGACACAGCCCATTCTGGTGTGTCAGCTCCTCCCTCCCACCCTGCCCATGATGGGCCATCAGGATGTTAATGGTCCATCAGTCACACCTAAGCTCCCTTTGTGTGTGGCTGTCTGAAGGGTATGTACAAGAGCCCAACTGTCACCTACCCAGACGTGCATTCTGAGACAGGCAGAAGGCACTAGATGGGTTTAAGTAAGAAAATGCCAACTTTCTAAAAGTCTCACTTAAAAATGCCCCTAGTGGAATTATTTAGATGGAGTATGCATACATATGATCCAGTATTAAGTTTATGAATAAGACAACTCCATAATGTTAAAATTCAATATATTACTCAATAGGATTCAGGAAGTTAAAAAAAAAAAACATCAATTTCAACGAATGTCCATCTCATGAACAACAACATTGTATATAACCCCTCTAGATCATAAGAGTGATTCCCAACAGAAGATCCAGGAAGGGGTTATAACCCTCCTCACAACACAGTCCTGCACAATAATTACCTTGTTTTCAGATCCAGTTCAAGCAACATCATGGACTTTCAATTCAGCTTGTCAAATGAGAAAGTAATGTCGACGTTTCGGCCTGTAGCACAGTCAGAGGTCCGTGAAACCATCATCAGGACTCAGTGTTGTTAAATAATACAACAGGTTGCGAAAATAGACTCTGTAGCAGCACAAAAGGGGACTTTTTAAACCTTTTAAATATGGGACCACTCACCACATGCGAATCAGAATCAATGCAAATTTGATGGGCATACAAGACAGTAAACATAAAACTCAGTGTTGAACATTGTTAATTTTCAAATAGAAAACAATCTCGTAGTATTAGGAACCATAAATTCCAAAATGTCATAACAAGTTCTATATACTTTACATTTCCCACAGCAGAAGAAACCCGCATTCCGTTTACTCGGGATGTCATTAACAATACAATTCCTGCTGAGTGTATCTTTTAAAGGTTGACTTCTCCTAAATGTGACCTGCAGAGCTGCACTCAAATATTTCCTAAGGGTATCATCCGAATGAAGGACATGCCAATGTTTCTTGAGGATATTCATAACCCTAGTAGATTGTGCCCTAAATATATAGGATATATATAGGGCACAATATATACTTACTTCAGCTAAACATGGCAGTCCCCGGGGCTCAAAGAGCACAAAGGGAGGGGACTCCATGCAACCCCTCTTTTATTCTTTTATTACCACATGCCCCCGGGACCTGACCCACCCAGGAGCTAAAGTCTTAACAAGTGCAAGGGACTGTGCTTGTTTTTTTTTTCAATTTGTGCCGCAAATCTGCGAACATTCACATTTTACTCACACAAAACCATAGAAATTCAGCAGTTATAGTTATGGTTACCTAAAGTAACTTGTGTCCTAAGGCAACTATAATTTGCACCCTCGCCATGCACTGCTAAAAACCCAACATATTACATCATACATGACATATTTGATAACATCATTGATAATATCAATGTCACATTTGCAGTGAAATTATTGAGGAGAAAACTGTGCATGGCGAGGGCGCAAATTATAGTTACCTTAAGGCATGAATTACAGTTACTTGAGATAACCCTAACTCATAACTGTTGAATTTCTATGGTTTTGTTCGAGTAAAATGTGAACCTAAAAAATTGAGGTGAAAAAATCTGCAATTTTTCTCTACGTTTTACTCTGTAACTTTTTCCTGCAATGTCATATTTATTAAAGCAATATACTGTTACGTCTGCTGGACTCTTTTGGGTGCTGGGATATATAGGGCTTGTAGGTTCATCAAGAACTCTAGGTACCCAGAGACAATAAATGACATGCACCCTGCAGTGGGTTTTCATTCTATACTGGGTGTACAGCAATTAATTTGCTGAAATATAAAGCGTAAAAAATAGCTATCAAGAAAACCTTTGTATTTCCAAAATGGGCACAAGATAAGGTGTAGAGGAGCAGTGGTTATTTGCACATCTCTGAATTCCGGGGTGCCCATACTAGCATGTGAATCTCTTATATTTGGAAGGAAAAAATGTAGAGAAAGACAAGGGGCAATAACACTTGTTTTGCTATTCTATGTTCCCCCAAGTCTCCCGATAAAAATGATACCTCACTTGTGTGGGTAGGCCTAGCGCCCGCGACAGGAAATGCCCCAAAACACAACGTGGAAACATCCAATTTTTTGAGAGAAAACAGAGGTGTTTTTTGCCAAGTGCCTACCTGTAGATTTTGGCCCCTAGCTCAGCCGGCACCTAGGGAAACCTACCAAACCTGTGCATTTTTGAAAACTAGAGACCTAGGGGAATCCAAGATGGGATGACTTGTGGGGCTCTGACCAGGTTCTGTTACCCAGAATCCTTTGCAAACCTCAAAATTTGGCTAAAAAAACACATTTTCCTCACATTTTGGTGACAGAAAGTTCTGGAATCAGAGAGGAGCCACAAATTTCCTTCCACCCAGCGTTCTCCCAAGTCTGCCAATAAAAATGGTACCTCACTTGTGTGGGTGGGCCTAGTGCCCACGAAAGGAAAGGGCCCAAAACACAACGTGGACACATCCCATTTTTCTTACAGAAAACAGAGGTGTTTTTTGCAAAGTGCCTACCTGTAGATTTTGGCCCCTAGCTCAGCTGGCACCTAGGGAAACCTACCAAACCTGGGCATTTTTGAAAACTAGAGCCCTAGGGGAATCCAAGATGGGGTGACTTGTGGGGCTCTGACCAGGTTCTGTTACCCAGAATCCTTTGCAAACCTCAAAATTTGGCCAAAAAAACACTTTTTCCTCTCATTTCGGTGAGAGAAAGTTCTGGAATCTGAGAGGAGCCACAAATGTCCTTCCACCCAGCGTTCCCCCAAGTCTGCCAATAAAAATGGTACCTCACTTGTGTGGGTGGGCCTAGTGCCCACGAAAGGAAAGGGCCCAAAACACAACGTGGACACACCACATTTTTTCACAGAAAACAGAGGTGTTTTTTGCAAAGTGCCTACCTGTGGATTTTGGCCTCTAGCTCAGTCAGCCCCAGGGGGGGCAGAAATGGCCTAAAATAAATTCCCCCCCCCCCCCGGGGAGCGACCCTTGCCTACGGGGGTCGCTCCCCTTGCGTGACGGCGCAAAAAAAAAAAGATCCCCAGTGCCTAGTGGTTTCTGCCCCCCTTGGGGCAGATTCACCTAAAATCGGCCGATTTGCCTCCAAGGGGGGCAGAAATGGTCTAAGTACAATTTGCCCTTCCAGGGGAGCGACCCCTGCCTAAGGGGTCGTTCCCCATCTCTAAAAAACAAACAAACAAAAAAAAAACACAAACAAAAAATTAGCCCTGGCGCCTAGAGGTTTCTGCCCCCCTGGGGGCAGATCGCCTAATTACAATAGGCCAATTGGGGCAGAAATGGCCTAAAATAAATTTGACCCCCCCCCTGGGGAGCGACCCTTGCCTACAAGGTCGCTCCCCTTGCGTGACGGCGCAAAAAAAAGATCCCTGGTGCCTAGTGGTTTCTCTCCCCCTTGGGGGCAGATTGACCTAAAATCGGCCGATCTGCCCTCAAAGTGGGCAGAAATGGCCTAAATACAATTTGCCCCTCCAGTGGAGCGACCCTTGCCTATGGGGTCGCTCCCCATCTCTAAAAAAAAAAAAACATTTGCCCTGGCGCCTAGAGGTTTCTGCCCCCCCGGGGGCAGATCGGCCTAATAACAATAGGCCGATCTGCCCCCAGGGGGGGGCAGAAATGGCCTAAAATAAATTTGCCCCCCCACCCCACCCGGTGAGCGACCCTTGCCTACAAGGTCACTCCCCTTGCGTGACCGCGCAAAAAAAAGATCCCTGATGCCTAGTGGTTTCTGCCCCCCTTGGGGGCAGATTGACCTAAAATCGGCCGATCTGCCCCCAAAGCGGGCAGAAATGGTCTAAATACAATTTGCCCCTCAAGGGGAGCGACCCTTGCCTAAGGGGTCGCTCCCCATCTCTAAAAAAAAAAACTAACAAAAAATAAGAAAAAGAAAAACATTTACCCTGGTGCCTAGAGGTTTCTGCCCCCCCTGGGGGCAGATCGGCCTAATAACAATAGGCCGATCTGCCCCCAGGGGGTCAGAAATGGCCTAAAATAAATTTGACCCCCCACCCCCCATGGGGAGCGACCCTTGCCTACCTAGTCGCTCCCCTTGCGTGACAGCACAAAAAAAAGATCCCTGGTGCATAGTGGTTTCTGCCCCCCTTGGGGGCAGATTGACCTAAAATCGGCGATCTGCCCCCAAAGCGGGCAGAAATGGCCTAAATACAATTTGCCCCTCCAGGGGAGCGACCCTTGCATAAGGGGACGCTCCCCATCTGTAAAACAACAACAAAAATCCCCGGTGCCTAGTGGTTTCTGCCCCCCTTGGGGGCAGATCGGCCTAATTAAAATAGGCTGATCTGCCCCCATGGGGGGCAGAAATGGCCTAAAATAAATTTGCTCCCCCAGGAAACGACCCTTGCCTAAGGGGTCGCTCCCCTTATGTGAAAAACGAACAAAAAAAAACTCCCTGGTGTCTAGTGGTTTCTGCCCCCCTTAGGGGGCATATTGGCCTCATAAAAATAG
Organism: Pleurodeles waltl; assembly: GCF_031143425.1. Classification (NCBI taxonomy): domain Eukaryota; kingdom Metazoa; phylum Chordata; class Amphibia; order Caudata; family Salamandridae; genus Pleurodeles; species Pleurodeles waltl. Next base: position 1,167,554,638 of record NC_090447.1, on the reverse strand, counting down.
GCCAATCTGCCCCCAAGGGGGCAGAAATGGCCTAAATATAATTTTCCCCCTAGGGGAGCGACTCTTGCCGCTCACCACCTCAAAAACAAAAAACTAAACAAAAAAAACAAAAAACATAAAAAATTATCCCTGGTGCCTAGAGGTTTCTGCCCCCTCTGGGGGCAGATCGGCCTAATAATAGAAAAGGCCTAAAAAAAAAATGCCCCCCCTGGGAGCGACCCTTGCCCAAGGGGTCGCTCCCTTTTGCCAATTTCCTTTTTTCAAAAGACATCCCTGGTGTCTAGTGGGCGTTTTGACAGCCCGATTGCTTTCAATCCGGCTGCCAAAACGCAGAGAGAGACTTCAAAGGGAAGGAAATACATTTCATTCCCTTTGAAGCCTCTCTCGGCCTCCCTCACGTGATCGGAAGAGAAATGCAAAGCATTTCTCTTCCGATCACGCTGGAAGCTGAGCTTCCAGCGCAATGGGGGAGGCTCTGTGATTGTCAGCGCGCTGACGTCACAAGGGGGGGGGGTCGGGTGTGGAAGGGGAAGGACTTCCCCTTCCATCCCTGACTTGGGGGGGGTAGGGGGGAAACCCACAGAGGGAGCGCTAGCGCTCCCTCTGGGCTGGGTGCCCAGGACGTAATGGTTACGTCCTGGGCACAGCAGCACTGTACCGCAGGACGTAACCATTTCGTCCGCGGCACAGAACCGGTTAAAGAAGGCTGCACAGCCAGGCCCATGTAATACTCTAAGCAACAAATGTGTTGGTGGTTTTCTTGATCAAAAAAACAGTTGAAAAGTACAGGGGCAGAGACAGAGTGGTCATCATGATCATGGGCCCCCAATATTGTCTTTTGCTAGCCGTTTCCATGACAGTGAATCATGGCAGGAATGAGATACCACATCCACAACCAATACCATATGTATTTTGCATTCCCTTCTGCCCCTTATCCATTCCCTTATTCTTGAATCCTCTTAATCCTGATCTTTATCCTTCAATTATGAGAAAAGGTTTTTTTATGGCTGACACAGTGGTTACTTAGTTTTCAAAATGTTGCCAAGCAATAAATAACACCAATCTCTCAAATTGATTACTGTCAATAAAAAACAATATTGATAGATAGCTAACCTAACTGTAGTGAGGTATTGCTGTTGTATCTTGTGCAAAATAAATACTTAGGTGACTATCTGGCATTTAAAATGAGTGCATACATTTTTTCACCAGGTGCACAGACCACCACCAGCAGTGCCGTCGCAGCTGGGCCATTGGAGGAGGTGGATTTGACCGAGGTAGAGAGAGAGGGGTTTTCCCCATTGGTGACAAGGACAACTAGTAAGTCACCTTGCTCTCTTATTGACAATGTACTGTACTGGTTAAGCAAGGCAGATATCCTGCCCGTTCTCCCCCCTGTGCCCCCATCCACCTCCTGTGCTGTTTCAGGAACAGTATAATCCTGAGGTATGAGGTGTTGGTTTATTTCAATCATGGTCAACCTCTCCATGTTTTGGGATAAAAGACTGGTCCTTCTGACTGTGGCAACTGTGCTAGCTGCACTGAACACAGTCTCAGCAGACACTTTGGCTAACGGGCAAGACAGTTACTTTATTATCAGCCTGCGAAGCTCTGGTCATTTGCACATCTTCCCATACCAACAGACTAATGGGTTTTGACATGTGTAGACCTCTGAATGGTCATGGGTGCTGCCTCTTGATCAACCTCTTTTGCCTTCCCCTCTGCACTTGACATAAGCCTTGTCACTTGAAACCAAGCCATTGCAGAGGTTGGGTCCAATTCTTCTGTTGCTGGTATGGTTGTTGCCGGTGTTGTTGCTGGTGTTGGCTGCTGTGAGACAACAGCACTGCCCTCCCTGGAGGTTGAAGGCAGCAACCCAGAACATCACCCTGGGTCTCCAACTTCCAGCCATTCTTCCTCCAGGTCTCTCGCTTTGATACCAATGGAGATTGATGTGCCAAGGGCACAACTCCTGTTCTGTAACCTGGATTTGGTTGTGGCAAAGATGTATGTGGCCAAAAACTGGAGCATGCAGTAGGTCCCCACTCTGCGTGAATAGAGGTTGGACATGTACATGGTTGCTAAGCATGTCACATATAAAAGCAGGGGATACCCCCACAAATTCGGCAAGGTATTGTGACACTGGCTGCGTTACTATGACTTGGGGCCTAAGACTGATGAAATTGTTAACCAGGGACTGGGAATTGCTGATGCTGTGCCCGGGACATTGGGATAGAGTGGCACTTTTAATTGAATGCCCTGTGCTGCTGGGTCCACCTTGCCACTGAGTGCTCAGTGTTTTGGTTGTTGCTGTGATGGAAGACACAATAGATTCACCCCTATGCTTCAGTGTTGTTGATATGTTAGAAAATGCACAGTCGTTGCCTTAAAGCATGTATCCTTTGGAAACATTGCTTTGGATGCTCCATGATGTTTGATTATGTTGTTGTTTCAAAAAAACACAATTAGTGATATTTTAAAAAAAAAGCAATCCATGTCTTGCTTAACCCCTTCGCTGCCAGGCCTTTTCCCCCTCCTGTGCCAGGCCTTTTTTTGGCTATTTGGGGCAGTTCGCGCTTAGGCCCTCATAACTTTTTGTCCACATGAGCTAGCCAAGCCAAATTTGCGTCCTTTTTTTCCAACATCGTAGGGATTCTAGATGTACCCAGACTTTGTGGGTTCCCCTGAAGGAGGCCAAGAAATTAGCCAAAATACAGTGAAAATTTCGTTTTTTTCAAACAAATTGGAAAAAGTGGCTGCAGAAGAAGGCTTGTGTTTTTTCCCCTGAAAATGGCATCAACAAAGGGTTTGTGGTGCTAAAATCACCAGCTTCCCAGCTTTCAGGAACAGGCAGACTTGAATCAGAAAACCCACTTTTTCAACACAAAGTTGGCATTTTACTGGGACATACCCCATTTTGAAAAAAGATTGTGCTTTCAGCCTCCTTCCAGTCAGTGACAGAAATGGGCATGAAACCAATGCTGGGTCCCAGAAACCTAAACATTTCTAAAACGTAGACAAAATTCTGAATTCAGCAAGGGGTCATTTGTGTAGATCCTCCAAGGGTTTCCTACAGAAAATAACAACTGAAAAAGAAAAATATTGAATTTGAGGTGAAAAAAACAGCAATTTTTTCTACGTTTTACTCTGTAACTTTTTCCTGCAATGTCAGATTTTCAAAAGCAATATACCGTTACGTCTGCTGGACTCCTCTAGTTGCAGGGCTATATAGGGCTTGTAGGTTCATCAAGAACCCTAGGTACCCAGAGCCAATAAATGAGCTGCACCCTGCAGTGCATTTTCATTCTACACCGGGTATACAGCAATTCATTTGCTGAAATATAAAGAGTGAAAAATAGCTATCAAGAAAACCTTTGTATTTCCAAAATGGGCACAAGATAAGGTGTTGAGGAGCAGTGGTTATTTTCACATCTCTGAATTCCGGGGTGACCATACTAGCATGTGAATTACAGGGCATTTCTCAAATAGAAGTCTTTTTTACACACTCTCTTATATTTGGAAGGAAAAAATGTAGAGAAAGACAAGGGGCAATAACACTTGTTTTGCTAATCTATGTTCCCCCAAGTCTCCTGATAAAAATGATATCTCACTTGTGTGGGTAGGCCTAGCGCCCGCAACAGGAAGCGCCCCAAAACGCAACGTGGACACATCACATTTTTTTAAAGAAAACAGAGGTGTTTTTTGCAAAGTGCCTACCCGTAGATTTTGGCCTCTAGCTCAGCCGGCACCTAGGGAAACCTACCAAACCTGTGCATTTTTGAAAACTAGAGACCTAGGGGAATCCAAGATGGGGTGACTTGTGGGGCTCTGACCAGGTTCTGTTACCCAGAATCCTTTGCAAACCTCAAAATTTGGCTAAAAAAACACATTTTCCTCAAATTTTGGTGACAGAAAGTTCTGGACTCAGAGAGGAGCCACAACTTTCCTTCCACCCAGCGTTCCCCCAAGTCTCCTTATAAAAATGATACCTCACTTGTGTGGGTAGGACTAGCGCCAGCGACAGGAAATGCCCCAAAACGCAACGTGGACACATCACATTTTTTTAAAGAAAACATAGGTGTTTTTTGCAAAGTGCCTATCTGTAGATTTTGGCCTCTAGCTCAGCCGCCACCTGGGGAAACCTAGCAAACCAGTGCATTTTTTAAAACTAGAAACCCAGGGGAATCCAAGATGGGGTGACTTGTGGGGCTCTGACCAGGTTCTGTTACCCAGAATCCTTTGCAAACATCAAAATTTGGCCAAAAAAACACTTTTTCCTCTCATTTCGGTGACAGAAAGTTCTGGAATCTGAGAGGAGCCACAAATTTCCTTCCACCCAGCGTTCCCCCAAGTCTCTTGATAAAAATGGTACCTCACTTGTGTGGGTAGGCCTAGCGCCCACGAAAGGAAATGGCCCAAAACACAACGTGGACACATCACATTTTTTCACAGAAAACAGAGGTGTTTTTTGCAAAGTGCCTACCTGTGGATTTTGGCCTCTAGCTCAGCCGGCCCCAGGGGGGGCAGAAATGGCCTAAAATAAATGTGCCCCCCCGCCCCCCCAAACCCCCTCCGCCCCCGGGAGCGACCCTTGCCTACGGGATCACTCCCCCGCGTGACATTGGCGGCAACAAAAAAATCCCCGGTGCCTAGTGGTTTCTGCCCCCTTGGGGGCAGATTGACCTAAAATCGGAAAGGCCTTCCAAAAAAATGCCCCCCATTGGGAGCGACCCTTGCCCAAAAAAAAATCCCTGGTGTCTAGTGGGCGTTTCAAAAGCTGGTTTGCAAGCAATCCGGCTTTTGAAACACTCGGAGAGACTTCAAAGGGAAGGAAATACATTTCCTTCCCTTTGAAGCCTCTCTGGGCCTCCCCCACGGGAGCATTTCTCTTTCGATCACGCTGGAAGCTGAGCTTCCAGCGCTATGGGGGAAGCCCTGTGACAAATCAGCGCGCGCTCGCGCGCTTACGTCACAGGGGGGGTGGGGGGGATTCGGGGTGGAAGGGGAAGGGCACCCTTCCATCCCTGCCTTGGGGGGGTGGGTGGGGAGCACAGGGGTGAGCGCTAGCGCTCCCCCCAGTTCCCGTGCCTTGGACGAGGTCACCTCGTCCAAGGCACCCAAAAGGTTAATGAAACATTCCCTTATGACAAAGGAATGAAAGTAGCCAGTATTTTTTTGTACTGTGGATCAGGCATTGTGGCACAGATGTACTCTTTAGAGGACACAATCTCTCTTTTCAGCTTTGGCTTAGCAGCCAAGTGAAAGATTAAGCTCTCAACCAACTCATACGATTCTTTGTTTACACTGGCAAACATTTGCAACACCTTTTTAACTGGTCCCGTTCCAGATGTAACAACAGGATAGCTTGGCTTATCATATTTAACCTTCTTGCCGACTTCCCATGTGGCAGGCATTTGACTAGCCCAATTTGTCCACCTCCATGGTCATGCTTTTCCCAGTTGCATCCCCTCATCTTTGAAGGACATAGTCAGTGTTCAGTCTATATCGCTAAAACAGACATTGCAACATGTAATAGGTCGAGTTCTAATGTGTCAGCACCTCCTGTATGATGGCTTTACTGGTGCTCTATTAGCACACCAAATGATCCTCAATTGTTTCCGGGCTTTAAAAAATGACTGAACTGAGTGCAGATTCTTCTGCAGCTGGCCAATATGTTGTTGACTGTGGGCCTGATTTAGATATTGACTGACAGATTACATTGTCAAACATGTGACAGTTATTCCATCCGTCATAGTACAATTTCCATAGGATATAATAGAATCGGAATACCGCGGATGGGATATCCATCACGTTTGTTATAGAGTAACGCTATCCACCAAGATCTAAATCAGGCCCTAAGTCTTCTTTTGTGAAAAAGTCCTGCACAATCAGGTTGATGCAATGCACCAAACACAGGATCCTGAACTAGCCTCCATATGCCATGCCCTTGACTATATTACTGCCATCGTCAGTGGCAACAAATACAATTCTGCAACCCCTGGGTCACAGTCCTTCAAGCATCATGCGTTTTCCAAGATATTTGCAGCTGTATGGGATTTCTCATGGTGAACATTACTACTGCTGCATTTCGCCGAAAGCCCTCAAATGTTTCTTCAGTGCTGAGACCTGCAGATAGCTTTTGCCTAACCCTCACAAAAAAATCCAGTGTGCAGTGATACACATGTAATCATTTGTTTGACAACTGGTCCACATTTCTGTCATCAGGTGGCTAGTGTGAACAGCTCTCTGCTGCAAAGCTTGTCCAACCAATTGCAGCACATCTCCATGGAGTGCTGGAATAGCAACTCTGACAAAATAGGTCCGGCTGGGAACCTTCAATTTCAGGGAGATGACTGTCACATACTCTAAAAATCCCACTCCTTCCACAAAACAAAAGGAGAAGGTCCACCGCTAACATTTGAGCCAGTTCCCATTGTACAAACATACCAATGGGTGGTTGTATTCATAGGGACCCTCCTGCCTAAACATGCCCTTAATAGCAGTTTTTTTTTTTTGTGATGCCACTGGTGCAGGTGACTTTTGGAGAGAACCCGGATGTGGTACGCTCAATGTGCATTTTGGAGGATCCACTGTATGCAGTGGTGTCTCCATATGAGTCTTGTGCCATTTTTTAGGTTGCTGATATGGGTGGTGCTGGCACACTGCTGGGGACAGGGCTGCTTTGTGTAAAGCTGTCATTGTGTTCTTCCTCATCATCTACCACTGTGGTCAGAGCTGATTCTCCTCTCTCATCACCACCACCAGCTATTCTTTTATGGTGTTCCTCCCACCCAACTGAGTGATTTTTTTATATGGGTCATTTAGCCTTCAATACCATAGTGTGAACCAGGCTTACCTTGATGAACACTTGTGCAGCAGATTGAGCTTTCTGCAATGTTATCCTCCTGCTTGCTAATCGTATGGAAGTCCCAAACTGGGGAGGATACCTTTTTTAGTCTGCCACTGCCAATGTTGAAGAATTGAAGGTAGGTGGGTGTGAAGATTGCCTCTCTGCAGTGCATATTGTAACTGAGGTAGTGGTGGATGCAGGTCTCAGCGGGGGCCTTACAAACATGGAATCTAGCAGTGGTGTTGGTGGTGGAACCAGTGTCACATCCCTCTAAGCAGGTTGAATAGGAGGGATAATGTTGGTGTCCTCTGAACCGGCTTCAGTGCTGACAATCACTTGCGTATTCTCATTCCTTTCCAGAATTCTAAGGCTTTCAAGAACTTTCCTTTTCCCTTGTCTCTTGTGGCGGATCTTGGACTCAGCCAGAGTCCAATCCATTTCCAGATCGTTAGAAGTGGGGCATGGAGAAGATGGTGAAGTACCCTTTCTTTTTCGTACTAGCTGAAGATTGGAAAGCCAATGGTTCGAGAAGAGGTACATTATGCTAAGCAGATAGCTCAACCCCCTGTTCTGCTCCTACTTCAGGAAGAGCTCCTGCTGGCTGCTGCTCTTGTTGTCCACTTTGCTCAGTTTCCTGTGACGATTGGGTACTTTGCAGCTGAGATAATTCCTTTTCAGGCTCACTACTCCTGCCCATGGTTGGCTGCCTTACTGAGAGACATGGCCTTGGGCTTAGGTTGGGGTGGTACCATCGTTGATACAGGAGTGCTGCTTCTAGTTTGCTGACTGGAAGAAGGTGTGGCAGGCACGCAAAGTTTCCTGAAAAAGGTCGAGGACGGTAAGCCAGTGGTGGCAATCTGCTTCTTCTCCTCCTCACTGGCCAAATTATTGGCAGGAAGTTTCTTTATCTTTAAGCTCTGTCAGTTGGAACTTAGCTGCACAAGCAAAAACAAAGGAGTCATGCGTTGTGTTCACCTCACTTTGTGCCAGCCTTCTTCCAGGTATTAATGTGGGTGATGTCTCTGTGTACCTAAAAGGAATTAAACAAGAAAAACATTTAGTGAAACGTGGCATTTTTTACAGTTTTAATTTTTCATAAGACAGACACTATAATTAGTGAGATTATCCCAAATAATTGACAGGAATACTGCATTGATTTCAATTCACAACATAACATATTATTTCAATCAGGATATAACATACATATGTAACCGTTTGCTTTATGTGCATCTAAGGACAGACAAAAGTGGCAGACAGGGAGCTGTGGGGAAAATTAAATATTTCTGAGAAATGAATACTGGTGTGCACCTATGGCAGGCAGTGGGTACAGGGAAAATTGAATTATCCTTTAAAAAAGGAATGCTCGTGTGCACCTTTGGCAGGCAGGAGTTGCAGGGGAAAATTGAATAATCCTTAAAACATGAATGCTGGTGTGCACCTGTGGCAGACACTGAGTGCAGAGGAAAATGACACAATTCTTAAAAGATCAATGCTGGCATGCACCTATGGCAGGCAGGAGCAGCAGGGGAAGATTACGTATTCCTTAAAAAATTTATGCTGGTGTTCACCTTTGGCAGGTAGGGGGTGCATGGGAAAATTACATAATCCTTACAAAATGAATGCTGATGTGTGTCTATGGCCTAATCAAAGACTAATAGAAGGCAGAAGGTGGAGGCAAAATATGTAAAAAAGGGTTGTTGGTGTACGACTAGGCACTATGAGAAATCTATTGGGAGGCAAGAAGTTGAAGGGAAAATGACAAAAAATGCATATAATATTAATAAACACTGGTCATAAAATTCTACAACGATCCTCAAGCACATTAAACTGATATCAGGGAAACAAGTTTTAAAAAATAACAAAAAATGGCAGAGGTCTTCTATCAATGTCTTTAGAAAATGGCTTTGAAAAATGGAACATAAAGATTAATACCCTACGTGACTGTCTATGAATGGCTGCCAGCCACATGGTCAAACAACAACAGCAAGCAAGGGGATATTGTCAACAAGGAACACATGCAGGCCTATGGCAAAATCACACTGACTGGCTGCAAAATGGTCAGACAACAACTACAAGCATGGAGGAATGGACAACAAAGAACACATTCAGGCCTATGGCAAAAGCACACTGACTGGATAAACAAAATGGCCACTGATACATGGTCAAATGACAACAGCAAGCAGGAGGCACAGACACAAAAGAATACATGCAGGCCTATGGCAAAAGTACACTGACTGGCTGCACAAAATAGCCAGTGGTCACATGGTTGAACAGCAACAGCAAACAAGGAGTCATGGAGAACACAGAACACATGCAGGCCTATGACAAAACATCATTGACTGGCTACACAAAATGGCTGCTGGCCACATGGTCAAACAGCAACAGCAAGCAAGGAGGCATGGAAAACAAAGAACACATGCAGGCCTAATGGAAAAGGACACTGACTGAGTGCACAAAATTGCCTATGGTAAAATTACCACATTGACTGGCTACTCAAAATGGCTTGGGCCACATGGTCAAACAGCAACAAGCAAGGAGGTATGGGCAACAGGAATACATGGAGGCATAAGGATGGATACTGACTACACAAAATGGCCACCGGCCACATTGCATGGAGAACAAAGACAAAATGGTAGCCTATGGGAAACACACCACACACACACACCCAGACACTAGCCAGATAAAAGAGTCATGGTAAACAATGAAGAAAACACTATCATTAATTCAGCAATGCCAAAAGCAAAAATTAAGTCACTATGAGAATTTATAGAATAACACATCCTCCCAAGGCATGATATTATCCTACCAAAATACACTTTTTGAGGAAAATAGTGAAATACGAAAACAACATTTAATCTATTTAATCCAGTTCCATCCCTGGCATAAATCATCAATGTTTTATAACAACATATACTACAGAAACAGTTGTTTCATATACCCAATGATTAGTACTGCCTGGCTGGCCCATTGTAAGACTAGGTCACATGGTAAAATAAATGAATAGTGCAAATTTAACAAACATGGAGAAAATGTACTTAACTGTGTAACATTTTTCCCTTATAAAAATACTAAGGGTCAGATGTAGCAAAGGGTTTTTCCCATTCTGTGTCAATGGGAAAATGTGTTCGTACATATGGCCCTAACCTCTTACTGTAACTTCAGGTCACCAACCACAACGACAATCAAATTTAAAGGTTGAATAAAAAAGTACACATAACACTAATGGCACATGCCCCCTAATCAAACAACACCCTTATCCAAAAGGTTTTGAACTTATTTGTTGTGATGTCACAAAAACAAAGGTCTTAAAATCCAAAAATATATATGCAGCAGGAATTGCAGACAAAGAGAGTGATCCTTTCATATTTTAAATCCAAATGAAAAGTGACCAGGAGATGAACAAAGCACTGAGAGGCGCCTTTAGGACAAGAAGAGGAAGTTGGAGTCTCTGGGGCACTTCCAACCAGGAGAAAATAAAGTAAAACAAATAAAATGCTTTCCTCACTACAAAAACACCCTGAACCATCCATTTGTGTAGGATATCAATTGAAAAGGTATTTTTGAATTGAGTTAGCTGCTTCTCGAATAGAAATCCTACTCGAGAAGCAGCCTCGGCCGCTCGCAATCACTGACATCAGAAATTGGCACCAGAAGGCTGTGTGACCATTGGAAATTGCGCTAGCGGTCAGCAAGTTTGCACACTTGAGCGCACATTTACAGAGCCTCGTTGCCACCAACGGGAATATAATTTCACCATATGGCAGAATATGACAGGAATTCCATGTTACATGCATAACTCAGTTACCTGAATTCTCCCAAGTCCGTGAGCGGAATTATATTTCTGCCAAGGACAAGTATTTTACTGTTTCCAGTATGTTAACTTTGTTTTTTAGAGTATACAAAATGTTCATACATTCATTTTATTTCAGCATTTTTATTTTAACACTTAAGGTATATTTAGATTTATTTTAAACAATTTACATTAAAGGTGCACAATTGAGTTATAGTTTTGGTGTTGTGGTGACTTTGTTTTAGCTGTAGAATTTTGTTCTGACAGTTTTTTTTATGTTGTTTTTGGCATAGTTTATTTTTCATTTGTTCCTTTGAGAGGCTAAATGTGCTAGTTATGTCAGTTGTTTTTAGTTACAATTTATTTGTTTGATTTCATTTTTAAATAAGTCAAAGCATTGTATTTGGCTTATTTTTAGCCTTGTAGTTTGGTTACTATACTTACTTTAAAGGTGGTCATTTTTTAACTTTGAATAATTCGGTGTCTGTGTCTTTATTTTTGTTACCTTTTAGCAATTTCCTTTCTTGTTGAGGACACCCCTGTAGATTGGAGAAATAAATATGTAGTATGGTTTTAAGAGTTTGTTATTTTAACATAAGTTTTTTAACTTTTTAGCTTTCATTTATTGTGAAACTTACTTTGTTTGTAGCATTACGTTTTTTGTTAAAGCTATGCCATCTTGATTTGTACTTTTGCAACCCAGCAGAGGGATACTGCCCTACTGTAATTTCTTTTTAGGAAGCATTTTGATTGTCAGAGTTTTCATGGAATTTTTAAACTGTTTGTTAATTAGAAAAATGTTTTATATTTGTTAAATATTTTTATATTTAGTTTATATGATTGGTTGGATACTATTTTGAATTGTTTAACCATTTATGATGAGAGCGAAATAGTTTTTTAATTATTTATTAAATATATATACATTTTTATTTTGACATATATATGTGTGTGTGTGTATTTCATATACTTTCGTGTGTTTTAATTAGAATTATTTTGTTTGATATTTTGTTTTTCCTGATTGAATGTGTTTTAATGTGTAGATGATAGATGTCATTTGTTTATGATTTGTTGTATTTTACATATATTTTCAGGATTTTTTTTATTGATAGTTGTATGTTTACTGCTTCAGTAGAGGGTTGCTTTATTTATATTTTTTATTTTTTATTGACAATAGTTGTGTATGTCAATATTGCTTTTTTCAGTAGTGTCCTACAACTGATGATACAGTTCCAGAATCGCTGAATGACCCTGTTCTCGATTTAATACATAATTACCTCACCAAAATGCACCTCAGTATAATTAAATGTGATTTACATTTCCTCGGATGTTTCAGTGACAAAAGGTATGCTTAGAGAATTCAATCTTCAATTTATATAAAAATCTGCATTTGATACCATCCTTGGTTCCACTATGCAGTATAGAGCTAGATTATCCTTTGGCTTTGAGGATATTATGACAAATATCGCACATGTATGTATTAATTTATGTATTTCTCAGAGAATAATTCTTACTCACTTGACAGGGTGTGAGACATTTCCTTTGAATCCTAGGGCATTCAGTGGTTACCTGACAGTTTATGTAGTCACCGCTGACATTTATCACTGGTGTCCAATGTTGTAGGTGCCATTGCACTCTCATTTGATCTTCAAGCACTCTGTTTTTCCTCTTCTTTCTCAAAGTGTTAATAATGCTGAGGCTTGCTTGAGGAGGTGGTAGTTTGTAACCCATATCTGCTATGATACAAAATCACAAACAATAAAGTCAATCTCATGTCACTACCACAGACACACAGCTCCTAAAGGCAAACATTTTCATACAGCATGCTATATATGTTTTCACATTTCATCAATACGACTTTTGTTAGAATGTGACTAATGTAGGGCTGTTAATACAGTACATTTAATATTAGGCACACTGGGGAAACTCAGAAGGTTCTAGAAACACCTAGAGTCAAAATGACTAGAAAGGAATATAGTATTTAGAAGGTCTTAGAGCTGGCTTCCCAATGGCTCCAAAATAAATGAGCCTATGTCATGGAAAAGAAATTATATGGTTGGCATTGTTCATTGTCTTAGTGCTGAGTAACAAATGTTGGGAAGCAATGTTTTAGCTTGGAATGAACCAGACGTCATATTTCAATACCTCAGGAGCAGCAAATCACTGGGATTAGTTAAATGGTCGGTTTTGAGATCAGTGTAGCCATACTGAACTAATGGGACATACCTCAAAAATGTAATGCAAAGGTAAAACAATCTCTTGTCCTTCTCAGGCTTATGCAATGGCTTATGCAATGGTGACAAGAGCTCCCACAACGATAGGCCTTTGAACATTCAAATGGAATAGGGAGCTCATAAAAATTCCCTCAATTGATGATACAGGGATATCCTTGCCCATCATGTATGTAATGCGGTTGCCATTCCATTATGGTATGTATTACTGATATGCCGATCATTGTGGCTCCTGGGAAGTGTTATTTCTTCATGTTGTACTCCAAGCAGGTCTTTGTGGCTGGGCCTTGTGGTTGTTCTCTAAATGTGAAGCACTAGTAGGCTCTCAGACTCCAATTCCACTGGGAGAAATCATGCAGACAGGCTAGAAAGGTAAAACAAAGGAAAGGGACTCAGATTTAGCAGCAAGACATTTTTCTCCACACTTAGCATTGAACTAGTACTTATCTTGCTGCAGTGCATTCCTCAGTAAACAAATTGCAGGAAATCTGAAATACAATATAAAAAATTGAGTTTTCTCTAGGTTTGGCAGCAAACTGGCTTCTCAACTCTAACACTAAAGGGCATTTTAAATAAATCGGACAAATAGAAAAAGTGAGCCTTTTTCCCATTTAACCTAAGGTGCCACCTTGATATTAATCATTGACTTAGAGGAGTTGAACCACGTAAGATGTCACTCCATTTGAACCTCTTGGGACAATAGGCCTTGGATGTGAGAGTTTCAAATTGCTTGTGCAGAATCAATTCATCATAAATGTCCTGAGCTGTTTGTCAGAAATGTGCTGCGCTTCTGCAGTCCTAAGAACTTCTCATTAGCTTGCAGATTACTTTATATAACCCTGCCTGTACAGTGAATAGATCTTTATTCTTGTTTTGTGTGCTGTATCATTCACCACTTGCCATCAGCTGTTCCTGCATCTCCTATGCCTGATTTCTTTTCATGCCCAGAGCATGAGAAACCAGAATTACCCACTGTGTTTTTTTTTATAGGGCAGTTTATATTTTCCTTCCTCGCCTCTATGGTGTTCCAGTTGAGCCCACAGAGAGGAAGCTACAAAGTGTTTTCTCCAAGAGCTTCTAATTCCACAATCGGGGAAGATGCTTTCTCACTAATAAGCCATTTTAGTCACTCATCCACAGCCTTTTCACATGTTCTACACCTCATCCCTTCCAATCATAGTGGGGGATTACATATATTGTATGTCAATTCCATCAGGTCTAAGATACAGGAATCATTAATGACTTAGTAAAACCTTGCATGACTCTTTTGTGTGATGTCATTACAATGGTTTTCAGAGGTCCACAAGGCAAGTGGGAGCTACTGACCCTAACTTGTTGGATTGAGGTTGTTTACTTCTGATGCATGGGGTTGGGTCTGACTTACTATAAATCTTTAGAAAATGGGCTAAGTACACCTTTATCACTTTACTCTCATTAGTAGCGTGGGTCGACAAGTCCAGGGCTTCGCAGGGGGGAGGTAGACACATGCAGGTGAACACAGTCTCAACTCAAAATACATTTAATAGAAGTAATACAACCAGTGTCTAGTCAAATACCTGCTTTTTTAGTTTATATATATATACAAACACATATGAACACAAAGTAAAATATGTCATGCAGAAACAATACACACAGTCCCCTGAGATCAGCGCTCTCGTGTACGATAGGCAGGTCACTGAGTCCTACTTCCCTCTCACTCAAGGTAGGGGTTATTCCCTATTCACTATAGGAAACATTCAGGTTAACCTCAGTAGTAGTCCGAGTCTCAAGTGTACCTATTCTGCTAATCCACATGTCAAGTGTCCCAGTGTCTGAAGTGACATGCAGCAGAACAAGTTCTCCCAGGTCCCTCCAGCCCTGCGATCAGTCTTACTCTTACCTCCAGTTGTTGTGCTACCAGAGTCCCCAGGAAAGGTTCACTCTTGGACATCATGGAGGGCTGCAGCAGCTGCTGATGGTGAGTTGCACTCAACACTCATGGCTCTGCAGAAGCAGCAGCTGGATGTCCACGGCACTTTCTCTGGTGAAACTTTAAGTTCCTTTGATCCTTTCACAAGTTGGGGGATGATGACGTGGGTTCAGCTTCAGGGATTCAGCATGCACACATCAAATCTGCACAGCAGTATTCTTAGCTGCTGTCCCTTCTAGCATATGGGGTCACCAACTTCATGCACCTGGGCTATGGCCCATTCACTGCGGCCCCCTATGGCATTTGGGGTCATATACTGGGACCTGCTCACAGGTGATGTCCCAATCAGCACAGTAGCTGTTTCCTCTAACTTGGTAAAGGGATGCATTTGCCAGGATCGCCAGATGGCCTTTGCGTTCTCCAAGTGCTCTTCTCTTCCTTCCAGGGCACACTGGGCTTGGTAAGCAAGTAGGCACATTGGTGCTTCAGGCTCCAGACACAGGTGATCTTAGATTTCCCTGGGTGATGTCCACTCACCCAGCTGGAAGACTGGTAGGCTTTAGCCTCCAGTTCTAGTCACAGGCAGAAGTCTTGCAGAGCTTCTCCTCCTCGCACAGCCCAACTGGCTGATTGATAGTTGACAGTACCCCTTGTTACAGTAAATTTTCAAATACCAAATGTGATTTAGGGTCTGAGATTTTAAGTTTGTGCTGGGGTTCTGCTTCCTTTTGAAGTGCCCACTCCTCCCTCTTACCCTTCCTTCTGAAAGCAGTCTGTCACAGCATGAGTGACTCTGAGGGCCTAATTTAGAATTTGGATGATCGGGTTACTCCGTCACAAGCATGATGGATATCCCGTCCGACGTATTACAATTCCATTCTATCCTATGGAAATCATAATATGGCAAACAGGATATCTGTCCTCCAAACTCTAACTCAGACCCTAAATACAGGACATGAGAGAGACTAGAGGTTCACATCTGGAAGTCAGCCAAAGCAATATATGCAGCAATAGGTCACCCCGGGGCCCAGCCATATTCTTCATGTTTCTATTACCATCCCTTCCTCCTTCCTGAGATGTACCTAGGCCCTTTTGCAGTGGCCTCTCCCAGAATCAAAGAGCACCCTTTGAAGTATACTTGAAGAGCCTGGCTCTCCTTTCTCCAGTGTGTGTCCCACCCAGCTCACAGGACTACAGTAATCCACAAATCTATCTGGAGGGATCCCTCTACCTTCTCAAGCTCCTTTAGTCCACCATAGATCTCCCAAAATGGAAGCCAGAGTCTTCCATGTAATGTATCATTCACAGACAGACATACACCCAGCACTGGCATACAACACACCCTCTGCACAATGCTACATACTAACTTGATTTAGAGTGACTTAAGCACACATCACCAGATTTTTACATGAGTGAGCCTGTAGGCCTCACTACAGTGACACAGATAAAACATTATGTTCACTTCTACTGATTACTATACAGTATGCTGCTACCAGCATACTACTTAACTCCTAGCAAAGACAGTAGCCTTTCATCACTGTGAGATAGGGTTTTGGGTGACCTTCCTAGTCCAACAAGACCATAATCTGTGAGACAGGCATATATCATGGCACACATGCATGATCCATATTTGCCCATGACAACCCAAAATCAGCACTGGGGATCCAGACATTGTTACATGTGGAGCACTCAGGGCAGGGGTGCATGTTTGGAAGCATGGAAGGGACCCTTTCATCAGAACAATGTCCCACAAACTAATTGTGTAATAATCAACCAGCATACAACACATTCCACTTTATGCTCCTCTTTTTGCATGACTTTTAACAAAGTACCAATGAAAATTCCACAGAGACCAAAACTGCAACTATGTAATGTACGCAAGCCCAATATAGCAACATAATGCTAAAGAGTCCAGCCATCAGGTTTTTATATTAATAACTCAAAAGAAAGGTACAAAATGTCCGACTCTGACGTCATAAGCATATGATCCAATGTACATGTTTATGTAGCTGACTCCTGAGAACATTTGCCATTACTAAATGCATTTTTAATCATGCACTCTAAGTATTAATTTATTCAGGCCGCTAATTATAAATGCTTAACACACAACAAAGACACAATTGCCTGCCCCAGATCTCACAAAATACTGAGGCTTTTCTTCTGATATGTTTATGCATATCCAGTGTGAAGACATATATAACTTTTATTATAGTGTTACAGTGAGAAGTCACATCTAAGTCATATGTGCAAACATGGTCACTTTTGCTTTGGACATTTTGAAATGAAGTACAATGAACTGAGGGTCACATGTACAAAGCATTTTACTAATCGTAAACCGTCTGATTCACAGAATGCTTTTTGGGATATTCAAAGCCCAAATTGCGATTCAGTAACTTGTTACCGAATCACAATTTGGGTTTTGCGATTTGGTATTAGGAAGGGGCTTGTTCAGGGATTCCCTTCCTAATATCGAATCTGAATGATGTATGATCGTTTTTTGACCCTGAATGAGGTCTCAAAACAATCGCAGTTGGCACCAATTTCAAATTGGTGTTAACCCACTCACAAAGAGGAACAGGTCCCCAAAGGACACCTTTTCCTTTGTGAATGCATGTAAAAACGTTTTTTAAGAGCAGGCAGTGGTCCCACAGACCACTGCCTACTCTTAAAAAATGAAACTGAAACGTTTAATTTTTTTCTTCTTAAACGCTTCCCGTTTTTCTTCCCAGTGGGTTGCAAATTAGAATTTATGAGGTAGGTCTATTTGCGACCCACCGGGAATCGCAGAAGAAACTCAGTGGAGTTTCTCACATTTGGAATTGCGATTTCTTAATTGCAATTCACATGGAATCGTAATTAGTAAATTGCAACTCCAAATGTTCATACATGTGGACCTAAGTCTCAAATCTTAATGCAATGAAATATTTAAAGTAAAACCCTTTAGCTGCAACGTAACCACCCTGAAGCTGAGGAGATAAGAATGGAGCCTTATGTGCTTTGACTGAAGATTCATACCTACAATTGTATTGCAGTGGTGACCTCACGACCCTTGTTGCTTGCTAAGCCACCACCCCATAGCGGAGACTATAGTTTGGTATGTACCTCCACAGCAGGCCCTAAATGTTACTTAAAATACAGTAAAAAAAGCTAAAAAGATCACAAGGGGCTCCAAAAGCACATCGAACACACAGTGATGTTTATCTTGAAACAATGTGTTCACAACAACACCCTCATTCATTCATCTAATTTTTCCAAAGCATTGAAAATGTGCGAGTCAATATTTGTAACGCCTCAGAATTGTGGGCAGGGGACGTTTGACCTACTCTGTGTGTATACTCAGGTAGATAATAAATTTCATATAATTCTGTTGAAAAAAAGCAAATGCTGTACTCAACAGATTATTTCTCTGTGACGCCACAGCAACTTGTTCTGCAGATACCACGCTTCAGTCAAAGTCCATTACCACTGATCCATATCTACTCAATTCTCCTTATCCATCAGATTTATGGTAAAGAGGTATGACTGAGGTTAACAGCCTCCCTGCATGTAGCTGGTTTCCATCATGATTCCTTAAAACATTGAGCCTCCAATTTGCACTCCTCATCCTTTCCTGGGGGTCTTCTGCAAAAGCTGGTGGGCAGCCGTCCGGCAGTGCACCACAGAGGTGTGCACAGAGTTGCAGCATAGCAGCCTCTTTGGACACAAGCTTCCAGAGAGAACTGCTGTTGTTTGTGCAGGGTGGTTACCTCTTATCTCCACTATTTAAATTCCTTATCACTTCCTAATGTAACATCTGTCTGTGACTTTTATGATAATCTCTGCATTTACCAACTTTCAGCAGATAACAACTTTAAAGACTCATTCAAATTCAACTTGCTTTCAAAGACTCATTCAAATGATCTGCTGTTTCTTGGGGGAATTGTGCATGTTTAAAGATTGGACAGATAAGTATTAAGTCATAAATCTTGAAGTTTGGAGAGATTTTGTTTGCTATTACACAAGTTTCTTTTCCATAGGTAAGAATTTTCTAATTATTTCAGAAGATGCTCTTTATAATTTAATTTAAAGTAATAACGTACTTTAAAAATATTTCATTCATTATTGTCATTATCTTTATTGGCTTATACATCTAATAATATTATGATTCACATATCAAACTTGCTTAAATAACAGTGCCATATCCCATTATTCTTCTCTCACTGATTTTTCCCCTTGTCTTTTTCTTTTTCTTTTCATTATTTCTAGTAATTTAATCTGATACCAGACTGCATTTTAATTATATTCAGGTTTATTTAAGTTGTACACAGCATGTTATCGGTATTGATGTCCCTGTTCCTTACTCTATTTATTCAAACAATATTTTGAGTATTTTTGCAATTCTGCATTCTTTAATTTGCATTGTTAATAAGTTCACTGCACTTATAAGTCTAAAGTATTTATCAAATAGTTACTTGTGTCTAATATACACGTTTTTATTAGGTTATTCTCTTCTATCTATGATACTGTGATGGAACTTGGAATAATAATAATAATAATAATAATAATAATAGTAACAACAGCAACAATTATAACAGCAACAACAACAAAGAGCTGCTTTAATTTCCCTTTACTTTTCTGCCAAGCTTCAATCGCTCTTCCCCTACTGATATGAGTTCCTTGAAGCCTGCACCCTTGCATCCTCTAGGCTCCAGTAGTAAAGTCTCTCACAAGCTCGGTGCAAATTGCCCTCTATGGCACGGACACTCATCTGAAATTACTTGGTAATTGTATCTGTTTAGAGCACTATATTAAGGAGCACTGTTAGAAAATGGAGTGCTGGGAGCAGTATTCCTTAAATAAAGTAGATTGTTAGGTCTAGTGTGCAAGCTCTCTGACGTGTTGTTATCTATTTATGGGCTTTTAACCACTCCCACTGCAACCCCACCACTATCACTCGTTCATGGGCTTGCCTTTCAAAAATCCTTTGTAATCATTAGTAAATGCTTTAGGTTTGTCCCTCCTTGGGGCAGTTTTGTTACCGCCCTGGCCATCGACCCTGTTACATGGATAATTGCACGTTTGCCGATACGTTTGACTGCGAGCAAATTTCTTTTTCCTTTAGTGTCTCTCCTTGGTGCTCACGCTCATGGCAGCCGTGGCGCTTTGAATTGGCTTGCTCATGTCAACTGTTTTACTTTTCTTTTCAATCTATGTGGCAAGAAAAGTCCAGCTAGGAATTTACAACGCAAATGCGAGACCCATTGCATTGCAAATGCTTGTTTTTGTTTCTTATACGGATTGCATCCTCTGCA
Organism: Pleurodeles waltl; assembly: GCF_031143425.1. Taxonomy (NCBI): domain Eukaryota; kingdom Metazoa; phylum Chordata; class Amphibia; order Caudata; family Salamandridae; genus Pleurodeles; species Pleurodeles waltl. The sequence goes on along the minus strand of NC_090447.1, from coordinate 1,167,534,573 downwards.
TATTAAAGTCGGAATCTCCACAGCTTTCATTTGGCTGGTGCAACAGGCGCCTTCCTGTAGAGAAACAAAAACTAAATGCAATCACTGAGTGCTGTCATTTTTTCCCTAAACTTTACAAAGCTGCAATGTTCTAACATAATGTCTGCTTATCTTTTGTACCAATAGGCCACGTACATCTAAGACACCTGAATTCTATCAATATAATGCTTAGCAACGAAGGCATCCCGGATCAAACGATACATGAAAACAGCAAGTGTGGAATGCAAGCTTTAAAGACTTTTGTGTTCTGAAAAAATAAGCAAAGTAGGAATTTTCAGAAATTGCAAACTGACCCTTGCTAGGTTTGAGTACCCAGAGTGTAAACTAATATTCTATTGGAATATCGCATGATTTCAACCTTCCACGAGCATCTTAGTGCATCTAGATTTAGAGCATTGTATGTTTCACTGCACTCAATAATTTTTATTGGAAAAAGACAATTTCTAGCATCACACTGCAAACAAATAGAATGTCAGGCACAACTGATCACATCTGACATAGTGAAACGGTACATTTGATTGTATCACAATGTGACATATTCCACCATGTCAACTGTTGTCTACAATACGGTCTGCAAATGTCACAGAGGCCCCGAGAAGCCTCGTGTCAGGTATAGTAGGTCATGTAATGTTTGTGCCTTCTGGTGCCTACAGCGCTGCAATTACAAAGGCTTCACTGAAACTGAACGCACCAAACATTTCAAAGATTTACGGGACAGAAGGAAAACTGCTCACATAGATCATGGAGATAAGCTAACCATGCTGCTGCCTGGATTCTACCTCCGAACTGTGTGTGTGAAGCTTGCATTGCTGCTATCTAGTCTGCAGACTCTGTACCTCTTACATCGTAGTGAAACTTGTACTGTTGCTGCCCGTACGGTGTCTGCTCAGATCCTGTCTGAGAAGCGCCACCAACTGCAGGGTATCGCGTTTCTGGGTGAAACTTGCACTTTTGCTTTTTTGCTGTCTGCCTGATGGAATCTTTCACTGCTGCTGCCTGTGCTGCAACTTGTCTGTGTATAATACAAACTTGTACTAATGGTGTCTCATGTACATCATAACATTATCCATTAGAATTGCTCAGGAGAACTAAAGAGGAGTCTACACTCCATGCCCATTTGAACATTGGTCTCTTAGCTGAGGTGTTTTTGGAGATGTTTTATTAAAAGTCCTGCTGAGAAGATATGTACTGTTCCTTTAAAACAGATTTGAAAGTGCAGCAGCCGTGCTCTGAAGTTCTGCCTTGTGTTGTTTTAGACAAAATAAGTTTTTTGGGAAATGTCCAGTTTTACTGACAGATGTTTGTAATGTCTCTTGAAACCAATGACAGCCATGACTAGTAATCCTGAAACAGTTCCTTTAATCCATGGCATTTCTATCGAAAAGTGCTCCAACTGTCCTGTTGTGAAGTGGAGGTGCCAGGGCTGCGAGAGGTCCACTGCAAGATCCACTGCACCCCTAAAATAACTAATGTTGTTTTATTGCAAAACTAGCGAGTGGAGGTGATGCTTACATTTGGCTCCAAGGCACTTTTGCCTGGCCTCTGGTTACAAGTTTGCAGCCCTGATAAGAAGTGCTGATACACTCCCAATGAAACTACAACAGCTTTGCTGTGAAGAGTACCCTGTAGCGCTGCTGCTATGACATATTGGCTTTGCCGCGTTTAAAGCGTATAAGTCTTGCTAAGAAATGCCTCAATGTTCTTTCATAGTTGAAAGAGGAGTACCAGAACTAAATCTGGGCAGCACCTGATCAGCATCAGCAGAATCCTTACCTTCCATTTAGTTCCATTAAGACCACTTTGTCAAACACAAGAAGACAGGTGTTGTCAGAAGCAGAACTGTTGGAGTGTGACTCTTATAATTAATATTAACAATGAAAAGCTCGCAATGCAATGTCTAATGAAACCGCATAAATGTAATGCATGCGTTTGAAATGTGCCCACAGGGAGTGGCCATCAATGTATACGATGACTAATGAAACTGACTAATAAATGAATTAATAATGTATTCATGTATGCTTTTGTATTAGCATTAAGAGTTATGTATTAAGGTTTTGCCAAATTACTCACTAGGCCTTAGTTAGCAAGGGTTTGGGCCTAGCTACCGGGTCTCACATAACTGTGTTTTCTAATGTGCAATGTGCTGCTTCCTTGAAGGACACGGCGCTGTACTTTTTCAGAAGCTAGAGAGATGTGTGTAGCTGTAATAAATTCTTTCTCATGGGACCGGACTTGCTCAAGTAGACATCTTGCCAAAAGCAACAGTGTGATTCGCAACAGGTGCAAGGTCGCTAAACTGGTAAAAGACAATGGAACTACTGACTGGAGCAACAAGTGTAACTTTTCTTACCCAACATTTTACCCGTTGAAGACGTCAATCACAGGGACCAATAAACTGCATGAAAATTCTAGGAAGGTGTGTGACGGATTATTGGACAGAGATAACGATGCACCAAATATTGCCCAATGAGAAATTAGGGACTTGTCCGACGACTTTAATATAACAACGTGACACAAGGAGAAATCAGCCATTACTGGACATTTCACCGAGCCATTACTTTGCTGTTCTTAGCCATTATCCTGCCATTATCGAGACATTCTTCACCAAATTGTTTTGCATGAAGCCCAACATGCTGATGCTAATTTGGGGTTAGTTAAGGAGTTCACTAATATGGGGTGCAAATAGACAAATGACTGAGTCTTTGCTTTGTTGAATAATGTACTAATGATACGCGGCTTCAGTTGATTCATGTTGACGTCGTGCTTTGTCCTAATGTTCATGATTTTTGCTTTGATAAAGTCTTATTCGAGTTGCCATATCGTAGTTTTGTTGATGTGCTCACTGATATTGAGACTAATGAATATGCTAGTAGATTGTAACTAATAGGGAATAAATATCCAAAATCTTACTAGAGTTGTGTGGTTATTCATGGCTGAAAAGTCATGGTGTGTTTCATTCTCATTAAGTGTTACTGATTAGTTTGATTGATTAGTTATTATGAATATCGATTTGATTATTGATTTGTCAATTGAGATGTTAAGTAGATATCTCATCCTGAGGAGTCTCCAATCAGGGTCAAAAGGTTCATTAGCCTAAAACGAGTCCCCTTGTAAGTAAATTATCAATGGTGGGACGCGTTATCAGAACCCAGGAGTGGGAGTGATAGATAGGCAGAGGATCAATTTTTGTTTCACTTGGTGTACTGTTGGACTGAAGGGCCGCCATGTGAAGACCAGATCACCACTCCCTTATCAATAGATAGTGTCTCTTGATACCATTTGAAGATGGCAACCACATTATGGGTTTGATTCACAGAAGTAAGCTTACACTTTTGTATAAGTTTAATACGTTTTTGGCTTTCACAATCTACAAGTTTTATTTAGTATTTGTAATTTTACGACTGCAGAAATCCTGCAGTTGAGGTGGACAACTCTGCACATAAAAAGATAGGACAGGAAGGGACTATCTTTTTATGTGCGGAGTTCCCTGCCCTGACTGCAGAGTCTCCATAGTCGTAAACGTACTATTAACTTGTAGTTTGTGAATGCCAAAATAACGAAAAGTTACGCAAAAGTATAAGTTTACCTTAGTGATGCAGTCCCTATATGGTCACCTAAGAGTGATGCAGTTAAAACATGTTTGTACTCAGTGGCCTTGAAGCAAAAGGTATGCTCCTCGGGGCACGTTTTTAATGGCATGGGAAAATACACTATGAAAAACAGTTACGTTTATGAATTCAAACACTCAATCTATGTAACTTTGATAGCTCTAAAAGGGGCCCTTGGGTACCTCTAGGTCAGTCCAATCACATACAATAGTGTGCGAGCCAGTTAGCATGAAACTTGTGTTGGATGTTTCAAAAACAATCACCGACATGTAGTGGGAAAGATGCCCATACCATGCCAAGCTCTTTTGTTCCTATCCAAGCGCTATGTCAGTTCAGTAACTCTTCTATGCATCCTAAAGTCTGGATCACGTGGATGATGACACATGCCATCTGAAATATGTAGACGCCATCGAAGGTGAGCTAGAAGGCAAATGCAGGGGTAAAGCCAATGTTTTGTAAACATGGGAAACTCGGATATCTCCATCAGCTGGCTATATTCTCTCAGTAAAAATGAGCTGCATTTCCATACCGCACACAAACCCCTATATGATTTGCCTATCTAGCTTGTAGGGCTTGGTAACTTGCAGCAGTAAAAAGTGGCAAGGAGACCCAATAAAATTTGAACCACTAGCTTGCAGGCCACTGTCAATTTATTTGAAATATACAAGAAAATGATAACTTTACAATTTTTCTTCAGTATTGGATTGGGACCGGAAATAGGCCATCCCCACCCCAAAAAAAGTGGCCCCCATTAATGAAATAAATACTTAAAAAGTGGCCCATGTTTTCATTTCGGGGCAGTTTTAAACTAATAATAACATTCTGTTCACGTGTTTTCCAAGGTATGGAAGACTGAATGGATTTGAGCATGCTGCAGGCAATATTTCAGGGGCGGCGGAGGAGCGTCACTGGGTGCTGGGTTGGAGAAAAACAGGCAGAGACTCTCAGCAGCATGAAAGCAGCATTAGGATTGGACGCAGGGCAGGCTGCTAGTCTGTGCCTATAGTGGAGGACCAGAGCGGGTCGGAGTGGTGCGGCGTGGCAAAAAAGGTAATTAAAAAAATATATATTATTATATATTTTTTTGTGTGTGTTACCCACGCGCCGCTCTGCCCCTTTTTCCTCCCCCAAGCCGCGACTGCAATATTTGTTCTAATGTCAGGGAACTCAACAGTAAAAACTTCTCATCAGACCATAAAAGAGGCCGACAAACAGCTAAAAACCGGCCCACCCACACTCTGCCCTGTCAGACTAGCCCTTCTGCCACTGCCTGATTGTCTTATAGGGCAGTCCGACTCGAACAGTCTTTCGCTTCCAAAATAATAAATTCACAGGGGCATGTGGGTTTGTAGGAAGATGTCGTTAGTAAATTATGTATAAACAGACTTAACCCAGTCTTGTGTTGCTACCTGGGCAGGGGTTAGATGGGCAGCCTGAAATTTTATGCGCACTGATAGCAGAATGAAACATTTTTCCTGAGACGTAGGTAAAGACCACTCTGTCTGTCTGGTTAGGCTTTCGACGCCATTAAGAGGAGTAATACTCTACGCAAGATATACTATGTAGTATTACGGTACTGTTCTCACAAATTTAAGTGAACTCATTACATAGGATTTGAGAGACATGGATGAATGCGAAACAAACTCGGTTTAGTTATCTGCCTTTATATTCTGAAAAATACAATTTTGATTATTGGTTGACAATGTGAACGTGATAGTAAATATGTTTTGGCATAAAAATTGCCCTTTCTAAGGCTATTAAATTAGTGTAAAATAATACTCTGCTGTTTGCACCTGGAATGAAACGTGTTTCCAAACTCTTGATGCTTTTTTTCTACCGAGCCACCAGGGAAGGGGCGAATGATGCTTGCTCGAACTCCATCATTTCTAGTGCAGGCTCTAGGACATAGAGGAGGAGCGATGCCGCAGAAAGCACTGACCTGTGCCGAGGGAAGGTCGCAGTCATGGCTCACTCCTCAGCCAGGCATATTAATTTCTTGATATTAAAAAGAATCATGATTCATTACGTCAAAGTTAATGCGAAGAGACCAATCGGCCTATAGTTTGTTCTTAGATTTATTTTATCCCATTGAACTATAGATCATGCTATGTTATTACACTTTCCACGCAGATGTCACTGCTAATAATGAATCACTCTTACACGTGAGCGAGTGAGTGATTTGAGAGAGCGTTGCATGACTTGAAACAAGCTGATGGCGCAAACTGAAGCCATAAAACAGCCCTTTATGAAGCAAATTTGACTGTGAACTGGTTCACTTAAAGTTGGTGAAGGCCATACTTAGATCAAATCTATTTCCATAACTATATCTGTGAGTATGTGTGTAACACACACACGCACACATATGTATACATATCGAAAGTACACGTCTCCTCAAAGCGAAAGTATAACACAAAAAAGACGACAAATCGTGGCTCAAATCCACAAAACGTGATTTATTTATATTTGCAACAAAGCATTCAACACAACGCGTTTCAAAGCCCTCGCTCCTTGATCACGGGTCTGGGTACTCTTTTTCTCTTTTCGCTAAATGACCTCTGTGAAACTTAATGTGCTCCTTAAACGTAAACAACAGATAATCAAACAGTGTTGAACTTCTCAAGAAACATGTCGGCCATTTTGTAACATCACATATGCAATCAAACATTCTACTGATTGCGAATTCCATACTGAGTGGCCTTCAAATTGCATTGTATCTCCTATGCAATTATGTATAATAAGAGCAGAGGTAGAATTCAATTATTATAGATAACAACACTGTTTGCGGAAGAATAACCCAGACCATTACTTCCTTTTGTGTGTAAAAGGCCGCTTTATTGGAAACAGGTGCACTCACAAATTACTGCCATTGGCCTTGTACCTTACAAACCTAAAGCCTCACTATACATAATCTCTCCTAGCAAAGCACTACCTCCTCCTTTCCCCTCCCCTCCCCTCCCCCCTCCCTTCCCCCATGAACTTGCCGCTCATTAGTCCAGTCCTCCTTTCATACTGCTCCTGTTTAATCCGTCTACTACCTTGCTAGTCAGTTGCTAGCGTCTTGAGCGTGCAAGTCTCCAACCCCTAAAGCTCAGTATATTATTTTCGTAGCCCTGCTACTGTCCACCCTCCTCCAATCTGCAATTGTCTTGTCATATTTCCTTCCCATCCGTTATCGTCTGTCATGTGCCCATTCTCTGTCTTCGCGCACCTGCTCCAAGCGACAAATACACCAATTCCCCCTGTGCACCCCTTTCCAATATGGCCTACAATCTAACTCCCCAGGACCCAATCGCCCCCCAATCTCTTACTATAAAGGGCGGGAGAGAGGGCAAAAACCTGCCGCTCACCACCACTGTGTCACCTTACAAAATGGTGACTGATTTAAAATGGCTCCCCTATTTATGTTGTAGCCCCAAGCTACCAAAAAGCTATCCACAACGCCCAAAATGGCACAAATGGCCTGTACCATCTGCCGCAAACCTCCCGGGGGGGAGACTGCCAATGTTGGCGCTCCCCTGGGACCCCCTTGCGGAAGAATAACCCAGACCATTACTCCCTTTTGTGTGTAAAAGGCCGCTTTATTGGAAACAGGTGCACTCACAAATTACTGCCCTTGGCCTTGTGCCTTACAAAACTAAAGCCTCACTATACATAATCTCTCCTAGCAAAGCACTCCCCCCTCCTCTACCCTACCCTCCCCCTCCTTTCCCCCTTGAACTTGCCGCTCATTAGTCCAGTCCTCCTTTCATACTGCTCCTGTTTAATCCGTCTAGTACCTTAATAGTCAGTTGCTAGCGTCTTGAGCGTGCAAGTCTCCAACCCCTAAAGCTCTGTATATTATTTTCGTAGCCCTGCTACTGTCCACCCTCCTCCAATCTGCAATTGTCTTGTCATATTTCCTTCCCATCCGTTATCGTCTGTCATGGGCCTGTTCTCTGTCTTCGCCAAGGGACGCCAGTCCATGTACTTAGGTTTTGCTAAAAAGTCTCTTCACCACCTCTTTTAATTGGAGCAGGTAAAATTCCATGCCCACGAAAGACAGGTGTACTCCATCGCCCGAAAGAATTCTGCGTCCTCGAATCTAATATCCATGTGCTCTAAATACGTAAAACCCTGCTCTGAACAATATGTTTGCATTTCTTCATTTATCTTCCTCCTCGCCTTTTCAACAGCCCCAGGTTTTCACGCTCCCCTCCAAAATCGACGAGGAACGAAAGCCGTCCAAACAACATGACAACCCTGCCACTGCTGCTGCAGAACACTTAAATCCTGCTTCATATGCCGCAAAATATCCAGTCCCATCCGCTTAACCAAGTCGTTCTCGCCCAAATGCAGTAACAGCAAATCGGGGCAAAAACCCCGTCCCCGCAGTCGCTGCAGTGTCCCCAACAGTTCCCCCCAGCGCATACCCCACTGTCATTCCCACCTGACCCTGTATCGTCCCGGTCCAATCCTAAGTTGTCCCCCAATGCCGTCGACCGCGCCTGTCTCCAAGCCCATTTGACAAAGGAATGGCCCACAACCCAGATGGACATGAACTGCACCTCTGGTCCCGGAACAGAACCTGCAGTAAGAAAAAATATGTTACTACTCCGTAATCGCAAGCCCCTGGCGCACATATCTCTTATATGCGTTAGACTTCCAACGTCCCACGCCAACACCGTAGTTAAGATCAGCTTTTCATATCACATCTATATACTTAAACAAGGCCACCGCCCGCTCCGGAAACCGCTCGCAATACACACTTGCAAAAATCAGAAAGGCCGCCGTCCAATTTTCGATAGTCACCGGTACTCTGGCCATCTTTGCCAACTCATATTCCTCCTCTTTAGACCCTTCTTTCGCCCGTACCTCTCTATGCAGCAATTTGAGCATCTCCACATATTCACCTTTCCATATTTTTTCTTTTGTTGCCAGCATCAGATGGGCTCCTAACGGTTTCGCAGTACCCATATTGGGCAATCGATTGTGCTTCCCACTGACCTTACCTACCCCGTACTCCTCGCTAGACTTACCTGCTTTCTCCTCCACAACCGCACTCGCCTGATCCTTTGAAGGGTCCGTACCCACCCCTACATCAGACACATACACCGCTTTATATAAGCGCTCACCTGCGCCATCTCCCCTCACCTCGGTACCTACAGACACACGTACCTGAATCAACACTTTGGCCCTGATTCTAACCCCGGCGGTCTTTGACCGCCGGGGCGAGGGTCGGCGGGAGCACCGCCGACAGGCCAGAGGTGCCCCGCAGGGCATTCTGACCGCGGCGCTTTGGCCGCAGTCAGAAAGGGTAAACCGGCGGTCTCCCGCCGGTTTACCGCTGCCCTTAGAATCCCCCATGGCGGCGCAGCTTGCTGCGCCGCCATGGGGGATTCTGACACCCCCTACTGCCATCCTGTTCCTGGCGGTTCGCCCGCCAGGAACAGGATGGCGGTAGGGGGTGCCGCGGGGCCCCTGGGGGCCCCTGCCGTGCCCATGCCAATGGCATGGGCACGGCAGGGGCCCCCGTAAGAGGGCCCCGCAAAGTATTTCAGTGTCTGCCTTGCAGACACTGAAATACGCGACGGGTGCCACTGCACCCGTCGCACCTTCCCACTCCGCCGGCTCGATTACGAGCCGGCATCCTCGTGGGAAGGGAGTTTTTCCCTGGGCTGGCGGGCGGTCTTTTGGAGACCGCCCGCCAGCCCAGGGAAAAACTCATAATACCCTCCGCGGTCTTCTGACCGCGGAGCGGTATAATGGGGGCGGAATTCCGGCGGGCGGCCTCCGCCGCCCGCCGGAATCAGAATGACCCCCTTTGTTTGCATTACCTTTGTCCAGTGACGGGGGCCGCTCCGAAACCATCCGTTCTGTATCTCCCCTCGCCGTAGGGACAACTGCCGGTACCTACAATGACTTAGGAACAACATTAGGCTTCCCCCCTTTAGTCCACCACTCCTCCTCCTCCCTGCGTGTCTCTCCCTCCTCGACACTGTCATCCTCGTAGTCCAGTAACTCGTGCTCACTAGCAGTCTCACTATCACCTGTCACCAATTCCTCCCCAAACTTTGCTATCTTTATGATACCCGCTGCACTCGCCGCCTGTGTCCGCGGTCGCCGAGGGGCCGTCCTTAGCCCTCCCAACCGCGTTGTGTGGCCAGGCCGCTTACCCTTACTCGCCGATCCACCGGTGGGCGCAACACCCAATCCGGTCTGGTGCCTCCGCACTAGTGCCTTGGCCCGCCGTGCCCCGCTACTCTGCTGTGGTTCCATCCAGCCAGCCGCACTGGGCCCCACCTTCACTTCTTACCAGGGTGCCGGAGCAGCCACAGGCCCGCCTGGGTCCCCGTCCAGGCTTACGCTCCGCTCCCGCTGTAAAAGGCCCAGTGTGTCGGTAAGCATAGATACAACGCTTTGACCCCATCCTCGCCCTTGCCCACCTACCTCCTCACCCGGCCCCGCCCCTTCACTGTCCGAACTATCTACACCCCCTGGGCTGCCTACATTTGCACCCCCCCACCTGCGTTCATATATGCGCATCGGCGGGCGCACTTTCATAGTGATACCATCGTCCTCTAATCCTGGGGCTTCCTCCTCACTCCAGTCAAATATATGGCCCATGCACCTGTCCCCTCCTGACTCTGCACTACTATTATCACCCAGGTTGCCTACATCCTCGACCTTGCCTTGGCTGCTGCCTGCTACGATGCCACCTTCTTCTGCCTTATCTGGGAAGGTCAGTGCCTCCCGCTCACCATCCAGCCCCATAACCTCGCTCTCCAAAGTACTGCCCCTACCTCCTTCCTGCCCGTCCATCAAGGTCCCCTTAGCCCCTGTACGACAGGGAAGGGGAGCTCCCTGCACCTCCTGTTGCCTCCGCTGCCGTGTGATCCCAATGGGCGGCAGGCGGCGGGCCTGCCGCCCTGTATGCACCGCGAGGCCCGATGAGCCTGTGCCTGCTGTACCTCTCGGCCGCCAATGGCCTGTACCATCTCCCGCAAACCTCCCGGGGGGAGACTGCCAATGTTGGCGCTCCCCCCTGGGACCCCCTTTTGGAAAATAAGCAATTCCTAAACAACCTCTGTGAAACTTAATGTGCTCCTTAAACATAAAAGACGGACAATCAAACAGTGTTGTACTTCTCAAGAAACATGTCCGCCATTTTGTAACATCACACATATAATTAAACATTCTACTGTTTGCGAGTTCCATTCTGAATGGCCTTAATATCACATCATATATTTTATTAAATTAAGCTTACAAGAGCAGATGTAGAATTCAATTATTATAGATAACAATACGGTTTTTGGAAAATAAGCAATTCCTCACAACTTGATATCGTTTTGTAAGTAAAAGTAGTTTACAAAGCTAATGCACCCTATATCCTTTGTTACGTAAAAAAATCCAAATTGCATTGAGATACCCTTAAGACAGTAAGTATTGAATATTATCAGATTTGTAACACACATGCCAATTCTTTCCAAGTGAGCCAAAAGTATATTCAATTCCAAACAATACTTATACAAGGACAGGTGCAGCATTGTTGCAGATGTTTCTAGTTTCCTAAGACCCTGAAGGGCTAGATATAATAAGCTTTCTTGCATTCCATTACTTCTTTCTCTGGTATGTCTTCTCCCTATAAAATATACAATGAAAAATACATACAATAAAAACAGTGAAAAAAATTAAATCCCCAAAATTATATATAAACATCACTCATCACATATATATCTAATTCTAAAACCCATAATACTTATCTAAAAACCTAAAGGGGGTGGAGCTGTCAAAACTGCTGTCTTAAATATTTAAATTGTAGTTCGCATTGCTTTAATTATCCTAAATATACTGACAATCCCTCATCAAAATGTAATCCTCCTGGGAGCAGTGTGATATACACAATGATAAGTTTGGACTCCAATCTTCTTACTTCCTGCACTCTTTTACCTCCTCTTACATGATTGGGAATACTATCTAATACACAAAATCTTAACAAGTTGGTTTTGTTTTGATGATGTAATCCAAAAGTGCCTAGCAATGGGATATTGTTTATCCTAATTAATTATAGCTCTCATGTGCTCAAGTACTCTTTTTCTGGCTCTGTGAATTGTACTGCCAATATAATACATCTCACATGGACATCCTAGGGCACGGACACAGCATTCAGAGTTGCAAGTAAGATGTTTCCTAATTGTATAGGGTCGACTCTCTTTGATAATCGAACCTCCTTGTAGCTACTGCTGTATTTACAGGCTTTACATGTGCCACATGTAAATAAAACCTTTATAGATGTTTTTGACCTTTTTTTCAAGAGTGTTAACCGTGAGGAACTGCTAACTCCCAATATGAAGAGAAGTGAAGAGATTCAACCAGTGAGGTTTATCATTACATTTCATTATCAGGCATGGGAAGAAAAGCAGAGCATAAGTAAGCATTGGGAGACTCTAACTACAGAGGAATATCTGGTTCAACACATAGGGGATGCACCACATATCACGTTCAAAATATGTATCTCTTTGAAAGACACATTATGTGAGAGCTTAGTAAAATCAACAGAGAATGATAGGCAAACAACTATCCCAGAGGGACCCAGCCAGGGCAAAAAAACATTTTTTTACAAACGTTCACCGCAAATTCCTGAAATTCATGAATTCACGCCATAAAATATAAAAAAACAAGGGCAGGCTCCCATGCTTGTTTTTGTTAAAGCCCTCAGGTGGGCCCGGTCCCAGAGGCAAAGTAAAAAATAAGGAGGGGGGTTCATGGGGCCCCACTACTGGGCTTTTCAGTGCCTCGGGGACCACCACCTCCTTGGAACTTATTTTTCATTTAATGCAGCGGGCCTCCGCACAGTCCCAGGGACCACCACCTCCCCAGGGTTCTAGTTTAATCTAATGCAGGGGGACCGTGCAGCAGGCCAGGGGACCACTCCCTTCCAGGGCAAACAAGAAATAAAAAAAAAGGGGGTCTGTTTCAGACCCTTGCAGCCCAGGGGATCACCACCTCCCAGGAACAATACAAGTTGGGAGGTGGCTGCACGGCCCTCCTCAAGGAGCCAATGATGGCCTTGGGGACCACCACCCCCAGAGACGGTTCCTGCTATTCCTGTGTTGCCCACCCCCAGGACATACCAGTTTGCTTTTGCTTGGCAGGAGCTGGTAGTCCGCTTTCTGCAGGTTTTCTTCTGTCTTCTCGCATGTAAATATGCGTGCTGGGAAGACAAATGAAAACATTGCTGCTGCAAGCAGGGAGGTGCTACTTAAAGCAGCTTCCCGCTTGGGGGAGCAATTCCGGCTCTCACAGGATGAGGGGAGCCAGCTAGGGCCGCGGGGGCCGTCAGTCTCCCCTTGCAGTCTTGTCACTCTCTCTTTCAATCTCGTCCGTTCCATAATGGGATATAAGAGAGAGATTGTCATTGCAATGGTCTCTCCATGCAATGACTTTAATGAGTAAAACTTCTGGGCTATTGGTCAACGTCTTGTGCTATCACTCAGTAGGCTGAAGGTTCAAATCCTAGTATCGCTTGTCTGTGTTTTTGTTTATTTATTGATGTTTTGACTGTTAAAACTTCGTAGTAATGGAACATTCACATTTCTTTCCAATCACATGCGTGGGTTTGATTGTCATAGGTATGTCTGGAGGCATCACAGTAAGGAGTCACCTATGGCCTAAAGATTACAGTCACAGACCCTTTCACTGAAAGTTGAGGATTCTACTCCAGGTGTGCCTGTGGTTGTTTTCCTTCTTTAATTTCTTTTAAACTTCAAAAGTTTAAGGTTCATACTGAAAGATGACCTCACAAATATATTTTTCTTTTCAATTTGTCCAGAAATATCTCATTCTAAGTATATCATCCACCAAAGCCTAGCAAACTCTCTCTCCCCCTCTCACTCTTTTTTGCCCACGCACACACCCACTCAGACCCTCATGCATCCACTCACATACCCACTCAGACGCTCACGCACCCACTTACAGACCCACTCAGGCTATCACACACCCACTCACAGACCCACTGAAACCCTTAAGCACCCACTCACAGACCTGCACAGACACTGATGCACCTACTAAGACACTGATGCACGGACTCCTCCACCCAGAGGGAGACTCTCACAGCCACTCTCACTCCCAGATACACCCTCTCCCACCTATTCTCACACTCAGAGAGACAGGCTGTGGCCAACTCCCGACAGGCACGGGCAAAGGCTGTGCACTGCGGTGGTTGGATTAACATATAGCAATGAAAATTACTATATGTTAAAAAACATGGCAAATCACTGAAAAAAAACAAATGTTACAGGGACGTTATAGTTAGGAAATAGAATTTAAAAATACCCATAGAAATTCACTTAAAAAAACAAAGATTACAGGGACGTATTAGTTAGGCTCACATTTTAAATGTACAAAACCATAGAAATTCACCTGTTAGGGTTATCTCATGTAACTCTGCTCTAAGGTAACTATAACTCGCACCCTTGCCATGCACTGCTATTGACCCCACAAATTACAGCACTCATGACTTCTTTGATAACATCACTAATAATATCAATGTAATATTTGCAATAATATTTTTCACAAAAGACTGTGCATGGTCGGGGAACGAGTTATAGTTACTTGAGATGACTCTAACTATAACAGGTAAATTTGTATAGTTTTGTACATTTAAAATGTGAGCCTAAATATAATGTCCCTGTAACCTTCGTTTTTTTCAGTGAAAAAATTTATATATTTTTTTCACTAAAAAATATTACTTTAAGTGACCTTAAGTGAAATGCATCAGTTATAGTTTAGTGAACTGACTATAACTTGCGCCTCCATCATGCACTGCCTATGTCAACACATATTACATCACTCATGGCAAATAAGGATATTTAAAAAAAACCTTTTTATTAAGCATTTGAACACAGTTACAGTCAGCATATTTGACACTGTTGAACATTTCACCAACATGTCACGCCTCCACTCCCACCCCCTACACCCTTCATTCAGTGTGTGCATCAAGTGTGTTTTCCCTGTGACTGGTTCATACCTCCCTCCGTCAGTCGTAATTTGTTCATATATTGGCTTTATAGGTACTCCAACCAGTCCAGATCTTCCCCACTTTCTGGAGCATCCTCTACCCTCATAAACCACCAGCTCCACCATCATACACCAGTCCATATTTTGTTTCCATGCCTTTAGATCTGGGGCCTGTCCGGCTCCCCAAGCCTTTTCAATGTTCCTCTTTGCCACTGCCAGACCCACCGTCCTCTATATCCTTTATGCATCAGTCTTGCCCCAAATGTTCAGAATACATTGTTTCGCTCATTCACTTATGCCCTCATCTACCACAGTCCTCAGGCATTTGACCACCGATGCCCAGTACTCCTACAGCATTGGGCATTTTCAGAGGATTTGAAAGAAGGTACATGTCTGCCTGCAGGCATACAGACATTGTGCAACCCCCATCCGCCCCAACAGCACCACCATTGTTTGAGCATAATAGGAGTGATGCAGAATTCAAATCTGGATTAAACAAAATCCTGATCCTATAGCCATTTCTTTGGGGGCTGCCAGGGCCTCCTCCCACTTTCCATCATTGAACCTCCTAAGTCTCGCTCCCACTTTCCTCTTAACTATTCTAGGACATCTGGAGAGTGATTAAGTAACTTTTGATATATCGATGAGGTGGTCTTCTGAGGCAAATACTCATCCAGTAGTCTATCCTCTATGAATGAGGACTCTGGAGGTCTGTCCCCTTCGGGAGGATCGCTCGGAGTGCATGTCTGATTTTCAGGTATCGGTAAATGTTGGTGCTAGCTGGTACTCCTGTTGTAGCTCAGGACTGTGGATGACATCACCGAGTCCAAATATCACTCACCCTGGAGATCCCTTTAAGGTCCCACTTATTGAATCCTGGCTGGCGCCACAGCAGCTTTAATATATCTGTCTCTCAAAGCAGAGTCATCTGCGTGACCTTTTTTTTCCACCTCAGAAATGCAGTGGCCTTCCTCCAGAGTTGTACTACTATCCGTGTGAGGTCCGGCTAGTCTCCTGGCCCAGTGTCTCAATGTAAGGCCCTTGGATAACTGTAATGTACCATCACCACCCTATCCAGACAGAACGCTGGTTCCGACATTGGTAGAAAGGCTCAGTGGTTAATCCTGTCGAACTGTGCCACCCAATAGTATTTCTGGATATTAGGCACCATAATGCCCCCAATGTACCAACCCCTCGTTAACTTGGATTTGGCTATATGTGTTGGGTCTTCAACCCAGAACAGTGTCTGAACCTCATCCTCAATTGCCTAGAAGTATGAGTTGGGAACCTCACATGGGGTGATTTCTGTAGTGTCGGGAAAGCAGGCTAGCAACATCATTTTGAACAAGGCCACCTTGGCCAGTAGTGAGAATGGTAATGACCTCACACTTAATCTATCCAACACCGGGGCCAGATTTTCTGCAGAAAGCGAGCTGCATCTGAGATGAAATAGATCACTAAGTAGTGAAAGCCCGTGGCAGCCATCTTTGTTGCGCAATGTGGCAGCAGTTGTGGCACTTGGCTCATCAGAGGGTATAATATGGATTTATGCCTGTTGATTGTATAACCCAAGTATCTACCAAACATCATGATGATCTGCATCAGCCGGTCTAGGATCAGTTCCAGGTTGGTCACACAGACCAGTACATCATTTGCATATAATGATTTTTTTTTCCTCTGATGGCTCCTTTTCTAACCAGAACTCTCTATTTTGCCACTTTTCAAGGTGACAGAAGTCTTCCTTGACTGTACAGACCAGGTTGCCCACCCTATAGGTTGTGGCTAGCTGTAAGGAAATGCCTCCTTAGCATGGTTACCCCTTGAATTTTTGCCTTTGCTGATGCCAAGTTATGATTTGAAAGTGTGCTGAGGTCTGCTAACCAGGCCCCAGCACCAGTGTTCTTTCCCTAACCTGTACCTTTGTTTCCACAATTGGCACACCCTGGCATCCAGGTAAGTCCCTTGTAACGGGTACCTCTGGTACCAAGGGCCCTGATGCCAGGGAAGGTCTCTAAGGGCTGCAGCATGTCTTATGCCACCCTGGGGACCCCTCACTCAGCACAGACACACTGCTTGCCAGCTTGTGTGTGCTAGTGGGGATAAAACGACGAAGTCGACATGGCACTCCCCTCAGGGTGCCATGCCAACCTCACACTGCCTATAGGTATAGATAAGTCACCCCTCTAGCAGGCCTTACAGCCCTAAGGCAGGGTGCACTATACCATAGGTGAGGGCATAAGTGCATGAGCACTATGCCCCTACAGTGTCTAAGCAAAACCTTAGACATTGTAAGTGCAGGGTAGCCATAAGAGTATAAGGTCTGGGAGTCTGTCGTGCACGAACTCCACAGCACCATAATGGCTACACTGAAAACTGTGAAGTTTGGTACCAAACTTCTCAGCACAATAAATGCACACTGATGCCAGTGTACATTTCATTGTAACACACACCCCAGAGGGCACCTTAGAGGTGCCCCCTGAAACCTTAACCGACTACCAGTGTAGGCTGACTGGTTTTAGCAGCCTGACACACACCAGACATGTTGCTGGCCACATGGGGAGAGTGCCTTTGTCACTCTGTGGCTAGTAACAAAGCCTGTACTGGGTGGAGGTGCCTCTCACCTCGCCCCTGCAGGAACTGTAACACCTGGCGGTGAGCCTCAAAGGTTCACCCCCTTTGTTACAGCACCCCAGGGCACTCCAGCTAGTGGAGTTGCCTGCCCCCTCCGGCCACGGCCCCACTTTTGGCGGCAAGGCCGGAGGAGATAATGAGAAAAACAAGGAGGAGTCACTGGCCAGTCAGGACAGCCCCTAAGGTGTCCTGAGCTGAGGTGACTCTGACTTTTAGAAATCCTCCATCTTGCAGATGGAGGATTCCCCCAATAGGGATAGGGATGTGCCCCCCTCCCCTCAGGGAGGAGGCACAAAGAGGGTGTAGCCACCCTCAGGGCTAGTAGCCATTGGCTACTAACCCCCCAGACCTAAACACACCCCTAAATCGAGTATTTAGGGGCTCCCAGAACACAGCAAGATAGATTCCTGCAACCTAAGAAGAAGAAGGACTGCTGAGCTGAAAACCTGCAGAGAAGACGGAGACACCAACTGCTTTGGCCCCAGCACTAACGGCCTGTCTCCCCACTTCTAAAGACACTGCTCCAGCGACGCGTTCCACAGGGTCCAGCAACCTCTGAAGCCTCAGCGGACTACCCTGCATCTAGTAGGACCAAGAACTCCTGAGGACAAACACCACAGGGAGGACTCCCCAGCACCTACGAGACCGTGAGTAGCCAGAGTTGACCCCTCTGAGCCCCCACAGCGACGCCTGCAGAGGGAATCCCAAGGCTCCCCCTGACCCCAACTGCCTGCTTCAAAGACCCGATGCCTGGTAAAGACACTGCACCCGCAGCCCCCAGGACCTGAAGGATCCGACCTCCAGTGCAGGAGCAACCCCCAGGTGACCCTCTCCCTTGCCCAGGTGGTGGCTACCCCGAGGAGCCCCCCCCTTGTCTGCCTGCATCGCTGAAGAGACCCCTTGGTCTCCCATTGAATCCTATTGCGAACCCGACGCCTGTTTGCACACTGCACCCGGCCGCCCCTGTGCCGCGGAGGGTGTACTTTTAGTGTTGACTTGTGTCCCCCCCCGGTGCCCTACAAAACCCCCCTGGTCTGCCCTCCGAAGATGCGGGTACTTACCTGCTGGCAGACTGGAACTGGGGCACCCCCTTCTCCATTGAAGCCTATGTGTTTCGGGCACCACTTTGACCTCTGCACCTGACCGGCCCTGAGCTGCTGGTGTGGTAACTTTGGGGTCGCCCTGAACCCCCAACGGTGGGCTACCTTGGGCCCAACTTTGAACCCTGTAGGTGGTTTACTTACCTGCAAAACTAACAAACACTTACCTCCCCCAGGAACTGTTGAAAATTGCACTGTCTAGTTTTAAAATAGCTTATTGCCATTTGTGTGAAAACTATATATGCTATTTTGCTAATTCAAAGTTCCTAAAGTTCCTAAGTGAAATACCTTTCATTTAAAGTATTGATTGTAAATCTTGAACCTGTGGTTCTTAAAATAAACTAAGAAAATATATTTTTCTATACAAAAACCTATTGGCCTGGAATTGTCTTTGAGTGTGTATTCCTCATTTATTGCCTGTGTGTGTACAACAAATGCTTAACACTACCCTCTGATAAGCCTACTGCTCGACCACACTACCACAAAATAGAGCATTAGAATTATCTCTTTTTGCCACTATCTTACCTCTAAGGGGAACCTTTGGACTCTGTGCATGCTATTTCTTACTTTTAAATAGTACCTACTCAGCCAACTTCCTACACTAGCCTTCTGGGCTATAACCTCCTGACTAAATAATTTTCCCATCTGCCTGGATACAAATGTGCCCACTGGCCCAGCAGGAAACAGCCCACAACATTGACGCTGGCTCGCAATTAAGCCAGCGACAATGTTGTGGTGCGTATGGTGCATCAGCACCCATTGTGCTTTTCACTGTCTTCTAAGCAGACAGTGAAAAGTGCGAAGGGGCTGTCGATGGGGGCCCCTGCACTGCCCATGTCAACTGCATGGGCAGTGCAGGGGCCCTCATGAGGCCCCCTGCACTCTGTCTCCTCCAGCTTGTACGTGGTGGTGCAACTGCCATGTTAAACCTGGCAGAGAGAGGAGTCGTAATCCCCAGAGCAGAGCTGCAAGCAGTGCTGCCCTGGCAAATTAGGAACGCCAGCACCGCCAGCCCCTTCTGTGGAGGAAAACTGACGGTGCTGGCGGTCCGACCGTGGTGCTTTCGCCATGGTCATAATGTGGCATCCTGACTGCCACCGCAAGTCTGGCGGTCCTAGGACCGCCAGACTCGTAATGAGGGCCTAAGTGTCCGATCCTCCCATGTGACAGATAGGGCCACATATCTCCCTTGCTGGTCCACAATGCAGTGCATAATATTGCCTTGTATTACTTTGCTTTGTATTACTTTGCCCCAGGTAGGCATTACATGGGTGGTGCATGGGCATCCTTGCATCCACCCATATATATATTGACGCCAAGCCATATTTACAAAGACTTGTAAACATGTCTTTGTGCTAAAATGGTGCACCTAGCTGAGGCTGGCGTCATCAGGAGAAATACCCTTATTTGTTTTTTTTTTGTTTGTCATTGTGTGCTTGTTGTGGGTTTCTTGTTGCTATAGGAGTTGTGTTGTGGAATCTGCATATATAATATAGAACCCTGGGGGCAGGGAGTTCTTGACGAATCACTTGGGGAAAGACTCCTGAACGCTGCCTGTATCGGTTGGTGGTTCTGTGAATTAAACAACTTAACCTACAAGTTGTTCATGTAGTTATATGTAACAGTGATGCATTCTGCAGAGGCAATAGAAAGAGGAAATAGATTCAAAGGATAGTTGACCACAATGCAGGCATACTTGAAATATGCTGGTAGGGTGCCAGCATCGGCGGTGCTAGAGAGTCACAAGTGTGCCAAAGCTTGGAAAGTGTGTAAGTATGTAATATGTTGGGAGTTATCTACACATTTTGATCTCCTTCAAAGCACTCTAGCATTGCACACCAATGGAGAGTTTGGCCATAGTGTGTGCCAGCTGAATGAAGAGTCATTTTAAGTTGGTTATGCAAAGTGTATTATGGCTTGGAATTTAAAATGTTTGTAACAGTAAAAATCATTCTACAAAAGATAGAGTAGCTTTGTAAAAACATGTGAAGGTAAGAGCTTAATTCATGTTTTTTCAAATGTCAATGTTGTTCATTACGTTTCAGTGTAGTGCAAGGGTAATAAATGGTCTGGAGAATGAAGCAATATGCTAGACTCTAAAATATCACTATTTTGCTCCTAATGCACGCTCTTTTTTGATTGCGCATAACAGTTCTTCAAATGAGGACACCAATTGACCATACAAGACTCTGCTTGGTGTACCTACGCTGTTCTCACGAACCAAGCAAAGAGTTCCAGCTTAATTTTTAACCTTTAATTTTTAAATTCCTTAGTTTTTATAGAGCCTTTTAAAATATGTTATTTTACATTTTGCTTTTTTTTAAGTATATATAATTTAGTACACTGCTAATGTTTCATTTTCCAAAAAGTCGTGGACCTCCTGGGTAGTGCTGAGGACTCTGAAGGCTCCAAGGATCACAGGTTAAGAACTCCTTTTTTAAGGTGAACATGCCAATGGGCTGTAAACCAGTCTTTCCACCCTATCGTTAAACTCGCCTTTGGAACTTGAACTGAAACCCTCTTCATCCTCAATCATAGGTATGAAGATGCATGTTATTGCTACTTACTGCACACATTCAGAAAATGTAAAATACACGTTGTTTTGGCAATTTATACTCCTCTTAGCTTGAACTTTATTAATACACATGAAGAGAGTGCGGTCTTAACACATGGTAAATTGTATTCTTGCGTAGTTGATTTTTGTTCACTATTGCACGCATCCGAGATCATTAGAGGGGGCTAAGCATACATTCTCTGCATGCCACAAAGGGTACAGTGATCCAGGGTAGATGCATTATAAATGCTATCACTTATTTGCCTTTGTTCTTTGAGCTACCTAAACATCTCACATCCCATTAACATGTGTCCTGACATATTGCTTCCCTCTTAAAACAACGAATTAGCTATCACAGAGTTCCCTGAAAGTGCCATGGTGTGTTTTGAGTTGAATCTACATAGCAACACAGACCTGTTCATCCTAATGTCTTCACTTTTGGCTTCCCCATCTTCCCCACCCCATCGTCTCAATCCTCCCAGTCGCCAGTGGATTGTAAACTCCACTCCACCCTCTTCTCAAGACCATCCTTTCAATGTTACTTATTCCGCCCATTTCCTATTCCTATTTGGAAGGGACTGTACACACTCGGATCTATGGACCGTATATTAAGAGTGCCAGACAGATAAACGGACACAAATGACACAGTTAAGTTACAAATGGATCTTTATGCAGTGCTGCTGATCATCAGCCTGGAACCATGTTAATCTGTATTCTTAATTCTCTGAAGTACAAGCCAAATGTACAAATTTCCACAAAGCAAATGAAATATGAGAAGATCAGAACAACTAAAAGACCACCCATCACCAATGAATATTAAAACCAAGTAATTATGGTTTAACTAAATATACATTTTCTAATACAAGCCTTTGATAAAGAGCATGCTCTGATGTTTTGTGTAGTGCATTCTTAACCCGCAGCCTCTATTTATTCAAGGTAAACTAGACTTTATTTTATTAGAGCGGTACATGATGAGAACTTTGGGTTAATATGAAAGGTGTGATAAAATGTAAGGTAAAGTGGATTTGTAGAGCACTGCATGTCACCCACAAGGCTATCCAGGCACTGAATAGGTGAGAGTAGGCATATGGTGAGGCTGGGCCTGAGCACAGCCAGTCTTGATGGTTCCACAAGAAGACTAACTGAAAAGTCAGATCTTCAGTTTCTTAACTAACTCAAGAAGTGAGTCAAAGGTCCTGATGTCTTGAGGGAGATCATTCAAAGATCTGGCAACTTGGTAGGAGAGGAATCAACCTCCCATTCTGCTTATGTGGATGTGGGGCATGTGGATGAGTGAGAATGATGCTGAGTGAAGCTGTCTGGAGGGTTGGTGGAAGTAAAGCCAGTGATTGAGATATGTGGGTCCTGTGTTGTGCAGTGACTGAATATATGTGTGAGAAGCGTGAACTGGCAGCGCTTTCGCATGTGGAGCCAGTACAGCTGCCTGAGGAGCGGCGAGGAATCGGTGAGGGAGGTTAAGGACGAGTCTGGTGCTGACACTTTGGATAGTTTGAAGTCTGTGAGAAGATGGGTTGAAATGTATAGAGTATGTTGACATAGTCCAATCTGCTTGTGGTGAGAACCTGCGTGATGGTACCTCTGGTATCTAGTGGGAGCCACATGAAGATTTATGTAACATTGAGAGGATGCAGAAGATGAGGAAGTAACAGTGTTGATCTGGGACTTCACGTGAGGTTGGTGAACAGGATGAGGCCTAGGTTCCTAGAATGGTCTGCTGGGGTGGGAGTGGGTCCGGGATAGGCAGGCCTCAAAGTGGAGTCTCAGGGTGCGCTCTCATTCCTGAAGATCAGCACTTCAATTTTGTTGATGTTGAGCTTGAGGCAGTTCTCTTTCATCCAATTGACCACGCTGGTTATGCATTGTTTTGTTTATTCTGTGGGATCTAATGATCTTGGCTAGAGGAGTCATGTACATGTTGCAAAGTGTGGGGCTGGATGATGATATTTGGGGGACTCCGCTGATATGGTCCTTGGGTTTTGATGTGAACAGTGTGATTCTGACTCGTTGTGTTCTTCCAGAGAGGAAGGAAGCTATATATTTGAGTGCTGGTCCTTTTATTCCCGCTGTGTGTAGTATAGTGTTGAGTGTATTGTGAGAGAAGGTGTTGAAAGTGGTAGCAAAATCTAGGAGGATGAGGATGGCAGTCTTTCTACAGTTGAGGATGGTGCTGGGGAGGTCAAGGAGGATGAGGGTGGCGGTCTTCCTACTGTCAAGGATGGCACGTATATCTTCTGTGGCAGCAATGAGCGCTCTTTGGGTGCTGTGATTTTTTAAGAATCCTGACTGTGAGTTATCAAGGAGTTTGTGGCATTTCAGGTGGTCAGAGAGTTGTCTGTTTATGGTCTTCTCCATGACTTTGGCTGGGGAGGGGAGCAGCGAGATGGATCCGTAGCTTGTGAGTACTTTGAGGATGGGGTCAGCTAAGGGTTATTTCAGGAGAGTGGTGATTTTACATGTTTCCAGCTATCTGGGAAGGTCAATGTCTTGGGGGCTGTGTTGACAATGGAAGTGAGTGCAGGGATGATTGTTTCTCTTAAAGGTTTTAGATATACTAGGGCAAGGGTCTGTGGGTGCCCATATTTGGACTATCTTCATTACTGCTGCAGTGTCATTGATGGATAGAGGGTTCCTTGCTGTCAGTTGGTGATCTTTTGTTGATGAGGATGGGAAGGTCAGTGGGTGGTGGCTGGGGTTTGAAGTTGCTTCAAATTAAGGTGATTTGTGGTGGAAGAAGTCAGAGAAGTTGTAGCAGAGTTCTTGTGTATGGGTGATGGTGTTGGTTGCTGCTGTTGGCTTGGTGAATTCTTTGACAATGGTGAAGAGTTCCTTGTGGTTGTTGGAGGTAGGTTTGGTTCTCACAGTTAGGATCTTTTTCTTTGTCTCTTTCACTTGATGGTGATAGTGTCTAAGTGCAACCTTGTCGGAGGTTATTGCGGGGGGTTCTTTGGTGGTTCTCCAATTCCTTATGAGCTATTTGCAAACTGTCTTGTACTCTCTGAGGTCAGCGTTGTATCAGCCAGCTTGTTTGTGGAATCTTTTGGGTGTGGTGTTTTTCAGGGGTGTCAGGGATTGGCACAGGTGGTGATACAATTGTCAAAGTTATTAGTGTTATTGAAGAGGTTGTTGGTGGGGTCTGGGTGGTTTAGTTGGAGGGTGTTGGGCCATTTTGCTTCTGTAACTTTCTTCCAACAGCAACTTGGGGTGTTGCTAGACTTCGTAGGTATGGATGGCAGACCTGTTATGTGGAAGTGGATGATGGAGAAGTTTGTCCATGTGAGTGGAGGGATGTGGCTGACTTTAACCTTGTTCTTGGCAGAGAAGATGGGGCCCAGGGTGTGTCTGGAGATGTGGGTAGGGCCTTGTACGATCTGGGTGAGGCAGATGTTTTGTAGACTGACAAGCAAATGTGTGGAGTTGGAATCCATGTGGTAACTGATTTGAAAGTTGAGATCATCTAGGAGTACGACATTTTTGGTGCCCATAACAAGAGGTGCAGTGAGGAGGTTGTTGAAGTTGTTGTGGGGTCCTGAGGCCAGTGGAAGAGGGTGCCTTCGATATTAGTTTTACTGTCTGTCTTAATCTTGAAGTACATGTGTTCCATAAAGGTGTCTTATGGGTCAGTGTTAGAGGTACACTTGAAGTTGTCTTTGTGATGGTAAAGTCCTCCTCATTTAGGGTGTCAGTGCTGTAGCAGGATTTTATATCGAGTAGGGATGGCTGCAGTGATGTCTGGCACTGGTGTGTGGATGAGCCAGGTTTCAGTGAGAAAGGGGAGGTCAGGAGTGTTAGAGTTGATGAGGTCTATAGTCTTGGTGGTGTGCTTGCAGAGTGAGCGTGTGTTGAGGAGCATGCATGTGGGTGAGTATTGTGTGGGATGAGTGTGTGGTTCTGTGTGAGTATAGATCATCAGTTGTGACTTGGTGAGGGGTGCAGTGCATGTGGGCAGTGGGAGAAGGTGTGTGGAGGCATGTGAAGTGTCAATGTGAGCAGGTAAAGGGGCCCCAATGAACTGAGGCACAGCCTGGCAGTAGCATTTGTGGTAGTTTCCAGAGCTGAGTAGTTGAAGTTTGTCAGCAGTGTAGCTGCAGGAGGCATTTTGACCAGGGTTTCTGATGCTTGTGCGGTCCAAGTGCAGATGGGGATAGATGGGCTTGCCTTTGGCGTGCCTTCAAAATACCAGTGACACACCCTCTGTGCTTCTCCAGCTCCAGTCGCCATTAAGTAGGGCCCGGGAGATTGGAAGCAATAAGGGGATGGTGCGCGGGCTCCACCAGGGTAGGAAAGTTTGGTGGGGAGAGTTGGAGAGTTTATCAGGAGAGGCAGGGCAGGAAAATGCAAGTGGTGAAGAATAGTCTAGGTTGCCAGAGAGTTGTCTGTTGCACTTGAGGTTGTCTGTGATTTGTTGGTCCAAATAAACATTGAATAGTGCTGTTGTTATGTGCATTGTATAATCTATGTTATGTGCTGAAACTCAGGTGGTAATATGCACTGCAGAGTATGTCAGAGCATGTGCTGGATTACTACATGATTGTTGCACACCCATTAGATTGAAACTGTTCCCACATCACATACTGAGTCACGTTGAGCTGTATCTTTCTCTAATCCTCTTCGAGGCTCCTTGTTGAGACAGCATAGACCAGACACTTTCCATGTCACAAATATTGCAAAATAGTTTCTTCCATTTTGTGGGTCAGCACCCCTCCATAAACAAATCCAATGTCCATTTAGGATGCTGCTTCCTAGGCAGTGGTCTGTAGGTGGTTTAGAGTCTTTACAGAGAATTCAGCAGATCTGGATTCTTATTGCCCTCCTCTTTCTCTCTTTTTCTTTCTTCAGCCCAGTAATTTCATCTGATTTACCACAACAAGATCTGCATGTCTCCGTGAATTGTGTATTGTTTTCCCCGGTAAAATATGTTAAGGTTTGATCTGCCATGATGTAATAAAGGATGAGATATTTGATGTATTGGGAAATTACCAGGTGCCATCCAGTTTGGAATTGTGACTCATGTGGTTAATCCCTGTGTGAGGTTTGCACAGGTGTCAGAAAACACTGATCTATTCATGACCTGAGACTAAGAACATGTTTTGAGATCTGGCATGACAGAGCAGCTGTCTGCAAGACCTTTTTCACCAAGGCCCTCATGCACTAAAATTCCAAATAAGAAATTGTAAATAGCGATTAATAATGAATCACAATTTGTGATTTCTTATGTGCAATTTATGAACATGGATTTAGTAGAATTGGTCACAATTTGCACACTAACTTCTGCCAAGTGCATTGGTATATTGCAACCCAACCTATTTGTGAATAGGTTGGTTCAAAAAGGCCAAATCATAGTGGGTAAGAATTCGACCTTCCTCATTAATATGCATGAGGAAGGTTGTAAATTGGGACCCACTACGATTCACTACAGTCACAGGCATGGTAGTCTGCTGCGGTCAGCAGATTAACATGTCTATGACTGCTTTTAAATAAAGCAATCTTTCTTTCAAATTCAGCCCATATTCCTTAAAGGAAAACAGGATAAGTTTAAAAAAAAGAGAATTATTACACAAACTTTTTTCCCATGGACAACTGCATGCTCTACTAGAAATTTTTTTGTCAACGTTGACAAAAGAAGAGGAGTCTTTTTGGGACCACTTCTGGTTTGCGAATAGCTTACAATCTCTGTAATGCGGTTGTAAAATATTACTGTTTTGTGACTGGACATCAGTTGCAAAACATTAATAAATACCTTACGCCCTTAACACTACCCTCCTAAATAATGCTTGGGTACTTATTCTCAAACTCTAATTGTGATTCGGTAACATGTTATCAAATCACAATTTGGGGTCTGGGACCACAAAAGTGCAATTTTTTTGGTTGCAAAGACTCAGATTTTAAGAATCTTTGTACATGAGGGCCCAAGTCTTTAAAACATGTAGAAGGGTCTTGGCTCCACACAGAGAAGAAGTTGTATCTGACCTTATGCTATTGACTGTTTGATTCACCTTTCCGCCTTCTAAGAGGTGCTTGCGTAAAAATGCATGAGGCACTATTTTTTGGCCCAAATGTACACTGAAACATCATATAGACATATATATATTTATAACATAAATATATATATATATACACACACACACATATATATATATATATATATATATATATATATACACATATATATTCACATATATATATATATATATATATATATATATATATATATATATATATATATATATATATATATATATGTATATATTACCTAGTGGTGGTCATCAATAGGTAGTTTTGTTATGCCAATAACTTTGGCGCTTTGAATCGTCACAATATTTTCAAAATGTATACTTTGGTCAATTCAGCTGTTGCCTAGAAAGTTTCAGGGTGATCTGTCAAGTAGGGGTTGAGAAAAAGGGGGTCCCAAAACACTTTTTCCCCATTCAATGTCAATAGGATTGTAAAAAATGTTGAACACGACTACAGCCTGAACCGCTGAACGGAATTACACCACATTTTGCAGAAAGCTAGATCTTGGTCCTGAAAGCATACTTTTTGTGATTTGGTGCAAATGCTTTCAATATATTTGGAGAAATTAATGTTTAAAAAATATATATGTTTTGGGATGTGGCTCTAACTGTCCCCATGCTGATATCTGATTGGCTGCCAACACTTTAAGCAGGAAGAGTTGGCAGCCATCTAGGGACTTCACTTCAGCCGAGTCCCAGAAAAAAAAGTACAAAGAAAGAAAAGGGGCCGGGTTCGGGACACCCTGACCCCTTAGCTCTGGTGCTGGTCCAGGAGGGACCGTGCCAGGGCTTAAAAGTATTTTTTTTTAAATGTCGGGAAAGTCCGTGGATGGATTTGTGGATTTTTCTAACATTTAAAAAAAAGGATGATTTTCAACCCTATTATAGAAGCCCCTAGGGGATCCAAGTCTCGGGGCATACCGATACCTAAGGAGGGGGTACATGGAGCCCCCCTCTAAGGCTTCCGAAAGCCCTGGGGACCACCAACTCCCCAGGGCTAAACAAATAAGGCGGCCCAGCCCTCCACAGTCACGGGGACTGTCACCTCCCTGGGGCTTTACTAAAATCTAATGCGAGGGGGCTGTCTGGCCCCTCTGTAGGCCCATGGACAGCCACCTCTCTGGGGCTTTAACCAAATGTAATGCAGGGGGGCACCAGCCCCTCTGCAGCCACGGGACCGCAGCCTACCCTGGGGCTTTAATAAAATGTAAAGCGGCGGCCCACCAGGCTCCCCGTGGCCCCAGGGACCACTACCTTCCCGGGGCTCTAACAAAATATAATGTGGGGGCGTGAAGACCCCTTGCAGCCCTGGGGACAGCCACTTCCCCAGGCTTTAACAAAATGTAATGTGGGAGGCGCCTGGCCCTCCCACAGCCCCAGGGACTGCCACCTCCCCAGACATTATGGAAATGTAATGCAGGGGGTCCGCCCAGCCCGTTGTAGCCAAAGGGACCACCATCCAGGGCTTCAATAAAAGAATAAAGGGGGTCCATTGCAGACCCCTGAGCCCCACGGACCACCACCTGCCAGGGGCTGTAAATGATAGAGATTGGCTGTGTGCCTCACCCATGGGGCCAATGATGGCCCTGAGGACCATAACACCTAAGGGCTGCCTCCTGCTATGTCTCAGAGTGCCCACCCCCATGACATAGCAGTTAGCTGTGACTTGGCGAGAGCTTTGACATCTCCCAACAAGTCAGAGCGAACACTTCCCTTTCTGCAAGTGCTAGCTGTCAAACAGCCCTCACTTGCAGTAAGTGAATGTTTCATCCATTTCCCTGCATGGAAATATGCACACAGGGAAACAGATGAAACAATTGCTCTTTCTATGCAATGACTTCACAGAGACAGATTAGCAAGAAGTTTGGTACGAACTTTATAATTATGCTTGGATGCAGAGTAGAACTGAGTCGCTTCTGGCCTAATGCTCAAGGTCTTGTGCTGCCACTCAGTAGGTTAAAGTTTCAAATCCTAGTATCGCTTGGCAGTGTGTTTATTCATTTACTATTGTTTTGACTGGTAATCCTTCCTAGTGATGGAACATTCATGTTTCTCTCCAATCGCATGTGTGGGTAAACTGTCATAGGTAAGCCTCACAGTAAGGAGTCACCTGTGGCCTGTAGGTTAAAGTCACAGACCCTCACACTTAAGATTGAGGGTTCCCCTCCAGGTGTGTCTTTGGTCATTTTGCTTCTTTAATTTCTTTTTAAACTTCAAAAGTTTAAGGTTCATACTGAAAGGTGATCTCACTCTTTTTAATTGACAAATACATTTTTCTTTTCAGTTTGTCCAGCAATTACTCATTCTATGTAATTAATTTATCAAAGCCTAAAAAACTGTCTATCTCTTTCCTTCTCACTCTTTCTCTCTCTTTTTCTCTCTCAATTTCTCTCTTCCAATCTCTTTCTTCTTCACCCACTCACCCTTACACACCCACTCACAGACCCACTCAGACACTCATGCACCCACTCTCAGGCCCACTCAGACCCTTGCGCACCCACTAAAACCCTCACACTCCTTAACACAGACTCACACAGACACTGACACACCCACTCACAGACCCACTAAAACAATGATGCACCCATTCTCACACCCAGACAAACACTCTCACAGCCAGTCTCACCCAGATACACCCTCTCACACCTATTCTCACTCCCAGAGAAACAGGTCAACTCTCAAAGGCCGTGCACAATGGGGGGGTTGAGTGATTAGGGGGGTTGGCCGCAGAGCCTGGCAGCAGGCCTGGTCCTGCGGCCAACCCCTGTCCAGCCAAAGGCCTTGCAGAGCACGGGGTTGGGTGGTTATAGGGGGATAGCTGCAGTGCGTGACCACAGGCCAGGCCTTGCGGCCAACTCTCACCATGCATGTCCTTCAGCTATGCGCGGCTGTGGTTGGATTAACACATAGTAACGACAATTACTTTACATTTAAAAACATAGAAATTCACTTAAAAGCCAAAGCTTAAAGGGACATTATAGTTAGGAAATACAATTAAAAGAACCATGGAAATTCACTGAAAAAAACAAAGGTTACAGGGACGTTATAGTTAGGCTTACATTCCACATGTACAAAATCAATGAAATTCAGCAATTACAGTAACCTCAGCTAATTATAACTTGCGCCCCTGTAATGCACTGCTTATGACCTCACATATTACATCACTCATGACATGGTCAGTGACATCACTGATGACATCTCAAATTTACCCAGTGCCATCCTTACCAATCTGTAAAATGACAAAAGTCATTCACCACTCCATGCACAGTATTACAGCTTTGAACTGGTAAAGTGCCATCCAAACCAACCTGGAATGAGTAAAAGCAACCGCTGACATGTGTTTCACTATCATTATAACTCTTCTGAGGGGCTTAGCTTTATCCAGATACAAGAGAACACCCAGTGTAAGTCACAACAAATCCCTTTCAGGGTTAGAGTGACATAAATTATGCAAAAAGAAGAGAGAACTCTGCGTAGTTCCCAAGTTTAGGTGGAGAGCAGCTCCAATAAGTAGCACCCTACAACACCAGCAACACTCTAGATTTGCCATTTTTTTATATATACATTACCTACTGCCCGTCGCCAGTGTGTAGTCATAGTTAGCACCATGCTTCCATTGGAAAAGTATTTTTTGACTTGTCTATCTCTTTGGTGTTGTTTGATGAATCTTCATGAAATTTTCCCAACAAAGTGTGCTGTGATTCTTGTTGTACATGGAAAGTTGTGGGGTGATCCGTCAAGTGGGGGCTGAGAAAAAGAGGGGTCAAAAAAGTGAGTTTCCCATGTTAATTTCCATAGGAGTCTTAAACACAACTACGGCCCAAACCACTGGACAGAATTACACCAAATTTGGCAGAAAGCTAGATTTTGTTCCGCAGATTGTGCTTTTTGTTATTTGGTGTAAATTAATTCAGTAGTTCTCAAGATATTAAAGGGAAAAGATATGTGTTTATCTCGACAAATTTGCAAATACGTGTACAAATACAAATGCCATGATTGGCTGGCCACAGCCTGTGCAGTGAGTTGCGGCTGCTATTTTACCTCATTGGAACAGTTCCCAGAGCTCAAACCAAATGGCAGAAAGTGGCATAAGGGGTTAGTCTGAATGTGCCCTAACACCATGAGAGGAATATATGGGTATTTGAGGAACACCTTATGAGTAAAATATGTTGAAGAACAGTTTTTTTTTCCACTCATGATATTCATGAATTCACCGTGAGCGTCAGCGCAGCCCCCCATGGTACATTGTGATGAATTCATGAATAACGCCTAAACAATAAAAAAAAAATCACAGACTCATTCAGACACTAATTCATGCACTCATTGATGCAATCAGAGGCTTATGCACCAACCAACAAACCCACTCAGAAACTTAGGCCCACTCACACACCCACTCAGACACTCATGCACCCACTCGAAGAACCACTCAGAGACTCACACACCTACTTTCAGACCTACCAGTCACACACTCACTCACCAACCCACTTAGACACTCACGCACCCACTCACAGACACACTCAGACACTCACACATCTACTCACAGACCCACTCAGACACTCATGCACTCATGCACCCGCTCACAGACCCACTCAGAAACTCACGCATCCACTCACAGACCTACTGAAAGAGTGATGCATCCACTCACACATCCACTCAGAGACTCATGTACCAGCTCACAGACCTATGCACCCACTGACAGACCCACTGAGGTACTCATGCACACACTCACGGACCCACTCAGAGAATCATGCACACATGGTGTGGTGGTTGTAGTGGCCAACCCCTGCTGAGCACTGCCAAAGACCATATGTGGTGGGGTGGTTATTGGGGTTGGCCGCAAGGATTGGCCACAGGTGGTTGCAATAATGTACAGTATAGTAATTAAAAGTTCGATGGCATCTGTCGCTGTAGATACGCATGTTTTGCAATAGCTCGCCATCTGGTGTTGGGCCGGAGTGTTACAAGTTGTTTTTCTTCGAAGAAGTCTTTCGAGTCACGGGACCGAGTGACTCCTCCTTTTGTCTCCATTGCGCATGGGCGTCGACTCCATCTTCGATTGTTTTTTTTCCGCCATCGGGTTCGGACGTGTTCCTGTCGCTCCGAGTTTCGGAACGGAAAGATAGCTAATTTCGGAAGATTTTTGTCGGTATTGTTGCGTTCGGGATCGGCGTAGTTAGATTCAACACCGCATCGAAGATCGAAGAGCTCCGGTGCCCTTCGGGGTAGTTTTTCGATCCCCCGTCGGGGCCTGGTCGGCCCGACCGCGTGCTGAAGAACGCCGATGGAACGGACCCCGTTCTGTTTCTGCCCCAAATGCCACAATAAATACCCCTATACAGACCAACACTTGGTCTGTAACCTGTGCCTGTCACCTGAGCACAGCGAAGACACCTGCGAGGCCTGTCGTGCGTTCCGGTCCCGAAAAACTCTCCGAGACCGTCGAGCCAGAAGACTTCAGATGGCGTCCGCGCCGACAGCCCACCGGGAGTTCGAGGAACAAGAAGAGGAGGGATCCTTTTCGATCCAAGAATCGGACTCCGAAGGATTCGACGATACACAAACCGTGAGTAAGACGTTGAAAACCACACAGAGGAAGATTTACAAGGCCCAGGGGACGCCACTGCCATCAGGCCATGGCTCCACCCATAAATTCGGTGACCGACCGTCGGCACCGAAAAAGGCCCAAACAGTGCCGAGATCGTCCGACTCCGGTCGAGACACCGGCACGCAGCCTTCTCGGGACCGAGAAAGTGCTGGAGACAAGCCTCGACACCGAGATGCCGGTGTGGACACGGCTCGACGCCGAGACAGCGGCACCGAAGAAGATCGACGCCGAGAGGTTTCGGCCCCGAAAAAGAAAAAAGTCACCTCGGAGCCGAAAAGACACGCAGACAGGGTTTCGGTCCCGAAACAAACTGCAAGCGACCCAGCTTCAGGCTCTTATACAGAAGAGCACTCGCTAACCTCCCAAATGCAAAAGCATAGGTTTGAGGAAGATCTACAATCAACTGATGTGGACCATACGCAAAAGCGTATTTTCATACAGCAGGGGACAGGAAAAATAAGCACCCTTCCCCCCATTAGAAGAAAGAGAAGGTTGGAGTTCCAAACTGAACAGACACCACAACCAAAAGTGGTGAAAAGAGTTACCCCACCACCCTCTCCTCCGCCCGTGATTAACGTCTCACCAGCACAAACTCCATCACACTCCCCAGCTCACACCACCATAAGCCAGGGTGACCAAGATCAAGACGCATGGGACCTATACGACGCCCCAGTGTCAGATAACAGTCCGGAGGCATACCCTACGAAGCCATCTCCACCAGAGGACAGCACCACGTATTCTCAAGTGGTGGCTAGAGCAGCACAATTTCACAACGTAAGCCTCCACTCAGAACAGGTCGAGGATGATTTTTTATTCAACACACTCTCCTCCACCCACAGCTCATACCAAAGCCTGCCTATGCTCCCTGGTATGCTCCGGCACGCAAAAGAAATCTTTAAGGAGCCGGTCAAAAGTAGGGCAATCACACCAAGGGTGGAAAAAAAGTATAAGGCGCCTCCTACAGACCCGGTTTTCATCACTACACAGCTGCCACCAGACTCTGTCGTTGTAGGAGCAGCTAGGAAAAGGGCCAACTCCCACACATCTGGAGATGCACCACCCCCAGATAAAGAAAGCCGCAAGTTCGATGCAGCTGGTAAGAGAGTCGCAACACAAGCTGCAAACCAGTGGCGCATCGCGAACTCCCAGGCACTACTTGCGCGCTATGACAGAGCCCACTGGGACGAGATGCAACATCTCATTGAACATCTGCCCAAGGACTTACAAAATAGGGCAAAACAAGTGGTTGAGGAGGGACAGACCATTTCCAACAACCAGATCCGCTCCTCCATGGACGCTGCAGATACAGCTGCACGGACAATTAATACATCTGTAACTATCAGAAGGCATGCATGGCTCCGAACGTCTGGATTTAAACCAGAGATTCAACAAGCAGTTCTCAATATGCCTTTTAACGAAAAAGAACTGTTCGGTCCAGAAGTGGACACAGCGATTGAGAAACTCAAAAAAGATACGGACACTGCCAAAGCCATGGGCGCACTCTACTCCCCGCAGAGCAGAGGGAATTACAGCACATTCCGTAAAACACCCTTTCGAGGGGGGTTTCGGGGTCAGAGCACACAAGCCAGCACCTCACAAGCAACACCGTCCAGTTACCAGGGACAGTATAGAGGAGGTTTTCGGGGACAATATAGAGGAGGGCAATTCCCTAGGAATAGAGGAAGATTTCAGAGCCCCAAAACCCCTACTACTAAACAGTGACTCACATGTCACTCACCCCCTCCACACAACACCAGTGGGGGGAAGAATAAGTCATTATTACAAAGCATGGGAGGAAATCACTACAGACACTTGGGTTCTAGCAATTATCCAACATGGTTATTGCATAGAATTTCTACAATTCCCTCCAAACATACCACCAAAAGCACAAAATTTGACAACACACCATTCCAATCTCCTGGAGATAGAAGTGCAGGCACTATTGCAAAAGAATGCAATCGAATTAGTGCCAAACACACAAATAAACACAGGAGTTTACTCACTGTACTTTCTGATACCAAAGAAGGACAAAACGCTGAGACCAATCCTAGACCTCAGAGTAGTGAACACTTTCATCAAATCAGACCACTTTCACATGGTCACACTACAAGAAGTATTGCCATTGCTAAAACTACACGACTACATGGCAACTTTAGACCTCAAGGATGCTTATTTCCATATACCAATACACCCATTGCACAGGAAATACCTAAGGTTTGTATTCAAGGGAATACATTACCAATTCAAGGTACTGCCTTTCGGATTAACAACCGCACCAAGAGTCTTTACCAAATGTCTAGCGGTAGTCGCTGCACACATAAGAAGGCAGCAAATACATGTGTTCCCATATCTAGACGACTGGCTAATCAAGGCCCATTCGTTAATAGAGTGCTCAAATCACACAAATCATATCATACAAACCCTCTTCAAACTAGGGTTCACCGTCAATTTCACAAAATCCAAAATTCTGCCGCGCAAGGTACAACAATACCTGGGAGCCATAATAGACACATCAAAAGGAGTAGCCACTCCAAGTCCACAAAGAATTCAAAATTTCAACACCATCATACAACGCACGTATCCAACACAAAGGATACAAGCAAAGATGGTACGACAACTCCTAGGCATGATGTCTTCATGCATAGCCATTGTCCCAAACGCAAGACTGCACATGAGGCCCTTACAACAGTGCCTAGCATCACAATGGTCACAAGCACAGGGTAACCTTCTAGATCTGGTGTTAATAGACCGCCAAACTTACCTCTCGCTTCTGTGGTGGAACAACATAAATTTAAACAAAGGGCGGCCTTTCCAAGACCCAGTGCCACAATACGTAATAACAACAGATGCTTCCATGACAGGGTGGGGAGCACACCTCGATCAACACAGCATACAAGGACAATGGAACGTACATCAAACAAAACTGCATATAAATCACCTAGAACTTCTAGCAGTTTTTCAAGCACTAAAAGCTTTCCAACCAATAATAGTTCACAAATACATTCTCGTCAAAACAGACAACATGACAACAATGTATTATCTAAACAAGCAAGGGGGGACGCACTCCACGCAGTTAAGCCTGCTAGCACAAAAGATTTGGCGTTGGGCAATTCACAACCAAATTCGCCTAATAGCACAATTTATACCAGGGATCCAAAATCAACTCGCAGACAATCTCTCTCGAGATCACCAACAGGTCCACGAATGGGAAATTCACCCCCAAATTCTGAACACTTATTTCAAACTCTGGGGAACACCTCAGATAGACTTGTTTGCGACAAAGGAGAACGCAAAATGCCAAAACTTCGCATCCAGATACCCACACAAACAGTCCCAAGGCAATGCCCTATGGATGAACTGGTCAGGGATATTTGCTTACGCTTTTCCTCCTCTCCCTCTCCTTCCTTACCTGGTAAACAAACTCAGTCAAAACAAACTCAAACTCATATTAATAGCACCAACTTGGGCAAGGCAACCCTGGTACACAACGTTGCTAGACCTATCAGTAGTACCCTGCATCAAATTGCCCAACAGGCCAGATCTGTTGACACAACACAACCAAAAGATCAGACACCCAGATCCAGCATCGCTGAATCTAGCAATCTGGCTCCTGAAATCCTAGAATTCGGGCACTTACAACTTACCCAAGAATGTATGGAAGTCATAAAACAAGCCAGAAGGCCATCCACCAGGCACTGCTATGCAAGTAAATGGAAGAGGTTTGTTTGCTACTGCCATATTAATCAAATACAACCATTACACACAACTACAGAACATGTAGTGGGTTACTTGCTTCACTTACAAAAATCTAACCTGGCTTTCTCTTCCATTAAAATACACCTTGCAGCAATATCTGCATACCTGCAGACTACCTATTCAACTTCCCTATATAAGATACCAGTCATTAAAGCATTCATGGAGGGCCTTAGGAGAATTATACCACCAAGAACACCACCTGTTCCTTCATGGAACCTAAATGTTGTCCTAACTAGACTTATGGGTCCACCTTTTGAACCCATGCACTCCTGCGAAATACAGTTCCTAACCTGGAAGGTGGCATTTCTCATCGCCATTACTTCCCTAAGAAGAGTAAGCGAGATTCAGGCGTTTACAATACAGGAACCTTTTATACAACTACACAAGAATAAGGTCGTCCTAAGGACCAATCCTAAATTTTTGCCAAAGGTTATTTCACCGTTCCATCTAAATCAAACAGTGGAACTTCCAGTGTTCTTTCCACAGCCAGATACCGTAGCTGAAAGGGCACTACATACATTAGATGTCAAAAGAGCATTGATGTATTACATTGACAGAACAAAAAACATCAGAAAGACTAAACAACTATTTATTGCATTTCAAAAACCTCATGCAGGAAACCCAATATCAAAACAAGGTATAGCCAGATGGATAGTTAAATGCATCCAAATCTGCTACCTTAAAGCTAAACGACAGCTGCCCATTACACCAAGGGCACACTCAACCAGAAAGAAAGGTGCTACCATGGCCTTTCTAGGAAACATCCCAATGCAAGAAATATGTAAGGCAGCCACATGGTCTACGCCTCACACATTCACCAAGCACTACTGTGTAGACGTGTTATCCGCACAACAAGCCACAGTAGGTCACGCCGTACTAAGAACATTATTTCAGACTACTTCCACTCCTACAGGCTGATCCACCGCTTTTGGGGAGATAACTGCTTACTAGTCTATGCAAAACATGCGTATCTACAGCGACAGATGCCATCGAACTGAAAATGTCACTTACCCAGTGTACATCTGTTCGTGGCATCAGTCGCAGTAGATTCGCATGTGCCCACCCGCCTCCCCGGGAGCCTGTAGCAGTTTGGAAGTTACCTTCAACTATTTATATATGTATCATCTCAACCTTAAATAGGTGCATACTTAGTCACTCCATTGCATGGGCACTATTACTACAATTCAACTCCTACCTCACCCTCTGCGGGGAAAAACAATCGAAGATGGAGTCGACGCCCATGCGCAATGGAGACAAAAGGAGGAGTCACTCGGTCCCGTGACTCGAAAGACTTCTTCGAAGAAAAACAACTTGTAACACTCCGGCCCAACACCAGATGGCGAGCTATTGCAAAACATGCGAATCTACTGCGACTGATGCCACGAACAGATGTACACTGGGTAAGTTACATTTTCATGACTTTACATTAAAAAAATCAAAGGTTACAGAGATGTTATAGTTAGAAAATCGAATTAAGAAAAACATAGAAATTCAAAGAAAAAAACAAAGTTTACAGGAAGGTTATAGTTAGGATCGGAATCTACTCGCAGCAGACCATAAAAATTCAGGAGTTATTGTTATGGTTAGCTCAGGTATCTATAACTTGTGCCTTAAGGTGTCTAATAAGATGAGAGGGGGGCCACACAGACCCCAGAGCCCCAGGAACCACCACTTCTCTGGGGCTAATCTCAGATAAAATTTGTGGGTGGGCACTCAGACCCCCCCCCCAAAAGCCCCGGGGACCGACACATGAATACATTTAAATATGTTAGGGTGTCCGTTTTGAACCCACAGCCTGAGGACCACCACCTACCTGAGGCGACATAGATTAAGAATGCAAGGGTCCCACAGCCCTGGGGACTGCCTAAATTTAAATATGTTAGTGGATCCGTTTCGGGCGCCACAGCCCTGGGTACCACCACCTTCATGGGTCAAAATTTGTAGTAATAAAATGCAGAGGGGCTACCTGGCCTCCCTGCTGCCCCGGGAACCTCTACCGCCCCGGGGCACAATTTCTAATAATGGAAAGCGGGGGCTGCCTGACCTCCCTTCAGCCCTGGAACCGTCACCTCCCTAGGGCACAATTTCTAATGAGATGTGGTTTATTTTTACGCTTCTTGACTACACATGTTAGTTCGTGTTAAAAGTAGCCTGGGATAATTGATTTGGTACAGGATGTTTGCAATTCATTTTATCAAATGGTAGTGAATTTATTTAATGAATCATATGATGCAATTTGAAACAGGATACATAGATGTTATTTGATTCTGTTTGTGTATCCACAAGTTAAGCTGTTATAGATCACATAATTTTCCAAAGTTTTCACTGTATCAAATTGGGTTGTAGGTTAATCAAGATAAAAAATAATTTATTGCTTGACAGTTGTGGATACAAACTACATGCAGCAATTCAGATCAAGCGGCATCAGAGTATTTGTGATCATAGCAAATGGTAACTTATAAATGGCTGCTGCAACCCTCAAGTAAAATGACGTGGTTGTTGTGTTGGTAGTCCATTACTGATGTTGTTTTTTTTAACATAATGCAATGATTTAAATGGACTGTGAGCGTTAGGCATCATATGGCATTGAGAAAGGCTGATAGCCGAAATACGTTTACATGTTTCTTCTTTTTTTGGGAATTGGTGCTGGCACAATAAATTCATTCATCCCTGGCAACACTCCGCGAGTGTATGGCACCTTGTTTTGCAAAATGAATATATATATATATATATATATATATAGTTTAGTTTTTTTCAGGTTTTAGGATGGGTATGGGTTTTTTGGAGGTAAGGGAATTGTTATGGTATATGTGGGTATGGGTTTTTTGGTGATAAGAGAATTTTTAGGTTTTAAGGTGAGCATGGGTTTTTGGGTAGGAAGGGAATTTTGAGCATTTAGGGTAGGTATGGATTTTTGGGTGGAAGTGAATTTTTAGCGTTTAGGGTGGGTATGGGTTTTTGAGTGGTAAGGGAACTTTTAGCGTTTACAGAGGTTATGGTTTTTGGATGGCAAGGACATTTTTATTTAGGTTTTAGGGTGGGTATGGTTTTTTGTGGTAAGGGAATTTTTAGCTTTTATGGTGGGTATGAGTTTTTTGGTTATAAGGAAATTTTTAGCAGCTAGGGTGGGTATGGGTTTTTGAGTAGTAAGGAACTTTTTAGTTTTTTAGGAGGGTGTGGGTTTTTAGGTGGTTAGGGAAGTTTTAGGATTTTGGGTGAGTATGGATTTCTGAGTGGTAAGGAATTTTTTAGCAGCTAGGGTGGGTATGGGTTTTTGAGTAGTAAGGGAATTTTTAGGTTTTCTTAGGCGGGTATGGGTTTTTAGGTGGTTAGGGAAGTTTTAGGGTTTTGGGTGAGTATGGATTTCTGGGTGGTAAGGGAATTTTTAGGTTTTTGGTTGGGTATGGGTTCTTTGGTGGTAAGGGAATTTTTAGAGTTTAGGATGGAGTTGGAGTTTTGGGTGGTAAGGGAATTTTTAGGTTTTAAGGTGGGTATCGGTTTTTGAGTGGTAAGGGAATTTTAACGTTTTAGGGTGGGTATGAGGTTGACATCACCTTTTCATATGATAAAAATATCAGGTGGTATTGTGAACACACTTTATTGATGATATTTTTATCACATGGAAAGGCGATGTCAACTCAACAGATCATTTTATCAGTGAATTAAACAATGATAACCTTATTATACAATCTATCACTGGTCATGTCAGCAGGTCTAACATTTAAATTCATTCTTGATGTGGAAGTCTTTGTGGTGAGGGACAGACTCAGTACAAGGTTGTTCTGCAAAAAAAACAGCAGGGAACAGTTTCTTATATGCAACAAGTGCACATCCTAGGAGTCTTATTTACAGCATCCCTAATGGTGAACTCCTTAGAGCCAAGATGGTCTGCAGTACTGCACAAGATTTTGAGCAGGAGAAGGAAATTATGAGCTTCAGATTCAGAGAAAGAGGCTACAGTTACACAACTATCAGCCAAGCCATTGCCATGTGAATCTAGTTGAAAGAGTTCAGCTGTTACAGCCCAAAGAAAAGTGCACAGAGTTACATCTTTCTCCCATCAAGCACCCCAAATTTGTCAGATATTTAACAAATACTGGCATATGATGAAAACAGATGACACTGTAACAAAATGTATTGACAACACATCACAAATTACATTTCACAAAAGTTCCTCTTTACGTGACAACCTCAGCAGGAACATGGTGACTAGGCAGACTACCCAGAAGAGAGGTCAGACTTCTGTAGGGTTTTTTGTTGTATACAATGTAAAACATGCACATTCAGCACTAATTGTGGCAGGTTTTGCATTCCAGCTATTTCTAGTTATCATAATATCAGAAAGATGTACATGCAACACTGATTTTTGTGTATCAGTACATGTGGTAAACTGTATGTGGGGAGTACTATACGTGGAGCCAGGAGAATAGTTCTAGAGTAGATGAGGGCCATTAAACATCTGGATAGGCAACGTCCAGTAGCAAGGGATTCTGCAGAAACTCATGATCAAAATGCTAAATTATTGAAATTTGTTGTCATTGATGCTGTAGAACCGGACAACAGACGAGGGGAAAGCTGCACTGCACCTGGACTCCCTGGTCCCTGCATCAGAAAAACAGGTGGGCTCTTGTGGTCCCTAGACTCTTGTGACCTCTACACTCCATGGGGACCCACCGTATTTACCTTGAAGTCCACCTGTACAGTGTGTTTCCAAGTGGTCCCCTTCTCCGTTCTGCACCAGTTCCAAGACCTTCAGCTGCTGCTTCTGCACGAACTGGGAACTGCCTGAACTTCTCCGGCTGGCCCACAGAACATTTTGACAACCTTGACCTAAAAACAGAAGGGGACACTTGTGAGAACATTGCCTGATTTTCTATGCATTTTTAAAGTGTTCTCCCATTGATTCAAACGGTGCGCAATTACGCACAAAAAGACTATTTTTGCTAAATGTTTAAATATCATAACTTAAAAAGTACTTACCCCATTTTGATGATCTTGGTCTTAATAAATTTATAAAAATCTAGTTATTGTTTCAAGAAGGTGCCCACATTTATTGATACTGTGAGTACAACAAATACTTAGCACATCTCCCAGATAAGCCTAACTGCTCGTTCACACTACCACAAAAAACAGAGCATTAGGTGGTCTGCTTTTTACCTCTGGTTACAAAAGTGCTGTTGCCTGGACTCTCTGCACAGTGCATGTCTTTTTCTTTCACTATATAGAGAGCCAGCCTTCCACACTTGGGGCCAGATGTAGCTAGCATTTTGCATGGTGCAAACTGCGAAAATCGCAGTTTGCGCCATGCAAAATGCGCATCGCGATGCTCATTCACATTTTGCGAGTCGGTACTGACTCGCAAAATGTGAATACGACTCGCAAATAGGGTGTCCCCTTCCTATTTGCTACTCGCACCACGATGCCAAATTGCTTTGTGACGGCGAACGCGGTCGCAAAGCAATTCGCACTTACCACCAGTGTCACACTGCTGGCAACCCATTCGCAAAAGGGAAGGCCTCCCCATGGGACCCCTTCCCCTTTGTGAATGTTGCCAAAAAGGTTTTTTCAGAGTAGGAAGTGGTCCAATGGTTTCGTTATTTTTTTGTTTTGCAACTCGTTTTCCTTTAAGGAAAACGGGCTGCAAACAAAAAAAAAACTGCTTTATTTAAAAAGCAGTCACAGACATGGAGGTCTGCTGTCTCCAGCAGGCCACCATCCCTGTGAGTG
Source organism: Pleurodeles waltl (assembly GCF_031143425.1). Taxonomy (NCBI): domain Eukaryota; kingdom Metazoa; phylum Chordata; class Amphibia; order Caudata; family Salamandridae; genus Pleurodeles; species Pleurodeles waltl. Next base: position 1,167,492,529 of record NC_090447.1, on the reverse strand, counting down.
CAGGGAATTACTATGGGGTCGCAAAATGCGACCCACCTCATTAATATTAATGAGGTGGGTCTTTGCGACCCCATAGCGATTCGCAGACGGTGTCTGAGACATCATTCTGCATCCGATTTTGTGAATCAGAAATTGCGAGTCGCACTGACTTGCAATTTCCGATTCGCAAAATAGGAACTTGCTACATCTGGCTCCTAGTGTTACAGCGGTGGGATACAAGACTTTGCATTTGCTGATACCACTATCTCACTAAATGATCACACGAATAACTCTAAAAAGTGTCTAAAGTTGTATTTTTTTTACTATTGGGGTATTTTTTATTTATTTTTCAAATTAATTACTAGGGCCCTGGTTAGTTCCCTAAAATAGTGATTAGAATTTAAAAAGTCTTTAACTATAGTTAGGTCATAGAAAATGTTTCCAAAAAGTTTGCAAATGTTTTTTAAATGCTTGCAAAAGTTTTTCCAAAAGTTAAAAAGGTCCCAACTTTAGCAAGAAAAATTTCTATTGCAGAGAACCAGTCTCAGGAGTTCAACCTAGCCCCTTGGATGGAATTAAGTATCCCCAACTAAGGGCTCTCTGCAAAGCATACTAAATCCACACTGGTGCTCACGCTACCTCATAAATGTTTAGGCAGCTTGTCGCAAAATATGAGACTACAAACCCTGAGGATGAGTGGGTACTCTCAGGAACAGAAAATCAGGACAACTCTGAAGAAGCTGAGGCGGAGGTAGGATCCTCTGCCTCAGAAGTAGGAACCCCTCAGAGGAGTATGTGGTCCTGGCTAGGTTGACTAAAAGGCTGGCTTTAAAAGGTCAACTTTTGGAAATAGAGATCAAAAGAAGAGAGATGGGCCTAGGATCCATCTATGGTGGCAGCATTCAAGTAACCAGGGAGAAAGAGAAGTCTTTCAACCAAAAACTCCCAAAAGGAGTTGTCCAACTTTTTACAGAGGGTGATGATATCACAAAGTGGTTTTCTGTCTATGAGGGAGCTGCTTAGCAGGGTAAGTAGATAAAAGACATTGGGGCTCTCTGTTGTGGGAACGTTTCTCAGGCAAGCGCAAGGTTAGACTCTGGACATTGAATGAGGCAGATGCCACGTCCTCTGACCTCATGAAGGCTTCCCTGATTGAGGGCTTTGGGCTAACTACAGAATTAGGTTCAAGTCCTGGGTAGAATTTGTGGACTGTTCAGAAAGAAATGCTAGGTGACTGGTCAGAAGGTAACAAGGTACAAGATTATGATGGGCTTTCTTATTTATGTATGAAAGAGCACCTTTTGATTAATTGATACAATGAGAAATTACATTAGTTCCTAGTAGACCTTGGTCTATTTTCTCCTCTAGAGCTGGGGAAGAAGGCAGACCACTGGATCAGGACAAGGGTGACCAAAACCACCACTGGGGGGGAGACCAAATGAAAGAGGCCAAAAAGTCACCATAAGGGACAGATGGGAATCAAAATAAAAACAAGGAGTCTTAATCAGGCCCCCAAAAACCTGTTCTGGAGGGTAGGCCCAGAGACTCCGCACAGCCTAAGGGTGGGTACTTTGATCCCACAAGACTTGGTGACATGATTGCAAGAATAAAGACACTAAACTGGAGACCCTACCTGTAAAAACAAGAAAAATGCTTCTAATCCACCTGCAGTAAATGCAGTTGCTAATCTCCAAATGGGATCACAGTTGTGGTCTGACTATGTCCGTGAACCTACAGAGGCAACATTAGTCACTGAGGGAGGGGTAGATCTATCCTGTGCTGCCTGGCCCACTAATATGCATAAGTACAGGCAGCACCCTTTTATTAATGGGACTAAGGTGGAAAGCTTGAGGAACACATGCACTAGTATCACCATGGTGACCCAGCACCTGGTCCACTCATACTCATATACTCATGTCAGTACCTGATAGGGAAAACATATCCTGTGACCAATGCTGACAATGTCACAAAGATCCATCTCATGGCAATTGTATTGTTTGACTAGGGGGAATAGTTGGATGAAAGGAAGTGGCTGTGTCCCCATCCATTTCTGGAGACTGCTTGGAAATGATTTGGAGCAATCTCCCTGGTAGAACTGAGGACTCATGCAGCAATGCTTGGACTCCCAGAATGGGGTTGTGTCAAGCCAAGGGCACAGAGCAAACTGCAGAGGTAAAGGGAGGTGTTGGATCCTGAGAGAGTGGCCCAACCCTCCAAGAGGAAAGGCAAAAAGACTGGAGGATCAGCTTCTGAAGAGACCACAAGTTAGACCCCTCTTCCCAGGAAGAGGACTTGCTATCCGCAGAGGGAACTGAGCCTGCAGAGCTTGGGTCTTACCACTTAGAGCTCTTAGGACAGGGAGACCCTCTGGGGAGGATCTCTGCCAGGGACAAAACACCTGCCCCACCCTTGAAGGCCTGAGGCGACAAGCTGCAAAGGAAGATAAGGGTAGTGTCAGTGGTACCCATAGAGTTTATTGGGAGGAAGGCCAGAGACCTCAAGGCTGGTACAACCAGAAGGGTGGTAGTCCCCACAAATACAGAGAGTTCCTTCTCTCTCAAGCCCATGACATTCTCCTAGCTGGACATCAGGGACAAAACAAAACCTGGCACAAGCTAGTCACTCACTTTTAGTGCCCTGGAATGTCCCAGAAAGTGAAGGACTTTTGTTACTCCTGTGTCACCTGCCAAGCCAGTGGCAAGGCAGGAGGCTACCTGAAGGCCCCCTTAATCCCACTACCTGTTGTTGGGGTGCCCTTTGACAGGGTAGGGGTTGACATTGTTGACTCCCTTGACAATCAAACAGCTTAAGGAAACTGGTACATTTTAGTGGTAGTGGAACATGCCACGAGATACCTTGAAGCCATTCAACTTAGGACCATCACTGCCCTTGCAGTGGCCAAGGCCCTCCTGGATATTTTTACCAGAGTTGGCTTTCCTAAGAAGGTAGTATCAAGCAGGCGTTCCAACTTCATGTCTGCATGCCTAAAACACATGTCGTAGGAATGTGGAGTGACTAATACGTTCACTACCATGTACCACCCACAGACCAATGGACTGGTTGAAAGATTTAACTAGACATTGAAAGGCATGATTGGAGGACTCCCTGAATAACTCAGAAGGAGATTGGATGTCTTACTTCCATGTCTACTTTTTGCCTACAGGAAGGTACCACAAAAGGGAGTAGGGTGTTCCCCCTTTGAATTTTTGTTTGGGCATCCTGTCAGGGGACCACTAGGTTTTGAGAGGGAAGGCTGAGAGAGGTCTCTCAAAGAGCCTAAACAGGATATTGAGAACTATATGCTTGGTCTACGTTCCAGGATGGCTGAGTACATGGAGAAAAACAAACAAACATCTTCAGGCCAGCCAAAGAATTTCAAAAGCACTGATATGACAAAAAAGCTGCATTCGTCAAGTTCCAACCAGGACAGAAAGTTTGGATATTGGAGCCTGTGGTTCCAAAGGCTCTCCAAGACAAGTGGACTGGGCACTACCCCATACTTGAAAGAAAAGGGGAGGTCATCTAACTGGTTGACCTTGGAAATTCCAAAAATTCCAAAAGGATTATACATGTCAACTGCCTGAAGCTTTATTTTGACAGAGCTGATGTGACCATGCTCATGGCTACAGATGATGGACAGGAAGAAGAGAATGAACATCTCCCGGATCTCCTCTCCAGCAACCCACAAGATGGTTCTGTGGATGGAGTGGTCTTGTCAGACACACTCAAAGGGCAATAGCAGGCTGATTGTAGGCAAGTCCTCAACCAGTATGCTGATTTATTCTCTCTGACCCCTGGGCAGGCTAACTGGTGCACCCACGATGTGGATAGTGGTGACAGCTTGCCTGTCAAAAACTAAATTTAAAAGCAGTCAGACCATGTCATCGAGAGCATCGAAGTGGAAGTCAAAAAGATGCTGGATGTGGGTGTCATTAAACTGTCTGAGAGTCCCTGGGCTAGCCCAGTAGTTTTAGATTAAAGATTGCCCCTGCCACCTTCAAGAGGTTGGTGAACCAAGTCCTGGCTGGGCTGGAATACTTTAGTGTAGCATATCTAAATGATAAATCTGTCCACAGCTCCACTTAGCAGGATCACCTGATCCACCATGGAAAGGTCCTTGAGGCCCTGCAAAAGACAGGCCTCACAATTAAGGCCAGTAAGTGCCAGATACAGCAGGGAAAATGTGTATACTTGGGCCATCAGGCAGGTAGAGGCCAAGTTAACCCCTAGAGCCCAAGATCCAGACCATTCTGGCTTGGGAAGCTCCAACCACACAGACCCAAGTCAGGGCATTCCTTGGTTTGACTGGATACTATAGGAGGTTTGTGATGGATTATGGCACTATAGTGGCACCCCTCACAGAAATTAACTCATAGAAAATGCCCGAATGGATCAACTGGACAGTGGGTTGTCAAAAGGCTTTTGACACTACGAAGGATGCAATGTGCTCTTCCCCATTCCTGAAAGCTCCAGACTACTCCAGGCAGTTTATTGTCCAAATAGGTGCTTTAGAACTTGGAATAGGAGCAGTCTTAGTTCAGACCAATGATGATGTGCATGACCAGCCTGTTGCTTTTTTAAGCAAAAGACTACTTCCTAGGGAACAAAATTGGAGTGCCATAAAGAGGGATGCCTTTGCTGTGGCCTGGGCCTTGAAGTAGCTGAGGTCATACTTGTTTGTCTTTCACTTCATAGTTCAAACAGACCACAGGCCTCTCAGGTGGCTTCAACAGATGAAAGGTGACAACCCCAACAAACTGCTTAGATGGTCCATATCTCTACAGGAAATGGACTTTAAAGTTGAACACAGACCTGGGACTGCCCATGCCATTGCAGATGGCCTTTCTAGGTTCTTCTACTTAGAGGTTGAAGACTCCCCAGAGGAAGAGTAGGTTTGCCCCTTTTGTTTGGTGGGGGTAGTGTGAGGAAAGGCCTCTTTTGACCTGGTAGGCCCCCCCACTTTTTACCTGGAAAACAATGTGGTTTCAAACTGTAAGTGCCCTGGGCCCCTGCTAAACAGGTTCCCAGGGCCAGATCTCTTTCCCCAAAACTGTACTATGCATTGGCACATCAGCCACCCTTTTAGCTCACTAATAAATAGCCCTGCTGGTACCTAGGGCATGGGTTCTGAAGAGTCCCCCACAGAGCTGTAGCGCCAATAGTACCACCCTGAGAGGCCCCACATCAGCCTCATAACGACTGCCAGTGCAAGTTCATGACAAGGTGTATTTAAATGTTGCAAACTCGACATGGCATTCACCAAGTGTGCCCTGTCTACTAACACTGCATGCACTATAGCCTCACAGCCCTTAGGCAGGGTGCACTACAATGCATGTGAGGTCATATGTTTGCATGAGCACATATGCCCCTCCTGTACCTTTACAAAACCTTAAGACATAGTAAGTGTACAGCGGAGCCACAGCAAATACATGTTATGGACACTGGTCATTACGAGTTCCCCAGCTACATGATGGCCTCTCTGAATACTGGGTTGTTTGTTATCAAACAACTCAGAATAATAAACACACACTCAGGGAACAAGAGGCAAGCTCTATCCAAGCCCTAGGAGAGCACTTCGCAGCACAGCCAGAGAGCAACAAGGAAGCAGGGAAACAGCAACGCAGCAGACCTCTGGGTGTCTGAAAACCATGCAACCCGAAGAGGATTCCAGTCTACGCCCCAGAAATCGACGCAAAGCCTGCCTGCGTGAAAACTCAATGACGCATCATCAGTGTGCGCTGGAAAAATCGAAGCACACCTCCCTGTTTACCACGCATCTCCTCCTCTGTGGTCCCTTGCGGAGAATTTAAACGCAAACCAGATACTTTGTTCTGGCAAGCGACATTTATTGCTTTTAAAAGACTAAAGTGATATTTCAACATATACTTATTGCATCTTAATCGTTTTGACCTGCATCTTACCAGATAAATATTATATATTTTTCTAAACACTGTGCGGTGTATTTTTGTGGTGTTCTACTGTGTTATTGCATGATTTATTGCACAAATACTTTACACATTGCCTTCTAAGTTAAGCCTGACTGCTCAGTGCCAAGCTGCCAGAGGGTGGGCACAGGATAATTTGGAGTGTGTGTGACTTACCCTGACTAGAGTGAGGGTCCTTGCTTGGACAGGGGGTAACCTGACTGCCAACCAAAGGCCCCATTTATAACATATATATATATATATATATATATATATATATATATATATATATATATATATATATACACTATATATATATATATGTCTTTTTATTTATATATATATATATATATATATATATATATATATATATATATATATATATATACATATTTATATTCTTGATTAGATATATATAAATGCATGCCTTTACCACAATTATGTAAGTGTTTTACAGGTAAAAATCAACATATTATATATTTAAAAAAAGAAAGAAAAAAATATATATATATAAAATATAATTCACATGGGTATATACTTACTTGTTAAATGCTTCATTTTCTAGGTTAAGCCATATATTTTAAAGACTTATTCTTTATAAATATTTTTTGCTGTAAGAGCCTTTCGTTGTAAAGGCATTTTTGTTATAAAGCGTGCGTAGTTAAGCCATTTGTTGTAATGGCATTTGTTATTTCATCATACATCTTACATACATACATATATACATGCATGTATATTTACATATATACAAACCTAAGTAAGGTTCACAAGAGTGGGATTATGGGCATCTGTGTTCAGCCATTAGCAGTTGTCATGTTTTTAGAAGTTATTACTGAGCTGTTGCATGTCACAGAAGGATATATAGGTGTTTAGAAAATCCCCTGTGTGGTACCCTCATCACTGTCTGTACCCTCCTCACTTTATCTGTGCCATTGCCTCCCAGTCCAGGATGTGGTCAACCCCATCAACTGCCCCATGCTGGTGGCGGAACAGTTGTGCATTTGGTTTTGCCAGTGCTTATTCAACTGCTTCGCAAGCTTTGGCAAAGCCAAAATAGCCTCTGTGCAAGGGTGTGCATGAATGTATTATTTTATGTTTTCTATAAAACTGCCAGCCTCTGTGCATGCATGGACGCATTGTGGCCACTATACAATAGGTTTTTCTTTTACAAAACATGGAAAATCTATTACAAGATCTTTATGCACGTGTGCTAGGCAGACATCTGGGTTGAAACACTGGAAAAAACAATTGTTCTGAGTTTGACAGCTGCATAAAACAAAATTAGCAATGGTAAAACCAATAGATCTGGCTTTCATGTGGTAACACATTGAAACAAAGGCATGCAATAAAGCAGTTTTCATGCATTAGCAAAATACAGCCAGACCTTTTGTCAATACCAATATGTTTTTTTCTGTAATAAAGGAAAGAATATTGACAACAGGATATTCCACCAGCAGCAAAGTACTCCTCTGATCAGTTATCCTGTCCAATTGGTTTACATGTCATATTTATTTTCCACAGAAGCAGCATCTCATCAAGATTAGAACGAATACAAAGAACACAATGAAAGCTAGACCAACTAGGAGACGATGAGAGTTTAAAGTGTGTGGAATTTCAATTTTACCCATGAAACTTTGTAAGGTTGACAAGGTTTGCACTTTGTGGCGTTTGCAATGTTTGTTAACTTCTCCCAACTTCATCTACATGTAAAATGTCGAGGAAAATGTGTTGTAGAACAATTTTTCACACAAAGAGGCTGATGCGCCACATTAGTGTCATTTGTTTTGTTTAGTAATTTGCCCAACGTGGCCAAAGTCGCTGCGCCAAAGTTACTTAGTTGAGCAATGTATGGATTGCGCCACTTCGTAACCCTTTGTGCTACATTATGCCTGCGCCAGACATAATGTATGCAAAGGGGACGTTCCCCCATCAGGGGGGAACCGAAAGATGGCACAAAGAAATCTAAGAGATTTCTTTGCATCATTTGTTCGGCACATTTAACGCCTGCTCAGAGCAGGCATTAAAAGGAGGCACACCATTGTTTTCAATGGGCCTCAATGGGCTTTGCAGGATTAGCATCAAATATTTTGACACTAATCCTGCAAAGCTCCGAACTAGCATCAAAAATGTTGGCGCTAGTGCCCCTAGTTACTGCCGTGGTGCGTCATATCTTTGATACGGCGCACACATGGTGGCATTAGGGGGAGCCCTAAGGGGCACAAGAAAAGTTTACTGCACTGGTGGCAGCACCACTTTTCTTAAATCTGGTCTCAAGTATGTCTTTGGACAAAGATACAAAGGGGCTGATTTAAGAGCCTCTAGTGCCTCCTTGTGCCACATTAGAGTCATCTTTTTTCACACTAATGTGGCCCAATGAGGCCAAAATTGCCACGCCAAATTTACAAAGTGGAGCACTGCATGCATTGTGCCACTTTGTAACCATTTGCGCTAAATAATGCCTGGGGGAGGCATAATGTATGCAAAGGGGAGGTTCCCCCATTGGGGGGGGCAAAAAAGTGTCATTTTTTATGGCACCCTTACAGGCGTTAAAATGAGGCACACCATTGTTTTTTATGGGCCTCAATGGGCTTTGCAGGATTAGCGTCAAAGTTTTAGATGTTAATTCTGCAAAGCTCTGAAGTAGCGTCAAAGCCTTTGATGGTAGTTCCCCTAATTACCGCCATGGTGTGCCGTATCTTAAATACGGCGCACACATGGTGGCACTAGGGTGCGTTAAGAGGTGCAAGAGCCCTTTAAACCTAATCAACGCGCTCCCGCCCAGCGGGAAGCGCATCACCGGGGCAGCGGCAGCGGCAACCAGGGCAGGAGCCCTTTAAACCTAATCAACTCGCTCCCGCCCAGCGGGAAGCGCATCACCGGGGCAGCGGCAGCGGCAACCAGGGCAGGAGCCCCTTAAATTTAATCAACGCGCTCCCTCCCAGCGGGAAGCGCATCACCGGGGCAGCGGCAACCAGGGCAGGAGCCCTTTAAACCTAATCAACGCGCTCCCGCCCAGCGGGAAGCGCATCACCGGGGCAGCGGCAACCAGGGCAGGAGCCCTTTAAATTTAATCAACGCGCTCCCGCCCAGCGGGAAGCGCATCACCGGGGCAGCGGCAGCGGCAACCAGGGCAGGAGCCCTTTAAACCTAATCAACGCGCTCCCGCCCAGCGGGAAGCGCATCACCGGGGCAGCGGCAGCGGCAACCAGGGCAGGAGCCCTTTAAATTTAATCAACGCGCTCCCGCCCAGCGGGAAGCGCATCACCGGGGCAGCGGCAACCAGGGCAGGAGCCCTTTAAACCTAATCAACGCGCTCCCGCCCAGCGGGAAGCGCATCACCTGGGCAGCGGCAACCAGGGCAGGAGCCCTTTAAACCTAATCAACGCGCTCCCCATCAACGCGCTCCCGTCCAGCGGGAAGCGCATCACCGGGGCAGCGGCAGCGGCAACCAGGGCAGGAGCCCTTTAAATTTATTCAACGCGCTCCCGCCCAGCGGGAAGCGCATCACCGGGGCAGCGGCAGCGGCAACCAGGGCAGGAGCCCTTTAAACCTAATCAACGCGCTCCCGCCCAGCGGGAAGCGCATCACCGGGGCAGCGGCAACCAGGGCAGGAGCCCTTTAAATTTAATCAACGCGCTCCCGCCCAGCGGGAAGCGCATCACCGGGGCAGCGGCAGCGGCAACCAGGGCAGGAGCCCTTTAAATTTAAACAACGCGCTCCCGCCCGCGGGATGCGCGCGGGTGGCGCCCGGGCAAAACCCGGGCCAAGGGCGGGCCCGTCCTGCGCCCGTCATCGTCCGGAGGAGGCTGGGCTGGGCCTACTCTCTTTCATCTACTGTCTAATTAAACCAAGTAAGTTTAACTTATATATATTTGAGTATACCACAACCTTACAGGCACCATGGGGAAAAGAAAAGCTGCTGACTCACTAGGCCCCTTGTCAGATAGCAAAAAGCAGAGGAAGCGCACTGCCAAACTGGTCACCAAGCCAAAAAAAACCTTTGAGGAGATAGATCAGTTGTTTGAAGAGATTGAGGCAATTCTAAACTGTTCACCTAATCATAATGGTGCCTCCCTCTGAAAAAATGCCCTAGTTCCACCCGGGAAGATACAAGACTATTTTAAGAAAAGGTCAAAGGATCAAGATCTGGACTCAGGGTTGATCAAAAACAGTGCAACCTTACCAATAACGCACCTGCTATCCGTCTCCCCCACAAATGCTACAACACACACGACAAATGTACTGGTGCACAGGAGTGGATCTCCTCATGCCGGAACAGAGGGCAACATCCCAAATCCTGCCATATCACTGAGTCCTGTGACCAACATGATCTCGAATATACCTTGCAGAAACCGGTTTGAGGCCCTAGCCGAGGATGATGAAACTCCTAGCGCTTTTGATACAACAACAGACGATATCAGCAAAGAAGCTACCAATTGCACTCCGAAACCAGTCCCTGTCTCCCCTCCAATGCACCCTGCCACCGAGCCTAGCAATGCCTTTATACTTCAGAGAATAGAAGAAGTAAGATCCCTGGTACTACAACTGGTCAAATGCTTCCGGGAGAGCTTAGAGTATGGATGTAAGTGCAATCATAGGGATGAAGCGGCGAACATAGGCCATACAATGCCTGATCCAATATTATCAACCCAGCGTGCACAGGGGGGCCAGGTCACCGATTTACAAAAGGAAAAGACATATCGGGTTGGCTCAGATGGGGATGTAGCACACCCAGAATTTAACACTACACAGGCGAGCCAATATTGCAAAAGACCATTAGATGAGGGGGATACCATGGGAAACCATAGTGCCATAAATAAACTCCCCTCAGGGCCCTCAAACTATCTGCCAGCAAAGAGCCGTAAACAGATTGACAATCTCCCACCCAGGAGATCCTATGCCATTCCCAATGACAGCGACCCATTTGCTCCCAAGTATGCTCCCAGTTGTTTTAATGCCCCTTCCCCTCAGAGGATTCCTCACGACCCAGTCTTATTGCCAAAACCCCAACGCCCCAAGCCTGGAACTAATACTCTCTTTTTGAAAGAAGTCCCGAAACTGCTTCCTGGACTCAGTGAGGATCATGAGTCTAGGGCTAACAAAGTAATCCACTGGCTACAACACCAAAGAAACTGTCTATCAGTTATACGTTCAGATATTCGTAATACTAAGCGGTGGTGTCCCTTAGGATCAACATACAATGTAATTTCAATCGAGTTTCATAATAGATCCCTGGTAGAAAACCTTGTTCTGTTCAATGACCGAACTCTCCATCTTATGGAACAAAGAAGGGGGTACATCACCTTAGAGACAGTACTAGAGATGGAAGGCCAACCACATATTCCTGATTACTCACGCAACAATTCAACCAGCAATCAGCCCAGGCATGTCGTTTCTATTCGGCCTAGCCCTGTATGACTGGCAATAGCCCAGGGACCAACTCCCGGGACTAATCTAATGGAACCCAGTCCGACGAGTTCTGATGGACCTACCGATACAGAGTCGATTTCCGAGAGGCTCAACCCACAGTCACCAACCCCGGTCCTGGAGGAAAAAGGCATATCAATCATGACGTGGAATCTAGCAGGCCTTGGGAGGAAATTAGGCGACAATGACTGGTGCTCGTATATCAACACCCAAGACATATGTCTTTTTCAAGAAACATGGACCAAAGAGCCGATTACCCTAGATGGTTTTCTTTCTTTTAATGTGGCTGCTCAACCCTCCACAAAACCGACGGGCAGAGCTAAAGGTGGACTTTTGATGTTAATAAATAAAACTGTGCAGTGCACATATAAGATCCTAAAATTCGATAGCCCAGATCTGATGGGGCTACAAATTATGTTCCAACAGGATTTCACCATAACGCTTGTCAATATTTATGCCCGCTCGGTTTCACGAGGGGCTGAGTCCCTAGTCTTAAAACAGCTTCTTGATTTTCTAGACACCCTGCAATCAACCTCCTACCTAATAATAGCTGGGGATGTAAACTGCACCTTTGAACCCTCTGTGATACTAACTGGTCTCACAGAGGATGAAGATGAAACATGGGGGATTGCGCAGCTGACTAGTGACAACAACTGTGTTAATTCTCGTGTAGCTACCCAATTGCCATCCCTTTGTTTGAAACACGGCCTCAGGGCATGCAATGGCCGAATGCCCTCTGACCTGGATACTGCACCCACTTTTAAACGTGGTTCAATCACTAGTGTAATCGATTACTTTCTAGTGGATGTGAGACTGTGGCCCTTTCTGAATGATATGAAGCTGGACGCTAGAACCGAAAGCGACCACTATCCCTTGCTACTCTCTATGTCAGGTGATGTTTTTGGTAGGACTTCGAACCAACAAACCACTATGGTCCCTATTACTACCATGAACATCACATCTACGAAGGTCAGGTGGCCAAAGGTTCAGTCAAACCCTTACCTGCTACGTGAGATTTATCAGGCCTTCATAGATATTCTTGCTCCATATAGTGACCACGACTCTAATGATAAACCCTTCCTATCTATACATGAAAATATGATCACAAGATTACAACGTACATTCTATAGGAAGGTTGGGGCAAGACATCAAGGAGCTAACTTTAACACATGGTTTGACGAGTCCTGTCACATGGCTAAGAAAGGATTAAAAGGTGCCCTCTTGAACGGTTCCCACGGGGAAATACTATTAGCTAGACGTACTTACAAAGAATCCATCACCCGAGCATAAAAAAACTGGGAAGACACAACTTGGCAGAGTTTATTGGATGCTACTCAATCCAATAACAATAAATTATTCTGGGAATTGTTAGGCAAACGAGAGAAAGAGGGCAGGATTGGTGTGAGAAGCCACATACAGCCAGAAAAATGGGGTTGACCATTTCTCCGGCCTATACAGGAAAATTGACACCCCCATAATTTTAGCTACAGGGGAAGCAGACCAAGATCTTCCCTTTACCCCTGATGAGCATAAAGGCCCAGCTCCTCTTGTAGGGGGCACACATGTTTTCAAGAGCCACATCTGCTTTACTACTAAAGAAACAGCTAATGCTATTAGTTCATTAAAACTTGGGAAAGCTCCAGGCCCAGACAAAATTCCGGGGGATCTCTACTCGTCTGAACCAATAGTCTGGACTTGGTATATCAATACACTCTCTAATAAAATTGCAGAGGGGGGGCAGATCCCCATGACATGGAAGGGTGCAGAAATTATCCCCATCCATAAAAAGGGTGACGTAAACCTTCCGAAAAATTACAGACCAATCAGTCTAATCGATAACATCCAAAAAATATTTGCCAAACAAGTTCTAGGTAGATTAACCAATTGGGCCAAAGATCAGAATATCCTTTCCCCTCTCCAAGCTGGATTTCGACCAAGGATCAGTACAGTAGACCAGGTCTTTAGACTGGCCATTCTGTACTGGAAGTATACAGCCCTGGCCAAACAACCATTATACATCGCCTTTGTCGATCTGAGATCAGCATTTGATCTGATCCCGAGGGAAAAGTTGTGGGAGGTGCTAAACAAAATAGGTACTCCGACCAATCTAATCCAACTTTTAAAGCGGTTGCATGAGGACACATATGCGCAGGTGAGATGGGGGAACCTAGGTGAACTAACGGATAAAATCCCCATAAATAGGGGTGTTTGCCAGGGTTGTGTGCTGGCACCTTTTTTATTCTCTATTTTTATTAACGAGGTTGTACAGGTTTTAATGATGTGCCAGAATGATGCCCCCACCCTATGCGCTCAAAAAATTCCAATCCTTCTTTTTGCTGATGATTCTCTTCTTATTTCTAAATCTCCCATGGGCCTTCAAACACTTATCAATAGATTTAATTCCTTTTGTCGAGACTACGGCCTAGAGCTAAACCATAAAAAGACCAAGCTAATGGCGTTCCGCTCAGGAGTGCGGAAGAAATGCACTATCCATTCAGAAGGGAACCTCCTGGATAAGGTTTCCTCCATTGACTACTTGGGCGTAAGGATTGCTGATAATTTAAACTGGGGAGAACAGATTAACAAAAGTGTGGGCCGCTTGCAGCATGGTGCGGCATCAATCCTGCGCTTCTACAGGGGTACGACAGTAAAAACTGTCTCCCCGTCAATTAAGATCTATATCGTCAGAGCACAGAGTGCCGCCGCATATGGAGCAGAGGTCTGGGGTTTTGCGGACTGCAACAGGCTCATCATTAGTGAGAACAGTTTCGCGAGGTCATTGTGTGCTTGTCCTCCTAGTACTCCAGTGATACCACTGTTCTTAGATTTGGGCCTGAGACGCATAGCTGATCTAATTATCTTAAGACCATTATTATATTGGATACGACTATGGACCAACCCCGAATTAGACGTCTATAAGACCTCACTCCACGACCTGCTAAGGTGTCCCAATTCAACCTCCATTCCTTGGGTCAAACATGTATCCAGTTGGTTTAACAAACTCGGCCTTAGTCACTTCTGGGAGGAACCCTATAAACTAGAAAAGGCTCACTCCATTGTGCTGAAACACATATATTGGACCTATGTATGTAATGACCATATTACCCACAGAACTTATGGCACCTTAACAAATCGCTTCACAGATTTTAAGTGGTATCCACAATTTGAACCCTACTTAGACAATATTCATGACATCCTTGGTAAAAGCTTATATGCCAGATTCCGTTTCGGGTCACTGCCGTTGATGACGCTGATGTGTAGATGGGGTACAAAAACAGAAACAAGTACATGCCCAGCCTGTGGTGTAAAAGCAGAAACGGTTGAACATTTTATGTTTTTTTGCCCCGTATACTCCCTTCCCAGGTCTAAGTGGATCCGTCATATTTGCCGCGATATGGGGATAAGAGATTGTGCCCCTGCTTTGAGGATTTTAAAAAGTCACCATTCCACGGTTTTAATACTTGCTGTCAGTAAATATTTATTAGCAGCATGGCGAATACGCAATTCCATTGTAAAGACTGTGTCTTAATCTAGAGCCTTATTTTCATTCTTTTACTCTTACAAGAACTGTAGGAAGGGGGGTGGAACCGTATTATATGTATTATGTGTATTATGTGTACTGAGAATTTTAATTAGACTATGCTTTTAGGAATACATGTTTTAAAATAACCTTCATTTATGTTCTATAATATTATTACTATTGGTTTTAGTTCTATTTTATTCTTTATTATTGTACATTCGCTTTGATGATTGATTGATCGAATAAAGCATGTGTTAAACACAAGAGGTGCAAGAAAAGTAGCCCTGCACTGGGAGCAGCACCACTTTTCTTAAATCTGGCCCAAAGTTTTTAGTACTAGAACTATCCCACTAAAACTAGGTTTGGGGAAGAGTCATATTTCTGGATTTTATCCACATAAAACTATTTGGGGAACTTCACAAACGCTGCAAATTTGGAAAAAAAACACTAATAATTATGCTCTAGATGGTAGCTGCAAAGCTTTGAAAAAAGAGTTCACAAAGTTCATTTAAACCAACCATTGCAACTTATCGCCCTCGAGATATAGATTTCATGGGTGAGTTTCTCCCTGTTTCGAGCATTCTGTGTTTTTGAGGAATCTTCACTTTGCCTGGAATGGTCAGCATATGTCCCTCACCTGTGGTCTGGGTATGGCAAATAAATGATAGAGTGCACTGCGGCGCACCGAGGGTTGGGCGAAGCAGAATACTGGGGAGTCTGCACGTTTCACCTTTTCACGTGAAATGCTTTGGCCGCCCGCGGACAAGGCAGCATCTGCAGGGCAACAGAGAACTGAATAAATAAATTAACTACCCATCTAAGGCAGGACCAAGTAGGATTGTGCACATATGTGATCCAAGTACATTGAGCACCGAAAAGATCAGAAGAGTCGGATGCAATTAAAGAGCCATTTTCAAGAAAAATGTCCTGCAGTCGACTCCATTTTGTCTCTGACCTTTTAAAAACAGAAAAAATGTCTCTAACACGTGACCTTTCTGGAAGTGCAAGCATTGAATTAT
Source organism: Pleurodeles waltl (assembly GCF_031143425.1). Classification (NCBI taxonomy): domain Eukaryota; kingdom Metazoa; phylum Chordata; class Amphibia; order Caudata; family Salamandridae; genus Pleurodeles; species Pleurodeles waltl. The sequence continues at coordinate 1,167,476,660 of NC_090447.1, read as the reverse complement.
CTCCTCTTAAAATATCACTTCTCAGTTCGAACTGCTTTGTATCTTGGTTTATTATTCGGATCATAAAAAAAGAGCTCCGGTTGCATGATATTTATTTTGTTGACGTCACCATCTGCACTTATCCGTACATATTTTTATCAACTTATTGATATTTATGGTTGTTTATTATTTGATCGTTGAGAAGATAAAGATGATACTATAAAAATTCCACATTTAACAGATATACAGTTGCAGTTTCGTGAATGTTTCGTTGTACTGCATTATGAAGCCATATACTAAAAAAAAAAACAAATGCCCCCCCTTAAAAGCATTGCAGACATGCTGCACTTAGGTAGATGTTTGAGGTGTACTATGACATAGTTTTGTTTTTAATTCCTAGGTTTTCCCGTTTGTTAAACAAGGAAACAGTTTTCCATCTATGTTTAGGTGCAAAAATCAGTAATAACACCAAACTAGGAAATGCTAACATAAAATAGGAGAAGTCATCATCTGACTGGCTGTCCTAAAGCACCAGCTTTGCAGCCCTGGCAATAAACATCATTTTGGGGTCATAAGTGAGATGCAATTTAATATCGTAATCAATTTTATTACTTTTTTTTTAAACTTAGCAAAAATAACACATGTTGAGAAGTTAGACCTGAGATGCAGTATTATTACAAAATCTCTGATGGTTGAAGCTTTAACGACTGTTTCAGACCTTCACGGAATTGGAAAGTTTCGGATCGTAAGTTTTATGACTTCCAGTAATAGAAAACACAATTTCTATTTATAATCACAGTAGGGACAGTGGAGTAGACGTTTAATTATTGATTCAAATGTTTAGCGCACACATTTCTAAACTTGAGACAACAGAGTGCGATATGAGTTAAAGAGACTAACGCCTAAAAAGCGCAGAAGCATTTGTTTTCAGACTGTAGAATTCTTCCATTGATCCTCATAAGTTGAGTTTTTTGCATAAAACCACAAAGCGAATAAACACCACTTGCGGTTTACAAATTAACTCAATGTTTTCCACCAGAGTAACGAGGAAAAATATCAACAGGTCAAAATATAGAGAACAGAAATGTCATGAAGGTAAGTATGTATAGGTAAGTTTAGTTTTACTTTAACCACTTCGCTGCCAGGCCTTTTTCCCCTCAGGTGCCAGGCATTTTTTTGGCTGTTTGGGGCAGTTTGCGCTTATGCCCTCATAACTTTTTGTCCACATAAGCTACCCATGCCAAATTTGCGTCCTTTTTTTCCAACATCGTGTCGATTCTAGAGGTACCCATACTTTGTGGGTTCCCCTGAAGGAGACCAAGAACTTAGCCAAAATACAGCGAAAATTTAGTTTTTTTCAAAAAAATTGTAAAAAAGGGCTGAAGAAGGTGGCTTGTGGTTTTTTCCCTGGAAATGGCATCAACAAAGGGTTTACGGTACTAAAATCACCATCTTCCCAGCTTTCAGGAACATGTAGACTTGAATCAGCAAACCAATTTTTTTCAACACAATTTTGGCATTTTACTGGGATATACCTTATTTTTACTATTTTTTTGTGCTTTCAGCCTCCTTCCAGTTAGTGACAGAAATGGGTGGGTAACCAATGCCAGATCCCAAACCAAACTTGCAAATTTTTAATAACTAGACACCTAGGGGAATCCAAGACGGGGTGACGTGTGGGGCTCTCATCAGGTTTTGTTACCCAGAATCCTTTGCAAACCTCCAAATTTGGCCAAAAAACCACTTTTTCCTCACATTTCATGACAGAAAGTTCTGAAATCTGAGAGGACCACAAATTTACTTCCACCCAGCGTTCCCCTGAGTCTGCCGATAAAAATGGTACCTCACTTGTGTGGGTATGCTTGGCGTCCGCACCAGGCCATTCCTCAAAACACAACCTGGACACATCACATTTTCCCAACAAAAACAGAGCTGTGTTTTGCAACGTACCTAGCCGTGGATTTTGGCCTCTAGCTCATCCGGCACCTAGGGAAACCGACCAAATCTGTGCATTTTTTAAAACTAGACACCTAAGGAAATCTAAGATAGGGTGACTTGTAGGGCTCTGACCAGGTTCTGTTTCCCAGAATCCTTTGCAAACCTCAAAATTTGGCAAAAAAACATTTTTTTCTCACATTTCGGTGACAGAAAGTTCTGGAATCTGAGAGAAGCCTCAAATTTCCTTCCACTCAGTGTTCTGCCAAGTCTCCCAATAAAAATGGTACCTCACTTGTGTGGATAAGCCTAGTGCCAGGGACAGGAAATGCCCCAAAACACAACCTGAACACCTCACTTTTTTCCAAAGAAAAAAGAGCTGTTTTTTGTAAAGTGCCTAGCTGTGGATTTTGGCCTCTCTTCAGCCGGCATCTAGGGAAACCTACGAAACCTGCACATTTCGGAAAACTAGACACCTAGGGAAATACAAAATACCTCACATTTTGGTGACAGAAAGTTCTGGAATCTGAGAGGAGCCACATATTTCCTTCCACCCAGCGTTCCCCCAAATCTCCAGATAAAAATGGTACCTCACTTGTGTGGGTAGGCCTAGTGCCCAGGACAGTAAATGCCCCAAAATACAATGTGGACACATCACATTTTTCCAAAGAAAACAGAGTTGTTTTTTGCGAAGTACCTAGTTGTGTATTTTGGCCTCTAGCTCAGCCGGCACCTAGGGAAACCTACCAAATCTGTGCAGTTTTTAAAACTAGACACCTAGGGGAATCTAAGATGGAGTGACTTGTGGGACTCTGACCAGGTTCTGCTACCCATGATCCTTTGCAAACCTCAAAATTTGGCTAAAAAAACACCTTTTCCTGTCATTTCGGTGACAGAAAGTTCTGGAATCTGAGAGGAGCCACAAATTTCCTTCCTCCTAGCTTTCCCCCTAGTCTCCTGATAAAAATGTTACCTCACTTGAGTGGGTGGGCCTAGTGCCTGCAACAGGAAATACCCAAAAACACTATATGGAGACATTGAAGTTATCAAATACAAAACGAACTGTTTTTCAGAAGGGGGCACCTGAGTTTTTTGTCCTGGGCTCAGCAGCCATATAGGGAAACCTATCAAACCCAAACATTTCTGAAAACTAGACAGCCGAGGGAGTCCAGGGAGGTGTGACTTGCATGGATCCCCCAGTGTTTTCTCCCCAGAATCCTTTGCATACCTCACAATTTGGCTAAAAAAACACTTTTTCCTCACATTTCGGTGACAGAAACTTCTGGAATCTGAGAGGAGTCACAAATGTCCTACGACCCATCGTTCCCCCAAGTCTCCCAATAAAAATGATACCTCACTTGTGTGGCTGGCCCAGGTGCCTGCAACAGAAAAATGCCAATAACCTTTAGAGATTGAGGGGTTAGCACAGCGAGTTGATAAGCACATATTTTTCTTTTATACATCTTTTAGGCTGACTCTGCTTTGAGGACCCACACAAGTGAGGTATCATTTTACTTGGAAGACTGAGGGGAATGCTAAGTGGTAGGAAATGTGTGCCGGAGCAGTGATCCTACAAAGATAAGTGAGGAAAATATGCTTTTTTAAGCAAATTTTTAGGTTTGCAGAGGAGTCTGGGTAAGAAATTTTAGGGGATCCAGGCAAGCCACACCTTCCTGGACTCCTTGGAGTGTCTAGTTTTAAAACATGTCTGGGTTTTGTAGGTTTCCCTAGATGAAGGCCGCACCCGGGACCAAAAACATAGGTGCTCCCCCAAACACAGGTAGTTTTGCAATAGATCATTTTGATGTGCCCACATACTTATGTGATGTTCCAAACACTAAAATTGTGAAAAGAAATGCACATAGGTTATGTTAGAAAGACCCCTCGCCTATAAACCAAGTTGGTGGCATGCTTCATCATCGAGGTGTCACGGGTGTGCTGCGACGCCTCATTACAGCAGAGCAGGTTTTGTTATTTTTACCAGACATACTGGTTGGATTTGGCACGAGGGTGAGTGATGGTTCAGTAGATCAAATTTAATTAACAAGAGATTTCACAAAAGTGAAAAACACTGTTAATAACTGAAAAGGCCAAAAAACTGAACCAATGACTCACAGCTCGCGAGCTGTAAAGCCACGACAAGGCACAAACCGTTTTACAGTCCATTCACACACCTTTCATACATGACATGCACAAGATCATTCATGCCTCCAACCACGGGCCCAGCACATTACAATACTCGCTTCAACAGACAGCGCTACTCAAGGGCCCATCACTTACATACACCCTCATGCCTGACACAGCAATCACACCAGCTGATGGGAGTGTGTGGACTGGGGTTTGGCTGGAAGTGTGATGCTGTACCCAACAGCAAGTCAATACTTACACCACCAGCCAAGCACTATTCTACGCACACAGCCAGCCAGGCACCACCCCACTCACACCACCAGCCAAGCGCTACCCCACTCACACTGCCAGCCAAGCGCCACTCCACTCACACCGCCAGCCAAGCAACACCCTACGCACACCGCCAGCCAACCACCACTCTATGCACACCGCCATCCAAGCGCCACCCCACGCACACCGCCAGCCAAGCGCCACCCCACGCACACCTCCATCCAAGCGCCACCCCACACACACCACCAGCCAAGTTGCACCCCACACACACCACCAGCCAAGCACCACCCCACAAACACCACCAGCCAAGCGCCACCCCACACACACCATCACTTTTTTGTGTTTTTAAACAACAAAGAAAACACTATTTATAAATAAGTACAAAACTACAAACACAAAAGTTCTAACTGAGTGCATGACAGTAATGCCAATCGTGAAACAGAACATATGAAAATATAAAACAGCAGTTTATGCTCACGGTATTTCCCAATAATTCTTCTGTGTGTTGTAGCTCCTGAAACAGCCACCCACACACAGCCCAGGCTTTGAAGGACAATCAGGGTAGTACATCCTAGTCTCCTTCCTTATACCTCTTTGAGCACAGACTCTACATCTCTTAGCAGGAAAGTTTTTTTGGGCCATGGGAGGAACGTGCTCAGCACAGTGACGATCTTTCAATCTAGCCACACCCTCACCACTGTTTATCTAGGAACTCTTGCCTGTTAAGGCTCGCTATTATAGACTCCTGAAATTTCACAAATCCTTGACTCTGGAGAACTATCCTTGAACACAGCAAAAGCATTAAAAGTTGCCAAGTTGCCAAGTGGAACAGGTGAACCACTAATTTCTTATACCAAAAAGAAGACTTTCAAGCAGCAGTGTAAGGTTCCAACCTCTGATCTACTCTACCAACACCACCCATGTGCATATTGTAGTCTAAAATGCACACAGGTTTGCGCACTTCAGCAACTTGACCCCAAACAGCCACAGGTGAAGTACTCTCATCATGGATGGTAGTTAGCTTGGACACATCCCTCCTGACTAAAAATTTCAGAGCTAGTAGCGCATCATTCCACAAGGCACTGCACTGTCCCTTCTCAAGTTTTTTACAGACAAGCTCTCTTGGATAGCCTTTCCGATTAGTGCGAATTGTGCCACAAGCAACAGTGTCCACTCTGAACAACTCCTTGAACAGCTGAACTCCAGTGTAGAAGTTATCTACATATAAATTGTGACCTTTGTTAAACAGTCGTCTACCAAGTTCCCACACAATTTTCCACTAACTCCTAAAGTGGGCTGACAACCAGGGAGGTCAATACTGGAATCCCTACCAGTGTAGACCTGGAAATTATAAACATATCCTGTACTACTTTCAGACAGCATATACAATTTAATTCCATACCGTGCCCTCTTGCTAGGAATGTACTGCCTAAAAACCAAACGCCCCTTGAACAGGACCAAAGACTCATCTACTGATATTTCTTTGCCTGGAACATAAATCTCTGAGAACCAATCTACCAAATGATCAAGGACAAGTCTAATCTTAAAAATACAGTCAGAATCAGGGTGATCTCGTGGCAAGGCTAAAGCATTATCTCCAAAATGCAACATCTGAAGAAGAAGCTCATACCGGTTACGACTCCTGATTGCAGGAAATATAGCAGTTGCCATCAAGGGACTAGTAGACCAATATGAAGACAGCGATGGCTTCCTTATCAGCCCCATCAAAAAAGTTAAACCCAAGAACTTTTTCAACTCTTCCAGATTTGTGGGAATCCACTGGCTCGCTCTAGAGTGTGGCCTAAGTCTGGCAGCGTTGTCCATCAAATATTGCTCTTTATACAAATTAGTCTGCCTAACAATCTCTTCCAAAAATATATCGTCCATAAACAACTCAAAGAAGTCAACAGGCAAAATGTTTTCCGTATTAACTCGACACCCTGGGAAACCAGTAAACGCAGGCAACTGTGTCTGCTCCATGTTTGGTGCAACCAACGTGTGTGGTCTTCCAATGGGAACCCTTTCAGCCGCTTGCTGCTGCACCATTGGCACACCAGTGTCCTCCTCTAAAACAGGCCCTTCATCAGCACTGAGAGTGGCTTCATCATCAGATGATTCCTCTCTGACAGAAAATTTACTTCCAGAATCTTGCACTTCCTCCTCTGCCTCAGATGTAAAGTCAGTCTCATAATCATGGTCAGAAGACGACTCAAAAAGCACATCAACAACCTGCTGAGCAGTCATCCTTTGGCTAGCCATGATGCTTCCTACAAAAAGTAACTGGACAAATGCACCACCAACAACCAGCACTGTGTAAGTAATAAACAAAGTGTAGCTTTATCACTAAGAGTTATAAACTCAAAACTATACCACTCACTTGCCTGAAAAAGCTTGACTCACCAGCAACTAGTCTGCACAGCCACAGCAATCACCAATGATATCCCACTAAAAAGAAAAAAAGAGAAGCAAATTAGATACAAGACAACACAATAATCACTGTGTATAAATCTAAGGGCAATTTCACACACAGTCCTGCATTTAGTACACCACCTACAAACATGTCATTAATGCACTGCAACAATACTCCTTTGGAGTAAATTTATTTACTTACCTAAAACATGCAACTACGCAAACCGCAGGACAACAACTGCCAAAACCACAACAAGCCACAGCAAAGGAAGCACAAGCTTTGAACTAGAACAAAAAGGAGAAATAAAGTGTTTTTATCATAAATGCAAATACTTCGCAGTTGACAAACACCACACCACCAACCATTTTTAAATTTACCCTGATGTCTAGTGTTCTCTGCTTGGGGACAGATGGGCCTAAAAAAATAGGCTGATCTGCCCCCAAGGGGGGCAGAACTGCCCAATAGTGCTTTTTGCCTCTTGGGGCGACCCTTGCTCAAGGGGGCGCCCTTCAAACGCAGAAAAAAACAAAATAAAGTAAACAAATAAAATCCCTGGCATCTTTATGGTTTCTGCCCCCCCAGTGGGCAGAAGGGCATTAACAAATAGGCCAATCTGCCCCAAGGGGGCAGAAACGGCATAGATTATATTGCCCCCTTTGGGGGGAGACCCTTGCCCAAGGGGCCATCCCCCTCACAAAGCACACACACACATGATCCCTGGTGCAAAGTGAATTCTGCCCCGTTCGGCGGGAGATGGGCCTAAAAGAAATAGGCCGATCTGCCCCCAAGGGGGAGGGGCAGAACTTCCCAATAGGGATTTCTGCCCCTTGGGGGCGATCCAGGCACAAGGGGGCACCTCAGCAACACACAAAAAAACAAAAGTGAGAAAACAATAAAAATCCCTGGCGTCTTTATGGTTTCTGCACCCCCACACCCCCCATCAGGGGCAGAAGGGCCTAAAAAACATAGGCCAATCTGCCCCCAAGAAGGGAAAAAATTGTATAGACTATATTGCCCCATTTGGCCACCCTCCCACACAAAGCATACACACACACACACACACATGATCCCTTGCGCTAAGTGGATTCTGCCCCCTTTAGGGGCAGATGGGCCTAAACACAAATAGGCCGGTCTGCTCCCAAGGGGGGCAAAACTGCCCAATAGTGCTTTATGGCCCTTGGGGGTGACCCTTGACCAAGGGGCCGTTCCTCCAACACAAACAAATCAGCCACAAAAACAATCCCTGGCTTCTAGTGGCTTTCTTTCCCCCTTGGGGGCAGATCGGCCAAAAAATAAAAGGTCGATCTGCCCTTGGGGGCAGAAATGGTGATAAATATAATGCCCCCCAAAGGGGAGTGACCCTTGCCCAAGGGGTTACTCACCCACACTGTACGCACACACACACTAATTCCCTGCAGGAATGCTGAAAGAGACATCGAGGGAAAGGAAAACCCTTTCCTTTCCCCCGATACCTCTTTTTTAGTAACACCCCCCACCCAAAGGAAAAACTTACCTCCTCCTCGGGTTACACGCTGGAAGCAAATGGCTTCCAGCTCGTCTTGCACCCTTTGATGATTTCATTGCGCGATCATGGTCAGCAGGAACAGTGTCAACATAAACAGGAGGTCTGATGCTAAAAGATAGTGAAAAAAACACACCAACGATGCCATGTCTAACAACACCTATATAACTGGTCATGAGTGACATAGATAAGCAAGCGAGATAAGAGACCTATAATAAATTGTTCACAAATGTGTACCATGACAACATATATATTTTTGAAGAAAACAGATGGACAGTTAATAATATAAAATGTATACTTACCTTTTTCCTCTTTCCTTCATGATATTTTGGTCCTCCATCTTCAGGCCTCAGAATGTTGGCCCCCTGATCATTTTCACTCAGTATTTTGACATGCAACCCATACAGGACTGAAATTGATCATAGTTGAAAGTGTATGATTTAATGTTTTTTATTAATGTCACAAAAGGATTTGTAGCTTTTTATAATATTAATGCATCATTAAACCTTTGAAAAGTGAGCGGAAATACTGAATTTAATTTATAAAATTGGTCGCTCATCCCTCTGTGAGGGGCGGAAGAAAATCGCTGCATCCCTATTTTCTCAAGCACCCACTTGTGCAAGCAGCTTCTGACCACAGATAAGAGTAAACCTACCGGAATAAAACTGTAATCACAAACTATGCTCTTCACTGCTCCCCTCAGCACATCGAATTCCCAGAGTGCATGCTTTAAAAATGAAACCATTACAACAATATCTCACATAATCAACCAGAGGAATAATTTCATTGTCTGCTTTCCCTGTACGCTGGGGCTTCATTTAAATTATTCCCAGCATTAATTTCAAGCTTCATGTCACAGGGAAAGAAGTCTTGAAAACCTATTAACTTGGAAGAGACTCCCTAAAGACTTGTGCAAAATAGGAAGAAAAATCTCCCCTCGTTCAAGGTAGGGTCAAACGTGCCTTTTTCCTTTTATGTTGGAGGAGTAGGTTAAAGCAATCAATTACTCGGAAGTTTAAGAATATTGTTATTGATTTATGCAAGCGGTTTGACCTCACATTTCCTTAAAGAGTCCCCTTAGAACAATAAGCCACACGCGCTGCATAATCAAGGGAGGAGGCCTTTAATTGTAGGTTATTTTCTAATGCTGCTTGTCAGCTTATTTACAAGCTCTAACGTCTTTCTGTGTTTGTATGTGTGATTAGTTATCATCCTTAAAAGGTATGTGATCATTGCTGCCACACTTAGTTAGTGCTGCGCCACGATTAAGGGGTGCTACAGAAATGTGTCCTAATTAGGGGGCCGATGTACGACCCAATTTTGAGGTCGCAAAAGGCGAAGTTCACCTTTTGCGACCGCAAAATTACTTTTTCCGAAGTACCATCCCTATTTTACCAGTAGGCATGCAAATAATGACTCACAAAATAGGGATTGCGACACCCAATTAGGAAGGGGCATTCCAAGGGGACCCCTTCCTAATTGGAATCGCAGTAACATGTATGATTGTTTTGTAACCGCAATTTTGTCGCAAAACAATTGCAGTTACCACCAATTGAAATTGGTGGTAACCCATTCGCAAATGGGAAGGAGTCCACACGGGATTCCTTCCCCTCTGTGAATGAAAGCAGAAATATTTTTTTAGAGCAGGTTGTGGTCTCACGGACCACTGCCTACTATGAAAAAATGAAAAGAAAACTTTTCATTTTTTTGTTTGAAATGCATCCCGTTTTTCTTCAAGGAAAACGGGCTGCATTTAAAAAAGAAAATGCTTAATTTAAAAAGCAATCACAGTCATGGTGGTCTGCTGTCCTCAGCATGCCACTATCCCTGTGAGTGCAGCTATTCCCAATGGGGTTGCAAATTGCGACCTACCTCATGAATATTGATGAGGTATGTCATTTGCAACCCCATTGGGAATCGAAAACAGTGTGGTTGACACTGTTGCACATTCCAGATTGCGACGTGCAAAATAATTTAAATTGCTATTCGTAATCTTGGCCCCACGTCATCCTAAAATCTTTATACAGCTGTGGATGATAATTTGGTGCACGCATGAGAACGCTGCCTGTAAATAATCTCTATGAATAGCTTTTTCAGGTAAAAAAAGACGGATGGACTGCAATCAGATAAAAATAAACATGAACAAAGCTGAGAATTTGTTGGGAAGAAGTTCTTACTGGGATTCAATTAATTGGCTGTCCTTTTTTGGCAGCTGTCCTGAGCTCCAGTGTTATGTGAAATCTTTAGGTTTTAAATTACATGTCAGGTGTATTTGTATTATATATCAAACAACAGTGTCCCACAGGGATTTTCGACAAAATTAAATATGTGCCACATAAGTGGTCACACTCGCACCAAGAGAAAACAGACCATAGCTGTCCGATTCAAACTGTATTAATTCGAACTGTATGTACAACATCAAAAATGCATATATTCAACATCAAATATGTATTTGTATAGCACACAACTCACCTGGGCGTCCAGGCACTGAAGCAAGAGCTATAAGGGTCAAACCAGGGATGGGGCTAGGTAAAGGTGCAACATTGAAAATGGACATTCAGATATCCTTTGCCATATCAACCTGCTATCTTACCTTACTCAGGCAAGATTGACTCCATTCTCTCTCTTTTTTCCAGAGCATTCTAGAAAATCTATCATTTGAATAATACTTTGGCTCCCGCCTTGACTATAGTAATTCCATTTACTTTGGCATCGCAAAAAAAACAAAAAATCTTATCAATAGGCTTCAAATATTTCAAAATCAAGCAGACAGGCTACTCATTCTTGCCCCGCGCTCTGCCTGGGGAAAACCTTCTTCATAAGATTCACTGGTTGCCTATTCACGAGAGATTTATTTTTTAAATCTTCTGTCTTTTATTTTGGCTTTCTCAAAGCCAAAATAAACAAATATTTGCCATCTTCTATCAACGTCCTAGTTGTTCCTCACCACAGTAAAGTCTCTGCACATGACACCTCTGTTTCTGTCTTGCTGCTTATGCAATCGTCAGACTTCTTGCTAATTTTAAGTTCAATTTAGTCTTATCTCCTTTTCAGAAAATACCTATAACGTTATCCTTTTACACCCTAACTCACTCCTTTGCTACTCTTCCTAGAGACCTTCAGGTGGTTTGTTGTGCTTTACAAATTCCTCACATAAGTAACATCACATAATTGGCTGTTGCGAGCAGGCAACATGATTAGCAGTGCAAGTGCTCTAGATTTTCCATTGTACTGACCAAATGCTTGTAGCTGAAATTCTTTCTCATGAGAACTGTTAGCTAGAATATGCTGTACTACTTAGGGATACAATGTATAACATAGTGTGTGTAAAGGCGGCCTTCCCAGGAGAAGATAATGGATGCACTGACTGGAGTACAAGCTGATACAGTATTGATACCTGACAAGCCCAACGGTGGAAACAGGAGAAAAGGAGCCAATCATCGACATGTGAACCGCGTCCTAGTAAATTCTTAGATTTGAGGTTCTACTTTCATTGGACTAAATGTAAATATATGATTCTTTAAACAATGACGATGTGGGAAGTAGTTTTAGGAAATCTAACTTAGCCAGACTTCGTTGAGAGGAGAACACCACTTCGCCATTATTTACCTGACCGTCCCGAGAGGAGACGAGCTTAACTTTCCTTAAGCTTGTTGCCTAGAAGCGACATTCTGTATGTCTATTATTGAGACATTTCTATTCTGAACTTTAATGCTGAATTCCGATGCCTTGCTGACTGAACTGATGTCCTATTGACGAAGACTGTCACAGCTTGCTGAACCATAATGATGCAAGGTATATGACGATGTTACTGATTGTTATGTCTATTGCTTTTGTCTATAGGTACCAACCACTAATTTTGATAGAGCCATAGTTAGATAATTTTCCAAATTTGTGTTGACTAAATTGTTTTTGCATGAAGTCCAAACATGTTATTCTAATTTGAAGGTTAGTTAGGGTACTCACTGAAGATGCTCGCTAAATGTAATAACAGTTGATGTCTTTTATTTGCTGACTCTAAATGTATGCCATTTCTGTTACGCAGTTATTCTTGCTATTGATTTGTACTGTAGCTCTAGAATGTGCAGCAATCCAAGCTTTGATTAAATTGCGATCCCTTTGGAGATTTGGTCAGCCAGTATTGTTTTTGTATGTTTATCATTTGATTTTGAGACTAAGTTACGTGACATTAGCATTATTAATATAGGGAAATAAACATTCTAACCTTTACATAAAGGTGTGATTATTCATGACTGAAAGGTCATGGTGTGTAGAAATGTTTGACTCCTATTGATTATTGATGTTATTGATTGTTACTGTCATTGATTTGTATTGGTACGGGGTATCACTTTGGGAACTACTTGAAGCGCAGTCCAAAGGTCCATCGACCTCCAACCACATCCCCTTATAAATTAACCAAATAAGGTCCAATACGCTAACAGGCTCACAAAGAACCATAACTACGGACCAGCTTAGAGAGGACACAGACTGTGTATTGAACCAATGGTTGCCCATTTGATGCCCACCACTATTGACAGATTCCTCTCAGGGACCTGTATTGGTGCTGGCCTGTGATTCTCTTCAGATATGAATGGACCCTAAAAGAGTATAGGGGCACTTGAAAGAGCATGGTCACATCCAAGACATGGGCACAACAAACATTAAAAATTGTTTTTAAGTGTGGTCCTAGCTGTGGGTGAGCCTCACGAAATGACCGTATTCAGTGTTAAAAAGATGTCTCCGGGGGCAGAGATGGGTAAGCCATTCCGGGATAAGAAGAAGAATAAGGTGGCACCCTGTATCAGTCTGGTTGCGAGCTGGGTAGATGTACTACAGACCATAAACGGGAAACCTGTGGCCCCTCCTTGGGAAATGGAAAATGAGTGGGTAGATATAGCAAGATTAGGGATGCAATGAGGGGTAAATAAAAAAGGAGGATAACAAAATCTTCCAGGACCAGCAGGTGAAAGGGAAAGCTTATGGCTGATGGACGATTGAAAGTTGTTGGAAATTGGAAGAGTTAAATTGAGTGCCAAAACAATACAGGAGGGGCAAAGGTGGCTGGCATCCTGGGTACTAAAGTACAAGTAGGGCACACCTGAACGCCAACTCTCATGAGTAAGTGTTGAGGCAGACAGCATGGTGCATTAGTTTGATGCTAAGTCTTGGCAATGAGCATTGAGAGGCCATTTTTCTATAAAGAATGAGCCATGGGCACACAAGACAAACTGACCACCAAACGGTTGATGAAAATTAGTGATATTGTGTGCTTGATCCCACCTGTGTAACACTTCAAGATCGGAAAGTTGGTTCAGACACTTGATGTGGGCCACTAAGAGATGGATGAGAAGAATGAGCAGTGAATATTTGGAAGAAGTGGGACCTTCACCTGTAGGTGAGTAGCAGGGGGCGTGAGTGGTATTGAGGAGTTTGTTTTTTGCAAAAGTTAGATGAATGAGAACCGGATGTCAAAGAAGTAGAGAAGTCACCAGGAGGATTCCATTAGGATGAAAGAGGACCAGACAAGAGCGTGTGCTGCCTGCCATCATTATAAAAAAAGTAATCAACACTCAAGAGGAAATGCAGAGGGAAGGTATAAAGCAATTTACAGGTGGGAGAAAGGACTAGGGATCGAAATTGGCTGAACAGGCAAAATCAAGACCCAGATTCTCGTTCTGCGGGAACAGTAGTGATTGCTAAACAAAATGTCTGCCAAGAGAGCAAGTTTTTAAGTACCGAATATCGCATGGTGAAACTGTATACAAGATGACATGATGTGATGCATTGATTAGTCACAAAGTAGAGAAAAGGGAAAAAAGGGAACGGAAGGGCATGGGTATATACATATATAGCAAAGAAGGTGGTATTAGCAAGGAAAGGGATGGGATTTCTGGATATTCAGGAGTAAAGACCTCGAAAAGAAAGGAAGGACTGCTTGGAGAGTGATGTCCTCATGAGGAAAGGGAACAGACAGATGCCTTATGATGAGTGGCAGAAGAGGTGAAAGGATACTACCAAGAGTAGGAATGACTAAGCTATCGGGACAAAGGCCGAAGAAATGTGGACATAGGGAGACAGTACAGGCTGCACTAAAAGAAGTGCTGTAAAGAGACAAAAGAGAGTCTAGAGCGCCCATGAATCGCAATGATGAAAATTCTTCGTTCACAAATGATGATGGAATCAAGAAAGAAAGAACGGACAGGTACATTCGTTGATTTTTTTCAATTGCTTCATTGAAATATGACTTAGAAATAGATTCGAAAGAGGAAATCAACATGAGTACTCAGGGTGCTTTCTAATACTGAAAGCTGGAAATTTGGTCTTGTGATATTTGGTAACGTTCACAGCTAAAATATCTCTCAGAAAATGATGGTTCTTCCTAAGTATATGGCTGTAATAATGCAATTTTGGGTGTGTTTCGAGGCTCTAATATGATGAGAAGTTCAGGCTATTAGGTTGCGTGTTCATTGGAGGATGAATGCAGGCCTTGGGTGGACTAGACAGACATATGTGACTGCACTGGATGAGACTGAAGAAACCAATAAAGACGTAACCAATAGGAGTATGCAAGTACCACAATTTAATGTCTTGTCTACCCGACTATTTGTGGGGACTGCATCATGCTAAAACCTGGCTGCAACCAACTGGTGCATGCATACTGGCCATATATCAAAGGTGTTGAATACTCAAGTGCTAGGATACGTGTGCGAATGGTTACAGTTCTGTTATAATCTGGTACTGACCTCCCACATAGTCCAAACGATCTGACCCATGCTGAAGCACTTGTTTCGGTAAGGGATAACTTGGTTCACCCTTAGCAGGTCAAGTAAAGAAGCACAGCATTCCACAAAGGCGTTGCACGCGACGTGCTTATGGCGCGTAGTCAACAATAAATCACATTATACAGCAAGTACAAGATAGTATAACACAAGGATGATTATATTTTTTCCTAAATTTAGTGGTTAGATTCTTCGGTGAGCTCGAGGACTTTTTTGGTAGTTGGCACATGGATGCTCTTAGTAATATGGCCTACGCTTGCTGCAGCCATCAGTAGGTTTGAGGTGTACATTTAACAAAAACATTTATTCATTGTCTTTAAGGTTTTTCACTACTTTTACCAATAGATATTGGTTTGCGTTTCAGCTTTCCATTGTCATATTTTCTCTCCACAAGGTGTAGACTTGAAGGGATGACTGATTGGTATTTATTTTTGGCAGTTTTACAGAGCAATAACCAGGGCAGCAGAAGAACAGAACTACTCAAACAAAGACATTGCAATTGTAACAAGCATTTGCTATGCAATAGTTATCGCATTTGTAAGAGTTGGAGCTAATGGTGTTGTAAATGCATAATTGGACTTTTTTGCAACATGAATTGGTCAACCCTGCCTCATAATTTGGTCCTTTTCTGCCACATAATTGTGCTGAGCAAGCAGCTCTGCAAGACCATGTGTGACAAAAGGGAACTTTCAATGAGAAAAAGTGAAACAAGAATTTACCTATTGACGATATGTTTTACTGTGAGCAAACAACTTTTTTTTTGTCTCTCCCCTTAGCACTCCATGGGGCTTTCAAGTCTTATACAATGCAAACTCAATCGTAGGTATTCCAGCGCTTTCTGTGATTAGCAGTTACTTCACATTGTTTCTTTTGTTTCTACTTCGCGGGCAATGGTGCTTTTAAGTTTTACACAGCACAAACTCAATCAGCAGTATTGGAGTGCTTTACATTGTTTGTTTTGTCTCTCCTTCAAGCTCCATGGCAGCCATGGCACTTTCAAGTAGTTACTTCACATCACAGTTATGGAGAGGACAGTGCATCCCCTTCGCTCACCTCTTACAATATGGCAGCTCACAGCTTGTTTCACTATAGTTAAGCACTTTCATTTTCTTCACAATTGTATAGTGCTGTGGTACCCTGTCCTTAACAATTATCCAAGTAACAGGGTTGGCGTATAAGACGTAACAAAGCAGCCTCAAGGCGTGACAAAATAAGGCATTTAGCAATGACATCAAGCGATTTTTGGAAAGCAAGCCCAGGAACGAATGAAAATGATGGGCACGAGATGGGCACGGTTAAAGCCCACAGAATACATGACAACTGATTGGAAGCGCTTGTGCGCTCGACCTAAAAAGGCTGTTTTATAGAATCATGCACAGTCATTTAACTAGATTACAAAATGCTGCCTCGTACAATCAAAAAATAATTTAATGACTGTGCGCATCCATTTTACCAAATTATACAATGGCAGTTTACAGAATCTTACAGAGATATTTCATAGAATCTTGCACACCCATTTTACAAGATTATCCCATGGGCCTCACAGAATCATACAATGCTGTCTTGTAGAATCATACATGAATGTTTTACAGAACAATGCACAACTGTCCTGCAAGATTATATAATGCTACCTTGCATAACCATACATTTGTAATATAATCACGCACACCTGTTTTTAAAAAATAATAGAAGACTGTCATACACAAGACTGCCACAAAAGAATCACGCAAGCCTGTGTTTACAATCATACTAGTCTTATTTATTGAATCAAGCAAACCTGTAATCCAGAATGGCACAAGCCGATTTCTCAGCATTTTACAATATTTTCTTACAGAATCATACAAGCCTCTCTTTCAAGAGCGTGCAAGTCTGTTTTAATGAATAATAGATAAAACCATACATAAGATGCCCAGTCTGAATCTTCTATTGCTAAAATATGAGAGGCATGCTTGAACCAATGCTTGGTAACGTCTAGAGCTAATACATCATAAGAACCACCATGATTTATGTTACAAGTGGATCAGGGCAACTGCATTATTCGCTGCCGTGTGCAGCATTCAGCTGGTACAGAATCCCTCGAAATATCCAAACGCGAGAAAAATGCAGATGCCTCGCTTCTACCCTGCCCCCACCACCGACATTCTCTATTATTACTTACATGCCCTTCAGCAAGATTTTATTATTTTTAGCTCCAATATGTGGCTACAGAATGGATTGGACTTTAACCAAGTGTTTCCAGCAACGATCAGTCTAACACAAAATTGCTAGGTCACCGAAAGGGCCACTCACTCCCATGAGGTGTCAGCAAACAACACTTGCAACACCAACCGCTACTTTTTGCGCTCGATTATCACGCTGCGTACTAATAAGAAGAGGATCATCTATGCTAACGGTAGTTGCACCTATTTCCTGGGCCTTACTACCCCTTGTGCAAGGAGAATTACCATCATGCCCCTGCAAACATGGGAGGAGTACAAACATCACTGAACTTTTAGTTTATTTAAGTGCTGTCGATGGGTCTAAATCCTCTAATTAATAGGTAGCTACGAAAAAACAAACAAGCCACCCGAGGGACATTTTTAATTCACTGTTCATGGTCAACAGGGTGTATGTAGCCTAAGTCCGGAGGTACAGCAGACAAAGGCTCACCCTTTGAAAATACAACTTCACACACTGAATATTACTCTGATATGAAGGAAATGCACTGATGCCATGCTCCTGTATATTTGGATTACTTCTTTTTTACACTAGGAAGATCATCAAATGGAACCAGCTTTTTATCAACTGGTTAAGAACATTCATTTTCTTCAAGTCGTGTGCTAAAATGCTCAACCCAAGTGTAACAGCTAGAGAGAAGACCAGACATAAATCTATTCGAGCACCAGTCTCTGCACCAATGTGACTGCTGCATTGGCGTGAGAAGGGGTAAAGGTTTGGCAGACTGATGCATAGGTAACACGCCCATACTGTCTGTAGTGTGTAGAATATATCTTAAGACAATGTTCATAGCACAGTGGAGAGAGTGGACCCTGCAATCAGCAGTTTACACGTGGAAAGAACTGTCGAGTGCAATAGGTTATATCATTGTTTGCACGCACCAGCAAAAACGTTCAAGCGCTAATGTGGGTAATATATTGTCGCGGTCTGAGCAGTTATTTTCACAGCTATGGCTGGTTGCTAGCGCACTGTATGGAAAAAAACAGTCAAATGCAGGGGACAGACGCATGCCAGGGTGGCTAGAAGAACCAGTCTCAGTGCTCTGCACATGATAGGACCTCTCTGGTGACTACTTGTGTTTTACGCTATAGCTCTTCGGTACGAGACCGTGCGTGCGCGTAGGACCATCAGGCAAGCCACATAGTGACTGGTACTTTAATTGCACAGTAACTATATTAGAGAGAGTATTAACCTTCTCCTGTCAAGGATCAGAATAAACTAGTCTCTGTCAATATCACAGCGACGTTCCGGCCCCTTAGTATTGGTGAGAGCGGGAGCCTAATTTTTCAGGTGCATTGAAGTTTAACTTGAGATTCGAAATACAATACCCAGTCTGCCTGACAAAGAGGGCTGAGGGTTAGGTACCCCCATACCTTTCTGTGCCGTAACTGAAATCTGGAATCCCCTGCTTTACTCACTGACATCATCTCAGATTAAGGTGCACATCGGTAAATATAGTTCAAACATTCAGGTTCATGCTGGTCACATGATATAAGTCATCTCCATGGGCTATTCAAAACATTAGACCTCTTGTGAATTAGAGGTCGATATCTTAGCAGCCTCGCTGTGCGATAGCACTCTGCAATAATTATATATATTTATACCCGCAGTAGTTGAACTTTCATGCCACTATGAATGTCTTGTATTCTATTATATGCTCTGGCATGCCATGGAAACACATAGTCAGTTTGTGCATGCGCGGGCTCATCATTTACATCGAGCAAAGAACACCCATAGAAATAGAAGTAGAACTCGAGGTCGGACGTTGATGGCTCAGGACTACAACATTCACTGCAGAATGATGTTGTACAGCATTGTAGCACGTGTATCCAGGCTGCACACAAAGGAGGACACACAAGCTGACTTATAACACAGCTCCTTCTTTATTGAGGAAACTCCATACGTAGACAGGAAACAGATCTGCACGATTCCCTGGCCCACAGCAGCTGTCCTCCGACAGAATGCTCAAGGCATTGGAAGTCTATTCCACAAGTATAAACAAACAAAGTGAAGAACAGAGATGGCCTTGTCATGACGTTGATGATGTCATCGGCATGACGTCCAGCTGCCATAGTAAATTGAGGCAATATACATTAAAAATTGTAAGTTTGAGTTTAAGTTTAAGTTTAATAGATCTATAAAGTGCATGGCTACTCAAAGGCCTCCCAGCGCTGAAAGACGATGAAGGCACCACAGTGGGAATTTATGCTGGAAACAGTAGAGTCTTCAATTTACCTCGAAAAGAGATTCAGAATTGTCCATTCGAAGTGACAGGGGGAGGGAATTCCATAGATTCTCTGCTTTGAATGTGAAGGACCTACCTCCCTATCTTGCTTTTTTAACACAGTAGGTGTTAATTAGAGCAGCAGATGAGGATCTAAGCGATCTCTGGGGGGTGTAGGGTGTGATCATGCGCTTGATAAAAGATGGTCCCCTATCATGAAGAGCTTGATATACCATCCACAAAGTTTTAAAATTAATCCTTTGCTGGATAGGAAACCAATGGAGGGATGCTGAGGCTGGTTTGGCTGATGCAGTTCTGGGGATGGCCATGAGTAGCCGGGCTGCCACATTCTGCACTATCTGCAGTCTCCTTAATACACATATGGGAGAACTCAGGAACAGCACGTTCCCATAGTTTAGGCGGGATAATATGAGGGCTTGAATAATATGTCTTTTGGCAAGAAAGGGGGGGGGGATTTAAAAGTTTTTCTAAGCATTCTTGAAAGATTGAAGCAAGAAGCCGCTAATGGTTTTGCATGCTGTTGCATCGATAGACGGGAGTCCAACCATACTCCTAGGCTTTTTATGGTTTCCTTTGGGGGAGGAAGTCTTTTCAGTTCTTCTGGAATTGAGATGGGAGATTAAAGTAGGGGAAAATTGCCAACCAACAATACTTCCGTTTTTTCATCATTTAGCTTGAGCTTACTATCCGACATACAGTTAGCGATGTCTGTAAGGCAGGGGGATAGCGCTTCTTGATCAGAGTTTACATTAGTGCTAAAAGAATAGACCTGCTGGGTATCATCAGCATAAGATATCAGAGAGAGATCATAGGGTTCCACAATTTTAGCCAAGGGAGACATATAGATGTTAAAAAGAGTGGGGCTTAGAGAGGAGCCCTGAGGAACCCCACAGGTAAAGGAATGGATGTCAGAAAAAAAGACCTATCCAAAACCTGAAACAACCTACTTTCTAAGAAGGAGGAAAGCCAGTTTAAAATAGTACCTTTGAATCTCCTTTGAGTAATTCTTTGAAGAAGGATTTTATGATCGACTGTGTCAAAGCTGCGCTTAAGACTAATAAAATAATTGCTGCATAACAGTACCGATTTTATTTTTGCTCATCAGCATCACATAAGGAAATCAATGTAAGTAGTTGATTGTCTTTGTGCGGCAGGGAACAGAAGCAGACGCCCTCAGAAAACAGACTCTAACATTCAACCTCACTCTTAGAATGCACAGCACATGTAACCAGAGAAGAACATGATTTACAACACTATATACAGAAATGGAGTGGAGCAACTGAAAACATCAAGCACTCTGGTCAAATGCTCTTAGACTAAGGAAAAAGTTGTCCCTAAGCAGATGCTACAGTGGCACAAGTGGAAGGGTACAAGTACTGGGGTTATGCTCCAGGGGAGTGTACAACTGATGAAAAGGATGGAAAAAAATTAAGGATTGACCACCAGCAAGCAAGGATTTTTTAAGCACACTGAAACAAAACAATGAAAAAGCAGAGAGCCCACAAATAAGTATATTCTAAAGTATATACAAGCAGTCTTGAATACTCAGACTAAAAAGGGGGATAGTATAAAGCACATTGCTTGAAGTCAGTGCTCAACTTCAGAGAAAGCTCATTTATGAGGAGACAAACTCCAACAGGATAGCTGATAGTCCTATAGCCAAACAAGGGTTACAATATTTAGAATAGGGGCTTGAATAATCCAAAATACGATGAATGTTAGCCACAAAATCAGTAATGGGAAGAAATGTAGGATCACATTCATAAGTATAACATTCAAAGAGGTCTCCCTTTTGTGTGAGAAGAGAGAACTGCAGAATCTTTCTGCTTAGGTAGACTGCTGAAGGTTGATGTGCACTCTGAAATATCTGAAATTGACGATGAAATAGCAGATCTTTAATACCTTTCTTGAAATTGGCAAAGCAGGGGTCGATGCTGATAGCTATAGAGATAGAGATATACATACATATATATATACACACACACACACACATACATATATATATATATACTACAGCTTAAATAAGCTTTTTATCTCAATCAAAATGGATTCACAAGTGGCCAGGTTTTAGGTGATGTGGTCTGATCTTCTTGCTTCAGAAACTGGTCACCTAGTCATTTCGTAGGATTGAGGGCTCTTTTTAATGTGCCAGAGGAACATTGGCTATGGCTGATGGGAATGAGTTGCCATAACCAAGCCTTGAGTGTACCATGGATTGGACAACTGTTTCAAAATCTTCAGTTGCGATCAGTGACTTGATGGCTCAGAGGAGTCAGATTCGGAAGTGTGACCCATTTGCTAATATGCTGAGGTGGGCATGCAGACTCAGATATTTCTCTAGGGTGGTGTCCTTACATCAATGTCTGAAGATCATCTAGGGTCTTCACAAGATGAGCTATGCCCACAGTGAGGAAACTTTCAAGTGTAGCTTGGTTTCATGGGCATATAGATGAACCATGTAGTTTGATGAAGTCAAGAGGCAACTGAAGACTCTCATCTACAAACTAAAAATTGTTGGGGAGAGGATGGAGCCTTGAGGAACTCCTTGTTAAATGGGCAGAGGAATGGAAGCTGCATTAGCTGGGAGTGGTTTAGAGGACAGGTTTTGAATCATCTAAGAACTGCCAAGTTGAATCGCATTAATTTCTTCAAGGATTCAAAGCCATGATTCATGGTTGATAGTGTAAGGCCCTGCTAACTGATTAATAAGGACTATTAGGCAAGATTAGAAGGAGGTTGGCTATGGGGAGGCCTTGTTCAGATCTTCTGGTCTGTCACTGGTTTCTTGAGTAGAGATATGACCTCTCCAATTTTCAGACTGTTACAAGTTCAGCTTACAGTTGCAAATGTGTTAAAAGAATAAGGATCATATTTTATTGAGTGGGCTGGAAAGATTAGCACTTGAATTCATTTTTCACCCAGATTCTCTCCTGTCTTTGACACTCTCTGCACATGGGGTGTGGGTCTGGAATATTGAGTAGTGAGTATCATTATACCTTAATATTATAGCAAAAATGTTTTAACATTTCATACCCAAAATATTGAGAACCAAAATATTGTCAGGTTAGTATGTATTAGATATGTATAGATTTAAGATTTCCCATGCCTAACTCCACACACACACACACACACACACACATATTATATACTTATGCATCTATATATATTGCCACACATTGATTATTTATACATATATACTGTATGTATGTATAGATATATGTAAAGATACATGTTTACATGTATATACATACATAGATATGTGTGTGTGTGTGCAAATATAGATACAAATATATATATATATATATATATATATATATATATATATATATATTCAAAGTACATAGATGTTGAGTTTTGTGGCATTTGAATAGCTAATCTATAGTTCCCTGCATGCTCTTACCTGTTGATATTGTATTTTGGTTAATTTGGCCCTTGATATGTTGGCTATGATATTAAGGTATCACAATATTGCATAGTTAATATTCCATACTACAACCTAATCATTGTTTCTGACCCTCATCATGATTTTGATTTGGAAGGGAGTTTTGTCAGATCCTGTTACTAAATTAGAATTCTATGAAGTGGTCAGTTCATTTATGTGTCTCTCTGATAATAGTTGGGTTGATCTTTTGGGGTGCGGGTCTTTATTGTTTTGAGGTATACTCCTGTGCTGCAGTTCAGAAGAGCAGGAGTTTGCACAAAAAAGCAAGTGGAAATTAACTAAGTTTTCCAACTTGTATATTGAGTTTACCATATGTGTAAAGGAAGTTGCTAGTGAAAGCAGGACTTTCCAATGTTCAGCTTGGGAGATTGAATCAGGTGGACTGAGTATCTGTGATATTGATGGGTGAGCTATGGGGATGGACAGATTATTCTGTTAGCTACTTCTGTCAGCATCATAGTGTGCAAGGTTGTGAGTTACAAGTTAGTTGTAGCTTATTTTTTTTAGAGCAAAGTCCAGCATTAGACTTATAAGATGTACATTGAGAGATTGGTTGTAGAAGAAAGGAGATTGAATGCAGAAAGATGATTGCTTGTGTACGAGATGCCATTAGACTTATGGTTACTAGCATCTGCAGTCTTAAGAGGGAGCGCTCTTTCATGAAAGATAAAGTCCAAGAAAGAGGTAATGTTTTTGAAAGTAGCATCTGGATAATCTGCAACTGACGAGGTGTGAGTTGTGCCCCCATATTTATTTTCCTATGCGTAGAGGGAGACATTGAGAGGGGGAAGAATGGAAGCTGTAGGGTATGGATTGTGGGAACATAATTGAATGATAGTGGGATGGAGGGCAGAGAGGAAATGGGGAAAAGGAGTGTTGGTTAAAAGCACTTTCCTTAGTTGAAGGAGGCACTTAAATTTGTAGTCAAACTGAAGATGGGCCAGTACACGGAGTGCTGCAGCACCCCCTCATTTCATGGAGGAAAAGAAGGAAGACGGTAAACAGTAATGATACTTTGTTTTGCAGCATCCTAGTTCAAATACTTAACAAATAAAGTTATTTGTTAGGTGAAAATAAATGAGAATAAGTTTTGCTAACAAAACATTTTTTTTTTATTTGTCAAGCAAACCTCTATTTAGGTTGGTCAAAAAGCATTGTGTTTTACACTCCCCAAAAGGTGTTAAGAGCAAAAGAAAGAAATGATTTCAGAAACTGTTAAATCTCTGTAAATGCCATTCACTTCATGTAGGAAATTGGAGTGTTAGTTGAGGGGGTAACCACACTCCTCATGTAATAATCACAGTCCTTGTCAGAGTGCACCACTAAAGCCAGTAGACCTGAGCTCAATTCCCTTGACACAGAACAAACAGACTTAACAATGTATAAATTATTTATACAGTACCAGAACAGTAATAAAGTCAAAACTCAACACTAGAAAAATCCTATACCAATTTAGACAAGCATCCAATAAGGGGAGCAGAAGATATGACGTTTTTAAGGTTTTACATAAAAATAGCACCAAAAAGCATTGAGTGCTGGCCACAGTCAGCTGGCCACTGTAGACTATGATCTAGGTGCGCTTTGAGGCTCAACGCGATTGAGAGCAGGCCAGAACCAGAAACCCGGTTCAACCCGGTCTGACCTTTTATCTTTGGATTTAGTCTCTTAATTGGAAGTCCAAAATGTTTAGCAGGGCAAGCCAGCAGGCTATTGCAAAAAAGGGCTCTATGAGGCTAGATTGCCATGGGACAGGTCCCCGGTGAAGCTGTTAACTTTTGGTGGGGAAAATTTGAATATCACACCCAAGGAAGGTCCCTCACTGGCCAGGTACTTTTGGCACCTTCACCTCATGAATATTTCTACTTTGCACGTAATCTCTTCTTTGGAGCTTGGGTTCCTCTAGCGGGGCATGGCTGCAGGCTGTAGCAGAAGAGGGCATTTTGAAGGAGAACTCAAAGATAGTCATGTGTGCACTTTAGCTGTTACCAGTACTGGTAATGAGCATAGTGGGTCCATATGGTGATTCATGAGTTCTAGTGAGGTTGACTCCATCAGCGCCCTCCTTTCCAGGGATAGGGGAAGAGTCAGACTCAAGCCATGCTGATTACTATTGATTAACCACCCATCAGGCAAAATTTGGGTGTGCTCTTATTTAAGTTTAACTTTTTGTCAGTGGGTGTGTTGGGGCAGAAGGGTTGGACAGTATCCTCACTAAAGCAGTGCCCCTAGGTGAGAAACTTTGCAGCCCAAACTACATTAATTCAAGTCTGCATGGTGGCCATCACCTTCTTAGTTCAAGTTAAGGAGCATCTGGGTTTATGACTAACTGTTGGAAATGGGGTCTTTGGTTGGCAGTCAGGTTACCCCCTGTCCAAGCAAGGACCCTCACTCTAGTCAGGGTAAGTCACACACAATCCAAATTATCCTGTGCCCACCTTCTGGTAGCTTGGCACTGAGCAGTCAGGCTTAACTTAGAAGGCAATGTGTAAAGTATTTGTGCAATAAATCATACAATAACACAATATAGCACTACAAAAAATACACCACACACTGTTTGGGAAAATATATAATATTTATCTGGATATTTGCAGGTCAAAACGATAAAAGATGCAATAAGAAATTGTAGAGATATCACTGAAAAGTGATATGAAGTGTCTTAAGTCTTTAAAAAGCAAATAAAGGAGGTCATTCTAACTTCGGCGGGCGGCGGAGGCCGCCCGCCAAAGTTCCCCCGCCAGAATACCGCAGCGCGGTCAAATGACCGCCACGGTAATTCTGACTTTCCCGCTGGGCGGGCGGGCGACCGCCAAAAGGCCGCCCGCCCGCCCAGCGGGAAAGCACCAGCAACGAGGAAGCCGGCACCGAATGGAGCCAGTGGAGTTGCTGGTGTGCGACGGGTGCAGTTGCACCCGTCACGATTTTCAGTGTCTGCCAAGCAGACACTGAAAATCAATGTGGGGGCCTGTTAGGGGGCCCCTGCAGTGCCCATGCCAGTGGCATGGGCACTGCAGGGGTGCCCAGGGGCCCCACGACACCCGTTCCCACCAGCCTGGTTCTGGCGGTGAAAACCGCCAGAACCAGGCTGGCGGGAAGGGGGTCGGAATCCCCATGGCGGCGCTGCTTGCAGCGCCGCCATGGAGGATTCCCTGGGGCAGCGGGAAACCGGCGGCTTCCCTTTTCTGACCGCGGCTTCACCGCCGCGGTCAGAATAGCCCCAGAAGCACCGCCAGCCTGTTGGCGGTGCTTCCTCCGTCCCCTACCCTGGTGGTCTCGGACCGCCAGGGTAGGAATGACCCCCAAAGTCTCTTTCAAGCACAAAGTACCTGGTTTGGAGTGAAAAATCTCCTCAGAGGGCCGCAGAGGAGGAGATGAGTGGAAAATGGTGTGTGTGTTGGTTTAACGCCTTCACACACAGACTTGGGTCGGTATTTTTCATGCGGGTAAGACATTGCATTTATTTCCGGCACGCGGATAGTCTCCTCTGTGGGTCGCAGGCTTTTCGGATGCCCTGGGGTCTGTGCGTGGAATCCTGGGCTTGTTGTCCGGCTGCACATCGTTCCGGTGGGCTGTGCGTGGAATTTTCTTCCTCACGGCAGGTGCTGTGTCGATTTCCTCTCAGGAAGTCGGGCGGCGTTGTCCAGGCCGGCTGTGCGTCGAAGTTTAGGTCGCACCACAGGCGCCGTGTCGATCTTTTCCTTGCGAAGTCGAGCGCCGTCGTCCCGGGTCGGCGTGCAGTGAATTTTCCAGTTGAAAGAAAGAAGTCTTTTTGATCCTGAGACTTCAGGTAACAGGAGGAAAGCTCTATCCAAGCCCTTGGAGAGCACTTCTGCAGCAAGGCAAGAGTTCAGCAAGGCAGCAGGGCAACAGCAAAGCTGCAGTCCTTTGTAGAAAGCAGTCAGGTGAGTCCTTTGGGCAGCCAGGCAGTTCTTCTTGGCAGGATGCAGGTTCTGGTTAGAAGTTTTCTTCTCCAGGAAGTGTCTGAGGTGGTAGGGCAGAGGCCCTGTTTTATACCCAAATGTGTCTTTGAAGTGGGGAGACTTCAAAGAGTAGCTTAGAAGTGCACCAGCTCCCTTTCAGTTCAATCCTGTCTGCCAGGGTCCCAGTAGGGGGTGTGACAGTCCTTTGTGTGAGAGCATGTCCTCCACCCTCCTGGCCCAGGAAGACCCATTCAAAATGCAGATGTATGCAAGTGAGGTTGAGTACCCTGGGCTTGGGGTGTGTCTGAGTGAATGCACAAGGTGGTGTCAACTAAACCCATTCTGGCCATACTAAATATGACCTTCCTACTCCTTTCAGATCAGCAGCTACCAATTCAACAATGTATGAGGGCTGACCCAATGTTAGCCTATGAAGGGAGCAGGCCTCACAGTAGTGTAAAAACGAATTTAGGAGTTTTACACTACCAGGACATGTAAACTACACAGGTACATATCCTGCCTTTTACCCACACAGCACCCTGCTCTAGGGATTACCTAGGGCACACATTAGGGGTGACTTATATGTAGAAAAAGGGGAGTTTTAGGCTTGGCAAGTATTTTTAAATGCCAAGTCGAAGTGACAGTGAAACTGCACACATAGGCCTTGCAATGGCAGGCCTGAGACAAGGTAAAGGGGCTACTAAAGTGGGTGGCACAACCAGTGCTGCAGGCCCACTGGTAGCATTTAATTTACAGCCCCTGGGCACATATAGTGCACTCTACTAGGGACTTATAGGTAAATCAAATAGTCCAATTGGGTATGATCCAATGTTACCATGTTTAAAGGGAGTGAGCATATGCACTTTAGCACTGGTTAGCAGTGATAAAGTGCGCAGAGTCTAAAAACCAGCAAAAACAGTGTCCAAAGAGTGGAGGGAGGCAGGCAGAAAGTTAGGAGTGACCACCCAAAAGGCTGTCAGGTCTGACACTAACCAGTAATGTATATCTACATTTTCGGTATTGTTGATATTCATTTTTGTATGTAATTACCAGCCAATTTGAGGTATTAATAACAAACGATTGTACATTCAACTGAGCGGTACTAATTTTGTCGATTTTACAAAGAAGAACTGCTTGGATTGCCTGCCTAGTTTCCATCATGAGACATGCAGGCCATAACTTTCTCTTCTGCTGACGAATCAATTCATTTATCTGTTTTAATAAAATATGTACGGTTATAATGACAATTAATATAGCAGGTACTACAAACCTACTTATCAACTGTGAGCTATTAATAATTAGTTTTACTATTCACAGGAACTACTTTTATTATTGTAACAACTCCAGAAGAATGAAAGGCGTTGTTTCCCTGTTTATATTCACAGGTGTAACTTGCAGGTTATGGAAAGATCCCTGCAGTAGCCGAATTTAGGGCCAGATGTAGGAAGCAAATAATTAGCGAGTCGGAAATTGCGAGTCATTGCGACTCGCAATTTCCGACTCGCAAAATGGGATCCAACAAAAAAAAGTGACATCAATTTGCGACTCGCAAATGATGTCGCACCGCAGATTGCGAGTCCGCTGTTAGCGAGGTCGCTTTTTGCGACCTCGCTAAAAACGAACTCGCAAATTGCGAGTTGGGTATAGCAAATTTTGACTGTGCCGCAAATTGCATGCAGGTGCAGCAAAACAGTTGGAAAAACACTTCCTGGCTCTTGCTGATGACATCAGAGCCAGGAAGACATCAAATACACCTGGGAGGAGGGAGGACCACACCCTTTTCTAACTGCTGAGAAACTACCTGGAGGAACAGCTGCAACAATGGAAGACTCAGGCAGTGCAGGCAGGAAGAGAAAATTGAAATTCTCTGAAAAGGAACTTGAGGTGCTGACAGAGGAATGCTGCCAGCACCATGACCAGCTGTTTGGAAAGGCTGCCCTGAGTGTCCCAGACACTGAAAAGAGGAGAATCTGGCAAGGCATCCAGGAGAGGGTCAATGCCATAGGGGTGAGCCACAGAAGCATCGAGGAAATTAAAAAACGGTGGTATGACCTGCGCTCCAGGGCAAAGGAGAGGGTGGCAGAGCGCCTCAGGGAGATGAGAGGCACAGGAGGAGGCCCATCCACCATCCCACCACCCACAGCCATGGAGGAACTGGTTGAACAGACCCTGGAGCCTGAGGCAGTGTCAGGAATGGGAGTACTGGACACGTCAGCGCAAGGGAGTGTACCATGAAACATGCATGTACACCTATAAATGCTATACCCGCACCCACCCAGTACACAGCAGCATGCACAACCAGACTAGCTCCATTCCTGACTAACAACCACCAGAATGGTGCATTATGGGCAATGTAGTACAGTAGTTAGCTTATAGGCAACTGTTTATTAGGAGGCATACAACAGATTTTAGATACTGAGAGTGTGTTCCCTATGTTCCACAGGTCTCCCACAAGACACCCCCACCAGCCACACCATCCAGGGTGAAGAAAGCAGACCACAGGCAGGGCAGGAGGCTGCAGCAGCCACTACAGGGCCTAGCACCACACCACCACAGTTCCCTCCAGATGCAGAGGTGGACATGGAGGAAAGAGACACAGCTCCTGGTCCCAGCCACAGTGTGAGACAGCAAGACCCAGAAGCACCACCGCGTTGCAGACGCAGACTCCATGTCCAGGCAGTGTCCCAGGAGGATATAGGTGACGCAACCATGTCTGCAGCTGAGGCATCCCTCCTATCTGGTTAGCGCCTGCAAACAAGGCAGTTGATAATTATTTCTGGGGCAATGCAGAGGATGGAGCACAATTTTACACATGGCCTGGCAGAAGTGAACACACAGTTCACACGTTTAAATGACAATGTCAGTGACCTAGCACTATCCATACGGCAACTGGTGACGGAACTGGTGTCAGAGAGACAAAGTGCAAGGCGCTGTGAGCGGCATTTGGTGCAGAGATTGGACCGCATGGCTGCATCCATTGTCCGTCTTGCCGTGAACACCACAGGGCTGTCACAATGTACTGTGAGCTTGCAGGTGCACTTGGGCCACTTTGCAGGGGATGTGGTTCAGGGACTGGGCCGCATTAGCCACGCTGTGGACATGGTGGAGGCCAGGCAGGTGGCAAGGGGCACGGCTGAGACACCTCAGGGCAGTGAGGAGGGGTCTACCATCAGCAGCGCATCTGCCACAGACACACAGGTCTTTTTTTTTTCTTTTTTTTTTTTGTCCTCATTCCGCCACCCTCGCTTTGGTTAAGAGAGAAAAAAGCAAAGGCCGAGGCCTTTAAAGTATGTTTCCAAGTGCGCGGTCCACAGCACTGCCGGGCCACCCCACCTGTTCTACACACTGCAATTTTCCCCACCGATTGCCATCGACCACGTCTTACTATTTTCTTCAAGACATCGGGAGGAGGAAACCAAAAAAGAAAACAGCAAAACAAGAATTACACATCTAAACATACTCCAAACTTATTAGCCACTGGTAAGCATTTTCCCAATCCACCCAAAAATTGTCTCTTCTAGTATGAGGACCACATTGTTCCATTTTACACAATCGATTTACTGATAATTGCCAATCCTGAACAAGGGGGGGAGATGGATCCACCCATTTACAACATATTTCCCGTCTAGCCAAAAGCATTAGTACAAACAACAAATGCTCTTGCTGCACAGACATTTTCTGACACTTTAAATCCGGTTCACACACCCCAAACACCACCATAAGAAGATTTATTCTTAAGTTATCGTCAAAAATTACCCTAAGAATACTTCCTATATCTTCCCAATACTTACTCAAAATTGAGCATGGCCAAAACATATGAACATCATCGGCATTGGTTTCCCCACACCGTGGACAGCTTTTATTGAATTTCCCAATAGCCGTTAATCTAGCTGGTGACCAATATACCGTGTGTAATGTAAACAAATGATTTTTCTTCAGCCCCGCAGGTTTAATAGTAAACCACAACTCTGAACATGACTTTTGCCATAAAGATGTGACTTCTAGGGTTGGATAAATCCTCCCCCATTTCAACAGAGGGAGGGAAGAAACGTCTTCTATTGCTTCCAGCTGTACATGATACCAAAAGGCAATCTCTTTTTTAATACATGTCTGATTTAATTTCCCCTCCCACGAGCTCCTCCCTATTTCTCCTACTTGACGAGACTTAACCCAACTAGATAACTGGAGATACTTAAACTTAGAAATTGTCCCACTTGTACACTCCTGCAATGCAGACCAGGATATTAATTCAGAACCTTCCATAATCTGCCCCCATTTTACCATCCCGCTAATTCTCAAAGGAGTTGATAATTTATCCATAAGACAATCAGGAGTACCAGGTGAATCCCAGATGGGAGCAGAACTACAATAATAAGCTATCCCTAGCACCTTCCGAAATTGTATCCAAACCTTACATGCATGTCTGGGGATCTTCAAGCGCACCTTCTTAAAGTACTTTGGGTGTCCAAATTTATAGAAAAAATGATCAGCTCCTTCCTCAAGACGCGCCGTCAAAGCTCTCCAGACCGATGAGTACTCTGACTTCTTATTCAATAACATTCTAATATTATTTAGTTGAAAAGCCAGGTAGTACCTATAAAAATCTGGAGATGCTATGCCCCCCCACTCCTTCTTTCTACTCAACTTTTTCCATGATATCCTTGCTCCCTTGAAGGCCCAAACAAATGAGGATAATTCCCCCTGTAGTTTTTTAAACCAACCCACCTTAAACTCTAAAGGAATAGTATTAAATAAGAAAGTAAACTTTGGAAGAATGCACATCTTTAATATATTAGATCTTCCAATTATGGAAAGTGGAAGAGCAGCCCACGCCTTTAACAACTTTTTAGTTTCCATATAAGCTCTATCAAAATTTACCTTAGCCACATCATTAAGATCAGTTGTAAACCGAATCCCCAAATATTTAATCTCCTGTTTAACTAAAGAAGAAACATAGGCCATATTCCAACACATAATTTCCGTCTTTTCTGTATTTATGCTGTAACCTGAAAATCCACCAAATTGCTCCATCAATGTATTAATAATGGGTAAAGTAGTCGCCACATCACTAGTATATAGCATCAGGTCATCCGCGTATAATGCTACTTTCTTTTCCCAACCCCCACTCCGAAACGGGGGAATGTCCCTGCAAGCCCGTAATGAGATTGCCAAAGGTTCGATATATAAATTAAAGAGCAAGGGAGACAAAGGACAACCCTGTTGAGTACCCCGACTAATCCTAAATTCCTGAGATAGCAAACCATTGACCAAAATTCTCGCAGATGTGCATCTATACAGTTCCCTAATAGCCCTGATAAAAGGTATTCCCAGACCACCTATTTCCATCACAACCTGCAGAAAAGACCAGTTGACACGATCAAAAGCTTTGGCTGCGTCGAAAGTCAAAACCGCTAATGGAGCCTTTTCTTGTACCGCTAAATCTACTGCAGCAAGTACCTCGTGGGTTAACTC
Source organism: Pleurodeles waltl (assembly GCF_031143425.1). Classification (NCBI taxonomy): domain Eukaryota; kingdom Metazoa; phylum Chordata; class Amphibia; order Caudata; family Salamandridae; genus Pleurodeles; species Pleurodeles waltl. The sequence continues at coordinate 1,167,444,345 of NC_090447.1, read as the reverse complement.
ATAAAGTTGTCTACCCTTCATAAAGCCCTTCTGATCTGAATTACCCAAATTACCTATAACTTTCCCCAATCTCCTAGATAAAATCCCTGTATACAATTTATAATCCGAATTCAGCAATGAAATAGGTCTGTACGATGAGCAAGACGTTGAATCCTTGCCTGGTTTTAACAATAAACAAATTATGGCTTCATTCCATGATTTAGGTACCTGTGCCCCTTCTAAAAGCATAGAATTGAATAATTCCAATAAAATTGGAGTGAGTTCCTCCCCCAGTACCTTATACAGCTCATTTGGTAGACTATCTGGCCCAACTGCCTTCCCTTTCTTCAAGGCTTTTATAACTTCAGCAAGCTCTCCCCCACTTATCTCACAACCCAGTGACTGCCTTGCTAATTCATCCAAAACTGGGAGATGCGCTTTTTAAAAAAATGCTCTAATCGACTCCTCTGAATTTACAAGGTTCTCTGAATATATTTCTTGAAAAAAAGATACAAATGCTCCCTCAATCTCAGATTGCTCAACATAAGTCTGATTCGTAGAGTCTAATTTAACCGATAAAATATGCCTTTTAGACTAATCTGACTTAACCTTCCAAGCTAACAGTTTGCTACAACCTTCTCCGTATTCGTAATGCGCATATCGACTGCTTTCCCACTTTAACCTATTACGATTCTCCAAAAAGAATTCTAAGTCCATCCGAAACTTTTTCTCTTGACGTGCCAATTCCTCTAGTTGCTCTTCCTTCCCTTCTCTTCGTGCATTATGCATTAAAACCTGAAAGGTATTTAAAGATGATTCCATACCCCCCAACTTCTCCTTTTCTTCGCGACGCCTATAGATCACCAGGCTCACAAGCCTTCCTCTAATATAGGCCTTATAAGCATCCCAAACACACCATAAACTTGCTGTTCCTCGATTCAAATCAAAATAATCTCTTGTATCTTTCTTTAACATCTCTACTATTGAGTCATCTAAAAGTAAAGAGCGACTTATTGTACTCCTAGTACCCTGACTCTCCACCTTAATACCCAGATGTAGTTTTACAGCTGAATGATCCAAAAGGTGTGCTGGGTTGTGGGCTGCCTTTATCACATCTGGACACAAACTCTTATATATTAAAAAGAAATCTATTCTAGATTTATGTCCATATTTTTTATTGTGGAATGTATATCTATCTCCTTCGCCCCCTTTCCAGTGCCAAATATCTATCAGACCTAAGTCCTGCATGGCTTGCTTCACCTGTGCCCTAGTTTTAGGTGAGTTAACCGCACCCCAGGGGGTCGATTTATCAAGAACAGGATCCAACAATATATTAAAGTCCCCTCCTAACACCACTGGATACCTAGCTAAAAGTAAAATATTAAATAATTCTTGAAATGGCGTCGGATCATCTAAATTAGGACCGTAATAACCTGCCACTGTAACCCAGTAGCCATATACACACACTTCTACCACTACCCATCTACCCCTGGAGTCTACTTGCACCTCTCCTACCTTAAACCTTGTAGGATTTTTTAACAAAATTGCCACACCTTTGACCGCACCAGATTGAGTAGAGCATGCACTATATAATACCCATTTCATTCGTTTAATCCAATTTTCCCACTCTTCTCGTTGTAAGTGTGTTTCCTGCAATATAATAATCTCCTCCTCAACCAATCTTAAGTACTCAAAAATCTTCCTCCTCCTATGTACCACCCTTAGGCCATTAACATTCCATGAGAGAAACTTTAATCGTAAACTACCATACTTAGTCATTTTCAAAGAAAAAGTCTTGGTCACTATCTTTCCCCCTCCTATCTAGCCAAGTTATGAGGACTCTCTTATTTTTATATTTTTGTACCCGTCTACCCCTACACCCAGTGCCAAACCACCCCTCCACCCACCAAACCAGCACACAACCGAAACCCCCCCCCCAGGGGAACCCTCCCTGTTTCTTTTAGGATAACCATCCTGCTATCCTTTATTTGAGCTCTCCGTCGGACAGGATTTCCCAATTCTACTAAGACGCCTTAATCTGTTCTATGAAAGCCCTGACCTCCCCTGGATCTCTCATATTGTACATTTTATTTCTCCACATAATACGTAAAGCAGCCGGAAACCTTAACTGTACCGTGGCTCCAAGAGAGCGAAGCTTCTGCATAAAATTCCCCAATTCCCACTGCCTATCTAACGTTGCTTTAGACACATCCGATCTCACACGAAAAGACCAATCTCCTTTGGAAAAAGCTCCAACTTTAAGGGCTTCGGATAGAATCCTCTCCTTGATTGTATATGTAGCAAAGTTTATCAAAATTCTCCTGGGATTTTTCCTTCCGGGGTTCTTCCTGAACGGATCCCGATGAACTCTTTGGATGTCCTCCTCTAAGTTCAACGAAGCTAAGCTCGGAATAGCCTCCTTGATTAGAGAGATCACATAACCTTTAATATCCTCCCCTTCTAATCCCTCAGGAACTCCCAAAAGCCTAATATTGTTTTTCCTCATATTGTTTTCCAACGACTCCAGCTTATCCTGCAACATCTTTTCTCCAAGTTTTAGCTGTGAAATATCCTGAGAATGTACCATCAACCGCTCCTCCTGAGCCCCCACCACAGCCTCCAGCTTGCCCAACCGATCTGATAACAAATTAATTTTGCTCTCCAAAACTTCACAGGCTTCCTGGATTCTAGCTTGATTATTTTCTCAAATCTCAAATTTCTCCCTAATCTCTTTAGTAAGAGAAATTAACAAATTCTGCACATCTGTGCTGTGAGTCGCTGAAACGGCTGGGAGAGTAACCTCTACTTCCGGCAAGGTTAATGTAACGGGAGAGGCCTCCCTTTGTCCTACTAGATCCTTTGCTAATTGATCTGACATATTACTATCCGAGCTCACAGATTGTTTTGATGACCCCAGACCACCTAAAGGAGGTTGAACGTTTACCATATCCTGCGGGGGAAGGGTTGTATTCTGAAAATACCTAGTAATCAAAGACTCACTTTTCCCCGCAGGCTCAGCCCGGCCTTCCTCTGAGGAAAGTTGGGGCACTTCCAAGTGTAATACTGTGTGTTCAATCCCCCTCCTCACTGGGCCTTTACTGCAAGACTCTAAACCTCTATTTCTTACTATAGCCGTTGCTATAGTTACTGGTAAATGGGGATTAACACTCGCCCCCAGGGGGCCAGGCTTACCTTTCTTCGCACCCTCCAACTCAATGACCTCTGCCCGGACACCCCCGGGGCGACGCTTGGCTGGCGACATACACTGTGATGCTCCTACGCCGTCCCCTACTCCTCTTCTCGAACTTCCACTTAGGTTTCTCCTAAACGAAAACCCCGGAGTCTCTGGTAGTCCTCCATGAAGAGAGCAGCGAACGGTGTAGCGTCTCCCGCGGCGCACACCCCTCACCGCCTCTGCCCATTTGCTGGAGTCTGATGCGCGCTTCCAGCACAGCACCTCACCTCCTTTCGCCGGAGCGCGTGTCTCCCCTCTCCTATCTGCCGTTGTTCTTAGCGACCCGTCCAGGACCGTACAACAATGTGGCAGGGAAAAAAATGAAGAAAAAAAAAAAGAAAAAAAAATATATATATATATACGTGGCTGCAAAACAACATGCGGTTTTGGAGCTCCCTGTCTGCCGTTATACTCCCCAGCCCATCCTGGACTGAGACCGAGAACAAATGCGGAAAAGAAAAAAAACAAAAAAAAACAAACGGCTTGAGAGCTCCAAAGCTCCGCTCCACTCCGCTTCCTTAATCCAGGCACATCATATCGTTCCGACGAAGAAAAAACAACAAAGAACCACAAAAACACAGACGCGCATGGCTTGGAACCTCCAACGCTCTGCTTCCGCGCTCCGGGCAAAGCTTAACGCTCTGACGCCTCCTTCCTCTCCGACGGAGAGCTCGTGGACCAGCTCTCTAACTGGCCGCCATGTTCCCCCCACAGAAACACATGTCTTGCGGAGTGGCAGTGCACGTCAGGGGTCTGCTGACCTACCTAGCACAAGCCATGCTGGGCGTACCAGGAGGAGGTGTTAGGCCCAAACACTGCAGGACACATGAGGCACATGGATTTAATGTGTCCTCATTGAGGGTGGACATGTGCAGCCCCTTACCAACAGTTCAGTTCTTTAGTTATTAGGTTCACTTATTAAAAAGTATTGTTTGATCCACTTCACAACGGGGCTCTTTGTGTGTGACATTAGTGTGTGTGGTGACAGTTACCACGTACCTTCCAAAGTATTGGTTTGCAATGTGGTCCAGTCTCTGTTTGCCTTGATTTGCATGCTTCTATCCCCAGGCTGGCGATGTGGTAGCTCTTGCTCGTCATCCTCTGAATCTGGGTCTTCAGGGGTGAGATGTAGCCCACGTCTGGTGGCAATGTTGTGCAGTATAGCGCATGCGCCAACTATCTTGAAAGCTGTTATTGGGACATACTGGAGCGCACCTCCACTTCTGTGGAGGCATCAGAATCTTGCCTTTAACAGTCCAAAGGTCCTCTCTATGACATTTCTGGTCCGCCTATGTGCACTGTTATATCGCCTCTCATTCTCATTGCTGGGTGTTAGGTACAGGGTAAGTATCCATGGTCGTAGCGCATATGCACTGTCACCTGTGTGGCAAAAATTAACAATGTTAGCAGGGCATGGATGGTTTCTACAGTGACCTGTGTGTATGGCTTCAGGGTGTCTTCAGCAATACCTAATAGATATCTGTCTCCAAACTCCCCACGTTCCTGGCGTTGGTGTATACCACTGTGCATGAAAATGTAAGAGTCATGTGTACTCCCTGGAAATTTGGCTACCATGTCATTGATGACATAATGGGCGTCATATACCACCTGGATGTTCAGTGAGTGGGTACACTTCCGGTTGCGTAACAGATATTCCAGATTTGCAGGAGGGCATATTTGTATATGTGTCCCGTCTACACACCCTATTACATGTGGGAAGTTGGCAATTCTGTAGAATTCCAACTTGGTGCTGTTGATTTCTGCCTCATTCCTGGGTAGGTCTATGTATCTGGACATGTGTGTGAGTATGGCATCTAGGAAACATCTGAAGAATCGTGAGAGTGCACTTTGGGATACCCCACCTGCCTCTTCAATCACCCCTTGATAGCTACCAGAGGCCAAGAGGTACAGTGAGCATAGCACTTGCACATGTGTGGAGATGGCGCTGCCGCGCACAGTCTGTCGTTGAAGCTGCGGATTGAGTAGATCAATTAATTCTAATATTGCTGCACTGCTGAGTCTGTGTTTGTCATAAATCTCCTCCTCAGTTTGTTGGAAAAGTGTCTGCCTGGTTCTGTATATCCTCTCTTGTCTCTGGCTCCTCTTCCTCCTCTGCTGTGCGGCGTGGACTCTCCTCCTCCTTGCTATGACATATATTTCAGCCATTTTGAGTAACCCAGATGCCTTCTGGGTCTCCTTTTATACTTTGGTTTTGGTTACCACCTGCTCTGACTTAGTGGTAATTTGGGTGTGCAAAATGGGCTTTTTGCGACTAGTCGCAATTTGCGAGTGGCTTTTTTATATGGTTTGCAACTCTCAAATTGAGTCTACCTATTTGCCGGTCGCACAATGGGGTCGCAAATTTTGGGAGTCGGTAATGGCTGACGTCGCAATTTAGAAATGGGATTTTTGCATCCCATTTCCGATTTTGCAGGGTCGCAAATTGCGATTCGGGCCATTTGCGACTCGCAAATTTTTGCTACATATGGCCCTTAATCACTAATCTTTTGAACCAAGAGATTTTAGACATAGACATTTCAAATAATGGACATTCCAAAGTGGATTTCTCTTGGTTCTGTTGACATCAGCCATTTAAACTATTTACCCCAATTACACTATTTTTTATAAAAATCAGAAGAGTGAAATGGAGAGCCAGTCTAGAAAGAAATCAAACACAAAGTCCTGTAACAGAAAGGTACAAATCATGGGCCCAGATTTATGGTGGCCTAGAGCCATTCCAGCGCCACATTAGTGTCATTTTTTTATGCTAATGTGGCGTTGGAAGGGCAAAAAAACGCTGCACCATATTTACAAAGAGGCGCAATGCTTCGTGAGAGTGCACTTTGGGATACCCCACCTGCCACTGCAATCACCCCCTGATAGCTACCAGAGGCCAAGAGGTACAGTGAGCATAGCACTTGCACATGTGTGGAGATGGCGCTGCCGCGCACAGTCTGTCGTTGAAGCTGCGGATTGAGTAGATCAATTAATTCTAATATTGCTGCACTGCTGAGTCTGTGTTTGTCATAAATCTCCTCCTCAGTTTGTTGGAAAAGTGTCTGCCTGGTTCTGTATATCCTCTCCTGTCTATGGCTCCTCTTCCTCCTCTGCTGTGCGGCGTGGACTCTCCTCCTCCTTGCTATGACATATATTTCAGCCATTTTGAGTAACCCAGATGCCTTCTGGGTCTCCTTTTATACTTTGGTTTTGGTTACCACCTGCTCTGACTTAGTTGTAATTTGGGTGTGCAAAATGGGCTTTTTGCGACTAGTCGCAATTTGCGAGTGGCTTTTTTATATGGTTTGCAACTCGCAAATTGAGTCTACCTATTTGCCGGTCGCACAATGGGGTCTCAAATTTTGGGAGTCGGTAATGGCTCACGTCGCAATTTGCAATTTAGAAATGGGATTTTTGCATCCCATTTCCGATTTTGCAGGGTCGCAAATTGCGATTCGGGCCATTTGCGACTAGCAAATTTTTGCTACATATGGCCCTTAATCACTAATCTTTTGAACCAAGAGATTTTCGATATAGACATTTCAAATAATGGACATTCCAAAGTGGATTTCTCTTGGTTCTGTTGACATCAGCCATTTAAACTATTTATCCCCATTACACTATTTTTTATAAAAATCAGAAGAGTGAAATGGAGAGCCAGTCTAGAAAGAAATCAAACACAAAGTCCTGTAACAGAAAGGTACAAATCATGGGCCCAGATTTATGGTGGCCTAGAGCCATTCCAGCGCCACATTAGTGTCATTTTTTAATGCTAATGTGGCGTTGGAAGGGCAAAAAAATGCTGCACCATATTTACAAAGAGGCACAATGTTTGCATTGCGCCACTTTGTAACCCTTTGCTCCACATTATGCCTTTGTCAACCATAATGTATGCAAGGGGGGCAATTTGTCGCTGGGGGGGCATAAAAAATGTTGCAAAGGAATCTATGGGATTCCTTTGCGCCATTTTGATTGGCATTTTGTAGCACCTGCTAAGTGCAGGTGTTAAAAAGAGGCTCCTATTGTGTTCAATGGGCCTTTGGGTGCTTTGCAGGATTAGCATCAACATTTTTGACGCTAGTCCTGCAAAGCGCCGACTAGCGTAAAAAATTAGGATGCTAGTCCCCCTGACTACCGCCATGGTGGCATGAGGGGGGTGCTAAGGGGCACAAGAAAAGTGGTGCTGCACTAGGTGCAGCGCCATTACTCATAAATATGCGCCTACGTTACATCAGCAGTAAGACATATCGTCTGTTTTTTTAGTGCACACAAAGAAATGAATAGTCTATTCGAGATTTACTTAAAGGTTTCTATGGCTTGATTGAAATGTGTGAACTGCAGGCCACACACACAGATCTTTTTATCCAACTTCATAAATTAGTGAGGCTTCATACTGCAGAGTTGAATGTCCTGTTTTCTCTGAATAATGCAAAACGTTAGTATATCTCTTCCTTCCTTATGTTAGCCTCCTGCTACCGCTTCATCACTCACCTGCTTTTTCCCGCTCTCTTCCAGCACCACCTACCTCTGCATTTCTTTTTGAACATTTTCCCAGCATCTATGCATTGACAAGTTTTTTTTACCTTGTCCGATTCTAAAAGGGAGGGTTTGTACAGTTTCATTGGTTTAGTTAGTCTCACAGAGGGACATATTTCGGGGGGAGATTTCCAAATGTATGTACATGTCCAAGGAATAAATCAATTCTATACGTATTACGCATTTAGGTGCGTACCATAATGTCCTTTAGATACCCTTAAGTTTGGTGCATTGATGCGGACATTCCATTTGTGAAGTATTCGCATCAAGGAGCTTGCACTGTGCCTGGACTGACAATAGCGCAGCCCCCCCAGACAACAAATGCATTTGAAAAATATACTGTGGTTGCAGGTAATGCATGTTTCATCATGACACACTGGTCCGATGCCAGGTCCCGCACTCACGTCCAGAACATTTTTAACCCCTAAGGTGTATAAAAAATATAATCTTGTTGGACCTACATTAGGTGGGTTAACCACTTCATATCACAAATTTTTTAGGTCGGGCCATCGGGAGGTGGAGGCCCAGACATATAAGTCATCCTATTGGTGATTAATGCACTGGGGCTTCCAAGGCTGCTATGGGGGTGGAGACGCAAGGGGGCATTATGGCCTACCCCAATGCTTTCCAGGGCCCCGTGTTTAAAAAAAAAAAAAATGTTTAAATCGTAAACAAGCCTTTGCTTTCATTAATAATGAGCCTGTTCATATAGACACACTACTAGATGGTGCCAGAAGCCATGTTTTCTCTTAATACTTAGGCAGGCACTTAGGCACCTATGAAAAATAGAAGAAATGTCCAGAGGACCACACCTTGCTTTGGATTGAGACCCCTCAATAACCTCTGACATGCTTGAGGCACACTACATGCTTGAAACTTGAAATTCCACGAGTCTTTTAAGTTTTCTTTTGAAATTATATGTGTGCCTTATGTACACATTCACACACGTAGTTTTGCGCCAGGTTTTCTGCTCAGATCTATGACATAATACGCCATATGTACGAACACTTTTTCCCATAGACACAGAATGGGTAAAAACCTTTGCTACATCTGGCCCAATGAGCCTTAAATCGGAAATCGGCACCATGCAGAGCAGGCTCCATAGTTAAGGCAGTCCAATTATTTTTATACAACGAGGGACACTTGGATCAATAAAAAGAGAACGTTAAGGTGTATTGAAACCAAAGAACTATGTGTAAAGAAGAGTGCAGCTGAAGGGGCACAGTACTTCTCAAAATATTTTCACGTTTAAAACCTACATTTTGTGTGCTTTGGTAATCATAGAAAAGGCCGGACTTCGAATTCCATGAAGTGAGTTTAGAAATGTTCAGTGATATCTGTTCAACTCTATTGCCAGTTTTCTGCAACGAGTGGCATTTTCCTTGTCTACTTCAGCGGCGTGCAAAATTGCTAAGCTGGCATTGCTCAATAAATGTAAAATTCTGTGGAAAACTGTGAAAAGGTTGTAAATATTCATTTTTTTCACAATTATGAATTTAGTGTCACTTTATGTTGTGTATTTGCTCTTATAACACTGTTGATCAGCATAAAATATATTTCACGGAAAACAGCTATGTGTTCTTCCCTAAAGCAACCTTGTTTTGTACAGAAGGTAATCTTGCCCAAAATAAATGATCACACATTTGACCTACGTGTATAAAAATGGCCCATTTGCAGAGAAAATGGGTTTTGTGGGTTCAAAGAAAAAGATTTTACTGTATAGTGAAAATTATCTTGCAATGCAGAGAAAATGTACGCTTGAGTAAAAGCAAACTGGGAGGTTTTGCAAACTTCGCAAAGGGTGACGATTGGAAAAATAATAAAGTTTCGCTGGTGCATGGTCATGTGAAGTTCTTCAAACTAAGGCCCATTTTTATACTTTATTTGCACCGCATTGTGTGACTTTTTGACGCAAAAGTGGCACAAACATACAAAATACAGGCCCATATTTATACTCTGTGTGCACCGAATGTGCGTAAAAAAGTTTGACGCACATTCAGCGCAAACCGTGCACCATATTTATACAATGACGCCCGAGCCCGCGAACGCCAAAAGTCCGCCAAGTGTATCATTTTCTGAATGTGGGAAAACGCTTTGCGTTAATGACATGCAAGGTAGTTGTTCCCGTCCAAAAAATGACTTAAACACCCATGCGCCATATGCTACCACGCAAAAATGACGCACGGCCTGATTTGCATAAAAAAATAACACCTGGGTCAGGGCAGGTGTTAAAATGGGACAAACACACCAGTACTGAAGGAAAACACACAGAAGCAACAGCAGAGCTCCAAAAGGAAGACAAGGAGGTGCTTTTCACCCAGCATGCACGCTGACGCATAGCACAGGACCAACAGCAGCAGCTTCTACAACACCAGCAGGGATCCCAAAGGCAACGCAGAAGGCAGGAGAGGATATTCCGCACCAGGAGAACCCTTCTGAGGCTCCGGCAACAAGACATCATCCAGAGGTACAGACTCAACTGGCAAGCCATTCTGCAGCTGCTGCGCAACATTGAGCCACAGTTGGCACCCAGCTTACAGACACACCACTCCACCAGAAACCAAGCTGCTAGCTGTACTCCACATGTTGGCAAGTGGCTCCTTTCAGACCACTGGTGCCCTGGTTGATGGGATCTCACAGCCCTCATTCTCTGCCTTCGTACCCAAGGTATTGGATGCCATCATCTCACTCACACACCACCACATCAGCTTCCCCAACACACAGCAGAAGCAGCAGGAGACCAAACAGGGCTTCTACCAAATCAATGGCTTCCCACACATGCTTGGTGCCATTGACTGCACACATGTACGGATTATGCCACCTGCTGCAACCGAGCATCTATACCGCAACAGGAAGCACACAAACTCCATCAATGTGCAGGCCATTGTCGATCACCGGGGATTGATCACCAACATCGTGGCAAAGTATCCTGGGAGTGTACATGATTCATTCATCTTCCGTCACTGCACCATCCATCAACACTTCCAGGATGGACGATATGGAAATGGCCTACTTGTTTGTAAGTACAGAAACCTACTTATATACACACTGCACAGAAACCCTGTAGGACACACAACACATACACCACTACATTGGCACGTGGCCAGGAGGACACTGAGGTTGTGACACTGCTATGCATGTTTGATATCCTCACCGATTTGGACACAAACCAGTGGACAAATGACAGATCCAAATAACAACAGATGCCACTACACAGACACAAGCAAACAATTTAAAACAACACAATGACAATGACATGGCCTCAATTGGCAGTACAACTTGGAAGATTAATCTTTCAATATCACATTAAGAACACTCAATCAAACACCCTTCCAAGCAATAAGTACTGTGTCAGGGGTGTGTAATGTGTTTTGCTGCAGGTCAAACACCATGACACACATAGCATGATGATGACTACAATGAAGGTGAGATGGAATCATTGAGGCTGTACCAATATCTCGCATCACTCCATGTCAGGAATAAGGCTGTGTGCGGTCCAGGTCCCGCACGAAACTCCGCTGCACGGATTTGCGGTGCTTTATGCGCACCACTTGTGACCCCCTCATGTTCCAAAGGTGGCCACCAAGGTTGTCTGACCTGTGGAAAAGCTCATGTAACTGAATGTTCAGGACATTGGTGGACAAGATGCACTTATCAGTGTTATTCTATGAAGGGACTACAATTCCCATATTTTTAGAGGCAGCAGTCATCTTGGGGTGTGGCAGGCCTATAAAGCCAAGCCACACCTAAGCACGTTGCTCACTATTTTGAAGACTTTGATGCAGTCAGACCTCGTGGGATTCCTCTGAAGAAGAGCAGATTTCCAGCATGGCAGATGGATGGCAAATCGAAGTATCCTTGTTTCCATGGTGAATTCAGAAACGAGTAGGTCGTATTCGTAGCGGTAAGGTCTTGATGAGCTCAATCTTGAAGGGAGTTGTTACTTCCAAAAGGTAAAGCGCCCCTTAGCACAACGAGCAAAGCGTTCTCAGTTTTCAGAGTAAAGCAGTCTTGGCACGACAAATAAAGCGCTTCGGAGCACAGAAATAAAGCGCCCGTTAGCACAACGAGTAAAGCGCTTCAGTCCACAGGAATAAAGCGTTCTTGGCACAGCAATCAAAGCGCTTCAGTCCACATGAGTAAAGCGCTCTTGGCACAGCAAATTAAAGCACTTCAATCCGCTTGAGTAAAGCGCTCTTGGCACAGCAAATCAAAGCTCTTCAGTCCGCATGAGTAAAGCGCTCTTGGCACAGCAAATCAAAGCGCTTCAGTCCGCATGAGTAAAGCGATCTTGGCACAGCAATCAAAGCACTTCAGTCCACATCAGGAAAACACCCTTGGCACGGTAATCAAAGCGCTTCAGTCCACATGAGGAAAGCGCCCTTGGCACGGCAATCAAAGCGCTTCAGTCCACATGTGTAACAAGCCCTTGGCACAACAATCAAAGTGATTCAGGCCACATGAGTAAGGCGCCCCTTACCATAACAAGCATAGCGCTTCTGATGAAACAAGTGAAAGTGCTATCTGGCATAAGGAACAAAGTGCTTCAAGTTCAATGAAACACTTTCCAGCCTATAGTTGTGAATGTGGAAGCATTTTTGAAGATAAGGAAATTATAGTTTCATGGTTTTATTGGAAAGCATAATATGTGAAAAGCATATTTAAGTCTTTTGAGAACTTCTAAGCTGTGATCAAAACGTTTATGTTATAAATGCCTAATTGTTACAGGATTGATATTCAGAGTATGATCATTGTCAGAGTCACCAGATCCTCTGGGTCTGTGCACGTTCCCAACAAGTCCACCACTGAACAGCTTCAAGACTCTGATAGATAAATCACAGAGACTGAGAGAGTCCAAGAGGGGAAGAGGGGATTAGGAAGGGAACAGCTGGGAAGGAGACCTGTAGTAAGAAAAAGGTTAGAACACACAATATGAAAATGATATCTCCTGAAATCAATACTAGACTATGATTCTAAGCCTAGTCACTCTGAAAACATGAACAATCTAAGAGTTAAGTTTAAAATGACTAAGTTTCAAGATGGCCGGATACCTGTAGGGGAATCAAGATGAATTAAATGAAAACTTTCTTATTCAAGTACTTTCCTTTACATGAGAATCAGAAAATAAATTCTGACTAAATTTTAAACCAGTCATATAAATCCTGTTTTGAGAATGTATACGAGGACCACACAATATTGCATCTAGAAACTCTGGCCTTCTGTGTACTCTTAAAATGTTTTAAGACAAATTGTGCATATTGCAGATATATATATATATATATATATATATATAGTAAACACCATAAAAGGATTGTGCACCATGAATAACACAATATGGATTCAGGAAACAAATCACATAACTTGTCAACTCGAATATTACATAATAAATATCTTAGAATAGTAGCATACAATATACAACATGAATTAAACTCGAGGAGTGAATCGTGCGTCTTGCCAATTCGAGTGTTACCATGTAAAATACCAAGAAATGGTAGCACGCAATTAATATCAAAGTCAAATCATCATTAATCGAATCGCGGGTCTTGCTGATTCGTAAAACACGATGTAAGTGTCAAGGAATAACAGCGCACAATAAATAACAAGATCAAAGTACAATGAAACGAATCGCGCTTCTTTTGCCGATTCTTAAGCCACCATGTAAAATGTCAAGAAATGGTAGCGCGTAATGAACAACAAAGTTAAATGCTCATGAAACGAGTTGTGCGTCTTGCCAATTTGTAAAACATCATGTAAATGTCAAGAAATAGTAGCGCGCAATGGACAACAATGTTTAAACATCATAGAACGAATCGCACGTCTTGCCGATTCTTAAGCCACCATGTAAATGTCAAGAAATGGTAGCGCTCAATGAATAACAAAGTCAAACCTTTATGAAATAAATCGCACGTCTTGCCTATTTGTAAACTACCATATAAATGTCAAGAAATGGTAGCGCGCAAGTAATCTGTTACTCATTTAAGAATTTAAACCAAGAATATGAAAATTCTAAATACGGTGTCGGGACAGTCCAACCACTGTCTTACTGCCTGGAACAATAATCACCAATGAAGGATTAGGGCAGAAGACTGGAAGATCCAAATAGGCCGCAGGGACAGGAGCTCAGGAAGAAGCTGCTGCTCTGCACCGGGACCTCTGAATAGTGAGCACTGGGAGTTGGGCTGGCTCTCTTTTATAGAGTCTTGGCCCAGCCCAGAACCACGCCAAGGAATGTTGCAGTGAAAGTCTCTGGAAGGCCCTGGAAAGGGGCCACATCCTAACAGACTCTGAAAACCTGCAGCAATACCTTGCAAAGGAACAGCATTTGTAAGCATATTAAAAATAAGTTTCCAGGATTGAACTCTGCAATGCAAAAGGTTAAACCACAACATATTAGCACAATGCATAAATTACTTTGTTTTGAGAGTGCTGGGTTTTTGCATTTTTGTCGCCAATAGAGCGCATATTGCTCTGGTGTTGAGAATCATAGTCTAAAGCTCTTGCCATCTCTTGGTTCTAAGGTTGTAGTTTGTTCTTTTCCCATGATTCAAAGAAGGGGCTTCGCCCTCCATTCAAAAGGGGTCTCAATCTGATATCACGGAGACACCTTTAGTCAAGAGTCTATTGATGATTTATACTGCTATAAAGGAGCATATGCATATTTGTTCTAACCTTTTCTTTTCAGATCTCTCTTCCTGCAGTTCCCTACCCTAATTCCCTTCCCCCCACCTGGCTTCAACATAAGTCTGTGCTTTAATAGCTTCTGAGTTGGTGACGCCGGGAGGTGGGCCTTTTGTTCAGCAATGTGCAGATCCCGAGGAAAGGACACTGTGACAGAATAGTGAGTCCACAAGTTTATACTTTCCTCTTGGTCTGTACGTGAGCTGTGCAAAATGGCCACCTTAGATACCCTTATGCAAATAGTCACTCAGATGCAAAGGGATTTGACAGACTCAAAAAAGTTACAGCTGATTTAGTTACTAAAGTAACTCAGTTACAGAGTAAGGTGGATGGTTTTGAATCTGAGTCTCGTCCTACGCTTTCCGCACCTACTAACATAGCTGTGAATGTGCCGACACAGATTCCTCTAGCTGCACCAGAGAGGTTTTCAGGGGACCCCAATAAGGTTCACATTTTTCTCACACAGGTGGAACTACATTTTACGTGTTGTCCCAGTGCCCTTCCGGATGCACAATCTAGAATTGCATTCCGTATATCATATCTGAATGGTGATGCAGCTACCTGGGCAGTGCCATTAGTCTGATTAGACATTCCCCTTTTATATAATTGGCGTCGTTTTGTAGAAGAATTTGTAAAGGTATTTGACAGACGCGCAATAACTATGTCTGTAGACAAAGAGTTACTAGAATTCCGCCAAGGAAACAAAGACTTCATAACGTATTTGTCACACTTCAACCGGTTAGTAGTAGAAACCGCTTGGCCAGAGTAAAAAAGGTCAGCAGTATTTTATCAAGGGCTAAAAGATGAACTAAAAGATGTATTGGCCCAAGTTGAACCACAACCCGAAACTTGCACTGATTTAATTAATCTAACCCTACGGATAGATCATAGACTCTCTGAAAGAAAAGGAGTAAGTAAAAAATGGGAAAAACCCAACTAGCGAATGTAAAGGTCCAGACACCTTCAATTGTCCTCAGATCCTATGATAGAACCGATGTATATCGGAACTGTTCGCCCATCATTGACCAAAGAGGAGAAAGACATGCAACAGAGAAATGGTCAGTGTCTGTATTGTGGAAAAAAGGGTAATTTTGTGAAAGAATGTCAAAAGAAATCCAAAGGTAAAATTGACCCTGCATTTGTGACAAAGAAAAAGATAGCAGTTGTTTGGAAAATTCACAGGAAAACTAAAGTGCCCAAGAAAAAACTAAGGGGACCTCTTGGGCAAATTGACAATCCCTTCGGTGTGCTCTTGTACAAATCGTTATGGCAAACATTTTCAAATTTTAGTACAAATGACTGTGCAAGAAAAAAGACATAGGGGGGTCATTACAACCTCGGCGGTCTTTTAAGAAGCACGCCGAGGGACCGCCGTGCGGAAGACCGCCAGTAGTGGCGGTTTGCCGCTCGGCGTATTATGACCGTTGGCTGCCCTCCGTCGTTTTTCCAACGGAGAGCCGCCAACAGCCGTACTTGCGGGCAGAGTGGAAGTGGAGGTTGCTCCACCTCCACTGCCACGCAAACAGAACACCGCCGAGCTAATCACGTCCTGTGATTCTGCGCGGCGGTGTTCTGTTGGCGGAGCTGCCCCCATGGCTCCCGTCCCTTCCCGGAGGATCGACAGAACAGGTAAGTCAATCGTCTGTTAGGGGAGGGGGGTGTTGTGTTTTGTGTGGGTGCATGGGGCTGTGCGTCTGTGTATGTAGGGGGGGTGTGTGAGTGCGTGTATGCTTGCGGGGGTGTTGGTGTTTTCGGAAATGTGTGCGTGTCTGTCTGTATGTATGTCTGTATGGATGTGTGCGTTAATGTGTGAATGTGGGTGTATGTGTCTGAGTGTGTGTGTGGATGTTGGCATGTATGTCGGTGTGTGTGCGTGTATGTGTGTTGGTGGTGCCTGTGTGCGTGTCGGTGTGTGTCAGTAATGTTATGTTGGGGGTCGGGGTGGGGAGGGGGGCCCTGCCACCTTTGGGGGGTGGCAGGGGTGGTGGGGGGTGTAGGGGAGGGAGTCGGGGTGGGGGTGGGGGGTGTGTGAGACCCCTATCAGTGCCAGGGAAGGAATTCTCTGGCACTGATAGTGCTTACCGCCATGGATTTCATGGCGGTTCCTACAGCTGGAAATCCACGGCGGTAAGCCTGGTCACAATACCTGCAGCGGTATTGTCACGGCCGCCGGGCTGGAGACCCAGGTCTCCAGCCCAGTGGTCGTCTCCGCCCTGGCGGGCGGGACGGGGAAGCGGCGGATGACCATGGCGGTAACCGCCATGGTCATAATACTAAAAAAAAGACCGCCAGCCTGTTGGCGGTCTTACCGCCGCTTTAACACCGTCCGCCAGGGTTGTAATGACCCCCATAATGTACAAGTTCAAATTGATTCAGGGGCAACAGGAAATTTTGTGGACCAACAAACTGCACTAGACTTGCAGATACCCAGTGTCAAGAAAAAGGTTCCAGAAGTTGTTAATGCAGTTGATGTTGGTGAATTGGCAGGAGGCCCCGTTACTAAACAAACCTTACGAATACAAATGATTTGCAAAGATGATGAGAATCAGAACCACTGTGAGATAATTTGCTTCGATATAATCCAAGCACCCCGATATGGTTTTATTCTAGGAATGTCGTGGTTAATGTTACTCAATCCATGCATAGACTGGCACAACCAGGTTTTGCATTTTTCTTCTTCCTCTTGTGCAAAAAATGTTTTCAACCAAGACGAGACAAAAAAGAAAATCTTCAACACTCTGTTGCTACTGCAGTGGAGAATGAAATTGATCTGCCCTCACAGTATTCAGAATATACTGACGTTTTCTGTGAAAACAAAGCGAGCTCCTTACCACCTCACAGGCCGTACGATTGTCAGATTGACCTTGTACCTGGTGCCAATATACCAAATTGTAAAATCTATGCGTTATCAGAGAAAGAAAATCAAGTCCTATGAGAATACCTTGATCAATGTTTAGTCAACAAGCTAATTCGTCCATCACGATCCCCAGCGGCTTCTCCGCTGTTTTTCGTACCTAAAGCTAATGGCGATTTGAGGCCTTGTATTGACTTTAGAGCGATGAATAAGATCACAGTTAAAAATAAATATCCACTACCTCTCATACCAGTCTTGTTAGACCAGGTAAAATCCGCCGTTGTTTATACCAAACTTGACTTACGAGGTGCTTATCACCTAGTTCAAATTCTAGAGAGAGATGAGTGGAAAACAGCTTTTAAGACTCGCTATGGCCTATTTGAGTACCTAGTAATGCTGTTTGGTCTATGTAATGCCCCAGCAGCCTTTCAATATTTCCTAAACGATGTTCTGAGAGAATATTTAGACAGCTTTGTCATCGTTTATATTGACGATATATTGTTTTATGCAAACTCTTAAGAAATACATGAAGGACATGTAAAAAAGGTATTACAAACTCTACAAAAACATAATCTGTTTTGCAAATTAAGTAAATGTGAATTCCATACCAAAGAAGTTGAATTTCTAGGAGTCATTTTAACACCTGTTGGCATGCAAATGACTGAAAGAAAAATTCAAGCTGTATCCGAATGGCCCACACCAAAATCCACCAAGGGTGATCAAGGATTCTCTAAAAAGAGCGAAATATTTTGATTGCGAGTCATTACTGCAAGGCAAGGAAAAAGGAAATAGTGAGAAGTTGGTCTGTGTAGTTCATCACTCTAATTTAAATGACAGAGTCAGGCAAATTATTAACTCTGAGTGGCACATTTTGAATAGGAGTGAGGATGCCACTTTATTAGAAAAACCTCTCTTTGCCTTCAAAAGGAACAAGAATTTGCGTAATATTCTGGTCCGGGCATCTGTTAGGCTGACATATGATCCGGTACAAAGATCTATCCTAGGATTGGACCCCATTAAAGGGAACTTTAAATGTGGTAGCTGTCATGCATGCGATGGGGCCATGATTACTGACAAGTTTATACACAATGAAAGAACGATTGTTTCAACAACTATGACGAATTGCAGATCTAAAAACGTGGTGTATTTGATCCTGTGTTCCATGTAATCTAGGTTACGTGGGTGAGACATCTAGAGAGTTTAGGACCAGACTATGTGAGCATAAATCTGCGATAAGAACGTGTAAATTGAATACCCCGTTTGTTTCCCATTGGTCTACACAAAATCACAGGGAAGACGAGTTAAGATGAACCATACTGGCGAAAATTTGGCCAAGAGGGGGTGCCTGTGTGGAATCTATCAGAAAAAAGAGAGAGGTATTCTTGATTTTCCATTTAAGGACTTATGAGAAAGGTCTGAACAAGGAAATACCTTGACACAATGCCCTCTAACCTTGCCAGCAACTTCTTCTAGTTTTCGTGACCTATGAATCCTTTCTTCTTTAGTTAGATGTACCCCTGTCTGTTGAATTTGTGTTGGAGTTTTACATTTTTTCATTCTTTTTCTACACATTTTTCGTTGTTATGTTATTTACCATCAGGCCCCTCTTTGTCATATTTAGCATTGCTAATCGGTCATCGTATTATTTAATCGCGCATTTGTGAGATTATTAGAATGCTGTATTGTTATCTGTTTAGATTATTTGCCTTCCACTCCAATATGGCCACCATAAATTAACCCTTTTTTTAGACTTTTCATACAGAACCTTTTCTGTACAAATATCGTGGTTAGTCTTTTGAGTATATATTGTTTTAGTATTTCATGCTGTTATCTATCTTTATAATTGGTTTTGTTTATTTGGGCCGATCGGAGTACTAGGCAGTTTGTAACCTCTAGTCTTAAGCCATATGTATCCATTCTAACATTGCCACTGGCGGACTTGTGCTATGAGCACACTCGAGAAGGCGTATAGTCCCTTTTTTATGTTATCTTCACCTCGGGGTTTGTTTCCAATTATAAAAGCGGCATGTATTGCGAGTGTGTAAGGTATGACAAACGACTGCAATTAAGGCAGAGGGAGATACAGTAATCCACCCAGCGATCACGCTCGAGGGTAAGTGTTGTTCACTTTTTGTTGGATAGGCTGATTTATTTTTGCCATTCCTCGAGTACCACTTAACCATTGTGTAATAGACATGTGGTTGGAGGTTTTATACAGCAGTGTTTTTCTGTTGTTTGTTATTCTAGAGTCAACTACCCCTTACCCCTATGAGGGGTGTTTGGAATTATTTTGGTTTGTTAGTACCATCAGGTAGGATGGAGATTAGACATCGTTTGTATCTATTCATTAATGATGGAGGCTCTACATGTGCCTAGAAACTCGATTTGGAGTTCACTTCAGTCTGGGTTTTGGGTCTTACTCTTTATCTTTGCTTTCTCACGGGTTTGGCGGTGTGCTGTATAGGTTTTAATATTCACGCTTCTAGAATTTTCCACTGTCACGACAAAGGGCTAGACATTCCCAGGTATAGCTGCAACAGTATTTAACTGAGATATTCATTCTCCATTATGTTTAGATCCTAGATTGCGACACAATGTTTCTGTATCCTATAGTGCCCTGATGAAGGTGGCTCAAGTTCTTTGGGATTATTAGGATTTGTTAGTCCACCGAAAAGCGCATCGGCCTTGATGTGAATCAATGGGCCTTGATGTGAATTAATGATTGGCCTTGATGAGAATCAACGATTATTTTGAGGAATTCTGAAATTTTGACAACTATATTAAGTCGACACCGGACAAGATTGATATACATCATCTTTTTACATCCTTCAGAACATTCCCTAGTCTGTGCCGAGATATATTCTGAACATTTAATGCCTTCATTCATTGGAACTATAGTATTAGAGAAATTATGTGCTGTTTACAAGGATTGCGAAATTGTATAAATATATAATTACATACTCTTATGATTTTGATCATGGTTGTTGAACATTATTGTCTTTATTTTTATTTGTTTTTATACATTGATGTTATTATTTGTTTGTCCGGCATTTTTGATGTTATCTTTGGTCGAGTATGTCTGTTTGTTTGTGTTGCAGTTTTATCTGTATATAAGTTGAATTATTGATCTTGTCGTTTTGTCGTTGGGGGGATTTGTCTCATTACATATGTGTCTTGGTTATTTTAATTCATTTATATTTATATATGAATAAAATCATTGTGTGTTTATTATGGTGTTATTTCAGATTAATGAATACTTTAAATATTAATGGGAGAGTGATGTTTGTTTTACGTCTATTGTTTTACTTCCACACCAAAATCAGTACGTGATATTCAATGTTTTTTGGGTTTTGCAAATTTTTATCGACACTTCATCCATCACTTCTCCCAAAAGGTGGCACCAATCACCAAAGTGCTAAGGAAAAAGGCCATCTTCAACAGGTCCCAAGAGACCGAGGAAGCATTTCAAGACATTAAAAAAGCCTTTACTACAGCTCCCATTCTAGCTCACCCCAATGTGGAGGAACCATTCATTGTGGAAGCCGATGCATTCGATGTTGCTGTTGGGGACATCCTGTCCCAATGTCATCGAGAAACTGGACAATTGCACCCCATAGCCTATGCGTCAAGAAAATTGAATGAAGCGGAACAGAATTACACCATAGCAGAAAAAGAATTACTAGCAATTTGTAATGCTTTCAAAGAATGGAGACACTATTTATTGGGAGCAAAACACACCATAACTGTATATTCTGATCATAGAAATTTACAATTTATGAGTTCTGCCAGACTACTAACTCCCAGACAACTGAGATGGATGTTATTATTTGCAGAATTTGATTTCATATTGACTTTTAGACCAGGAGTAGATAATCGTAAGGCTGATGCATTATCTAGGCAAGATTCTTCGATCACACATACTGAACAAAAACCCATGCCTATTATAACGCCTTCAAAAGTGTTGTGTTTAGTAGCAGCCGAGAAATTCTTTGATCTCATTCGTAATCATTTTCATATCACTAAGTAGCAAGAGTGGTTACAACAAGGCACCAAAAGGTCCATTCAGCAAGGCCTACCTCTACACGGATCTCGAATATTCCTGCCTACTGAGGAGTTAAGAGAGACAGTGTTTCATTGGTTACATAGTCATCCTCTGGCAGGTCATCCAGGTCCCCAAAAAACAATAGAACTCATGAAAAGGTATTTTTGGTAGCCTACATTCGTTCACGACCTTAAGCAAATGCTACAATCATGTGCAAGATGCAAAAGTGAACATAGCAAGCCCAAAGGACTACTGATACCTCTACCCGTTCCCAATCATCCATGGGAACATATCACTATGGATTTTATTACTGGTCTTCCTCAAATAAAGCAATTTACAACCATTTTAGTGGTGGTGGACAGTCTTACCAAATATGCTCAATTCATTGCCTGCAAAGGACTCCCAACATCTGACACCTTAGCAACTATCATCCTAGAAAACATAGTTCGCCTTCATGGACTTCCAAGAGTCATCCTCTCTGATAGAGAAACACAATTTTCTGCACGTTTTTGGCAACAATGGTGCAAGGCTTTATTAATTGATTCGACTTTATCTACTAGTTATCATCCAGAAACGGATGGTCAAACAGAGAGACTAAACCAAACTCTGAAACAATGCTTACGATGTTATGTAACAAAGGGGCTCATTCTGAGCCCGGCGGGCGGCGGGCACCGCCCGCCGGGCGGAAACCGCCGAGAGACCGCACCGCGGTCAATAGACCGCGGGGGTCATTTTGACTTTCCCGCTGGGCCGGCGGGCGATCGCCAGAAGGGCGATGCAGAAAGCCCCTGCAACGAGGAAGCCGGCTCCGAATGGAGCCGGGGGAGTTGCAGGGGTGCGACGGGTGCAGTAGCACCCGTCGCGATTTTCACTGTCTGCATAGCAGACAGTGAAAATCTTTGTGGGGCCCTGTTAGGGGGCCCCTGCACTGCCCATGCCAGTGGCATGGGGAGTGCAGGGGCCCCCAGGGGTCCCACGACACCCGTTCCCGCCATCCTGTTCCTGGTGGGTTTTACCGCCAGGAACAGGATGGCGGGAAGGGGGTCGGAATCCCCAAGGCGGCGCTGCAAGCAGCGCCGCCATGGAGGATTCTCTGGCCCAGGGGAAATCCGGCGGGAAACCGCCGGATCCCCTTTTCTGACCGCGGCTTTACTGCCGCGGTCAGAATGGGCACTGAAGCACCGCCAGCCTGTTGGCGGTGCTTCCGTTGCCCGTGGCCCTGGCGGTTTAGGACCGCCAGGGTCAGAATGAGGGCCAAAGTCTCCTAAAACCTGGCTGGATCTTTTGTGGCTTGCAGAACTGGCTTATAATAACTCTAACCACTCCTCAATAAATTCAACTCCTTACTATGGTTTATATCGGCGTCATCTGTACATTTTGGCAGTTACGCTACCTGCTTCTACTCAAACCACACCAGCAGTCAAGGACATGCTAACACACATGAAAAAAGTACATTCACAATTGCAAACAAATCTTCATCAAGCAAAGAAAAAATATAAAATGGAATATGAGAAAAAACACCAGCATGGTCCTCAGTATACAGACAAGGATAGAGGGGGTTATTACAACTATGGAGGAAGTGTTAATCCATCCCAAAAGTGACGGTAAAGTGGCAGATATACCACCAGCCGTATTACGAGTCCATTATATCCTATGGAACTCGTAATACGGCTGGTGGTATATCCGTCACATTTGGGACGGATTAACACCTCCTCCAAAGTTGTAATAACCCCCAGAGTTTGGTTACCCACGAAAAACTTTGTATTCAAAAATAAAAATGTGTTTCATCCAAAATTCATAGGGCCCTATGAAGTTCTAATAAACCCAGTAACATATAAACTAAAATTACCATCGTCTTTGAAAATTCAGCTGGTGTTTCACACTTTGCTTCTTAAACCTGCTTCGCCCTCAAGTGTCACACAACCTGCTTCTCTATTGGTCCAAAGTCATTGGGAGTACGAGGTGCAATCTATTTTAGACTCCAGATATTTGGGGTTTTCTCTTTGGTACTTGGTGTCCTGGAAGGGATACGGACCGGAAAATTACTCTTGGGAACCTGCAAGACATGTCCATGCACCACGTTTGGTGCGACGGTATCCCCTCCTCCATCCTGATAAACTGGGCCCTGGACCGCGCTTGGTTGAGGGGTGTAATGTCAGGAATAAGGCTGTGCACGGTCCAGGTCCCACACAAAACTCTGCTGCGCGGACTTGCGGCGCTTTATGCGCACCACATGTAACCCCCTTGTGTTCCAAAGGTGGCAACCAACGTCTGCCCTGTGGTACAGCTCATGTAGCTGCAGGTTCAGGACATTGGTGGACAAGATGCACTTATCAGTGTTATTCTATGAAGGGACTACAATTCCCATGTTTTTAGAGGCAGTGGCCATCTTGGGGTGTGGCACACCCAAGCACGTTTCTCACTGTTTTGAAGACTTCGATGCAGTCAGACCTCGTGTGGGTTCCCCTGAAGAAGAGCAGATTTCCTCCATGGCAGATGGACAGCAAAACAAAGTATCCTTGTTTCCATGGTGAATTCAGAAACAAGTAGGTCGTACTCATAGCAGTAAGGTCTTGATGAGCCCAATCTTGAAGGGAGTTGTTACTTCCAAAAGGTAAAGCGCCCCTTAGCACAACGAGCAAAGCGGTCTCAGTTTTCAGAGTAAAGCAGTCTTGGCGCGATGATTAAAGCGCTTCGGAGCACAACAGTAAAGCACCCCTTAGCACAACGAGCAAAGCGCCTCAGTAAACATGAGTAAAGCACTCTTGGCACAGCAATCAAAGCGCTTCAGTCTGTATGAGTAAAGTGCCCTGGGCACAGCAATCAAAGCGCTTCAGTCCACATCAGGAAAACACCCTTGGCACGGTAATCAAAGCGCTTCAGTCCACATGAGGAAAGTGCCCTTGGCGCAGGAATCAAAGCGCTTCAGTCCACATGTGTAAAAAGCCCTTGGCACAGCAATCAAAGTGATTCAGGCCACATGAGTAAGGCGCCCCTTAGCATAACGAGTGTAGCGCTTCTGATGAAACAAGTGAAAGTGCTATCTGGCATGAGGAACAAAGTGCTTCAAGTTCAATGAGGAAAACTTTCCGCCCCAAAGTTGTGAATGTGAAAGCATTTTTAAAGGTAAGCAAATTATAGTTTCAAGCATATTTAAGTCTTCTGAGAACTTCTAAGCTGTGATCAAAACATTTATGTTATAAATGCCTAATTGTTACAGGATTGCTATTTAGAGCATGATCATACAATAGTCTAAAGCTCTTGCCATCTCTTGGTTCTAAGGTTGTAGTTTGTTCTTGTTTCATGATTCAAAGAAGGGGCTTCACACTCAATTCAAAAATTCAAAAATTCTTGTTCCATGATTCAAAGAAGGGGCTTTGCCCTCAATTCAATCTGATATCACAGAGACACCTTTAGTCAAGAGTCTATTGATGATTTATACTGCTATAAAAGAGTATATGCATATTTGTTCTAACCTTTTCTTTTCAGATCTCTCTCCCTGCAGTTCCCTACCCTAATTCCCTTCCCCCGCCTGGCTTCATCATAACTCTGTGCTATAATAGCTGCTGAGTTGGTGATGCTGAGAGGTGGGCCTTTTGTTCAGCAACGTGCAGACCCCGAGGAAAGGATACTGTGACACTCCAGCTCTGACATTGTCCACAACCAATAAGCAAAGTGGACTGCTCTAAGAACACATATTGATGTGACAATATTGAAAGTGCACATTCCTACGCATACGGATTGAGACAATTACACATATATACAACAGATGTACAAGCATACGGACCTTCTGACACTGTAAATAACAAACTCACAACCAAGTTAGCCAGCTGAACTAGAATATCTTCAGGCGTATAGGCACATGTTTGAAACTGAGTTGACTTGGCAAGGGCAGAGAATTAGGTGTGCTGAGAATTTGTCACACATGAGATATTTGTGCATAGTTGATTGTCAACACATCAGTGCTGACAACTTATGGAGATGTGTTGTACATTGTCACCTTGCCAAATCTAAGGGCCTCACTGATGTTTAACTTATTCTTTTGCATATGTTAAATTGGATGGGATGTCCAGGCCCTATAGATGCAACCGTGTTACCACCACTGTGGAATTGATTCTGTGTATGGAAGTATCATGTCACCCCCAGTTAATACACACAGACACCTCTTTCACATGACATAATGCAAGGGAGTATACAATGTACTGCAACTATACAAAAATACCGCTGACATCCGGTCAATCAGCCAAACACCAGTTCAGATAAGGAAACAACCCAATGCTGATGGTTCATCCTAGGAGCCTAGGATCCCACACAATAACACAAACACCGATGAGTCACAGACAACACAACAGAACAACTGCCATGCAAAGTGATAATCATGGTGCAAGCAACATCAACATTTTCTAACTCATTTTCTCTTTCAGCTGATCAGGGGTATGGGATCCAGGCATGGATCATGACCCCATTTGCAAACCCAAGCACTGCATCAGAGTGTGCCTATAATGAGGCACATCGGAGGACACACACCATAGTCAAGAGGACCTTTGGCATCCTGAAGTCAAGATTTAGGTGCCTCGACATCTCCTATACTCACCAGAAATGGTCTGCAAAATCATTTTGACCTGTGCCATCCTGCACAACATATGTGTAAGGAGGAACATTCCCCTATATGAGCCCGACCCACAAATGCCTGAAGAAATGGACGAGGTGGATGCTGTCCATCAACATGAGGGGGACCATCCAAACACAGCTGCAGGATTACGTCGGAGGCAACATATTGTTCTTTTAACTCTACTCACCATCACCACTGTCTTACCATATGTCAATAAACACCTATTCTAATCACTATATCATGGTCTGGATAATCATTTTTCATAACATTATCCCTAATAATCTTAATCAGAGTGTAGCCTCATGGAGCATTGCAGAAATACATATTAGGATGCAGAAAAATCCACATCATATTTGATGGGTATGAATGTACACCCAACTTCACACACACTGTAAATGACATATATCCTGTCCATTTCACATTTGAAGGGCAATAGCTGAGGAGCACAGCTATTTCACACATACATGTTGGCAACATGGTTCATTGCAGCATATGGCACACAACTAAGACACCATCATTCACTAAGGAAGAAAATGCCTCATGCATGAGGCAGTGGATGTGCTATAGCATAGGTAACAAGAAGGTATGACCAGACCCTTGACAACAATAAGTGTGGCATCAGCAATCTTTGCAAGGAGTATGTGTGACAAGAAATCCATATAAGCAGCAAATGGATAGCACGAGCGCCCCAGGTATGACTAGCATTGCTCACAAGACATCCCCTGCACATGTCATCCCAGGTCATAAGTCCTGTCACTGCCATGTTCCCTGTCTCACCCCACCCTTCTTCAGAGGGCCCTGGAAATAAAATATTTGTACCCAGATAATCCCTCATCTACACACACCCAGACTCACATTCTGACTCCAGTGTGCTTCCCTCTTTAGTATGGTATGCCATAGTCATTGTTCTTCTGTCTGCATGGACTTCTGGTCGAATAATGCACTGCCTTGTAGTCTGTAGGACCTGTAATCAATAATGCACTGCCTTGTAGTCTGTAGGACCTGTAATCACCTGTACATTGCTTCCCATGTGAAAGGTACTGTTGGCCCTTTGTACTTGATTCTCACCTACAGGACTTGTGAGAGACTGAAGCTGCACACACCTGTGTGCGCCTCCATGCAGACCAGCCATTTGAACATGCACTACCCTTGCAGGTGCCTGGAATGGCATGGAAACTGCCATTATATATATAACACTGTTATGCATTGCTGTATAAATCACTTTTGTAACACAGGCCTTGGGTTATTGTGTTACGTTCCAACACACAGGACAAATACAGTTTTCATTTTTCACAGTGTTGTTCCAGCTTTGACCAGTCTCAATCTGCTCACTGTGTATTTGCCTTGTTCATTTTTGTTCCTGATTGACCCTGCATCCTGTTAGCCTGACTGGTTCCTGTCTTTGCGTTACCATAAAGGTTCCCTGTGGCTACATTTGTCTCATAGTTGCTTTCCATGCCCTCACTCTCCTCCTGGGGTATTGTGTCAGGTAGGTCTACAATGAATACTCAAATACATTGTATAGCGTAATTAGTTTACTTATCGTATCATGGGGTGGAACTTGTCTTCAAATAGCCTAATCATGGCCCATCCCTTGTCTGGGTTTCATATATGCATGAGTGACAAATATTGATGGTGTACCATGGCTGTATGCATGGATTGGGTATGGTGCCTCCAGCACAACAAACAACGTCAGATAATGTGCATGAAATGTCAACACATGTTTGTACCCTGACAGTCCACACACTGATTCACATTGCCCCCAACATATTGATGGGGCTTGCGTGGTGAACAGCTGTGATATTAATCAGCACAGAGGCACTGATGTTCCCGGCTGCAGTGGGAATTTTAGAGGCCACCCTGTGTACAAATGTTGTGAGGAAACCTGCTGGTTTAAAATTCCTGATCCATTAACTTTGTCAGCACACCAAGGTTGCCCTGTTGTCAGTCTCATAAAACGTCTGCAGTGGCATTGCTGGACTATCCCCATGTGTGCTCTCAATTCCTCTTCGGCTTTCCTCCAATTCAGCTGTGAAGGATACTTTGTAAATGCAGGAAATGGCTCCACAGACTCATGACTAGACCTGCACGTAACTGTGACAACATGGACCCCAATAATGACTCAGGCTACACATTGCCCCACACACTTGAACTGGACACCTTTGTGCAATTAACCACTGGAAATATGTGCACCCGTGCTGCTTGGTCTGCTGGTCATCCACTGCCACAGGAGAAACATAGGTCATTTATATGACTCGAACTGTGGCTTGAAATGACATTTGTGGATTGGTTTTTTGACTTGGTGTCACAAACACCGTACCCACATAGCATTTTCCAATGCCTGACTCATGGGTAGCATACAAACAAGTGCCCAGGAAGTGGTATCCAACATTCCAGGACATGTGATGGCCTAGTCTTGGAACTTTGCCATGATCAACCGTCTTCTTTCTATCCTGTGCATGGTTTTTCATTGGCGATGCTTGTGTCCCAAAAAACCTGGGAAGTTCTCACAGCATTTGTTGCTATGTGCATGACAAACACATTTCCTTTCTCATTTCCACACTGAATAGCATCTGATGTTTGGCCACATTGAGAATACCTGCATACAAGCATATTTGAGAAAACGTGTCTTGTGATGTTCACACAGTGGGACAACTACATTAGTAAGAGCCAATTCACACACATTTGCACACAGGCAATGAGTTACTGTATTGAGTTTTGTAGCCATCCTATCCTCTATTGACGCACAACATGCCCAAACTGGGTAATACCAATTTGTATTCCACACGTTTGGGCATCTATTGCGTCAGTGAAGAGTGCAAATACGTACAACAACTAGATGATCATGGTCCGCAGTAGTATGATCTGTCACATGTGCCCATACACCGGAATGCACAAAGTAGGTGCAAACAGCCTATCTCTGTTTTGTCACACCTGTCATGCACTATTAAAATTGAGAAATGACCCAAACCCAGTCAAAGACAGAAATTTTAACGCATACGCATAAAAAAAGAGGCACATGCATCAAAAAATGATACATATGCGTGGAAAAATGATGCTCACTGCCATGAAACATCCATTGGCCCTGGGCGGTAATTCCCACACTGTACCCCATGAAATTGGTTATGTATGAAAAATATTTGAAAATATGGATGCAGGGTAATTTCTAAGCATGTGCGTAAAAAAAAAAATGACGTCCAGACTGTAAGGGTCACAATATTTTTACGCATAAGAATAAAAACACACTGCATTTGAAGCAGGAAGTGAAGTAATAGAATATCCTGTTTACAGAATTGGTACAGTGGGTGTACTTTCACTTTCCAGTCTGTGATATTTCCTGACTGTGTGGCTGTGTTTGGACTTGTCTCTCTGTGCATTTTGTAAATTTGTCTCCTGTGTGGTCTTTAAATTGTCTTTTGGTGTTTCCTAAGTGTCAGTGTTATCCTGTGTAAGTGTATTTTTGTCATTTCTGGTGTCTAATTTTGTCTTTGTACTGTTGGGAGTCTGTTGTGGGCAGTGTTAGTTTGGGGATAGTTGGGCTGTTTCAGTGTTAATTTGTTTTCATTTCTCTCTCCTACTTTCCCTTCATTATCCTCTTTAGCACTTTATTACATTTTTGTTTTAAAGCATGTTGGGTAGGCCATGTCTTGGTAGGATGGGAGAGGAGGAGCTGGGGGGATTTGTTTGGGTGGTGTGCCACTTCCTACCATTAATGATAGAAGCAGGTGGCTGGGTGAAACAGGGGTATCACACAGAGGCAAGGAGGTATCGGTGGGCAAAGGTCCTG
This sequence comes from Pleurodeles waltl, assembly GCF_031143425.1. Taxonomy (NCBI): domain Eukaryota; kingdom Metazoa; phylum Chordata; class Amphibia; order Caudata; family Salamandridae; genus Pleurodeles; species Pleurodeles waltl. The sequence goes on along the minus strand of NC_090447.1, from coordinate 1,167,414,625 downwards.
TATCATCTAAAACGAATCTACAACACACAGCGCAACGACCACCATCTGAAACACCATTGCGCTAACCTGGTTACCAGGGAGCAAGACCTGCTGGACCACCTGGGGATTGTGATTGTTGGTACTCTGTACCTAATAGTCTGTAGTGACAGTAGTAGATTTGTCCATATGCTGCAGTCAATGTTTTTAGACATGTGGAATGCAAGTTAAACATACAGTTGCCGGGAGTTATAAATAATTCCTACACATTACCGTCATTTGTTGACGCAACAGCTGCACTAACTTACAAAACACAACAGGAGCCTGTAAATTAGTTCTGCCTTCACATCAATAGATGATGCAAATGTGGCTCTAACATATGTTTTATGCATGGTCTGTCAGTGTGTACCAGGAAAGACATGTTTTTAATCCAGATATTTTCAAGAAATAATGTGCCCCTCAATTATTTCTGATACATGTCTAAACTGGATTCTGACACATACGTAACAAGTTATATCTTACCTCAGGTAACATCTTAGACTGATATTTGGACTTGGTTGTGCCGCAATTAAATTAGAGATGAATGCCAAATGTAATGCACACGCATTCATATCAAAATGTTTGGTGCAACTTACCATAGCTGTGGCACATAAAATGAAGCAAATGATACAAATTGAGGGGTAACAACTATCCATGGCCCTCTGTACATTGTACCTGTGTGTTTTACATTGGTCTTAGTCACAATAGCTGGCCCGAGCTAATGCATTTGCCATCTGTGTTACTCTGTTGCCATGTACTTCTCATAAGTTATGAGATCATCATGGGATACGTGACATTGGGGAATGCTTGATCACAATGGATTAAGTGCATGATGTCATGCAAGGGACCCCTGACCAATTCCATCATACATATAAAGTTGACTAATACTTAGCTAGTTTAATTTGGCACACCCATGCTGATCAAGTGCAGCATACCTGTGACTGCTCTCATTCCGAAGGTACATACAAATTGAAAACTACATCAGCATGATTGACACACTGGTACATTTGCTAAACCATGTATTAATAATATCACGGTGTCAGATTGCTATAGATCCGCTGATCAACCAAATTGGCAAATGTAAGATAATGAATGTGGCTCATCTGTGAGTTCCGAAACCCATGTTGGGGAAATAGGGCAATGAGAGACACATTTCAGGTGCAATGACTACACCTGTGCCCATGCAGTCTGTCATAGATGAATCCAATATACACTGTCAACATATATCTCCTTGTTGTATCCAAATATGAAAACTGCTCAATCCATGGCTAGCCTCAAACTGTCACCAAATAATGCACAGGATCCCTGCCATTATGGTGTCATTGGGGGCATACGTGGCTCAGGATACCCTATTAATGTAGAATATGTAACACAACACAGGCCGTACATGTAAGGGACCATAGAAAGCATGATAAATCATGCCCTTAATTCAACCCACAGGTGCGTCACACAGTAAAGGATTATCCTTTGATGCCCAAGCCACAATACCTGAGTGACTGGTATTGCAGTCCTCCAGGAAAGTGGCTTTGCATGTCTCTCATTGAAACACATGATGAGAGGAATACACTCCATAAATGAGTCTGCAAACAAATAATGGAGCATGTTTGCCACCACATGATAGTTAGGGCCACTGCATGTGTGCAGATATGTGTGTATCACTCACTGGAGTGCCTGGGTTTGTACGTTTGCAGTGGTATGTCGGTTGCAGTATCATCATGCCTGAGAGGCTTGACTTTCTGATTTAATCTTACACACAGTAATTGTATTTGGAAGTGTTGTACAGTGCACAGACATTGAGCACATTTCTCCGTTCCATGCTTTACAGGTGGACCTGCCCCCTACACTATCGGAGAGGTGGGTCGATTTGCGGACCCAGACATCTCCAGTAAGTGATGATATTTCTGTTCTTTGTTGTGTTTGTTGCTGTTGTGTGATTGACTCCTGTGTGTTGGACACTTAGCAAGGTATGATGCGCTAGTAAATGATCGGATATGTTCCTTGAGAGGAGTATCATTTTTTCCCCATCTTTGAGTTGAGCAATCATTAGCGTATAGTCATATTTTGGGATTGTAGGGCAGCCTTGTAGGCACGGCCATTTGAATAGGGTGACTTTTGTGGATAAAACCTTTATTTAGAAAATGTAACAGAGGACCATATTTATGATTTAGTCAGCAAGTCAGACCCTGAATCTCACAGAATAGGGATGCCAACGTCTTACCCACAGACTTCAGCGACCCTATTCACTGATTAACATGTTTGACTGTATGTTTGACTTCCTAGCAGCATGTAGCTCCACATGTTGTGCTACGTGCATGAGGCACTTGAGTACAATGGCCTAGGTGTGCATGCAGCTCATGGCCAGATGTGTGCATGCATCTACCTGCTTGTTGTAAGTCATGTTTTACTGGTATGAAATGATGTTGACAATTGTCTGCATTTCCAAACATAAGTGTGGGTGGGATTGTCCAAGGTTTGGGTGTATCCTAGTTGGACATCCTCCTTACCTATGGTGGACTGCCCAAACCCATGTACAGCTGTCCAAAGCTTTCTGGGTGTCCTTGATGTTTGAAAGTATTTGTTGGTTGTCCATCCCCCCCCTCAGGTACAGGCGTAGGGTTATGAAATGTGTACCTAGGACTGATGATCCAAGTTTAGTTTACAGACTTGTAAATCTGTAAATCACTTACCCAAAACTAGGATACCCAATCATGATTGGCAACTGCATTCCATCTGGCAATTCCATTTACAACTCACAGATCTTGTGGCCCTTGATTGTCATCCAGAAGTTAGTCATTAGTTGGCCTGTTACATGTGGAGGACTTGCAGCATTTTTTACGTGACAAATGGCTGAACAATGATGCATTGGTCATTTAAATACTCATCTTTTAGAGCATTGCTGTGCTGTTTGATAGGACATGTGTAGGCTACGTTGGCATGTACTTCCTCAGGGACAATCAGTGATCTGTATGATGATATGGCCTGTTTCTGGTACATTAGATGTATTGTCTGATTTGCTTCTGGAGCCACATCACACAATGAAGTACCTAATATTTGGTTTAATATATTTTTTAACAGCTGCCAATATGAATTCCATCCAGATTCTAGAGTTTCAGCGCCGGGCAATGCGTTACCGCCACATTCTGGATGTGGAGTCTGGGTTCCGCAACATGGCAAGGCGTTATCGGGGGCCCTTCTGTGTCCACCACCAGCACCACCACTACCACCCAGGTGGCACCAACCACAGCAGGCACCTTCGCTGGACCGTCAACCTCCACTGCTCCAGGACCTATCACAGCACCACCTGCACCTCCTCCTACACGCATGGCACTGACAAGGGGACATACATCTTCAATTGGCACCCAGACCACCCCTGCTGCAGTCATTGACCCAGCAGATTTTCAGCAGATGCAACGTGACATTGACCGTATGTTGAGGAAAATGAACAGGGCACAGCAGGAGGTGGCACAAGTAAATAGGAGGGTGCGTGCCATAAAGACCCTGCGGAGGGCGAACTGTAAACATTTTACCCTCAGCCATGATTCCCTCCCCTACCCCCTCTTTCCTGGTTCTTTTCATTTGTGGGTTTAGGGGGCTTAATGTTAGGTTAGAATAGACTGTTAGTTTAGCTAGTAGTAGTGGGTGGGAGGGTGGGTGTATGATACTTTTAATATCTGTTTTTTAATATGTGTGTTGGGGGATGATGTTGGCGTTTTGGGGTTTTAAAAATAAAAAACCCAAAAAGAAATATAAAAATACAAAAAATATATATATTTGTTTACTATAAGATAGTATGCGTTTAGGTTAGTATATGTTGTCCTCCATGTGTCCCGTCTTATAAGGGGGGTGGGGGGGCTGATGTTTAGATTGTTTCATTAAATATGATAAGTAAGTTTAGCTTAGGTTAGTTAGGGCCAGTTGTGGGTGATGTGTAGTTAGGATAGGATAGGTTAGGTAAGGTGTTTCCCCTGGTTTTAGCTTCAGTTTTTACTGTTACATAAATATTTAGGTAACCCTTTACAGTATGTGTCACATGCTTGGGGATTTGTGTCCCATCCTGCAACCAAATCCCAATTGAGCTGTTACATTGGCAGCTACACCAGAGCTACTTTGCTAAGATTCTGCCATCCATTGCACCCACCACTCAAGGTTACTATGTATCCCAAAGTGCTGTTAATTTTTGATATATGTTTTAAATCTCACATACTTTGCAACCAGAATTGGTATTGAGGACACTGTGTTAAGTCTGCCTGCAGCCTGATGTCCAAGAGAAGCCTTCTAAGGTGAGTGGTAGTATGATCTCATGTAGTATGGTATACATAACTCACACCTATAATTGTTTACATTGTTCAGCCAGGTTACATATTTGTACGTACACTCATACACATCCATTCATGCTGTATGGTGTGTGTTAGGTAAAATTTGGGTCAAATGCCACATATGTAAATTTGGGCTTGAAGAAAAAGTTGAAGGCAATAATCTTTGGCGTAGACATCCCTTGATGAAGCATTATTCTGTCTGACACAGCATTATACTGTATAGTTTCTATTTCCCTCAGAATCAACCCTCAGGAAGGGCAATTTATGGTGCAATCCAGACCACAGTGCATAGTTATCAGCCAACATTCTTTCAGGTCAGTTGTAGTGACAATCTATAATCATTGACCTGGGGTAAACATCACTGATGGCCATCACGGTTGATATGTCACATTACACAGAGACAAAGTTGTTGTGTAAGTGCTATTTATTTTAAATTGCTGTAGTGCTATATGTACATTGTCCATGATTGTGAGTCCATTAGTGTGACACCTTCCATTGTGATCCTACACAAGTGCAAACGGACATGTCATTGGACATGCTGGGGTGAAGTGTCAGACAGTGCAGAGGGACAGGATTTGCCAATGAGTTAGTGAGAGACAATCACAGGGCAGGGTTACAAGATAAACAGTGGGCTGGAGAACAGTGCTTGAGAGCAGCTGTTGCAAAACTAGCATGATACAAAGCACAGAACCTTGGATATAGGTGGCTATGTGGTAGGGACAAGTGCTACCGGGTGCTCTTCTGGGTAAAGGTGATCTCTTCCACGTCTTCATCTTCTGATGTGTGTGTTGTCTCCTCTTCCCTTGGTGGTGGTGGTAGTGCAGGTGCAACACACACCTCAGTGTTTGAAGACGTGGAGTCAGACATCCCGGTAGCTGCCAACTGTGGGGCTATTAAGGGCAGTACTGCAGCAGAGGAGGAGCTGCTGGTTCTTAAGTATAGAAGCCACATCACTGTGGTAGGCAGCCAGGTCATCCCCGAGGGGGTCAATATTGCATTCCTGCACGCGTTGACAGGATTGTTGTTGGAGGTGTTGTGTCAATTCTCTTACAGCTGCGCTGATTTCCTTCAGTTTATGTAAGATTGATGTTAGCCCTTGCATGGCTGCTGCCTGTTCAGCAGATGACATCATGCACGATGCACCCCCTCTAGGCTGGCTGCCATAGTTTCCATCCCCACCGCACCTCCTTGGCCAGCTCCTGTTGAACTCCAACTACAGTCCTCTCAAAGCTGGTGCCAGTGTCGTCAGACTCCTCAGCTGGGTTGCAGCTGGCAGGTTGTACAGTTGGGGTGGTGGGTGGGTCCACTGTTAAGGCTGCTGTGTCTGTGCTCCTCCTTGAGACTGAAGGTGGGGTCTGGAGGGTCCCAGGGACATCTTGGAGGGTCTGCTGGCTGATGTTTGTCAGCTCGTCAGCCATGTAATCAGGGTAGTCTAGGACAGGCATATCCCCAGGAGAGCCATTGTCCTCTGCAATGAGATATTGCACAATTAGTGTGTCTGTGTTGTGGGATTTGCAATGTGACGTGCCTGCCTTCCTATTTGTTGCACATTGTGATCTTGGTTCCGGTTTGTAAGGAAATGGCTCCCTGTTGCAGTTACCCCCCCACTTTTTGCCTGATACTGATGCTGACTTGACTGAGAAGTGTGATGGGACCCTGCTAACCAGGCCCCAGCACCAGTGTTCTTTCAACTAAAATGTACTGTTGTCGCCACAATTGGCACAACCCTGGCACCCAGGTAAGTCCCTGGTACCTAGGGCCATGATGCCAGGGAAGGTCTCTAAGGGTGGCAGCATGTCTTATGCCACCCTAGGGACCCCTCACTCAGCACAGACACACTGCTTGCCAGCTTGTGGGTGCTAGTGGGGAGAAAATGACTAAGTCGACATGGCTCTCCCCCCAGGGTGCCATGCCAACTTCACACTGCCTGTGGCATAGGTAAGTCACCCCTCTAGCAGGCCTCACAGCCTTAAGGCAGGGTGCACTATACCACAGGTGAGGGCATAGGTGCATGAGCACTATGCCCCTACAGTGGCTAAGCAAAACCTTAGACATTGTAAGTGCAAGATAGCCATAAGAGTATATGGTCTGGGAGTCTGTCAAAAACAAACTCCACAGCTCCATAATGGCTACACTGAATACTGGGAAGTTTGGTATCAAACTTCTCAGAATAATAAACCCACACTGATGCCAGTGTTGGATTTATTAAAACATGCACACAGAGGGCATCTTAGAGATACCCCCTATATTTTACCCAATTGTTCAGTGCAGGACTGACTGGTCTGTGCCAGTCTGCTGCTGAGAGACGAGTTTCTATCCCCATGTGGTGAGGGCCTTTGTGCTCTCTGAGGACAGAAACAAAAGCCTGCTCTGGGTGGAGGTGCTTCACACCTCCCCCTGCAGGAACTGTAACACCTAGCAGTGACCCTCAAAGGCTCAGGCTTCATGTTACAATGCCCCAGGGCACTCCAGCTAGTGGAGATGCCCGCCCCCTGGACCCAGCCCCCACTTTTGGCAGCAAGTCCAAGAGAGATAATGAAAAAAACAAGGAGGAGTCACCCACCAGTCAGGACAGCCCCCAAGGTGTCCTGAGCTGAGGTGATCCCTGCCTTTAGAAATCCTCCATCTTGATTTTGGAGGATTCTCCCAATAGGAATAGGGATGTGCCCCCCTCCCCTCAGGGAGGAGGCACAAAGAGGGTGTAGCCACCCTCAGGGCTAGTAGCCATTGGCTACTAACCCCCCAGACCTAAACACACCCCTAAATTCAGTATTTAGGGGCTCCCCAGAACCAAGGAACGCAGATTCCTCCAACCTAAGAAGAAGAAGACTGCTGAACTGAAAAACCTGCAGAGAGGACGGAGACACCAACTGCTTTGGCCCCAGCTCTACCGGCCTGTCTCCCCACTTCTAAAGGCACTGCTCCAGCGACGCATTCCTAGGGTCCATCAACCTCTGAAGCTTCAGAGGACTACCCTGCATCTAGAAGGACCAAGAACTCCTGAGGACAGCGGCTCTGTTCCCCAAAGACTGCAACTTTGCAACAAAGAAGCAACTTTGAAACAACACACCTTTCCCGCCGGAAGCGTGAGACTTTTCACTCTGCACCCGACGCCCCCGGCTCGACTTGTGGAGAACAAACACCACAGGGAGGACTCCCCGGTGACTACGAGACTGTGAGTAGCCAGAGTTGACCCCCCTGAGCCAGCACAGCGACGCCTGCAGAGGGAATCCTGAGGCTCCCCATGACCGCGACTGCCTGCTTCAAAGACCCGACGCCTGGTAAAGACACTGCACCCGCAGCCCCCAGGGCCTGAAGGATCCGACCTCCAGTGCAGGAGCGACCCCCAGGTGGCCCTCTCCCTTGTCCAGGTGGTGGCTACCCCGAGGAGCCCCCCCCTTGCCTGCCTGCATCGCTGAAGAGACCCCTTGGTCTCCCATTGATTTCCATTGTAAACCCGACGCCTGTTTACACACTGCACCCGGCCACCCCGTGCCGCTGAGGTTGTACTTTCTGTGCTGACTTGTGTCCCCCCCGGTGCCCTACAAAGACGCGGGTACTTACCTGCTGGCAGACTAGAACCGGGGCACCCCCTTCTCCATTGAAGCCTCTGTGTTCTGGGCACCACTTTGACCTCTGCACCTCACCGGCCCTGAGCTGCTGGTGTGGTAACTTTGGGGTTGCTCTGAACCCCCAACGGTGGGCTACCTTGGACCCAACTTTCAACCCTGTAGGTGGTTTACTTACCTGCAAAACTAACAAACACTTACCTCCCCCAGGAACTGTTGAAAATTGCAGTGTCCAGTTTTAAAATAGCTTATTGCCATTTGTGTGAAAACTGTATATGCTATTTTGCTAATTCAAAGTTCATAAAGTTCCTAAGTGAAATACCTTTCATTTAAAGTATTGTTTTTAAATCTTGGACCTGTGGTTCTTAAAATAAACTAAGAAAATATATTTTTCTAAATAAAAACCTATTGGCCTGGAATTGTCTTTGAGTGTGTGTTCCTCATTTATTGCCTGTGTGTGTACAACAAATGCTTAACACTACCCTCTGATAAGCCTACTGCTCGACCACACTACCACAAAATAGAGCATTAGAATTATCTCTTTTTGCCACTATCTTACCTCTAAGGGGAACCCTTGGACTCTGTGTGTGCATGCTATTTCTTACTTTGAAATAGTACACACAGAGCCAACTTCCTACACGGTTCATTACTCCTGTCTTTCATATTAGCATTCTCCCATGGTCTATGCCCCACCTGCATGTCACATGTATTGTGGTCAGTTTGGGGACTTGTCAGCATCACATCCTCTAGGTGTTGGTTCTGGCCAAATTGTGAAGTGCCACCTTCTTGTCCTACTCAACCCTTCGTCTACTTCCATTCTCATGGTGAGGCCTTGCACTGGCTGTGAGTGTTCTGATGGCACTTGCACCACACTTAAAAATCTGGAACTGTCCCAGTCTCTGATATTTCTCATCCAGCTATATCTTGCTGAGACCTATCATATACTATGTATAGCATTGGCATGGCACACTACGTACGTCAGCACTGGTAGTGTGTAATGTTGATGTGGGGGAATGTGTGCTACATTGGATTGCACTGATGGTCCTAGCAGTGTTCCATTTCCTCTTCTGACTGTGAGGGTGAATTTCACTAGCCGGTGACATATGTCCTCCACCTCAATGCTGATGTCTGAGCAGTATGACATTTGGGATGTTGCATAGTTTCATTGGAGCTATTGTGACCCAGGCACAGGGTGGACCCTGATATATACAGCATGGGTATGCAATTTGTGCTGTGTACCTCATAATGTTTATGGCAATGGATAATGTTTGTAGCAACTATGGACAATCACATTTGACAGGATTGGAATATTTGTATTGACTAGAGGGGATTGATAAAAGTTCTCCTCCTGAACTCTCTAATTTGGGTGTGTTTGATCCATGGGGACGTTACTGCCATTAGCTACTTGACCTGCACACACAGCAGAGGTGGTAGTGGCAACTGTTGTCAATGTTAAATTCCACTTGCTGATATGGCCTGGGACTGTTAATTGAACCCTAGTTCATTGAGGGAGAATACCAGCTGACGTGTGACAGCAGGCCAGTTTTACGTTGTACCCTACCCTCCTGGACTGGCTTTACCTTTCCAACATCCTTGGCATGGCAGCATACCCCCATGCAAAGGTTGTTGGTGTAGTGTAGTACTGTGCCCCAGGTTTACCCTGCACAGCCCATACCCCTGTGCCGTGCCCCTTTACCCATTCAACTCCCTGAATATCATGGCTGACATGCATTGTGTAGTAGGTATGTCCCCCCCGCTTGCAGTTAACATTTGTGCATTTTAATTCCCCATGCGACTTACCCTGCATCTGGGTTGTCTCCTGGTAGTATGCACTGTCCTGTCCTTGAATCCCTGTGACGATCTCCTCAAGGATGACAGCTGCCACCATCTCCTCCATGTGGTCAAGGGCCTCCTGCGGTGCTGTACTCCCACCTCCAATCTGCAGTGCTGCCTTCCTGTTCCTGGCCATCTTTTCCTTGGTCCTGCGCTTGTAGTCATGCCAGCGTTTCTTGCACTCGATGACTGGTCGCCGTACTTCTGCCACACTGTTTATCTTGTCAAAAATGTGTTGCCATATTGCCTCTCTCCTACTAATTGGCAACTCTGAGGTGACAAAAAGTTGGTGCTGGTGTTCCGTCACCTCTTTCACCAGAATATCCTGCTCCTCTGCACTGAAGCAACTCTTTCTTTTCTTTTTCTCCCTCTCCTGGGTCTTGTGTGGGTCCTCCTGGCTGGTCTGTTGTCATCTTCCTGGGGTCTGTGCAAGCATGTGGGATCCATTTTGGCTCTCCTTAGCACATTTTGCAGTGTTTGTGCCGCTTTTTTACACTATTGCATCAAAAATTGGCACGTATCCGGTTTGCGGCATCATAAAAGGGCTCACAGTCATTTTCTCTGCGTTAACGTCATTTTTCTTTACAACGTAATGCATTGGTTTGAGTAAAAAAAAAATTACTCACACCACTGGTTTGCGTCAAAGTATAAATTTGAAGCCTGACCAGCGCAAATAAATGGTGTTAGCCAGTGGTAAAAGTTTTGACGCAAAACTGCGTCGGCGCAGTTTTGCGTCAAAAAGTATAAACATGGCCCACAATTATATTTTGTAAGTTTGCACCGCTTTTGACGCAAGTGCTGCGCAAAAAAGTATCAATATGGGCCTAAGTTCAGTGGTCGTCTAAAATCACATGTAGCAGCTAGGACTACGAGAACCTACTTATTAACTTAGAACTGGTCAACTGAAAGCTTCACAACCGAAACTTTTCAGTGAATGTTCACGGTGTTCCAAATAACTGCCCTTGAGATGTGTGTTTCAGAGCGTGATCTCCAATAATAGTAGAAGTTAAAGTATCTGCGTGTGGCGACTCACGATCAACATTATTGGGTGAATTCTGCTTTCATGGTTTCATATGAGGGTGTGATATTCAATGATAAACAATGTTATTGCATATGCCAACTCACCCGTTGAGAGCTGGGATATTGAGGGGCTCTCACTGAGAGTAACACCTATCTAAAACGTAGGAGCTCAGCCCAGAGCTTTCAACTATTTCTTAACAGTTGAGCATGAATTGAACCTGATCATCTAAGCAGTCTACTATGTGAAAGTACTGAGTCAACACTCAACTACCCTTACAAAACTCTTCCTTGTTAGAAATGTGATTTATAAAAGCTGGAACTATTAATAAATCTTTGAGCATTGTTATAACAAGTTGCTCATCTCTAAGTGCTCAACTACTCTGAGCATTTCAACGGTGGCAATTATCTGTGAATAAATGAATAGTATGAGCTAACTTTACATTTTTGTTCGACTGATTTTAAGTATTAAAAGTGTTCTACATAATTCTGAGAATGAAGTCTTACTGACATAGTGACTGACTTTTCAGAATAAGAATAGCCTGAGTCATAATCAATATTCAGTTCATCATATTAATGCTATCAATTGGGGTATATGTTTAAGGCAAATCCACCCCTATAGACAGTGATCCTAACACCTTTATACCGTTATTGTCTTCAAAACATACATCTGGAAAGATGGATGGGCTCATTACTAGTGGTCATTCATAAAAGAGGCTCCTGTTGCTCACTGGCTAACTACTGCGTTGCTAGACATAGAGAGGAATATTTTCCTAATTTCTCTATATGGAACTGGACCATTAAGTCGCCCACAAAGGACTTATTCCAAAATATTAAACAGGTTTTCAAAAGGAATGTGAAATACAAGATGAAGTATTAATTATCTGATCAAACAAACCTCCCAAAGGCAGCCCTCCGAATGCTGCCTTCATTGATTTGGAAGCAGCTTTTGAAGGCATAAACAGAGGGAGATTATCGGAAAAATTATCAAAATGGAAACTCCTGTTGCTCTCTTGACCGCTGTCATTTCACTATACACACAGACATGGGAAAGGGTGAGACTAACCCCAGAAATGGTAATGTCAGTGTACAAAATTGTGTTATTAGTTGTCTGAGAGGCCTGCAAAACTCGTATGTCTACAACTTCTCTTCACTGGGAACCAAGCGCCCCATTGTCTGCCTGACTGTGCCAGGGTAGCAAAGAAGAGAAATCCAGAGCTTACTCAAGGAAGGTGGTGTGGACTAGTAATCACCATTCGCTGGCACACTATATTAATACTCAATAAATGATTGTCCAGTCAGTGCTTTTTCTTTAAATAAAGTAAACATATGTTTATTGAACACACACTACCAATTTCAACACATTAATTTACAAATATATACATCAGGCATATCGAAATACCTTTAGGACATTTTGAAATCACAAATCACCCCTATTGGATCATGGCCCCCCAAAATCTCCCCCATATACAATATAGAAAATCATGATAATAGAGGGTATCGCGTTAATAAAAACAGGCCTATTGGCTTTGTTAAAGGGTGTCACACCAATATGTACCGCAAACCTTTTGGGTTTGTCAAGAGGACATCATAACAACCACATAAGGCAAGCCTATCAGCTTTGTTAAGGGGGCATCTCAGTAAAGGACTGTTAGACCTGGCATCCTTGGCGTGGTCTTCCCCTTCTTTTTTGCCTCTGCTTCCTATGTATTGACTGTGTGCTGAACACTGTTGTTGCTGTTTTTGATACTCTGGGCACTTTACCAATGCTGACCAGTGCTAAAGTGCAAGTGCTCCTGTGTAAATTGTATGTGTAATTGGCTTTTCCATGACTGGCATATCTGATTTACTAGTAAGTCCCCAATAAAGTGCACTAGAGGTGCCCAGGGCCTGTACATCCATCAAATGCTGCTAGTTGGCCTTAAGCACTGATTGTGCCACCCACATGATTAGCCCTGTAAACGTGTCTCAGACCTGCCACTGCAGTGTCTGTGTGTGCAGTTTTAAACTGCCAATTCGACCTGGCAAGTGTACCCACTTGCCAGGCCCAAACCTTCCTTTTTTATACATGTAAGGCACCCCTAAGGTAGGCCTTAGGTAGCCCCATGGGAAGGTGCAGTGTATGATAAACCTGGGACACATACTGATGCGTTTTACATGTCCTGGCAGTAAAATACTGTCAAACTCAGTTTTCACTGTTGAAAGGCCTATTTCTCTCATAGGTTAACACAGGGGCTGCCTTTAAATATATCTTAAGTGCAGTTTCCCTTTGGGAGCAGATTGTAGGTGGAGTTTGGTGTCTCTGAACTCACAATTTAAAAATACATCCTTTGGTAAAGTTGTTTTTTAAATTGTCAGTTTGAAAGTGCCACTGGGCATTTTCTTGCTTAAACCATTCTGTGACTTTGCCTGTTTGTAGATACCCTGTCCAGGTCAGACTGACAGTTGGGCTGTTTGTGAATCCCCCTTAGGACAGTGAGACAAAGGGAGCTGGAATGTAGCCTGCATATCATGGTGGGCCATCTGAGCTAGAGTGGAGGGAGGAGTGGTCACTTACACCTGAATGTGCTGTGTCTGCCCTCACACAATGCAGTCTCCAACCCCCTGGTGTGTGTCTGGGGCCAGGCCTTTGAACAACAGAGACTTTCCTTTGAAGTTTGCCTTCTTCAAATGGAGAAAGGGGTATAAGTAGTGGACCCAAAACCCCAGATTTGAAGATTACTTCTGGAATCAAGAGGAACCTCTGCCACGGAGAAGAGGTGAAGAGCTGGAGGAGGAGTACTGCACCTCTGCATGTGATTGTGCTTTGCTGGGTTGGCCTGCAGTTGCTGCTTGTGCCTGAAAGAGGACAAAGACTGGACTTTGTTGTGCATTCCTGCTTGAGAAGAATATTCAAGGGCTTGAACTGAGCGTGCCTCCTGTTTTGAAGTCTCAGGGCCATCAAGTCTTCCTCTGCCAGCACCTGGACTCTCTGCTAAGACGTCTTCCCTGTCCAGTCTCCGGGCCCTTGAGAGGTGACGTTGGCAGAACAAGGACTGAATTCTATGCACAGAACACCATGCAGGGAAATTTTTAATGCACCACATGCAACACGGCTGAAAAACGATGCACCGCCCACTTCACGGCTGAAATCAACACTTCACCTGCATCTCGGCTGGGCGATTGACGTATCACGGCTGGAGAAGCTTTGCAACACCTGCTTGCAGCTGCTGATAATGAAGCAAACCCCATGCAGTGAGGTTTTTTAACACCATGCAACCGGATTTCTCACGCATCGTTGCTGGACGTCAACGTGATCGCGAACCTGCGCCGATCTGAGGTGCCCCCTCCGGCAATCGACACATAGCTCTCTTGCGGGAGAGAAAAACGATGCATCGCCTACCTGACCGCACAGCCTCACTTGCAAGTAAGGACTTGATAAATCGCAGACTTTTCTGATGCACGCATTGCCCATGTGGCTTTATTTTTTACACAAACCTGGTACTTTGTGTAAAATCAACGTTTGCATTGTTTTCTATGGCGTAGGACTCATTTGTTTGAAAATTCATATCTTGACTTATGTATGTTGGATTTTTGTCGTTTTTGTCTTGTCTGATTTATATAAAAGTTACCTATTTCTGTAAACTGGTGTGGTGTCCTTTTTGTAGTGTTTTCACTGTATTACTGTGTGTGTTGGTCCAAGTACTTTACACATTGCCTTTGAGATAAGCATGGCTGCTCATGCCAAGCTACCAAGGGGGTGAGTGATAACGCGTCCCACCTTTAATAATTTGACTTACACTGGGACTTGTTTTAGGCCAATGAACCTTTTGACCCTGATTGGAGACTCCTTTGGACGAGATACCGATTCAGCATTTCAATCAGTAGATCAATAACCTCATCAATATTCACAAGAACACATTAATCAAATTAGTTAATAACATTAATAAGAATCAAAACACACCATGACTTTTCAGTCATGAATAACCACACAAACCTAGTAAAATTTAAAATATTTATTCCCTATTTGTTACACTCTACTAGCAAGTCTATTAGTCTTACTGCCAGTAAACACATCAACAATACTACAATATGGCAACCTGAATAAGACTTTATCAAAGCAAAGATCATGAACATTGGAACAAAGCACGATGTCAACATGAATCAACTTTAGCAGAGTATCATTAGCACATTATTCAACAAAGCAAAGATCCAGTCATTTGTCTATTTGCACCAAGTATTAGTGAACTTCTTAACTACCCTCTAATTAGCATCAGCATGGTGGGCTTCATGCAAAACAATTTAGCAACACAAATTTGGAAAACATCTAACTATGGCCTCTATCAAAAGAGCAGTTGGTACCTAGAAAGAAAAGGCAAACAGACAATTACAATTTATCATCATATAGTTACCCATCCAAAATGGGGCGGCACACAGTGTCAGTCTTCGTCCTCAGGACATCAGCCAATTCGCCATCAGCCAGGATAGAACAGCAAAGTTTCAGCAAGGTAGGGCAAAGACTCTCCCCTCATAAGGAGGAGAAGCAAATATCGGGCGAGGCGAGAAAGATGAGGATGGCTTAAAGTATCAGAACAGCAAAGTCTTAAAACAGAATATCAGAGTAACAGCAAGAGTGTCCCTATAATGGCTGATTTCTCCTTGTGTCACGGTGTTATATTAATCTTGTCTAACAAACCTCTAATTTCCAAAGGGGAATATTTGGTGCATCGTTATTTCTGTCCAATGACCCATCACACATCTCCCTAGAATTTTCACTTAAGACAGTTCTCACGTAGTTTATTGGCTCCTGTAATTGACGTCTTCAACGGGTAAAATGTCAGGTAAGAAAAGTTACACTTGTCACTCCAGTCAGTAGTTCCTCAGTAGTGGGTCCTCTCCCAGTACAGGCGACCTTGCACCTGTTGCGAATTACACTGTTGCATTCAGCGAAAATGTCTCCTTGAGCAAGTCGGGTCTCATGAGAAAGAATTTACTACGGTTCCACACACATCTCTAGCTTCTGGAAAAGTACAGCTTCACGTCCTTCAGGAAGACAGCACATTGCACGTTAGAAAAACACATTTAATATGAGACCAGGCAGCTAGGCCCAGACCATTGCTAACTAAGGCCTAGTGATTAATTTAGCAAAATCTTAACATATAACTCTTAGTGCTAGTACAAAATCATACATTAGTACATTATTAATTCATTATTAGTCAATTTCATTAATCATCGTATACATTGGTGGCTACTCCCTGTGGGCACATTTCAAACGCGTGCATTAGTACCATATTAATACATTTCCTATGCAGCTTCATTATACATTATTTTGCAAGCATGTCATGTTAATATCGATTATAAAAGTCACACTCCAACATGAGCAGGGGTTATCTTGAGCATGTACCTTCATTGCCCTGACTAGAGTGAGGGTCCCTGTTTGGACAGAGTGCAAACTGACAGCCAACCAGAGACCCCATTTCGAATAAGGACCAATAAACACATGCTAAAAATCACCAGTATCTCTAAAATCAGTAGCCTGTGCTTAAATGCAATCATTGCTATCAATAGAGCACTGTCATGTTTATGAAAAATCACTATCAGCAATATGTTGCCAGTAAAGCATTAAAAATCAACATAACATGTGTATGTGCCTTTCTCTAGCACATCTAGACCCAACCCTAGAGAACACTGCACCCCCAGGCTATAAAACAAAAGCTCCAACCTTAGGAGAATTTGAAAATGAAGGAAACGTTTCCCCAGATCAGGTTTCCTAAAACCTAGGATACTTAAGGTTAAATTAAAAACGTTATACAAGGGGGGGGGTTGTGTCTCCTACAGCCAACAACTCTGGTTTTATCTGCTTTGTTGGTGCCCTAGCCATCCTGGAGCACCATAAAGCAAGGAACATGTAGGAAACTAAGCCTTTTCTGAGATATTATGTGGAGTTCCCAGTCTGAGAGCCATGAATATTTTATGAGCAGCTCTTCAGCTGTGTTTGGTAGAACTGCTTTCATTTTGCTCTGTCTTTTTTTCAAAAGGGAAGGTGGTCCCCGTCCCTTTGGGAATACCCCCAAGGCAAGTTTTGGGGTGACGTGGTGGAGGGATTTGCAAGGCTCATGACCCTAACCGGCTCCCTCGTGCCTGGACTTCTACAGTGTCCGGTGGGGGACCCAAACTGCCTTCTTTCTCCCACTTGTGTGCCTTGCAAGCAGGATGTATGCTGCAGGGTGCCCTCATCCCCAAACGACATGGGCCCCGTGGGGCAGAGGAGGTACTCTCGGTCCTTGGATTTCTCCTGTACTGTGTCCCAGAGATGGGGCCTTGGGACCTAGAATGTGCCTTCAGGGACCCAGATGAGGATCTGGGCTCCATGAAATTCTCACTGGCCTCACACATGCCTTCTCCCTGAAAATGTAAATATTCTTGTGCCATCCACTGGGCATTGGCCCACTCCTGGGGTAATTGTAGCAATGCCATGGAGCACCACACACTCATTTTTTCAAGGGGGGGTTGACAGTCAAATCTCTTTAAAAGGTTGACAGTCAAATCTCTTTAAAAGTGCATATCTCTGGCCTTGATGGGCGAATTTCAAAGTTCTTGGGCTCTTTTGTCTCCCAATAGAGAACTCCTGGCCTCTAAAGAGGTGCACTCTGTTGGGAGGTGGTTGCATTGGCTCTCTGCACCAGCCTTCACCTCTGATGTGAGCTCCATATACCCCATGGCTTCCTGGTCATCTTGCAGGGCATTTGGGGTGGCAGAGGATTCCAAGTCTTCCCAAGCTAGTCCTCAGGGAGTGTAGGGGGCCAGCAACACTGGCCCTTGGAGAGACCCACTGCTCCTGTCTTCAGCTGTGAGCACAGCCTTAGTCTACTAGGGAATCAGGGGGCTTGTCCTTCCAGTGTTCCTTGGTGTTGCCGCTATCCAATTCTAGAGTCAAACTCTCCTTCTGTCTCTTGTCTCTCAAGGTTACAAATGGGGATGGAAATCTCTTAGATGCCTGGTACCCTTGACCACATCTAGGGTGCTACATCACCCCTCCACCCCTGTTCCAACCCTCCTCCATAGCATGCTGGGACACTTCAAGATGGTGCTGTCAATTGGTCTCTGTTCACATCTCCTCTGGGGGCCTTAGCTTCACTCCTTGCTGACATTACTGCCAGGGACTTTCCTACAAAAACCTAAAAAGGGACCCCCCTCCTGTGTTGGACCCCCTCCCAGATGTATGGGCTCCTTCCTTGGTTCAGTGGGCTGTCCCAACCCTATTACAGTGTGACAGCTAATTAACAGATACATATTTTCTTCCCCACCTCTTCATCCTCAGGAGCTGATTGAAGTACTGTTCTTCAGTCTTTTGTGTGGGTAGGCCTTTGTTACCTCTGCTGTGGAGCAGAGTAGTTAACTTGGCCCAGCAGGGTGACAAAAGGCCTAGAATCTGATCCAGATCTAAGCCAGAGAAATATGACTATTCTTATTGACCCATACGGTGTACATGTTGGTTCTTGGGACCTCTGCATTCAAACTTGGCACACACGCTTCACCCCTGTTTGTTACCTTACTTGACTTTGTAGGCCTAAGGAAAGTGAAATTGCACTTTAAGGCAGATTTCCCCCATGTATATAATGCACTGACATTGCAGATAAACAAGTAAACCCTTCTGACCTTACTTATGAGTGCCCACTAATATTATATGGCCTATTGCAGGTCAACATCTAACCTTGCAGTCCCCTCTGCACCAGACTACCTGTGCACAGGTAGCAGGCTGTGCACAATGGTAGTTTCACATGCCCAGCCCAAACTGTGTGCAAAGCATGTGCACAAGTATTCATGTGAAACAATCCAACAGTCCCTTAGCCTACCTACATCACAGTGGCCTTATCTTAAAAGACATACTTTGGTGGTAAACACACATAGTCCATTTACCATGGAATTATGGTGGGTGAGACACAAGCAGTGAGCCTCATCCACATTAAAAAAGTCCAAAACCATGTTACCTAAAAAGGAAAGAATCCTGACATATTGAATGGGAGGGGACCTATTTTCACAGTCAGAGAAGATCTTTACTAATAAGAGACGTATCCAGGTCTGCATACTTACACCACTGCTCTTTAACTTGCAGCTAGCTTATGTGGGAGATGCATCATGAGCAGTAACTATTGGTATACTGCAGTATACAGATGATACAGACGACTTAGACAAGAGTTCCAAAGTGCTGCAAAACACTTCAGATTATTTACATAGATACTGTCACAAAAACAGTTTAAGAATTAACAGAGAGAAAACAAAAATATTAATCTTTAAAAGCCTCTGGCAGCTGGACAACACATCCCTTGATCGAGTTAAATGCCAAAAATATCTGGCTCAGCAACACAGTTAGATATGTTGAAAGCTAAGGGCGTTCACCTTCAAAATCGTGTTGACACAGTTCAACAAACTCTGGTCCTACCATCTAACCAATACTGTGTGTAATGGTCAACGTGTTCCTTCAAACTCTTACATGTGGCATCCAGGGACCGCTAACAATGAGAACGGATGTAACACAATGTCCATATATATAAACACTGTTCCATCTCCCAGTCTCCATGCCACAAGTACAAATGTGCTTGGAATCTGAATTTTGGCCCAGTAAGTCGCTCAAGGGAATTGTTTGGAAAGACCTTATGAGGGAGAAAACCCAAGGAATGAATACTCTGACTCCTCCCTAAAGCACGTACATCATGGAGACATTCGGGAGAAACACTGGTCAGTCCCACAGATTAGGACATTGTCAATGAAACTGGCTAAATTCTCCTTCTACGATGTTTTACCAATACTGAAGAGAAAACATCTTTCATGGATGGTGAGCAGTACATACAATTACAATGAAATATCACCATTTTTAAATCACCTACTCACCTAAACCTTCATGATAATTAGATTCCGTTTTTTTCGCTGATCCCCTTGAAAGACTTCAGAAGTGGCAAATTAAATGGTGGTATGACCTCCAATTGCCAGCTGTAGAATTGGCAAAAAAGTCTCTGATCCGTATTTTAGGTGTCTGTAAACCCTCGATTACTGAAAGAACATGTTTACTAAGACTAAAGTTCAAATCATCCAACATGTCCTGATCCGGTCAAGACCTGTTTATCAGGCTCAAACCCTCAAATGACTAGTGCCTTTTAAAATGTATACTATTTACCCGAAACTAAATTTAATCTGACCCTGTTCTACTGATGCAAGTTGGATTTGTTTTTCTGTATTTAACACAAGTAGCAGGGATTTGTATTGATCTTAAGATACCATTTATTTAATGTATTTATACAGAGACCTTTTAAAGCATGGGTAAAGAGGGCTCTGGCCCAGGGCCCCAGCCTTTCAGGTGGGCTCTGATAGAGCCAGCCCTGTTCTGCAGAGTCTTGCCTTGATGACCTTGAATAATTCTTAAACGAATTGTTTGAATACTGCTTTCCTTTGAGTAATTTTAATGTGGATGATGTGTGAGTCTATTACAGACATTTTGTTAAGAATGTGGTGTTTATGTTTCATGCAACCTTTATAAAAAAGGTTCTTTCAGATCAAGGTAGGACCTCATATATGAGAAATGGGAGGATGTTGCAGAGATTAATTGCAGTACTATTAGTGAGTTGCTGCTGTGTTTTAATATTGAACACCCGTCACAATCCCTAAATGTAAGATATATACATATACACATTTAGATTTTGGATGAGTGTGCATGTGCACAGACAGTCAGTGACCTGACCAAGGAGGGCTTTAAAGAGCTGAACATTGATCATAAATTCAAGCTGTTCCGAACAGGGGCCCCCAAAATACGTTTGCCCAAGGGCTCCCAAAATCCTTAAACTGTTCCTGATTGTATAGTCATTATGCATATTGATTGCACTGATTTTAATTGATTATGGGAAAATATTTCCCTACTTACTGTCAATTGTGTCAATAGTCAGAGATTGATTTCCTTAATCTTTCATACCATCTTATAAAATAGCACACAGTGTTGATAGAAGGATTTGGGAACTGATTGGAATTAAAAGTTTAGTTGGATGGAGTTGACAGGCAACTTAATACAATTTTTAATGAAAGCCTGGTTGCTTTATTATCTAAATTATGCCTGCTTTTTCCCACAGTGGTATCTATTCAACCATTATCTAATCATATCTCGCTGGTGACAGTCATATATTATTCTCCTGCATGCTTCCTTTCATCATGGTGGAAGGAACAGAGCCGTCTAAAGCTGATTGTGTGTCACAGACACATAATTATTCGGCTTCTACAAGAGGGAAATGAGCGCAAAGTGACAGCTCTGCACATCAAATTTAAAATAAAGGCTGTGCCATCTCAGACTACTAATTTGACTCAAATTATGTGGACGTTTAAACGTCAGGATTTTTGCACTCTTCTGTTCAGTATTTTTTGCAAAACCAAGCTTAGTGGTCTGAAATTCAGAAATACAGATCTGTGCAAGAGATGCCTTCCGGGTTACTTATATTAGAAATTACAAGACTTATCTAAAATCTACATTTGTATATGCTTTTGAAACATACGTTCGAGATTCATTATGAATGATGGGGACTCCTTTCAAACCAGGTTTGGGAATGTGCTTCATTCTCTTGTTGTGTGAAGAAAGTGTTGAAGAATGCTGCACCTTAACTGTATCAGATTTTGAACACTAATAATTGGATAGGAGAACCAACGTTGAACAAGGTTCATTTCCAGTCCTCAGATTTAAAATGGCAACGAAAAATGTTTTGGGTATTGTAGCTTTCTGGCAAAATAATGTGAAAATCTGGCCCTTAGTTTGCTTCCATTGAGTTATGTATAGTAGTACACCTTACTCTAATGACTTGTGGATTTGAAATTGACAGCTAGAAAAAAGTTCTGTGAATACATGGATTGAGATGGTCATCCTAAACAGAAGCTTCTTTGTTTGCCCCAACCTGCTCAGGTACAGTTCAAGGTTGCTTTGTCACTCACCGAGCTGTGAATGCTGGAAGTCTATCACATTTAGTAGTTAAGTAACTCATATCTGATGACTCTTTAGCAGGTGTGATCGACGTGGGTGTAGGAGGACTACATTGATGCCAGATTTTCAGAATAATAGTGTACATGGGTATGGACCGGTATGCCCAGACGTGGCGTCCATGCAGACAGTGTTACTGGAACCAAGCTGCACTCAACTGATGAGTACATAACTAGGGCAAAATCTGTCCTGGGTTGATTGTGTCCGGTTCAGAGAGGATCTGGCTTGGCAGCTTGTGCTGGACTGTTCCTATTGGAGTAGGGTTGAGACTGATTTGCATGTAGCTCGGTCCAGACTGAGGTGGCATGGTGTGAAAAAAATCAGTGGATTGGGATGCGGCCCAAGTGATTACCAGTGGCTGAGATTTATTCAAGTATTCCACCCATTACTGTTTTGTTTACTCAAATTTTCAGAATAGTCATAGAAAAATGATTAGCATAAATACAACTATGCAATGCACAGTCTTGTTATCAATAATGTCATTTCAGATGTTGCAGTGATGTTATAAATGATGTCATAAAAGATGTCATGAGTGATGTAATATGTGAGATAATTAGCAGTACTAAGGGGAGGGTTACAGTTACTTTAACGCACAAGTTATAGTTACTTGAGTTCACAATAACTGTTGAATTCCAATGGCTTTGTTAGTTTAAAATGGTATGGTACTATTATGTCACTTTAATCTTTATTTTTTCCAGTGAAACATTTTTTTCAATGTAAAGTAACAATATAAAGAGAGGTAATTTTAAATAAGGCAGACCTACTGGGGTTGTCAAAAGATAAGAACACCAAAATACAAAAGACTGGGCTGTTGCCGTTCGCAAGGGTTCAGCACATCAATTTTTATAATGCAGATCTATTGGGTTTGTCAAAAAGTAACCACAATAAGTTATCAATGGCCATAACTTAAAGTTATACTTATAAATACACAGATGTTGATACATAATAATTATTGGCACAAAAATATTCAAAATGAAGCATTTTCATTCCACACAACCGTAAATGTGAGTTTGAATATTTTGTAACACTGTTCAGGCCATGAAATTAACATTCAGTCACGGAACTAACTAAGAGGTTCCTCCACTCTAGACGAAGAGCATACAGCTGCAGCTCAGAGTACTTTATATATAATGATAAGCTGTCCCAGGGTCTTGCAATGAGCCAGGAGACTTACACTTTTTTAAGTTTCCTGGGTGCTGCTGTTCTCCTTGCAGCCCCCCGAACAGTTTTCTAAAGGGTTGATGGTGCTCCTGCTTCACCTTAAATATTAAAAAACAAACCAAGGCTGCTCATTAATTTAAGTTTTTTAAAAGTAATGGCAGTGTGGGGACCCCACTCCTGCACTGCCTTGCAACTTTTATTTTAGTTTTCTGTGTGCTCTGGTCTCACTCGGGCACCCACAGATTTTTTATTTTACTCACAGTAGGACAGGGGCTCACTTCAGCACTTTTTGTTTTTCTTTTAGGTGTCCTCGTTCAAACCTGGGCACCCATGGACTTTCACAAGAAGTGGCAGCATGAGGGGCCCACTCTTGTGCTGCCATGACAGCTCCCTGCCAGGCAAGCACAGCTTGTGCTAGTGCAGGAGTTGGCAACTTTATGCTTCCTGACTGTTCTATGTGAGCAGGGAGAAAAAGTGTGGTGTACCTCCTCTTCCCTCATGACAGGGAATGCTAGATAATAATGCACAGTGGGTGGCCCCCTGCATAAAGTGTTAGAAGAGGGTCCCACACATGCTCGCTCTGTAAAGACAACTAATGTGTGCTTCGGGGCCCTAATGATGGTGTCCTTGGCACCCTTATAATGCTCAGTGAACCTCGGAATGTGTGGGCTCCAGGAGGCTTGTCAAAGAGCAGTAAGGGGGCCCTACGCACGCACCCTCTCCAAGAAGCTTTATTTAAAAGAAAATAAACATCGGCACCCACCCTCTGGGCTGTGCCCCACCCCAGAGGGTTACAACTCAAATGGCTGGGCATACATATACAGCCATGGAAAAAATCACTGAAATACAAAATTAATCCAGTTATAGTTTAGTGAACTATGAATAGTGCCCCATCATGCAGTGCTCATAACTGCACATATTACTTAGATCAGACATGCTAAATGACATCATTAATGACATCACTGATTATATGTACATAACAACATTGTTGAAAGTACTAATTAAATCAAATAATTATTCATAGGGTGTGCTATAAACTTTGAGAACGTGAAGTCAAACAACAACAACCAAAATCAATGGTTCAACTCCTGTAAGCTTGCCTGTAAATTTTTGAAAGCTGCAAAGGAAACTGTGAAGCATTTTTGATTGATATCATTGTCTTTTTATTAGTAGTCACCCAAAAGATGGGAGCAGTGTTTGTGGGTCCCTTGCAGAGAGTTGGCTGCTGCACATCGTTGAACAATAGACCATTTGGTCAACGTTTGCGGTGAAAGCTGAAGGGTGAGAAAGTATGGTGTTAGGTGGTCATGGAGGGGTTGGTGAAGAGACTGGCCACAGACAAGGACCTGCGACCAATTCCCTGTTGTGCAAAGTAAAGCCTAGTCGAGATTGGTCACATTCAGAGGGAAAGGCACAGGAATTCAACAATGCAAGGCCACCATCCATTCCTTATTGAAAATTAGATGCAGGGTCTGGCATGACACCACACTTGGAAGACAACTTCCAGTGTTTCTGTCCAACTTTAATGAATGTTCACTCCTTGTGGTGGGTGATAACAGATGCTGGCCACAAGCTAAGCCTCATCAAACTTGTGCTATGTATTGCTGACAGTGGTGTGCAGTTGAGGTTTGATGCTTGCAAAGATTTAGGTACAGTTGCATTATAAAGAGGCAGCTGTGGACTTTGGAACTACTTTTAATTCCAATATCGAATTTGGACACAGTTTTATTTTAACACCTGACTGCAAGGCAGGCCTGGCCTTAGAATGACATTAGATACCACAGCATTGCACACTTAAGTGCCTTAAGTCCACTGGGGTCTTTAAACCTACATGCCGTACATATACTAGGTGCATACATGTTAGTTGCCTTGGCCAATTAGAATCATACCAATAACCAAATACCTTTAGAGGGCAGAGAACTGCCTGGTTAGCAGAGCCCAGGGCACTTTCAGAGTCAGTAACCACCTGCATCATTCAAAAATGGGGGTGATCAGGGTAAAAAGGATCCCTTTCCTACATATCATTAGCATTATTGACATATTTTGTGGAATCTGATATTTCAAGTAACATTTCCAACTCAACTACTTGAATTGTATTCATTGGGAATATTTCAAACCCTTTAATACTACAGCTATTTACAATTAATGCTTCTTTTAATAATAAAATCTTCAAATGTTTAAATTAGGAAAGAAGACCCTATGCAGTGAGATACATTGGGAGTTTATTTAGCCCCCTCCCTAATTCCTTGAAATAATAGTAAAGGCACAGTTATCTTTATTTTCAGGACACTTATGAGTGGAGGCTTAAGGCCAAAGTCAACCAAGGTGAATCCTCAGAAGAACTACAAACTATGCCATCTTCATTAGGTTCACCTTCCTCATCTCCATAATATTGTATCTATTGGTTTCTGTTGATTGCAGCTTTTGATATATCTTTGAAATGAGATACCTCTTGAAACAGTTAGCGTATTAAACACCCTCATTTTGAAGGCTTCAGCATAACTATGGGCCTGATTTAGATCTTGGCGGATGGGAATACTCCATTACAAATGTGATGGATATCCCATCTGCCATATTACAAACCAATTATATCCTTTGGAGATAGTAATACGGCAGATGGGATATTCGTCATGTTTCTAACATAGTATTCCATCTGCGAGATCTAAATCGGACTCTGTATATCAATTCAATGCAATGTCCGTCAGAGCAAACCCAATTTTGGGCTTTGGATTCTATGATTTCATTTTGTTTTCACCGGTAATATTAGTGCAATACATGATGCTTTAATTACTCAATGGTGTAAAATCCTGTGCATTTATTATAGCATCCTATGTCTATTTACAAATTAATTCTGAATTAAAAAATAAAAATTGTAGTGGTGCATAGTTGATCAGGGTCAAGGTAGTTATAGATTCTACCATTGTTGCTGCCTTATTGGTTTTAGAAGCTTGTGATTAGCAAGACTGTCGTTGACATTTAACCTTGCTGGTTACTTTATTGTTAGAGCAATCCTTTAGTTACATCTTTATTTTTTTCACAAGTATGATTTCCTGATTAAAGGTGCATGTATCAGATTTAGATATCTTTTTTATTGATCTAACGTCTTCCAACTTAGTTTTACATGATTAAATTAATATCCTTATTTGTTTTTCAAGTTTCAAGTTTATAGACAGAGCGAAACAAATTATTTCATCATCACAGAACATATAAAAATAACGTCCCATCACTTCATCATTAAAATGATTAGATAAAAAGCTCAAAAGTATCAAAAAAAAAGTTAAAAATGAAGTTAACAGCATACATAAAATCGTATACAGTAGGAAAAGCTAAGAAGTTGGTCACTTTGCACTCATGCTATAGACCTCTCTTTCTGGTTCATTGTAATTTCAGTAGCCCTTTTTGTCTAATGGTCCAGGCTGCAAAAAGAAATTTAGAGACTGCCACCACTGCCACTGAGGCAGATTCACTCTTGCAGATCCTGAACTCAATCTGTGAATGTCAAGCTCCTCCATAAAGGAGTGACCCATCTGAGGCTAGGTATGACATATTTGAGGCGAAAAAGAGCAGATGTTCCTCTGTTTAGTCATTAGTAATACAGCGAGACACAGAATCTGATGGAGAATCCGCTTCTTCAACAATCCCAATTATCGAACTGCCAGTGGTGAAGCCGGGGACCTCAGCCAATATCATCTGAACTCATCTTCTAACTGTAGACGATGCCTGATGGGGGGGCCTCCATTAAGATTTCCTCATATGAATTGGGGACTAGTATACTGTCCCGATTTGGCTGGTTGGGGGTGCCTGGTGAGGGACGTTATGCAGCTGCCAACCTCACTTTGTTTGACGTGTGTCACTCCACAAGTGTTGTTAGTTTGACTGATGGTTTGGATGGGGGATCGTTATGTACTTGTCCTGGGGAGTGGGAGTTAGAATAACAGTTGTCTGTTAAATTGGGGTTACAATGTCGTGTCCCCTAAAGAATAGCACAATTAAGGTGTGTATGGGTGAAATGGGTAAAGTGCGTGCGCAGCGTGTGGTGCTGGCGGTGCAGGTGGGACGTTAGACGAGACAGATGGTGGATTCCTTGAAATACAAGATCATATCATCGAACATTAGGGATATGCATACAATGGCAAAACACTACAAAGTGTTCTCCTGCCTGCACTGAAGGGCGACCCACATAGTGATGTTGCAGGACACCCATATGACTACCAAGGAGAGAGCAGTTTTGCAGAAATGCTGGAGAGGCCAGACATATTATACTACCTCCTCTATATATGCTCGAGAGAACACTCAGATGGGGCAGGGTGTGTGTCCGGTTCCAAAAAAACTGGGGAAGTCATAGACCCGAAGGCTGTTTGTAGCGGCAGCAGGTAGACTGGAAGGTCGGGACATAACCCTTATTAGTATATGCGCACCAAACACAGACCAAGTAACGTTCCTAGTGACATGCTTGCCTCTTACCTACTCCACTCTGTGTTGATGGGAGGGGACTTTACCTGCATCATGGATCTCAGCAATGACAAATCACACACGTCCCTTCAGGAATCCTTGGTTCACTGCACAGCCTGTGCCTTGACAGACTGGCAGAACCAATGGGGCCTCATAGACTCATGGTGCAACCTCTACCCGCACATACAAAACTATTCTGTTTTTTCCAACCTGCACAAACTATACGGGTCACTGTTACCAAGGGCTAACACACAGGGATACTGCCCATCACATAGCACTTTATGCAGATATTCTGCTGATGTTCCTCCACAAAACTTCATCTGACCTGAGGAGATCCAGGATGCTCCTAGAGAGGTTTGGCTCCACATCGGGCCTGCAGGTCAACTGGCAGAAATCGCTATTATTTCCAAAGACAGTGGATGAGAGCCACTTGCATAGATTTCAGTCCCTGGGAGCCCGAGTGCCTAAACTACCTAGGAATAAAAATGTATTGCTCCTGATCTGACCTTCAAGAGGGAAAAATGAGCAAAGCAATCAGAGTGCTGAAGGCTAATCGGAGAACACCTCCATTATTGATGGAAAGGGGGATTAGCATTACTCAAGATGGTAGCCCTTCCAAGGTTATTGTATCATTTCACAGTCCTCCTGCTCTGTATTCCCGCTACCACCTTCCAGGAATTAGACTCCCTGATAACTGCATTCCTATGGGGCTCAGGACGGTGCAGAGTGGCGCTTGCAACTATGAAGAGACCAAGCGCTGAGTGTGGGCTGGTGGTCCCTGATTTTGAATTGTACTACTTGACAGCACAGCTGCAGTGGTCCACTCAATGGATAGCAGCCCGGCCAACACAAAATCGTGACATAAACCAGCTCATCCCAGATCTTCCCCACCTAACAGATGTCTGACTGAGAACTAACTGCCCTGTAACCACAGACACCTCAGAGTTCCAGGTGATAAACAAATACTGGAATAGGTACCTTCAAAAGCACATATGAGAGTACCTTACTCCCCTGCCATACCAATGACAATGCTTACCTCTCTGCCTCGTGGAGGAGCCTGGGGGGCATAATGGACAGGGTTGAATCGTGCAGACAAGGCTTGGAGACTTATATAAAGATAGGGGCTACTCCAATTTTTCTGAGTTTAAGCAGGAGTTTGGACTCCAGCAGAGGCACTTACTCCTGCATCGAGTGGTCACACTGACAGTTTGGAAACATTGGCCCACTGGACAACTCGAACCTCAATCACATGTGTCCTACCAATGCGTAGTATTATCAGCTAGCACTTTTAAGGCAGTAACATGTCTGTACAGAGCAATATGAACTGACATACTACGGCCCCTTGGGACCTTGTGAGCTAGGTAGGAGGAGGACCTCAGAATCCCAATACCAGAGAGTGACTGGGAGATGATACTAGAGAAGACACCCAAAGTGTCCAGGAACACTTGATTTAAATTAGTCAATTCGTACCTATTACACAGGACCTATCTCACCCCTGGACACCTTCACAAACATTTTAATGTAGCTGAGGCAAGATGTCACAGATGTGGAAAGGAAACTGCTGAGTTCCAGCATACGTTTTGGATCTGCCCAACTCTGACTGACTACTGGGAAGAGATGTATAGCAGCAGTCTTAAAGGTACAAGCTCTGCAACAGGATGGATCTCAAGGTCTAATGTTAGGGGCAACGAGGGGTCCCATTCCCTACCCCTAAAATGGCTCTGAGGAAATGATTCTCCTTTACACCCAAAGTACACAGATTTCACTGACCCCAATGTTCTGCCCCATAAATGGCCTTGCCCTGTATCTGCAATTTATATAGTTCTACCACATGATTAACTGGAAAACACTGTCCCTTTCTTATAATGTCCCCTGTTCTGTCGCTTGTGGTGTGAGAACTTTTGATAATCTGAGGATGCCATGATCCAGAGTCCACCAATCTGATACCTAAACAATTGGTCTCAACAACCCTTTCCAGTGTTCAGTGTAACCACTCCATTCAGCCTCCTCTTTTTGGTGTATACCATCAGCTGTGTATTTGCAATATGAACTTCCAAGCCACAATCTTTGCCAAATGCATAAAAGCTATTCAACAGATTTTGAAGCCCAACCGTATTTTTGACTAACAAGAGGGTGTTATCTGCGTACTACAGGCCAGGGATGTTTCGTCCAGCTAATGAAGGGGGTCCTTGACACAATTAACTAAATAATCAGTGCAATTATTGATTTACATGAGAAAAAGTATGGGCAACATGACACATCCCTGTTGGACCCCCTTGCTAATACTTACTGAGTCAGTTGGTTTGCCCTTGGCGCCATAGCAGATTCTGACATAGTTCCCTTCATGTAGGCATACTATGATACTTAACAATTCACTGATGACCCCATCCCGTGGCGAGTAGCCCACAACTTTTCCTTTTGGGACCAGGTGAAAGGCCATGCAGAGATCTGCAAAAGCCACAAATAGATCCCCACCCCCTAGGTCCACAGTTTTCCACTTAATCTGCATAAATCTGAATACTTGGTCACTCAAGCTTGTTACAGGTCTAAATCCTGGTTGGAGATTTGAAATTGCAGTGTTCTCATCAATCCACTCCACTAACCAATCAAAAAGTTACCAAATTGGAATTCTTAATACCAAAATGCATTTTTGTGATTCCAAATGGCCCATTGGGCCATTTGCAATCAAAAAAATGCATGATACTTCTGGCCTCAGTGCCTTCCCTGGTTTGAGTGCTTTCACTGCTGATGTGGTGTCTGTAAGTGAGAACTCTAGTGGAACACAGAACTTGTCCTCAAAGCTGGTAAAAGCAGCCCTTTCTAAAGAGGGGTCAGTCTCAGGGGGGCAAGAACTGGGATTGCTTAAGTGGGCAGTCCATTCACACTGGAGTATTTAGGGCCTGGGAGCAGATTGTAGATTCCCACTACCACTGCTAATAAGCCACCAGAAGCTTCTCTGATCATAAGTCTGAGCAGCTTTGAGTAGATCTGCCCACAGTTTGCCACTCAAGGGTCTTTTTGCCTGTTTTAGCTCCCACCTGTATGTAGTTCTAGTTACCCTGATCTCTCTACAATTTTCTGTTTTGATTGCTATTGGTAGGTTGTGTTTGGCCTTCCTGCTACTATTAATAAACTTCTGTCCTCAGTGTATTGAAAAAATTGGTATGTTCCTTAATGACCTTACCGCTATCATTCCACTTTATGAACATAGCCTCCATATGTGTAGTGAGAGTCTGGTATAGTGCAGTTGTTCCAGCAGTAGAACATTTTAAAATATCCCATTTAACATTCCTACAGTTGTTGGTCACTTTAAATTGCTGCTCATAATTCCCAGAGTGCAGCGGGGTGGTTAGTTTTAGCAATTTGCAAATACAAAGTACTGGAGGTTCCTTGCACTCAGTTACCTCCATCTCAACCATGTGTTTCCATAGTCTAATGTCTAGCAGGACATAGTCAATGTAGCTTTTATTGCACCCACATCTGAATATGGGAACAGGAATGACATCTGAGGACTAACAGCTGTTACATGCATGTAGCCCTTGAGCCAAAGTGATAACCAGTACCTGAAAATCTGCCCTCATTAATAGTCTCCTGAGTGGGGCTTTCAGCTCTGGGATGCCCCATATTTGACCTTTTTTGAGGGATAAATCCTGGGCAATGAAATTAAGCTCAAAGGTAAGGTTGAAATTGGCTATGATAATCATTTAGTTGGGCCCTGTGAAGCCTGTAAGAAAGTTATCCAGTAGTTGTAGTGTATCAGACTCACACATTTTCCCTATGCATCTGTTGCATAAATTAATTAGTACTATGGAAAAACCTTTGTCTAGAGAAAGGACTAGCCCTTGTATGTCTCTAGATTCCAAGCTAAGTTCAGTTACAGTGCAGAGGAGTGACAAGCTTACTAATACAAGTAAGCCACCCAATGGCTGTCCTGCTGCCAATCCATAGGTGGGATCCAAAAACTCCTAAACCCATTCCAGTATATTGGATCTATGGCCCAGGTTTCTTTGAACAGACATATTTGGTGCTTATGTATGAATTGCCCCCATGGTTTCCACTTGGCAATAGCATTGAGGCTTGTTCTTCCATCATTTCTTAGTTACATACTTCCAGCAGGTCAAAGACTGCTGTTGGAGGCTCAAATTGGATATATCAAATACTTGAGGAATAGACCTGTTTATTTATTAGATGGAACACGACCAACATGTGCTGGACACTGCTGCTTTGAGGGCTGGTTATGATTTAAGGGGGCTACGATGTGCAAGGGGCTGCCCCCATTAAATCAATCATTCTCGGTCAAGGGTGAGCGACCCTTCTTCTGCAGAACCCCTTGTTGGAACCACTCTATAGGGCAGTTTGAAGAAAAGTGGGGCAACACCCAGTGCAGTGCCACTTTCCTGGCTCACCTAAGCGTCCCACTATTGCCACCATGTGTGCGCCATACTTAAAATACATCGCACCATGGTACAGGGTAGAGGGCAATAGTGTCAGAATTTTTCACACTATTGATGTACTGTTCAGGGTTAGTTCCAAAATGATGGACTAACCCTGGACAGTACATATGGGCCCATTGTAACCAATGGTGTGCCCCCTTTTAACGCCTGCTCTGAGCAGGTGTTAAAAATGCTGAAAAAATCTAAAAGATTTCTTTGCTCCATTTTTTGGCCCCCCTAAAGGGGGAATGCCCCCCTTGCATAATTAATGCCTGGCCAGGCATAATGTGGCGCAAAGGGTTACAAAGTGACACAATGCCTGCATCATGCCACTTTGTGAATATATGATGCTGCTAATTTGGCCTCATTGGGCCACATTAGTGTAAAAAACATGATACTAATGTGGTGCAAGGAGGCACTAGACCATTTTAAGTCAGGACCTACGTTAATTTCTAGGGTAAAACCCTCTGGTACTTTGCATATATAGCATGGAGATCGATTCAGTGTGTGCAGGAGGGTAGAAGGAATCCGCAGGCATAGGGCCAACCCAGAAGGTATAATGCCCCAACATTAAAATGAAAATAATGAACGATAAAAGCAGAGTTAAAAATTAAATTAATGATCACACAGTGACCCAGAAATTGCTTAACCAGTGGACGACCCACCCCACCCTCCGTACCTTAAGTGTAAGTGTTGGCATCAACTTCCTTTCAAGTTCCTCAGTAACCGTCGCAAATACATTTCCCAATAAATCATCAATATTGTCCTCGGTTCAGCCTTCTATGGCCTCCTGTGGATTGTTAGCCCCTCTCTGTGGAGGTTTTGAGTTGATGCATGTTTCTGCATGTTTCCTGTTTCTTCTGGAATTATTTCAAGCTAGTGGAGCAATTCCAATGAGAGGCTCTGGGGGAATGCTAGGTGCTGAATTTAGAGGGGGCCAGCGGGGACTTACTAGCCTCAGTGTGCGGTATTTGGCTTGGTGTTCCACCACACAGTTCAGAACATGCATCCAAGGGGGTCATAAAAGACACATGGAGGGGAGAAGTTAGCAATAGTCGTCTCTCTGCTGTTTTGAATTCCTTTTTTAGTACACCCACTGCCCACTAAAGAAAACCATCTAATGTGCTGTTAACACTGGTCTTGCCTGTGCTATTTGATGCTTTGAGGTTCCCCATTCTGAGTGCCCCTGACGTGCAGACAATTTTAGAGAAGGTCAGCTCGGGCATAGGGTTTTTGAGCTACTTCCAAGTCCCCAGCAAGAAGCTCTTCTCTCCCTATTAAACAGTGCTCCAGATGCAGGCAGGTCACCACCAAAGCTGTGAAAAGATTAAAAAGGGAAGAATGCTCTACAAAAAGAAGAGAAGCATACCTTTTGGAAGAAAATATATCAGTGGGTGGCCCAGTCCAGCCTCCTCCAGATGATGATGGATGCAAGATGGGCCCGCCTTTGGTCCACATGCCTCCCACATCACGGGACCACAAGGTGTGCTTTATAGTGCTTGGCGGGAGATTCGGTGCATTGCAGGGCCACCTTCAGGAGGCCAAAGGATGTTGGGAGAGGAAGTTCCTACAAGAATCTTCCCGTATGGCCTCAAGGGGCACTTTATAGTGCTTGGATGGAGTTTCAGGTGGGTTGCAGGGCAGCATCAAGGATCCCAAAGAATTTTGGGACACAAAGTCCCTGCAGGAATCCTCCTGCACTGTGGGACCACTAGGTGTGCTTTTTTAGCAGTTAGCAGGAGTTTCAGATGCATCGTAAGGCTGCCTCCAGGAGCCCAAAGGATGTTGGACACAGGGTCCCTGCAGGAACTTCCCAGGTAAGATGGTTCTCAAAACACACCTTAGAGGATCTTCTAAAGAATGAGTTGTAGCGCTGCTGCTTCTACAAGTTAATCATCTGTCCTTATTTTCTACTACTCTTATCTTTTTGTGTATGATTATTTTCTGTATGATTATCACCAGACTCAATTTTTTTCTGATTCGGATCATGTATTCATTGATTTTGTTTATCTTTCAGGAAAAATCCGAGCCCATTTTTCTTTCCCTGTATTTTCCATTTTTCAAGGTTTTCACCTCCTTGGATCTTATCTTATTAAAGCAGACAATACTTTTTCTCAATATAACATTTTCCCCAAGAATGATCATTATTTATACTGCCTGTTTTCGCAAACTCTAGAATTTTATTTAATTAAATGATCTTTAGCATCACTATGATTAGCTTGCATCACTGTAAAAGAAGACAGACACTGAGATAGTGTGTAGCACATCAAAAATTGGGAAACAATAAATAAAGGCAAAATGCCTTTTCCACAGACCACAGCTTTACCCCCGTGTCAGTTGGAGCAATGCAATGCTAAAATCAATACAAATTGGTGCTACATGTATACACTTGTATCCAATACAAGTGAATGGAAGCAGAATCATGTGACGGGCAGCAACTTATAGACAAGCAATAATAAGCAAGTGCTGGGCTTTTCTTGAAGAAAGAATGTAAGAAGACCTTAAAAAACTATTAGGAAGATTTAGAGCTAAACGGTAACTATACTACTATGTGCAATCCTTGTTTCAATGTGTCATCTTCAAAATGAGGCTGCGCTTACTAGAATGATTAAGCTAAAATGTGCAATGTACAACACAGGATAACAACATGGTGGTTTGTCTACAGTGCATGCAAATGTGCAACTGTGCTAAGGCTTTAGTGAACTCCAAGTGGGTAAAAAACAAAATTATAATTGATTAAACAATATAGCACCACATGATAAGAACTTGTGTCGATTTACAGATCTATAGTGTATATGCAGTCATGAAAAGGCAAAGTGTATTTACGTTCTCAAGCCCCTCACCCCTTTTCACTAGGATGTAAAATCCTTAAACAAAATCAATAGCATACAGCAAGCACGTTGGATGATTTAAATACTGAATGTGATCAGAAAGTATAATGACATTATAACGAGGATAACAGCAATTATGACTTAATGAAACTTAATTCACAAAATTCCG
Organism: Pleurodeles waltl; assembly: GCF_031143425.1. Taxonomy (NCBI): domain Eukaryota; kingdom Metazoa; phylum Chordata; class Amphibia; order Caudata; family Salamandridae; genus Pleurodeles; species Pleurodeles waltl. Next base: position 1,167,379,839 of record NC_090447.1, on the reverse strand, counting down.
AATATTCCCAACAATCAACTGAGGTTGAAATTTAAGCCAATTTAAATCTCACATAATATACCCACACTTTCTCTAATGTGATCAGTATGCTAAGGGAGGTGTTGGAAAGGTGAGTACAGCACTCACAGAGTACAATTGAACAGATCACAGGGTATATTCTGAGGGCACTCTATTCTGCAGAAGCATGGTTTTCTGGACATCTAAATCATCCGATATCAAACCAAGGGAAACTGGCTACTTTTTGCAGGATCTAAACATTGTGTTTAGTCCGTGGATGGCTTGTCCTACGCTATACTTAGGAAACAGAATAGAAAATAACCGGTTTGTTTTGGAAACCTCGCAGTGCCTCTGCAGCTTCCGGAGAAGGTAAAGGCTAGAGTGTCTGATAGCAGCGATGATCTAACCAGGACACCAGAGTGCAGCCCAAGCTCAGAGTGCCAAGAGTAAGCTTTCTTGCCACGGATAAAACGTGCATAGTTCCTTTGATGTCAACACTTTTGAAACACCATGCCAGTGGCAAGGCGATCTTCATATCAATAAATCAATTTGTAAAGCACGCTACATACCCATTAGGGTTTCAAGGCGCTAGGGGGGAGGGGGGGTTGGGAGGGTGCTGCTACTGCTCGAAGAGCCAAGTCTTGAGGAGTTTTCTGAAGGAAAGAAGGTCCTGGGTCTGTCGTAGATCCGGCAGGGGGGTGTTCCAGGTCTTGGCGGCGAGGTACGAGAATGATCTGCCGCCAGAAGATTTGTGTCGGATGTGGGGGATGGAGGCGAGGGCGAGTTTAGAGGAGCGGAGATGCCGGGTGGGGGTGTAGAAGCTGAGTCTGTTGTTCAGGTATGATGGTCCGGTGTTGTGGAGTGCCTTGTGTGCGTGGGTGAGGAGCTTGAAGGTGATCCTCTTGTTGACGGGGAGCCAGTGAAGGTCTCTTAGGTGGGGGGTGATGTGGCAGAGGTGAGGGATGTTGAGGATGAGTCGGGCGGAGGCGTTTTGGATGCGTTGGAGGAGTTTGGATGAGATATCGGTGTAGATTGCATTGCCGTAGTCAAGTTTGCTGCAGACGAGGGCCTGGGTTTTCTTGTTTCTTGTTTCTGTTGGGATCCATTTGTAAACTCTGCGAAGCATGCAGAGGGTGTTGTAGCAGGAGGAGGAGATGGCGCTGACCTGCTTTGACATGGAGAGTGAGGAGTCGAGGGTGAAGCCGAGGTTTCATGCGCTGTCGGTGGGAGTCGGTGGGGGACCCAGCGTGGATGGCCACCATGAGTTGTCCCAGGCAGAGGGGGTGCGCCCAATGATGAGGACCTCTGTTTTGTCTGAGTTCAGTTTTAGCCGGCTGTCTCTCATCCAGTCGGTGATGGCTTTTAGTCCCTTGTGGGGGTTGGTTTTGGCATTGTGCGGGTTCTTGGTGAGGGAGAGGATGAGTTGGGTGTCGTCGGCGTAGGAGATGATGTTGAGGTTGTGCTGGCGGGCCACTTGTGCGAGGGGGGGCATGCAGATGTTGAACAGCGTCGGGCTGGGGGATGAGCCCTGGGGTACGCCACAGATGATGTTGAAGGCTTTGGATTGGTACAGGGGAGGCAGACTCTTTGGGTTCTGCCAGCGAGGAAGGATGTGGTCCATTCGAGGGCCTGGTCCTGGATTCCTGCTGCGTGGAGGTGGGATTTTAGGGTGTGGTGACAGACAGTGTCAAAGGTGTCTGATAGATCTAGGAGGATCAGGGCTGATGTTTCTCCATTGTCGAGGTGGCTTCTGATGTCGTCTGTGACGGGGAGGAGGGCGGTTTCTGTGCTGTGGTTGCATCTGCAGCCGGACTGGGAGTGGTCGAGGATGTTGTTGTCTTCGAGGTACCGAGTGAGCTGAGTGTTGATGATTTTCTCGAGGACCTTTGCCGGGAAAGGGAGCAGAGAGATGGGCCGGAAGTTTTTCAGGTCCTTGGGGTCCGCCTTTGGTTTCTTGAGAAGGGCGTTGATTTCGGCGTGTTTCCAGCTTTCCGGGAATCTTGCAGTTTCAAAGGAGATGTTGATGGCTTTCCATAGGTGTTGTGCGATGGCTGTGTCTACTTTGTTGAAGATGTGGTGTGGTCAGGGGTCTGATGGTGATCCGGAGTGGATGGAGTTCATGGTCTTGCGGGTTTCGTCTTCGCTGATGTTGATCCAGGAGGTCAGTCGGCTGGAGCGGGTAGGGTTCGTGGTGGGTGGGGTAGGAGCGTCCGGAGTGTGAGGGGAGTTGAAGCTGTTGTGGATGTCTGTGATTTTTTGGTGGAAGGCGGTTGCTAGGGCGTCGCATAGTTCTTGGGAGGGTGTGATGTCGTTGACGGTGGCGTTTGGGTTGGAGAGTTCTTTTACGATGCTGAAAAGTTCTTTGTAGTCGTGGGCGTTGTTTTCTAGGTGGGTTTTGAAGGAGGATCTTTTTGCTAGCCTGATGAGTTGGTGGTATTTGCGTGTGGCATCCTTGAGTGCCGCGTGGTTTTCTAGAGTCCGTTCGAGTAGCCATATTTGCTTGAGTTTTCGACAGTGGCATTTGGAGACTTGGAGGTCGTTGGTGAACCAGGTGGCTTTTTTGTTGATGTGGTTGTTGGAGGGTTTTCTGAGTGGAGCAAGGCAGTCGGCGCAGTCGTTGATCCATAGCTTGAGGGACAGACACTCTGACAGCCACTCTTACCCTCAGATGTACCTTCTCACATCTATTTTCACACCCACAGCCATGCATGTGCAAAGGGCAGTGCACAACATCAGGTTGGGTGGTTAAGGGGGTTGGCCACAGGGCAACCCCTACTGTGCACAGGAGAATGGAGTGCATGGTGCAAGGCTGGGTGCTTATATGGGGTTGACTTCAGGGCTGCAGGCAAGGCCCTGTGGTCGACCGCCGCTGCATACGACCTTCGGAGGTGGTTGGATTCACATGTAGCAATTAAAATTACTATACGTTAAAAAAAACATAGAAATTCACTGAAACAAAACAAAGGTTACAGGGACGTTATAGTTAGGTTCTGAATTTACTCATACAAAACCGTATAAATTAAGCAGTTATAGTTAGAGTTCTTTCAAGTAACTAAAACTCGTGCCCTAAGGTAGTTATAACTCACACCTTCGCCATGCACAGCTAATTACTCCACATTTTATATCATTGATGAAATATTCTCTGCCATCTTTCATACTCCACAATGCAACATTTGCAATAAACTTATTGATAAGACAACTGTGCATGGCGAGTCATGGGAAAATGGCTCTGAGTATGTTGACAAAGGCAAGTAATTGCCAAAACCCATGCTGTTTGATTTGTCTGCACATGGAGAATTACATTTTGACATACTGCCTTTCCGGTGTGCCTGTTCCTCCTTTGGATCCAGAAAGGGAGTGGAGAGTTGATGCGGTGACGTGGCATGAAGCGGGAAGGCAGCATCAATGGTGAAGTGTTGATATATATATATAAATATATATATATATATATTTATATAAATATATGTGTGTGTGAGTGTGTTTTTACATTTTATTATTTGAAATTTTAAAAGTGAAAATATTTAATTTTGTATGCTTGACAAAATTAAAGCCACACATATATTTTTGTAAACCTCTGTGGTATTTAGTGGTGTGTGTGAGTGTTTCGTGAGGAGTGTACCTAGAGAAGTGTCATATGTTTTGGTTGTAGAAATGTGTCCCCTTGGTGTGAGGGTGTCTCTCTCATATTTTTTACATCAATCTTTTTTCCACCTTCTTTTCCATCCCCATACACACAGAGAGTCAGTTCCTCTAGTTGTTCTCATTCGGCAAATAACAGTATTTGGGGTCGGCAGTCCCTGAAGGATTTGTGGAGTGTCTGTCAATCTTTTTCCAAACTTTATTGAAAGGTTTGGGAACTTTGATCTTTCCTGGGGGGGTCCACATAATGAGTTGTTGTTGACATCCACTATTTTACGCCACTGCAAGGTCAACTCGCTGTATTTCCTCACTGAATTAGCTAAAATGGGGCATAAGACTTTGAAAGGAGAAATTGTAGTTTTGCCTTTCCTGAAAACAATATTTAGGTCACTATATTTCAGACGGAGAGTATCCCTTGTCACCAGAGCTAATTGAAATCATCTATAACTTGCCCGTCCAGTGACTGCCTAATAGGTATTATCTTTCTTTGGTATGGTTGGTGTTAGAAATGGGGTTTCTGGTTGGCTAGGGTATGCACCTAAGCCAGGCAGAACCCACCCACTCTAGTGAGGGCAAGGAAGTTAGACATCCAAGATAATCCCTGCTCACCCCCTTGGTAGCTTGGCACAAGCAGTCAGGCCTAACCTGGAGTCAATGTGTAAAGCGTTTGCACAACACACACAACACGTGACGCAAAATGTATACCACAAAGTAAACACAACACTGAGCTTTGTAAAAATAAATTGTATTGCATAAAACATAATTAGACCAACATTACACGTTAGTAATACCCTGCTACCTTAGCAGTTGTCAGAACGTTACAAAAGTTACTAATACTCTGCAAGAATACGCAGTTGTCACATTAGTACTCAGGATTATGCAACATAAGCAGTATTCAGGAATTATAGTAAAGAATTCTATGCACTTGTCATGAATACCTCGTAAATACCCATAAAAGGAACATTAGAGAACATATCACAAGTCATAAAATATATATTAGCACCTCATGCCCATAAAAGGAACATCAGAGCACATATATAGTGTCATACAAGCAGGTATGTAATATATGAACCACCCCGGTCCATACCAAGCTCCCAGAGCAAAATATGTATCCAAAAAGTACCTGGTTTATATGAAGAAAGGGCACTCCTAGTGCCTAGAAGCAGAATATATGGCCCCCAGTGCTCCTGTGCGCTAAACGGGGGGCCACATGTTGGTTCTCGGGGGAGGGTGGTGGTCTGCATCCCCTCCGGTGCTGTGTGTCGGGGCCCGATGAGGCATCCCTCCTGCAGCACAAAGCGGCCACACCCGACACGGTGCTCAAGCTGCTCTCCTGCCCGACCTGGGCCCTCCTGTTGAGCAGGCACCAAGGAAGGTGCCTGCAGGAGCCCCAGGGGCATGTCTAAAAGCAAGCTTCACCCCAGGGCACGGTTGGAGCGCGCTCGCTCCTTTTCTCCTTCTCTTGGTCCTCCAAGTGCCCTGGGGGCACACCACACAGCGCGCTCTGACACGCTGGGATAATTACGGAGGCCTGGGCAGCCGCAGTGATTTTTAGCAATTAACGGAGCGCATTAAAAATCGCACAGAACCACACGGGATGCCCTGGACTGTGGCAGGGATTTTGGCTGGCAAGAAGCGCTTTTCAAGGCGCTAGGGTATTATTATACACCCGGGCTGCGGTGGTGATTTTTGGGCACTAAGAGCGCTTCAAAACAATGTGAGGGGCACCACGGTGATCCCGGGCTGCAGTGGTGATTTTGGCCAGAAAAGCGCTACAAAAGCGTGCAGGGTACCTCATCAAAGCAGCACTCTTTGTGCTGAAGAAAGCTTACAGAGGTCAGGGGCCATAGCACCCTGCTTCTGGAGACAAAAAATGAAGAAGCAGCACAGGGCTGGCGAACCCAGCCACAGGCCAGCACACAAGTGGATGTCCTCAGTGGCAGTTTCTCCTAGTGACCTAGCAGGTCACAGGTCAGCAGTAGCAGTCGAAGGTGGTCCTGGTGAGTCCTCTCAACAGCGTCCTGTGTCCAGCTCCAGGTAAGGTTTCTGGAGTTCTAAGAAAGTCCAAAGAATGTCTACCTTGTGGGGAAAATTCCCCTGTACTTATACTAAGTTTACAGTGTGTTTTACAATGGGGAGGAGAGGGGGTTTCAACCAGTTACAACTGGTTCTAGGAGTGCCCTTTCTCTCCTCCAGCACAGGCTCCAAACATCAGTGGGGGGTAAACGACCCTATTGTGCGAGGCCAGGGCACAGCCTTTACAAATGCAGCTGTGTCCCACATCTCCCTTCTCTCAGTCCAGGAAAACCATACAATATGTAGATGCACCTCAGTGACACCTCCACCCTCCCTGTGTACAGGCTGTCTGAAAAGTATGAACAAAGCCCCAACTGTCAGTCTGCCCAGACGTGGATTGGAGGCAAGCTGCAAAACACCAGAGTCATAAGCACAGATAAATGCGTACTTTCTGCAAGTGGCATTTCTGTGATAGTAATAAAAAATACACCCACACCTGTAAGCAGCATTTCTTATTACTATCACAGCCATACCAAACAAGCCTACGCTACCCCTCATAAATCAGACAGTACCCCTTACACATAAGGCAGGGCATTTCTAAAGCAATCCTATGAGAAGGCAGCACTCACAGCAGTGAGACACGACGTTAGGCTGTTTGTCACTACCACTACGCAACCTGGCACATGTCCTGCCTTCTACATACATGGCACCCTGCCCATAGGGCTAGCTAGGACGTACCTTAGGGGTGACTTACATGTAGTAAAAGGGGAGTTCTGGGTGTGGTGAGTACATTTAGATGCCAGGTCCCTGGGGCAGAAAACTGCGCACACAGGCCCTGTGTCAGTATGCCTGAGATAGGTTTGACAGGCTACTTCAGTGTGTGGCGCAAGCAATGCTGCAGGCCCACTAGAAGCATGTAATTTACAGGCCCTGGGTATAGGGGTACCACTTTACAAGGGACTTTTAGGTAATGCAAATTAGGTATAAGCCAATCATACCAATTTTACAAGGGAGAGCACATGCACTTTAGTACTGGTTAGCAGTGAAAAAGTGCTCAGAGTCAAAGCGTCAGCCAACAAAGGTCAGAAAAATAAGGAGGCAAAAGGCAAAACGTCTGGGGTATGGCTCTGTAAAAGGGCCAGGTCAAACAGTTGGGTACTGTAGACAATAGATCCTGGATCACTATAATATAACGCATACTCTGCAAGATTATGGAAGAAAAGACACCCCTGGGCCCTTGTAGCATTATAAAGAAGCTGCAATGCATTTGTACAGGTAACAAAAAAGCTTTGTCCTAGGATTGTGCAAAACCCTCTAATCTATATTGTCATTATTAAAATGGTTTTGCCCTGGGGGTCCTAGTACAAGATCGTGCGGACTAGGAAAAGCCTATAGCTAAATATTTTTTTGCTTTGGACCCAGTCACGACTGGGCTAGGTCCTTGTTGCTTTCTCTGTAAGCACTGCTGCTACCTTTTAGATGCTACACTTCTGAAATATTACATTGAGTACCACTCTGATGGTTACTGCACCCCTTGCCATTTCTGCTGTTCTCCTCACCACTAAAATGCAATACCTATCCGCCACCAGATTATTGTGATATCAAATGCTTTTGTGCATTTTTATGATATTGTTGTCCTTTCCCACACTTTGAACTCAACATCTTTGATGCCATCAGTAAAGAGGAAGAACCTCATGTTTTCTAATTGTAACTGAGAATGTGAAAAAGCCTTCAGTTGATCTAACAGACCAGACTCACTGCTCAACCTCCTTTGTCTGGCCTCCTTTGTCCAAATCCAGATCAACTTTATGTTACCTAGATGTGCCTAATATTCTTTTGTGTTAGTGATTGTCTCTATGTTCTCAAGGTGCATGTAGCCGTATCCCTGCACAAGAGCAGATACCATTACAGCTGTAAAGCGCTTAATTAGGGACATCATTTCTCATTTTGGAATCCTGAGCTGCCTCTCCGGCCACTGAGGATCACACATCATTTCCTCAGGAGAGGAAGAGTTTTACAACACTTTAGGGATTGTCAACACTTCTACTGCACCAATCACCCTGAATTAGCTGGCATATTGGAATGAAACAATGGTATACCCAAGAATAAGCTATCAGAAATATGATATGAAATACAGTTGAAATGGCCCAATCCCTTGACCTAGCTCTGTTGTCCTTCAGAGCTTTCCCAACTCAGAAAGACAGACTGATACTCTACGAGATAGTTCTGGGATGTTCTCTGATGTTGCTGTCAAACCCTTCGATCTCAGTGCCAAATTCGAACTACAATTAAATGATGATGCTGTCCTCCAATACTGCAGAAAACCTATACTGTTGTGTTTACTTTTTCTGTTCTTAGGGTCAGGCTGCCTTACCTGAGTGTCCAACTGAAGTCTTCAATTACTTCCAGCTCTATAAATGGATCTACATCTGAGTCCATCAGAGAATGTTCACTCTTCACTCTTGTTGAGGTGGTCCCTACAGTTGTTGCTCATCACCAGCACAGCTGTCAAGTGTTGTGGGTTGATGATGTGGATCCACTACATCAAGTGCAAGTGTGCTGCACCTTCCGGGGACAGCATCCCAGCGGTGTCCACTTCTGGACCCGCATCTAAACCCAGACTGGCCTCCCTGCCAGAGCTGCTCCTGATGCTGCCCTGCCCACTTGTCAATGAGTCATATCTCCAGTTCTCAGTCTCCTCATCCGCACCACGCCAGCCACACAATGATGCCCCCATTACTCCTTATCCGTACCACCTGTGCCTGGGGTAAGTGGCTGTCTGCTGGAGACTGGATACCCCTGTGGGTCTCGTCTGCTATTGTTACTGCTGCCCTCAGTCTTTAGCAGTTGGGGGTATACTGCATTGCTGTGGAATGTTGAGTTGTCAAGAAACTTAACTGTATTGCTCCTATCCTGGAGTGGAGGTGCCACCCTTTATATAAAAGTAACTCTCACTTGCTGCTACTTGAGAAATATCATATAACAATTGAAATATGCTCACGCTTGATTGACATTCACTTGCCTGTCAATGTACTGAAGTTTGTGCCGTTGATCAGAGTGTCTATTAGTAAAAAATAAAATCTGCTTGATCTGATCTCTCATGGGCATAAACTGCTGGAATAAACTGATAGCTCCCCAGAAGCAGTACCTTAGGATTGACAACATCAAGAAACCACTTTTTTTTCCAGCCAAAGTGAGTGTCACATTGTTATAGAGGGTATACACCATGAAGTGTTCCCATATGCTTCTGCAGGCAGGTCGCTCCCCGCTCCGCCTTCCGCGCCACCTCCATCCCGGTTCCTTTGCCTGCTTCTTTTTCCTGCCGCTGCGTCCCCTGCGGCCACTCCTGCCTCCTTCTCACCGTTTCCTTCGCCTGCCTCTTTTTTCCCGCCGCTGCGCCCCCTGTGGCCCCACTCCCCAAGCCCTCTCATTCGCCAGGCCCTCCTGCCTCCCAGGTGCCACTCCCACCCTCCCCTCCTCTTATGGCAGCCGCAGCGGACCCTTCTCCTGCCACAACTGCAGCTTCACCTGCAACAGAGCCCACAAACCTCCTAGGATCAAGACCAACCACCTCCGTTGCATACTCCTCAACAACCGCTCAGCACGCAAGCACGCCATCGAAGTCTGGGACCTGCTCGACTCCACCTCCCCGGACGTAGCCTTTCTAACCGAAACTTGGTGGAACGACTCCTCAGCACCCGACATCGCCATAGCCATACCGAACGGATACAAAGTCGCTCGCCGAGACCGCACCAACAGAACCGGAGGAGGCATAGCCATCGTCCACAAAGCCACCCTCAAAGTCAAAACCACCCTGGACGACTCCTTCAGCGCCACTGAACTCCTTCACTTCCAACTCCGCACCGACCCCAACACCACGCTCAGAGGAACACTCATCTATAGACCCCCAGGACACCTTTCACCAACGCCATCGCTGACCTGGCCAGGACCCATGCACTCGCCTCCACGGACTACATCCTCCTCGGTGACCTGAACTTTCACCTCGAAACAAACAATGACATCAACTCCACCACCCTGACCGAAAACCCCGCCAACCTCGGCTTCACACAGCTCGTCAACACACCCACCCACACAGCCAGTCACACCCTTGGCCCCATCTTCTCCACAAGCAACCACGTCACCTTCAACGATACCACCGAACTCTACTGGACCGACGACCACTGCATCCACTTCACCTTCAAGAAACAGACAGAACACCACCTCACCGAACAACCACCACGCCGTCGATGGGGCAAAGTCACAGAATTTCAACTAACCAACGCCCTAGCCCAGAAACCACCCGTCAACCCCACCGACCCTGACACCGCAGCACACAACCTATGAGGCACGGGACAGAGATGAAAGCTCTACTGTTTGACGGCAGGACCTGCTTTAAAGCTCTTGCTGTCAAACAGCAGAGCGCTTCCTTTGGCTTGGCTGCAGCTGCAGACAAGCCACAGAAAACAGCTATGTCCTGGGGGTGGGCACTCTGGAGCAGACCTGGGGAGTGGCGGTCCCCAGGGCCATCTGAGCATTTTTTTACACTACGCCCTGTAGGGTGGTGGTCCCCGGGCATGGGGCTGTCGTGGGCCCCCCACATGTATTTAATAAGAACCCCAGGGGCGGTGGTCCCTGGGACTTGGGGGTCCCAAAGGCACCCCCTTTCTGTTTTTTACACTTTGCTCTGGGGGGTGGTAGTCCCTGGGGCACTGTGGTGCCAGGGCAGCCTACCCGCATGTATTTAATAAGAAGCTCAGGGGAGGCCGTCACCAGGGCAGTGGGGGGTCACAGCTTCCCCACCAAATATTCACAAACAAAAACCCTGAGGAGGTGGCGGTGCCCAGGGCAGTGGGGAGGACTATAGGCCTGCCTGTATATATAAAAATGGAAGTCCTGGAGAGGTGCAGGCCCCACACATATACAAAAATAAAAGCTCCTGGTTGGTGGTGGTCCTCCTGACACTAGATTTTTATTGCCCCTGGGACCTGGCCTACCCTGGGGCCTATAAAAAAACACAAGCGCAGTAGCCAGCCCCTGTATTTTTCCATTTATTCGCCACAAATTTGTGACTCTCCTGAACTCACTGCACCAGTCCTAAGGGGTCAGGGTGTCCTTACCCTGGCCCCTTTTATTTTATTTTTAAATGTTTTCTGGGACTCGGCTCAAGCCAAGTCCAAAGATGGCTGCCAACACTTCCTGGTTTGACGTGTTGGCAGCCAATCAGAGCTGCGCATTTCCCTGCACAAGCTCGTCTTTGTTCGCGAATACTTTGTTGTCAGAGATATACAAATTGGAATTTCCCTAAATTTCTCAAAAACTACTGAACGAATTTACTCCAAATAAGAAAAAGCGTAATCTGTGTACCGACAGCTAGCTTCCTGACAAATTTGGTGTAATTCCATCCAGTGGTTCGGCCTATAGTCGTGTCTAAAGAATCCAATGGAAATTAACATGGGGAAGGCAACGTTTTTTTAGCCCCCTTTTTTTCAGAGCCTGCATGACAGATCACCCCGAAACTTTCCATATGCAATACAATTCACTGTGCAACTTTTTTGGGAAAAGTTTGTGAAGATTCGTCAAACAGTGCTAAAGATGTAAGCAAGTCAAAAAATGCATTACTTATGGAAACATGGTCCTAACTATGACTACTTACCGGCGACTGCCAGTAGTATGCTCATTCCAAGTTGGCTTGGGTGCTATTTTGTTATTTTACCAATCCAAAGGCGCAATAGTGTGCCTGGAGTGGTGAAAGGCTTTTATCATTTGAAAGCTCAGCAATAATTGCACTGTGCCAATCCTATACTTAAAGATTTTGCTGTATAAATTGCAAAAGACTTTGGGCCTGATTTAGATTTCGGCAGAGGGCATACTTGATCACAAACATGACAGATGTCCTGTCCACCATATTACAGACCCCAGAGGCTTTAATGGGATAGTAATATGGAATACGGGACATCCGTCACATTTGTGAAGTAGTATTTCCCTCCACTGAGATCTAAATCATATATATCTATACCTATCTATCTATCTATCTATCTATCTATCTATCTATCTATCTATCTATCTATCTATCTATCTATCTATACTGTATATATATATATATATATATTTATATTTGTGTGTGTGTGCATGTGTGTATGTGTGCACATAAGGTAATTTATCTGAGACAATACCATTAGTTTTCATGAGACATGAATTTATTTAATAACATATATAGATTACAATCAGTGTAAAACCAAACATTTGAAATATCTGTCTTGCTAAAAAATACATAACCAATCTTAGATTAAAACAAAATGCAAACCCACAAACTAACATGGTACAAATTCATACCTCTTGGTATCCCATCACTTTTGTGTCACCACAACCATGCTAAGCACTAATCCTTGAAACAACTGTTAGTGCATCAGACCCTAATAAGTAAACTTACAAGGGGATGCGACTAAGTCGATGAACCTTTTGACTCGCAATTAAGAAGTTCTTACCATAGCTCCACTACATAATCAATAACAATACACAATAATCAATAGTCATTGGTAATTAATAAAAACAATAATCAATGGGGTCAGTAATTGTCACGCACTATGACCTTTCAGTCATGAATAACCACACCTTTAGTAAAAGTTTAGAATGTTTATTTCCCTATATTAACAATGCTAAGGTCATCTAGATTAATCTCAAAATCAAATGAAACACATACAGAAACAACACTGGTTGTCCAAAGTGGCAGAAAAACGCAATCAAATCAAAGCTTGAACTACAGCACATTCTAAAGTTACGGTGGAAATCAATAGCAAAGTCAACTGCGTCAATTAAATGAGAGAAATCCATCAAGCATTAGTCCCTGTTATCTTAAGTGAGGATCTTTAACTAACGTCAGATTAGCATCAGCATGTTGGGCTTCATGCAAAACAATTTAGTAACACAAATTTGGAAAAAAACATCTAACTATGGTTCTAACAAAACAGCGTAGTTGGTACCTAGAAAGAAAAAGAATATATGCATGGTAATCACATTTCAGAAATATACCTATCCTCGGTATTGATCAGCAAAGCAGAATCAGTCTTTGTCCTCAGGACATCAGTCGATCAGCCAGGCATCAGGCTTCAGCATAAGAAATTTAACAGGCAAAGTCATTTAAGCATTTAAGTTAAGCACGTCTCTAGTAAAGATGCATCAGAAAGTAATAACTTCTCGGTCAGAAAGAATAAGGGCAGCAAGCTGTCTTCTCTCAGAATGAGCTAATGGTCTCATGAAGGCAAGGGCAGAATGTCTCAGAATGCCCCCCTTCTCTCTCTGCAGCGTTGTTAAGTCAAAGTCACCTAAACTATATACTTATTCCCTATTGGTCACTTAATCAGATGTTCACGCTCTGTCCAATAAAACTACTATCCCAAATCTATAAATTATAATATTTTTCAGTTCTCATATTGTTGATTGGTTTGCCTTGCAATGTCCTCATTATCCGGCTTGTCAGGTAACATTATTGTTGCAGCTTCTACTCTGGTCAGTATCTTCATTGTTCTTGCCCTGGGAAAGTCAACCTCACACACATTACGCATAAAATGTTGCAATAGCAAGAACATCATCTTTTAGCAGTCGGTTCACACGAAAGCTTCCGCTATGAGCACATTTGAACAATACAATTGACATTCACAGTTTAATTCACTTGGTCATCATTTGTATTAAACGCTAAGAAATACAGCTTTTCATGAGGCCTGGCAAAACAGGCCAAGACACTCGCTAAGTTAAGGCCTACAATTAATAAAGCTAAAGCATACTTCATAACCCTTAATATGACGTATTACTGCATTAATCTAACATATATTCAACATTTCATATTAATAACTCATTGATTAGTACACTTTGTTAACATTGGTGGCCGTTCTTTGAGATCACATTTTCAAATGCGTGGATTATTTTGGTATGTTTTATATTTTCTACATAAACTTATTATTCAAAATTCATAAACACTCATTCATCATTTTTTAATAAAACCTCAAAGGATACTCATGCAAGGGTATTGTCCTATTCCTAAAAGATGATTGGTTTCACCAAAATAACAAAGGCTAAATGGGCAAATAATCAAAGACACCACATTCTTGCTGCGACAGTTGTGAACTCCTGGTGATGTTATGGTAGACTCCATCTGGTGTTCAGTACAGAGTGCAGTCCCGTTTGTGCAATATATACTGACCCAATACATTGACTGCAGAGGTAGGATTTACTAAGAAGCAATTCTTATTTGTAATAGGGCCCAGGGTGATAAAAACAGAATTGTAAAATGGGGGACACATTGATTCAAAACACCAGATGCGCCTATAGACAAGTTTAAGGAAGGTATTCAAAGCAGAGTGGCCGGCACTAATATCAATAGGTAGGTGGTGAGTTTATAATTTATCATGAAATTAACATAGGGACATTTCAGATCTACAGGGTGCATTGAGGTCCTAAAATTCAGAATAAGGGTTCTGAGTGATCTGTTTATAGTTGTGTGGGTCAGCACATTTGGGTATGTTTGAGTAAAAGAGTTAGGACAATCCCTTTTCCAATGTCCCAATTGACGAGAGGCAAAACATGACCCAGCCGGACCCAAAGCTTTTACTCTTTCCCATTGTCCTCCCTATTTTTTCTCCTGCTTGATTTTCGATTTTCCCTTTTGACACCCCTCACAGGGCTCCCTGCCCTCTCGCCTTCACACTCGAATACATATTTTGCCATTTCAAAGACATTCTTTTAGATTCAACATTCACTTTATATCTTTCCTATGAAGTAACTCACTGACTTGCAACAATCAATACATCTGTTAACGTATTAGCTTGAAATCCAATACATATTGTCATCAGTTGACTTTTCACATTAGACAACAATCCCTGCACAAAGGCAGCCCCAAAAGCTTTCTGACCCATCTCCATTGGATGGGCAATTCCTGATTATCGCTCAAACACATCCTTCAGAGTGACTAAATAACCTGTGGGTGACTAGTCTTCATTCTGTTTTCAATTTGAGATCTTACTATAGTCCATTCTCACCAACGTACATCCACTGCAGCATTCAACAATTCTTTTCCATGTTATGGGTCTCATCATTCCTGGAGTTTTGTCTCCCCATGCTGACTGCTCAACTAATTACTCTTTCACTTCCACAGACCCCGAACCACAGAAGTTGATTCAGATTAGCCCAGTTTGGTCTGCTTTCATGTTTTTCCATTGTAATACTTCAACTAACTGAATGGGGTTTCCTTTAATTTTGGGGAACTATTTCTCAATGTTAATTAATTCAGAAGGGACACAAGGCTAATGGATGATGAATGTACCACACTGACCAAGGTAGTCTTTCGAGGGAAGAAGGGGCTCAGGAAAGCATGGGGTGGAGTCTTTGTCATCAATATAACTAAAATGAGGGGAAGATTCCACCCTCTCTCCCAGGAAGTGTCTTTTAGCTAATCAGTCTTCTGTCCTTCTTGGATTTGCTCATGTAATGGTGAGGTTGCACCAGTGCGAATCTCTACACCCCGCTGGGACTGAACACATGTGAATTCACATTCTTACATCCATCTGTGATCAACAAAACACTCAGAAGAATGTCTCAGCTTACATAAATACTTTGAGTTTCATATAATACCAATGAGGGTCATGAGCTCATGATCCAGGGCTGGCATCTCTGATCTCTCAGGTTTAGGGGTGTTTGTGCCCAGAGTTTCTCATGCAATATACCTTGTGCTGTTTCTTCGCCAGGGCATGGTTACTCATGCTCTAGGGCAGAAGCTGCTCTTATGCCGAACAGGATCAAGTATTGTGCTACATCTGGTCCTGCTATTATGCCACTGCTAGTGCTGCCTATTTGATAACTCTGGCAATTTTCCTATTCTAGCATTATATTTTCTCTTTGTCATGTGTACATCAGGTCATTTGCTATAGCTGGGTTTGCTATTGTGCCAATGGGTAGGCTGCTCCTGTACAAGGTTAAGTCTATCTTTTATGCAAGGGTGGGGAAGCTATTATGTCAGGCTGTTGGTGGGGCAGTTTCCAGCCCAGTGTTTGCACTGCTTACTTGATTGTGTTAGTATTTCAGACTCTCATTGTGGGCTAGAGCCACCTCTGAGGTGGTACAGTAAAGTATACGAGTCTGAGGCCAAGGGGAATAGCCGTAACAAACTAGTTTCTCTTGTGGGTATGGGTAACGCCTGCTGTCAATTTTAGTTCTATTAGTTATCAATGGGGATATGATCAATTAATACATTTTGTAGGAGGCTGGCCTGGCTTGTAGTGGGTACCAGAGGTACCTACACCTTGTGCCAGGTCCAGTTATCCCGTGTAGAAGAGGTGTTTCTAGCAGCTTAGACTGATAGAAGGTAGCTATGGCAAAGCAGCTTAGGCTGAACTAGGAGACATGTAAAGCTCCTACTATACCACTGGTGTCATATGCAAAATATCATAAGAAAACACAATACACAGAATCACTAAAAATAAAGATACTTTATTTTTATGACAATATGCAAAACGTTTATCAGTGAGTACCCTCACTATGAGGATAAGTTATATACACAAGATATATGTACACAAACCAAAATTAGGTAAGTAATAGCAAGAAAAGTAATGCAAACTGTGTAGAATCACAATAGGTTGCAATAGGAACACATAGGTATGGGGCAACACAAACCATATACTCCAAAAGTGGAATGCGAACCACGAATGGACCCCAAACCTATGTGAGCTTGTAGAGGGTCGCTGGGACTGTAAGAAAACAGTGAGGGTTAGAAAAATAGCCCAACCCAAGACCCTGAAAAGTAGGTGTAAAGTGCACCTGCTACCCCCAGAGAGCACAGAAGTCGTGATAGGGGGATTCTGCAGGAAGAACAAACACCAGCAATGCAACAACAGTGGATTTCTGGACCTGAGTACCTGTAAGACAAGGGGACCAAGTCCAATAGTCGCGACAGTGTCGAGAGTGGGCAGGAGCCTAGGAAATGCCAGCTGAGGGTGCAAGGAAGCTGCCACCGGATGGAAGAAGCTTAGAGTTCTGTAAGAAAGAAGAGAGCTAGGGACTTCTCCTTTGGATGACAGATATCCCACGTAGCGATGAAGCTTGCAGGTTGTGGTAGAGGTTTTTGGGTGCTGCTGTGGCCCAGGAGGGACCAGGATGTCGCCACTTGAAGGAGGAGACAGAGGGGGCGCCCAGCAACTCAGGGAGCCCTCACAGAAGCAGGCAGCACCCGCAGAAGTACCTGAGCAGGCACTTGGAAGAAGAGTGAACCAGAGTCCATGTGAAGTCACAAAAGGGAGTCCCACGACTCCGGAGGACAACTCAGAAGGTTGTGCACTGCAGGAAGGAGTGTCGGGGACCCAGGCTTGGCTGCGCACGAAGGAAATCCTGGAAGAGTGCACAGGAGCCGGAGCAGCTGAAAATCATGAGTTACCCAGCAATGCAGTCTAGCGTGGGGAGGCAAGGACTTACCTCCACCATACTTGGACTGAAGAGTCACTTGGACAGAGTTGCTGAGTTCCAGGGACCACGCTCGTCAGGATGAGAGGGGACCCAGAGGACCAGTGTTGCAGTCTTTTGGTCCCTGCGTTAGCAGGGGGAAGATTCCGTCGACCCATGGGAGATTTCTTCTGAGCTTCTGGTGCAGGGTGAAGGCAGGCTACCCCCAGAGCATGCACCACCTGGAAACAGTCGAGAAAGCCGGCAGGATGAGGTGCTACAATGTTGCGAGCAGTCGTCTTGCTACTTTGTTGCGGTTTTGCAGGCGTCCTGAGCAGTCAGCGGTCGATCCTTTGGTTGAAGGTGAAGAGGGAGATGCAGAGGAACTCAGATGAGCTCTTGCATTCGTTATCTAAAGAATTCCCCAAAGCAGAGACCCTAAATAGCCAGAAAAGGAGGTTTGGCTACCTAGGAAGGAGGATTGGCTACCAAGAGAGGTAAGAGCCTATCAGAAGGAGCCTCTGACATCACCTGGTGGCACTGGCCACTCAGAGCAGTCCAGTGTGCCCCCAACACCTCTGTTTCCAAGATGGCAGAGGTCTGGGACACACTGGAGGAGCTCTGGGCACCTCCCCTGGGCGGTGCAGGTCAGGGGAGTGGTCACTCCCCTTTCCTTTATCCAGTTTCACGCCAGAGCAGGGCTGGGGGATCCCTGAACCGGTGTAGACTGGCTTATGCAGAGATGGGCACCATCTGTGCCCATCAAAGTGAGAACATGTACATAAAGTTAATCATACACCATAGCTGCTAGGCATCTGTTTATCTTTATTATGTTGCCATGTGCTCGACAAACCTCCTGAACTTTGATGATTGACCTTGTGTTCACAGCCTTGGGTTGCAATCTACTTATCGCTATCATTTACTTGTTCGAACCGTAGTTCCGAGAATGTTTGTGCTTAATCAGTAACTGCCAGAACAGGTTCGTACAGGTCGTTGCCACCTCCTGCCAGCTACATCTGTACCTTCTCCCACCACACGTGTATCCCTGAAATATTCTGAAGGCCGCAGAGGACCTTGAATACACTAGGGGTGGAGTTGTCCTCTGACTAAGCAGTTTTGTGTGTATATAAGGTTGGGTGCCCCAGAGTGAAGGGGCAGCCTCCGTAGGATAGTCACTTGACTGTCCTGGGACTCTAATAAAACTTATCTTTTCTCCTACAGTTGGTGACTCCGTCTGGTTTGTGTAATGTATGACTATATACCCTGAGGACTTAGGGTGTCCCTCCACCGCTGAGAGAGAATCAGTGACATTTTCTCTCAGTTCCTCAGTTGGCGCCCAAACAGGGACACCATCCAGGCATCCAGGGGGTTGTCCCGGTGACGGAGGACTCATTGACGAATTTCCAAGGGAGGCGCCCCACATCTGATCCTGAGCACCATTCTATGTTGTGGACCTGCGGACTTCGACTACTGGGTCTTTCGGTCGCCTGAGACACCTCCTGGCGCTGTCTGGACTGGTGTCTTTGTCTTCTGTGAATAATCGGAGTCCCTGACTGACGGAGAAAATAGAGTGTCAGGTAAGGACAGGAATTTGAAATTCCTGTCTAAAACTGTCTGTATCTGTTTCTTTTAAAAAGGTAAAATCGCTCTTTGCAAAGATCGACGTCAGTGGTAAAACGGACCTAAGTTGTCTGATATATATTATGATATAGTAGGAGAAAGCATATTTGCATTTGAGTTGTTTTGAATACCACTGATGTAAGTAATTGAACGGTTCATTTCTGCAATATTTTTCAAACTATATACATAATGCCGGTACTGAGTCGTTTTAGAAAATGGTGTTGTTGTTGTTGTAACAAGGACTCCCGCCTGGAGGAAACGTGTCCTGCTACTCCGGCCGGGACTCCAAATCATGACATGTATGTTAAATATGGGATAGGCCCTATTGTCTGGTCTGACATATGGAGGAAAAGAACGAGAACTAGTTCAGACCTACAATGGCCTATTCATGGCTCCTTTGAAGAAAGTAAACTTAATTATTTACAGGAACGATTGTTTGCAACTAAAAGTAGACCAGGCATGTTCAACTCTTTGCGGATCTGGCAGAAAGAAGCAGACCAGAAACGCAAAAAGGCAGAAAAGGACGCTAAAAGACATATGACTAGGACACTGACTGATAAAGCAGGTGAATTAGACAGGACAGAACGTGAACAAGGCATTATGACGTTTGACAGAACACACCGCTTGAATACTGATAAATGTTACCCTTCCCAGACAATTCAGGAAAAAATGACGGAAGAAGACCCACTTATGAATGACTTGTTAGATAAGCCACCAATATACACATCCCCATTATACCCCGTTTTACCTAATTAACCACCGGTGCCAGGCACGCCTATTGTCACACCTCCCGTTGGGTCTAATACACGCACCCTACAGCCCCTTACCACTCCTGTGATACAGACGCCTCAGGAATATGGTCCCCAGGGTCCCACTGCTCCTCCTGCTATTATTCTTCCCCCTCTGAATAGATTACCCGTCTCATGGTCCGCGGAACGCCCTACGACTTCTGGGTCAATAGTTTCTCCATCCCTTCGAGACACCCCGCGTCCCACCACTCCACGAAAGAGTACTTTCTGGAGTCAGTTGTTCTCCAGTCCTCATGAGGAGGATGTGGTGGACGAGCTGACTCACCGATGGATGACTAATTGGAATGAGTATGGGGCACGGGATATTTATCAGACCATAAGGCAGTGGAGGACCCAAGTACAATTTCACGCGGCCTCTCTTATGTGTGAATTAGTCATCACCGAATACGAAGATACAGGAATACCGACCCTAGAGGGCCTGGTCACCCTCTGAAACCGTGCCTCCGGCGGAGTCCCCTTCGGGACAGACCTTTTTTTCTTATGTTGTCACCCTTCTTACGTTTCAGGCCGTCTGTATTTATGCGACGCCAGTCCCGACACCAGCATGTTCCCAATGAGGAAGGTCCCACCTGTCTGGCACGCACCAGTACCGGCGGTTGGGAACAACGCAGCAGTACCTGGCCACTTCCAACAAATATGGGTCCATACCCCATGGAAGAGGACCGAAACTTATGCATTCAAAGCAGCGTTACCCGACCCCCGAAAGAATCCAGCAGGTTATTATAAGGAGTTGAAACAGACGTTAGACTCCTATGTAATGACATTGTCTGATATTGACATGTTGATGGCTGCGGTAGTTCCCCCCGACATTTGGACGTATACGCCGTGCTGACCATGTTGCTGAACTCGGGGGTACCTGGGCAGCATTTGAAGGAGCTGAGCGTGCACGAACAGGGGGAGCAAAACCTGAACCAATAATATTAGCTCTCCCAGATCGCATTGTAGATTTCATGAAAAAAATGTTAACGCTGCATAGAATAAATTGGGATAAGTTGTCAGCTTGTAAGCAGAAAAAGGGTGAGAGTGTTTCAGACTTTTTCACTAGGTTTGAGAATATATTCTCTGACTTTAGTGGGCAGGATATGGCCACCGAAGGTGGACTCTGATTGTTTGTGGACAAATTTGTTGCTAACCTGTTACCTGACATAAACGCTAAATTGAAACTTTTTGAAAGCACTTGGCCAGTGACAACATCCACTGGTATTCTGACAATGGCCCAATATTACGAGAATAGGGAAATAGAGGAGCAAGAGAAAGCGGATAAAAAGACTAAAGATTTGAAGACAAAAATATAAATTCAACGGGCATATCTGCCGTCCCGTCCACAGCCTTCCAGGTCCCATTCCCAGGGCCCATCTAACAACAAACAACTACTACCACCTTCCTGCCCGTCTCTAGGGTATTACCAATGTGCGTACTGTAAAGAGGAGGGCCATTGGAAAAATGATTGCCCAAAAAAAGTTGGCCCCTCCCGAAATATCGCCCACCCGGATAATAGAGTACGGGGGCACCCAGGCCCCTCCCCACAGAATACTGACAGAGACAGACAGCAAGTGGGACCCCGCTCGCACAGTACTCCGCGACAGAACTATTTTGACAATCCCTCCTCCAAAATTCCACAGCGCCAATTTTTTAATGATGACTATGACCCAATGGAGGGACATGGTTCCTCTTTTGATTAGGACAGCGTAGGACAGAGTGGGGTGGGACCGGTCTCTATCCCTGTTAAACAGAAAGGCCCTCACTTTGAAGTACAAGTCAACGGTACTCCTCGTAATTTTCTAGTGGACACAGTGGCCCTACTACAGCACCTTGCTCACCATAATCACAAGGTTTCTCTCCCTAAATTGCAGTATTGTAGACAGCAGGTCACCTATCTCGGTCACCTCTTGTCTAAGGAGGGACGTACCTTGACTGCTGAACGAGTACAAGCCATTCGAAACATACCTGTCCCACGTACTCAGAGAGATGTGAGAGCCTTTATAGGCATCACTTCCTTTTGTCGTCAGTGGATTCCACTTATTCCCTTCTCATCAAACCATTTTTGTCTCTCATACGTAAGGATTGTTCTGAGAACATTGAGTGGAATGATGATTTCCAATTCAGTTTTGACGACCTTAAGCACGCACTCTGTACAGCACCTGTGCTAGGCACACCTGACTATCGTAAGCCCTTCCAGTTGTATGTCTGTGAGAAGGATGGATGTTCCCTGTCAGTATTGACCCAGGAACATGGGGGGCAAACAGCGCCCGTGTGCCTATTTTTCGGCCCTGTTAGATCCTGTGGCCCGTGCTCTCCCGGGATGTTTGCGCGCAGTAGCTGCGTCTGCAGTTGCGGTGCGCCAGTCTGCTGGGATAGTAATGGACTCCCCTCTCATGTTACTGGTTCCACATACTGTTGATGCATTACTGAATAAGACAAAAACGCAACATCTCACAAATGCCCGTTTGACCACGTATGAATTGACACTTCTGGCTAGCCATATCACACTTCAGAGGTGTAACACACTCAACCCTGCTGCCCCTCACGGAGGAGCTTGAGGATACCCACACTGATCTACATGACTGCATCCTTCGTACAGAAGATGAGACAAAAGGCAGAGTAGACTTGCAAGATACTCCATTACATGATCCTGATGGAACACTATATGTGGATGGTTCATGCCTTAAATTACCCGATGGTACCACCTCTGCAGCCTATGCTGTAACAACAATGGAAAAGATAATAGAGGCTGCTAGGATACCACAGAATTCGGCTCAAGCGGCAGAATTGATAGCTCTGACGTGAGCTTGTGAGCTGAGTAAGGGACTGAATGTCAACATCTACACAGATAGCCAGTATGCATTCGGGGTGGTACACAATTTTGGTCGATTATGGGCAGAAAGAGGTTTTCTGACCTCACACAGTACCCATATTCAACATGGGACACTGATATCGAACCTCTTGTCCGCTCTTGCACTTCCCCAGACCATGGCCATCATCAAGTGTAGCGCACACAAAAAGGTGACCGATGATGTCGACCGAGGCAATGCCTTTGCTGACCAGATAGCGAAAGAAACAGCACATGAAAAGATAGGATGTATGTACATAGTGGAAAATAGAAAGGAGGTCTCTGAGCATGAGATATTTGGGAACACACTGAAAAGTGTACAAAGGATTCAGGCAGAGGCTACTGAACAAGAGCTTGTAGAAGCCTAATTATTCAGCACCCATTCAGGATACAAACGACCGTTAGCCAGCTCTTCTAGATAAACATAATGAATTTATTAGGGATAGAATAGAAAGACATGTACATGGAGGATTCTCTGTACTAGTGTACAGGAACAGCCTAATTCAAGGAAGTAATACACGATCTTTTATAGTATTAAACCACAAACATAATTCAACGTCTTATTGGTTCTTTGGCTTTGACGTATGATTGACGTATGACTACTTCTCCATTATGGCTGAGGTAGTTTTTCCTATCATACCATATATAGTAACAAAAAGCATAGAAAAGGATTTTACACAAGGTGGCCTACGTGCCTAATATCACATGGTCCATCTTGTGACAGAACTTGAGAACATCACGTACTCAGACTGGTACTTTCCAGAAGGGAGATTGCTTCAGCTAGCATGCAATGATGATGATATTTCATGATGGCTGTTCAGAGAGCAAGCCTTGCAACATAATGCAATCCTAGCAGTAGCGAATTACATTTGTAGGCCTCTTTACTTAATGATAGGCCTGTGCAGAGATTGTCATTGTGTATCACAGGGGCCACTAGGCATAGCATACCTAAGAACTGTAAAATGCGATTCCACAAGCTAATTTCATGGAAGGGATGAAAGGCCGAGTTTGACGAGGACATACAGTGTTGGACAGATCTGTCTCAAAACAAAAGATGGATGCTCCCTGATGCATTTATCTTACCAGTAGTAATGATGGCCCATGGTCCAGCCCATATAAGTGCCAAAAGTATCTGTGAGATACTTGACCCTGTTTGGGCTAATGATAGTATCAGGAAGACAGCAGACCATCTGGTTCGAACATGTATCATATGTTTACAACATAACCCAGGAAAAGGTACACCAGTCCCACCTGGACATTTTGGCCCCCCAGATTATCCTTTTGAAGTGTTACAAATGGATTATATTGAAATGGAAAGGTTTAACAATTTGAGATACGTCCTGGTCGTGGTTTGTATGATTAGTAAATGGGTGGAGGCCTACCCAACTAAAGTACTCTTGAAAGAATTCTTTCCCCGATTCGGGATCCCTCGATGTGTATGGTCAGACAACGGAAGTCACTTTACTGGACAGGTCATGAGGAAGGTCTGCGAAGGTCTAGGTCTCCGCCAGAAGTTTCACGCAGCCAATCACCCCCAATCAGCAGGCTTAGTAGAGAATTATAATGGTACACTCAAGTTGAAAATATCAAAAATATGTGCTGATCGCGGTATTACATGGACAGATGCACTGCCCCTAGCATTATTATCTGTTAGGATGACAGCCCATTCAAGGTCAGGGTTGTCACCACACGAGATAGTGATGGGGAGGCCGGCGAACGTTTGGGGTGTTCCATGTCCTCGTAAATACTCTGACATTGAGCATCCTGTCTTGCTGGATTATCTCGCTGAATTTACTAATTCTTTACGTCTGATTCATCAGCAGGTACACAAAGCACTACTCTCTGTGCCCACTGATACAGGCCACAACTTGCAACCTGGTGATTGGGTCCTCACGAAGAATTTTCAATGGAAAAAGAGTCTTGAGCCCCACTGGAAAGGTCCGCGACAGGTCCTTCTTGCTACTCGAACAGCAGTTAAAGTCGAGGGAGCCAAGAATTGGATACATGCTTCACACTGCAAGAAAATACCTCCGTTTGTATCCTGTGAAGGCATAAAAGGTGGTGACTGCCCAACAAGGAAGGACAGTTCCAATAGAAATACAGAAAGAAATAAAGAACAGAACGACAGTGCCCTGCAGGGGGCCTCTCCAGATCCTGGTCCCACTGAACAGTTGTTTCCTGACCATACCGTACCAAATTCCACCAGATACAATTTTCGCCCACAAAAAATTAGAAAATAAGAACATGAACTAATTGCTTGTCCCCTGTACTAAGTCTGACAATAGCTGCAGGGCCATGATTTTGTCTGTTGGGGCGGACCAGAGTGTGTCAATAGGACTGCTGGAATCACCCCTCAGTGAAGAAACCAACAGTCACGGGCAGCACCTAGGTTGGACTGAACTGCTAGTGGGACAAGCAATAAACAGAAATGGGCATTATACAGGAAGACAAGAGGAAAATGCAGAAAATAAAATATCAAAAAGACTATTGGGCTCGCATATCGCTTGCCTCACCATAACAGTGCTATGTCTGGTACTTCTGGCCTGCATTGGATGGTTGATACATGATTCTGACTCAAAGGTCTCTCCAACTCTGTCACCGCCTCCAGAACACAGCCATGTTTCCTTACCACCCAATGAGGAAGGACGATGCAAGGAATATGAAAAAAAATACCTTCATATCTATGTTACATCAACATCAGCTGGCTGTAAATAGAACAAATTGTTGGGTATGTGGCTTGCTACCAAGTTCCGTGCAAAAAGGGTTACCATATATTTCATTTCCTTTTTCTTTCGATGGCTCCTGAAGCGCCTGGTATGAACTATCAGCCATCTGGGCTACCTCAATGGATGCTACTAATTCTGGACTATTGGTCACCCACCTATACCGGTTATGTTGGCCTACTGGAACGAGAGTCTATGGAACAAAGGAGGCAAAGTCAGAGTATGCTGACCGACGAAATAGGTCTACTGACATATATTTTTTATCCTTTAATACCACACCCCGGATTGGCCGAAGATTTTTGTAACACAGGTCAAGGCTCCACTTTGTTTTCAGAAAAATGGTAATAGAAGTGTAGGCAACAGCAACTGTAATGCTACAATAATATTGAATGGAACTGATTGGCCTACAATGATACCGTCACGAAACACGTATTTTGTTTTTGGTAATAATGCCTACACCTCCTTGGTACCCACCTGGACCGGAACGTGTTACATTGCTTGGTTACTACCACCAACTTACACAGCTGGCCCTCAACACCACAGGACTCGGAGAGGGGTAATATCTGCAGAAGATACCTCAGCACTAGAAGCATTGGACTACTTTAAAGGAGTCCTTCCATTTTGGGGCCCTATGACGAACAGTAGGGATATAAGATATCTCACACGAGTTGTGGAGGCAACAATTAACAAGACTGCTGGGGCCCTGAGCAACATCACTGCAGAACTCGCTACTGACCGCCTTGTTACTCTTCAAAATAGAATGGTACATGACATCATACTAGCAGACCGTGATGGAGTCTGTACTTTGATTGGATCGAGCTGCTGCGTTTATATACCAGACAATGCCCCTTCAGTGTATAAAGCTATTCAAAGGTTGCATATGATAGCTTCCACAATACACCAAGACGAAGGAACATGGTCCTTAACCAACTGGTTTTGGGGTTTGATTTCCCAATGGGGCTGGAAGATACTAATATTCCTTTTTGTGCTCGCTGCTGTATTCCTCACCTGTTGTTTTTGTGTACAGTGCCTACCTGCTTTGTGCGGTTGCTGTATGGCATCCCTTGCCCCCTGGCCTGTTTGCCCTCCTCAACACACGGCTATGCTGTCCCTTGAGCAGGAAATAAAAGACCTTGGCCCTCATTCTGACCTTGGCGGTCTTTTCGCAAGACCGCTGAGTTACCGCCGCGGTGAAGACCGCCGACCGCGGCGGTGTGCCGCTGTGCGCATTCTGACCGCTGGGAGCGTTCCGCCGGAAAACCGCCAGCAGCCACACTGGCGGTCGGCGGGAAAGTGGAGACTGGTCAACCTCCACCGCCACGCCAGCAGAACACCGCCCACAGAATTACGACCCACATTTCTGTGTGGCGGTCTTCTGTTGGCGGTCTTCTGTTGGCGGTCACGTCCCTATGGCTCCCGTCGCCTCCCGGAGGACCAACGCACAAGGTAAGTTGATCGTCCGTGAGGGGAGGGGGTGGGGGGGTGTTGTGTGATGTGTGCGTGCATGGGGTGTGCGTGTGAGTGTGTAGAGGGGGTGTGTGAGTGCGTGTATGCGGGCGGGGGGTGCTGCTGTGTCTATGGGTAATGTGTGCTGTTCGGCAGGTGCGCATGTCAGCATGTATGTGTGCGGGTATGTGTCCCCGTTGTGTATGTGTGTGTAGGGGGTGTGTATATGTGCATGTTGGGGGTGTGTGCATGTCGGGGTACATGTATGTGCATGTCGGGGTGGGGGTGGGGAGGGGGTTCGTACCACCTCTGGGGGGTGGCAGGGGGGTGGAGGGTGTGGGGGGAGGACTCGGGTGGGTAGTGGGGGGTGGGGGAGACCCCTATCAGTGCCAGGGAAGGAATTCCCTGGCCCCGATAGTGCTTACCGCCATGGTTCGCACGGCGGTTCCCGCCCGCAAGAAACCGCGGCGGTAGGCAGGGTCATAATACCCTTGGCGGTCTTGGGACGACCGCCGGGCCGGAGTGCGCAAACTCCAGCCCCGCGGTCATGACCGCCGTGGCGGTCGGAGTGGAGAAGTAGCGGTCGGTCGCGGCGGGGACCGCCGCGGTCAGAATGCCATTTTTAATACCGCCGGTCTGTTCGCGGTCCGACCGCCGTCTCTCCGCCGACCGCCAGGGTCAGAATGAGGGCCCTTATGTCCATTAACACAGACACTGAATGACGTTCAAACTTGCCTCACAATGGCAAAAGGAGGGATTGAGAAAATGTACATAAAGTTAATCATACACCAAAGCTGCTAGGCATCTGTATCTTTATTATGTTGCCATGTGCTCGACAAACCTCCTGAACTTTGATGATTGACCTTGTGTTCACAGCCTTGGGCTGCAATCTACTTATCGCTGTAATTTACTTGTTCTAACCGTAGTTCCGAGAATGTTTGTGCTTAATCAGTAACTGCCAGAACAGGTTCGTACAGGTCGTTGCCACCTCCTGCCAGCTGCATCTGTACCTTCTCCCACCACACGTGTATCCCTGAAATATTCTGAAGGCCGCAGAGGACCTTGAAGACACTAGGGGTGGAGCTGTCCTCTGACTAAGCAGTTTTGTGTGTATATAGGGTTGGGTGCCCCAGAGTGAAGGGGAAGCCTCCGTAGGATAGTCACTTGACTGTCCTGGGACTCTGTACTGGCTCGGGCTAGTAAACCATCTAATAAAATTTATCTTTTCTCCTACAGTTGGTGACTCCGTCTGGTTTGTGTAATGTATGACTATATACCCTGAGGATTTAGGGTGTCCCTCCACCGCTGAGAGAGAATCAGCGTCATTTTCTCCCGGTTCCTCAAAAGCATTTCCAGAGGCTGGGGAGGCTACTCCTCCCCAGCCCTCACACCGATTTCCAAAGGGAGAGGGTGTTACACCCTTTCTCAGAGGAAGTCCTTTGTTCTGCCTTCCTGGGCCAGGGCTGCCTGGACTCCAGGAGGGCAGAAGCCTGTCTGAGGGGTTGGCAGCAGCAGCAGCTGCAGTGGAGACCCCGGAAAGGCAGTATGGCAGTACCCGGGTTCTGTGCTAGAGACCCGGGGGATCATGGAATTGTCCCCCCAATACCAGAATGGTATTGGGGTGACAATTCCATGATCTTAGACATGTTACATGGCCATGTTCGGAGTTACCATTGTGACGCTATACATAGGTAGTGACCTATGTATAGTGCACGCGTGTAATGGTGTCCCCGCAGTCACAAAGTCCGGGGAATTTGACTTGAACAATGTGGGGGCACACTAAGTAAATTTGCACCCAACGTTTACCAGGTGAAGGTTAGACATATAGGTGACTTATAAGTTACTTAAGTGCAGTGGTAAATGGCTGTGAAATAACATGGACGTTATTTCACGCAGGCTGCACTGGCAGGCCTGTGTAAGAATTGTCAGAGCTCCCTATGGGTGGCAAAAGAAATGCTGCAGCCCATAGGGTTCTACTGGAACCCCAATACCCTGGGTACCTCAGTACCATATACTAGGGAATTATATGGGTGTACCAGTATGCCAATGTGAGTTGGTAAATTTAGTCACTAGCCTGTTAGTGACAAATTTGGAAAGCAGAGAGAGCATAACCACTGAGGTTCTGGTTAGCAGAGCCTCAGTGAGACAGTTAGGCATCACACAGGTAACACATACAGGGCACATACTTAGGAGCACTGGGACCCTGCTTGGCAGGGTCCCAGTGACACATAGACTAAAACAACATATATACAGTGGAATATGGGGGTAACATGCCAGGCAAGATGGTACTTTCCTACACAATCCCCCCCAAGCGAAGGGCAATAAGACTAGCAATGACCTGATGAGTCTTCATTGTCTAAGTGGAAATATCTGGAGAGTCCATCTGCATTGGAGTGGGTACTCCCAGATCTATGTTCCACTGTATAGTCCTTTCCCTGTAGAGATATGGACCACCTCAACAATTTAGCGTTTTCACCTTTCATTTGTTTTAGCCAAAGTAGAGGTTTGTGGTCTGTCTGAACAATAAAGTGAGTGCCAAACAGGTATGGCCTCATCTTTTTCAGTGCCCAGACCACAGCAAAGGCCTCCCTCTCAATGGCAGACCAACGCTTTTTCTATAGGGGTCAACCTTCTGCTGATAAAAGCAACTGGTTGATCCTGGCCCTCTGAATTCAGTTGTGATAAGACTGCCCCTACCCCTAATTCATATGCATCAGTTTGAACAATGAATTTCTTGGAGTAACATGGGCTTTTTAGGACAGGTGCAGAGCACATGGCCTGTTTGAGCTCCTCAAAAGCTTTCTGACAGCTAGCTGTCCACAATACCTTTTTAGGCATCTTCTTACTAGTGAGATCATTAAGAGGGGCTGCTATGGAGCCATAGTTTTTAATGAATCTCCTGTAATACCCTGTGAGGCCTAAGAAGGCTCTCACTTGGGTCTGAGTTCTAGGGGGAACCCAATCCATGATTGTCTGGATTTTCCCCTGAAGTGGTGCAATCTGTTCTCCACCTACCAGGTGTCCCAGATAAACCACCTTTCCCTGACCTATCTGGCACTTTGAGGCCTTGATAGTGAGGCCTGCCTTTTGCAGGGCCTCCAAAACTTTCCAAAGGTGGACCAGGTGCTCATCCCAGGTGAAGCTAAAGACAGCAATATCATCTAGATATGCTTCACTAAAAGCCTCCAACCCTTGTAGGACTGTCTTCACCAACCTCTGAAAAGTGGCAGGTGCATTTTTCAACCCAAAGGGCATCACTGTAAATTGGTAGTGCCCTCCTATAGTTGAAAATGCAGTTTTAGGTTTAGCATCCTCAGCCAATTTGATCTGCCAATACCCTGCAGTCAAATCAAAGGTGCTAAGATACGTGGCAGATGCCAGTGTATCAATGAGCTCATCTGCCCTGGGTATATGGTGAGCATCAGCTTTTGTTACCTGATTGAGACCTCTGTAGTCTACACAAAACCTCATCTCCCTTTTTCCATCTTTTGAGTGAGGCTTTAGTACAAGCACCACAGGACTCGCCCATGGGCTTTCAGAAGGTTCAACCACTCCTAGATCAAGCATTTTCTGAACCTCTTGTTTTATGCAGTCCCTGACATGGTCAGGCTGCCTATAGATTTTACATTTGACAGGCAAGCTGTCTCCAGTATCAATTGTGTGTTCACACCAGGATGTGGTACCTGGCACAATTGAAAAGAGTTCAGAAAATTGTCCAAGGAGATTTATGCAGTTGTCTTTCTGTTCTGCAGTCAGACAATCTGCCGAAACTACTCCCTCCACTAAAGCATCATTTTTAGTGGTGGAAAAGAGATCAGGGAGAGGGTCACTCTCTTCTTCCTGTCCCTCATCTGTTGCCATTAGCAGGGTGAGATCAGCCCTGTCATAGAAGGGTTTTAGGCAGTTGACATGAATCACCCTAAGGGGACTTGTGGCAGTGCCCAGGTCTACCAGATAGGTAACCTCACCCTTCTTTTCAACAATGAGATGGGGTCAACTCCATTTGTCCTGGAGTGCTCTTGGGGCCACAGGCTCCAATACCCACACCTTCTGTCCTGGTTGGTACTGAATCAGAACAGCCTTCTGGTCATGCCATTGCTTCTGGAGCCCTTGGCTGGCCTGAAGTTTTTACTGGCCTTTTTCATGTACTCGGCCATTCTGTATCTTAGGCCAAGTACATAGTCCACTATGTCCTGTTTGGGAGCTTTTAAAGGTTGTTCCCAACCCTCCTTCACAAGAGTGAGTGGACCTCTTACAGGGTGTCCAAAGAGGAGTTCAAAGGGGCTAAAGCCCACTCCTTTCTGGGGAACCTCCCTGTAAGCAGAAAGGAGGCAAGGTAACAGGACCTCCCATCTCCTCCTGAGTTTTTCAGGGAGTCCCATTATCATACCTTTGAGAGTTTTATTAAACCTCTCTACCAGTCCATTAGTCTATGGATGATAAGGAGTGGTGAACTTGGAGGTAACACCACAATCCTTCCACATTGCTTTCAAGTATGCAGACATGAAGTTGCTACCCCTGTCTGATACAACCTCTTTAGGGAAACCCACCCTGGAAAAGATTCCCAGGAGGGCCTTTGCCACTGCAGGAGCAGTGGTGGTCCTTAGAGGAATTGCTTCAGGATATCTTGTGGCATGGTCCACAACCACCAAGATAAACCTATTGCCTGAAGCAGTAGGAGGGTCAAGGGGGCCAACTATGTCAACCCCTACCCTTTCAAAAGGCACCCCAACCACAGGTAGTGGAATAAGGGGAGCCTTTGGGGTGGCACCAGTCTTTCCACTGGCTTGGCAGGTCACACAAAACTTGCAAAAATCTTTAGTGTCCTCTGACATCCTAGGCCAGTGAAACAGGGCGACAAGCCTTTCCCATGTTTTGATCTGCCCAAATGCCCAGCCAAAGGAATGTCATGTGCAAGAGTTAGGAGGAACTCTCTGTACTGCAGGGGAATGACCAATCTCCGGGCTGCTCCAGGTTTTGGGTCCCTTGCCTCGGTGTACAAGAGGTTGTCCTCCCAGTAAACTCTATGTGAGCCACTGACATCCCCATTTTGCTGTTTGACAGCTTGCTGCCTGAGACCCTCTAATGTGGGACAGGTTTGCTGTGCCACACTCAGCTCTTCCCTGGCAGGCCCCCCTCCACCCAAAAGCTCTGCAGTGTCTGCTGCCAGCTCATCTGGTGAAGGTTCTGCACAGGGAGGAAATTCTTCTTCCTCAGAAGGAGAATCATCTGTAGAGGGAGGGATAATGGGTAGGGATTTACCCTTGCTAACCCTAGCTTTAGGGAGCACTTGGTCCATTGTTCTAGGATCCAAGTTACACTGTCCTTTTTGCTTTTTGGCCTGAGCACTTGTCAAAGCAAAAATATGGCCAGGAATGCCCAGCATTGCAGGATGAGCCTCCAACTCCACTTCTGCCCAAGCTGATGTCTCTAAATCATTTCCTAGTAGACAGTCTACAGGTAAATCTGAGGCAACCACAACTTTCTTTGGACCAGTAACCCCCCCCGTTGAGATTTACAACAGCCATGGGGTGGCTAAGAGTGTTGTTATGAGCATCTGTCACTTGGTACTGCTGACCAAGTAGGTGTTGTTCAGGGTGCACCAGTTTCTCTATCACCATGGTAACACTGGCACCTGTGTCCCTGTAGGCCTGAACCTCAACACCATTTATTAGGGGAAGTTGTTTGTACTTATCCATATTAAGGGGACAAGCAACCAAGGTGGCCAAATCAATGGCACCTTCAGAGACTAACACAGCCTCTGTGGTCTCCCTAACAAGACCAACCCCAACTACATTACCAATAGTGAGCCCAGCTACTCCCTTGGATTGGCTATTTGTAGGTTTGCTCCCACCACCACTGCTATTACTAGGGGCACTAGAATTTGCAGCAGGGGTTGTGGTAGTGGGAGGTTTGGTGTTTTTCTTTGGACAACTGGCATCAGTTGTCCAATGGCCTTTGACTTTACACAAATAACACCAAGGCGTTTTAGGTTGATTATTGGAAGAGGATTTGGACCCACCACCCCCACCAGAGGATTTTTGTGGTCCTGATGAAGACTCATTTTTACTTTTGTCCCCACCCTTGTCAGAAGACTTACCATCCTTCTCCTTGCCATCCTTGTCATCCCCTTATGAACTTTTCTGTTCACTCTTGTTCTGACCCATTTGTCTGCCTTCTTTCCCAATTCTTGGGGACAGGTCAGATCTGAGTCCACTAGATATTGGTGTGACAAGTCAGACATGCAGTTATTCAGAATATGCTCTCTCAGAATAAGATTATACAGGCTTTCATAGTCAGATACTTTACTGCCATGTAACCACCCCTTCAAGGCCTTCACTGAACAGTCTACAAAATCTGTCCAGTCTTGTGAGGACTCTTTTCTGGTGTCTCTGAACTTAATCCTGTATTGTTCAGTGGTTAAGCCAAATCCATCCAAGAGTGCATCATTCAAAACTGCAAAATTGTTAGCACCACTTTCTCTAACAGTAAGGAGCCTATCCCTACCCTTTCCAGTGAAAGATATCCACAAAATAGCAGCCCACTGCCTTTGAGGGACCCCTTGTACCATACAGGCCCTCTCAAGTGCAGCAAACCACTTGTTGATGTCATCCCCCTCCTTGTAAGGGGGGACTATCTTGTGCAGATTCCTGGAATCATGCTCTCTAACAGGATTACTATAAGGAATACTTCTGCTGCCACCATGGGGTCCTAACCCCAACCTCTGTCTTTCCTTCTCCAGGTCTAGGGATTCCCTATCTAAGGCCAGCTGTTGCTGTTTAAGCTTCAGTCTGGTCTCTTCAACCCTCAACTTTTTGAGTTCCCTTTCTAACAAGTTATCTTCAGGGTGGGTGGGTTGGGAATGCTTGGACACAGAAGACAAATTGGAAACAACAGAGGGGGATCTGTCCCTAACTGAATGAACCCTAGCAACTTGGCCTCTAGGAATAAAGACTTCTCTACTGTGATGGGAACCTCCATTACTACCAACATTACTGGGTGTCCTGCTAGGGGGCAGATCCTGTTCAGAACCCTCCCCACCTCCCTCAAGGAGATCCCCTGAGTCAGAATGGGAACCTTCTATTAACCTCTCATTTGATGTGCCTGCTTGGAACTCATCATTTACAATAAGCATGTTAAATAGAAACTCTTTTGTAGGGTTCTTTCCTATCCCTAAACCTCTATCTAAGCAGAGACTCCTTAGGCTCTTGTAATTAAAATTGTCATAAGTAGTATTGACCATTTTAAGAGTAGAATCTACAGACATGATAGTAAAAGGTTTAGAAATAGTGAGAAGGAAGAAAAAGTTTCAGAACTTTTTAAAGAAGAGAGAAAAAAACCTTTTCTAACTTTTAGAAGCTTTAGAAAACTTTTCAGAGCTTTGTAAAAAGAGGAGAAAAGCAAAACTTTTTGGTTAGGTGTACATACACTGAATTGTTTTGTATATTATTCTCTTATGAAAAGTACACAATGACAAAGTGGTAAGTAGTTACAAGTACTTATCCCACCGCTGCACAACCAATGTAGGAGGCTAGCCTGGCTTGTAGTGGGTATCAGAGGTACTTACACCTTGTGACAGGTCCAGTTATCCCTTATTAGTGTAGAAGAGGTGTTTCTAGCAGCTTAGACTGATAGAAGGTAGCTATGGCAAAGCAGCTTAGGCTGAACTAGGAGACATGTAAAGCTCCTACTATACCACTGGTGTCATATGCACAATATCATAAGAAAACACAATACACAGAATTACTAAAAATAAAGGTACTTTATTTTTGAGACAATATACCAAAAGTATATCAGTGAGTACCCTCAGTATGTGGATAAGTTATATACACGAGATATATGTACACAAACCAAAATTAGGTAAGTAATAGCAAGAAAAGGAATGCAAACTGTGTAGAATCACAATAGGTTGCAATAGGAACACATAGGTATAGGGGCAACACAAACCATATTCTCCAAAAGTGGAATGCGAACCACGAATGGACCCCAAACCTATGCAAGCTTGTTGAGGGTCACTGGGACTGTAAGAAAACAGTGAGGGTTAGAAAAATAGCCCACCCCAAGACCCTGAAAAGTATGTTTAAAGTGCACCTACTACCCCCAGAGAGCACAGAAGTCGTGATAGAGGGATTCTGCAGGAAGAACAAACACCAGCAATGCAACAACAATGGATTTGCGGACCTGAGTACCTGTAAGACAAGGGGATCAATTCCAATAGTCGCGACAGTGTCGAGAGTGGGCAGGAGCCCAGGAAATGCCAGCTGAGGGTGCAAGGAAGCTGCCACCAGATGGAAGAAGCTTGGAGTTCTGCAAGAAAGAAGAAAGCTAGGAACTTCTCCTTTGGAAAACGGATGTCCCACGTTGCAATGAAGCTTTCAGGGGTGTTCCCGCACAGAAAGACCACAATCAATCAATCAATCAATGATACTTATAAAGCGCGCTACATACCCGTAGGGTCTCAAGGCGCTGGGGGGGGGGGGGGTGCCGCTACTGCTCGAATAGCCAGGTCTTCAGCTTCTTCCTGAAGGAGAGGTGGTCTTGGGTCAGGCGCAGGTCGGTCGGGAGGGAGTTCCAGTTCTTGGCGGCCAGGTAGGAGAAGGACCTTCCTCCTGTAGTCGCTCTTTGGATGCGGGGGACGGCGGCGAGGGCGTGGTTGGCTGATCGGAGGTGGCGCGTGGGAGCGTAGAAGTTGACTCGGCTGTTGAGGTAGCTCGGGCCTTGGTCGTGTAGGGCTTTGTGTGCGTGGGTGAGGAGGCGGAAGGTGATTCTCTTGTTGACGGGGAGCCAGTGCAGGTCTCTCAGATGTCCGGAGATGTGGCTGGATCGTGGGATGTCGAGGATGAGTCTGGCTGAGGCGTTCTGGATCCGCTGGAGTCTCTTCTGGAGCTTGGCGGTGGTACCGGCGTAGAGGGCGTTACCGTAGTCCAGTCGGCTGGTGACGAGGGCCTGGGTGACGGTCCTCCTGGTCTCGGTGGGGATCCACCAGAAGATCTTCCGAAGTGTGCGTAGGATGTTGAAGCACGCCGAGGAGACGTTGTTGACCTGCCTGGTCATGGAGAGGGAGGAGTCCAGGATGAAGCCCAGGTTGCGTGCATGGTCTGTCGGTTTGGGTGCGGTGCCCAGGGCGGGAGGCCACCAGGAGTCGTCCCAGGCGGAGGGTGAAGAGCCCAGGATGAGAACCTCCGTCTTGTCCGAGTTCAGTTTCAGGCGGCTGGTCGTCATCCACTCGGCTACCTCTTTCATCCCTTCGTGCAGGTTGGCTCTGGCGGCGGCGGGGTCGTTGGTCAGGGAGAGGATCAGCTGGGTGTCGTCGGCGTAGGAGATTATGCTGAGGTTGTGTTTGCGTACGATGGCCGCGAGGGGGCTCATGTAGACGTTGAAGAGGGTGGGGCTCAGAGATGATCCTTGTGGGACGCCGCAGATGACTTCGGAGGCCTCTGACTTGTACGGTGGTAGGCGGACTCTCTGTGTTCTTCCGTCGAGGAAGGAGATGATCCATTCCAGCGCCTTGTCCTTGATTCCGATGTTGCTGAGGCGCCGTACTAGGGTGCGGTGGCAGACCGTGTCGAATGCCGCGGAGAGGTCTAGGAGGATGAGGGCCGCTGTTTCTCCATTGTCCATCAGGGCTCGGATGTCATCGGTGGCGGCGATGAGGGCGGTCTCGGTGCTGTGGTTGGCTCGGAAGCCGGACTGTGAGGGGTCGAGGGATCCGTTCGTCTCGAGGAAGGCGGCCATCTGCTTGTTGACGGTCTTCTCGATGACTTTGGCTGGAAACGGGAGAAGCGAGATGGGGCGGTGATTCTTGAGGTCGGTGGGGTCCGCTGTTGGTTTCTTGAGTAGAGCGCTGAGTTCGGCGTGTTTCCAGCTCTCGGGGAAGATGGTGGTGTCGAAGGATGTGTTGATGATGTCTCGCAGGTGGGGTGCGATGACAGCGTCGGCCTTGTTGAAGACGTGGTGAGGGCAGGGGTCGGTCGGTGATCCGGAGTGGATGGAGTTCATCGTGCGGATGGTGTCTTCGGTGCTGATCGGGGTCCAGGCGTGGAGGGTGGTGGTGGGGGGTGGTTGTTCGGTCATGGTGTGCGTTGGTTGGTTGTTGAAGCTGTTGTGTATGTCCGCGATCTTGTTGTGGAAGTATGAAGCGAGGGAGTTGCAGAGGTCTTGTGATGGGGTGATTTCGTTGTTTCCTGCGCTGGGGTTGGAGAGCTCATTCACGATGTTGAAGAGTTCCTTGCTGTTGTGTGCGTTGTTGTCCAACCGGTCCTTGAATGCTGTTTTCTTGGCGGCGCGGATCAGCTGGTGGTGTTTCCGGGTGGCAAGTTTGTAGGAGGTCCTGTTGTCCGGTGTTGGTTCCCTTTTCCAGACTTTCTCGAGGGCTCGGAGGTTCTTCTTGGAGCACTTGAGTTCGTCGGTGAACCATGGGGCCTTCTTGCTGCCGGGTCTGCTAGGCGGGGTCCTCAGCGGGGCGAGCTCGTCCGCGCAGTTGCTGATCCACTTCGTGAGGTTGTCGGCGGCCTGGCTGGGGTTCGCTGAGCTGGCAGGAGGGTGCTGGCTCAGGGAGGTGGCGAGCTGGTCTGCTGTGATCTTGTTCCAGCTTCTGTGGGCGGCTTGTTGCTGGTGTTGGTGGGTCGTCGTTCTCTTGAAGGTGAAGTGGACGCAGCTGTGGTCCGTCCATTGAAGCTCTGTGGCGTGGCTGAAGAGGATGTCTGTGCTGGATGAGAAGACGGCGTCGAGTGTGTGTCCGGCGAGGTGGGTGGGGGTGGACACCAGTTGCTTGAGTCCCAGGTTGGCGAGGTTGTCGAGCAGGGTGCTGGTGTTGTGGTCGTTGTTGTTCTCCAGATGGTAGTTGAGGTCTCCCAGGAGGATGTAGTCAGCGGAGGGGAGGGCATGCGGGCTGACGAAGTCGGCGATGTCCTCGCTGAATTGCGTGCGTGGACCAGGGGGTCGGTAGATCAGGGTGCCTCTGAGGGTGGTGTTCGGGTTGGTGTGGATCTGGAAGTGCAGGTGTTCGGCGCTGGTCAGGGTGATGTCGGTGCTGGTCGTGATCCGGATGGTGTTTCTGTGGATGATGGCGATGCCTCCTCCCATCTGGTTGGCGTTTCGGTCCCTCCGGACGATCTTGTAGCCCTCTGGGATAGCGATGGCGATGTCGGGAGCTGAAGAGGCGTTCATCCAGGTCTCCGTGAGGAAGGCAACGTCCGGGGCGGTGGCGTCTAGGAGGTTCCAGAGTTCGATGGCGTGTCTGTGGACGGAGCGGGTGTTGAGCAGGATGCACTTGAGGTGGGTGCTGCTGGTGTTCGACTTGGCGGGTGCTGGTGTGCGTCTGGTCTGGGTGCGGGAGAACTTGCAGGCGTGGCAGCTGAAGGGTCCGTGGGTGCGTCGTGGTGTGGCTTGGTGGCAGTCTGGGAGTCGGCCGGTGTTGAGAGCGATGAGGGTGGCGGCGGAGTACGTCAGGCGGGTCGGTCTGGATCTTCTTTGGCCAGGGGTCCTGGCGCTGGACGCGATCCGGTCGCGGACGGGCGCAGACGGGCTTACCTTTGGCGCGCCTTCGGCGCACCATCGGCGCGCCCGCTGCGCGTGACCGCTGCGCGTTCGCACGGTCGCCATATAAGGCGAAGTGTGCGGGTGGGCGGGGCAGCTGGGAGGCGGGAGCGGGGAGGGAACAGAAAGGAAAAAGGGGCGTGGTCAGCGGTGGTGGCGGGAAGCGGGGAGCGGGGAGGGAGGTGGGCAGACAGGCAGGAGAACGCAAAGGGCTGAAACTGACTAGAAAAAATACAGGCACAAAAGTCAGACAAACGCTGGTAACACGGGAGGAAAATGAAGAAACTGATTAGAAAAAAAAAAACAGGCACAAAAGTCAGGCAAAAGCTGCTAACACGGGAGGAAAATGCAGTTCAAACAAGCACAAATGCTAGACAAAACAAGCAAAACCGACGCCAACGGCGTCAGCCGGCAGCGAGGCAGGCAGCGAGGCAGGGGCAAGGCGAGGGGGCACACACAGCAGCTGGTGGCCGTGCGGCGCGGGGGTGTCCCACAAACAAGCCTTGGTAGCTGCAAGGGTCACAGTAGAGGTTTTTTGGTACTGCTGTGGCCCAGGAGGGACCAGAATGTTGCCACTTGGAGGAGGAGACAGAGGGGGTGCCCAGCAACTGAGGGAGCCCTCGCAAAAGCAGGGAGCACCCGCAGAAGTACCTGAACAGGCATTTGGAAGAAGAGTGTACCGGATTCCACGCGAAGTCACAAAAGGGAGTACCACGACTCCGGAGGACAACTCAGAAGGTTGTGCACTGCAGGAAGGAGTCGGGGACCCAGGCTTGGCTGTGCATGAAGGAAATCCTGGAAGAGTGCACAGGAGCCGGAGCAGCTGCAAATCACGTGGTACCCAGCAATGCAATCTAGCGTGGGGAGGCAAGGACTTACCTCCACCAAACTTGGACTGAAGAGTCACTGGACTGTGGGAGTCACTTGGACAGAGTTGCTGAGTTCCAGGGACCGCGCTCGTCAGGATGAGAGGGGACCTAGAGGGCCAGTGTTGCAGTCTTTTGGTGCCTGCGTTAGCAGGGGGAAGATTCCGTCGACCCACGGGAGATTTCTTCGGAGCTTCTGGTGCAGAGTGAAGGCAGGCTACCCCCAAAGCATGCACCACCTGGAAACAGTTGAGAAAGCCGGCAGGATGAGGCGCTACAATGTTGCTAGTAGTCGTCTTGCTACATAGTTGCGGTTTTGCAGGCGTCCTGAGCAGTCAGCGGTTGATCCTTTGGTAGAAGGTGAAGAGGGAAATGCAGAGGAACTCTGATGAGCTCTTGCATTCGTTATCTAAAGAATCCCCCAAAGCAGAGACCCTAAATAGCCAGAAAAGGAGGTTTGGCTACCTAGGAAGGAGGATTGGCTACCAAGAGAGGTAAGAGCCTATCAGAAGGAGCCTCTGACATCACCTGCTCGCACTGGCCACTCAGAGCAGTCCAGTGTGCCCCCAACACCTCTGTTTCCAAGATGGCAGAGGTCTGGGACACACTGGAGGAGCTCTGGGCACCTTCCCTGGGAGGTGGAGGTCAGGGGAGTGGTCACTACCCTTTCCTTTGCCCAGTTTCACGCCAGAGCAGGGCTGGGGGATCCTTGAACCGGTGTAGACTGGCTTATGCAGAGATGGGCACCATCTGTGCCCATCAAAGCATTTCCAGAGGCTGGGGGTGGCTGCTCCTCCCCAGCCCTCACACCTATTTCCAAAGGGAGAGGGTGTTATACCCTCTCTCAGAGGAAGTCCTTTGTTCTGCCTTCCTGGGCCAGGGCTGCCTGGACCCCAGGAGGGCAGAAACCTGTCTGAGGGGTTGGCAGAAGCAGCAGCTGCAGTGGAGACCCCGGAAAGGCAGTTTGGCAGTACCCGGGTTCTGTGCTAGAGACCCGGGGGATCATGGAATTGTCACCCCAATACCAAAATGGTATTGGGGTGACAATTCCATGATCTTAGACATGTTACATGGCCATGTTCGGAGTTACCATTGTGACGCTATACATAGGTAGTGACCTATGTATAGTGCACGTGTGTAATGGTGTCCCCGCACTCACAAAGTCCGGGGAATTTGCCCTGAATGATGTGGGGGCACCTTGGCTAGTGCCAGGGTGCCCACACACTAAGTAACTTTGCACCCAACCTTCACCAGGTGAAGGTTAGACATATAGGTGACTTATAAGTTACTTAAGTGCAGTGGTAAATGGCTGTGAAATAACGTGGACGTTATTTCACGCAGGCTGCACTGGCAGGCCTGTGTAAGAATTGTCAGAGCTCCCTATGGGTGGCAAAAGAAATGCTGCAGCCCATAGGGATCTCCTGGAACCCCAATCCCCTGGGTACCTCAGTACCATATACTAGGGAATTATATGGGTGTGCCAGTATGCCAATGTGAATTGGTAAATTTAGTCACTAGCCTGTTAGTGACAAATTTGGAAAGCAGAGAGAGCATAACTACTGAGGTTCTGGTTAGCAGAGCCTCAGTGAGACAGTTAGGCATCACACAGGGAACACATACAGGGCACATACTTATGAGCACTGGGGCCCTGCCTGGCAGGGTCCCAGTGACACATAGACTAAAACAACATATATACAGTGAAATATGGGGGTAACATGCCAGGCAAGATGGTACTTTCCTACACCTTTACATTTATTCAAGGTGATTGGAGGACTTGTCAACTGGGAATTTTACCTTTTGTATGCCAGCCAGTGCAGTATGAGAAATACTACTGCAAGCGCGCCTGGAACTCCTTTTTACTTCTCTTCACTTCCATATGTTCGCATAGCTGAAGGTATTTGACCTCTGACTTAATCTCTTGCACTTGTTTACTAATGTGCCTTCTATTTTGCTTGATCAATTTAAAAATAAATTTTTTGATGCACCGTTTGGCCTATAAAATCACTTTTTCTAAATGGCGCGGTTCACTCACTCTGTAGGCTGCCTTCTATGTGTTCATCGGTGCACTATCACTCCATGGTGCTGTGCTCGTGCCCACTCTTTTACTCTTATTCAGTTTGTTTATCACGCTCATACTGTGCACTTTTCTCCGTACATGACTTTTCACCTGTGGTGCGCATCCCCCTAATTATGGTATGATTTGCCAACCACTCAGACACTCATAATCTCTTTCGTGTGATTGTTTTAGTCACACTGGTTTCAGTTGGTTGGGCCTTTCCCCCTTTTTCCTATAATTGACATTGATGTTGGATATCTTATTGTTCATATCCCATCTCATCTATTTGTATATATTGTTCATCTATTTCACAGCCTTGATAAAGTCTTGAAGACGAAACCCGTGTCGGCTGTTTTGCTGTTTGGACTTGTGTTGTATGTGGTCATTTGACTGGAACTCTGACCACTTGTTCTCACCTGTAATAAATATCCAGTGTCACCTGTTTGCTAGACTTCGACTCAATTCTCGAATTACCACTTGGATCCACTACACGGAATTTTAATTTGGGTGTGCCCTGGCCTTTGTGTTCTCATTGTACAGGTAACCAGTCAG
Source organism: Pleurodeles waltl (assembly GCF_031143425.1). Lineage (NCBI taxonomy): Eukaryota > Metazoa > Chordata > Amphibia > Caudata > Salamandridae > Pleurodeles > Pleurodeles waltl. The sequence goes on along the minus strand of NC_090447.1, from coordinate 1,167,338,323 downwards.
TGGTTTCAGTGTGTGGTCCTCTGACACCTGAGGTGGCAGGTGCATGGCTAGCCTGGCACCCATTACTAGCTGTTGCTTGAAAAAGACTACTACTAATGGACATTAGATAAACCTGTGTTGATGTGCGAGCGCCTTTGGCATTCTCCACCCTCTTTCGCTTGGATATCCTAGCTATGTAGTAATTGATGAACATCTATTATCAATGTAATCAATGTAATCAATCAACAACCACTAAGAGAATCATTAAGCTTGAGACAATAAATCAACATTTCATGAATAACCACAACTCAATTAGACTTTTTATCAATTTTATTTCCCTATTGGTTACAATACTAGGTCATCAGGTTAGATCGAACTTTATTCAATCAACTCAGAATTAGTGCATTAATGACCACCAATAACATAATCAAATCAAAACTTGAGAAAACGTAAAAACATATACTCAAATGCTTCAGCATAAACCAACAAAGATTAATATAACTGCATTAATAGCAGAGTTCAGCAATCAGTCCGGCAATCATTTGTGACTGTCAACATCACCCAAGGTCCCTTACCTAACCCAGATTAGCATTTAGCATGTGGGACTTCATGCCAAAACAATTTCGAAAAAGTGAATTTGGAAAACATCAAGCTAAGAGAAAAACTATAAAACAGCGCACTTGGCACCTAGAAAGAAAGGCGTAAAAGTTAATCAGTCACATTGTCATAGCTACCTATCCACGAAATGGATCAGCAACAAAGTCAGTCTTCGTCCTCAGGTCATCAATCGATCAGCAACAAATCAGGCTCTCAAGAACATGAGCCCAATGACAGTATCTCGAATCGCGTCTTCTGGTATCAGCATTTCTCCCCTCGCATCTGAAGTTTTAGCCACTTGTGATAACTTTTTACTAGAGTTTTTCAGTCCATCTCTCTGGTCAGTCAATCAGAAGATATGACTCTAACCTATAATATTAATTTTACAAATCCATGAGTTCTAATACTTTTCCATCACCAATTAGTTGATTGGTTCTCTGTAGGATGCCCTCATTATCCAGCTCATCTGGTATCGAAAATGTTGCATCTTCTTCTCCAGTCAGTGCTTCTATTGTTCGAGTCCTGGGAAAGCACATCAAGTGTGTCTTACATCAAACTTGTTACATTTCCTAGTCCCTCATCTCCTGTTCGTTGGTACGTTGCAGAAAATTCTAGCTACGCAGATTTTATTAACGTATGCAGTCCAGGGACAGTTCAATGCACCAGCTTCTCTGCAGTGCGCTAGAAATTCAGCTTCTGTATGAGGCCTGGAAAAACTAGGCCACAACTTTGGCTAAGTTAACTCTACGATATAACGCAAAGCATAGATTATACATCTCATTATGGCACATTACTACATTACTACATTATTATCACATATTTTCTATATTTCACCCATTTTTAGTTATTTTAGTAAAAGTTTGTATAAGTGGCTGGCATATCCTGTGGGCACATTTTCAAACATGCACATAATTTTTTCTCTACAATGAATTTCTTTATAAATCATAATGTATAAGAATTTATTAATAATTTCTAATTAGCATATCTGCGTCAACTGTTCCTCTTCTGATGATTAAATATGTCATTACACCTTTCTTTCCCCATCATTTCACAATTCTGTTTCAGCTGTATTTTGTCTCCTTCTCAAATCTTCCCTATAAATTATTTCCCTGTTTCGTTCTTCCCTCTGCTGATTATTTTTAGATTGTTAGACCTGACAGCCTTAGGGTGGTCAGCCCTAACTGTTTGCCTGCCTCCCTCCACTTTTTGGACACTTTTTTTGCTGGTTTTAAGACTCTGCACACTTTACCCCTGCTAACCAGTGCTAAAGTGCATATGCTCTCTCCCCTTAAACATGGTAACATTGGATCATACCCAATTGGACTATTTAATGTACTTATAAGTCCCTAGTAGAGTGCACTATGTGTGCCCAGGGGCTTTAGATTAAATGCTACTAGTGTGCCTGCAGCACTGATTGTGCCACCCACTTAAGTAGCCCCTTAACATTGTCTCGAGCCTGCTGTTGCAAGGCCTGTGTATGCAGTTTCACTGCCAAATCGACTTGGCATTTAAAAGTACTTGACAAGCCTAAAACTCCCCTTTTTCTACATATAAGACACCCCTAAGGTCTGCCCTAGGTAATCCATAGGGCAGGGTGGTGTGTAGGCAAAAGGCAGGACATGTACCTATGTAGTTTACATGTCCTGGTAGTGTTAAACTCCTAAATTTGTTTTTACACTGCTGTGAGGCCTGCTCCGTTCATAGGCTAACATTGGGTTCTGCCCTCATACATTGTTTGAGTGGTAGCTGCTGATATGAAAGGAGTAGGAATGTAATACTTAGTAGGGCCAGAATGGTGATATGAAATCCTGCTGACTGCTGAAGTTGGATTTAATATTACTATTTTAGAAATGCCACTTTTAGAAAGTGGGCATTTCTCTGCACTTAAATCTTTCTGTGCCTTACAATCCAAGTCTGGCTGGGTTTAGTTGACAGCTCCTTGTGCATTCACTCAGACACACCCCAAACACAGGATACTCAGCCTCACTTGCAAACATCTGCATTTTGAATGGGTCTTCCTGGGCTGGCAGGGTGGAGGGCCTGCTCTCACACAAAGGACTGCCACATCCCCTACTGGGACCCTGGCAGACAGGATTGAACTGAAAGGGGACCTGGCACACTTCTAAGTCACTCTTTGAAGTCCCCCCCACTTCAAAGGCACATTTGGGTATATAAACAGGGCCTCTGCCCCTTCCAACTCAGACACTTCCTGGAGAAGAAACGTGTAACCAGAACCTGCATCCTGCCAAGAACTGCCTGGCTGCCCAAAGGACTCACCTGACTGCTTTCTGTAAAGGACTGCTGCCTTGCTGTTGCCCTGCTGCCTGGCTGCTCTCTGGCTGGGGTAAAGAAGTGCTCCTCAAGGGCTTAGATAGAGCTTGCCTCCTGTTTCCTAAAGTCTCAGGACCAAAAAGACTTCATCTCTTCAAGAAGGACTCCTTGTGTGGCGAAATTCGATGCACAGCCTGCCAGAAACGAGGCACAGCCTGCACTGCAGTGAAAATGTCACCACACGCCAAACCGGCACAATGCAGCCCGACTTCGCAACAAGAAGATCGATGCAGCGCCAGTGTAGCGACCGGAAATTGAATGCACAGCCCACAGGATAAATGCATAGGCAAGCCAGACCGCTGCAGGTCCTGTGACTTTGTTCGGCCAGCGCAGGAAATCCACGCACCATCCCTGGGGCGTCTGAAAATTCTGCAACCCGAAGAGGATCCACGACTGAGCACTGGAAATCCACGCACAGCCGTCCCTGCATGGAAACTAAGCGACGCATTGCCATGTGTGGCCCGAGAAATCGACGCACACCCCTTTCTTTCCACGTTTCTCCTCCTCTGCAGTTCTTTGCAGAGATTTTTCATGTGAGCCAGGTACTTTGTGCTTGAATCAGACTTTGTTTGCTTTTAAAAGACTTAAATACACTTTATTTCACTTTTCAGTGATATCTCTACATTTACTTATTGCATCTTTGATCGTTTTGACCTGCATTTATCCAGATAAATATTATATATTTTTCTGAACACTGTGTGGGGTATTTTTGTGCTACTATGTGGTGTTGTTGTATGATTTATTGCACAAATACTTTACATATTGCCTTCTAAGTTAAGCCTGACTGCTCAGTTCCAAGCTACCAGAGGGTGGTGTGGTTCTAAAAATTCTGGACCCATGTAATTTACTTTGCCACAGCAGTACGATTTTAGTATCAAAAGACCGATAATGACTAGTACACTAAGCATGAGCATTTTCGCTCAATTCTAGCAGCGTTTTCACCTCGAAATCGCCATTTTCGTCCTGCACTCGTGGCTCCCATTTTATACACGGCAGCCATTTTTAAAAGTTGCCCTCACATAGGCTTATAATACAGTCAGATTTGATTCCAAGGACACGTACACCTTGATTGACTTTTCTCTGACCTGGGCAAGCTGGAACCATTGCCTCAGGCCAAACCTGTTTGGTCAGTCCCTCTCCCAGTGGCCGAATCAGATAGCATCAAGGCACACCAGGCCATAAAACCCTTATTATCGCTCACACACCCTGCCTAACTTGCTCACACCTGCACCTGCTCTTTTCTTCTTCTTACTTTACGAGGGGGAGGTGTCTGTTTTTATTAGGGGTCCACACTTATCTGATGTAAAATACTAGGCCTTGCCGGGTAATTTATTATGGGTTGGATGACATGAAATATAAGGTTTCATCATGACACTGTTTTTTCCTTTGTAGTGAAAACATGTGAATGACCAACCAAAATGTCAAGAATGTTTGCCTGAAGCTTAAAAAACTGTATATAAGGAAACCTGACTTTGCATTGAAACACAGTCTCCTGAGAACATACAAATCGTGCTGTTGTACTTCTAGGACACTTGTCAATTGGTTGCAGCCAATAAATTCGATCTTTGACTTCACCTAGAAGACTCTGAGTTTCTGTAGTCTGAATCAGGAAAGTACCCGAGGTCTTTGGGTGTACCCTGGCACCGCTGGGTTACCGGATCAGTACCAGTTCTGAAAAACCCAGTACCTCAGTGGGCACAGGATAATTTGGATTGTGTGTGACTTACCCTGACTAGAGTGAGGGTCCTTTCTTAGACAGAGGGTAACCTGAACGCCAACCAAAGACCCCATTTCTAACATAGATCTTTTCAATGTTATCTTTAGACATAATTTACATGAACCCCATAATCCTAATATGCAAGCAATCACAATTAATATCCCTTGTATGATTTGTAATAATGCCCCATTCCAAATTTGACTAAGGCAATTTCCCACTAAAGCAAATCCGTTTCCAACCTTTTCCCAAACACCTGGTTCTTTCAATTCTTTTAAATACTTACTTGAGTTAGTCAGATTAGTGAGTAAGTCTCTTATCTCCCTATCATTATCTGGGATATAGGAAAAACAATGCCTCGCATTAATCATCTTACAGACTCCGCTGTCTTTCGCTAAAAGAATATCTAAAGCAAGCCTATTTTGAAGCGTCATAGCGGCTAATTCAGTATCTATCAGGAGTATTGCCCCTGTAAAATTCATCAGCATGTTATCTACAATAGTAGACAACTTTCGTATCTTACTCAAATTCAGAATGACTCCAACTGAAGGAGTCACTGCATCAAAGATATCTCCCACAATTGCAGAAGAGGTTTCCCTCCTCTGTCGCTCATGATGTAATTCAGTAAATTTTGGAAACTTCTTTAAGTCATCTATCTGGTCAATTTTAGGGAAAACTATTCCCAAATAACATGTCCCATACCATCCTCTTGGAAGACGATAATAAGCATTAAGTCCACAAATCTAATAGATTCCAGGAATAGCAGGGTCCTGACCATTCAGCATAAACGTCCACTTACTCTGAAACAAAAACACATTTCTACATTCACTCGTTCCCACAAATAAAGTGTCAGTGCATGATTTTGACCCATATATATGCAAAGCTTCCCTACATGTAATGCATCTAATGCTAATTTCCCTTGTGTTTTAATTGCAGTGTGAGCATAATCATTTTTATAAGTCCTTTTCTCTAACCCCTTTTCTAATTTTTCTTTTAATGCTTTTTTCCTATCATCAGTATGCCCTATGAAGCTCTTTTCTGAAGGTGTAAGCAAGCATCTAAGGTTATTACGATGTGCATACGCGGTCCCAAATGTTAGTGTTGGCTCAAAGAATCCTCTAACTAGTACTATATCATGCTCTTTAGCTACTCTACTCAGATATCTAATAATAGGAACAAACGAAAACACCATGTCATAGTTGGAATAAAAATACTGTATATACTCTTGGTTATAAAATCTGGTTAGTAGCAAGCTAAAGCTTATTCCATATGTTAGCGGCAGACTATGGTATGTAACCCATTCTTCTACTGACGAAGTAATTTGCGTACATACAAGACAATTCCTCGCATTCATTGTCTCAACATACTCACTCAACAAGCGATAGAAAATGTTAGAAGAAAGCTCTCCTTGTGCATTAGTATAATCATGCAAGTATTTCTCATCTAGCTTAAACCTCTCTAAAGCTGTTAGTGCAGCAGTTTCAGGAGCAGAAGTCAAAGTAGGTCTTTTCATATCATGAACAGACATTCCCACATTCATTATTATAAATAAGAATCCACACATAACTGCCAATCCAACACTCATGTATCTACAGTGCCTAGCAACCCTATCTTGATTATTTAGTTCAGCCATGCTCAGTAAAGAATCAGAAAGCAGACGTAACGCTCATATAAAGTGCAGTAAAAATAAAAAATTATTTATTCATAGTTCAATTTCGCATCCAGGAACCCTTTTCCTTTGTCAAAATCGATTAGCAGCTTGTCATATCCGGTTTCATGTCAAATCAGGTTATCAATGTCTCTTTCAGTTTTATTTTCAAACAGTCTCTTTTAAGTTTTTCAGATCAGCTCAACAGTTCAGCTTCTTGTTTCCCTTCAGGTTACATCAAAGTATTGACTCAGAACTTCTCTATCAAAGCAAAAAACATAAACTTGTGTTGCCATTCATAGGTAGTTGCATAAGCCCATTCAGGACCTGTGTAACATCGACTTGCTATTCTCTTTCTTTTCAACCTTCGATCACCACTTAATTCTCCTTCACTCAATTCTTCTTTTCTCGTAGTATCCACTTCTTCCTCTATTGTTTCATTTATATCCAGTTCCTTTTTCTTCCCTATCTGTGATTCAGGCCAATTATCTCCTTTTCGGGTTCCTTCCGTTAATATTCTTCTCAAGATTGGACTCTTATCCTTCTCTTTTTCTATGTTGTTTTCTCTTGATGGACCTGCAACGGGCCCAGGAGGAGTCGGATCACTTTGACCCGTCTCAACTCTCTGATTTTCAGCACCGTCGGCTTCTGGGAGAACCTCTGCTGAGCTATGCTCTCCTGCTGTATCCATCGAAATTGGTTCTTGCTCACCCTCCTGTAATTCTTCACTTTCATCTCTTACACAGGTAATAGGACTATCTTCTACAAGCTCTGGTTTAACTTCAGGCTCTATTGGCTCCTTTTCTGGTTCAGGTGTTTACAAGTGCATTGGCTGGAACTGCTGGTAATCTCATTACCCTACCCATGAGGATCTCATGGGGCGACAGCCCTGTCTTCCTTTCAGCTGTGTTTCTCATCGACATCAACACCAAAGGCAATGCATCTGGCCATTTCAGATTTGTAGCTGCTGACATCTTTGCAATTCTTGATTTCAAGGTACCATTCATCTGTCCCACCAGTCCTGATGTTTCAGGGCGGTAACTACAATGCAACTTTTGCTCGATGTTTAGTGCTGCACATAAGAGTTTAATCACCTCGTTATTGAAGTAGGTTCCCCAATCTGATTCTAAAGAGCTCAGAAACCTGAAACATGGTATCAACTCCCCAAGTGACAACTTTGTTACTTTGAGACTGTCATTTCTTCTTGTAGGGTATGCTTCAATCCAGTCACTAAAAACACACACAATCACCAACACGTATTTCAAACCTCCACACTCAGGCATCTCAATGAAATCCAATTGCATTCTGCTGAATGGACCTCCTGCTCTTCCAATGTAGCTCAAATTCACCACTGTCCCTTTTCCCACATTTAGCTGCTGACAAATTATACAGCGATGACACACTGCCTCTGCTGCCTGCTTCAACTTAGGGTTAAACCAGTCGATCTTGACCAATCTAACCGTGTCATCCCTCCCAATGTGTGCCTGTCTGTGGTAATATCTGGCCATTTGGGACAATGAACTATTTAGCAGGACCATCTGACCCTCCTCAGAAACTCAAATTTCATCAGGTCGTTGAACAAATTTCAATTTAGTCCAAAAACATTTCTCTTCCTTGTCAACATTACTTTGCCATGTTTTTAACTCTTCTAGAGTATCAATCACTTTTAATGCAAAACTTATACATTTGTTGTCTTCTTCTGACATCAGTTCCCACTTGTCTTTAAAGGATATACAGTTCAGTGCACAAAACCTTGCGACTTAATCTGCATAATCCTGTGCCTTTTGATGTGAACTACATTTCACCACTGTAATTTCTTCAGGTAACTGTATAGCATACAACAACTCCTTTATCTTGTCGCCATTTCTTACTGGTGTACCAGTAGAGGTCAGGAAACCTCTTTGCGACCACAATTGACCAAAATCATGAACAATTCCAAATCCATATCGGCTGGCAGTATAGATTGTGACTCTCAGTCTCGCAGAAACATGGCAAGCTCTAGTAAGAGCCACCAATTCTGCTACTTGTGCAGAATATGCACCTCGAAGCCAGGAAGTTTCTAAGGTACCTGTGATTGTGCATACAGCATATCCTGCTCTCAATGTCCCTGCACCATCTCTGAGCCATGAGCCATCAACAAAGACAATGTGATAATTTTCTTCCAATTGAGTATCTCTGATATCAGGCCTTGGTTTTGTACACAGTTCAGTTACATCAAGACAATCAAGCTTGATGTCTTCCTCTTTTTCAATTTCAACAGTATCACTCGGAAGTAATGTTGCCGGGTTCGACACTACATTTTTTCAATGTTACATTTGGAGCACCTAGTATGCTCATCTCATACCTTGTCAATCTTGCACCAGTCAAGTACTGTGTTTTTGTCCTTGTCAGTAAAATCTCAACAGAATGAGGAACCATTACCGACAAAGGGTATCCCATCACTACTCCCTCACATCGAGAAAGGCTTTGACCAACTGCAGCAACTGCCCGCAAACAGCCTGGGAAAGCTGCTGCAACTGGGTCCAAGGTAGCTGAAAAATAGGCTACTGAGCGATAAGCACCTCATGGACCTGTGTCAAAACAGACAAGGAACAAGCATCACGTTTATGACAAAACAATGTGAATGACTTCGTGTAATCAGGCATTCCCAATGCTGGAGCTCTGCACAAACTCTCACTCAGTGAACGCCTTCATCTGATCCTCATATAAAGTTATGGGATCTGTAACATCTTTGTGTGTCAGCTGCTGCAATGGCTTTTCAATCTCAGCAAAATTTGGAATCCACTGACGACAATAACCTACCATTCCAAGAAACATCCGGACATCTCTCTGTGAAGTCAGAGGACTTCTCTGCAGTATCATTGTAATTCTCTCTCGAGATGATTCTCCTTGACCTCTTCTCAGTCTGGTTTCCCAAGTATTTCACTGACTTCTGACAGTACTGCAATTTCAAAGGTGACACTTTGGGGGTCATTACAACCCTGGTAAACGGTGTTAAAGGTGCGGTAATACCGCAAACAGGCCGGCGGGCAAAAAAAGGGAATTATGACCGTGGCGGAAACCGCCAACAAAGACAGCCACTTTAACACTCCGACCGCCACGGCGGTACAGACAAGCAGCGCTGCGGTCACCGCCAACAGACAGGCGGAAGACAATGTACCGCCCATAGTATCACAACCTGCCAATCCGCCACCTTTTCCGGGGCGGATTCACCGTGGATAAAAACACGGCGGAAACAGTTACTGCAATGGGAAAACGCTCACCTTAACACATCCCACGAGGAAGGAGGACACCATGGAGAGGAAATTACAAATCCTACCTGCCCTTCTCTTCCTACTCATCTATGAAGACCAGCGCCGGCGAAGACAACGGTGAGTACTGCACCTACGACATAGGGGAGGCAAAAGTCAGGGACACACACACGCAACACCCCCACCCCCACCCTAGCATATTACAACACACACACCAATGCATTTACAAACATCACAGTAACAACTCCCAACCCCCCCGGAAGTATGCAAAGACAAAACGAAATCAGTTCAAACATTGTAATGTATCAATATACATGTGTCAATTATATACAGATATATATAAACTCATACAAAGGTATATACAGTACGAGAAGTAGTGCAGATATGCGCATCTCAATGTCCGTGCACCACTAGGCCAAAAATGCATGGGCGAGGCCCACACAAGATACCTGTCCACAAACGGAGAGAACACTGCCGGGGCATCAGAGAGAAAAACAACAGGCACCTCAGGGGGAAGGGAAGGGGAGGGCACCATGCCCATTGATGTATCCTGGGGAGTGCAAAGCCACAGTCTCACAAGTCTCTACAGTAGGTGGTTTGCCCACTGTTCCATCCTGGGGAGTGCAAAGCCACAGTCTCACAAGTCTCTACAGTGGGTGGTTTGCCCACTGTTCCATCCTGGGGAGTGCAAAGCCACAGTCTCACAAGTCTCTACAGTGGGTGGTTTGCCCACTGTTCCATCCTGGGGGGTGCAAAGTCACAGTCTCACAAGTACATAACAGCCTCCACTGGTTCTGGAGGGGGACTGGTGCCCAGAGTGCTTCATCCTGTGAAGGATAGAGGTAGTGGATGCATGTCTCCACTGGTTCTGGAGGGGGACTGGTGCCCAGAGTGTTTCATCCTGTGAAGGACAGAGGTAGTGGATGGATCTCTCCACTGGTTCTGGAGGGGAAATGGTGCCCAGACTGGATTAGTCTCCCCGTGACAGTTCCTGTCCCGTCACAGTCCCAGCTGCACATGGGATAACGATGCTTGATGTGGCGGTCTTTTCCTTCTTCTGCGGTGCATGCCCTGTTCAGCGGTGCTTGCCCTGTTCAGCGGTGCATGCCCTGTTCAGCGGTGCTTGCCCTGTTCAGCGGTGCATGCCCTGTTCAGCGGTGCTTTGCAATGACGGTCTCTGGACTGTTCAGCGGTGCTTGCCCTGTTCAGTGGTGCATGCCCTGTTCAGCGGTGCTTTGCCATGGCAGTCTCTGGACTGTTCAGCGGTGCTTTGCCATGGCGGTCTCTGGACTGTTCAGCAGTGCTTTGCCATGGCGGTCTCTGGACTGTTCAGAGGTGCTTTGCCATGGCGGTCTCTGGACTGTTCAGCGGTGCTTGCCCTGTTCAGCGGTGCATGCCCTGTTCAGCGGTGCTTTGCCATGGCGGTCTCTGGACTGTTCAGCGGTGCTTTGCCATGGCGGTCTCTGGACTGTTCAGCGGTGCTTTGCCAAGGCGGTCTCTGGACTGTTCAGTGGTGCTTGCCCTGTTCAGCGGTGCATGCCCTGTTCAGCAGTGCTTTGCCATGGCGGTCTCTGGACTGTTCAGCTGTGCTTGCCCTGTTCAGCGGTGCATGCCCTGTTCAACGGTGCTTTGCCATGGCGGTCTCTGGACTGTTCAGCGGTGCTTTGCCATGGCGGGCTCTGGACTGTTCAGTGGTGCTTTGGCATGGCGGTCTCTGGACTGTTCAGCGGTGCTTGCCCTGTTCAGCGGTGCATGCCCTGTTCAGCGGTGCTTCGCCATGGCGGGCTCTGGACTGTTCAGCGGTGCTTTGCCATGGCGGTCTTTGGCCTGTTCAGCCGTGCTTGCCCTGTTCAGCGGTGCATGCCCTGTTCAGCCGTGCTTTGCCATGGCGGTCTCTGGACTGTTCAGTGGGGCTTTGCCATGGCGGTCTCTGGACTGTTCAGCGGTGCTTGCCCTGTTCAGCGGTGCATGCCCTGTTCAGCAGTGCTTTGCCATGGCGGTCTCTGAACTGTTCAGCGGTGCTTTGCCATGGCGGTCTCTGGACTGTTCAGCGGTGCTTTGCCATGGCGGGCTCTGGACTGTTCAGCGGTGCTTTGCCATTGCGGTCTCTGGACTGTGCAGTGGTGCTTGCCCTGTTCAGCGGTGCATGCCCTGTTCAGCGGTGCTTTGCCATGACGGTCTCTGGACTGTTCAGCGGTGCTTTGCCATGGCGGGCTCTGGACTGTTCAGCTGTGCTTTGCCATGGCGGGCTCTGGACTGTTCAGCGGTGCTTTGCCATGGCGGTCTCTGGACTGTTCAGCGGTGCTTGTCCTGTTCAGCGGTGCATGCCCTGTTCAGCGGTACTTTGCCATGGCGCTCTCTGGACTGTTCAGCGGTGCTTTGCCATGGCGGGCTATGGACTGGGCATTGATGTGTGGCATGACGGTCCCTCATTGCCCAGCGTGGCTGTGGCTGCCGGGGCCCTCCTGGGCAATGACTCTGGCGGGGGTCTCCTGACCAGTGACGATACTTGGGCCCTCCTGGGCAATGACTCTGGCGGTGGTCTCCTTACCAGTGACGATACTTGGGCCCTCCTGTGCAATGACTCTGGCGGTGGTCTCATGACCAGTGACGATACTTGGGCCCTCCTGGGCAATGCCTATGGCGGTGGTCTCCTGACCAGTGACGACGGTGCTGGCGGTGGCATCCCAGCCGCCGGGAAGGATACCGCCCTTCTCCGCCGTGATGCTCACACCAGGCTGTGCAGACTTCTTCTGGCCCTTCCCCACCTTTGGAGGAGTCACAGCTGACTCTGCAATCCCCCTGGGAACCCTGTGAGTTGTTTTGCCTCCAGGAGACTTCAGCCGGTCCCGTCAGCCACTTTCCAACTTCAGAGCCTTTACAGGGGGTGGACTGGCAGTGCCTTGGCTCCGTGTCACAATGCCTGCCCTGGTGGCCGGTGCACTCCACACACCTTGAACACGCACCACTGGTACTGGAGGCTTTTTGGCTGAGGCGCTACGACGGGACTGATGAATTGGAGGGGTGGGGGCAAAAAGGTCAACTTTGCAGAGGGACAGTTTCTGACGAACACTGGGATGGATAGCTGGAGGGGGTCTGGGAGTGGAGGAAGAGGAGGTGGTTGTAGGAGATGTCACTTTAGGTGTTTTGGGTGCAGGTGCAGGTACTCGAGGCTGTTGTGAGGTGGATGAATGTTGGGTGTGTGGGTGCCTGCGTTTGTGTACTTTGGGAGGGGGTGTCACAGACACACTGGGAGAGGACACAGGGGACGTGTAAATGGTAGTGGGGATGGTGAGTGCAGGTGAGCGGGGTGTGGTGCTGGGTGTTCTGTGCGAGTCCTAGTGTCTGTAGATGTAGTGCATGCAGGTGAGAGTGTAGACAACACGGGGAGAGAGGAGGAAGACGATGAGGAGGGGACACAGTGGAGGCAATGGATGTTGCTGTGTCTGTATGTGTGTGATGCTTGTGTGAGTGCCTGTGGGATGTGTGGTGCCTATGTTTGCCTGAGCTACTTTTGTGTGTTGAGGTGTGTGCATGCTGGTCTGATGGTGTGCTTGGGATGGGCTGGGGTACAGGGGATTGGGTCTGGGTGGAGGAAGTTGGAGGGGGGAGGCTAGACACAGGGACAATGGCTGCCATCAGTGCTGAGGCCAGAGATTGCAGGGTTCGCTGAAGGGCAGCCTGACCAGAATGAATGCCCTCCAGGAATGCATTACCGTGTTGCAACTCTCTTTCTACACCAAGGATGGCATTCACAATGGTAGACTGCCCAACAGTGAGTGACCTGAGGAGGTCAATGGCCTCCTCACTGAGGGCACCAGGGGTGACTGGGGCAGGGCCTGAGGTGCCTGGGGCGAAGGTGATGCCCTCCCTCCTGGGTGAGCGGGCACAGGGCGAACGCTGAGGGGCTGCTGGGAGGGCAGTGCTCGTAGGGGAGGTGGCGGCTGTACCTGTAGAAGTGGGGGGCACAGATGGTGGCTGACGTGAAGCTCCCCTCGCCCTCCGTCCCACTGGTGCATTCTGAGTCCGTGGTGTGGACCTCCATGGCCATGTGGGATGCAGCTCCCTCGTGCTCCGGTGCCACTGTACTTTCGCCTGATGATGCTGATGCACAAAAGAACAGGGAGAGCACAAAAAGGGGGGGGGGATGACAGAAGAAAGGCAGGTTGAGTGCATGGCATACCGCTACCGTTGGCGGACAATACAGACACAGCAGCCCCCTGCACTACGCCATGCTCCTGGCCTCTACAGATGCAATTCCTGGGATCTGGCCTACATGGCTATGGTGGACATCTGCACACATGGATGCCACAGGGGCATATATACCTGTACTTGGCACTCTACTGCGGTGGGGTGGAGTGCCACATGGCCTGCATTATGGAGGGGCCTAGTCTATGGAAGTCTCCATGGCCTAGGGAAACCCACAGCCCTCCTCCCACTGCGCGCAAAGTCCCCATAATGATAGTGTACTCACCCCCTTGTGTCTACTGTGATGCCCTCAAGCGCCCATCCAACTTAGGGTAGGCCACCGCCAGGATCCGTAACATCAGGGGGGTCATGGTGCGACGGGCACCCCTCCCACGTTGGGAGGCCATCCCCAGCTGAGCCTCCGCTGTCTTCTTGCTGCAGCAGCGAATGTCCTCCCATCTTTTCCGGCAGTGGGTGCCCCGTCTCTGGTGGGCCCCCAGGGTCCTGACTTCCTTGGCGATGGCACGCCAAATGTCCTTCTTCTGGTGGGCGCTGACCTACATGACATGCACAAGGGAAGAAGAGAAGTCATTACCAACTGCACCGTCGATGTAAGTGTCCCCCCTCCCTACCCTTGCCATGTGGCACATGCATTCACATGCATTCATGTTCCCTGAACTCTGCCCCCTTCCCTCTTACAACCAGCCCTCTCCACCCAGGCCTAGCCCATACAACGTGCTCCCTGTGTACTTACCTGTTGGTCTGGAGGACCGTAGAGTAGCGTGTACTGGGGGAGGACCCCGTCTACTAGTTTCTCCAACTCCTGAGCAGTGAAGGCAGGGGCCCTTTCCCCAGACGCAGCAGCCATCGTCGCTTCCAGACCGAGGTCACAGCAGCACTTGCAGTGTAGGTCCTCTCCTGTCGAAGGTCAGGTATCGAGTGATTGAATAGATAGAAAATGGCGGTGACGTCCGCGGCGGTGTGTATCATCAACGCCGGCACACTTGTTCATTGGCTCCTGGGACCCATTGGGTCCAATGTTAACCAATGCTGCATTGCGCCGCGGTCTACCACCACCTACCGCGACGGTGTGCAACGCCAGCGCAGTTACCTCACAATACCATTGTCCCAGTTTAGAGGTCAGGCAGCCGCCATTTCAGGGGCCCACATGGCTTCATTTACTTCTGCGTCACACATAGCTAGGCCTACACTCAACACACATACAGGAATGGTTTTGTGTTTGGTGTCGTGTTCTGTGTATCTCTGGGTACATACCTGGAAATTTGTTGACTCTGTGGTCGCTGTTGTCCTTCCTAGGCACCGTCAGCTGGGACAATTGAGAAGATGGCGGAATCCTCCGGTGTACCGACCGCTGGTGGACCTGTTGACAATGGAGGAGCGACATTTAATCATCACCTACAGGTTTGACCGTGCCACAATCCAGGAACTATATACCCAGTTGGAGCCAGACCTGATGTCACCAATCCGCCATCCCACTGGAATCCCCCCTGACGTTCAGGTGCTGTCAGTGCTCCATTCCCTTGCAAGTGGGTCTTTTCAGACAACAGTGGCCATGGCATCAGGGATGTCCCAGCCTATGTTTTCCAACGTGTTGTCCAGAGTGTTGGCTGCCCTGCTGAAACACGTAAGGAGATACATCATTTTCCCTGAGGTGGTGGATTTGGCTACAGTGAAAGGTGACTTCTATGCCCTTGGACATATCCCCAACATCATAGGTGCTATTGATGGGACCCATGTAGCTCTGGTCCCCCCCCCACAGGAGTGAACAGGTGTACAGGAACCGGAAGAGTTATCATTCCATGAATGTACAGATGGTATGTTTGGCAGACCAGTACATCTCCCAGGTAAATGCTATGTTCCCTGGCTCAGTGCATGACGCCTACATCCTGCGGAATAGCAGCGTCCCTTATATGATGGGTCAACTCCAGCGGCACCGTGTGTGGCTATTAGGGGACTCTGGTTACCCCAACCTGTCCTGGCTACTGACCCCAGTGAGGAATCCCAGGACCAGGGCAGAGGAACGCTACAATGAGGCCCATGGGCGGACTAGGAGGGTGATCGAACGCACCTTCGGCCTCCTGAAGGCTAGGTTCAGGTGCCTCCATATGACAGGTGGTTCCCTATTCTACTCACCGAAGAAGGTGTCCCAGATCATCATCGCCTGCTCGATGCATCACAATCTTGCTTTGCGACGCCAAGTGCCTTTTCTGCAGGAGGATGGTCCAGATGACGGTGTTGTGGCAGCTGTGGAGCCTGTGGAGCCTGTGGACAGTGATGAGGAGGAAGCTGAGGAAGAAGACAATACACAACAGGGAGTCAGTCATACAGCAATATTTCCAGTGACACACAGGTGAGAACATTTTCATTTTTACCATTACATTCACTGTCACACGTCTTCCTCTATCCTGTGTGTAATTTCATAGCATTATTTGGTAACTGAGTTGTACCTTTCCATTACGGTTTCACAGGTGTGGTTACCAACGTGTGTTATCTGCTTGCATCTTTCAAGGACTTGTGATGTGTGACATAGGTATATTGGCTTTACAACTAGAAACGCATTTTGACACTGTCATTGATAATACATTTGACCAAATCACAGACTGACTCCAGATTTTTTTGTGGTTCAAGGGTGTTTATTGAAGTGCTCAAAAATGGAGGAGGGTTGTACTATGGTGATGGGGGACGGTGGAGAAATGTCCATGGCAGAGTCCAGTCCATTGGTCACACAGGTGCACTGGCCATATGGGCAAAGGAAGTGGAGCTGGGGCAGTTAAAGTATGGACAGGGTTAACAAAGTGGGACAGTGGGAGGACAATCAGGGTGGTCTCATTTCCTGGCGGGGGTCTTGCCTTCTTGCTCTGTCCTGTTCCTGGATCTCAGGGACCGCTTGCGTGGTGGTTGTCCGTCTGCAGGGGGTGGAGTGCTGGTGTGGTGGTCCTGTGGCGGGGCGTCCTGTTCACTAGCGCCGGCGGAGGTGGTGGGCAGTTCATCGTCCTGGCTACTGTCAGGGGCCCCTTGGAGTGCCACCGTGTCCCCAAGGTCTGCTGTATGTCCTTCAGCACCTCTACGATGGTGCCCAGGGCGGAGCTGATGGTCCTGAGCTCCTCCCTGAACCCCAAATAATGTTCCTCCTGCAGGCACTGGGTGTCCTGAAACCTGGTCAGGACCGTCGCCATCATTTCCTGGGAGTGGTGGTATGCTCCCATGATGGAGGATAGGGCCTCGTGGAGAGTGGGTTCCCTTGGCCTGTCCGCCCCCTGTCGCACAGCAGCCCTCCCAATTCCCCTGTGTTCCTGTGCCTCCGTCCCCTGGACCATGTGCCCACTACCACTGCACCCAGGTCCCTGTTGTTGGGGTGGTGGGTTATCCTGGGTTCCCTGTAGTGGTGGACACACCGCTGATTGACGTGTCCTGGGTAGGGAGCTATGGGCCCGCTGGGTGGGTGCTGTGCTGGTGTTACCAGAGGGTGGAAGGTCAGTGTTGGGCTGTGCCTGTGCAAGGGGAACCGGCTGTCCCGAGGCCCACGATGGTCCAGGCTGGTCATCAGGATCCAGTAGGGCAGAGCTGCTATCGTCACTGTGGGCCTCTTCTGTGGGTGGAGTGGAGTTGTCTGGACCCTCCGGTGTGGTGACGGTCCTTCGTGATCCTGCAGGGGCATAAGTGCATGATTATTGCATGTGTGTGTGTCATGGTGTGCAATGGGTGGCTCACCGTGTACACCAGTGCAAGCATTCCTGTGGGGGGGCTTGTGTGATGATGGTTGGGGGGGTGTTCTGGGTATGTGCAGTGAGCATGCTTTGGTGAGGGGTGACCATGCTTAGTTGTGTCATTGAGGGCTTGGTGTTGGGATGTGTGGTTTGTGTTATTAGTACATTAGTGAGGAGTTGGAGTGATAGGGGAGGGTGTGAGGGTGGGGGGTTGTGATATCATGCAGGTAGGGTGGGGGATATGATAGTTAAGATTTGACTTACCAGTGTCCATTCCTCCACCGACTCCTCCGAAGCCCTCTGGATGCATGATGGTCAAGACTTGCTCTTCCCATGTTGTTAGTTGTGGGGGAGGAGGTGGGGGTCCGCCGCCAGTCCGCTGAACAGCGATGGTGTGCCTGGAGACCACTGAACGCACCTTCCCCCGTAGGTCGTTCCACCTCTTCCTGATGTCCTCCCGATTTCTTGGATGCTGTCCCACAGCGTTGACCCTGTCCACGATTCTGCGCCATAGCTCCATCTTCCTGGCTATGGATGTGTGCTGCACCTGTGAGCCAAATAGCTGTGGCTCTACCAGTAGGATTTCCTCCACCATGACCCTGAGCTCCTCCTCGGAAAACCGGGGGTGTCTTTGGCGTGACATGGGGTGGTGTAGGTGATGTGTGGGGTGGTGTATGTGTTGATGAGTGTGGTGATGTGCAGTGGTGTGTGGTGTTTTGTGCGTGGATGTTGTGTGGGTGATGGTGTTGTGTGCCTCTGTGTGGTGGGGTTGTCTATTCTGTGCTCTCTCTCTGGCCTTCGTCTCTATTTTTTGGTCGTAGGGGTTTGTGGGTGTGTGTTTTATATTGTGTTGGGTGTGTGGGAGTGTTGTTTGTATGTGTATCAGGTGTGTGTATTTCGAATTGTCCAATGTGGCGGTGTTTTGGAGCTGCGTGGATTCGTCGGTCGTAATAGCATGGGTGTGTTTCTGTTGGCGTGGAGGTGGAGGTTTTGTTTTCGCCAGTTTAGCACTGACCTTTGTTGTGGCGGACTTGTGTGGGTGACTGAATTTCGGCAGATTCCGAGATGTGGGTCATAATAGCTGTGGCGGGATTCCGCGGTCGCGGCTGTGTATTGGCGGTCTTCTGCATGGCGGTAAGCGCCTTTTAACGCCAATGTTGTAATGACCCCCTTTATGTCCAAAGTTTGCCAAATGATTCAGCAGGGCAATCAAGCCATACTTACACTCGTCCCTTATCCTGGACGCAATTAGCAAATCATCAATGTACTGCACTAGAGTTGATTGGTACGGTAACTCCAATGACGCCAAATTCTTTTTCAGGATCTGATTGAACAGAGACGGTGACTCCGTATACACTTGTGGAAGCCTGCACCAGCTGTAGACTCTGTCTAGGAATTTTAAACTAAAAAGAAACTGACTATCCTCATGATGAGGCACAGAAAAGAAAGCTTGTGACAAGTCAACCACCGTGAACCACTCAGCATCACAAGGAATCTGAAATAGTATCACTGCTGGGTTCGGCACTATAGGACAATACTTGACCACCAGGTCATTCACTTTTCATAAGTCCTGCACAATGCGTACTTTCCCACATGGCTTCTTCAAGCCCCTTATCAGTGAACTACATGGACTGCTCAACACTTCTTTCAAAACTCCTTGTTTTAGAAAACCTACGATTATCTGTGCCACTTTCATTAGAACGTCTTGTGCCATGTTATACTGTGGAAGCTGCGGAAACACTACATTCGGCTTCAAAGTAATCTTAATCAGTTCCAATCCTTTGATTAAACCCACTTCTTTACCTGTCAGGTCCCACACATTTTCCTGTACTGTTCCTTGCAAGTCTGCATGCAATTCTTTCACAATAAACATTGGGAAAAACTCAATCAACGGGGACTCTTCGTTAACACTTTCAGTCTCTGTTTCCGGTGCCTGATCGTCCTTATCATCACTGTTAGTCTGGACCTCTATTCCAGCAGTCGAAAAACTAATGGAACATTTGGTCTTGCACAGTAAGTTCCTTCCCAGTGGAGACACTGGACTTGAGTCACAAACTACAAACTTGTGCAGTCCCTGGAAGTTGCCAATCTCAACCTCTACAGGATCTGTGATTGGATTTGTCAACTGTCTGTTTGCCACTCCCATGACTCCACAACCCCTACCTCTCACCTGAGGTGGGAACGTAACAGTTCTCTGCTGCTGCGGTATCTGTTGCACTAAAGCTCCTTGGTCTCCTGTCTGAGCTGCCTTAATTTGCATCACCATCGCCTTCTCCTTCAGCTTTTTCTGCTTCAACTAATCTTATCACTACAGTATTTTGCATAATGGAACACCTAATCAAACAGCTTTTCTTGCCAGCAAATCAAATGGCTCTTAATCATCTGCCCTATTTCAGGTCTCAATCCTTCAACGAACCTGAACACAAAGTGCAATATGTCTTTCGGCTCAATTGCTTCTTTACCACTGTACTCCTTGAAAGCTTTCAACAATCTCTCATAATAGGTATGTATTGACTCTTTCGCCTTAATCACCTCATAGTAACGTTTCATCACTTCAGGTGATAGTGCACCTGTAACTCTATCCCTTTCCGGTTCACTCGTCGGCCAATCCACTGCTCTCTTACATTCAACCCACAAATCCGCTGGAACCACTATTTCCAACAAGGTATTCAGGTCTTCCCACAGACATTTAGAAAGTTTCACAAATCTATCTATCTGCTGGTACCACTCAACCTGTTTCTCGCTCAGTTTTGGATAATCGTTTGTGAATGACAGAATATCACTCCTGTGCCATGGAACATGAACACACTGCCCTCCTGGAATTTCCCTCATCTGTAACATTTTTACTGGATCCTTTTCTTTCTGAGCACCTTCAGACCCTTTTTGTGAATCTCATTTCTGTTTATCTTTCTTCTTTGCCCATCTTCCTTCCCACTTTTCTAATGCTCCCCAAATCTGAGCACTCTGCAATAATTCTTTAAGATGCGTCTTCATTCCTGCTGACCTCATATGCTCAAAATCCTTTGCCTCGAAGTCTAACCTGTAGCTTTGTTTCAAATTCTTTGTTTTCTCAATTTCTATGTCATGCTTATCTGCTAGGTCTGCCAATTACTGGTGTCTCTTGCCCACTTCTCTCATAATACTCGGACACAAGTACCTCAGCTCTTCTTCTGTATAGGATTCTAAACTATTAACTCCCATTGTCCCTTCAACTAGCTCGGTTATTTCTGTAGCCAGCCTTACACGGTTTATCTGCTCTTCACCCTTGAAAGTGTTTTGAGGAGTATTCAAACTATCCAACCACTCATTCAATTGCTGTGCTGTCAATCCCTGTAATGAGATATTTCTCACATTCAGCAATAGTACCTGTTGTACCACTGCACCTGGAGTCTGCGGTGTCAAAAGCTTCAGGCTCTGACTTACACTCGGGCCATTTACCGCATCTGGAACTAAAACAAGTGGACTGAGATCCATTAATGGTTTCTAGATTTATCAAAGTTCTGTACCATAGATGATACCACCTGCACATGATCACTCACTCCCCTCCTCACGAGGCTCTGTGACAATTCACCCTGTCTCCTGCAATTGTTTACTTTTGCGCAAACAATGGTACCGCTGGACCAACAGTAATCGGCAGCGATATTGCACCTGGTGCTGCTCTGACACTTGCATTTTGTGGAAGGATTACTCCCATGTTCTGATTCATCACTGGTGTCACATCTGACTGTGTCCCTGTCATTGGTGTAAACTTCGGCAAACCATGTGTCTGTGCCTGAGGCAACAGCATTGGAGTCGGCTCAGTCTGGACTAGCATTGGCCTTGGAACCACTTACTATGATGGCACCACTAAGCTCGAAGTTGTCTCAAGAACTGGCACATCTGGATACATTCTCTGTATCAATGGTGGGTACATTTGCCCTTCGACCATCGAAGTAGTTACTGCATTAGGAGTACTCTGCACTACCCCTTGTATCTGTCTATTATCTGTCTGCACTCGTCCCACTGTTTCCGTTACTTGTGCTGGAGCAGTCGGAACAGAACTAGTACTTGGACCCCCATCATGCGCTGCATAAGGCGGAGGACGATCCCTCAATATCTGTGTGATAAGATCCTCAACATCTGAATATTCTTCTTCTACATAAGTCTTTTCTTCTTCTTATCTCTTGATCCCTTTTCACTCTTGTCATCATCCTCCTTTTCATCTGACTCATCTTCCTCTGCAATAGCAGGAAACAACCTAACCCCATGTAACGTCATTCTCCAGTTTTTCGGTTCTCAATCCCACCTTGCTTCTGCCAAGGTCTTTTCTACCATCCTTACTCTCCTCTGGAACTTCATCTCTTGCTGCTGTCTGGCTACGAGTTCCCAAACTGCTAAATCCTCAAACTGTGCTGGTCTCGGAAGTGGTTTCGTCTCATATAATGTCATTCGCAACTGATCCAAAATTCTCAAATTAAATGTTCCATGCTCTGGAAACGCTAAAGCTCCTTGTTTCTCTGACAATTTGCACCATTGCTGTAACCAAAAACATGGTGCGACACATCGCTTCTCCATGACAATAAATGCTGGAGAATTTTCCGGTGGGGTCGGTTCCCCAAATGTCGCTTCAATGTAAGAATCACCCTTCGTGGCACTTCTGAATGCTTTGAAAAACTTAATTTTGTTATCTTTTGTGTATTCGACTCAATAAGGAAATGACTTTTATTCCCAAGATTCCTTTGACCCGCTTACTCAACCAATTGTCTCTTATGGACAGCTGCCAATTCGCTCGTGACTCTTCTCACTAACCAACCTATCCCAGCACGTCTCACTCTGACGTCACACTCACACACTGCGGCTGACAAAGTCTTGCGGCTTGTTCTCCTAAACTTCAACTCACACAGAACTAATGCAAAGTTATTGAGAGCACTAACCAAAAACCAATAACCAAAACAACCTGCTGGTTTACTACAGGGAAGGTAAACAATCGCTTCAGAGACCTTACGGATTTTCACTGATGGCCTTTTTTGCTCATGCAGCTATCCCTCTTTCTCAGTCTCCCACATTCGCAAGCAAAACTCGACCTGCAAATTTCACTCTCAACTGATCAATGGGTCTGTCCTGGTGCACATAGGACTCGCCAAATCTCAGTAGAAAAATCTCTTTTACTCACTTTAACTCACACATTGACTTGTTGACCACGCCCGATCAACCTACTAAACCAGACAGATTACAAAATATAACCAAGTGTCTCCTACACTTGTCAATATACTCCGGAGCCTTAGACCACGCAGGGTCCGCACATCACCACCAACCACCTGGACAATTTTTTAGCACAAAGCGCCACACACATATGAAATTCGACGACTTTCCTACTCACATACTGCAGAGTACGCACACTCCTACTAAACCTCAACTGAAGTACGCAAACTCCCTACTTTCCTCACATGCATCACAATTCACCTGCGATTTACATAAGCCTTTGCAAGCGCAACCTACCACTTTTACACTATCACAAAGATGCCGAGAACACACCATTCTTTACTAGCGGGATCCAGGATCTGGGAAAGTCATTTCTGGACTTAAGGGGACATCATCTCTGCTACAATTGCCATTTCAGAAAAACAAAATTCAAACCTCATAAAAATGAATAAGTAACCCTAACTTAAACTACCACCATAACCATTGGTCACCACATAACTAGTTCTCCAAGGAAACTTACCATCAAGCTGCTACCAAAAACTGCAAGCGCACCTGGTCCTTAGTAAGTAAACTTACAAGAGGACGCCTATAGGCCGATGAACCTTTTGGATCGCATGAAGCATCCTAGCTATGTAGTAATCGATGAACATCTATTATCAATGTAATCAATCAACAACCACTAAGAGAATCATTAAGCATGAGACAATAAATCAACATTTCATGAATAACCACAACTCAATTAGACATTTTAACAATGTTATTTCCCTATTAGTTACAATACTAGGTCATCAGGTTAGATCAAACTTTATTCAATCAACTCAAAATGAGTGCATTAATGACCACCAATAACATAATCTAATCAGAACTTGAGAAAACATATTCTCGAATGCTTCAGCATAAACCAACAAAGATTAATATAACAGCATTAATAGCAGAGGTCAGCAATCAGTCCGACAATCATTTGTGACTGTCAACGTCACCAAAGGTCCCTTACCTAACCCAGATTAGAATTTAGCATGTAGGACTTCATGCAAAAACAATTTCGAAAACGAGAATTTGGAAAACATCTAGCTAAGAGAAAAACTATAAAACAGCGCACTTGGTACAGAGAGGCATAAAAGTTAATCAGTCACATTGTCATAGCTACCTATCCACGAAATGGATCAGCAACAAAGTCAGTTTTCATCCTCAGGTCATCAATCGATCAGCAAGGCATCAGGGTCTCGAGAGCATGGGACCAATGACAGAATCTCGAATAGTGTCTTTTGGTATCAGCATTTCTCCCCTCTCATGTGAAGTTATAGCCCCTTGTCATTACTTTTTATTAGCATTTTTCAGTCTATCCCCCTAATTCCTAATTGGTCAGTTAATTGGCAGATATGACTCTAACCTATAATATTAACTTTACAAATCTATGAGTTCTAATATTCCTCTATCCCCAATTAGTTGATTGGTTTACTGTACGATGCCCTCATCATCTGGCTCATCAGGTATCGAAAATGTTGCATCTTCTTCTCTAGTCAGTGCTTCTATTGTTCGAGTCCTGGGAAAGTACATTGAGTCTGTCTTACATCAAACTTGTTACATTTCCTAGTCCCTCATCTCCTGTTCGTCAGTACATTGCAGAAAATTCCAGCTAAGCAGATTTTATTAACGTCTGCAATTCAGGGACAGTTCAATGCACCAGCTTCTCTGCAGTGCGCTAGAAATGCAGCTCCCGTATGAGGCCTGGAAAAACTAGGCCACAACTTTGGCTAAGTTAACTCTACAATATAATGCAAAACATAGATTATACATCTCATCATGGCACATTACTACATTATTACCACATATTTTCATTATTTCACACATCTTTAGTTCTTTTAAGTACAAGTTTGTATAAGTGGCTGACATATCCAATGGGCACATTTTCAAACATTCACATTAATGTTTCTCTACGATTATTTTTTTTTATAAATCATAACATATAAGCATTTATTAATAATTTCTAATGAGCATCTCTGCGTCAAATCTACCTGGAGAAGCAGTGGCGCAGAAATCAGAAGTTCTACTGTATGCAATTATTGCACATCTGTACCACTAAGCCATAATACTTGACAAAATCTATTGAAGAAACATCTCCTACTTTGTGTTTGTATGAGTCTGCAAAAAGTATTTATTTATTTTAAATAGCACTGGTCACGGGAAAATCGGGCCGAAATCTCCTTGACACTTGCTGAGGAGAGAGCTCCTTTCAATAGGAGAGCATCACACACATTTTTCACCCAACTTGAAAAGCTTCTAGTCAAAGGTCACATGAGTGTTGGTTTTTCTCTTCCAATGAGCAGGTGCAAGTATCATGGGGGTCATTCTGACCCTGGCGGCCGGTGACCGCCAGGGTCACCGACCACGGGAGCACCGCCAACAGGCTGGCGGTGCTCCCAAGGGCATTCTGACCGCGGCGGTTCAGCCGCGGTCAGAAAGGGTAAACCGGCGGTCTCCCGCCGGTTTACCGCTGCCCCATTGAATCCTCCATGGCGGCGGAGCGCGCTCCGCCGCCATGGGGATTCAGACACCCCCTACCGCCATCCTGTTCATGGCGGGAAACCCGCCATGAACAGGATGGCGGTAGGGGGTGCCGCGGGGCCCCTGGGGGCCCCTGCAGTGCCCATGCCAATGGCATGGGCACTGCAGGGGCCCCCGTAAGAGGGCCCCACAAAGTATTTCAGTGTCTGCTTTGCAGACACTGAAATACGCGACGGGTGCAACTGCACCCGTCGCACCCCTGCAACTACGCCGGCTCAATTCTGATCCGGCGTCCTCGTTGCAGGGGCATTTCCGCTGGGCCGGCGGGCGCTCTTTTGGAGAGCGCCCGCCGGCCCAGCGGAAATGTTTGAATGGCCGCCGCGGTCTTTTGACCGCGGTGCGGTTATTTGTCGGCGGTACCTTGGCGGACGGCCTCCGCCGTCCGCCAAGGTCTGAATGACCCCCCATGTAATGGGAAACAGAGAATCTCAGAGACTCTCAGAGCAAGTAGCTTTCGAAAGTGTCTAAACATGAGCAGGGTTCTACATGCACAAATTTGCGAAATTCACACACCAGATGCCGCGGTAGAAACACCCATCTAATTGCAAGGCAAGAGTATTTGAATAGTAGTCTAAAAAGGTGGCTATGACGATTTACACAAAGGACATTTTTTTATTTAGGAAAAGGGAACCAGGTCACAGTGTGGAAGACTGTCAGCTAAGTGCCATTTTCTCTGATGTTTTACTCTGTAACAAGGGGTTTTATCATGATCACACATGTGAGAGACGAACCAAGATAGCAAATGGCCAGCCTAAAGTCTGTGACGTCCATCCTTAACCAACATGTAGAAGTTGCTTAAGTACAATTCATCTCCTGTATCTGCTTATGCAAATCTGGTGGGAGTAGTTTGAGCATGAGAAAGACCCTTGATGAGCAGACACATATTTCTAGCATTGAAGCTTAACAACACTGATTTGATTGACAGGTGTTTGGACTGCATTTGCTATTGACAGTGATGTATTTCTTGTGGAGATGCAGCCAATAATTTTGTTTTCGCCGTGAACATATTGAAAACACCATGGGCCCATTCACAAACTGCATTTGTAGTGTGTTTTGTTGTACTACAACAGTACTACAAATGTAATAGCAAATTATGGGGGTTATTCTAACTTTGGAGGAGTGTTAATTCGTCCCAAAAGTGACGGATATACCACCAGCCGTATTACGAGTTCCATAGGATATAATGGACTCGTAATACGGCTGGTGGTAAATCCGTCACTTTTCCGTCACTTTTCGGACGGATTAACACCTCCTCCAAAGTTAGAATAACCCCCTATGTCCACTAAATGACATGCACAGGTTACACCTCCGCCTCTCTTATCCTTTTCTGTGGGGAGATTTCCTCCCCGATTGCAGAGTATCTGTATATGTAAGTATACATTCTAATAGTAAATGTGGAAGGAACGGTTGAAGATAGGGAATACCTACAATTAAAGAGAATGGAAGTAGGCAGGAGTAAGAAGGAATTTAGTGTGGGTTTGAGAGTGTTTTAGGAAGGAATGTACACCCACCGAGAGGATAGTAAGCTCATTGCTATGTAAAAACTGCCCTTCTAAGGTTACTAAAGCCAAAAAAGGGCCCAAAGCAATAGTAAATTACTCCAGCTCAAACCTAAAGTAAGTACAGCACCACACAGGACAACCAATGGTACTGCAACACTCTCCTATAGAAAAGAATGGAGATACAAGGTTAAAATAAAAACCCCATAG
This sequence comes from Pleurodeles waltl, assembly GCF_031143425.1. NCBI lineage: Eukaryota > Metazoa > Chordata > Amphibia > Caudata > Salamandridae > Pleurodeles > Pleurodeles waltl. Next base: position 1,167,311,432 of record NC_090447.1, on the reverse strand, counting down.
AAATAACATTTAAATTAAATGAAATTATTTAAAATAGTTAGTAACATAAAGATAAATATATATATATATGTATATATATATATATATCTTGTCACTCTCTTCTCTCCTCACATGAAGAAGGACAGCACACGAAGATCGCACTGAAACTGTTTAATGGAAGTGCTAAACATAACGTGTTTTGCCACAGAGTGCCTTTGTCAACACATATATATTCCTAGAGATACCGCAGCACTCATATACAGTAAATTGTTATGCATTTATCCAGATGAGTCCGATTAGAGTGAGATCTTTTTATTGGTGTTTGAAGCATCAGTTTAACATATAAAAGTTGAAGATAGTTTCACAGCCATAGCCAACACGTGTTTCATCACAACAGTAACTTTTCCAAGGCTGTAAGAAAGGTATAGATATACAGAGAAACAAATAGTTGTAAAAATCCTAAAGAGGATGATAGCAATAGTTGACAGGTCTGCGATAAGTAGTAATAGGTTCTATTGTAGGTGCCCAGGGGCTGATGGTGAAGCCCCCCAAAATTAAACAATTTGGTAATGCATTGGTCTAAATATGTTAGAAAAGAACAGAACGAATGATCCACCAGTTGGTGCAAGAAGGAACGAAAGAGAAGCCCAAAACTCAACATGATAGCATGTACTATATTGCAGCATAGAAGTGCAGCATGTTAGAGCGAAACAGTAATGAACCATCACAACTGTGCCCCAAATTAAGGAATAGATGGAATTAAGTGTTGTTAGTTGTGCTAATATAAAGTGCGCTTGAGAAGATAACCAAGAACCTGAATTGTGCGTCAATAAGTGATCACGTACGTGTTGGATGAATAAGTAACTTTAGCATGTCAAGACGTGCCACCATTGTGTAAATTTTGCAGTGCCCTCGTTTGTTTGTTTGTTGACATCAAGTACCTAAGCAACATGAATAAAAAGCTCTAGTCATAATGTAGCACAGGGGACAAACAACCCTGGTATAAGCATACTAAATCATCAAGGTATTCACCTCAATAGGTCTAATTGATTGTTTTCCAGTCATAGACGGAAGGTCAAGACTCATGTGAAAGTTGATAGGCAATCCTAACTGGAGTGGGACAAATGACCCTGATAAGTCAGTTTCTGAAACAAGAAAAGAAAGGCCACATCTAAGTGTACGAAAACCAAAACTGCACCTGGTCTAAAGCACAGTGTGACCTACACTGAGAAGATGGAATATATAAGAATTGTAAAGGTCATGCATATGTAGGAAAAGGGGGGCAAAAGTCAGTCTGAGAACGAGGCGGTTGAAAAATTTAACAGAAAACTGGAGTACTGTATAAGTTGGCAAATATGTAGTTCTGTGAGTGGGCTAAGATAACTGCAGGTTGTAGAATCTAGAATAATTTACCAGAGACAGTGTGGTCCCCGCAATATGCTTAGTAAGATTAAAGTTTTTCTGTACATCTAAAAAGACTCCCGCAGTCTATTGCAACCTGGAGCACGGCTGAATGAATAATTGTAAGCTGAAGTGCAGAGAGAGACTTACCCGGCAGTCCAGATATGCAAAGTGGAGTCCTGAAAGTGGAAAGACGTCGTGATCGCGCCATCTATTTAGTGCGAGTTTGTATTTTCCAAACAAGCTATTCTGGATGCTTGGATCAGCTACTGAGGTCCTTCAACAGAAGAGTGCACCAGTTTATTCTTATGCCACAGTTACTGTTGGAAAGGCAAAGAGTGGCAAGGGAACTCCCTCATGTGCTAGGTGCCATTGACTGCTCCCATGTCACATTTAGCTACCTCAATGCACAGCACATCTTTTCTGCAACAGACATTACTAGCACTCCATCAACTTACAGGCAATCTGCAGTGCCAGGGGCTGCTTCACAGATGTCTACTCTGCCTTTCCTGGAAGCACCCATGAAAGCTAAATTTGCTGACAGTCACCTCCTGCATGTCTCTTGGTTGCTTTGGGTTTGGTGACATATTGTTTATTGGTAAATAACAAATACTTACACTGGGCCTACATTTGCCTCTGGGAATGGTATGTAACATAATCAATAATCACTCCAACCCAATACACACACATTACTGTGGCACACACTGCATGTAGGTAGGCCCAATGTAGTACAATCAGAATAGATGTCCATTTGTTAAAAATGCATATTGCTTTATTGCAGGTGATGCTGCGTATGTTTGTTCTCTCTCTCCCATCTCCCCACAGCTCACAGAGATCTAAACCTACCACAACAGACGGGAAATGATATACAGGAAGAGAAGGTCGGCCATTTTGTGGCCATTCTAAGGAATCCTCTCTTCAAAGCCCCATATTCCTCCATCCTCCTGCTCCTTAGACAATTCTTGTCCCCAACATGGCTGAGGGACTTGAGAAGAAGGATCCCCAATCTTTAAGAGTGGAATAAATATCATCACATAGGGAATCGTCAACAAGTACCCTCAGCTTTATGGGGTTCCAGTTATCCAGCTGAGCAATGCAGCAAGGGCCACAATCTGGTAAGACATCTTAATGTGCTTCAATGCAGTGGATGGCCACACCCCTTGAGGAAAATGCGTAGCAAGCACTAGGAATATCTTAAACACTGGGCCAACATTAATGTTCAGGACATATCGGCTTGTCCTCCCAACCACATATGCAACAACCCCACAGAACACCACTGTCCCAGAGGGTCCTGAAAGTGGCCTAGCTGCCCTCCATGGTCAGCTGGAGTAGTTTGAGCCACGGAGAGAGGGTAAATAAGTGTATATCAGTATTTCACACTGAAGTACATGTTCGTTTTGAGAGTTCTGATTTGTCAATTGTTCTAGTTCATATATTTGTATGGCATAAAAGTTTTAACAGTTCAGCTTTTCAAGCATGCATGTTTATTTGCTTTCATTGGATTGACTACTCATTGTGTACTGTTACATTACCTTCTAACCACCAATGTTTTACCTTCTCACATCCAACAAATAATGTGCAAATGTTTGATGTTTAAAAATATTGACCTGTTCAACATCCTTTAAAATGCATTTCAGCCCTGTTGAAAAACTGTCTAATGTCAAATAACCAATATGTGGAATCCAGTTTAACTTGTTCATAACATACATTTCCAACAGGCAAATTGGATGTGTAACAGACGTAAACTACTATTAACACTTTCATCACCTTTGAATGGCTGATTTTGCAGCTATATCATGAATTTTCAATTATAAGGATTTGTAATTACCAACATTTGAGCATGGAAGCCCACAATAGGGATAAGTTTGTTGAAGTCTACACAATTTCAGCACTTATAAAATAAGAACAATATTCAGTTTTAACTAAAGTTGTACAGATATGCATTATTGTATAGCTGCCAAGTATTCAGATTGCTTATGTGTGGCATTTCCATGGTTTCAGTGTATTCATGAGAGACACTCAATTAGAAAATGTGTGACACTTAGTGTAGCATTTTCTTCTGAGTGAAACCAAGCAATGACATGTATGGAAAGAGGTAAATATTAGAAATTACCCCCGTTTGATCAATGAGAAGGCCTAAACTATCTTGAAACTGCTACAAAACTCCTGAAATGGAATATTAAAATACAAATATGATTTTTGTGCTCAGAAGATATAGAAGTAAAGAAATCATCCTAAAATGTTTTATACCCCCACGCTATGGTATTTTTTTACACCCTATTATCGTTAAGCACATGTTCTGAGAGCAATTGGACACAGGGCAGATATTTTGATGTTACTGATGGTACAAAATAAGCAAAATCACTTCAAGCTGGTATTTTGTATCTTTTATCTGTACATATATCAAAGAACAAATATGCATAGAAAGCGCCTTTAAAGGTGTTCTAGAAGTTATCCATGACTAATATTTAAAGTAAGCAGATACAGAAATGGCACATTACAAATGAATACATACAATTATGTTTCCTGTCCTGCTTAGTATCAGGTCCAGGCACTTACTCACTCTTGAAACTAGGCCTGGATGGAACTTGTGGGGTTTTACTCCAAAGAATTCCACAGACATACATAATAACTCCACCAGATTCTGCTGAGTTCCACTAGCAGGTTGAATTTGGGCATGTCGCACTGCTCGTGCAGAGTTTTAGCACTGGAAGCTTCTTCCTCACTGTAAAATCAACACAAACTGTACCACGAGGTATGCCAGTAGGCGCTGTTTCTTTGTGCCGCTCGAGTAGCTTTGCCCTGATAGTGAGGGGGAGGGGCTTTAATTTAGTCTGGGATCCCAACCTTGATAGGAGCTCACCACAATTCCAGAGCACTAGGACCAAGTCTGGACAGCTTCGTCGAGAAATTTCAGATCCTGGGCTTATTGATTCTAGGCGATACTTGCACCCAGATTCTAGGAACTGCACTTTTTCACCACATTCACTGGCCCTATTCCCACATTGTTCACATTGACTTCTCATGCACTGTCTTCTAAGGGGTTTTTAGGCTGCACAGATCTCAGCAATTTCAATTTCTGATCATGTTGACATTGAGCTATCAACCTGTTACCCTGCTTAACACTGATGCTAAAATCTACACAAAGATTTTAGAAAACCACTTGGAGACCTTGCTGCCAGGCCTGATAGGCCCCAAAAAGGTTGGCTTTATCCAACAGCACCAGGGTGCTGACAATATCAGACACCTGGACTATCTGGTCTAAAAAGACTCAAGCTCACAACATCCCTGCCTGCCTCCTCTCACTTGATGCTAAGAAGGCATTAGATTGAGTCAGTTTCTGCACGCTGTCCTCCACAAAGTCAGCCTGGGCCTCCTTATGGCTAGTAAGATCATGGCCCCCTACACCACCTCCACATCTGCGATTTGGGTAAGGGGCCAGATGACCAAATCTTTTACTCTGCAAAGAGGCACCCAGCAGGGATACCCTTTCTCCCCACTGCTTTTTGCCCTTCTGGTTGAGTCCCTAGCTATCCGCATACAGCACGACTTTGCCATATCTGGCATATCCTTTGGGGGAACAACATAAGACCCTATTGTTTGCGGATGATATTCTGCTTGTGCTAACTGAACTGGAGATCTCCCTCCCTGAGGTAGTCGGTAGCTTCCGGGCTTTTGAGACAGTTTCTGGCTACAAAATCAACATGAGTAAATCCTACATACTTAATCTGATGATCTCGTCATAGCAAGTCCTGCAATTGGCACAGCTTACCTGGTGACTCCTACCGCACAGTCCTGGAGATTTGGGACAGGCTGGCAATTAGGAGAGGTCATACTTCTTTCCCCTCCCCAAACACTCCAACAATGCTCAACCTGGACTTTGCAGCCACCCTCATCCCAGGCATTTTCCCAGAATGGGAGAAGGGGTACTGAAGAACATTGGAAGACCTCTTCTTGGGCCTGACCATCGAGTCCTTTGAGCAATGTAAACTTGACTTCGTCATCCCTCAAACATCTCGCATAAATATTTCCAGCTTTGCCACTGGGCTCTTTTCCTCCCAGCATCCAAGCCCCTAGTGCATGGGTTTGAGGGCATCAAAGTTCTTATCTCTAAAACATAGTGTCCTCCAGCAATCTTGGATACTCCCTCACTAAACCTAACAGGCTAAATGGGACCAGGACAGCACTCTGGGCATTTCCCAGATGCAATGGGAGCTCCTGTGTCGCGAGATCCCTAAGACCCATGGAAGCATTTCGCAACAAGAATCAACATATAAGCTACTGCTACAGTGGTATTACATCTCCAAGCAATTGTACACCATGTTTCCTGCTCCTATAGATACTTGCTGGAGGTGTGGCACATAGGTTGTGGTCTTCCAGCACATTTGAAGGTTCTGCTCCTCCATCGATACATTTTCAAAGGAATTCCTTTTTATTCCGGCCTAATCCCAGTCACATTATGGGCATGTTGGGTTTTCCCATTCTAGCAGGCTATTGCACAATCAGACTAGGGATTCAACCAGTTGCACTTGAAGCACTGAGTTACGCAGACTGGTACCTTGTCTGCCACATGACTGTAGCAGGGAACCAATTTATCTCTTTGAGTTGGAAAACCCAGTCAGCTCTTTTAATAGCAGCTTAGTTCATGCAATTATGGCACACATTAGCTATGGAATGAATGTCACATGAAATAACATACACTGACAAACAATTTATACTCCTTTGGCAACCCCTCATTGACTACAATTCTTGACTTGAGCACCTGTGCTTCACTCCCCATAGGTTTAGAGCTCTCCATCTGTTTGATTAATAGTCTGTTCTGGTGCTGTGGGGGCTTTTGGGCACTGGGGGTGGGGGATCTCCTCCCCCTCTCTTCCACTTCCAGGCATCCCTCTCCCAGGGATCCCATTGGGATGCTCCCCTTACCCCCTGCTGGTCAAACCTATTTTCCCTGGTACTGCGAAACAGGAAGACCCCCTCTTCCTTTCCCCCAGTTTGGTTCTGGTTTTCCAATTTATTCTTCCTTATTGTTGGATCTGTTGACCCTTTGATCCCCCTTGACTAGATGCAATGGGGTGGAACCCGCTCAGCATCCATTTAGTCGCTCCTCAGCCTCACATACTGTGGGGGGTGCCCTGATGATCACATTCTGACCAGTACCTACACTGGATCCTCACTCTTTGCTTCTACCCACATGCTTAACGGCATCGCTAGCACTGTCACATAGCTGTATCCTCCCCAATTTGGCCCGCATGGCCAAAGATCTCTTTCTTCTTGTTTATCCTCCTAAGGGAAGATTCCTGATGTTCATGTGAAGCTACATTATGTTTCCAACTGGTGTATACATATCGCAGTCAATGTCATATGTACTCATCACAATGACATGTAATGCTTCTTGAAAACCTAATGAACAGATTCTGAGTAAAAAAGAAATGACCACCAAGGTTGGGGTAATTTCTGAAACATTGGCAGGAACCGCTGTTCCAACATATCAACATGACAACATGGCGGAGCTGTCAGTCAAACTTATTTTTATTTTATTTTCAAAAAGAAAATCCCCAAAAGGGATTTTCTTTTTGAAGATAAAAATACAATGTCCTCCTCCCCATGGGAGTTTTCTTCCAAGGTGAGAGGTGCATTAGACAGTTTTGACTGCCCCTTACCGCCAGGGTTTTTCTGGTGGTGGATGGCAGTGAAATGTCAGCCCATCAAAATTAGGTAGGCAAACTAGATATTAACCACCAACGGCCTTCACTCCGTCAGACCATTGAAATGGTATAATCATGGGGGAGACTGAGTAGTCTCCACTGTGGTTACCCCAAAGGTTAGCTTGCATATAAATCAAGGGGGCGGGCCATTATGTTTCCAGTAACAATACTCCGTTGCGATTGCGATTGCAAATGAATATCCATACCACCAACACATAAATCAGCCTCTTGATTGAAGAGGTCTGGATACTCTGAAAGACAGTCATTGAGCATCTCTAAACCATATGTGGCCCCAGTTCCCCCTGCTACACTCCTGTTTCATTCTTCCAGTGAGATGGTTGGTCATGCCATGCCACTAATTTGATGTCCAGGTCAGAGGAGTATTTACACACTGGTCAAAACGGAGAGTGAGGATGACCAGCAATTTTTGCCTCAAAGCCAGGAACCTGAGTCAGACAAACCCGCTAGGGGGTCTGACTTTATTATAAGTCTGGACAGTGGATTCTTCTATTTGGACTATGGACTTTCTAATTGCCCCTATGTATACAGACTGGTCCCCTCGACGCTTCATGACATGTATTTATTATTTGCCTGACCCCAACCAATTTAGCATTTCCCCTCTGAGAAAAGACTGCAATTTCATTCATTTTTGCCCCTTCTCAAGGACAGATTCCCATTTCCTCAAATTATATGTTTTTCTTTTAGCACATTTTTTTCATATGTATAGAAATAACTTCAAAGTGAAACAAAAAAATCTAGTCCTTGTAATTAAAATATCACTACACTTTGCATTGTAGTCAGCCACTGAAAACGTTTTGTTAGTTAGAAGGTACTTTGTATAGCACTGTGCGATTTGTAGATGCACTACACTTTGAAAATGAACACAGAAGGTAACAAACATAGCACTATCCTATGCAGTAAATGCAAGATCAAACATTAAACACAGATGAAAGGTTGACATATGTAAAATGTGTAAAAAGTATAGATTTATATTAATGAAAAGGGTGACAGTAAGGACTAAATTTAAGAGAAAATGACGGTGTGCATCACTGTGCCAAATTTGGCAGCGCCACGCACCGTCATTTTCAAAACACAAGGATGCACCATGTTTACTAGAGTATGGCGCACCCCTGTGTTTCCCCCTGCGCCGGCGTTAAATAGGCTGCCGTGCTCCAATGTAGGAACCCTTGCACCATAGGGGCTAGGGACTCTTAAATATGCCCATAAATGTGTAAGAGATACTGACTGAACAAATATGTTGGCGGGGTATTCTCCTACTACTCCCTGTACACAATACTGAAAGGAAATGACTAAAGACATGCTAGTGTTGTTGGAGGTTGGGTTTGTAGTATTGAAGGTTGAGGTGGTAGAAGTGGTGGTGGTGGTGGTGCTGAAAGTGGTGTAGGTGGGGATGGCAGAGGTTGGCGGGTTTGCTACCCTACATGCGTTGACCTTGAAGATCAACATTGGCATTTCTTGCCTATTTCCTCTATCATCTTCATGGCCAAGGCATGGTGCCTTGCACCCCCCTCAAAAGTTAGAACATTTTCTTGGTGCATCTCTGTCACGCATTTGTAACATTTATCAACTTTTCAAAAGGAACAGGTCTGCTTGTCAAACATCTGAGGGAGTCTTTTAAGGGAATCAGCCATCCCACAAAAATAGCCCCCGTAGCATAAATAACTTACTCCACATTAAACTGTTGTTGGTAAAACTGATCCTCCCAGTTAGCAACATTAGCCCATGTCAACATCTCTATTTGAGTGGTATTCTGACATGGCCAGTAGATTGACCATTGTGTGCGTGTGGAGGGAGGGATTCATGAATAGTGGATGCCTGCATCTCAAAGGGGGGATTTCTTTAAGATGATTGAGAGAAAGCGAGTGATGCACCCTCATGGTGGGAGTGGGTAGGTAATTATACAGAGATACCTGTAATTTGAGGGCCATGTGGAGGTAGCTGTTATATAGGTGGAACTAACATCTGTTGCTGCTTAGCTAATGGCTGAGGACTGTCAATCTTCAGAAGGGATTTAGGAGCATCACTGCTGCCAGACAGTGAATTGGTCTTCTTGAAGATGTATTTCGTGGGAGCAACAAAGTTCTCCTTAGTGTCCAGATCCACCTCCTGTTTGACCTGTTCTTCCTCCTGTTCTTGGTGAGCAGTGCTGGACATAGATATTATAGCTTTGGATCCAATCCTTGGATTGCCTGCGGTCATCCACTTGTTGATAGTTCTGCATCATCGCCTGACTCAGTATCCCCAGTACATGGAAGAATAAGGTTATAGCAGCTAAAGTACATCACACCCAGTTTTTTGTTTCAAAATATCAACACAGTACTTTAGTAAACATTGCCCTGCAAATAAAGAGTAAAGTTAGTATCATACGAACATAAGCTAGCATTTACAATTAACAGTCAATCCATGCATTAAAATATTATATCTCATCAATCTGAATTTGCATTAGAGGTGGCTTTTTGGGATAGCCCATGCTTAATCAGCTGCAGGACCTGGGTCATATTGGTTGATATTTCCAAATAATGTCCAGATCCAACTTCTATGCCAACCTAAATAAGTCATCATAACCACAAATGCATATACTGTAGAGAGGCATATAGAAGAAGATGCACCAATGTGAAAAATAGGGTTATTGTTTGAGAGGGGTGTGAGCCCTTTTCAAGCAACAACCACAATCTCTTTCAGGGTGAAAGACAAAAAGTCACTAAAATAACCTGTGCTTAACCTTCTGGTAGCTTGGCACAAAGTAGTCAAGGCTTAATTTAGAGGCAATGTGTAAAGTATCTATGCAGCACATAAACAGTAATAAAGGGAAACGTGACACAAGAAAAATCCCACACCAATTTAGAAGAATAGACTAAAGTCTAATAAATTGTTTGACATCAAAATGACAAAAAAAACAATTAGTAAAACTGAAGATATGAAATGTTAAAGATTTTGTTTAAAATAGTGCCCAGAATAAAGGTCTTGAAACTGTGGGTTGGGACCCCCAGGGTGCGGTGGAGTAATCGGAAGGGGGGGCGCACATTCCTCAGCCACTTCTACCTCAAATCCAAAACGTCTTTGTTTTGGAAGACAACAACCATCCTGGGACAGTTAATTTAGATAGTTGAGAAAGCTTCAGCTGAATTGTCATTCAGTGAGTCTCCTGTTCAGTGAATCCGAGGGACAGGTAAGCTTTTAAAGAGGGATTCTTGCTAGGGTGACCGCTTGCCTGAAAGAAATGCACATATGCTCTAACAGTTAATATGCATCTGCAAATGTAAAGGATGCTTGGGAGCTGGTACTGACTCAATCACTGGAAGCTTTGTGATGAGAAAGATTTATTATTTTTGAGTGGTAGTAAAAAGAGTTCACAACTGAATTGTGAAGTGCTGCTTTTAATTGTAATTCTATTTACATAGTGTTTACTACCCCTAATGAGGTGTTGAAGGGGCTTTTCTGCTAAACAAATGTATTACGTATGATCTGCGTATTACTAAAATCTATATTTTGGAATCACTGTTTTATGGTAAACAATTTGCACATTTTGTAGTAGTCTTTTTTATACTATGTATAATGCAAATATAAAATAATGACTTACATATTCACAGTGCTTTCTGTCTTCTCCGGTTACACAAGCCTCTGCAGTGCATTAACTAATTGAGCTTTCATAATATTTTAGAGCTTATTTATGAGAGACTTGCGCTACCAGAGTATCACTTTTTTTTACGCCTCAGCAATACAAGTCTGTCAATCATACCTGAGGCGAAGCAAAGCCACCCTACGTGGCTTTGCATGTGTGGCTTTGCATGGCCTCATAGATATTAAGTAAGTCAAAGCAGCGCAAGTCACTGCGCTGCCTTACTCTGTGCTAAGGAGGCGTGCCATGGACGTTGTGGTGGCTGTTCCGACTCAACAACCATGGATTTTGACGCTGCCCCAGATTTTCAAAATCACATAAACTGGAGCAGTGCCAAAACCTTATGCCTTCCCAAAGCAGACATAATGAGGAGAAATCTCTTCATTTCTCCTCATTTTTCCTCTTTCCATGCATTCTGCAGCACACATAGAAAAAGGAAAATGCATCTTCAGATTTTTTTTGTGCAGGAAGGTTCCTGCACAAAACAATCCTACCTACATTGGCGCTAGGCAGCAATTTATAAGCCAGTACAGGGGGAAAGGACAGGAATGCACTGTATTTAATAAAATACGGTCCATTCCTGCCCTTTTATATTGGCGTAAGACAGTGTAGCAAAAAGGCTTGCAGCTCTGCCCTACACTAATTCCTCATAAAAAGGACCTTTGTTTTTGCTGCACCTTTGACCACTCCACCACACTCACTGACCTTTGGTTTGCTAAACACTGTTTAAAATGATTTCTTCACTGTAAAAATAATTTGCCGTGGGAATTGGGGACATTTACGAGTGTGGATGATGAGGAGTACCAAGTTCTATACGTTTTTTTTTTAAGAGGGATCCTTATGCCTCAAATATTTTGAGAGGAGGTCCTGGCATCAAAAAGTTTGAAGACCTCTGGCCTAGAAGCACAAAGCTCCAACTGTGGTTATCTATTCATGCCGGACTGGAACAAAGTCACAAGTTCAAGTCGACTACAATGGAGTGCAGGCCAGATGCAGGAACCAGGTTATTCCTGCTGAGACTTATACCTTATGCCTTGGATGCAGCGTGTTGTGCTGTCCAGCTGCAGTTCAGAGAAGTGAAGCAGAGTAGTGCATCGTGTTGCGTCATGCTGCATCGGTTTCAATAAGGTGTTGCAAATGCTGCATTAGGTTGTGTAGCGCTACATTGGTTCTGATGGGGACCACAGCTGGGCTGGCAAACCACCTTTATGCCCACCTTCAAGGATCCAGAACTGTGGAGGAACCACTTGGGGGTTAGGACTCATAGTAGGCTGAGTCCACGTGCAGGGATTAAGGGTGATGGAGCCCTTGAAGTCACTCTGGGTGTCCTGGGTTTAAAGTACAGGCACAATCCTTGTTCTTCAGGCAGCAGAAAAATCCTTCTTGCAGGCAGAAGAACAGGGCAGCAAAGCAGCAGAGCAGCTGGGCAGTCCTTCCTATAGGAGAGCAGCAAGGCAGCAGAACAGTCCTCCTTCTGAGTATTGCAGAGGCCTGAAAGTGATCTGAAGAGTTGAGTCTGAGAGTACAATATTCATACCTGGTGCCCACTTTGAAGTGGAAAAAGCATCTGGGGTTTCCCTCTCACAGATGTGTATGGAATTCCCTGTTTTCCTGCCCGGTCCTATTCTGTCTGGGGGCACAATAGGCTAGAGAAAACACCTTCTGAAGGCCACATATAAGATCTTACTCCAAGAGCAGATATCTTGTTTTAATACATGAATGGGAAGTTCATCAGGACCCATTGCGGCAGAAAGGCGCATAGAGCGAATGGCCAGTTCTACCTCCTTTACTGAGGGAGAGGTGAAAGAATGTATCCCATTACTTTTGGGGGGCCAAAACGGTTCTATCCCATTTGAAGCATATAGGAAGGCAATAAATTCAGAACAGTGGGCTTCAGCTATGGCAACAGGGGACGATTGAACTCTAGACCCACAGCCTTCACCCACAAGTGCCCAAAAACGCCTGGCCTGACCCTTACTGATGCTTCCCTAAGGTGGATCCAAAGCCTATCTCTAGATTCTCTTGCAAGGCGGGCCTTCAAACGCCTTTGCTCCTTTTAAACAAAGACACCCTGGAATTCCTTTCAACTGAATAAACTAAATACTGGGACCTGACCAGGTTATTTATTTCCCTGATTAAGTCAAGTAATGAGCAAGTTATTTTTTGAAACTCCGGAAGAAGAGTTGGTTAAAGCTGCTTCATGAATTTAGAAAATGTTTGCAATTCATTACCCTCCCAATCAACCAGGTCAGCCAACACAGTTACCAACATCTCTGATACACCTACAACCCTTTTGAGATCCCACCGTGACCTCCCTGTCTTTTTATCAAAGATCAGAATTAACCCACCCAGCTCCCAAGACCACGTCAATGGTAAGTTCATTTCTAATGTAAAAAGAAGCAGTTTATGGTCACTGAGAAGGGTGCTGATGATCTTCAAATCATATAGTAGGCAATAAGTGGAATAACCAAGCACCAGATAGTCTAAAATTGCCCTTCCCTCCGAAGAAATGTCTGTAAAGGAAGCAGGAGAATCAGAGGGAGACCTTCCATTAGCTATGATGCAATCGTTTTTCCCAAGAAGACTAAGGAGGAGTTTCCCTCTTTTATTTGTTCTTATTGAGGGGGAGGAGACACAGGCTGGAATTCACAGCACAGCCTCTCCCTCAGCTTCACGCACTTGACATAGGGCATGGATGGATATCTTGCAGTGTAGATCTCCCACTAATACTATAAATGGGGGGAACTCGCTATCTAATGCATTCTCTATGTAGGCAAAAACATTCTGTAACAAGGTATCATAGGCTGCCTCAGGAGGAACATAAACATTAATTTGTAACAACAGGGTAGAGTCCCGAGAAGTGTTATGCAGTTGAAGGGTTAAGGCCATAAAGAGATTACTGGGGTCTTTATAGCAAACAAATTCCCATTTAACTGTATTTGACAAAAAAAAGGCAACTCCCCATTTAGCGTGCCCCCTTTGAGATGTAGTGGCCTTGCAATCAATAACAAAATAGTCATCCCATAATAAATCTGTATCGGACCAAGTCTCCTGGAGGCAAATCAAGTCAAGGTTTAGTGAGCTTGTAAGATAGTTTTTCCCTACAGAATTTTACCCCTGCTGCATTTCAGGAAATAATATTTAGGCCTATGCTAGTTAGAGGATTGAGACAGGGACCTGGACTCCTGCACCTGGTTTAGGACGAGTGGGAGCCACCCCCACTCATTCAGAACTTTCATATTCTGTTGCTCGGGTGCAGATCATAATTCCCGCAATAGCACCTGCCTATCGTTCCCTATTGGGGAAACTTTGAGGGCCTGCAGATCTATTCTAGACCTAAACACAGAATGTTCAGTATAATTAAAGAGCTCAGGAGGTGAGTAACAAACAATTGACTGATCTACTACCTTGTCCCCAGGGGCACCAGCGTGATGTAATTAGATAATACCAATATTATCTTATAGGAGAGGTAAGCCTTTGCAATAGTGAAAACAAATGTAAGAGTTTTTCACTACCATGGCATGTACAACTTAAAAGTACATTTCAACCCTTTCAATACTTTGCATCCTGCCCTTGGGTCTGTTTATGGCCTACTCCAAGGGTGACTTATAAAAAACGGTTTATTTTGCCAGATAGAAATGGCAGTGTAAAACTGCACACACACTGCAATGGCAGGCCTGAGACATGAGTAAAAGGTTACTCAAGTATGTGGCACAATACGTGCTGCAGGCCCACTAGTAGCATTTAATTTACAGACCCTGGGATCCTGAAGTACCACTTTACCAGGGACTTACAAGTACATTAAATGTGCCAATTTAGTGTAAGCTAAAATCACCATGTTTAAAGGAGAGAACACAATCACATAAGCCCTGATTAGCAGTGGTAAAGTGCACAGAGTCATAAAAGCCAACAAAAGCTGGTACAGAAATACAAGAGTGGAGAAGGTAAAACATGTGAGCGTGACCCTTCAGAAAGGGCCAGGTCCAACAACCACCATTATAAAATCCTTTCACATTTGATATACTTACAAAAAAGAAAAATACGAGTTAGCGGAAGAACTAATGATGCAATATAGAGGTTAAAAACACAGGTTCCCAGACGTATCTGATGGATTGGTGGTAGAGGGCCTAGTTGTTGCTGTCAAGATGTCCCCTGATGCCTTAGTTGTGGATGCTTTCAAGGTTGTCACCAAGCATTGTTGTATGACAAAAGCTGACAGGAGAGAGAGGAGCATATATAGGAAAGTACGCCATTTTAAATCAAACAAGAAGATGCTGGGTACATGGTTTCACTACCCATTTGACAGGCATGGTTGTTATCCCACAAGTTAAACCATGACCTAACAGATCTTATGGTGTTACCTATCTATTGCCAAATTTCAGAGTCATTGACAAAAATAATATCAATGGACAAGATGGCATATTGAGCATGGTGCCAATAGGGAATTGTGTCAGTAATAAATGAACAGGTTTGATTCTTAGGCAGAAGTGCAGAGATTTAAATTACAAGTGTGTACCACCTGTATGCTGTGTGGTGCCAATCCACATGTTGTTGCATGGCTAGGAGCAGAAGCTGATGTGCAGCAGTGGATGGCTATGACAACATTACCGGGCCTTAAGAGGTCAAAGTAAAAATATTACTATGTAATAGTGTAACAGTTTACATGACAAGGTCAAAACACATAGTGACATTTATTTTTAGGATTTTAAGAACCAACGGAGAACATTCTTCTATTGTGTGTTAGTGAGCTTGTTACCATAAGAGCAAGCCTGTCTGTGCAGGGGGAGTGTGCTACAAGACCTGCTCTATGTGTTGTCCTGCTGCATTATAGCAACTTCTGCCTCAGCTGAAGCAACCAATCTACTTGAAGGAGTGCCTGTGTGAAAGAGTAATGAAATCAAAACAAACACAACATGTATGCATTTTTATGGCTTGTGTTACAGGATGAGGATATATATATCTGCGACTAGCAATGCAGGTATAAGTGAAGGGCAGATATGGATGAATGCTAGTACATTTAGTTTTCAAGAGATAGACAGAGTTGGAAGGGGAGCTATCATTTTACCTGCCACCACATTAGTGTTGTTGTGAAGTGGCTGCACATCCAACAAATGGGGTACATCTAGGTTGGTGAGACAGGATCCAGTTGTTCTCCAGAAAGAACTTTAGCCAGCTGAATCCTGAAGAACTTCTCCATCACCCGACACCTCTCATCTTGCCTTTTTATGTCCCCGTGCATTCAGAGGGTCTGTGACCTCCTGCCGTAAGCTGCACTACTGGGTTCCCCTGAAAACAAATGGAGGCAGCCCATGCAATTGCTTGTAGTATTTTACCACACATTTTGCTAAAAGGGTTTTCTCCTCCAGGCTGAAATGTATCTTCCTCTTCCCAAATTGAAACATCCTCCAGACAAAATGTGTTGGCTGCAGCATCCAAAAGCTGAAGAAGAGAAAAGCAAACCCAATGGTGTGTGCAAAATTTATGTAGTTGTAAGTGAATGTGTGTCAAATGTGCCGGATTTCATTCGGGTGTATATAATGTGCCTGTTCATTACCATGTAAAGGTCTACTATTACATGTCATGCAGAAGTATCTGCTCCTTGTGCGTAGGTTCATCCCTGTGTGAGGAGGTTTCAGATTCACTACCATGTGAGGCTCCTCGTGTGTGAGAATTTGTACAGAGTGCTGTGGTCCCATTAGGTGTTAAATACTGTTGTGAGTGACTTATAGTTATTATAGGGTCATAAATTATGATTATTCTGACTTCACCCCACAAACTGATAGGTGGAGACATGTAAGTCCACACTTTTCAGTAACTTTGCACTGAGATTTTACAAACAGGCAAAAGTAGTAGTTACTCAAAAAGTGCAAGAGGAAAGTTACACATGTAATTTACTCACACGTGTGACATACCTTTGTGAATACCCCCGCCCCATATGGAACTTGATGAACTCACATTGTAGAGAAACAGAAAGGCAGTGGAAAACCTAGAACACTTATAGTGCATATTTGGTGACTGAAGCAAGCCATCTTGATCAACTAAAAGATATTGGTCAGATGTTGTTGATCAAATTAAAAAGAAAGCCAACTACTAGATATTCCCTACAATCCAATCCAGAGGTTCCAATGTATGTGCATTCTGAATCCAAGTGAACTTTGTCTTCAGGACATACATGGTTCTATTGTGAGGGAATAGTACTATTATAATCTGAAGATAGGTGAGAGGAAAAAATAGATACCAGTTCCAGGAAAATCATTCAGATGGTACTGAGCCAAGTCAGCATTCCAAGGTGGCCATTATGTTTGACAGAACTACACATGTATGGTGGAAAATCCTTGATAGTTTGCATTCCCATTGGAAGAGGGCAAAAGTGCAGAATCACAGTCGCTTTGTTTGGATTGTGTAAGATAGTGGTGTACTCTTATTAGCCTCTTTTGGAATTGCCTGTTTCTCATTTTAGGAGAATCTGTGCAGTATTCTCCATGCATTCTGCAGCACCATCACTTGGGTAAGCAAGACAAACAGTGATCTCACACAGTAGCAGCAAGTGCATAAGTACTACATTGGCTGCTAAATGTTGTACTCTTCACAAAGATAACAGATAGAAAGTCAGTATCCTGCATGTACAGGTCTTGAAAGCAGGAATAGGCTAATGATTAGGTTTCAATAGGTACACTAATGAGGGAAATGAGCTGACAAAGATGACATTAATCCTCTAGTTCAGAGAGTACTAGATATGACCGGAAACCAATGACTAACTGAAAATGCACCTTTTAAGATCAATGGGGAAAGCCAGGGCTGTATTACACAAGTGCCCTGGGGACGCAGAGGGCATGTACATCTGTTTTGTGCGCCTTCAAGGCATTTTGGTATGACAAGAGTGGCCACAGATTCTTGTGCGGCTCCTTTTGCAATACTGATAGCAATGGTGCACATGAAGTGCCAGTGCTATTGTGAGAGGGTCTTCCCTCATTTGCATGGGGATGTGAAGGAATCGTTTTCGCCTTTGCACCCGCCCTATATTATAGATATGAGCGCAAAGGCAAATTAGCTGTAAGGAGACCCATTGACAGTGTGTCATAAATAGATGGTACACTGTCAGTGTGCCCCAGAAGGCAACCCTAGGGGGAGAAGCAGGCACAGTAACTCACTCACTTATTGAAACAGCCACTCCATATTTCACTGATTGATCTGCCCCCAGGGCAGCCCTGAGTTCATGGCTGCCATGAGTGCAGTGAATGTATTGTATTCCGACACAAATTTACAACCAGAACACTCATTTAAAGGTGCACTGTGGCGCAAACATGAACTGTGAACCTGATATATAATAGCTCGGATGTCCTAGAGTCCTTTATGTCAAAATATCGACTAAAGAAATATTGTACTGAATGAACATAGCACTAAAAACTTTGACAACCAAAATATCATTGTGGTAAGTATATATTGGTAAACTTAATATTTTTGACTACATACATACCTATACATATCGACAAAACATAAATATGTTGAGCACAATATTGAACACATAATATACTGGTACTATACTGTTGGAAATGGGGTTCTCTAGTTGGCAGAGGTACACACCCTTACCCAAGTAGGGACCACAATCCTAGTCAGGGTAAATCACACAATCCAAATTATCCTTGGCTTGGCACTGAACAGTCAGGCTTAACTTAGAAGGCAATGTGTAAAGTATTTGTGCAATAAATCATGCAATAACACGGTGAAAACACCACAAAAATACACCACACAGGTTAAAAAAAATATAAGATACTCATCTGGGTAAATTAAGGATAAAACGATCAAGATTTGATAAGCACAAGTTGAAATATCACTTTTCAAAAGTTAAGAAGAGTCTTAAGTCTTTAAGAATGAACAAATGTCTGTTGTGTGCACAAAGTACCTAGTATGCGTCAAAATGACATGCACGAAGACCGCACAGGAAGAAATGCGTGGAAGAAGGAAGGTGTGAGTCGGATTTCCTGATGTGCACAGATGATGCATCAGTTCTTCCCACACGGCAAGGGCTTTGCGTCCATTTCTGGCCTGCAGTCTTGGCTCCTCACTGCGATGCAGCGTCTTTTTGACGCCCAGGGATGATGCGTGGAAATCATGAGCATGGGGAACGAAATCACAGGTGCTGCATTGATCCAGTGTAGCGATGCGTCGGAGTTTCTGTTGCACGTAGGCGGTGTCGATTCCTCATGCAGGAAGTCGGGCTGAGTTGTTCTGGCTCGGCGACGCGTCGATCTGGTATGGCTGTGCGTCAAAGTTCCGGTCGCAATGCAGGTGCTGCGTCGATCTTCACACGGGGAGCCGGGCTGGTTCGTTCTGGTTTGGCGATGCGGTGATTCTTTCACCAATGGGCAGGCTGTGCATCAATTCTGGCAGGCTGTCCGTCGAATTTCATCACACAAGGAGTTTCCTTGAAGAGTATAAGTCTTTTTGGCCCTGAGACTTTAGGAACAGGAGGCAAGCTCAATCCAAGCCCTTGGAGAGCACTTCTCAGCAAAGCCAGAGGCCAGGAAGGCAGCAGGCCAACAGCAAGGCAGCAGTCCTTCATAGCAAAGCAGTCCAGGTGAGTCCATTGGGCAGCCAGGCAGCTCCTCTTGGCAGGTCTCAGGATCTGGTTCAGAGTGTCTGTCCCTGGAAGTGTCTGAGTTGGTGGGGTCAGGGACCCAGGTTATATACCCAAAAGTGTCTTTGAAATGTAAGTGTTAGGCCCCTTCACCCTTCCAGCCCAGGAAGACCCATTCAGTATGCAGATGAGTGCAGGTGTGACTGAGTATCCTGTTTTTGTGGTTGGCTGGGTGAAATGAATAAGGGAGCTGTCAACCAGCCCAGTCCAGGCGTGGATTAGACAGGTTGTAAGGCACAGATGGATTTTAAGTGCAGAGAAATGCTCACTTTCTCAAAGTGGCATTTCTAAAATAGTAATATAAATTCCAACCTCACCAATAAGCAGGATTTTGTGTTACCATTCTGGCCATACTAAATATGCCATATTTACACCTTTCTGATCAAAATCTACCACTCAAACAGTATATGAGGATAGCCCTAATGTTAGCCTATGAAAGGAGCAAGCCTCACAGCAGTGGAAAATGAATTTAGGAGTGTTCCTCTTCCAGGACATATAAAACACAGAGGTATATGTCCTACCTTTTACCCAGACCGCACCCTGCCCTATGGGTTAACTAGGGCCTACCTTAGGGGTGGGTGACTTATATGTAGAAAAAGGGGAGTTTAAGGCTTGGCAGGTACTTTTAAATGCCAAGTCAAAGAGGCAGTGAAACTGCACTCAAAGGCCTTGCAGTGGCAGGCCTGAGACATGGTTAAGGGGCTACTTATGTGGGTGGCACAACCAGTGCTGCAGGCCTACTAGTAGCATTCAATATACAGACCCTGGGCACATGTAGTGCACTTTACTAGGGACTTACAAGTAGATCAGATAGGCCAATTGGGTATGAACCAATTTTACTATGTTTTAAGGAAGAGAGCATATGCACTTTAGCACTGGTTAGCAGTGGTAAAGCGTGCAGAGTCCTAAAGCCAGCAAAAACAGTGTCAGAAAAGTGGAGGGAGGCAGGCAAAAGGTTGGCAGATGACCGCCCTAAGGCTGTCCGGTCTAACACTTACTATCATTTATTTTTTCCAGGATTTTATGTATTATTTCTATTTATTGTTTTAAGAAAGCCTAAATGGGCAAACAAGAACTTTCACAGCATTGTGCCTACAACCCCGGAGACTGGCAGCGTAGGGTGAGGAAATGCAATGTGAAACACCACTTTCTCCTACAACCCTGGGGCCGGCAGTGATAGATTAATATAGAAACAAAACAACACCATAAGAGTAACAACCCCAACCCTTGCCCCGTGTCCGTGTGTACAATAGTTTCTATGAATTCCAAGTGAGGAGCAAAAACAGCTGTATCGTGTCCATCTGCCTTATGTGAAGAAAGTGCTTAGCCAGGGCGAGTCATGCTGTAGTGAACGCATTGTGGGGGAGTAATTGCAATGTTTTCAGATAGGCAGGGCAATTAAGCTCACTGAATTCTGAAGACAGTATGGTGATGAAAGGGGCCCAAGTGTCTGCGTAATCATCCTGCTTTAGTTCCACCATAATTGAGATATTTTCCATCTCGAGCAAAAATCATAGTTTGTGGAGCCAAGCAGTGGTATCAGGAATTCTTTCTGAGCCCCATAGGGAAACGATTACCTGGTGTGATGCACCTAGACTAGAGCTAAAACCATCTGATGCCCTCTGGGGGATCGTACGGGAATGTTAGGGGATTAGGTAGGCCTAGAATAGTATAGGCTGGGAATCGAGGGATCCCTGTATTGAATGCGTGATCTACATCATCCAGCACTTGCTTCCAAAATCCTTCCAAATTTGGGCAAAGTTGTGCAAAAGTGGTACAGTTGCGCAAAGCGACTATTGGAGCATTCCAGAAAAAGAAGTTCAGTTCCCGTGTTTCTCCCCCCATATCCATTCATCCCTATTGCTCCAGTGCCTTATAGTAGTTCTTGCTCCTTTACTGGGAAATTGCATTCCGGCTCAGCTAAAGGAATGGAGTGGACTTCTACATCCATCATACAAAGTCCTGACAGGTAAATCACTTCTTTAATTGCTGAATCACAAAATCAGTAGTTTGGTTCCTGCAAAAGAAAGTTATTTCTGAATAAGACAAATCGAGTATGATTCAAACACTTTTTTATGATATTCTCTCTGCTTTGTTCAGTCCATTGACATCCCAAGAGATTAAATAACAAATCTAAAAATTCAACTGGGGTATTATAAAATTGACATCTTTATACTCAGCATGCCGGAGGCGATGCTTTGAGCGATGTTGCACTTTGTTAACATGCTCCAAGTGACCCTCTGGGTTATGAGCGTTCATCAAAATGTCATGAAAAAATGACAAACATATTCAAAATATCCAGCAATGTGACATTATTATGACGGTGGAACGCTCTTGATGCATTTCAAAGACCAAAGGGCATAACTTTTTGTTCAACTAGCAACATCTGGTATTAAATGTTATTTTCCACTCATTTCTAGGTTTCAATCTCAATGACGTGTTAGCACTTTTCGAGTGCAAGTCATAGAAGATGTTTGCAGTTTAAAGTTGGCCAGTGAGAATCAACAAGAAAGGCAAAGAAAACATATTTTTTTAGTTATGCATTTTAAGAGTCTGAAACTTATAGTTTAACAGCATTTACTGTCATTCTTCTGATGGGACAAAACCTAGTCCTTGTTTGGTACAATGAAAAGGGACTTAATAATTCAGTGATAGAATGCTCTACATGTTCACAGAAATCTTGATCTTTTTTCTGAAAGTTAGGACTGTGTGGTATTTTAACTGCTGGTGTCTTGGCACCCATTACCCAGAGAATGCAGCGGTAAAGGCTTGGCGGCATATTTACAAGCCCCTTGCGCCACTTTAGCGCCACCTTGGGTCATTTTTTATGCTGAGGCGGCGCTAAGGTGACTTTCCTGCCACATTTACAAAATGGCATAATGCTTGCATTGCGCCACTTTGAAACCCCTTGTGCCACATTATGCCTGCATCAGGGGGCGTTCCAGCTCAGAGAGGCCCAAAACAATGGCACAGTGACATTTACAACATTTTACTGCGCCATTTTTTCCGTCAATTTTATATGACCCATTTTATTTAATGGGCTTCCCTGTGCTTTGCTGCACTAGTGTCAACAATTTTGACGCTAGTGTAGCAAAGTGCCACAATAGCGTCAAAAATGTTGACGCTATTGTGCTAATGACCGCAGTTATGAATGTTCCCTCTATACAGAATTTGGGTCTGTTTCAGGTATTGGAAAACTCAGACACTAACGTGATCTCACTCTCCCAAATTCACTGACAACAATACTGAGAATGTGATTTGAGGTAATTCGTGCCCCCACCATACACAATTTTTTCTTCAATAATTTTTCTGCTAATGTCTCATTTATGTTGTAATGACGTTATAAAAGTTGTCATGAGTGCTGTAATATTTGGGGTATTTAGCAGTGCATGGAGATGGCGCAAGTTATAGTTACCTTAGGGCATGAGTTATAGTTATTTCAAAACACTCTAATTATAACTGCTAAATTGCTATGGTTGTGTACATTTAAAATGTGAGCCTACCTGCAAGGTCCCTGCAACTATTGAGTTTTTAAGTTAATTTCTATGGCTTTTTAAATTCTATTGCCTAACTATAACGTCCCTGTAACCTTTTTTTTTCAGGGAATTTCGTTTTTTTTAAGGTAAAGTCATTTTCATTACTATACTTAGACTGGCGGTCGTTGGCCACAGGGCCTGGCCTATGGCCTTGCTGAAGTGTTGGCAAACCAATCAGATCTCAGTACGAGATTGGGAGGGTTCACAGAGCCTTTTCGTTCCTGTATATACAAATTTGGATTTTCTTTAATCTCTGAAAAAAACTACACCACATAACTAAACGGTCACTTTCTGGACAAAGAGCTGCCTTTCTGCCACTTTTGCAGTAATTCCATCCAGTGGTTTGGGTGCTATTCCTGTCGAAAATCCCTCTAAAAAATGAATGGGGAAAAAGCATTTGGGACCCCTTTTTTCTCAGCCCCCACTTGATGGATCACCCCAAATCTTTCCAGGCAGACAATGAAGTAAGCATCATACTTTTTTGGAAAATTCTGTGAAGATTCATCAAGTGGCCCCAAAGTTATTAACAAAATAAAAAATGTTTTTTTCATAGACGTAATATGTGAGGTCATAAACAGTGCATGGCGAGGTTGCAAGTGATGGTTAGCACTGCTAAATATAACTAGTGAATTTCTGTGTCCTTTTAGTTTAAAGTGTTAATGTTGTCAATGACAAATTCACCTAACTATAAGATTACATTAACCTTTGTTTTTTTCAGTAAATTATCGAAAACTATCAAAAAAATACTACCTAGCTGTAATGTTACTTTGACTTTGTTTTTTCAGTGATTTTTTTTATTTTTTATAGTAAAGTAATATTAAATTATGATACATAAATCTAACCCCGAACCTTTGGTCATGCATGGCGGACGGTTCACCCTGTGGCCAACCCCCTTGGAGTCAGCCAACCCAAACTGCACATGGTCTTCGGGTGGGGGGAGCTGGACACAGGGCCAGGCGGTGGGGACCCAAACCCCCAGGGTCTTTTTTCAAAGGGGAGGGGGACTGCATGACACCCCTTCCAGAGCCTAATTGGACCTTGCAACCACATCCCCAGGCTCTTTTTTTGAAGGGCAGTGTGGCCACGTGGCCCCATCTCTGAGCCTTGTTGGGCTCAGGGGATCCCATTCCCCAGGGCCACTCCTTCAAATGAAGGGGATGGAAGCATGGGTGTTCTCCCTCCCCAGGCCAATTTAGGCCCAGGGATCCCATCCCTTGGGGCCCCACATGATTTCTAGGGGAAGTGGGGCACACTGCCCCCATCCTCGAGCCATTATCAACCCAGAGGACCACAGTGCCTCTGTATCCCAGAGTAATGTTTAGGGGGAAACACAAAGTCCCCTTCCCTGGGCCGATTTTGGCCCCAGGGAACCCATTCCTGGAGGCCTGGCATGATTTTGAGGAGGAGGGTGGCAGGCAGCCTACCTTCCATGGCCGATTTTAGCCCTAGGGACCCCATCCCCCTGGGCCTGGAACTGTCAAAGTTGGGTGCCCTAGTGCTCACACCAGGCACCATAGTCTTCTTTGGGGCTGCAGGGAGAGCAACATCAGCCGGCTCCCTGCATACAGCTGGAACCGCCATTACTCCCACCCGCAGGGAGTAGTGACTACTGCTGCTTCCAGTGGGCAGGAGCAATATTTTGATCTGCTTCCCTGCCTGCTACAGTGCGGTCAGGGAAACAGTTCATAAGTCCTCTCCTAGCGGGTGGAAGTTTTCAAAGCTCCCACCCACTGGGAGCAGACTTGGGGCCTGATTTTGATCTTGGCAGTGTTACCGCCAAGCTGCATTGGAGGGGGGCCTGAGAATACCATTGCATTTAGATGTATTGCAGCTGAGCTGCAGACCACCACAACAGCTTGCTTTTCCAAGCTGTCAGCCAGGCGGGTTCTTGATGGCCATATTTAGCTATTACAGTTGGACAGGCGGTGTCCTGTCGCTGGTCTGCTGACGGAGGGAGGACTTTGCTGGACCCAATGGACATCGGACAATGCAGCGACTATGGAATACAGGTTAGTCGCACACTCTACCCTTCACATATGCATCCCCCTGCATCACACATGGCACAACCAACACACTCATCTCTACAAACACATCCACACATATGCACAGCTACACACATCACAGTAGTGACCACCACAAACCAACATTCACCAGAAATCTGCACGCGGTAGCACAACACACAACACAACATACACAACAACGTCCACACGAAGTGGCACATATACTGATAGAGTCACGTCACTCAATACACCTCCATCCACCTCACCTAGCCAATCGAATCACACATACACATATTAACTCACACACAACTCGAAGCACACCATGACAGGTACAGGTCCCCTTTCAATGTGCACACATTGGCACTGTTTACATGTGTGAATGTACTGTCACTGTGGTGCCAGCATCCATTTGGCGATCAATACTGGCACCATAATGACAGTTGCGTGTGTGTGCAATACATGTTGTGTACCAGTGTGTCCCCATGTGTGTCTGACCCACCTGTGTCCCAAACATATCCATGTCACAATAATTTAAAAAAATTACTGTGACATATATGTCCGCAGTGGCCCTGAGCCCATGTGTAGTGACCCCCCCCCACCATATACACCCAATGTGGGTTGCCTACCTTTGTGTCCAGCAATCGGGGAGGGTCTTGTTTTCTCCATGTTCGTGTGGTAGCAGCAATGGAGGGTTTTGTCCAGTCATGTTCAGCCAGAAACGGAAGTTGAATCGAAAGAAAAGGTGAGGTTTCATCTCCTTTCATCCCCAATCCATCAAGTCAGACCTGGTGTTCGGACCGCCACCCTTTGCTTTGCATTTAAGGCACATCCAAATCTGCTTGGCAGTAAGTGAGGCTGGAGTCCTGCCATCAGACAATCTTTCCTATGGCATTGTCGTGGTGGATGGGCTTCCTCTGTGGAGTTGGTGGGACATGGGCGGGTTATCGTCTTTGGGACCGCCAACATCTAAATCCGGCAGGCGGACGGTCATGGGGACGGATGGGTTTTCAGTCAGAAAACCAATGGCGGGACCGTTACCGCCAACATCTAAATCAGGCCCTTTGTGTTTGGTCCCGCTTAGCTGGAGTTTTGAAAATGCTCCTGCCAAGCGAGAGCAAACAGAGGTTTCCTTGCCCATCCCGGTGTGGGCAGGGAAACCTCTATGTCCTAGGGTGGACTCCCCGGGACACAGCATCTGAGTCTGCCACAGGGGATGGGGTCTTTTTAGGCCCTTATTGGCTCATGCAGGGGGTTTCGCAGCTCCCTTTCTTAAAGTGATCAGCTTGGGCTTTGCTCCCCTTGGTCTTTTGAGGTTCCGGGAGAGAGGCTGTGCTGCCCCTTCCCATTTTTATTACATTTTGGCCCCAGGGGTGGGCTCCCTTGCACATTTAGAAGCTCAGGGAGGGGTGCCATGTGGCCCCATTCACATTTTGCAATATTTCAGCCACTGGGGTGGGTGCGTCTGTGCCTGTCAAAACTTGAGGGATCGGGGGTCCCCTCCCCTTGTTTAATGATTTTGGCCCAGGGGTGGGCTCCCCGGAGCCTCTGATGGCTTTAGGAGGGATGCCATGCGTCCCTCTCTCCATACATAATATCTTTGGCCTGGGTGTGGGTTTCCCGAGGACATTGATGACTAGGGAAAGGGGCTGTGTGCCCCCTCTCTCCATACATATGTTTGGACCTGAGAGTGGGGTTTCTGGTCCTCGAATGATTTGAGGAGGGGGGCCGTGCATCCCCTTCACTATAATGATTGTTTCCAGCCTGGGGGGGGGGGGGGGGGGCTGGATAATGCAATTATGTAATTATGTAATAATTTGCAAATGTCAGATAGTGTAAGTGGGTAGTACTTTTAGGCCATTAAAGGAATGTATTACAGAACATTTTAGAGCATTGAAACAGTAGGATGTTACCACATAACAATTCATGCTATGGAGTATGAGGCCCAGGATAGACATTTCAGCTTCATATGGCATTGATTACATCAAGCGTGATGTTAGGGGTGGTAATCAGGAACTTAAATTGAGGAAACGCGAGACGCTTACATTCTGTTGAGAATGGATTAAACATTGATCATAAAATGCAATATTTTTTGGGTCCATGGTGTTGTCAATTGGATAGGTCCTGATTATGTGTTTCATGCACCTGGTTCTCAATTTTATATGTGAATCGGTTTATAAGGAGTCAATTACCAGGAGGTGTTGTTTGTGTTGATTACCATATGCTTTTGTTTTCATGCAATGTAGGTTTACTATACACGAAGTAAGAATCTTAATGTATAGGATTTCATTGTCCTAATATATTTGACTTGTGTCAGCGTACATATGGTAGTTAATGACTTTCTCACTTTATATGAAGAAACAGATTAACTAGAACCTTCAGTGTACGATGACTAGCTGGTACAAGCATCTATTGACGTATGATGTTAGGATTATGCAGAAGGGTCAAAAGTTGGCATTATTTACAGCTATTTGTGCACCAAATACTGATGTAATGTTAATCTTTCTCTGTTGCCTTTACTAGGGTCTACAGGTGCGTATCACTGATATACTTAGGGATTTCCCCTTTAATTATGATGGATGGTATATAATTATGTGGCTTGATTGAGCAAACATGTTTTTGCAAATAGTGGTTATTATTTAATTGTTGTAGCAGATATGAGTATTTTTTCTAAGTATGGAGCTCTATTCACATGCTGTTCCATTCCAATTTTCAACATGCTTGTTTGGACCTGCTGATGGAAATACATTATTTGAATGTGTGACTTGTCCGTTTAAAACATAAATTGCACCTTATCTTGTACATTGATGGATGACAAGTATGGCAGCCGCGCCTAGACATGTGAACCTTGGTTAGTTCTGTTTGTTCATTTCTTTATGTTGTGTGTTTTTGCGACCAGTAGTTTTGGAGACTAGGGGATCAGTACAGACCACAGACACCTTGTTATGTGAAAAAGGCTGCTTTATTTAAACAGGTGCACATCACATAATTTAACCTGGCCTTAAGCCTTACAAAACTAAAAGCCTCACTATATACTGGATTATCTAAATTACCCTCCCACCCTCTACAAATGTCCCTCCCCCGCAACTTAAACTGCAAAGCTGTACCCCTGTTTTGGGTTAAACTTCCTCCCTTGAAGTTTTCAAACTTCCATCCCGTTTAACTGCAATTATTAAACCTGTAAGTAATTTAAATTGTTACTGAACCTTAATCTGCCTTCCTCACCCATGACAACGTCTCTGCCAACCTACCCCCCAGAAAGACTGAAGCCTTGCTTTTCCTTTTTCTGCCCCACCTGCCACTTTCTAGGTTCTGAAAAAAAACATGATATTCTCAACCAGTTGCCCTGCTGACTTCTAATGTATGTTTGATGTTTGAGCCACCACATCCTGGATCTGCAAAAGATAAAGATAGGTACTGAATAATAAGAGGTGCGCCCCATCCCCCTGGAATAATTCTAGTGTTTCGTATGTTAAATCCTTGTGCTCTACTCTGCCTACCCGATGTATCCTGCAGAAGTTCCTCATTTCTTTGTTTATCTTCCTCCTCATTTTCTCTATGGCTGCCAGCTTAACAGCCCCTCTCCACTTCCTTCTCAGTATATATTCAGTTCATATCACATGGGTCCCTGACCACTCCATATCACATGGGTCTCTGACCACTGTCTCCTTATCTCTGGTAGGCTGTCTTTCATGCCCTGCATGACTACCACTCCTTTTTTAATAACCAAATTATTTTCCCCTAAATCGATGATCAACAAATCAGGAAATTACCCCCGAATCATCAAGCTATTCAAACATTGCAGCAATTCTCACCATCTCATACCCCCTTTCCCTAGCCCCGCACATTCAGCAATGCTGGATTGAATCCCAAATTGGTACCGTGATTACTCCGCTTTGAATGTCTCTCTGCCCATTTAATGAACGAATGTCACATGATCCACACTAATAGGGCCCGAACATCCGGGCCTGATACCATACCTGAAAAACACAATAGCAAGTAGTCTTCCCTCCCTACTGACACTCCTCCTCCCCCTGCACATAACACTGATAGCAGTCTGATGTCCACCTACCCACCTCATGATGCTATCTTTCTCCCACCCACTCCTAGCTGCCTCTGTCACTACCCCAATCCTAAATGAATGTGTGCCATAGCAGGCTGCCTCCACCCTATGCAGCAGCACCTTCCTTAGAATGGCTAACAACTGATACACTGTTATCAGGTGAACAGTTTGATGTAATGTATAAAGACCACGTCCCTCTCTGCTACTCTCCTTCCTTTCAACAGACTGGCCCATCTTACTGGGCAATATGCCTCCACTGAGTATGTGCAAAGGAAAACCTCCTTTCCCCACCCTCTCTGATCCATCTTGGATCTGGGGAGCCAGACACTCCCACCGACATTACTCTGAGACACTTTCTCCCACACTAATCCCCTGCTCTTCTTATTGCCTAGCAATTCGGACACCCTAAATACCCCAAAAAACATCCACGCCATTAAAGTGGAAAATAAAATCACCTCATCCTCCTCTTGGCATGTCAAAGGCAATTTTTTTATTGCTGCTCAGAATAGTTCCCAGGTTAATGGCTTCCTTCTAGGTCCCTGGTGTCCTCTTTTCTAAGCCCACCTTTCCAAGATCCACGCCCTGAGCTCGGCGGCTGTAGGCATATAGCCCCAAAGAAGTTTGCCCATGAAAGAAATACCTGCTGATTTACCAGCGATAGTAACTCTAGACTCCCCCTTTTGAACCAATGACATAATAAATTGCACCACATCCACTGTCCTGTCTACGCCTCCCCCCTCCAATGGATCCCACTGTCCAAGAACTCTAGCCTGTCTGTAGGCTGGTCTTGTCGACCTGGCAAGGGAGTCTAGGACCGGTTGTAGCATCCTCTGTCTCCAGCTGTTTACAGTGTTCCTCATTTTCCCCATATCTAACACTTGTAAGATTAGCAGTGTGGGGTAACTAGAATGTATTCAGGTACTCCCACATTCTCTAAGACCTCCCAAAGCTTTTTTCCGGTGGACTAGGTGAAATGGTGCCCTTAGGTCTACAAATACTAGATAGGGGTGACCTTTTCCTAGCAGTACCGTCAAAATAATCTCAGAATCTCAGTAACTGGTCTAATGTTCTTGTCTTTTGCCTAAACCATGTCTGCAAGTCAGAAAGGATACAGTTTTTTAGGGACCACTTTATCATTTCCTCAAAATCTGATGGCAAAAGGTCTTTTGAAGCCTGTCTCCGAGGCTAATTGGTCTAAAATTTGCAGGATCATCTTGCCACCCTGTCTTGTGTATTGGTACGATTTCTACAAGCTTCCAAGATTTTGGTATATTCCTCCCTTCATAATTGCCCTAGAAAAGATGTTAACATAAGGGGCTCAGATGCATATAAGTCCGCCTGTATGCAATTTGGGCCCAGGGCTTTTCTGGGGATGATTGACTTTATGGCTTTGAGAAAATCTTCTGTAATATCCACAGTGACTATCCCTTGGATAAAGACGCACTTAGTATTAAAGACATTAAGGCCCCTCTTGACCTTTCGCAAATGGTCACCAACCCCACACTTTCAGGTGAACACACTTTTGACCTAGTATTTTCCAGTGAAAGATTATGGCCCTCATTATAACATTGACAGTCAGTAGTACCGCTGCCGGGCAGGAGGTAATGACCACCAAATTATGACCATGGCGGTGATCCCTCCCATAGATGCCAATGTACCACCCCAACCTCCAGTGCGGTACAACCACTGAACACGGCCGTAGCTATCTCCAGGCATGCGGAAGACAAGGATCCACCCACCATATTAAGACACAGAAGACAGCCAGGATTTCTGGGACGTTAGCAACGCCAGCAAAAGCCTGGTGGAAACCTATCATATAAAAGGAGACACCCACCACCAGGAACACAGAGGAGTCTGTGGCCGCCATGGACCCAAAACTGCAAGTCTTCCCGATGCTGTACAATGCCATGGCTGTCCAGGAGCACCAACGCTGATGAAGACGATGACGGTGAGTACAGCCGCCTAGCACACAAGGGAGGGAGGGGAGAGTGACACACACACGCTCAAGCGGTCCAGTGAGGGGATGGATTAGGCGCATAGCGAGCACCTCCTTTGATGCAAATGTGACTATAAGGGGACACTCCCCCTCCTGGAGCCTTTAGACTTGGGGCCTACTCAAGGTAGTTCCTCGCTTCAGGTAGGCCACATCATTTCTCACTTTACTGTACCCACTCTCTTACTGAGTGTTGGATGTCTGTCTCTGCAATGCATGACGTTAGGGGATCCTAGGCCCTGAAGAATGCCCCCAGACCTTCCTTGGCTCTTTGTAGAGGGCAGAAACATGTCGGCCATTTTTAGATAGGTGACCCAGTGAGTCCTTGTTCTCACTAAGGTGTCCTATCCTTGTTTTTAAACACACCAGCAGACACCATTATTAAAAGTGTAGATTGCACACTGGTAACTGCTAAGGTGTTTTTATATCTTTCCCTAGCTTAGCTGGATCCCACTAATTCCAGAAAATAAAAATGTACGCACTCCCTCCCGTTCTTTTAACGGTGAGGTTGAGTCTGCCCAGGTGGCATTGTCCTACCTGGGTGGGGCTAGGTGGTCAAATGATGAAGCATGACACTATATAGTGTGTGAGACCACCTAGTCCATGAAGGAAACAACCCCCCCATCACCACTTCACAGCACTTACACTTCATTCGTACACCCAGTGAGGTCAAGGAGCTCCAGGAAAATCTCCTTTGGGTACAGCTCCTCATTATAAGTGAACCCCATACCTTTTTGTGTTTTTTGGCTTCATATGTAGGGAGTTAGTATGGGTTGATTCCTTTAAATTTGTCAAAAATTATTTAGTTCCAATCTCCCTGACTCTATTTGTGTTTTGAGAGTAAAACAACAGCAACAGAACCCAGGAGCATAGAAAGCCAGGACACATACCTAAAATTGTGGGAACAGCGACCTCAATATTATAAAGAGTGACCTTGAAATATCAATATGTACAGTATGTACAGAAAGGGACATTGGCCAGTCCAAAGTGTCACAAGGCCACAGGGCAACCTATAAGACCCAACTTGACTCCTGACAGCCCAGTCACACCACTGGGCAGGGGCATCATGGAGATGATAGGCAGGGGGCAGTGGTGGTGGGAGGGTGGCAGTGGGGTTTCTTTGTGGGGGTCCTTGGTCTTGGTTTTTGGAGAGGGCTGGTTCTTGCACTTCCGTTTAGGCGGCAGAGGTGTGTGGTTGGGGCCGGGGGCCAGAGTGCCTCTCTTGTGCCCCTTAGTAGCAGCAGAAGTATTCGGGGAAGGAAAAGGGCTTGATTTTGTGCTGAGGTACTGGGCTAGGGGGGTGGGTCTTTTTGCTTACTGGCAGGACGGGGGAGGGAAGAGGTCAAGGCAGGAAAGGAAAAGCTTCTTAGGACTAGTGGGGTGGGCTGTGGGAGGATGTATGGGAGTGGAAGTAGAGGGAGTGGTTGTAGGAGGAGGAGATATGCTGGACTTGGGTGCAGGTGCATGGACAGCGTGCGTGTGTGAGGTGGATGGCTGTTGGGGTCTGAGTACGAGTGTTTGTGTGTCTGGAGGTGGGGCAGACAGGGTGGGGAGGACAAACAGGATGGATGTTGTGGTGGTGTCTGCAAGTGAGGTGGTGATGGTGGTGACTGCGCATGTGGTGTGTGGGGTGCATGTCTGCTGTTGTGGTGACTGTGGGCAAGGCTGTGCAGGTGGCAGGATATGGACTGTTGATGCTGTGCATGCAGGTGTGAGTGCTGATGTGACTGTGATGGAGGAGGAGGGGGAGACGGTGGAGGCAGTGGCTGATGTTGTGTGTGCATCTGTGTGTTGGCTGTGTGTGTGCTTGTGGACTGAAGTGTGCTGCCTGTGTTTGTCTGTGCAAGTCTTGTTTGTTGTTTTGGGCGCATGCTTGTCAGAATGTGTACGTGGGATGGGTTTGGGGAGAGAAGACTGGGACTTGTAAGAGGTAGTTGGAGAGGGGATAGAAGAAACAGGAACACTGGCAGACATCAGAGAGGAGGCGAGAGCCTGCAATGATCTCTGTAGGGCCGCCAAGCCACTGAGAATGCCCTTCAGGAAGGCATTGCTGCACCTGGGATGCCAGCCCCTGTATAGCATTCACTATGGTTGACTGCCCTACAGAGATGGATCTCAGGAGGTCAATTGCCTCCTCACTGAGGGCAGCAGGGCTGACTGGGTCAGGGCCTGAGGTGCCTGGGGCAAAGGATACACCCACCCTCCTGAGTGTGAGGTACGGGCAGCTCAGTGGGGGGCTACTGAGAGGCCAGTGCTGGTACAGGGGGTGGCGGAAGATGAAGTCGCTAGGCTGGTCCAAGAGGGGCCTGCCACTACCAGGGAGCTCCAATTGGAGGAGGAATCAGATTCAGTTGTATCAGCTCCTGTCCCCCCCACATAGTGCTTCCCTCACCCTTCATCCCACTGGTCCCCTCGGCATCGTTGGACTCTACCTCCTGGGTCCCGTGGACTGCAGCTCCCTCACTCGCCAGTGACCCTGCTCCTTTGCCAGATGATGCTAATGCACTCGTGGACAGGATGACAAAAGGAGGGGGGGTGAGAAAGAAAGGGAGCACAGGGTCAATCACAGCACCAACATCACAGATGGCATACACATCACTATCACTCACTGGGACTAAGAATGGGAAGTATGGGCCACACTGGAATACCATTGGCTAGGTACAGCAGCAGGTAGGAGCCAAACACTGCCATCTGCACACCTACTAGGATCAACTAAGCCCTGTCTACCAAGGAAAGCCAGCTACCTATCAAATACAAATAAGCATACCAACCAACATACCTAAGCTAGACCACGCAGCAATGTCTAAACTACCATATGGGGGCATCCACGGACTAGAACCCTGCACCCAAATCCCATGCCAGGCAACAAATGATAAATGTCACACACATTGTACTCACCCCCTTGTGGCTGCAGTGCTGCCCTCAAGTGCCCATCTAGCTCTGGGTAGGCCACCGCCAGTATGCGGGCCATTGGGGGGGTCAGGCTCCTATGTGCACCCCTCCCTCGTTAGGAGGCCATCCCCAGCTGGGCCTTCGCAGTCTTCCGGGCCCAGCGTCTCAGGTCCTCCTACCATTTCCTGCAGTGGGTGCTCTGCCAGCTATGGACCCTCACTGTCTGCAAGTCCTTGGCGATGGCACGCCACAACCCCTTCTTCTGATGCGCGCTGACCTGCAGAGGAAACACAGACAGAGAGACACCATGAACCAGACAATCCAGCCTATCAAACAAATGGCATACATACAGCATTTGCCCCTCATCAGGCACACACATGACCCGTACCTCTTCATTCACATTGCTTGCAGTCATACCACCCCAAATGACACGCTGCCAGCACACACATACATCTACATGCAGCCATGTCGCAGGCAACATACCATGATGTACTCACCTGTTGGTCTGGAGGCCTGTTAGACCTGACAGCCTTAGGGTGGTCACCCCTAACTTTTTGCCTGCCTCCCTCCACTTTTTGGACACTGTTTTTGCTGGTTTTAAGACTCTGCACACTTTACCACTGCTAAACAGTGCTAAAGTGCATATGCTCTCTCCCTTTAATCATGATGACATTGGGTCATACCCAATTGGATTATTTAATTTACTTATAAGTCCCTAGTAAAGTGCACTATATGTGGCTAGGGTCTGTAGATTAAATGCGACTAGTGAGCCTGCAGCACTGACTGTGCAACCCACTTAAGTAGCCCCTGAACCATGTCTTAGGCTTGCCATTGCAAGGCCTATGTGTGGAGTTTTACTGCCAATTCGACTTGGCATTTAAAAGTACTTGCCAAGCCTAAAACTCCCCTTTTTCCTTTTTCTACATAGAAGACACCCCTAAGGTAGGCCCTAGGTAACCCATCGGGAAGGGTGCTGTGTGGACAAAAGGCAGGACATGTACCTGTGTAGTTTACATGTCCTGGTAGTGTAAAACTCCTAAATTTGTTTTACCCTGCTGTGAGGCCTGCTCCTTTCGTAGGGTAACATTAGGGCTACCCTCATATACTGTTTGAGTGGTAGCTTTTGATCTGAAAGGAGTAACAAGGTCATATTTAGTATGGCCAGAAAGGTAATAGAAAATCCTGCTGACTGGTGAAGTTAGATTTAAAATTACTATTTTAGAAATGCCACTTTTAGAAAGTGAGCATTTCTCTGCACTGAAATCCTTCTGAGCCTTACGATCCATGTCTAGCTAGGTTTCGTTGACAGATCCCTTGTGCATTCACTCAGACAAACCCCAAACAGAGGATGCTCTGTCCCACTTGCATATATCTGCATATTGAATGGGTCTTCATGGGCTGGGAGGGTGGAGGGTCTGATACTTACATGTCAAAGGACAGCAGCCTGCCGCCACACAAAGGACTGCCACAACTCCTACTGGGACCCTGGCAGACAGGATGGAACTGAAAGGGGACCTTGTGCACTTCTAAGCAACTCTTTGAAGTCTCCCCCACGTCAAAGGCACACTGGGGGTATTTAAACAGGGCCTCTGCCCCTACCAACTCAGACACTTCCTGGAGAAGAACCTGAACCAGAACCTGCAACCTGCCAAGAAGAACTGCCTGGCTGCCCAAAAGACTCACCTGACTGCTTTTCTGAGAGGGACTGCTGCCTTGCTGATGCCATGCTGCCATGCTGCTCTCCGGCTGTGCTGAAGAAGTGCTCTCCAAGGGCTTGGATAGAGCTTGCCTCCTGTTACCTGAAGTCTCAGGACCAAAAATACTTAATTCCTGCAAGAAGAACTCCCCGTTCAGCAAAAATCGATGCAATGGGAAAAGATAGGTCTAGGGGCAACACAAACCATATACTGCAAGAAACAACGCACAGCCTGCATCGCGGTGAGAAAATAACCGCACGCCGAACCAGAACGACGCAGCCCGACTTTGCAAGGAGAAGATCAACGCAGAGCCAGCGTAGTGACTGTATATTCGACGCACAGCCCACTGGATCGACGCAAAGCCGAGCCGGAATGACACAGCGCGACTTCCTGAGAGGAATCAACGCAGCACCTGCCTTGCGGTAGAAATTTCCACCGAGCGCCCACTGGATCGACGCAGCTCAGGGACAGGGGGTGGAGGGGTGGAGATTTACGACTGGGAGGGGGGGCTTAGATTTCCGTTAGGAATGTGGAGGGGGCTTAGGTTTTGTCACAGCAGCTGCTGGAGCAGACTTGGCCTGGGGTGCGGCAGATATTCCTGGGCCAGCACGGGATCTCTTCCTCACAGGGGAGGTAGCACGGGAATGGGAAAGGCGGACAGGGTCGGGCTGTGACGTGGGAGGAGTGGACAGGGCAAGGAGGTGAGCACGTTTAGGGGCGAGTCGGGGTGGGCTAGTGGGTTCAAATAGGTCAACACAGGATAGGAAAAGTTTCTTAGGTGCAATTGTGGTGGACCTGGAGGAAGGCGTGGGAGTGGAGGTAGAGGGAGTGGTCGTTACAGGTGTAGGTGTGAGTGAGGTGGGTGCAGGTGACTGGACAGTATGCTGAGGTGTTGTGGATGTGTGATGGGTGGGTGTTTTGGTGCATTTGAGTGTCTTGGGAGGAGGAGGGGTGGACACAGTGGGACAAGACAGGCTGCCAGTGTAAATGGATGTTGTCTGTGTGTCTGCAAGTCTGGTGAGTGTCCTGCATATGTCAACTAAAGTCATTGTGGTGAGTGCAGGTGTGGTGTCTGGGGTGCATGAATGGATGTGTGCTATTGTGGTGACTTCAGGAATAGGGTCATCAACATTGAAT
This sequence comes from Pleurodeles waltl, assembly GCF_031143425.1. NCBI lineage: Eukaryota > Metazoa > Chordata > Amphibia > Caudata > Salamandridae > Pleurodeles > Pleurodeles waltl. Next base: position 1,167,274,751 of record NC_090447.1, on the reverse strand, counting down.
GAGGGTGCAGTGCCTGTGGGTGTGCATGTACAGGGAACAGACAGGGAGGCGGAAGAGGTGGACACACTGGGAGGAGTGGATGTTGGTGTGTTTGCATGTGTATGGTGGCTGTGTGTATGCTTGTGGTGGGAGGTGTGGTGTTTGTGTTTTGAACAGACAGGGAGGCTGAAGAGGTGGACACACTGGGAGGAGTGGATGTTGGTGTGTTTGGATGTGTATGGTGGCTGTGTGTATGCTTGTGGTGGGAGGTGTGGTGTTTGTGTTTTGAAGTGTGCTTCTTGTGTGTTGAGGTGTGTTCCTGCATGTCAGAATGTGTGCTTTAGACAGGTGAAGGGAGTGGGGTGCTGGAGGGGGTAGAGGTGGTTGGGGGGGGGAGGGAATGACCAGGGACACTGTCCGCCGTCAAAGAGGAGGCCAGAGCATGAAAAGATCTCTGTAGGCCAGACACAGCACCGTGAACGCCATCCAGATAGGCATTGGTCTGCTGCACCTCTGATGCTAGCCCCTGGATGGCATTGACGATGGTTGTTTTCCCTACAGAGATGGTTCTCAGGAGGTCAATAGCCTCCTCCGTGAGGGCAGGAGGGCATACTGGGACAGGGGAGGAGATGCCTGGGGCGATGGAGACGCCCACCCTTCTGGGTGAGTGGGCAAGGGCAACTCGGTGGGGAGCCACTGGGAGGGCGGTGATGGCATGGGGGTGGCAGAAGATGACACAGTAGGGGTGGGCCCACTAGGGTCCACCACCGCCAGGGAGCTCCCATCATAGGAGGTATCAGAGTCACTACCTCCAGTGGTAGTTGCCTCCCCCGTGGTACTCCCCTCACCCTCCAACCAACTGGTCCCCTTGGCGTCGGAAGACTCTGCCTCCGAGGATCCGTGGGCTGCTGCCTCTCTACTTGGCGGTGCATCAGCCCCCTCACCAGATGATGCTGATGTTCACAGACAACACAAGAGAACAGGGATAGGGAGAGAAAACAGTAGAGACACTTGTAAATAGCTTAATGGAGGTACATTAGTGGTTCACACATACATCCACCCAGAACATATTTCACCAAGCAGCACCTACCGATATACACATGGCTATGCCCCTGACTAGTGGCCAGAACCATGCTCTACAGCCATTCCCCAACGAACTTAAGAACCTGACATACTGCAGACTTGACCCAATCACCCCTACTCCCCACGGGGGCCATTATGTAGATGGACATCAGTCAGAGTCCCTGCCACTAGACAGCATAAATACGAACGCACACACACCCATCCATCAAGGAGCCAAAATATGGTATATGTACTGCTGTGCAGCCTTCAAGTGCCCATCCAGGTCCGGGTTCGCCACCGCCAGGATGCGTTGCATATGTGGGGGTCAGTGCCCGACGGGCACCCCTTCCTCATTGGGAGGACTTCCCCAGCTGGGCCTCACAGATCTTCCTCGCCCAGTGCTGCAGATCCTCCCACCTCTTACTGCAGTGGGTGCTCTGCCGGTTGTAGACCCCCCAGGATCCGCACCTCCTTGGCTATGGCATGCCAAAGTTCCATCTTCTGGTGGGCACTTACCTATAAGGGACACACAGAAAAGTAGCATTGAGTTCAGACACTGGCCAATCATATACAGCTGGCTATACGTCCACAATGGGACGGACATTTCAAACAGCCTAACAGCACACACACACGCAGCATGTCAGAAACCCTGGACCATACAGTGTTACAAGTGCACACATGTATGCAGCCAACAACCACCATTACACACATCCATGCACCCCAGTCCTCCTACTTACCTGTACCTCTGGCTGACTGTAGAGCTCGGCGTACAGGGGCAGTACCCCGCCCACAAGCTTCTCCAATTCCTCGTTGGTGAAGGCCGGGGCCCTTTCCCCTGCAACGCGTGCCATTTCCATGACCAGAGGCAGGACACAGCAGTACACTAAGTGGAGTACCTGCATGCACGTGATCCGGGAGCCAAGTGAAGTTGGGGTGACGAGTTCGCGTAGTCACCGCAGCGATGTGCACCGTCACCCCCGGCGACGATCATGATACGCTAACAATGCCCATTGACAACCATGTTAACCAATGAATTTGCGCACAACGGTAAACACCGCCTTACGGTATTACGTCAACTGCTAGCAGTATGAGGTCACTTCCACAACAATACTTCTGGATTAAAGGGGCCGGACATTTTGGCCTTAACTATGCAGTTGTAAAACCCTCATCAGCACAATGCAGGCCCTATTGTCCCCTAAACACCCATAGGCATGAAACAATATACATTACCAAACCGGACCAGTCCTGATATTTCATTGTGGTCATGTTGCTGTAATGTCACACACACTAAGCATTTGTGTCGTCTACAATCATGCCAGCAGTGCTGAATGAGAAACAATGTGTGCAGATGTATGTGTGTTCCTCACACATGTTTTCAACTTCTTCTAGGTACAGACCCTTGTGGCGAGGGAGGGTCCCATCGGTGTACAGACCACTTGTTGATTTGCGGACCATGGTGGAGCGTCACATCATTATCAATTACAGACTCACTCGTGCTACTATTGATGAACTTTGTGCGTTACTGCATCCAGCACTGAGACAGGCTAGTCGTAATCAGCATGCCATCCCTACTGAAGTGCAGGTGCTTTCTGCACTCCATTTCCTGGCCAAGGGCTCATTTCAAGTGACAGTGGGCATGGGTGCAGGTTTTTCACAGCCAATGTTTAGCATTATACTGTCCAGGTTCCTGAATGCATTTGTACGACACCTGCAGTCCTATGTGAGGTTTCCCCAAAGTGCTGACCTCCCTGCCATCAAGCCTGACTTCTATGCCTTTGCCAACATACCCCATGTGATAGGTGCCATCTATGGCACCCACATAGCTATCATCCCCCCAAGAGTCAGTGAACAGGTGTACAGAAACAGGAAGAACTTTCATTCCATGAACATTCAATTGGTGTGTACTACAGACCAGTACATCTCACATGTGAATGCCATGTTCCCTGGATCAGTCCATGATTCCTTTGTGCTGAGGAACAGTAGTGTGCCACACAAGATGGAATAACTGCAAGAGGACAGAGGATGGATCATAGGTAGGTGTTTCTGACACTTATTGCCACATAGCAGACTGCCAGACTGTCTGCCTCTGAGGGTTGTCAATGACAGCCCTGTTTTGCACCATTTTCTAGGTGAGTCTGGCTATCCCAACTTGCGTTGGCTCCTGACACCAGTGAGGAATCCTGGAACAGATGCAGAGAGGAATTACAATGAGGCCCATGGACGTACTAGGAGGGTGATAGAGCGCACAACAGGTCTCCTGAAGGACCAATTTAGTTGCCTACATATCTCTGGCGGTTCCCTGGCCTTTGGGCCTTAAAAGGTTTGTAGAATAGTGGTGGCCTGCTGCATGCTGCACAATGTGGCTGTGAAAAATTCTGTCCCCCTCTTGGAGGAGGAGGGTGCTGCATATCGAGACCAGCTTCCTCAGAAAGGGGATGAGAGTGATGGTGATGATGAGGAGGGGAAAGATGTAAATTCCAGGACACAACTGATGCAACTCTACTTCCAGTAACTCTGTCGGACAATTGGATGAGATTGCTGTCTTTGCAGCATGCTGTCAGTGTGCCTTGGCATCTAGGGGGGTGTTGGGTCAATACTCATTGCCACTGTGACCAGGTCTGCATGGGACAGGTTACATTATAGTATAGTAGTTCAACACATCTGTAGGCACAACAACATGTAATGCGTGTGGTGCATTTCCTGCTACTCAGATAATAATAAATGAGTTATCATACAGTTGCATCCATACTTCACTTTGTTTCAACATAATGACAGCGGACATTGTAACAGGTGAACTGGTGTTTTATTTGGCACAGGGATTAAATCGTGCAGATTACAGTGATGGGAGTGGGCTACTGGTAGTTGTACAACATGGCAACCTGGTCACAGCATTTGTTGGCAGTAGTGGTAGGTCCATCAATGTTTACGGGAGTTTGTTGTAGTTTTCACACGGTTTGGTCATTGATTTAGTGGGACACTTGGAGGTCACTTCTTTGAGGGGGCCTTGGTCTTGGCAGGTGTTCCAGTGCCATATCTGGCCCTGAGGGTCCATTTGGGTGTCTGGTGTTGGCCTGTACGGGTTGAGATGGATGTCCCCTGTGTGTCCTGAGAGGGTGGAACATGTGCAGTTGCTGCTGATGCTGTTGTTGTCCGGTCTGTATCCTGGCGTGATATAGGGGCTTCCTGCTCTGTGTGGGCCTCAGGTTGTGTTGGGACAAGGTGCAGCAGCGCACTTGCTATGCTGGCCATTGTGTCATTGTGCAGTTTCCACTGCTCCATGGCCTCTTGGTGGTGTGCGAGCTGCATCCTTTGACTCTGCTCCAGGGTGAATACTACCTGGGCCAATCTGTCCTGGGTATGGTGATATGCTCCAAAGACCTCAGAGATCATGTCCTGGGCTGCAGCATCCATCCTGTGGCCTCTCCCCGGGCCACTGATACCCTCCCACTGGGCCTAGCCCCCTGTGCCTGTGTCCCATGCACAGGTCTGGCGGTACCACTTGGTCTGGGGCCATCGTCTTCCTGCCTGTTGGTAGGGGGTGACAGTGGCCTCTGTCAATGTCCAGTTTTATGCAGGTTTTCACACTTTGGGGCCATGCAGGATGCATTTGTGTGGTTAGCATTGCTTTTTGCTTATGATGTGGAGGTGCATTCTGGGTGCTGTAGGCCATTGTGATTCCTTGCAGGGGTGGGTGGCTGTGCACAGGGGGAGGGATGTGGGGCTGTTAGTGGGTTTGTGGTCATTCAGGGGGACTGGATGTAGTGATTGTGGCCTGGGTGGGGTTGTGGTCCTGGTGGTAGTTTGAGGGGTGAGGTGGTGCATGCATTCCAGGGGTGATGGATATGAGGTAATTGTAGATGACTAAACCAAGTCCATTCCTCCAGTGAGTCCCTCAGGGTGCAGGATGGCCAGTAACTTTTCCACCCAGTCAGTGTAGTCGGGTGGTGTTGGTGGAGGTCCTCCCCCAGTCTTCTGGACTGCAATGTGGTGCCTAGATGCCATGGACCTGACCTTCCCATGCAGGTCGTTCCATCTCTTGCGGATGTTGTCCGTGGTGCGTGGATGGTGTCCCACAGCATTGATCTTGTTGACTATTGTCTGCCATAGCTCCATCTTCCTGGCGATAGGTGTGTGCTGGACCTGTGCCCCAGATAATTGTGGCTCCACCTTCAGGATCTCGTCAACCATGGTCCTTAGCTCCCTTTCTGTGAAGCGTGGGTGTTTGGGGGGTGCCATGGTGAGTGTTGTGAATGGTGTCTTGTGTGGATCTAGAGGAGGGTGCTCTTGTGTGGTTGGGTGTATGTATTGTGTATTGTGGCATTCGGTTTGGGGTGTGTCTGTGAGTGTTTTATAGTGTTGCGGATATGTGTCAGGTGTGTGGGTTTCAAACTTGTCAATGTATGCATTTCTTGCTGTTGGATCCACTTGCCGCCCATGGCGGTCTGTACCGCCAATGGTCATTCAGCTTCCACTGACCGCCGCGGTGATTTGTGCTTTGTTATTTGGAGGGCGGGGTGTTTGTGTGTTCGGTGGTGGTGGGGTGGGAGGTCCAGCATTTCCGCCGACAAGGTCCTGGCGGTTACTGGTGGCAGGGAGATTTTTCTCGGTTTCTGATTTTTTTTATCATTATATGGCGGGTTTCTGTTCACCGCCAATGGTTGTCTTCTGTTCGCCGTTGCCACGGCCGTCGACGGTGTTTACCACTGTGTTCATAATGAGAGCCTTTATACCCTTTTTACAGTGATATTTCAACATATACTTATTGCATTCTAATCGTTTTGACCTGCATCTTACCAGATAAATATTCTATATTTTTCTAAACACTGTGTGGTTTATTTTTGTGGTGTTCTACTGTGTTATTGCATGATTTATTGCACAAATACGTTACACATTGCCTTTTAAGTTAAGCCTGACTGCTCAGTGCCAAGCTACCAGAGGGTGGACACAGGATAATTTGGATTGTGTGTGACTTACCCTGACTAGAGTGAGGGTCCTTGCTTGGACACGGGGTAACCTGACTGCCAACCAAAGACCCAATTTCTAACAAGGCCCATATATCTGCCCATACAGGAGTAGGACCCCAACCACGAGCCTCTCTAACTCCTCCGACGTGAAGGCTGGGGCCCTTTCCCCTGTAGCACAGGCCATGGCAGGTACCAGACACATGTCACAGCAGCACAGGCAGTGGAGATGTAGTCCAGTGGAAAATCAGGAATCAAGTGAAGTAGTAGGGTGAAAATGTCAGTCACGTCCGCGGCGGAGAACACCGTCACTGCGGACGTGGATCATCATTGGTTCCTGTACTCCAGAGAGAACTGCACAGCGGTGTAGATCGCCTTCTGCCATGACGTCTAACGCTGGCAGATTGAGGTCAATTCCACCTAGGCCCTTCATACAGGTGGTTGCCATTTTCTACTGCTAGTACTCATGTATTGAATTTTAAATTGCGTCATTGGTGTCAAATGTACACAACTAGACAATTCTAGTGTCCATCATACATACATGCTCTGTCTACTCTGATGTTGTTCGTCTACAGGTCCTGTTGTCACTCCCTTTTTACTTTTGGGTCCCTTAGGTACCAACCACTGCGGAGGAATAGAAGGAGGAGGCAGGCATCCGTGTACAGACCCCTTGTGGACTTGGCTACACTGGAGGACAGGCACATCAAACTCACCTATCATCTGGACACGGTGAGAATCACAGAGCTGTGTGCAGAATTGGAGCCTGATCTGCTACCTGCTATTCGTTGCCCCGCAGTAATATCCCTGCAGGAATGTCACAGCCTATGTTCTCTATTGTGCTTGCAAGGGTTCTGGCTGCCTTGCTCAAACACATGTGCAGCTACAACGCATTCCCCCAGGTTGATGATTTGCCCACTGTGAAGGGTAAATTCTACGCAATGGGACACATATCACATGTGATTGGGGCAACTGACGGGACCCATATTGCCTTAGTCTCCCCCCGGGCCAATGAACAGGTGTGCAGGAATAGGAAGAGTTTCTACTCACTCAGTGCCCAGATGGTGCGCCTTTCTGACCAGTATCTCACACGTCACTGCCACGTATCCTGGGTCTGTGCATGATGCCTAAGTCCCGAGGAATAGCAGCGTCCTACAGCTGATGGCACAAATACAGAGGCACAGAGTGTGGCTTATAGGTAAGCCTGAGTCCCCACCCAATGAATGTGAACGATGCCTGCAGGAGTCATATCCCATACCATTGTGCAAGGTTAATGTGTGTCCTTCACTTCTTCCAGCTGACTCCTGCTACCCAAACCTGTCCTGGCTCTTGCTTGACCCCTGTTACGAATCTGAGAACAGGGGCTGAGAATAGATACAATGGTGCTCATGGGCGTCCTAGGAGGATTGTTGAACGGACCTTCAGTCTCCTCAAGGCCAGGTTCAGGTGCCTCCATCTGACAGGTGGATCTCTATGCTACTCCCCTGAGAAGGTCTGCAAGATTCTTGTGGTTTGCTGCATTGTTCTTCTTTCCTGCTCTTATCTCTTAACCGAGCTTACAGATCCTCTCTGGAATGCACTTCGGAGTTTAAAGAAGACATTTATTGTTTACCACAAGGTTCCTGAGAGACTAAATTAGTAGATTGGAAGCACAATTTCAAAAGTAGTCACAGCAATGAAAGCAAAATATATCAAAGTACTTCTCAGTTGCAATGTACACAGCAAATACATGTGATTATATTATAGCATAACTTCAAAGCAAAGCATAAAAGTCAAAATTAATCACCGTATGGGCAAGGCTATAGGGCCTATATTCAGCTTCATCTGTCTGGGGTCTGCAAGTTGATGACTCCGGTCAACTGCGAGAAAGAGATTTTCTATCCAAACGGGAGACAGGCAACTGACGTCACCATTCCTGTCTGAAGTAAAGCAGATTCAATCTACCCCTGCTGTAGTCCAGAGTCATCCTTAAAAGCAAACTCAGTGTGAGAACCGAAGAAACTTGGAGAGTGGCCAATTCTCCCGAGCTCACTCGTTCTCAGACTGGATTGCGAGGTAAACACAAAATCTACGTGCTCTTATGAGCTAAGGTCCGGTGTGCTTGGTCTATCTTGTGGAAAAACACAGCTTGGAAAAACACAGCTAATCTGCAATGTCTCAACTGCAATGTCTAACCTAACGTTAAAGCCAATAGGCAGCTAACCTAAATATCAAATGTAATGTCTCATGCCATGTCAAAGCCAATAGGCAGCTAAACTGAATACAGAATGTAATGTCTAATGCCATGTTAAAGCCAATAGGCAGCTGACCTGAATACAGAATGCAATGGCTAATGCCATGTCAAAGCCAATAGGCAGCTAACCTGAATACAGAATGTAATGTGCTAATGCCATGTCAAAGCCAATAGGCAGCTAAACTGAACAAAACATATAGGCCCTCATTACAACATTGGTGGTAAAAGCCGCTTACCGCCGTGCAGAAGAGCGCCAACACACCGCCGCAGCCGTGGAATCCCGCCACAGCTATTATGACCCACATCTCGGAACCCGCCAAAATTCAGACACCCACACAAGTCCGCCACACCAAAGGTCAGTGATAAACTGGCGATAACAAAACCTCCACCGTCACGCCAACAGAAATATGCCCACACTATCACGACACACGAATCCACGCGGCGGTCTTTCAACCGCAGTATTCCATTGGCGGTACAGAACGCTGCGCTCAAAATACACACACTTCTTCAAAACATCCCCACATTGGACGATTAAAAAATACACACACCTGAGACACATACATACACCACTCCCACACACCCATTACAATATAAAACACACACCCACATCACCCACAAACCCCCACGACAAAAAATTCACCCACACAACTTCCACGCACCTCACACCACACACCACTACATATCACCACACTTATCACCACACACTCCACCCCACACACATCACCTACACCACCCCATGGCACGGCAAAGACACCCCAGGTTCTCGGAGGAGGAGCTCAGAGTCATGGTGGAGGAAATCGTACGGGTAGAGCCACAGGAAGATGGAGCTATGGCGAAGAATAGTGGACAGGGTCAACGCAGTGGGACAACACCCAAGAAATCGGGAGGACATCAGGATGAGGTGGAATGACCTACGGGGGAAGGTGCGTTCCGTGGTCTCAAGACACCACCTGGCGTTTCAGCGGACTGGCGGCGGACCCCCACCTCCTCCCCCACAACTAACAACATGGGAGGAGCAGGTCTTGGCGATTCTGCATCCTGAGGGCCTCGCAGGAATAGCAGGAGGAATGGACTCTGGTAAGTCAAAGCTTTACTATTACATCCCCCACCTTACCTGCATGCTATCACATACCCCCACCCTCGCCCTCACCCCCATTACTCCAACTCCTCACATATGTCCCAATATCACAAACCACCCATCCCAACACCAAGCCCTGCATGCAATAACAAAGCATGGACACCCATCACCAAAGCATGCCCACTGCACATACCCATACACCCCCCTAAACAATTATCACACAAGGTCCCACACATGAATGGAAGCACTGGGGTACAGGGTGACCCACCCATTGCACACCATGGCACACACCGATGCAGTAATCATGCCTTTACACCCCTGCAGGACCCCTACCCAACGTCACAAGACAGGAGGGTCCAGACATGTCCACTCCACCCACAGAAGAGGCCTACAGTGATGACAGCAGCTCTGTCCAACTGGATCTAGATGACCAGCCCGGACCATCGGGGACCTCTGGACAGTCGGTTCCCCTCACACAGGCACAGGCCACCACAGACCTTCCCACCTCTGGTAACACCAGCACAGCACCCACCCAGCGGGCCCATACCTCCGTCCCCAGGACACGTCAATCAGCTGTGTGTCCACCACTACAGGGAACCCAGGATAACCCACCACCCCAACAACAACAGGGACCTGGGGGCAGTGGCAGTGGGCACACGGCCCAGGGGACGGAGGCCCAGGAACAAAGTGGAACTGGGAGGGCTGCCGTACGACAGGGGGCGGACAGGCCAAGGGAACCCACTCTCCACTAGGCCCTCTCCTCCATCATGGGAGCATACCACCACTCCCAGGAGACGATGGCAACGATACTGGCCAAATTTCAGGCGACCCAGCGCATGCCGGAGGAACAGTATATGGGCTTCAGGGAGGAACTCAGAACAATCAGCTCCACCCTGGGCACCATCGTAGGGGTGCTGAAAGAAGTACTCAACACCAGGAGGGACACTGTGGCACTACAAGGGCCCCCTGACACTAGCATGGACGATGAACTGCCCACCACCTCCGCCGGCGTTAGTGGACAGGACACCCCGCCACAGGACCACCACACCAGCACCCCACCCCCTGCAGACAGAGAACCACCCCGCAAACCAGGGATGTGGAATTCCTATCGCCCGGGACATCTTGTTTGGGGTCAAGGGCAACAAGTTTTTATGTTTACTTTGTCCTTGGGACAAGTAGGCCCAACCCTCTGCAACACAAACCCTTTGGCTGCCTGTTTACAGGGAGTGGAACTCTCTGCAGTTGAGGTAATGTGTTTCCAAAAGATAATGCTGTTCAAACTTGTATTTATGGTTCATTATTTGAAAGCCTTCATTATTAGGGTGAGTGCTGTAAATAAATGTTTTAAGGTCACACTTCACTACTGACGTTGGTTCCAGTACAAAAAAAAAAAAAACGTGTATACACGTTTGAAAAGTTTAGGCTATGAGGCTAAGTATAATGCTCCCAGAATGCTCTCTGATTAGATGCAAATGAAGTGTCATTTAGTAAAATGTGTTGATGCATGCTAGTATTTCCCAAAGATATTTCTAATGGAAAATCAGTGTAATCATTTTCAACACGATTATGGGAAGCATGAAAATAAACAAACACTGACAAAGCCAACTGATCTGACATATTTTTATAAGTCTTTTAGTTTCATGCGTGTCTTGTTTTGATATGGCTTTTGTAACACTTTATTGTTGTGGGAGCTACCAGGCCCTAAACATTGTAACAAACACTGGCAAAAAAAAACCAAAATGTTTTTGAACTCTAAAAGCACACGTTGCCACCAGCGGCATAACAAAGGCCCTGCAGCCGCCCTCCAGGGGGCCCCTTCAGCACAGAACCTGCCCTGAGTGAGTCTGGAGAGGGGGCTCCTCAATGTTCTTTGCAAAGGGGCACCCTCCAGTTTCGTTACGTCACTGATTGCCACTGTAGTTCCTGACACTGAACAAAACTACTTTGTGTGCCAATATGCTCCTTGTGGAAGAGCAGAATGCGATCACTCACAGTAAAGCCAGCCGAAAGAGAGAGAAATAGAAGTTTAATAAAAACAAAATGTCTTTGTTAACACCAGACCTAATTAGGGACCAAGACCCACATGTAGGTAGCTTTTTGCTTGTCGCAAACAGCGACTTTCGCTGTTTGCGACGTGCAAAAAGCACATTGCGATGCACAAACCCAGTTTTGCGATTCGGTAACCTGGTTACCGAATCGCAAAACGGGTTTGCGACTCGCAATTAGTAAGGGGTGTTCCCTTCCTAATTGCGACTCGCAGTGCAATGTAGTTCGCGGTCACAAACCAATCGCAGTTTGCACCCATTTCAAATGGGTGCTAACACTTTCGCAAAAGGGAAGGGATCCCCATTGTTAATGTCACTGTAAACATTTTTTCAGAGCAGGCAGTGGTCCGGCGGACCACTGCCAGCTCTGAAAAAATGAAACGAAAACGTTTCATTTTCGTTTTTGTTATGCATCTCGTTTTCCTTTAAGGAAAACGGGCTGCATTACAAAAAAAAAAAAAAAAAACTGCTTTATTGAAAAGCAGTCACAGACATAGTGGTCTGCTGTCTCCAGCAGGCCACCATCCCTGTGAGGGCCGCCATTCGCGAGGGGGTCGCAAATTGCAACCCATCTCATGATTATTCATGAGGTGGGCATTTGCAAAGCCCTTGCGAATCACAAATGGTGTCAAGGACACCATCCAACATTCGGATTTGCGACTCGCAATTTGCAGTTCGCAAATTTGAACCTACCTACATGTGGCCCCAACTTCTTAAAGAAATTCACAAAAGTGCACCCATGGTATGTGTCGTACCCCTATAAAATATTTGTGAACTGTATTTTAGCATGGGTAAATACGATGTGTAGATTTGCTCATGTGAAAATCTATTGAGCATTTTTCCCTCCAGCCACTTTCTTCCCAACCCTGGAAGAAGTTCTAATTCTGCCATTGTCAGGAGTAAATGTCCAACCTTTCTTATTATGGGAAAATATTAGAGAGAAGCTGGTAAAAATCTTTAAAACATGCAGGTTAGTAGGTTTGCAGACTCAAAGGCATTCCAGCCCTGAAACTATTGCTTACTGCTTCCTCCAGCCCCAGTATGCAGATCTGCAGAAAGGTGGCAAAATAAGGAAATTGCTACAGTAGGGATTGAAACTGCAAGTATTCAACCCCTACTATGGTAGTAGCCCTGGCATAATCAGAGAGGCTATTATCAGAGCTCTTACATAATGAGATTGCTGCCATCATTTGTCGCCACACTACGTGGCACCAAAGGGACCAGTAGATCTTTTTACAGGACAAGTAGATTTGAGAAGCAACCTGTCCCCTGGACAAGTAGATATTTTAATAAATTCCACACCCCTGCAAACGGTCCCTGAGATCCAGGAACAAGACAGAGAACGATGCCAAGACCCCGCCAAGAAATGAGACCACCCTGATTGTCATCGGATTGTCCCACTTTGTCACCCTGTCCATAATTAAACTGCCCCAGCTCCACTTCCTATGCCCATATGGGCAATGCACCTGTGAGACTAATAGACTGGACTCTGCCATGGACACTCCTCCGCCATCACCCCTCACCATTTAACTTCCCCCTCCAATAATTTGCACTTAAATAAACACACCTAAAGCACAAAATGATCTGGAGTCTGTCTGTGATTTCAAAATAGTGTATTAGCAATTACAGTGACAAAATGTTTTTGAAATAGTAATGTCAACATACCTATGTCACACAGCTCTAGTCCATGAGGAATTTAAGCAGATGTCACACAGTTGGACCCACATCTGTGAAACCGTAAGGGAAAGTGACAACTCAGGGACCATACACTGGGTGAAAACGACAGACAGGAGAGAGGTAGTAGTGTAAAAGTACATGTAGTAGGCAGGTTTGTATTCTTACCTGTGTTTCACTGGAAATATTGCTGGATCACTGAGTCCTTGTTCTGCATGTCTTCTTCCTCTGCTTCATCCTCATCACTGTCCACAGGCTCCACAGCTGCCACAACACCGCCATCTGGACCATCCTCCTGCAGAAAAGGCACCTGTCGTCGCAAAGCCAAGTTGTGAAGCATACAGAAGGCCACGATGATCTGGCACACCTTCTTTGGTGAGTAGAATAGGGATCCACCTGTCATGTGGAAGCACCTGAACCTGGCCTTCAGGGGGCCGAAGGTCCCACATGGCCCTGGAGGGCGAGACTACGGACTCGGAATTCACCAGTGGGACGGAGGGCGAGGGGAGCTTCACGGCGGGGACAGGAGCTGACACCAGCGACACAGACAAGTCCTCTGATGGGAGCTTCCTTGTGGTGGCGGCAACATCTGTGCCCCCCGCATCTACAGGTACAGCCGCCACCCCCCCTACCAGCACCGCCCTCCCAGCAGCCCCTCTGCCTTCACCCCGTGCCCGCTCACCCAAGAGGGTGGGCATCACCTTCGCCCCAGGCACCTCAGGACCTGCCCCAGTCACCCCTGCTGCCCTCAGTGAGGAGGCCATTGACCTCCTCAGGTCCCTCACTGTTGGGCAGTCTACCATTTTGAATGCCGTCCAGGGTGTAGAAAGGCAGTTGCAACAAACTAATGCATTCCTGGAGGGCATTCATTCTGGTCAGGCGGCCCTTCACTGAGCTTTTCAAACACTGGCCTCAGCACTGATGGCAGCCATTGTCCCCGGCTCTAGCCTCCCCCCTCCAACTTCCTCCACCCAGACCCGATCCCCTGTACCTCTGCCTATCCCAAGCACACCATCAGACCAGCCTGCACACACCTCAACACACAAGGGAAGCTCTGGCAAACATAAGCACCACACATCCCACAGGCACTCACGCAAGCAACACACACATGCAGACACACCAACATCCACTGCCTCCACTGTGTCCCCCTCCTCGTCGTCTCCCTCCTCCCTCCCAGTCTCGTCTACACTCACACCTGCATGCACTACCTCTACAGCCACTACATCCCTCACCAGCACACCCCGCTCACGTGCAGTCACCACCCCCACTACCATTCACACGTCCGCTGTGTCCTCTCCCAATGTGTCTGTGATGCCCCCTTCCAAGGTACACAAATGCAGCCACACACCCACCCAACAGCCATCCACCTCACGACAGCCTCCAGCGCATGCACCTGCACCCAAAGTCACCAAACGTACACCTCCTACTACCACCACCTCTTCCTCCACTCCCAAACCCCCTCCAGCTACCCGTCCCAGTGTGTCCAAGAAACTTTTCCTGTCCACCCTTGACCTCTTTCCCACACCTCCCCCACCCCGTCCATCTCATAGGTCCCGAACTAGCACCTCAGCCCGCGACAAGTGGTGCCTGTAGTCACCGGTATGTGGAGTGCACCGGCCACCAGGACAGCCAGTGTGGCAAGGAGCCCCAGCACAGCCAGTACCCCACCTGTGAAGCATCAGAAGTTGGCCAGTGCCCGGCGGGAGAGGGGGAAGACTCCAGCCACCAAAGACGCTCCCAGGGGTCCCAGTGGGAGTGTGGAGTCAGCTGTGACACCTCCCAAGGGCCACAAGAAACCCGGCAAGTTTTGGAAGAGCTGCACGGCGGAGAAGACCGCCATCATCCCCGCTGTCCAGGAGGCCACTGCCAGCCCCAGCCCAGCTGCCCAGGAGGCCACCGCCAGCCCCAGCCCAGCTGCCCAGGAGGCCACCCCCAGCCCAGCTGCCCAGTAGCCCAGCCCAATCCCAGCACAAGCCCCGCTGAACAGGGCACCGCCAGCACAAGCACCACTGGGCCATGAAGGACCACCAGCACAAGCCCCGCTGAACAGGGCACCGCCAGCACAAGCACAGCTGGGCCATGAAGGACCGCCAGCACAAGCATCGCTGGGCCATGAAGGACCGCCAGCACATGCACTGCTGGGCCATGAAGGACCACCAACTCAAGCACCGCTGAACAGGGCACCGCCAGCACATGCACCGCTGGGCCATGAAGGACCGCCAGCACAAGCACCACTGGGCCATGAAGGACCGCCAACACAAGCACCTCTGAACAGGGCACCGCCAGCACAAGCACCGCTGGGCCATGAAGGACCGCCAGCACAAGCACCGCTGGGCCATGAAAGACCGCCAACTCAAGCACCGCTGAACAGGGCACTGCCAGCACATGCACCGCTGGGCCATGAAGGACCGCCAACTCAAGCACCGCTGAACAGGGCACCGACAGCACAAGCACCGCTGGGCCATGAAGGACCGCCAACTCAAGCACCGCTGAACAGGGCACCGCCAGCACATGCACCGCTGGGCCATGAAGGACCGCCAACTCAAGCACCGCGGAACAAGGCACCACCAGCACAAGCACCGCTGGGCCATGAAGGACCGCCAGCACAAGCACCGCTGAACAGGGCACCGCCAGCACATGCACCGCTGGGCCATGAACCGCCAACTCAAGCACCGCTAGCCCATAAGCGGCAGGGGCACTGATGCAACTGGGTCCGTCACAGGTTGAGTGATGCACTCTGGGCACCAGTCCCCCTCCAGAACCAGTGGAGACATCCATCCACTACCTCTGTCCTTCACAGGATCAAGTACTCTGGGCACCAGTCCCCCTCCAGAAACAGTGGAGACATCCATCCACTACCTCTGCCCTTCACAGGATGAAGCACTCTGGGCACCAGTCCCCCTCCAGAACCAGTGGAGACATCCATCCACTACCTCTGTCCTTCACAGGATGAAGCACTCTGGGCACCAGTCCCCCTCCAGAACCAGTGGAGACTGTTATCCACTTGAGAGACTGTGGCTTTGCACTCCCCAGGATATGGCAGTGGGCAACCCACCCACTGTAGAGACTTGAGAGACTGTGGCTTTGCACTCCCCAGGATGTGGCAGTGGGGAACCCACCCACTGAAGAGACTTGAGAGATTGTGGCTTTGCACTCCCCAGGATATGGCAGTGGGCAACCCACCCACTGTAGAGACTTGAGAGACTGTGGCTTTGCACTCCCCAGGATTGAACAGTGGGCAACCCACCCACTGTAGAGACTTGAGAGACTGTGGCTTTGCACTACCCAGGATTGAACAGTTGGCAACCCACCCACTGTAGAGACTTGAGAGACTGTGGCTTTGCACTCCCCAGGATTGAACAGTGGGCATTAGGCCCCCTCGTGGATCTGGCGTCGTACACTCATCCGGCTGAGGTGCCCCCCTTCCCTTCCCCCTGAGGTGCCTGTTGTATTTCAATCTGATGCCCCTGCAGTGTTCTCTCTGTTTTGATCGGGTATAGAGTGTGGGCCCAGTGGTCCACGGACTATAAATGGTGCAATACCTGGACTTGTATTATTGGTGTATATATTTGTTTATGGTGTATATATATTTTGGAGTACTGGATTTTAATAGATTACAATGGTTACAATCATTTCCTTTTTGTCGTTGCATTCTTCCGGGGGAATTGGGGGGGTGTAACTGTAATGTATCAAAATGTATTAGTGTGTGTGTTGTAGTGGGTGGGGGTGTTGCGTGTGTGTGACCCTGTTTTTTGCCTCCCCCTCCACTGTGTCATAGGTGCAGTACTCACCGTGGTCTTTGCCGCCGGCGTTCATGCTCCTGGTAGAGGAGCAGGAAGACTATCGCAGGTAGAATTTGGAGTTCCGGTTCCATGATGTCCTCGTTCCTCGTGGGGTATGTAGAGGTGAGCGTTTTTCCTTCGGGATTCCTGTTTCCGCTGTGTTTTTATCCGCGGTGAATCCGCCCCGGAAAAGGTGGCGGATTGGCCTGTCATAATAGTTTGGGCGGTACATTGTTTCCCGCCTATCTGTTGGCGGTGACCGCCGCGCTCTTTGTTTGTACCGCCGTGGCGGTCGGAGTGTTAAAGTGGCTGTCTTTGTTGGTGGTTTCCGCCACGGTCGTAATTGCAATTTCTTACCGCCGGCCTGTTGGCGGTCTTACTGCCGCTTTAACACCATCCTCCAGGGTTGTAATGACCACCATAATGTGCTACTGGTGAACATTGAACAACGAATATGCGCAATGGTGAAACACAAAGTCATTGATCAAACACAATTAATAGCATCACATTCCACCCTATGACCAATTAATTTTTGTTTCATATCTCTTATTTCAAACAAAAACAAAAACATCAAAAAAATCAAAACATTATAAGCAAATCAGATTTGAATGATAAAAGCAATCACTGTAAAGCAATGGAAGTGGATTAACATATTGATCTCATAACCTTTCACATCAGATTCATCTACACAGAAAAGGCTGAAACTCATATACTCTGATTGGGATAATAGTGTCTCTAAAATAGCAATTTGATGTAGCATGAGTCCTACTAATGTAAAGGTACACTGTCCACCTGAAAGGTTTGCTGGAATGTAAGCGAAAGTCAGAGTTCCATACGAAAAAAAACACAGACAGTTAACTGGTAAGGTTGCAACGTAATCAAACAAGTTGAACTTGAACTGAAGGCGCCATTTGCGCAAAATGGATCCATGGTGTTTGTACTTTAATCAATCAGGTTCAGGTTGGGGGTTTGGTCCCTTTCCCGAATCCACACACCCGAAGGGAGACCACATAGCACACTCATGGTCAGTGGCGAAACGTGGTAGGATCTGCAAAAGAAAAAAGTATGACTTTTCTTGCAAATAACATTTGTCATCTGAAATGTGCCCTTCCTCTTCCTTTCCTTGTTTTATAATCTGCAGGACGTTTTTGGGGCCCTTTGTTATGATTTCTGCAGGTTCTGGAGGGTCATCTGGGGCTTCAACCCACACCTCAGCACTGAGGTTTTTATCTGCTGCACCACAGCTTCCCTTTCCTTGCACTGTCAGAAAGGCTGGGGCAGACTCCTTCTTTACCAAACCTCCATTCACTGCACTTTTGACAAGTTGGGTCATTCTGTCTCCAATTTGTATGAATGAATCAGATTATTTTCCAGTTATCAGCATAATTTTGATTTCTCCTTGGTAATCTGCAGCAATCACTCCCCCTAAAACCTGATCAATTTGACATATCTGTCCTGGTAACTTTCCTCTCTCCAACTGATCTTTGACTGTTTGTGGAACAGATTGCTGTTGTGCGTGCTGCACAGTTTTTATCAAATCTAGGAGAATGTGCATCTCTCTCATCTCTGCCCACCTGTAAGTGCCTTTTTCTCCCAGATGTCCACATTTCTGGTGCACCCACTTAGCCATCCCCACTAAGTCAGAATTCTGGGTGGACACTTCTCTCTCTGAATTTTTCTCTTTAACATCTGCAAGGGAATTGAACCAGTTATGTACAAGCCATGTGGAAAACCAAACGGCTAAACTATTGGCATTGAACCAAGAATCAGTGTAAAAATTACACATCTTAAGCAGCTCTTGCTTTAAAGTCTGACACACATTGTACAACGCTGTTCCTTCTCCTGTGCTAGACAACAACTTTTCAGTAACTCGATTGTAATCATTAGTCAAACACACACGCTTTTTATCCTCAGGGGACACAAATTCAAATGGTGCACTCAATTTCACTGGTAACTCTTTTACCTGTGGTACTCCCTGCACCCTCTCCACATCCTGAAAAGGGGCTTGTGACACCTGTTCATGTAGGGCTGCAGTGACTCTAGCCCTGTCTTGCATGTACCAGATCCAGTGTTTGATACTAGCCTCCTGTGCCTGTCCTAAACTGTGAGAGTTAGGTGAATTCATCACCCACTGCATGCTTGATATTTCAGGTTTCATACACCAAAAGTCCAGGGGCACTCTTGTCTTCCCCTGTTCCTGATTTACATGTAAATCAGTGTTTCCCTCTTGCACTGCGTAGAAACCTAAAGTCTGAATTATTTCATTTACCAAATCACAAGCGCGCAGCTGCTCATGTTTTTTTTTCCTAGTTACTTTATACCAAGGTGTTAAGATTTCACTCAGATGAGGGCTATTCTGTTTCCAAAAATCAAACAAGCTCATGAAACTCGTGTCTTTTGCTTAGTGCAAACAGTAAGAAACTCTAAAATCTTTTGTTTTACTTGTGCCAGTAACTGCACATTTTGCGACAGTACTTCTGAAATGTCTGAATTAATTTTTCTTTGCAGAAGCGCTCTGTAAATAACATTCTGAGCTCTGTTCTCAGTATTATCTGTTAAGGAATGCTCTTCAATTGCCAAAACTGTGGGGTGTTTTGCTCTATGCTCTGCTTACACTTAGGCTCAGACTGGCTCACAGCTGTCTTAACCCCCTCATTACTGGAAGGGGAAAAGCCAGATTCTTCTAAAACAGCAGTTTTATAGATTTCAGCATTATCTTGCATGAATATGTTCTGGCTAATTTGCTCACATAAGTACTTATTTCCATGTACTAACTGCCTACATCTCTCCTGCATTTTTCTGTAAGCAGATAAAAGTATCCAAACCCTTCTGTCAAGAACAAAAGGAACATAATTTCTTTCAAAAGGCACATTTTCTAAATATGCTTTATCACAGCACTCATCCGAAGACTCATACAGTCCTGATAAACAAGAAAACATGTTTCTCACAGCACCATAAGGCAGTTTAACTTCACATGCATTTTCAAACATGGTCTGCCATGCTTCTGTAATTCTCTAAACAACAAAAAAACAATTACACTTTTAAATCGTGCACTTCAAAATCTCCAATTTGACTCCCAGACTGCTGACTCACGCCAAAATGTTCTGCTTTCCTGCTCTTATCTCATAACCTAGCTTACAGAATCTCTCTGGAATGCACTTCAGAGTTTAAAGAAGACATTTATTGTTCACCACAAGGTTCCTGAGAGACGAAATTAGTAGATTGGAAGCACACGTTTAAAAGTAGTTGAAGCAATGAAAGCTAAATATAACAAAGTACTTCTCAGTTGCAATGTACACAGCAAATACATGTGATTATAATATAGCATAACTTCAAAGCAAAGCATAAAAGTCAAAATTCATCACCGTAGGGGCAAGGCTGTAGGGCCTATATTCAGCTTCATCTTTCTGGGGTCTGCAAGTTGATGACTCCGGTCAACTGCAAGAAAGAGATTTTCTACCCAAACGGGAGACAGGCAACTGACGTCTCTGTTCCTGTCTGAAGTCAAGCAGATTCAATCTACCCCTGCTGTATTCCAGAGTCATCCTTAAAAGCAAACTCAGTGTGAGAACCAAAGAAACTTGGAGAGTGGCCAATTCTCCCGAGCTCACTCGTTCTCAGACTGGATTGCGAGGTAAACACAAAATCTACGTGCTCTTATCAACTAAGGTCTGGTTAGCTTGGTCTATCTTGTGGAAAAACACAGCTTGGAAAAACACAGCTCATCTGCAATGTCTCAACTGCATTGTCTAACCCCACGTTAAAGCCAATAGGCAGCTAACCTAAATATCAAATGTAATGTCTCATGTCATGTCACAGCCAATAGGCAGCTAAACTGAATACAGAATGTAATGTCTAATGCCATGTGAAAGCCAATAGGCAGCTGACCTGAATACAGAATGTAATGGCTAATGCCATGTCAAAGCCAATAGGCAGCTATCCTGAATACAGAACGTAATGTGCTAATGCCATGTCAAAGCCAATAGGCAGCTAAACTGAACAAAACTTATAGGGGGTCATTACAACCTCGGCGGTCTTTTTACAAGACCGCTGAGGGACTGCCGTGCTGAAAACCGCCAGTAGTGGCGGTTTGCCGCTCAGCGTATTATGGGGGTCATTATGACCCTGGCGGAAGGCGGAGATGCGGCGGTAAGACTGCCAACAGGCTGGCGGTCTTAACCGCCATGGTCATCCGCCGCTTCTCCGTTCCGCCCGCCGGGCTGGAGACCTGGGTTTCCAGCCAGGCGGGCGTCACAATACGGCCGCCGGTATTTTGACCCGGCTTACCGCCGTGGATTTCCAGCGGTAGGAACCGCCATGAAATCCATGGCGGTAAGCACTATCAGTGCCAGGGAATTCCTTCCCTGGCACTGATAGGGGTCTGATCCCCACCCCCCACCCCTACCCCGACTCCCTCCCCTACACCCCCCACCACCCCTGCCACCCCCCAAAGGTGGCAGGGACCCCCTCCCTACCCCGACCCCCAACATCACAGAACTCACACACACACGACACGCACACAGGCACCACCAACACACACACGCACACACACCGACATACATGCCTACATCCACACACTCAGTCAGAGCAACCTCCACTTCCCCGCCGCCCGCCAGTATGGCTGTTGGCGGCTCTCCGTCCGAAAAAGGACGGAGAGCAGCCAACAGTCATAATACGCCGAGCGGCAAACCTGGCGGGCGGAACGGAGAAGCGGCGGATGACCATGGCGGTAACCGCCATGGTCATAATACTAAAAAAAAAGACCGCCATCCTGTTGGCGGTCTTACCGCCGCTTCTCCGCCTTCCCCCAGGGTCATAATGACCCCCATAATGTGCTACTGGTGAAAATTGAGCAACTAATATGCGCAATGGTGAAACATGAAGTCATTGGTCAAACACAATTAATAGCATCACACGCATGCTACACAATTTGGCCCTCAGACACCATGTGTCCTATCTGCAGGAGGAGCGGGGTGACAATGCAGCTGTGGCAGCAGTGGACACTGAGGACTGTGAGGAGGAGGAAGAAGGGGAAGATGTGGACAGCAGTACACATATCATTCAGCAGTACTTCCAATGACACTCAGGTAAGACTGTTGAAGTATACATTTCTCCATTACAGTGTTGTGTAGTGTGGCTGTTTGTCTAATGACAGTCACTACCTTTACATCCCACCTTACTGTCACATATGCCATCCCTTATTGCAGATGTTGGTGTGGTTACAACAGTGTAATGCTGTGATGTGTACAGACTGCTGAGACACATATGTAGGATGGATGAAAACATTACAGGACAAGATCATGCAGTTCAATACAGTTCAATACATTGTACATTTCATTCAGATAAAGCACTATTACTCAAATTGTGTCCAAGGGTGTTTATTTATAAATTAGGTATAAAATGAAAAGTGCAATAGGGTGGGGAGATTGTTGGGGAAAGTTCAGTGTAGTGGGTCAGTCTGTTTGTAGCACAGGTCCAGTTACTCAAGGGCCAAAGGAAGAGGAGCAATGGCAGTTCAAAGGGACAAGGTGACACAGTGGAACACAAGGGGGGCATTCTGGAGGGGCTCATTTCCTGGCGGTGGTCTTGGTCTTGGCAGCTGCCTCTTGTGTCTGTCTGGTTCGCAGGGAATGCTTTCAGGGTGGTTCACCTTCTTCAGGGGGAGGGGTGCTGGTAGCCCGTGGGTCCTGTGGCAGGACCTCCTGTGCACTAGCTGCAGCAGATGTGGAGGGCTGGACAGTACAGTGGCTAGTGGTAGGGCCCGCTGGGGTACTGTGTACTCCTGCATGATGTTGGCCATGTCACCCAGCACCTGCAATGGAGGCCAGGGTGGTATTCAAGGCCTGCAATTGTTGCATGACCTCCTGGTGGTGTTCACCATGCAGCCGCTGGTTCTCTTGCATGATGTTGATCACCTGACCCATTCTGTCCTGGGATTGTTGGTATGCCCCCAGGACATTTGTGAGTACGTTCTGGGAAGTCGGTTCCCTGAGCCTGGCCTCCCCCTGACGCACAGCTGTCCTGACTGTCTCTGACCCCCTGTGCCTGTGTCCACTGAATGGTGTGCTTATTCTGCTCTGACACCAGTACCATCATTGTCTTGCCCGTGTGGGATGGACTCGGCTTCTGTACAGGTGGTCACATTACTGACTGACATGTCCTGGGGACAGAGGTCTGGAGCACTGGCTAGCTGCTGTGGTGTTAGACTCAGGGGGCGGTGGGGCTCTGTAGTGGACTGGCTGTGGGATGGGGTAGCTGACCGACCAGTGATCCCAGATGGGCCAGGGAGTTCATCCAGATCCAGAGCTCCTGAGTTGCTGTCATCACTGGGGGCATCTTCTGGAGGGGGACTGGGTAGCTGTGGCACCTCCTCGCCGACATTGGCTGGGGCACCTGTGGGGATGAAAGTGATGTGTTAGGGTACTTGTCTGTGATATATTGCGCATTCCTGCCTTTCCCAATGATATCGGTGTTTTCCTCCCACCTTTGGTAGCTTGTGGTGATGGATTGGTAGTTCAACATACTGTGGATGCATTGGTGGTGGGTGTGCATGCAGAGGTGGAAGGGATGTGCTTGCTGTGTTTATGGCATGCAGGTGTTGCCATTTAGGTGTGGTAATTGGGGTGGAGCACTGTGTGAGATGGAGTGGGGTGGAGGGAGTCAGGGTGAGGGGGTGAGATGGCATGCAGGTATGGGGGGGGTGATAGGCTGTAAATGGTGACTCACCAGTGTTGTGTCCTCCGGCTACTTCAGTGAGTCCCTCAGGATGCAGTATTGCCAAGACTCGCTCCTCCCATGTTGTCAGCTGTGGGGGAGGAGGTGGGGGTCCACCACCAGTCCTCCTGATGGCAAGGTGGTGCCCTGCTGCAATGGAACGCACCTTCCCCCATAGGTCGTTCCACCTCTTCCTTACGTTGTCCCTTGAACATGGATGTTGTCCCACAGCGTTCACCCTGTCCACGATCCTCTGCCGTAGCTCCACCTTCCTGGTAATGGAGATCTGCTGTACCTGTGCTCCAAACAGCGGTGGCTCTACCCTATTTCCTCCACCCTCACCGCAACTCCTCATCAGTGAAACATGGGTGCCTTTGTGGGGAGATGGGTGTTGCGTAGTGTGTGTGTTGTGCAGAGGGTGATGTGTGATGTGGTGGGGTGTGTGGTCTGTGGTGCGTGAGGGATGAATAGATAGTTGTGGTATGTGTGTAGAGTTGTCTTCGGGATTGGCATTGCAAGATGTGTTGGTCTCGTGTTTGCAAAGGTTTGTGGGTTTTGTGGGTGTGGGTTTTATTGTGCCGTCAGTGGGTGTGTGGGGTGTGTGTAATTGTGTCAGGTTTGTTTTTTTGATCTGACCAATGTTGTATTGTTTTGTATTTTGGATGGCCATTCCCACCTTGGCGGTGTGCACAGCCAATGGTTTACCACCAGTGAGTGTCCGCTGTGGTGATTCGTGGGTCATTTTTTGGAGGGCGTTCTTTTTGTGGTGAAATGGTATGGGTGGTAGTTCTGACAGTTTATTGCCTTCTGTGGCTCTGGCGGATTTGTGGTTGTGACAGTTGTCTGTCGGTTTTGTGTATATGTGTCATAATCTGGCAGATGGATGTTCGCCTTCGCAGGGGTATGTTGACGGCAGTCCCCATGGCTGTATTCGGTATTTACCGCCAATGTCATAATGAGATCTATGTCTGTCAGACCCCTTACCTCTCCCCTGGACTGACCATCACCATTTCCATTTTGGATGGCAGCTGGCCCTACATGGAGTGGCAGTACTTCCATCACATTTAATAATATTCAACCTTTTTTAGGATCTTTCAGGACAGTTTGCTTAGCACTCTGGAAAGCACTGCACCATACTTTCCTCAACCTATTGACTTAGACATACTGGTGTTTGACAAATGGATTAATTCTACAGTAGAACAATTAGCCCATATTCATGAAAAATTTGCACTGTCTTTGCTTCATTTTTTTTTACACAAAAGCAGTGCAAACCTAAAACCACATTTATATTTTGACGCTAGAACTGTCCAGCCTCAAAATATTGAGTTAGATCATTTTGTCGGAGCCCCAACCGACCTTGCATCATTTTGCAACAATGATATGCAAGGTAGACGTTCCCTTCCAAAAAATGACGGTAGCCCTCTAGTGCCATGTTTACTGCCCAATGCTAAAACGACACACAGAAAGGAATCAGTCTAAAAAAATGACACAAAGCCTAATTTACGTCAAATTTTAACGCCTGGTCAGACCAATCATTCAAATGAGGCCCACACACCACTACTCAGTGAAAACAAACTGAAGATTAGCAACCTCCTGGACAGAATGGAACTGTTAATTCTCCAGCTTGGCACACACCGCAGGCGACTGAAACGCCAACAGGTCCCTCCTGCACCACCACAGCAACCCCAAACACCACCACAGCAGCCACAAAGGCAGCCTAGAAGGCAGGAGAGGATATTCCAACAGCGCGCAACTATCCTTGGGCTCAGGAAACAAGATGCCATCAGAACCTACCGTCTAAAGCGTGTGTTTACTGTACGACTGCTGCACCACAAAGCACCAGGCATCACTGCAAGGGTGGAAGCCCCAACTATTATACCACCCATGACCAAACTCCTCAAAGTCCTCCATATGCTAGCGTCAGGATCATTCCAGACAACAGGTTCAACAACTGGCTGGTATCTCCCAGCCATCTTTCTTGGCCTGCCTACCAAAGGTTCTGGATGCAATCATCCACGTCACACCCCATCAAATCTGCTTTCCCAACAGCCAACAACTGCAGCAGGAGGCAAAGCAAGGTTTCTATCTAATTGCTGGGTTCCTGCAGGTGCTGGGTGCAATGGACTGCACCCATGTCCAACTCTTGCCACCTGCTGCAATGAAACACCTCTACAAGAACCGCAAACACACCCATTCCATAAATGTGCAGGCCATTGTGGACCACCGTGGGTTCTTTACAAACATCCTTGCCAAATATCCCAGCAGCTTCCATGATGCCTACATATTCTGGCATTCCATCATCAACAAGTGGTAAGAGGATGGGCAGGATGGCAATGCCCTGCTTGCAGGTAATCCACCATACCAACCAGAACACAGACAACACACCAGCCTTGTAGGACAAACAAGACATACACCACACTACACACACATGGGCATGGGAACACAGATGTACAGACAACACATATGCCACATGCCACACTACACCACATTCATTGCACATCACACACACATACACACATATGTACATAATGAAGCCACAACCTGACTGGTATAACACATGAAGCACAGGTGGAGCTATGTACCCTTTCAATACAGAAGCTGAGCCCAAATCACTACAAGTGTCCACTGGTTGACAACTAAATACAGATCCCACACACATTACTCCAAACAATGAACAGCTCAGCTATGTGAATGGCATAGGCCATGTTAATGTAAAGAAAGTCACACATAGGCACAGCCTCACATTTGTCATGGTGTACAAGCCCCTCGGCAGCACCAATATCAAATGACACACAAGGGTTGCCATGATCAACTACATATCACCTTCACATACCTGATGTACCTGTGTTGTGCACCTTCACCTGTCTGCTGCATTGTGCTGCACACATAGGAATACAACATCACCAGCCATGAAAGACCATGAGGCAGATAAATGAGAAGTGGTGCTGGACCTAGTCCAGTGCCATTTCACATGTACCCTTTAGCGCCCCGTAACACCATCATGTATGCACCATATACAAGTAATGGGCCACCTTGGCGCACAGTAGGTGCAATAGTGTAAAGATAATAGCTGCCATAGTAGGACTCTGTAGGAGTATTGAGAACATACCTGACCTTTCATGCACTGTACATAGGGACCCATGCAAAAATGTTGTGTACCCCCTCCCAACGCCTGCACTGTGCATGTGTTGAAAGTGTTTGTGAGAAATCATGTATAGGAACCTTGGAGATTCCACTGCACATATTGTGCTACTCTTTTAATTATGTGAATCACACCCTTGTACACATGATGATTGGCACGGCCATCATCTGCCACAAAGGGTCACAAAGTATTGCACTGCATGCGTGGTCTCACATGGTAACATGGAGGCCTGAGCTTGGCTTTGTAGGGCTATCATGGTGTCAATACAAATGAGAGAATTGTGGTGCAAGGGGGTGGTAGGTTCCACTAACAATAGGACACAGCCTCAAATATGGACAACACAACACATGTTTGGCATGGTTGAACTGTCAGTTTGGATTATTTTGTCAATCACCAGGTCCCTGAGCCACAACTCATGATAGTAATGTCCATCAACGCGAACCACTGTAACCATACTACAAAACAGGAACAGACACAAAACCAGAAGCAAGTTGGAGTCACAACTCTACCTAAAACTAACACCTGCCATGGAACATACAAAACCACAAATATGCATTACCAACACATGTTCTATCAGTCCTTTGCAGCCGACCTAGGTTACGGCCTACAGTAATGGGTGATGACTCCTTTTGGCAACCCGACAATGGTGGAATAGCGGGCATACAATGAAGGGCACAGAGGGACATGAAATGTGATGGAGAGGACATGTGAGTTCCTGAAGTCAAGGTTCAGGTGCCTGGTCCTGACAGGAGGAAGCCTGTTGTATGCACTACCACTGGTATGCAAGATAATACTTGCATGTGCAATCTTGCATTTCATATGTATATGGACCAATGTTCCCTGGGATGAACTGGTAGATGTCCTCAATGAGGAGGATGATGACAATGGTGCAGCACAGTTGGAGGGGGAACAACAAAACATTGCTGCTGAAGTTCGCAGTAGACAACAAATTGTACAGAACTTCCACCCCTGACAATGTACAAATTATGTCACTTTGTAACAATCACCAATAAATCATTTTGAACCAGAATGTCCATGGTCTACCCATTCGCCACTACATATACCATTGGAACGTTGATCATACCTCAGAGAGCAGGAAAGAAACACAACAGTAACAAAGATGGTTGAAACATAGTTTGTGATGTAAGAGGGTATAGCACCTCCATGCCGCACAGCTGTGGCACTTGAAGACCTAGATCCATGCACCACAAAAATATGTAGCTTTAAGTGGCCATTTTGCACATTCCTACCCCTTTCCCTACATTATCCCCACACCTGGCAAGATATATGCAAGAGTGGCGCACATACGGTAGGGGCTGTTTTCAAATGGTGCATTAGAAAAATAGGAATTGAACTGTGTCACAACTCAGGGGGATTGCTGCTAGGGCAGCACTGACCACATGTGACAAGGAGGAGACCATTGGTATCAATGGACCTTCATTGACTGTTCAGGGTTAGGAACCAAAATTCAAAAGTTTGAGCCTAAGTCTGCATCATATATCAATGGTGTTACGTTCCGGCACCACCACTGGGCCCAACCCTGTCCCATGGTGTTCTGTACCTCAGATATAGCACACACATGTTGGCAGTGGAGTGCACTAAGGGTTGCTAGACAAGTGAAGCAGCAATGGGCGCTGATCTACTCTTCATGCATATGGCCCATAGCCAGGATTTAACTATAAAATGGGAGCATGCACCACCAAATTAATGTCTGGGTGGAATGCAGACGGAGTCCGTCCCACTCCTTGTCTAAATTCTAACACACTTGTCACACAAGTCTGCTGTCTTGACACATGGATGCAGCTAACCCAGATATACATGTGAAGACTGATGTACGGGTGTATGGCCTAGGTAGGAAAGGGTTTGCAATTACGTACAATGGTTGACATGTGTCCGCACGGTTATCCAATATACTGTGTACAATACCATCACACAGCACATATAAAAACACACCTCTCATTGACACTCACATGCCTGTCCAAGAGAAAGTTATCAACAGTGACAAAATTCCCTAAAACATCTAGGTCTTAAACATGCCACACAGGTGTGGGATATGCAAGTATGTCTACCAATGTCCAAACATGTCATAGACCCATCCTAAAATGTATGTCTGAAGAAGGAGACAGATATGTTGCATGTGGCCAAAAAATAATACAGCGCTGAGATGATTTCACTCACTAACAAAATACACTCATGGTGACAGTGACATAGGTTGTGGAATGCTAAATTTAGTGCAAACCCATGTACAGCAAAGGATTTGGAAGGGCAGCTGAGAGAATCCTACAGATACTTGGAGATGCAACATGAGGAGGTCACATGGAGACTACACAAGTGCTGTGGCAGGTGTACTGTCATGTGTGTGTGGAAGTCATGCAATCTCGCAAAGCCTGGAAATGAGAGGGAAACTATTGCGTAGCCAGTAGTAGATGTGTACATCTCCAAATTACACAATTCACTCGTTGCATCCTGTCCATGTATGACTGGACAATGCTGCAGTAGAAGATTTGTAAAAAGTGTAAGCAGCCTAAAGAATGGCAGCAATGTGGGACCTAATCTATTCCAAACAAGATGTGCCGTACATGATGGAAAAGGTACACACATAGACCAATACTGACTGTGCAACACAACAGTGTCACCATGTGATCACTCAACATATGTTCAGAGAAGATGACTAGGTCAATACATAACTCATGTGTGCTACAACAATATTGTAGTTGCCCATCGCGTAATATTCTGACAGAAGGCAGTGACAGATGACATCATCTATCCCCTAGGGCATACAAAAATTACAAGTTACACTTTAGCTCAGGCCCTAACCAAGCTGCAAATGGAAATTACTAAGAATGTATTACCATGTCTGTCAGACCATGCCAAATAAAGAGACATATCATACACCTACAAGTAGCCAGTCCTCTGGACATGATAGGGCAAGCCTGACATCAAGTACCCCAAAGGAAAATGAAAATCTCAGGCCATTTGATCACAAATGTACATGTGTCAGTCTGCAGGGGACTGCGCATTGCTCTGCTGAAGAGCTATCATGAGGAGGCTAGATCCCCACCCAACACCCCCTAGCCCCAATGCTGAGGCTACATTAACTCTTGACGTAGTCAGGGGCCTGATGCATGTGCACAGTAGACTGATCATAATGGAACACTTTAAAGCTGCACCAAAACATGCGACTATGTGTTTGTGTGGGCATAGTTACACAGTACAAATGATCACTAGGCTGCCATCATTGCCTGACTGCAACACTGCTTCACAGTTGTATGCCATTGTATGTGACAGTCATAACAAACATGTTGTGGTCGATTGTGAGTACCTAGTTTGTGGCATGCACACATATGTCTGACATCTCAGTACGCACAGTCACTTAAATGGCACAGGCCTGACATTGTGTGTTTGAGTAAGCACAAAAGTCAACTTTCCACTAATGAAAAGCATTTGTATTACATGATCATTGACAGACTTAAACAACCATCAGATGTGTTCCAACATATAGAAACATAGGTTTGACTGATATGACTACACAGCCATTTAACAAAGTCCAACATGTCCCATGAGCATACCTCTGTAGTACATTTTGCACATACAACACTACACATGTCTTCCAACCCACACAGCACATACCAACCTTCATTGATATATGTGAGTACACCAACTCCTGCATCATAGATGCATGGTGAACTATATGTCACGTGTAGCAAAGCGTCATAAACCCTGAATCTAACAACACACCTCAGTGTGGACACACATGCACTCACATTGGCAGGTGATGTGAAATCAACCAAGCTGTTGTCCACTGCATCCTCAGAGTACGATTTGCCATGGGTATCACATGCATTACTATGTATTGGACATAGTCCATCATATCTACTGTGTTTTAGTTATATGTACATTTGGAAATCAGACATTACAATGTGGTAGACCCACATATATGTTTTAGATCACATGAGTACACTCCTAGTACACATGTGGTAACATGTATGTGTACAAAGTCTAGCAACACATGCATATTTGCAAACAGTATCAGTCATTGCATGCATCACACACACATACAAACACAATGGTAACACATACCGATGTTACCTTTAAGTTCTGTATGAACATGCACACACAGGGAGCCACACCATACTTAGGGGGTCATTACGACCCTGGCGGAACAAGTCCGCCAGGGCCGTGGGACGCGGTGGCACCGCCGACAGGCCGGCGGTGCCCCGCGGGGCATTCTGACCGCGGCGGCTCAGCCGCGGTCAGAGAAGGGAAACCGGCGGTCTCCCGCCGGTTTCCCGCTGCCCCAAAGGAATCCTCCAAGCCGGCGCAGCATGCTGCGCCGGCATGGGGATTCCGACTCCCCCTCCCGCCATCCAGTTCCTGGCGGTTCTCCCGCCGGGAACCGGATGGCGGGAGGGGGAGTCGCGGGGCCCCTGGGGGCCCCTGCCGTGCCCATGCCTATGGCATGGGCACGGCAGGGGCCCCCGTAAGAGGGCCCCTAAAAGTATTTCAGTGTCTGCAAAGCAGACACTGAAATACGCGACGGGTGCAACTGCACCCGTCGCACCTTCCCACTCCGCCGGCTCTATTACGAGCCGGCGTCATCGTGGGAAGGGAGTTTTCCCCTGGGCTGGCGGGCGGTCTTGTGAAGACCGCCCGCCAGCCCAGGGGGAAACTCGGAATACCCTCCGCGGTTTTACGACCGCGGAGCGGTATTTCGGAGGGGGGAAGCCTGGCGGGCGGCCTCCGCCGCCCGCCAGGCTCGGAATGAGGGCCTTAGTGTGAGAAGTGTGGCACAATGGTTAGAGCGGCAGACCCTGAAGCAGAGATCTGGCTCAAGACCAGGGTTCAAGTCCCGCTTCGGCAGGTCTTGGGCTCAATTCCCTTGGACCAGATAATTCTCGCCTCGGTGCCTAATCTAATTAATGAGTCCCACTCTGCAACTCTGGGCAATAGCTTGCTTAATCTCCACAACGGCCCCAACAGTGCTTGGATGCCTGGCTTCACTCTGGAGTGGGCACCTCACAGGGAAAAGCCAGGAAGGGTTCCATAGCGGTATGAGTACAGCGCCTTGAGACCCTAACGGGTGAGTAGTGCGCTATACAAGTGCAAAGTTTACAGTTTACTACATACATGCATAGCCCTGTGACATGGTATGTGAATCTGGGTGCACTGTCAGTCTTTCCAACAAAATTCACACATTCCCGTTATGCCTCAAAAATGTTGACCCAAACAGCAATATTCAATACTCCGCTATGCCAAAAATATGATGCCTGGCCCCTGCGCGTGAACTTGAAGTCCACAGGCCTTGTCAGGCTTCATGGGAAGGGTATACCACGCATGACCGTCATGTGTCAAAAATGTAGACGCAAACCTCAAAACTTCTAACTTTGCTAAAGAAAACATTATGCATGACTCCTGCACATCAATTGCAAGTTTTGAGGCCTTGTTAACCTCAATTGGGTAAAATCAACGCATGAACGTCACGTGTAAAAAGAAAAACAGCACATATCAGAAAACGTGATGCACAGCCCCAAGAAGTGATGAAACAGGACATTCTGGCTGAATAATTGGTACGGTGCATTCTCATTCACTTCACTGTTTTTTTGTCTGAGACTTTGTGAGGGTGTGTGGAGCTGGTGCTGGTGGAGGGTTGGTGTTGTTGGAGAGTTTTGTGCTGTGTCTTGTTGCTGTTGTGTGTATATTTCATACGGCACACATGGTGGGGGAAAGAGGGGCGTTAAGGGGTGCAAGGGCAGTTGTGAGGCACTAGGTGCAGCACAACTTTCCTTAAATCAGCCCCCTCGTGTCTTTGGCCAATGGTATTTAAGGGAGCTTAGCTAGGCACAGACTACTTGCACATTCCTCTTTGTGTACATCGTGTATCACATACACCCCATAATGTTTCTATTATCTAAATTTGTACAACAGGCCTTCCTCGTTTTACAGACAGTATGGGGCAGGCCTCTGTGGCAGCACTAGCATATTACTAAGCCAGCACCAACGCAGGCATACTTGGACCACAGTACAAGTGTGTCTGTGTTGAGGGGAGTGTAAATACGCAGGTGGGTATCCCTTTCTTGGCATAAATGGTTTACTATGGTGACAATGGCTGCCCACACGGAAATTGCAAGTCATCCGTAATGTTATTCAGCTAATGTGCAGGAAGGGCCAACTACGTGACCATGAGTAAACTGCCATGTCATTTTAGCTCTTGTGTGTGTGGCTTGACATGGCACACACATATTAGTGACACGAAACAAGGATGTATCAATGCATTCCTCAACACTTTGCTATGCTCACACCACCCCTGGGCAGTTGTTAGTCTTTTAGCGCTAATAATGAGTAAGATGTCTTTAACATCTGGGGCAGGGTTAAAAGCAATGGGTGTTACAATGAGACTGCCACTGCAACAACCATTGCATTCCCCTCTGATGCAGACTGTGTCATGCTGCCCCATATGGACATAGAGGTGTAACTCTCATAAAAAGCTGCATGACAAATCCATGGTGCATTCGGTGCAGTGAAATGCACCACAGGAGCGTCAGGGAAAGTGATGCTTTGGTGCTGCAAGGGTCTCCATTATCTGGACCTTCATCTCGCAGACAGATTATAACTGTTTGGCAGTTGTTCTGACCTACCACTAAGTTGACTTGCTTACTCAGTTTAACAAGTTGAATGTTAACGTGCTGTCCATGCAAAAGAAATGGCCAAAAATCACTAAGCTATGTTTTCCTGTCATGTGTTGCAGGTGGGCCTCCATCATACACCACTTGAGAAGTGTCCCGATTTGATACTCCTGTGTGTTGTCTTGGGTGCATGCTGGTCTGAATGTGTGCTTGGGATAGGTTGGGGTTGAGGGGAATGGGACTCTGCAGAGGAAGTTGGAGGTTGGAGGCTAGAGACAGGGACAATAGCTGCCATCAGGGAGGAGGCCAGAGCCTGGATTGATCTCTGTTGGGCCACCATGCCAGAGTGAATGCCCTCCAGGAATGCATTTGTTTGTTGCAAATGGGCTTCCAGACCCTGGATGGCATTCACTATTGTTTACTGCCCAACAGAGATGGATCTCAGGAGGTCAATATCTTCCTCACTCAGGGCAGCAGGGCTAACTGGGGAAGGGCCTGAGGTGCCTGGGGCGAAGGAGATGCCCACCCTCCTGCGTGAGCGGGCACTGGAAACTCGCTGAGATGCTGCTGGGAGGGTGGTGCTGATACGGGGGTGGCGGTTGTACCTGTAGTTGGGGTGGCCACAGAGGTGTCTGCCACCAGCGGGTATCTTCCATCGGAGGAGGTATCACTGTCCGAACTGTCCCCTCCTGTCTCTGCCGTGGTGCTCCCCTCGCCCTCCATCCCACTGGTGCCCTCACCGTCTGTGGATTTGGCCTTATGGGCCCTGTAGGATGCAGTTCCGTCCGTCACCGGTGCCTCTGCTCCTCCACCAGATGATGCTAATGCACATAAGGACAGGGTGACAAAACAAAAAGGGGGAGAAGAGACAAAGGATACTTGGTCAATGGCAGCAACAACATCACCGTTGGCGTACCTGACTCATACACACAGGGTACAACCCTACGCAGTAGGCAATACACTACCAGCCACAATGCTAGTCACCAGCCCATGGACAGGAATACCTAATGCCAATAGCAGTATACCTGAGCCCCACAGACCCCTGTCAGTAGTGGATGCCAACTAGCTTGGTTGGAGGTGGTGTTCATCAGCCCCTGCCCAACATGGAACCTACCCTGCAATGTCCGGCCTGGCCTAGGGGCACCCACAGACCCACATCCCTCACCCGGATACCACCCCACCACATGCAAATATTATATTTGGAAACTGTACTCACCCCCTTGTGGCTGCTGTGATGTCCTCAAGCGCCCATCCAGCTCCGGATAGGCCACTGCCGGTATGCGGGCCTTTAGGGGGGTTCAGGGTTCGACGGGCACTCCTTCCTCGTTAAGAGGCCATCCCCAGCTGGGCCTCCGCCGTCTTCCTTGCCCAGTGTCTTAGGCCCTCCCTCCGTTTGTGAAAGTGGGTGCTCCGCCTATCGTAGACCCCCAGGGTTCGCACGTCCTTGGCGATAGCACGCCATATACCCTTTTTCTGATGGGCGTTGACCTGCAGAAAAAGATACATTGAAAAAGGTATCAGTCATACTGTCTGGCCTGTTACACTCACCGCCCACCATGGCCCTCACATACCCTTATGCACAGACATTGCCCACCATACATGCATCACGCTGCCCAGAACCCTTCCACCAACACCCTCTTACACGAGGCCTTCACACACACCACTCCATGCAATCAAGCCCCATGCATCGTGCTCACAGTGTACTCACCTGTTGGTCTGGAGGCCCACACAGCATTCGGTACTGGGGTAGGACCCCATCCACCAGTCTCTCCAACTCCACAGCGGTGAAGGCAGGGGCCCTTTCCCCAGTGACACGAGCCATGGCCGGTTCCAGACACAGGTCACAGCAGCACTTGCAGTGTAGGTCCTCTCCTGTTGAAGGTCAGGTAGCAAGTGAGTGAACAGATGGCGGTCACGTACGCAGCGGTGGGTACCGTCACTGCCGGCATACATCACCATTGGCCATTGTAACTCATAGGGCCCATAGACAACCAATGAGGTGTTGCACAGTGGTACTCAACCGCCTCCTGCAATGGCGCACGTCAGCAGAATTACCTCATTTCCACCTTCCCTCCAAAAAGGACATGCGGATGCCATTTCGTGGGGGGCAAGCCATAGCACCTAAGTGCGTCACAGTACACATAGGCACCATTTGGGCCTAACCAACGACATACTATTACAGTTACAACATGCAATGCAGTTTAGTGTTTGGAAATACTGACCAGCTGCTCCCTGTTTTGCCCCATAGATTACAACCGTTGCGGATGAATAGGAGATGGAGACATCCCCCGTGTACAGACCGCTGGTGGACTTGTCAACAATGGAGGACAGGCACATTATCCTCACCTATAGACTTGACAGGGCCACAATCACAGAGCTGTGTGCCCAACTGGAGCCTGACCTGATACCTGCAATCTGTCACCCCACCGGGATCCCCCCTCTTGTGCAAGTCCTATCTGTGCTCCATTTCTTGGCAACTGGCTCCTTCCAAATGACAGTGGGCGTGGCAGCAGGAATGTCACAGCCAATGTTCTCAATAGTGCTGACCAGGGTGTTGTCTGCCCTGATTAAACACATGCACAGCTACATCGTTTCCCCCCAGGTGGAGGATTTGGCCACAGTGAAAGCTGACTTCTATGCAATGGGACATATCCCCAACATTATTGGGGCAATTGATGGTACACATATTGCATGTCCCCCCCACCCGGAGAAGTCAACAGATGTTCAAAAATCAAAAGTGCTTTCACTTGATGAATGTGTAGATAGTGTGCCTGGCGGACCAGTACATCTCCCATGTCAATGCTAAGTATCCTGGCTCTGTGCATGATGCCTATATCCTGAGGAATAGCAGCATCCCATATGTGATGGCTCAACTCCAGAGGCACCGGGTGTGGCTAATAGGTAAGCCCTGGTTCCCACCCAGTGGATGTTGGTGTATGGGTATGGTGTGGGCCCTAAGTGTGAGTGTGTGTCTAATAGGTGTCCCTCAATAATTGCAGGTGAGTCTGGTTACCCCAACCTCTCATGGCTACTGACCCCAGTGAGGAATCCGAGGACAAGGGCAGAGGAACGTTACAATGAGGCACATGGGCAAACAAGGAGAATAATTGAGAGGACATTTGGCCTCCTGAAAGCCAGGTTCTGGTGCCTGCATCTAACAGGTGGATCCCTGTGCCACTCACCCAAGAAGGTGTGCCAGATAATCGTGGCATGCTGCATGTTGCATAACCTTGCCTTGAGATGCCAGGTGCCTTTTCTGCAGGAGGAGGAGGCTGGAGATGGGTGTGGAGCAGTAGTGGACCCTGTGGACAGTGAAGATGAGGAAGCAGAGGATGAGGATGAGGACAACAGAACAGCTATTATACGACAGTACTTTCTGTGACACACAGGTAAGACACTGTAACTTCACTTTGCATTGACAGTTTTGTATTTGACATTGTGCATGGCAGGCAGATTCTCCCACTTCTATTGCCACATATTGTATCCTTTGGCATCTCTATTTTTCAGATATCTGTGCCCCACTCAGGCACCTGGTGTTTTGACTGCAGCCAACTACAAGT
The DNA here is from genome assembly GCF_031143425.1 of Pleurodeles waltl. Taxonomy (NCBI): domain Eukaryota; kingdom Metazoa; phylum Chordata; class Amphibia; order Caudata; family Salamandridae; genus Pleurodeles; species Pleurodeles waltl. The sequence continues at coordinate 1,167,237,901 of NC_090447.1, read as the reverse complement.
CATTCCTATGTATACAGTACTGTACAGTTGTATTGCAGTGTATAAACCTCGTTAAACGAATACATAGTTAAATCATTAGACATACTCCATACTTGTATTTTTTCAAAAGGTGTTTATTTAAGTGCTAAGAGGTAAAGGGGATGCGCAATGGGCTGGGGTGATGATGTAGGAAAGTCCAGGATAGAGTCCAGTCCATTTGTATCACAGGTGCATTGTCCAAGGGGGCATAAGAAGGGGGGCAATGGCAGTTCCAGGTGGACAGGGTGACAGAGTGGGAATCAAGGGTGACAATCAGGAGATGTGATTTCCTGGCGAAAGTCTTGGCAATGTTCTCTGGCTTCTGCCTGGATCACAGGGACCGTTTGTGGGGTGGTTCTCCTTCTACAGGGGGAGGGGTGCTGGTGGCCTGTTGTTCCTGTGGCGGGGCCTCCTGTCCACTAGAGGCAGCAGAGTTGGAGGGCTGTTCATTGGTTTGGCTAGTGCCAGGGGCCCAGTGGTGTGCCACGGCCTCCCTCATGGTGTTGGCATTGTCAGCCAGCACCCCTGCAATGGTGACCAGGGTGGTGTGGATATCCTTCAGGTCCTCCCTGATCCCCAGGTATTGTCCCTCCTGCAGCCGCTGGGTCTCCTGCAACTTGTACTATCTGGCCCATCATCTCCTGGGAATGGTGGTATGCTCCCAGGATGTTGGTGAGTGCCTCGTGGAGAGTCGGTTCCCTGGGCCTGTCCTCCCCCTGTCGCACAGCAGTCCTCCCAGCTTTCCTGTTGTCATATGCCTCTGTCCCCTGAACCGTGTGCCCGCTGCCACTGACCCCAGGTCCCTGATCGTCCTGTGTTTGTGGGGTTGCCTGCGGTCCCTGTAGTGGTGGACACACTGCTGTTTGACGTGTCCTGGGGACAGAGGTATGGGCCCGCTGGGTGGGTGCTGTGCTAGTGTTTCCTGAGGGGGGAGGCTCTGTGGTGGTATGGGACTGCGGCTGGGTAACCGACTGTCCGGAGATCCCTGATGGGCCAGGTTGGTCATCCAGATCCAAGCGTCCAGAGCTGCTGTCATCACTGTGGGCCTCTTCTGTGGGGGGACTGGATGTTGCTGGTACCTCCTCTCCAGTGACATTGGGTGGGGGACCTGTGGGGATGTAAATGCAGTGTTATAGTTTCTGTGTGTGACATCTTGTGCATGGGTGTATTGCCCTGTATGGGTGTGATTGCCCTGTCAGCTTTGCCTTGTGTGAGTAGTGATTTTGTGGGCTAGGTGATTCTCTCTAATGTGCATGTTTTAGTGATGGGTGTCCATGCAAGTCTGTGATGGGGGTACATGCATTGGTGTTACATGCAGGGCTTGGTATTGGGGTGGGTGGGTTGTGATGGTGGGGTATGTGGGACGTGGTGCAGTGATGGGAGTGAAGGTAGGGCTTTGTGATGGCATGCAGGTGGGGGGCTGAAATTAGTAAAGAGTTGGCTTACCACAGTTCAGTCCTCCTGCTACTCCTTCCAGGCCTTCAGGATGCAGTATTGCCAAGAATTGCTCCTCCCATGTTGTTAGTTGTGTGGTAGGAGGTGGGGGTCCACTGCCAGTCCTCTGGGCAGCTATCTGGTGTCTTGCAGCCACGAAACGTACCTTGCCCCGTAGGTCGTTCCACCACTTCCTGATGTTCTCCCTTGTTCTGGGTTGCTGTCCCACGGCGGTGACCCTGTCCACGATTCTCCACAATAGCTCCATCTTCCTGGCAATGGATGTCTGCTGCACCTGTGATCCAAATAGCTGTGGCTCTATCCGGATGATTTCCTCCCCCATGACCCTTAGCTCCTCCTCTGAGAACCTGGGATGTCTTTGTGGTGCCATGGGTGTAGTGTGTGTGGGGTGTGTGAGGGTGTGTGGGGTGATGTGTTGGGGTGTGTGCCGTGAGGTACGTGGATGGTGTATGGGTGATGGTGTTCTGTGGCTCTGGTTGTGTGGGTGCTCTTGGTGTCTCTCTCTATCAGTTGGCAATCTTTTTGAGTCGGAAAGGGTTGTGGGTAATGTGTGTGTGTGTTATAGTGGTATGGGTGTGTGGGTGTGGTGTGTGTATGTGTGTCAGGTGTGTTTAGTTTGAATTGTCCAATGTGGTGTAGTTTTGTATGTGTGTGTGTATTTTGAGCTCAGGGGTATGTACCGCCAATGGTTTACCGCAGTTGAATGTCCGCCACAGTGATTAGTGGGTCATAATGCTGTGGGCGTAGTTCTGTTGGCGTACTGGTGTGGGTTTTGGTACCATCAGTTTATCACCGACCTTTGGTCTGGCGGACTTGTGTGTGTGTCTCTACAGTAACAGATTGCTATGTGTGTGTCAAAATAAGGGTAGCGGTAAACCGCCGCTGCGGCGGTATGTTGGCGGCAGCCGACATGGCAGTAAGTACAATGTCATAATGAGGGCATCATTCTTGTTAGATAGTGAGATTGCAGCTACTTGTACAGCTACACAAGTGATGTTCACAGACATGCCTCATTTGTTGTATGAGTTAACTTTTGTGGCCATTCCCAAAGGGGGCATGGAGGTGTGTGAGAGTTGTTGTTGGTCCACCCTGTGTGGTTTGCATTCCACAGGTTGCATACATAGGGCCTGATTTTTTCTCAAGTGGCACAACTCAATGCAGCAGCAATATGTGTTGCATGGAGCCGTGCCAGTTTTGAAACACAGGGATGTATCATATTTACTGGCATACGGCACACCCCTGTGATTCCCCCTGTGCCTGAGCAGATTTGTTCTCCCTGCACCAACGCAGGCATCACTGCACCATGATGAATGGATGCCTGTGGTGAGGGGATGGATTGTTTATGTGCAGGGAGGTGTCCCTTCCTGCACATGTTCAAGCTACTATGGCAAGGTGGCATTTCAATATGTGCTGCAGGATGCAGCACACATGAGAAGTGCAATGACACAAGGAAGGAAGGACAGCATTTTGCCTTGCTACGCTATCCTGACACGACTCCTGGGGTGATATTGACTTCAGTCTCAGTCTATGATGAAAATGGTGTGTTTGATCTGGAGCACTGACAATATGCAATGGGTGTTGTTGTAGCACAGCCATACTAACTTCATGTCCCTTCCAGGCAATGTGCTGCATATTTACATGTTGGATAAGAGACATAGTAAGATGCTTATGTCCACGTTGTATATATGTCGGAGTGCATTGTGCAACCAAAGCGTCACTATAAGTGTGGCTTGGGTGGCGATAGGGCATTTTGATTCAGGGCCTATGTGTCCCGATGCAACCCTTTAGCATGCATTGAGTGTGTCTTATGTGCCTCCCCCTTCTGCATTTTTGTGAGATTCCAGATAGCCCCCGTGCAAATTATCCTGCTTTTGTGGTAGTTCGTGGTAGTCTGCGCTGTCCTGCGATTCCAGTGACCAGCTCCTCCGGGATGAAAGCTGCGACCATCTCCTCCAGCTCATCCACGTCCTCCTGTGCTTCGGGACTTCCAACTCCAGTTTGCAGTGCTGCTTTTTGGCTCCTTGCCAGTTTCTACTCAGTCCTGCGCTTGCAATCGTGCCAGCGTTTCTTGCAATCCATGACAGTCGTCCTCACCTCTGCCACGCTGTTGACTTTGTCTACTATTGCCTGCCATAAGACTTCTCTCCTACCTATTGACAATTTAGAGGTGACAAAGAGCTGGTGTTGGTGCTCCCTCCCCTCTCTGACCAAGATGTCATGCTCCTCCTCACTAAAGCAGCACTTCCACTTCTTCTTCTCCTCCTGGGACTTTGGTGGACCTTCCTGGCTGGTACATGGCTGATTGGAATCTCCCTGGGGTCTCTCCTGGCCTACAGTCTCCATCTTGTGTTCCCAAATGTCTATTTCTTGCTTGCAAGTTTTTTTTATGCTAATGTAGTTAAATATGGAGCAAATCCGTTTTGCTTCCAAAAACGTGCTGCAAAACAGTCTAGCATCATTTTTGGAGCATAAATTTCATTTTTTCTTATGGCACGTCGCAAAGGATAGCTTCTTTTTTTGGCGCTAACCATTCCTTAGCGCCTTTGTGAGTCATTTTTTTAAATATGGTGCACTGATGGTGCTAGGGATTGACGGTAGCTTGTACTAACATTTTTGCCGCACAACTTTGCTAGCGCTGTTTTGTGTAATTTTTCATAAATCTGGGCCGTAGTCCCTCTACCCAGATGCTTGACAGGTCATCCCAAGCTCTCTTGCCCCTGGTTTAATGAAACTCTTCTAACTGGAAATAGGCCACAATTCTGCCTCTTTTGAAAAAACCTAATCCAGACCCCAACAGTCTAAGCAACTATGGGCTTATTTCCTTGCTGCCTGCCTCATCAAAATTGGTGGATAGGTTTGTTAACCGACAGATTTCCAAATATATTGAATTCAACTCGCTTCTCCACCCCCGCCAGTCAGGGTTTATGCCTAAATACAGAGACAGCTCTTCTGGAAGTGTCCAAAATGATAAATGCAAGCTAGGAAAGGCAGTCTTGTTACTGCTTGACCTGTCTGCTGCATTCAATACAGTCCACACTTTAGGCTACTTGCCTGTCTATTTGATATAGACATTAGGGGCACAGCTCTGAAGTCGCTGAAATCCTTCCTCGAAGACAGATACCAAGACATTTTGATGCCACATTTCCCATCTTGAAAGAGCAGTATCCTGGTTGGAGTACCCCAAGGCTCGACCCTTAGCCCAACCTTTTTTAACATCTAATTGACCCCTCTGGCAGCAGTGGTCGAGTCTTTTGGGGACAATTTCATACACTGATGATACCCAACTGCTGTTTTCCTTCAAGAAGGATGAGCCTATTAACCAGGACGCCATTAAACCCTATCAGCTGTATTTCTCTGGATGAGTATTAACCATCTCAAATTAAATACTGACAAGACAAAGGCCTTAATTATGACCATGGCGGTCACCAGCCCGCCAGGGTCATGGTCACGGTCAGAACACTGCCAAAGAGGCCCTGACATCATGACCATGGCAAAAGTGCCACGGTCGACAGCCTGGCGGTCTCGGCGGTTGGAGAACCAATCAACATATATGAAATGTCTGTAGCTATGTTGGCTAAACATTTTGAGTCCAGACTAAACGTAGTCTTGGAAAGGCACAAATGTTTTGCAAGGACCAAGGGAAAAACTGAAAGTGTAGGAAGTTTTGTTGCATCATTATGCACTTTAGCATGCACATGTGATTTTGGAGATGTTACAGATTTCTTAATTAGAGAACAGTTTGTTCAATGCACCAAGACAAGCGTGTGCAGGAAAAACTATTGACAAAAAATCCTTACTTAAAGGAAGCAGTTGCAACAGTTGAAGGAATGGAGAGTACAAGTAATTGGCTAAAAGAGATGAATGACAGTGATCCTTAGGATTGCTTGCATACTGATGTTATCACAAAGATGCAAAATTCTAATGTAGTGTCTAAAGTGAATACTGATAACAAAATGCCTACAACTACTAAGGATAAAGACAGTAGAGAGATCAAAACAAAGTGTTACTGCTGTGGTAACCCAGGACACTCAGAGAAGAGTTCAAACTGTTACGTAAGAAATTCTGTATGTAGAAAATGTGGAAAAAGGGTTCACTAGGCACAAGTCTGTAAGGGTGACAAACTGATGAGTGTAGATGTGGTATCAGATGGTGTGAAAAAAATAGTGTTTAGTGTAAATCCTGATATCAATCAGATAGAAGTGGGTGTTGGGGCCATAGATGAAGGACCAATTATTCTGACTGAATGTTGCATCAAACTAGACAATAGAGACATCAAGGTTTTAGCAGATTCAGGGTCACCATAAACCATGATAGGTGACAATAATTGGGAGGTGGTGTTCGGGAAGGATAATAATCTCGTGATGGCACCTGATATTAACCCTGTAAGTTATGGTGGGGCAAAGGTTGATGTTTTAGGGTACATAGTCATGAAAATTAAATTTCAAAGTAAGGAAACTGTTGGAAAGGTATATGTGGCTTAGTGAGGGGATAATTTGTTAGGTTGGTGTCATCAACGCAATATGGGCATTAGAGTGGACCCCAATTCCCCTTGTCAGGTGATGGAGGTAAGCAATGAGGATGCCTACCAGGATATTTTTGATATGTTTCCCACAGTTTTCAGTGACACTTTAAGTTGTTTGAGGGGTTTTGAACACAGGATTATCCTCACAAAGAATACCATCCTGTGTCTACACAAAATGAGGAGAGTCTCTAAACTGATGTTTAAACCCTTGAAGAAGGAATTACATAAATTGTTGGAGTTGGGTGTCATAAAGGAAATTGGATCCTCGGAGTGGCTGGCACCTGTGGTATTGGTACCCAAGGTTGGTAGGAAGCGAATTTGCATGTGTGTTGACCTCAGAGATTTTAATAGACACATATGGGTGAATTGTCAACCCTTACCTAACATTTCGGAGGCGTTGGCTGGTTTAAGTGGTTCTACGTTTTTCAGTGTTCTAGATCTATCCTTGGCCTACCATCAGGTCATATTGCATGCCGAGCCTAGACACTTGTCATCATTCTTTACAACGCTAGGAGCAAACCAGTTTTTAAGAATATCGTTTGGCCTAGCCTCTGCAGCTTCTTGTTTCCAATGTATGACGAAAAGAGTGTTAGGTGAGATACCGGATGTACTTTTGTTTCAAGATTACATTCTTGTCTATGGAAAGATGTTATCTGACCATTATGAAAACTTATGGAGAGTACTGAGCAAACTAGCTTCATCAGGGCTGAGACTAAAGAAGGAAAAGTGCAAGTTCAGAGTCACTGCTAATACCTGTGGGACATTCCATTTCAGAGGAGGGCATCAGTCATAAGTTGGAGCTGGTACATTCCGTTGTTAAGGCATCTTAACCTAAAGATAATGATGGAGTCAGATCCTTTTTAGGCTTGGATAAATATTATGCCATGTTCATTGTGAATTTTTCAAGTGTGGTACAACCCTTGAGGTCACTTCTGAAGAAGGGGAGTGAATTTGTGTGGACAAGTCAGTGTGCATCTGTTTTTGCTTCTATCAAAAACAGCATCAGTAGTATGTCCACCTAGGGTCATTTTGATGTGGCTGTTAAGACCATACTGTCAACTGATGTAAGTATAAATGTGTTGGGAGCAATATTGTCCCAATTGGTGGGAGGAGAAGAAAGAGTTATCTCCTTTGCTTCCTGTTCTCTCAGGGGTATGGAACTGAACTATTCTGTCATAGAGAGAGAGGCTTAGCATGTACTTGGTTAATCAAACACTTTAAATTCTACATGTGGGGCTTACCTTTTGTAGTAAAGACAGATGACAGGCCTCTTGTTCAGATTTTCTTCTTCAAAGAGGGGTGATGAGTTGGCCCCCAGAATCAAAAGGTGGGTGGAAGGATTAACAGAGTTACATTTTCATGTGGAATACTTACCTGGTGTGAAGAATAGTGTGGCTGATTTCTTGTCACGTGCTCCAATTGAAGGAGAGAATGATGAAGATCTACGATGTGTGATTAGCTCAGTGAGGGAAGAAGCCATTTCCAAGGAAGAGTGGAGGTTGGCGAAAGAACAAGACACTGACAGGAAGATGCTTGAAGAGTTTGTGGTGAGAGGATGGCCTGAGTATAGGAGCATTCCTGATTCCCTAAGTGGATATTGGACTGTGAAGGAAGAATTATATTTCTTAGACGATGAATTATTCACAGAATTGAAAGCTATACCACCCATGGGAGTAAGAAAAAAGATGAATAATTTAGCCCATGAGGGTCACCAGGGCAGGAGTTGAACCAAGTCCAGACTCAAGGAGATGAATTTGGGGCCTGGGTTAGATCGAGAAGTTCAAGTAGTAGTGAAAGACTGTGTTATGTGTGTTCAGAATGATAAAATCAAATCTGTAGTCAAAGCTCCCCTTTTACCTGTTAGGGTACCTGACAAACCATGGAGAAAGTTAGGTTTGGATTTTATGGGTCCTTTCCAATTACTACTTGCCAATGAACGCTATGTGATGCCATTGGTTGACTACAAATCCAAGTGGGTGGTGACAAAATGTGAGGGAACATTGCAAAGTTAGGTGGTGATAGAGTTACTTAAGGAGGGATTCTCCAGTGAAGGTATACCTAATCACTTATTGAGGGCTAATGGTGTATAGTTCACGTCCCAAGAGTTGCAGAATTTCTTAAGATCACTGGCTATTGTTCATTTGAAAACAGCCTTGTATTTGCCTCAAGCCAATTGTCTGGCTGAGCGTATGAAGAGGATGGTAAAGTTTTGTATGCAGTTTGTATAAAACAAGAGTTCTGCTGGCTGAAATATCCAGATAAATGTGGTGGGCACACCGTAACACCCCACATTCTATCCCCATGGTATCTCCTTGTATGTGTTTGAGTGGTAGAGTGGGTTGTACAAAGATGAACCCAGCATAGATGGAAGAAATGTTGCAGTCAAGACAATGGGGAGAAAGACTGAAAAAGAGTCCTGAGTTGGGAAGAGCGTATCAGGAGAAGTATTAGGAGCTGCATTAATGGATCCTTTCCAGATAATGGAGGTAAGAAGAAATGTAGTAATTTTAGAAAATGGTGAAGTATGGAGTATGTCCTGCACCGTGAAATGGTGGAAACTGTCTGACAGTCCAGACAACGACAATGTCAAGACAGACCAACAAAAAGGATCACCTACTAAGGCAGGAAAGGAGGTTAGAATCTGTCGCAAACCTGAATGGTTGAGGGATTATGTACCTTGAACTTACTATATTGAAGTTTTAGCACATTTTATCTTGCATTTCCTTTCCTCGTACTTTCAGTTGTTCTCTTGTCATTATTTTGTGGTTCCTATGTTATAGTCCAAATTATCTTGTTATATGTGGGAAAGGGAATGTGTTATAGTTTGCTTCTACTACGTGTTATGGTAACAGAACCTGGGTGTGTGATTGAAAACTCTAGGAGCCCAGGGTTCTGTAATGTTCAATTGGCTGATGTATTCATGGAGGCTGCCTGCTTTGATTGGTGGCTCTGTTATAAACTACTTTTAACTCTACTGTATGCAGAGCCCGCTTGCAACACATGCAGATGGTCAAAGAAGAACTTCATTATAGGGACCCTGGCTCTAGTCTTACCAGAGTCTATGAAGAATATATGGCATACGTAGAAGTTGGACAGAAACCTGTGCTTGAAATTTTGGAAATGCAAAATGAATATGTCCAAGCGTGCGGTGATGGTGGAACAGGAAACTACTGCTGAGTAGTATGATCTTAATGGACATTAGTCACAGGAACTGAATCAGTCAATAGAATGTAAAGTGCCTGGCAAATAAATATGTATGTATGAAGTAACTGGGGTAAACACAATAACACAGTTACACAAGCTTGCCAGGTATAATATCATATGCTGTAGCTTCTGAAGTTTATTTAGTAGGGGCTAAGTAAAGTGTTGTGTGACCTTGCAGTTATTTCAAAGAACTAGGATGGATCAGAAAGGAGTATAGCTGGAGGAGTGGGCTGTTGGATTCCAACCAATGAAGTGAAGGGAACAGTCTGAAAGTATTTTTAGCAACCCACCAGGGAATTGAGCTCTGGTAGATGACTTAGAACATTTCAGGTCTCTTGTTCTTTCTGAAACTCTGAGTCTGACATCTGCCTTAGACTTAGGGCTTTCGGCAGCCCAGATCACTGGATTCCAGGGAGCTTCCCTCCATGTATCTGAAGTTTGAGGACTCTTAGGAATGGCAAATAAATAATAGATTATCATAAGGCATGTGACAGTTACAAACAGATACCAGTTTCTGTAGGTATCCAGAGTGTTCACCCCAATCCGCCAGCAGCATGGGGAGACTTGAATTTAATTCTGCCCTCCACTGGGAGCCAGTGAAGTGCTTTTCCATGAATTTTGATGCAATCTCTCCTCTAGGTTCAGGTGCTTTTTGTCAACTTGATTTTGGAGCCTTTGTAGTTTATTAACAAGGGTCTTCTGGAATTCAGAGAAGTTGATGTAATAACCGAACCCTGAAACACTAGGGTTCTTGGCATACCAAGTTGATATTCTAGTACTTCAGCCACTACTGCATTACTAGTGGTCACCTACCATGTACCCTCATTATGAGTTGTATGGTACTGGAAGGGTGCAAACTCTGAATACACAATTTATGTTACTGTGCAGTAGCACCCAACCATTACCAAACTACTACAAATTGATCCCCCTGGAATGGGGACAACTCTGTGCACAATTTTCCCTATTTCCGAAGGCTTAATGCTCATATTTATCATCTGCTCTGATGTTAGCTGTGGGATGGTGCTGGGTGGGGTGGTGTGTGGGTAAGATTAGAAGGAAAGGAAACTCCAAAAAGGCACCCTGGAAGTTGTGGAGAAAATATGTGGTGGGAATGGGAACTGAGACTTCAATGTTGCAGCCAAAGACTCATTTGATTTTACCAGCTGGAATTAGCATCTAGTAACAACAGATCTGGTGTCCCTGCACACTGAAAAAACGAGTGCAGAAGAAACAGTCCGCCTGGGTTTACTGCTTCAATTGACTCATAATGATTGCCTTATATAGTTGCCCAAGAGCAGTTAGATCTGGCATCCTTCAGGAAAGCATTATGGGCCAGGGGTACCAAACACACTGGCCACAAAATATTTGTTGTAATTTGCGGCCAGTAGTTTTTCACCGAGTGTGGTATTTTGTGAGCCAACCTTTTCACTAAGAGGTCGGTTCAACACCCAAAAAAAGAATCATAGTCGGTTGCAATTCGACCTACCTGATGAATATTAATGAAGTAGGTCACAAAATGTGACCCACTGTGATTCAATGCATCAAAGGGATGGTGGCCTGCTGGGGCAAACACATCATTATGTGATTGCTTTTTAATAGAGCAAACTTTATTTTTAAATGCACCCCTTTGTCTTAAGGGAAAATGGGCTGTGTTTAAGATGAAGTTTATTTTCTGTTTGTTTGTTTAAGAGGATGAACTGCCACCTCTTAAAGTCCTTCACAAAAGGGAAAGGGTCTTTGGGGCAGCTTCCTTTTTTTAATGGGATTCCACCTCTTTTAATAAAATATCACTGTTTAGCAACCGGATATTGGTTGTCAATTGCAAAATATTGATACATAGCATACTGATTTGGTCTTTGGAAGGGACACGTTCAACACGCCCTTTTAAATAGCAAATAGGTATCCACTTCTAAACATATGTTGCAATTCCGAAACAATTTTCAAAATCTCTAATTGCATTTAGTACGTGAGAGAAGGGGATTTATTGTTTGCAAATGCTCTGAATTACATATTCAAAGGGTTTTTAAATGCTAAAACTCGTTGGATATGTGACCCTAAAATCCTTTCTTTTCTCCTGTTAACTTAGTTCACAATGGTAAAGCCCCCCAACACTTTTCTGAATCCAGATATCCCCCTTTCCTCTTCATTCCCTATTCTCTGTATTACTCTGTATGTTTTTTCCTACCTGAAATATGTATCTGAATCCCTTTTTAAATGTCAACATTTTCTCCTATAAGGAGCACTTATGAATGTGGTAACTTTGCATTTCATTTATAAAGCACTCCGTTCTCTCTCAGATCTAAGTTTCCATTGTTGGAATAATCCCAATAATATAATATTGATATATTAATACAAAAATAAATAATCAAGTAGATTTATCTTCTGCGAAACTGCTGCCAATATGTTAATGTTCAGATGCTCTTTGTAACGGACCAGAAGCACCGTTGTATGTAGAACAATTGTTTTGTTACAGACGGTACAGTGCTGAAAGGGCTACTTTTGTGAGATCTTTTATGCCAGCATTAGTTACAGATCAATGTTGCCGCTGTTTATTCTGTTTGAGGACAATATGTTCAATCTTTTGTATTACAGAGCAGGAACAATGAGGAGAGAAGAATATGGGAAAACAGCGCAGCCTCTTTAAAGACAGAGAGTGAAAGGCTTGAATACAGCGAAACTAAAATTTGGAGTTGAGGAATCAGCCTTGATTCGTGCCTTTCAAAACTGGCAATATGCAAAAAAGGTATTATTTATATACTCTAATTACAAGACCAACAAATTATAATTATCCTGGAGCTGTCTTTTTTTAAAACAAGACGGCCTAATATTTATGATTTTCAGCAAATCATTTTGATAAGATTTCACAGTAAGAAGAACGCTTTAAGTACATCTTACATTAACTGTCATTCCATCAGTTCTTTCTGGACATCGTCAGACCCCTGTACTGTTTTTTTATTGTTAGGTTTTGGAAAGGAAAACGAGTTGAAACAGCCGATTTTCCCAAAAAAGCTTTTAAAGTATTTTTACTTAAGGACCGTAAATTATGGGTCACCCCGGAGGAATGATCTGGTGAATTATTTTGTTTTGTTTTTCCCAAACAGATCACCAGACTTCTATTCTGTCTGCCTAGGCTGGCAAAAGTTAGTGCTTAATTTGTAACATAATGAGAGCTGGTGCCCATGGCTTTGCTCAGAACCACACGGCCAGTGCAAGTAAGTGATGGGTGGACATAACTGGTGTAATTCTCTGTAGTACAATTTCCGATAAATTACTCATAATTATGCATAATTGTGTGAGAAGTGTAATCCAGCATTTAACACTATTTTCTTAGAGCAAAATGCACCCTTGTGTTCAAAGTGAGACAGAGGATGCATGTTGCATTAATAAAATAGTATTAAATGCTACAGAACAGGAACAGAAGTAGCCAGTAGCCACTCACTCTGTTCGTTGTTCCTGTGAACCTATGGTAGGTGTTTTGCCCCAAATTACTCTTAATTACTCAAGCTAGAGTAACTTTGGTAATTTCACAAGAGTAATGAATAATTATTGAAATTACTCCAATATAATCAAAATTTCTCCCACGCCTAAATAAAATGTGGGAGCACTGAATACAAAAGCTATGTAGTCCTAAATCTGCCTAATGCCTTTTTATCCCACCACCAGACATTCCCTGCTCATTTCTCTCATCCGTTCAGGTTCATACTAACTCCCCAAGTGAATATGGTTTCCAATGTATTGTCCTATTTACCAATATATTACAAGCTATATTGTAAGGTGTAGCAAAATTGCCTTTTCTGCATTGTCAAATCAGATTGTTTGCCTTTTTCATGAGCCTTTTTTTCTGCTAGTATTAGAACTATATGACACTGCAATTCAGTGTCATAGTCAGGAGCGGCTCGCTGCAAGGTGAAGGGGCGGGGCGGCATGCAGGGGAATGGGCGGAGGAATTCAAATAAAAAAACAAAAAAAAACAAACACTTACCTCTTTCACTGTGCACCGCTCCTCTGTCCCTCGTCGACTGCAGGCACAGGCTCCCAGCCTGCGCTGCAGCCAATCCTGACACTGCCCACTGTGTTGCTGGGCTGGAAAGAGCCTACAGCGCATGTGTTTGGCCGGCCCGAGACGGCTGGCCAAACACATATGTGCTTTGAGGGAGCACTCCTCCTCACACTTGTCACCCCGTGGCCCCACCCCTTTTACCAAACAACCATAATAAACAAAGTTGTTACTTTGTTTATTATGGTTGTTTGGTAAAAGTTTTACAGCTGTCGCTGCTGGCGGGGGGGCAACACTCATGGAGGAGCCGCCCCTGTTCATAGTGCATGTGTTGTGGTCCTGAAATGGTATGTGTAAAATTGTTTTAACCCGAACGCTCTATTTAGTTTTCCTGTAAGGCCATAGTAAGTGGAGCAGAGATTGTACCAATGGTGAGGGAGGTAAATGCCATATATAGGCTGCAGTGTGTATTTCCATCACCCACACACAAGACAAAAATATATGGCTGCCAGGAACACCACTGTTCTCTGGTTGCACTGCAGTAAAGGCACTACAGTACCACTTGGACTTTGCCATGTAGGAAAATCTATTTTTCACATTAATGTCATCCCTAAGGTGTGCCTTGTAAGCCCACAAGGCAGGGTGTCTAATAAATAAAGTTGCACAGTATGTATTTAAAACATATGACCTCAGAGTGACTGAAGGCCTTTAACGTATTTCTACTTTTTATGTTCATCTTCATTTTTTATAAGACAAGTCTAGGTATTACAAGAATATTTATTTTCCATCTTCGTTTTCATCTCGGAAAATGCTAGTAAAGTCATCTAACATTATTACTGGTTAATTTTTACACTTAGATTTAATTTTGCAATCATATATTTGATAACTTTAGTTGAAACTAACTTTTTAAAGATGTACTTTAGGCTGCATGTGCCTGTTCTGCCTCACATCACACCTCCAGGATTTGACTACACATCTTTTGTTAGGAGACTTCACATCCCTAGCTCAGAAGACAATAGCCTACCTCTGAGCCTGTCGCATAGGCTCTCATTATTCTAATGAGACTACTGGATTTGGGCAGAAGAATCACTAACGCTGTGGGGGACTGAGTCTGAACCCATTACAATTGACAACTGTCGGCCTAATCTAGATTTTGCTCCGGCTAACTAGCAGTGCCTCATCTCTACCCCAGGGCAGGGATGATAGGACAGCTGAGCGCATGACACAATTGACTCCTCAGGGAAATCGTGGTCACTCAGATCGCATCAGTTTCTCTCGGTTACATTAGTCTCACATATACAAGGACAATCAGAGGCAGTATGTGTTTCAATAAGGTTTTAATGAAGCAACTGCATCTTAGATAATAAGGCATGTAGTACATTAACTAGGACTATGAAGCATGTCAGAATTAAGATAGTGGCAAGGAGAGTGAAGCATAAAAATAACGCTACCAAATTGTTACTAAATTCATTAAAATAATTTCTACCTAGGCTATGTTAGAGCACAGCATGTTAAGGTCTAGTTCTGCCCTTCAGGTTCCCCTGGGAAGACATCATCCCTCATACCTGAGCAAGAGACTAGAAGTCTACATAAGCAGCTGTAGCGAAGGGTTCAGCTATCAGCATACATTTGTGGTCATCTGGCTGGAATCTCGTTCTACCGTTTATGGGACACAGAAGTGTTTTTATAATAAAACAGCTGATGTTCTGAGAAAATGTCCCTACGTAAGGATGTGTATGTTTCTATGAACACTTGAGACAAAGCGTTACCACTTTTACCGGCAACCTATCTTACTGCAGTCTTGAGAAAAGCACAGAGTGAAAGAAATGTCTTGTTTAAGAACGCAGTGCTGACCTAGGCAAAGAACAGCTAGATAGAGAGAAATAAAACAAGACCGCAAATGTGACTATTGTTAAAATATTAAACAAAGCTGAATAAAATATATCTAGGTTAAAGTGCACAGTGGCAGGCCTAGTTCGCTAAAATAACATGTATGAAGCTATAACAAAAATGGCTACACAACACCCCCCCCCTTGCCGGTTCAAAGGTGACTCAGGGCCTAATTATAGATAAAAGCTACTAAAACTCAACCTGCAATATATATTTGAGAATGTCAATAATGAAAGGTTAAAAAGACACTTGAGCATGTATAAAAAGGACAATTTAAAATGGTAACTGTGGCGTAAAAAGCGAAATTTCAAGAGTCAGAGTCATTTTGGAAGTTGCCAATCAAATCTGGGCTAATTGAAGACAGGATATAATCCACTTCGGCAGGTGGTAAAGTAGGAAGTTCATTGCCAAGTAAAAATAAAGGAGCGTATGTGTTCCAAAGCCTGAGCTCCAGCCAAGGCAGCAGCATTCCGTGGTGTGCTCAACAATGAGTTTAGAGCTGCATCCTCCATGAAGGGCAACTCATATGCAGCTTCCCGTAGCAAACGCACCCTCAATGCGCATGTCTGGTAATGAGCCCTCAGTGAGCACATCAACAGATTAGCGTCCAATGAAAGCAAGCATTGCGTAGAAAGACAAACTTTCAGTGCATGTTCGAACGAGCACCAGAGGCACCGCAACACAGGCTGCACACAATGCAAAACCGTTCTAAATGACAGAGACCAGTCACACTCCAATTGCTTCAGGAGTGTTGCTCCAAAGTACTGCATCATGCGTTCACGACACATCTTTGCTGGTGGGAGCGCTTTCAGTCCTCCTTGCTGCAGCGGGACAGCCATTGTGCAGAAAAAGTAGCTATAGCAAGATGCCACCTATTATAGCCAAAGTTATCCGAAATCCCCGAACAATACTGGAGAATATTGAGTGGATGGCTGATGGTATTAAACCATATAAAGAGGAGAAGGTGTGAACGAAACCAGAACCAACAGCCTTAAAGAAATGTACCATTCCAGTAGTACTGGACGCATTAAATATTCGTCCCACGAACTAAACAAAGTGTCTCAGAAAGTTGGTACCTAAAGGGGACTGTATCTCTGCTGACAACCTTGCCACCTGCAGTGCATAGATCTTGCATGCAGATGTGAGTGCCACATGTATTTGGAACAATAAAGCCTTGTGTCTGCTCAACTTGTCAAAATCACATTTGAAGTAGCGATATGTGGCCAAATCTCAGCTACTTCCCTCTGTGTTGTGGTAGGAAAAAGTACGTTCCCGTGTAACAATCTTAGAGACTGAAACGACATAAACTATTCTGGCTCACATCCCACAACAGTTTTCACTATTGAAGAGTACATAGCTGCCATTTGAAGACACCTGGAATGCATGTCTAATCAAGGGGACTGGAACTCCCTTTAGATATCAAGCCAAGTTCGCTGCCAAAGCATTACACGCCCCATGCAACGGCAGCTGTTTACAAACCATCGAATGGCTGACAGAAGTCTTACATTCACTACAGCTAAGAAAGACCTCTTTCATGCCACTGAGACATTTGTACGAGAAGGGTAGCTCCCAGACCTCATGGATGTAACTATCTCCTAGCCTTTCATATCTGCCTACTGGAATGTCTTTTAAGCAGGTCATAAATTGAAGTGTTGAAATCGGAACATTAATGACCCCGTGTATTAACCACTTAGCAGATGGTATTCTGTCACAGTAAAAGGCAACTTTTCTAACTTTTTAATATTTAACATGACATAAGTCGCTTCTTTCTTAGCCAGTAGTTGTTGTTGTCGCGGTAAATTAAATGTAGAAAATATATCCCATGCGCTAACGTGTTGCCAGAGAAAGCGACCTGTCTTCAACGTTTGTAGTATCCAACCCAACTGCATAATAGACCTTAGTTGACTCTGTCCATGGTGTAAAGAAGACATATCACTTTCTATTATGTCTATTGCAGAAGAAATGATGTTGTTTAAGGTGTATATCCGAACAGGGTATGAATCCCATTATCTGCAACAGCTAATGCCTTCTGTTAGTTTTCCTGATCTATTTGCCTTGACCGGGCAGCAGCTTCTTATTGGGAAAGCTTCCAAATTTCATTAAAGACCGAGTATAAGATGCGCTTTAAGCGTTGTTTTCTGGGGCCTAACAGGAAATCCTGTAAGTTAGTGTTCTTAGACAGGAGACTGAGGTGTTCTCTAACAGCATCTAGTAAGGAACTCTTCAACCATTGCTGGTATAGTTTCCCTACACTGCATGTTGTTACTATACCCTCATGTTCGGATGACACAAAGTGAGGGTCCGGCCTACTAGTTCTAAAACTCCGCGTGGAGTTTATAAAACGTTTATGACACCCATTGGTATGTATTGGCCACAGTAACCACCCGCCAGGATGTGAAAGTGAAGCATTACACATGCCATTCTGGACCTATTCATCGAGCTGATCTTCAGTTGCATTTATATACTTTTGCCATTTGTAAAATTTTGCAGAGGCAGGTATACTGTACGCATTCAATTCCTTAGTCTGCTAAACCTAAACAGCTTTTCTGTTGTACAGTTTCATTTAAAAATATCATTTGAACAGGTATCAGGCATGCGCAAAACAAAGCTTCTTTCCCCCTTATTTGCCAATTTTGTGTTCCCCACACACTTTTTAAGTCAATCAACTTCAGGCAATATTCATAGCCATCTATAGCCAACCGGGAAACAAAGCAATCCGAAAAAAATGATCATTCATATTTGTCAGTAATATATGTACATTTTCCATCAATGGCAATTTAAAATAATATGACTCAGCATTTTTAACATTGTGCCCAGAAAAATATGCAATTTCCCATTGTGTGTAATTAAAAATAGTCTTTGGGGTACTTGCTCTGTGAATGAAATGGTGCCCATAATAATTATAGCAAAACATATCACCATAATTCTCTTTAGATTGATAAACATCTTCACTTTCGAATACTGTGAAATAAAGCAATTCAGTCATCCTAGAATCAACTGTTTTCACATCCCAGTCATCAGAAACAACTCTGGGTATTATTACATCATTCATTGAAAGCTTAAATCCATATGGTATTTGAATGACCTCCGTGGGGCTGTATATATCAAATGTGACTATATCGCAAACAATCCCATCAGGAATTGGTATGGCGGAAATGTTCACGAATGACAAGCCTCTGCGGACCTTGAGAGAAGAAAAATCAGGTTTTAGGACCTCATCCACCAGTTCAACTGTTCAGGAAGAAAATGACCATATATTAATAGAAAGAATGTTATGACAAAGCCAATCCAACGAAGGAAAGGTAGATACAGTAAAGGAAAGCCACTGATAGTTCCATGGGAAAATAAAGTAATTTGTTTTAAGCCAGTTTTTCATCTTAAGTGTTTTTGGCAGTTCAGATGTAGAAGAAGCAAATGAGTCACAGAAAGTATCGTTGATTTCGACAAAGTATCCAGTAGCAGTTTGTGCAAAAACTGGAGCCGTATTTGTAGGAGGAGATCTGGTAGGGGTCTTCCTCAGTGGTTCATAATAAATTACACCAACCACCTGTGTTGAAGTTGTGTCAAATCGATCAGTATTTTCTTTGTCATTTGTTGTAACAGATGTTAGTGGAACTAATGCAAGATCATTTTCCACCCTCGCCAAGCTCGGAGAGGTGTCAGCGTTACTGCTCAAAACTTGTAGAGGGACTTCTTGATCAGTAGTGAGAGGGATTCGGGAACTACTGGCTGCTCCTCTTGGACTGCTGTGCAGGATCGCCCACATGGTGTAACTTGACATAGTCGATAGATACAAAGCGATTTTCTTTAGCACCAGCCAACGGCGGTAGAATGACAGTTCTGGTACTGTGTATTCCCAAAACTGGGACCGGTGCACAATAAGAAGGACCAAACTCCTTTTTCACAGAAACTTTTTCACGTACTAGATTCCAAACTTTTGGAATCCAGCCAGTAGGTGTTATTGGTACATCCTTAATGCCTGCGGAGGCAGCACTGGCAGAAGCGTTTTCGTCACAGAACTGTTGTAATTCCTGCAAGACAGTGACACGTTCATTTATGACAAAAGGTGTTTCTGCTGCCTCCAGGCCAGGGCCATTAGATATGGAACATACATTTGAGTTCCAAACAGGCACTCGTATGAAGTACGACCCCCCCCCCAGGGACCTTCTAGGTAGGTAAAGTGCTCTCTGGACTCCACACAGATGATTAAGCCAACTACGACCCGTACCGAAGCCTCTGGCTGTTAACGACTGCTTTAAATTACGGTTTCGCCGCTCCACAACACTATTTCCCTCGGGATGAAATGGAGATGAGTTATGGCGTCCCTGAATGCCCTTCAGGCAAAAGCAGGGCCCTGGTCCGAGTGGAAAGCCGTAAATGCATATGTGCCCATAAAGACTTGCACATTTTTAATAACAGTCCGAGTGTCAGGCGAGCGTTGTGGCCACACCCATAGAAATCTGGAGCAACAGCGACTAAAATATATTTGTATGCACTGTCCTGTGTTAGGGGACCACAATGGTCCATGTATGCACATTGTAAAGGTTTGTTGGAAATTAGGAGGGGTGTCTGTGGTGGGCATTTGGCTGTGGAACCCTTAATTTGTTGGCAGATGTCACAACAAAGGACATGCTGCTTGGCCTGTTTGTATAGACCAGGCCACCGATAATGTGTTTGCAATAATGCTATTGTAGCCGCCACACCAGCATGGGCAGATGCAACCCCTTCATGCGCTGCTTTAATCAACTCTGATCTCATGTCTTTTTTGGGAATTACTCGAACTCCCACACCTGGTATTTTTAATTTGGTGTTAAGGAAGCCTCCCATTCGGTAGGAATATTTAACGGGAAATGCTTTTGGATAGGGCGTGCCTTCAGCCGTGGCTTTCACAGCAGCCCATATGACATCGTCCGGTTTCAGCCGTAGCTACAGCTGATTTGGCTGCTTCATCAGCCAGTGTATTTCCAGCAACGTGTATTCCAACGTGCTGGTGTCCAAGTGTATGATCAACATGGACGTTTGGTTGGGTTTCCTTCAAATCCACTACCTTCCCCCACAGAAGTCTGTGTTTGATGGTGTTGCCTTTAGAATCACTGAACCCATTCTGGCGCCAGTAATGCAGGTATTCATTGAAGGACTGGACACAATAGTACGAATCACAGACGATCAGTGTTAGCTCTGCAGGATCCGAGTGTTCCAGTGCCATCACCAGAGCCTTTAGCTCTGCTAGTTGTGCTGTGCAATCCGCTGGATTTGCATGAATGTATGCTGGGGACAGAATTTATTATCCTCCATGTAGCCACTTACAACTGCGCAAGCAGCGGAATATTGATGTTTTGTGCCTATTGCAGGCTGTGCTGAGCCATCAATATACATGACTCTTTGGTATGGATCAATAGGCAATGTATTTGCTGGAACTGGGTAATCTAGTTCTTATTGCAAAAATTCTTGAGTTTGTAATTTTGGGTCAAAAATATAGGCCCTCATTAAAACCCTGGGGGTTGGTGGAATAGTGGAGGTATTACCACCAAAAGGCTGGCGGTACCTACCTCCACTATTATGACATGGGCGGTTTGGCCAAAGCCAAACCCCCAATGTACCACACCGACCGCCACAGCAGTAACAACACCTGGGCTGGAAACTACAGTCTCCAGCCCGGCGGCCATCACTAGGCCGCCCATGGCATTATGACACTGCCATGGTTTCAGTGGTTTCTGTACCGCCACTGAAACCATGGTGGTAGGCACTATTTGTGCCAGGTAATTTCCTCCCTGGCACTGATAGGGGTCTCCCCTGCCCCCCTCCCACTCCCCAGAGTCCTCCCCCACTCTCACCCCCACACACGCACACAACACCTCACCCACCCCATCTCCTGTTGGAGAACCCGACTTACCTGCTTGCAGGGGGTCCTCTGGCAGGAGACGGGATGCTATGCTGCTGCCAGCAGCAGCGTCCGCCAGCAAAACACCGCCAGGCCGTATCATGGAACATGATACGGTAGGCGGTGTTTTGCTGGCATGGCGCTGCTGCTGGCAGCAGCGCCACCAGACCGCCGTCTGCCGCCATGACTGTCAACCGAATTCCACCAGCCTTCTGGCGGTATTCTGTCTACGGTCATAATGGCATGGATGGTTGGTAGCCACGGCGACGGTATGTTAGCGGTCGTCGCCGTGGCGGTAGGCGGCATTTGCCGCCAATGTCGTAATGAGGGCAATAGTCAACATCAGTGGCTGTCAAAGACGTTGCCCATTGAATCCTTCGTGGATGTAATGCTTTAGCGTTTGAAACGCTGGCTTTGGTAACAGCCTCAAGGGCTGGAATTGGAGAAATTACAATAATGAGATTCCCCTTGGCTAGTGGTCTTTCTTAAATGACGGCCATCTGAACAGCAGCGAGAATTTTCTCTTTGGGAGCAAAGAATTGTTCTGATGCTGAATACAAATGTTATTTGTAAGCAATCAGGACTGTCTCACCCTCATTGAAAGTTTCATAGGTGAAACCAATGGCACCAGCAATTACTCTGGTGACCAGATGTTTTTTATTGTCCCTTGTGTGTAAGTGTTGTGCTGCAAGCATGTCTGTTTGCAAAGCTCTGAGAATGCGTGTGTGCAGTCCCGTATTCATCTTGAATTTGTTTCAACACTTCAGGTAAATTGACAAGTGTCGGTGTACCATGTGCAGTAGGGTAGAACGTGGCAAATACTATTCTCCAACTTTTGCAGTTGTCTATTGTGGAAACCATCCCAAATGGCAAGCACATAGTTAATATTCTATGCTTATCCTGAGGTCCTGTATGGGGAAATACTTCTTCCAGTGCATTTTTTGAGCTAACCAAAACAGAATCTCTTCTTGTTTGGCGGGTACTTTAGCCATGATCGAATGTACAGTCGCCCGATTAATGCCTGGCGTTACTGCATGTGGTTGCGCCGGAGCAGCACATGCTGGGTTTGTGTTTAATGTTTGCATTACAAACTGTACTAATCATCTATATATTTCCATCAGATCAGCATATAAGCGGCGGCCTTCAGCTACCATCAAGGTTGCTGCTTCAGAGTGAGGGGTATATGTGGCCAATAAAGGCCAGGTAGGACTGTCATTACTTAGAGGACCTAACCTAATGTGTAAAATTATATGGGGTAGCGCACCATCAAGCCAATTATTATGTTCTTGATAAGATAGAGGTATTTCTAGATATGCATATGCTCTGTATTGTGCAGGTTTATTTGCAGGTGTATAGTGATGAAATGTATTTGTGTTCCCATCAGCTGCTGGAAATGTGACCCAAGAATAGAAAATTCTGTTCTATGGGCTGGATGAGCCTCAACAACAAATGTGACTGGACCCCCTGGGCTGTTAGGCCATGTGCCAATAAATGTGCAGTAAGGGGTGCTCGCATATTGACTGCAATTCCTACCCATTGGGGGTTTGCCATAACGAATGGTTAATTTTGTTCAAAGGCAAGCACACCAAATGGGGATTATCATTTTAATGGTTCAAGCTTGAACAACCTACAGCGTTAGTTAGGTACTCCCTACTTAGCTGACGAGGAAAATCCTTAGTACCACGGACGTCTCTATATATAGTACTGAGGTGTCTTTGTATGTAGTGAGACAGAGATACTGAGGAGGACCTGAAAATTAGAGCCTGACCAAACGTTGGCGGCACCATGTCGCGTAGGCTCTCATTATTCTAATAAGACTACTGGATTTAGGCGGCAGAATAACTTGCGCTACGGGGGACTGAGTCTGAACCCACTACAGGTGGAACCTGTCGGCCTAATCCGGGCTTTGCTCCGGCTAACAAGCAATGCCTCATCTCTACCCAAGGGCAGGGATGATTGGGCAGCCGAGAACATGACACAATTGACTCCTCAAGGAAATCGTGGTCACTCAGATCGCATCTGTTTCTCTCTGTTACATTAGTCTCACATATACAAGGACAGTCAGAGGCAGTATACGTTTCAATAAGGTTTTACTGAAGCAACTGCATCTTAGATAATAAAGCATGTACTGCAATAACCAGGACGAAAAAGCATGACAGAATTAAAATAGTGACGAGGAGAGTAAAGCATTAAAAAAACGCTACCATATTGTCGCTAAAATCATTAAAATAATTCCTACCTAGGCTATATTAGAGCACAGCATGTTAAGCTCTAGTTCTGCCCTTCAGGTTCCCCTGGGAAGACATCATCCCTCATACCTGAGCAAGAGGCCTGTAGTCTACATTAGCAGTTGTAGCGAAGCGTTCAGCAATCAGCATACAGTCGTGGTCATCTGGCTAGAATCTCCCTCTACCGTGTATGGGACAGAGAAGTGTTTTTATAATAAAACAGCAAATGTCCCTATGTAAGGATGTGTATGTTTCTAGGAACACCAGAGACAAAGCGTTACCACGTTTACCAGTAACCTATCTTACTGCAGCCTTGAGAAAAGCACAGAGTGAAAGAAATGTCTTGTTTAAGAACGCAGTGCTGACCTAGGCAAAGAACAGCTAGATAGAGAGAAATAAAACAAGACCGCAAATGTGGCTATTGTTAAAATAATGAACAAAGCTGAATAAAATATATCCAGGTTAAAGTGCACAGCGGCAGACCTAGTTCGCTAAAATAACGTGAAAGAAGCTATAACTAAAATGGCTTCACAACAAGCCCAGGAAGAACGGAGTGGTGTTATCTACTGACCACTTAGCAGGGATTAGATATATTGGAGAAGTACAGGACAGCTGCAGAACAAAGGGCATCTTTAACAGTTCTTCTTTTCAGTTGGAGAAGCACAGAGGGCTTCTGCTATTCATCCCCTGGACACTACTACTAGACAACCAGACTCCAAACACACTGGGGGAAAGAACCTGTTTAAACACTCTCAGATTGGGAGGAGAGCTCATTTAAATTGGGAAGTACCTAGAGAGCTGAAGAGAGGAAAGTGGGGTCTGAAAGAAAACAAACACTGAAGAAATCCCATTGACCTTTAACATCATTAATGCCAAAAAATAGCAAGCAGCAAATTGTGTGATTTGCAACACAACGGACAAGCACTTAGACGTGTGAGCCGGTGGAACATATAATGCAAAATTCAATACTTTCAATATATAAAGTAGCAAGTGGAGAAAATAACACATGATTACACTGAAACTCAAGTCAAACACTAATGAGCAAATGCCAGGTTCCCTAGTTCTGTTCATGCGAAGCATGCAAGAAGGAGGTACAGCGGAGTACAGAAGAAAGCTGACTTTAATAAAGCTACAACTGACATGCCAACTTAAAAAGAAGACTACACTTGAACAACCAGGCTAAATGTGCAGAGTCCAACTCTATAATACAAAATGGAAGTACATTCAATAATTCAAAGACTTTATTAGTACTTGTGAAAAAAGGCCTCTGTTTGCAGGACAATCTCGTTTTTTTTTTTTTAACTTATGCTGTTGGTTTTTAGACTGTGCACACTGGGACCCTGCTAACCAGGCACCAGGGATGTGCTCTGACCCCTAAAGATTTGTTGAATGGGTTAAAAACCCTAACTGGAACATTCAACTTTCCTAAAAGTACCTAGTATATGGTGTCCAGTGTACTCAGGGCTTGAAAATTCAATTATCACTGGTGGACTGTAGCATCTATTGTGCACCACTGAAGGGATAACGTAAAGCATGTCTTCAGGCCTACTCCTGCCTTCTGAATGTACACCTTTAAAACTGCAAATTTGAACTGGTAAATAAACCTTTTGCAAGGCAGATAGCTGCCTTTTTACATAAGTCACCCCTAAGTTAGGCCCCATATGCCCAAAGGCAGGGTGTATGGTATTTAAAAAGTAGGATATGTGTGCTTAAGTTGTATTTGTCCTTGCAGTGAAAAATCTTGAAACTTGTTTTTAACTATGGCAGGGCTTGTTCCCCTATCAAAAAGCACTGGGTTACATTATAACACCTTATAATACATTATAACACCTTGTGATGCATAACTTCAGTTTTGGAATAGCTAGAACCTTGATTCAAGGACTCAAATTGATAGTAATTTAAAATCCAATCTGATGGTCACGCCGGATGTTAAACTACTATTTTGAAAGTGCCACTTTTAGAAAGTTGGCATTTTCCTACCTATACTCTCTAGTAGCCTTTGCAGAGTTAAACTGGGACTGCCACCTGGTAACTGGCTGGGAGATGTGAATGTCTCCTATGGGGAGTTTCCATTTCCCTAGTCACACTTGAGGGGTGTGCAGAGAGCTCTAACTAGGGGAAGAAAGATTCCTCTATGTTGGACTTTGGCAGAGCAGGGCACTGTAGGAATGTTTGCAGTCAAACCCCCAGGAAATGATGTTTTATTTGGCAGGGTTGTCCCTGGGAACATTTGTCCTGTTGGCCACAGAGTTTCCCCCTGCCTACAATTTGGTGCCCACCGTAAAAGTGTCACTCCTAGGTATCTTCTTCGGAACACTGCTGGAACTGGGGGGGGATAGAAGAAGGACTATACTTGCTGAAACCTTTGGACTTCAGAAAGAGGTGTGCACCTACTGTAACCTATGGAGAGAAACCAGAAGGGCGAAAATGCTCTAATTTGAACTAAAGGCGGGAGAGTGGACTCCAAGGGTTTACTAGCTAGCCCCTTGTTAAGCTACTGGGACACAAAAGCTGCAAGAAAATCAACTTCCTAAATAGCCCAGCTGACCAGTTACAAATGAAGGTTTCCTGGACCCTGCTGGTGGTTTCTCCTGGAGTGAGTCCTGACCCCCTAATTTGTGTCCCAAGGGTCCTGGTGCCCTTGGAAAAGTGTCAGAGTATACTCCGCCTGTCTTACCCTGAAAGCTGGGAATAACAACTTTTCAAGCATTGTTTCCAAAAGAACCAGAGATAACCACCAGACCACTACCAAGCCACAGCCGCCAATGTTACACTGACAGTTGGACTCAACTTGCTGGTTTGACCCACGGAAAGGATGCTAACTCACAAAAACCTTTCTTAGACCAAAGGTAGAAATCTTCACAGAACAAAGGCATCAAAAGTATCGGGCCAGGGAGGAACCATCTTTGGGCATGAATTTCAAATTTCTTTCCCTTGGAGTGCAAAGTCAATGGCTTAGTCAGGGCTTCGTCGGAGGGCTATCCGACTTTGTGAAACCCTTCCTAGCCACAGCCTGCTGCCTTGCCCTGCTGGGGATTTTCAACTTCTATCCTAGAGACTGATTTAGAGTTTTGCAGAGGGTGTTACTCTGTCAAAAATATGACAAATATTCTGTCCGAGGTATTATGATCCCATAATAGCCTATGGAGATCGTAATACTGCGGACCGGATATCCCTCACATTTGTGACACAGTAACCCATTGGCCAAACTCTAAACCAGGCCCCAAGTCAGAAGGTAAAACTTTTCATTGGACGAAACCTGGTCCCTATATCTGACTTGCGCTACATCGCGGTCAGCCTTAACTTTTTACTTTGATGTGATCTAGCGTGTCCAGATACTTATGGTTGGTGTGTGGTGCTTGGTGCTTTTTGGCTCTAGAAACATAAAAAATCATATCTCAGGTTCCCTCCACCTGATTTGTTTTGTTTTGGGGTCTATTTGCCCATTAACATTTTCTCTGTTTTATGAAATTGCAGTGACATTTTTTTGTATCTTTTCTACTTTTTATCTGTTTTGGTACTTATTACAACTTGGTGATATAGACCAAACACTGACACAGAGGGCCAATCTATTGAAACTTTGGTTGAAATTAAAGAAGGTAGATGTTGAGTGCTTTAAATTCCTTCTTAGTCAAGATATGTTCAATATGCCCTCATTTCCCTGTCAAGCTGGCATTTGGTAAGACCCTGATCAATTTACAAATGACACCTCCTTAGGCCCTGAATATCCCGTATGATTCATTCAAAAGCCTTTCATGGAGGACTGTCAAAATCCACTCCGCAAAAAACATTTTCACATTACAAGCAAAGCCCCTTAATCAGTTTGCAGCGGCAACCTACAGCAAGCTTAATCATGAACTCTGACATTCCCTATGCCAAAATTATACACACTAATGTTCCTAAGATTACGGATGGACATATTTGACATAGGGGAAATAGCCCAATGTAGTTTGCAGCGGCAACCTACAGCAAGCTTAATACTCAACTCTGACATTCCCCATGCCAAAATTATACACACTAATGTTCCTAAGATTACGGATGGACATATTTGATATAGGGGAAATAGCCCAATGATGGAAACAACCATGCAAAGACAGCATCTGTCACTTCTTCCCCTACTTGAAGTAATCTCTGGCCACATAGTGTGCACCTGTCCTGGCTTCAAGTAGGAAAGGCAAGTCTGGTTAAGCCACTGTTCCAAAAAACGGAATATCCATCTATGTCAGGAGGCGTTCGATCATTGCTTTTAGGGTAGGAACTGCAGACGTATGCAGTTATGCAATTCATGAAGTTTACATACAAAGTGGCCACAAGAAATGCGTCCCTGGTGAACCCTGGGAGATTCCCAGCACGGCACAACTATGATTTACCACATTATTCACCAAGCACTTTCACTATTGGTCATCATGCTATTTCTTATCTTTTTAAATTTGAATGATTTAAAATTATTTCTTAAATCTTTAAATGAACATTTTTACAATACATTAATTTTTTGATCTCTACAACATTGGAATGGTTTTAATTAACTATCAAATAAAGATTTTTTAGCCAGTTGAAAAACTAAGGGACATCAATGTTTTACCTAGTTACTGTCAATAATTATAGTATTAGTAATGACACATTTCTCCTAAGTCGAGCCTGCCTGCTCTGTGCTACACCTACCAAGTGTTGAGCTCATATTTGGGGCCTCATTTATCAAGGTTTCATGTGGAGCTGCAAGCCACCCTGCTGTGTGAAAAAGAAAGGCCAGAAATGCATGATATTTAACATTATATGGCACATTCCAGCCTTTTCCTGGCACTGGCACCCTTTTCTTTGCCTAGTGCCAACGCAGGCACCCTTGCATTGTAGGCAGGATTGTTTTTTTGTGCAGCAAAGGGCACCTTCCCATACAAAAGCAATCCTCAGAGGCATTTCCCTCTTTCTAAGTGTGCTACAGACCACAGCACACTTAGAAAAAGGAAGCAATGAGGAAAACTGAACATATTTATCCTCGTTTTGCCTCCTATAGGGAAGCATAGCATTTTTATGCATTCCCAGGTTTACCAATAATGGCAAATCTGGGAATCCACCAAAATCCATGGGTGGATGCATGGGAACACACTGCTCCACCCTTGGAAAGCCTTCCTGAGGCAGAGTAACTCAAGGCAGCGATTTGCGCTGTTTTGCATGACTCCAGATTTATGTAGCCACTCTGGACCACTCAAGGTTGCCTTGCGTGCCTTAAATAAATGTTACTTTAGTGTTGCATAGCCCTTGCGCCCCTCGTGTGGCGCCAGGGCGACACAACACATTGATGAATATGCCCCTTTATTTACTGAGTCCAAACTAAGGAATAAGGAATAGTGCCATAATTACTTGAAGAGGACTGCCATCCACTTCAACTAATGATCCACTTTATCACAGACCTCTTGTTAACAGGTTTACAAACAATCTGCATCACTGCATTGAATTAGTAAGATTGCACAGAACTGCTTCTCCACTTCTAAAGGTATGACGCCCCAAATGGAATGGTGAAATATCATAGATTTAGGAGTGAAGAACAAAGACTAAATACAAAATATTTTTTTCAATAAGTAGCAACCACCACACACTTATTTTTAGCTTGCAATATGTTGTCCTGGAGGTGATTCATAGGACAGGGGCACTTCAATATTTTAGAGAACTCCTGATGGCCAGTGTCTTAAAAGATTTGGAGGTTGGGGAAAGGGGGCTAGAAATTGATCAAAGAACCAGAGATAATCAAAAGGTGGCAGGGTATTAATGCTTAGCTATGGAAAGCTCTGGTTATTGTTATTTGCAGAACTCCTTTTATATCCCTTCCACTTTAGACAGTACAGCCTAAATTCTGTTTATGCATGCATAGTGAGCATGGTTTGACATGGCTGAATTCTTATTATCATTTTAAGTGCACTTGTAGATGATGATGTCATGTCTAAGAGGCAGTCGTCTTACTTGTCAGAGGTATTAGCAGATGTGGTCCTTGAGGGGTTTTTTCTTAAATTTTTCTTAAATGTTTTTTGTTTGGTTTACTCAGAACTCTTATTTCACCAATGGGCTTCAATATATCCAGTCTGCAACCACTTCCTGTAATACGTTTGCTTTGGAACAAGTGGACAAAAGCACAGATGTACTATTGTTCTGGTTGCAAAATAAGATCACATTTTGTGACTAGTCTTCTTGCAACCAGAAGCTTATTTTTAAAACTGATTTATATACTAGCAGGACAGTTGAAAAAATGAGGAATTGGAGTGGTTCACAATCTGACCTACCTAGTTAATATTAATCAGGTTTGTGGGAAATAGCTACTGACTTCATTTGACTAAAGTCACAGGTTTGGATGACTAAAAGGGTCTATTGACCACCATACCTGTGATTGCTTATAAATAAAGAAAACGTTTTTATGCAGCCTGATTTCCCTAAAGGAAATATGACCACCACCTACTCTCCATGAAGCTTGCACCTCAATTCACAAAGAGGAAGGAGTCTAAGGAGACCACACCTATACATGAATGGAGCAGTTCAGTTTGTTTTTTCAAGTCATCTAAGTATTCTTTGCATACTACTGAAAATTCAGCTAAGACTTCCTCAAAATGAACATCAGAGGTCTTAGGTGTTAAATAAACATGGCTGTAATGTACATTCTTGTGGCACTCAGCATAGAGGAAGCAAAAGAGGTAAAAAGAGCCATCTCTGCTGTCTGGCCTTTTTCTTGACACAGGAAATAATAGATCATCTGGCTCTTGTGCCTACTCCTACTACTTCCCTCAACCTTTGGACAAAAATGTCCAAGTCTACAGTATCAGAAGCTGTGGTGCGAGATCAAGGTTCCCTTGATACATGAATTAAAGTAGCTTATACAACAAACAGCGTTGTTTTAATACCATGATTTGCTCTAAATCTGACTGATTATTAATCAAGTATACCACGTGCCTCCACATGAGAATTTAATTGGTGGAGAACCATCATCCTCATTAGTTTATGTAAAACAGGACATCCAGAAATTAGGCAATAACTACTGGGTCCTCTTGGTTTAAGGTGGCTGCGTCGAAATTGTTGGGCTAAAGCTTTCACAGCCCAGTGGTTGTGACCTCAAGAGCCTGGCAAAGTCGTCTGTAAGCCTACAACTCATGACGAGAGGGAGCATCACTGGTAGACTTGGACCTGGGTGCTTCAGTTTTAAGACCTGAAGGTCCCAGGGCTGAGTGCTCATCAGTGATGATCTTCACAGAGTGGAGTGGGGTGGGGTCAGAAAGGCTCACTGACCTTATTCCACTCTGTGATGAGCAAGGAACTGATGCCTCGTGTCATTGGCCAAAGGTCAGCCAGTTAGAGGAGGTGACAGTCCCAATCCTCCAGATACCATTGAGGTTCCCCCAGTAACCTGGGATGCAGCCTGGTGAAAAATTAAAAAAAATGCAATGTTGGGTGTGTGTGTATGTATGAATGTTGTGTGTGAGGTGCATACTTTGAATACGGTGTGCGTGTGTATGTGGTGGGTTAGAATATGTGTGTAAAAGAGTATGCATGTGTGGGCCCACCCCACCCATGCATTATGTACAACCCCATGCATTATGGCCCACCCCACCTCTGCATTATGGACCACCATTGAGCAACATTATTGTGTAGTCTACCATTATGTGCCAAATGAGTTTCTACTGCTAAACAGATGTTACCAGTTTTTCTGCAGTTTTTCTACCTTTTAGAACTTGGGTTGTTGGTTGACTGGGGTGTAAACTTCAGTCAAACAGCAACTACAATCCAAGTCAGGGTAAGTGTCAGGCAAACCCTAAACTAACCTGTGCTCACCCACTAGTAGCTTTGCACAGAGCAGTCAGGCTTAACTTTGAGACAATGTGCAAAGCATTTGTGCAACACTTTAAACAGTAAAACAGTACAAACGCCACACAAAAAGATACAACACCTGGTTAGAAAAATGAAACTTAATTTATTCTATAAAACAAGACAAAAATCCAATAAGCAGAACTTCAGTAACAAATTTCTAATGAATAAACTGTAAATACTGCTTAGAAGCAAAAAGCGCCAACTGGAGATATGTGGTCATGCCTGACTGAGACAAAGTCAAAAGTTCAGTCCATGTGTGATGGAGCGCGTGCCAGCTATAGGGACCTGGCTGGGCCAGTTGAACTGAAATATCTTAAATCTGGCGGACAAGGTGTTTCATCAATTCCAAACCATGCTGATGAGGAGATGTGTTGATTTCCCAACATAATCAATGGCAAGATAAGGTGAATTTTGAGTCTGGGTTCCAGTTGCATGAAGGTGATGTTTTGAGTCCATTAGGCACGGTGGCTGTGCTGCGGAGTATTGGTGTTGTTCATGATGTTGCTGTGGATGGAGCTACGGGGACCTTGCATTAAAGACAGTGCTGTAGTGTTGGTTCCAAAGACGATGCACTGGTTCTGTTCCATGAAACGGAGGAGATGAATCAGTTCTGCCCACGCAATGGCAGAGGTGTGTTGCTTCATTGGTTGCACTTCCAAGGGGACAGGACTGGGGTGGCAAAACGTGGTAGGACAGACTCATGGATTGTAGAGTCCAGGTGCAGGAATAGGATGGCTGAAAGTCTGTTATGTCCCTGAGACTTCAAATCAGGAGACTAGTCGGCTAGCACTTGGTGTCACTCTTAGTTCTGAGTTGTGAAGATGCAAGTCCAGTCCTTCTCTCTCCCAGGCAAGAGGGCAGCAGGTAACAGGTCTTCACAGTGAAACAAGAGTCCAGCAGAGTCTGGCAGGGAGGCAGTCCTGGTACCAGCACAGCAGCTCTTCCTGGCAGAGTATACACAGGTCCAGAAGTGTACTAAAGTTGTGGAGTCAGAGATCCAGTACTTATACCCAGTTTGGCCTTTGAAGTTGAGGAGTCTTCAAAGACATGTCTTTGAAATTAACAGAGTCACTGCCCTTCCTGTTCTGGCTTCATACTCACTACAGAGGGTAATGCAGCCCTTTGTGTGTGGATAGGACACAGACAATTCCGGTGTAAGTGAGGCTGTATTGCTGCATTGAAAAGGAAACTTGTGGTCTAGGCAGGGTAATTTGTCATTTTTAATTCTCTGTGACATCTGGTTAGCATATATATCTCACTCTGTGTTATCTGTCCACCTTTTCTCTCCTTTAGAAATACAGATCCGGTGCATAAATGGGTGATCACTGGTCCTACTGCTCTGATGAAATTGCTAGTTAGTTGTGAGGTGACAATGAAAAATGTCGGCTGTTCACATTAAAATGGTCTAAACATTGAATCTCTTTTTAATCCTGAGTGTGGGCATAAAATGAAGACATATGCTAAATGCCAAACAAATTATTTTTTGCTTTTTTGTAATGGGGACAACTTTTCTACCTTTATGAGGACTTTGGAGGCTAAGATATATCTGACACAATTGACAGGGATACACACTAGCAAGTGTTGGTTCCTCTGATTTAAAGGAAAACTGCCAATGATGAGAAAGCGAGGAAGTTGATGAATAACAGACAATTAGCAACATAGTGGTCACTTATGTGAGGCGCTTCCTATATATATGTAGTTATATATTTTTGTTCACACAAGCTGTCTGGGAACAGGATTGATGTGAATATTGCTGTTCACCAGACCTGACAAAAGCATCTCACCCAGACACAGGGGTTATCTCTAGATAGGTACTGGGACAGGACCATCCCTTAACCAAAATCCGTTGCAGTTAGGGATTCCCTCTGAGTGAGAGGTAGAGTGTGATTTGTCTGTCAGGGGCACTGTTGGTATTATAGTAAGTGAGTTTGTGCCCAGCTTCTCCCTCCCATCCTGCCAAGGATGACCCATAAAGGCCTATCAAGTCACACCTAAGCTCCCTTAGTGTGTGGCTGTCTGGGAGGAATACACAAAGCTCAGCTGTCACCCCACCCTACCTAGATATGTGAGCAGAGACAGGCAGCAAGCACCAAATGGCTAAAGTTAGAAAATGCTTATCCCTAGTTGGCGCCAAGGAAGTCATCACACAGATGCATAACCAGTAGATGTTGAGACATTATTGACAAAATGTAATCCAATTTAAACAAGTTTAGCCTGAATATTCAGTCATTCTTACTTCTTCAGTTTCTTTAATCCATATTCATAAGTGTTAGACTTTTCATCCTGGGTGTGATCTCCCTTAATTTTTTTGCCTCTGTTCCCCAGGTTGTTGATGAGTGCTGGATGGTGATTTTGCTGTTTTCGTTACTCTCAGCACTTTACCACTGCTAACCAGTGCTAAAGTGCAAGTGCTCCTTTACAAAATGTATATGTAATTGGCTTATACATGATTGGCATATTTGATTTATTAGTAAGTCCCTAGGACAGTGCACTAGATGTGCCCAGGGCCTGTAAATCAAATGCTACTAGTGAGCCTGCAGCACTGGTTGTGCCACCCACATACGTAGCTCTGTAATCATGCCTCAGACCTGCCACTGCAGTGTCTGTGTGTGCAGTCCTAACTGTAAATTCGACTTGGCAAGTGTACCCACTTGCCAGGGCTAAACCTTCCCTTTTGTTACATGTCAGAAACCCCTAAGGTAAGCCTAAGAAGCCCCAAGGGCAGGGTGCAGTGTATGGTTGAGGTAGGACTTATAGTAATGTGGTTCATATGTCCTGACAGTGAAAGATTGCTAAATTCGTTTTTCACTGTTGCAAGCCTTGTCCCTCTCATAGGTTAACATGGGGGCTACCTTTAAATCTGATTAAAGTGTAGATTCCCTTTGGGAGCGGATGGACATGTGGAGTTTGGGGTCTCTGAGCTCACAATTTAAAAATACATCTTTTAGTAAAGCTGAATTAAGATTGTGTGTTTGAAAATGCCACTTTTAGAAAGTGAGCATTTTCTTGTTTATACCATTTCTGTGACTCTGCCTGTTTGTGAATTCCCTGTCTGGTTCAGTTTGACAGTTGGGCTGGTTGTACCTCATACTAGACAGTGACACAAAGGGAGCTGGGGTGTAGCCTGCATATCCTGATGACCCATCTGTGCTAGGAGATAGGGGAATAGTGGTCACTCACACCTGAAAGGGTTGTGCCTGCCCTGACACAATGCAGTCTCCAACCCCCTGGTGAGTGTCTGGGGCCTGGCCTGGACAAGGCAGGATTTCACAATCAAGAGAGACTTTGCTTTGAAGTAAGCCTACCTCAAAGGAGAAAATGGGTATAAGAAGGGCACCCAAAACCACAGACTTTAGAACACTTTTGGAAACCAAGAGGAACCTCTGCCTGAAGAAGAGCTGAAGAGCTGAGGAAGAAGACTTGCCCTGCCTGTGGCTGTGCTTTGTGCAGCTATCCTAGAGTTCCTGCTTCTGCCAGAATAAGAGGGCAAAGACTGGACTTTGTGTGCCTTCCATCTTGTGAAGTTCTCCATGGGCTTGATTTGCCTCCTGTTGTTTGAAGTCTCAGGGACAGCAAAAACTTCTCTCTGCCAGTGCCTGGAGTCTCTGGAGAGACTCGTACTCTGCCCTGTGGTGCCCATCCAGTTCCTGGGACCCTGAAAGGAGAAGATGGCAGCCTAAGAGGAAGAAATCCACGCACAGAACGCCGTGCGGGGAAAGGATTGACACACACTCGCCCGTGTGGGGTTATTTTTGACGTACCCAAGGTACATTTTCACGCTACATAAAGACTATTTTTGCTTTTTAAATTGATAACTTGACTAGTGTATTGTGGATTTTTGTTATTTTTGTCTTGTTTTGTTTAGATAAATATTTTCTATTTTTCTAAACCGGTGTTGTGTCATTTTGTATTGTTTTCATTAAGTTACTGTGTGTGTTGGTACAAATACTGTACACCTAGCACTCTGAAGTTAAGCCTACTGCTCTGCCAAGCTACCAGGGGGTAAGCAGGGGTTAGGTGAGGGTGATTCTCTTTTACCCTGACTAGAGTACGGGTCCTTGCTTGAACAGGGGGTAACCTGACTGTCAACCAAAGACCCCATTTCTAACAATAAGCATCATAATTTCAGTATTCAAA
Source organism: Pleurodeles waltl (assembly GCF_031143425.1). Taxonomy (NCBI): domain Eukaryota; kingdom Metazoa; phylum Chordata; class Amphibia; order Caudata; family Salamandridae; genus Pleurodeles; species Pleurodeles waltl. The sequence continues at coordinate 1,167,202,724 of NC_090447.1, read as the reverse complement.
TATATGGGAGATGCAAATCCAGGCCTTTTTCTCCCATATGAGGATTTACCGTACAGCATAGGTGACCGCAGTGTTTGTAAACCCAATGTATTTCAGGCGAAAACCCTTCGTCAGGGGTAACTGTGATACAAAAAGTCACATCAGAACCAATACTGACCAGTGCAAATTCAATCATTCAATAATGCGACCACACATTCATACGATATGTATCTGTTAAATGTTCAAACAAAAGATGTATGCTCGAAAATAGTGGATGAAAAAATCTCTGATTAAACATATGTTACTGTGCACCACATGCTAGATGCCAATGAGGAAAATTAACACTCATGGCAAGTGTCTAAGCATAAGAGTGGTGTGAACAGTGCGCACAGCATAATCGAAAACCCACATTCAACCATGGTGACAAAAACATGGTCCATGTCAACCCCCCCCACTTTTCTTTGCCATTAAGCGAAACGTGAACTTGTAGTAAAAAGCCTGCTGAACAAGCGCCAGTGTATCAAGTAGAAACCTATGATATGTAAATTCTGACATTTAGGCCCTCATTACAACCCTGGCGGTCGGTGGTAAAGCTGGCGCTAAAAAAATGGAATCATGACCACGTCGGAAACCGCGAACACATATAGCCACTTTAACACTCCGACTGCCACGGCGGTAGCAACAAACCAACAGTATGGCGGAAGACAAGGTTCAGCCCACTGTATTACAAGAGGCCTATCCCCCACCTTTTCCGGGGCGGTACCAACGCCATCAAAAGCATGGAGGAAACAGTGTTCTAAAGGGAAACAACTCACCTCTCAACACTCAAGGAGGAACCAGGACCCCATGGAGCCCGAGCTGCACGTCTTACCCATGCTGGTGTATCTGCTCATATACCAGGAGTACCAACACCAGCGACGTCGACTACAGTGACTACTGCACCTAGCACACAGGGGAGGAGGGAAGGAAAAAGAGAGTGACACACACACGCAACACGCAACACCCCCACCCCCAACACCATACACACAAACACATGCAACAACATTACATATACACCCCGTAACCCTCTGGAATAACGCAAGAACAAAAGCAATGGATTGAAATGAGTGTTATATTGGAAATAGTTAGAAATATGTTTATAATTCAAAAACAATATTTACAAAACATACAATATTTACAAAAGGCGGGACAATGCCCACTCAAAATGTCCGTGGCCCACTGGCCCAAAACACGTAGGCCAAGCCCACACTTGACTCCTGCCTCAATACAGAGAGAACACTGCAGGGGCATCAGGTCAAAAACACACAGGCACCTCGGGGGGACGGAGAAGGGGGAGGCACCTGAGCCGGAAGATGGGACAACGCCACTGCTCCTGGATGGGGCTCCATGCCCACTGCTTGGTCCTGGGGAGTGCAAGGCCACCGTCTCTCAAGTGCGTGGTTTGCCCGCTGCTTGTTCCTGGGGAGTGCAAGGCCACAGTCTCTCAAGTGGGCGGTTTGCCCACTGCTCGGTCCTGGGGAGTGCAAGGCCACAGTCTCTCAAGTGGGTGGTTTGCCCACTGCTTGGTCCTGGGGAGTGCAAAGCCACAGTCTCTCAAGTGGGTGGTTTGCCCACTGGTTCTGGAGGGGGCCTTGTGCCCAATGTGCTTCATCCTGCCAAGGATAGGTTGAGTGGATGCCTTCTTTTACTGGTTCTAGAGGGGGCTTTATGCCCAGTGTGCTTCCTCCTGCCCAGGATAGGGTGAGTGGATGCCTTCTTCCACTGGTTCTGGAGGGGGCTTTGTGCCCAGTGATGCAGCACTTGTGGGGTACCAGGTCACAGTCCCTCACCTGGGTGTCAGAGCCACAAGATTTGCAGTGGGCAGGATGCATGATACTCCATGGAGGCAGGACTACAGTCCATCCGCCGTCGGCTACAGCTGCACAGTGGTGGTAGTGTTGGTGCTGGTTGGGGTGCTGTCAGTGGCGGGGGGAGGCTCCAGCCCATCCCCTGCAGCCTCTGACGGCTGTTCACTGGGGCTGCTGCTGAAGGCAGTGGTGCTACTTTCAGCAGTGCAGGTGGCGGTGCTTGCGGCGGTGCATTCAGCAGTTAATGTGGCGGTGCTGGCCATGGTGCAGGTGGCGGTGCTGGCCATGGTGCTGGTGCTGCCAGTGGTGGGGAGTGGCTCCAGCCCTTCCCTGCAGCCTCGGACGGCTGCCCACTGGGGCTGTTACTGCTGACAGTAGTGGTGCTTGCGGCGGTGCAGGTGGCGGTGCTGGCCGCAGTGTAGGTGGCAGTGCTGGCAGTTGTGCTGGTAGCCACCAGGCCTTCACCTGCAGGCTCGGACTGCTGAAATGCCTTGGCTGGTGTTCTGGTGTTCTGTGCCTCTTCCTGCCCTTGGCAGATGGTGGTGTCACCTTGGGTCTGCCAGCTGGCGTCTTTGACCTGGCCTTGCTGGGTGGTTGTGGCTCCTTGTCCTTGCTGGATGCTGTCCCCTTCTTGACCTTGCCAGGTGGTGGAATCTTCTTGGCCTTGGCAGGGGTTGGTGGCACACTGACTGGGCTGACGGGTGCCCCCTTAGAGCCTCTGACAGCTGCAGGAACCACAGCGGACGTGAGCTCGGTGGCTGAGGTGCTGGGCTGGTTTCTGGCCACCCTGGCCCGAGGTGAAGAACAGGGGGGGAGGGGGAGGGAAGAGGTCAATGTTGTCTAGGAAAAGCTTCTTAGGGACATTGGGGCGGGAAGAGAGTGAAGGATTGGGAGTGGAGGAAGAGAGAGTGGTTGTAGGAGGTGTCAGTCTGCTGTGTTTGGGTGCAGGTGCATGAGCTGGATGCTGTTGTGAGGTGGATGACAGGTGGGTGGGTGTGTGCTTGCATTTGGGTACTTTGGGAGGAGGGGTCACAGACACAGTAGGAGAGGACACAGGGGACGTGTGCATAGATGTGGGGGTGGTGACTGCCAGTGAGGGGTGTGTAATTATAGGCGTGCTGATGATGGAGGTAGTGGATGAGGATAGGGTGCATGCAGGTGTGAGTGGAGACGCTACTGGGAGGGAGGTGGACGAGGAGGAGGAGGGGGACACAGTGGAGGCAGTGGATGTTGGTGTGTCTGAATGGGGATGGTGCTTGTGTGAGTGCCTGTGAGATGAAGTATATGTTTGTGTTTGCCTGAGCCACTTCTGTGTGTTGGTTTGGGTGAATGCTGGTCTGAAGGTGTGCTTGCGATAGGCTGGGGTTGAGGGGATTGGGACTGGGTAGAGGAAGTTGGAGGGGGGAGGCTGGAGACAGAGACAATGGCTGCCATCAGTGCGGAGGCCAGAGCCTGAAATGCTCTCTGTTGGGCCGCCACGCCAGAGTGAATGCCCTCCAGGTATGCATTTGTTTGTTGCAAATGCCTCTCGACCCCCTGGATGGCATTCAGTATGGTTGACTGCCCAACAGTGAGGGATCTCAGGAGGTCAATAGCCTCCTCACTGAGGGCAGCAGGGCTGACTGGGGCAGGGCCTGAGGTGCCTAGGGCGAAGGAGATGCCCACCCTCCTGGGCACTGGAAACATGCTGAGGGGGTGCTGGGAGGGCGGTGCTGGTACAGGGGTGGCGGCTGTCCCAGGGATCTTCCATCGGAGGAGGAGTCACTGTCTGTAGTGTCCTCTCCTGTCTCCGTCGTGGTGCTCCCCTCGCACTCCGTCCCACTGGTGCCCTCACCGTCAGTGGATTCGGACTCCAGGCCCATGTGGGATGCAGATCCCTCCGTCGCCTGTGCCTCTGCTCCTCCGCCAGATGATGTTAATGCACACAAGGACAGGGTGACAAAACAAAAAGGGGGAGGGAGACAGAGGATACACTTGTTCAATGCCAGCAACAAAACTACCGTTGGTGTACACGACACACAGGGAGCAGCCCTATGAACTAGGCCATGCACTACCAGTTACAAAGATAGTCACCAGCCCATGGGGTACATAGCATAACGCCATCAGCTGCACACCTGAAACAAATAGGGCCCTGCCCAGTAGTAGATGTCCACTAACACTATTTGGGATGAAGTGCTTCAGGGCCTGCCCAACAAGGGACCTACCCTGCCATGTTCGCCCTGGCCTAGGGGTACCCACAGCCCACATCCCCCACCCAGGTAAAACCTTAACACGTGCAAAGTCATGAACCTGAATCTGTACTCACCCCCTTGTGACTGCTGTGATGCCTTCAAGCGCCCATCCAACTCCGAATAGGACACCGCCAGGATGCAGAACATCAAGTGGGTCAGGATACGACGGGCACCCCTTCCTCGTTAGAAGGCCAGCCCCAGCTGGGCCTCCGCCGTCTTCCTTGCCCAGCGGCGCAGGTCCTCCCACCACTTGCGGCAGTGGTTGCTCTACCTGTCAAAGACCCCCAGGGTCCTCACCTCCTTGGCGATGGCACGCCAAATACCCTTTTCTGATTGGCGCTGACCTGCAGGGAAAAGACAGCAGAAAAAGGATTAGTCGTACTGTCCGGGCTGTCATACTCATGGCCCACCATATCCCTCCCATCCCCTTATGCACATACATTGACCACCATACATGCAGCACTCTGCCCAGGACCCCTCAGCCCCCCTTCATGAGGCTGACACACACAGCACTCCATACATTCATGGCCCACGCATCATGCTCACAGTGTACTCACCTGTTTGTCTGGAGGACCATAGAGTAAAGTGTACTGGGGTTGGACCCCACCCATCAGTCTCTCCAACTCCTCTTAAGTGAAGGCAGAGGCCCTTTCCCCAGATTCTTGAGCCATTGTCTCTTCCAGACACAGGTCACAGCAGCACCTGTTGAAGGTCAGGTAGCAAGTGAGTGAACAGATAAAAAATGGCGGTCACGTCCGCGGCGGTGCGTACCATCACCGCCGGCGTACATCGCCATTGGCTCCTGGAACCCATAGGGCCTAATGTTAACCAATGCAAAGTTGCACAGCGGTCATCGACCGCCGACCGCTACGGCACACAACGCCAGCGGAATTACCTCATTTCCACTTGTCTCTCCTCAGAGGTCAGGCAGCTGCCATTTCAGGGGGGCACAGGGCATGGCACCTAACTGCGTCACAGCAGACATTGGCACATCAACTGACTCTCGAATTCACATTCTGTTTCTGTAAAGGAAGAGATGCATCATTATTTCAATAGATGTGTGTATATGGCCCTCTGCTCACCAGTTTTCTCCCTAGACTTCAACCGCTGAGGATGCATATGAGATGGAGATATCTTCCCATGTACAGACCCCTGGTGGGCCTGGCGACAATGGAGGACAGACACATTATCCTAACCTTCAGACTTGATAGGGCCACAATCCAAGAACTGTGTCCCCAATTGGAGCCAGACCTGATTTCAGCCATCCGCCAGCCACCAGAGATCCCCCCTCTTGTGCAGGTCCTGTCAGTGCTCCATTTCCTGGCAAGTGGTTCATTCCAAGCGACAGTGGCCATGGCATCAGGGAGGTCACAGCCTATGTTATCCAATGTGCTGACCAGATTGTTGTCTGCCCTGCTGAAACACATGCGCGGCTGCATCGTATTCCCCCAGGTGGAGGATTTGGTCACAGTGAAATCTGTCTTCTGTACCCTGGGACATATCCCCAACATCATTGGTGCTATTGATGGTACACATGTAGCATTTGCCCCCCCTCCCGACAGAATGAACAAGTGTTCAGGAATAGAAAAATATATCACTACCTGGATGTGCAGATGGTGTGTTTGGTGGACCAGTACATCTCCCATGTGAATGCCAAGTATCCTGCCTATGTGCATGATGCCTTCATCTTGAGGAATAGCAGCATTCCATATGTGATGTCTCAACTCCAGAGGCACTGGGTGTGGCTAATAGGTGAGCCCATGGTCCCCACCCAGTTGATATAGTTATATGGGTGTGGGGTTGTCCCTAAGGGTGAGTGTATGTCTAACAGGTATCCCTCGAATATTTGCAGGTGACTCTGGTTACCCCAACATCTCATGGCTACTGACCCCAGTGAGGAATGCCAGGACAAGGGCAGAGGAACGTTACAATGAGGTACATGGGTGAACAAGGAGGATCATCGAAAGAACCTTTGGTCTCCTGAAGGCCAGGTTCCGGTGCCTCCATCTGACAGGTGGATCCCTGTACTACTCACCCAAGAAGGTGTGCCAGATCATCGTTGCATGTTGCATGTTGCTTGCATGTTGCACAACCTCGCCTTGAGACGCCAGGTGCCTTTTCTGCAGAAAGATGAGCCTGGAGATGGTCTTGTGACAGCGGTGGAGCCTGTGGACAGTGAGGAAGAGGAGGCAGAGGAAGAAGATGTGGACAACAGAAGCTCACTCGTACAACAGTACTTCCAGTGATACACAGGTAAGACAATGTAACTTCACTTTCCATTGCAGTTTCGTGTTAGACATTGGACATGGCAGCCAGATTTTCCTATGTCTATGGCCACTTACTGTACCCTTTGGCATCTCTATTTTCAGATCCCTGTGGCCCACTCTGGCTCCTGGTGTGTTTACTGCTGCCCACTACAGGTCATACCAGTGTATATATTACTGTACATATGAATTGAAATGTTTACAGCTTGTTAAACTAATACATATTTCAATCAATTGACAGACTCCATCGTATTTGTTCCAAGGGTGTTTATTTAAGTGCTACGAGGTGGAGGGGGATGTGCAATGGGCTGGGGTGATGGTGGAGGAATGTTCAGTCCATATTTATGAGCATAGTAATTCCAGTATTCAAATACATGGGAGATGCCAATCCTGGTGTTTTCTCCAGCCTATGAGGAATAACCGTACATCATAGGTGACCACAGTGTTTGTAAACCCAATGCATTTCGGGCGTAAGCTCTTTGTCAGGGGCAACTATGATACAAAAATGTCACATCAGAACCAATACTGATCAGTGTAAATTCAATCCTTGGTATTAGAAATTGGGGCTATAGAAATTGGGTCTATAGTTAGCAGTGGTATGCACCCTGTCCAAGTAGGGACCCTCTATCTCATCAGGGTAAGGGATTCTCACAGCTAAGATAACCGCTTCTCACTCCTTGGTAGCTTGGCTCAAGCCATCAGGCTTGTCTCAGAGGCAATGTGTAAAGTATGTGTACACACACACAGTAACACAGTGAAGACACCACAAAAATACTCCACATCAATTTAGAAAAACATCCAATATTTATCTGAGTAAAACAAGACCAAACTGACAAAAATACACAAAAAAAGATATGACTTTTCAAAGATTAAATATTAGTATAGAGTTTAGAAACACAATAGCTCCAGCTGGGGTTATCACGGCGTCTTGATTCGCTTCCAAAAGTCTGATGCCATTTGCGAGGGAGTGTAGGAAGGTCACGGGGTTGCACGGACCCCTGCTACAGTGCCTTGGAAAACAATGGAGAAACAAAGATGCTGTGTGGAGTCAGGGAGGTGAGGCGTTGCTTGTGCTGGAGCGGGTTTGGTTCCTTACTGCTACCGGGGAGGTGAGGCATCAGTTCCTTACAGCTAGGCAGAGGAGGTGAGGCGTCTGTTCTTTACGGTTGCAGGGAAAGTTATATGGTGTTGGTTCCTTACGGCAAGGCAGGGTCGATAAATCCAGCAGATCAAGATTCAAGGCTTCGACTTTGTGGTATTGCAATCACACCAAGGAGCCACAGGTGCTGCAGCAGAGTCTGAATCGGCTGTCACAGATGACGATGACACAGCACTTGCGACTCATGCTGTGGCGTGACTTCAGAGGCAGTGCGGTGGCATGGGGGCTGTGTTGCAGGTTTTGGTTGTTGCACTCAGTGAGAACCACAGCTCTGGTGCAGATAGTGGGGTGGAGTCAGGCACTGACACTGGTTCTGAAATCACACTGGAGTCGATTTTAGTTTCTTCTTGGTTGCACCAGAGCTCACTTCCAAGGGCCCGGGAACTGGATTTGGCACCACTTGGCAAGTCAGTTCTTTCAGTGAGAGAGCCCAGGTGCTGGCAGGTGGATTCTTAGATGGGACTGAGAATTCTTAACAGGATGTAAGCTCAGTTCAAACCCTTGGAATACCTTAGAAAACAGGATGTAGAAAGAGAATTCCAGTTCTTTCACTCCCAGGACAGAAGAAGAAAGCAGCAGGCCAGCACAACAAAGCAACTGAAAGAGGGGCAGTCCCTCCTACAGCATCCAGCTCTTCTTCCTGGCAGGATATCTTCAGGCCAGAAGTGTTCTAACTTTGTGGGGTCAGAGGTCCAGTACTTATACTCCTTTTTGTCTTTGAAGAAGTCAAACTTCAAAGAGAAGTCTTTGTAGTAGACAAGACCCTGCCATCCCTTCCCTGGCCCAAGACACACTCCAAGGGATTGGAGACTGCTTAGTGTAAGGACAGGCACGGCCCTATTCAGGTGAAAGTGTCAGCTCCTCCTACCACCCTAGCTCAGGAAACCCCATCAGAATGTGCAGGGCACAGCTCAGCTTCCTTTGTGTGACTGTCTAAAGTGAATTTACAAACATCCTAGTTATCATCCTGACCCAGACATTTATTCCACAGACCTGTAGAGGAATAGAATGGTTAAGCAAGAAAATGCTTACTTTTAAAAGTGCCATTTTCAAACATATCAGTTGGAAACCAACTTAACCAAAATATGCATTTTTAAATTGTGAGTTCAGAGACCCCAAACTCCACATCTCCATCTGCTCCCAATGAGAAATTACACTTAAGAGATATTTCAAGGCAATCCCCATGGAAGAGATAGGCCTTGAAATAGTGAAAATCGAATTTAACAATATTTCACTACCAGGACTTGTAAAACATACCATTACATGTCCTACCTTTTAAATACACTGCCCCCTGCCCATAGAGCTGCCTTCTGCCTACTTTAGAGGTGACTTACATGTAGTAAAAGGGAAGGTTTGAACCTGGCAAATGGGTGCATGTGCCAGGTCGACATAGCAGTGTAAACCTCCACACACAGGTACTGGAATGGCAGGCTTGAGACATGTTTGCAGGGCTACCCATGTTCGTGGCACAATCAATGCTCCAGGCCTACTAGTAACATTTGAAACAGGCCCAGGGCACATCTGGTGCACTATACTAGGGACTTACTAGTAAATCATATATGCTATCATGGATAAACCAATCACCAATACATTTTAGACAGAGGGCATATGCACTTTAGCACTGGTTAGCAGCCAACCAAAACAAGTCAGAAAAAATAAGAGGAAGAAGGCAAAATGTTTGGGGATAATCCTGCAAACAGGGCCAGATTCAACAATTAGATAATGCTACAACACATTTTTTAGAAATGGGGTCTTTGGTTGGCAATCAGGTTACCCCCTGTCCAAGCAAGGACCCTCACTCTAGTCAGGGTTAAGGAGAATCACACTCAGTTAACCCCTGCTCGCCCCTTGGTAGCTTGGCATGAGCAGGCAGACTTAACTTCAGAGACAATGGCCCTCATTCCGACATTGGCCGGCGGCGGTCGCCGCCGGCCTGTCGGGGGCCGCCAGAATACCGTTCCGCGGTCGAAAGACCGCGGCGGTGATTCTGACTTTCCCGCTGGGCTGGCGGGCGGCCGCCTTCAGGCCGCCCGCCAGCCCAGCGGGAAAGAGGCTTCCACGATGAAGCCGGCTCGGAATCGAGCCGGCGGAGTGGAAGCAGTGCGACGGGTGCAGTTGCACCCGTCGCGTATTTCACTGTCTGCGAAGCAGACAGTGAAATACATTTAGGGGCCCTCTTACGGGGGCCCCTTCAGTGCCCATGCCAGTGGCATGGGCACTGCAGGGGCCCCCAGGGGCCCCGCGACCCCCCCTACCGCCATCCGGTTCCCAGCGGGAGAACCGCCGGGAACTGGATGGCGGTAGGGGGGGTCGGAATCCCCTCGGCGGCGCAGCTAGCTGCGCCGCCTTGGAGGATTCCTATGGGTGGCGGTACACTGGCGGGAGACCGCCAGTGTTGCCGGTCCGACCGCGGCTTTACCGCCGCGGTCGGAATGCCCATTGGAGCACCGCCGGCCTGTCGGCGGTGCTCCCGCGGTCTTCCACCATGGCGGTTTGAAACCGCCAGGGTCGGAATGAGGGCCAATGTGTTAAGTATTTGTACAAACACACACAGTAATACAGTGAACTACTACAAAATGACCCAACACAGGTTTAGAAAAATATAAAATATTTTATATATATAAACAAGACCAGATCCAATAAAAATCCACAATAAAGTCGGGCAGGATCAGCGGTTGCAGTGACACAAGGCCTACAGGGTGGTCGGACTTCTACGAGGTCCTTGGCCTCGGGGCAGGTGGAGTCACAGTTCAGGGTTAGCGGGGTCAGCTCATAGGGTCATCGGATTCGCACTCATCAAGGTCCACGGTGACGGGGCAAGTGGCGTCGGGGTTCCAGGCAGTGGCGTCCTTCACGAGGTCTCACGGCATTGTCCGGCATCGGTAGACAGTTCTTTCTCCAGGAATTCACTTTCAGGGGTCCAGGAACTGGAATGGCACCCTATGACAAGCTGGAGTCCACAGCTAGTAGACTCAAGTCTGGATGGTGGAGCCTTTGCTGTCACTAAGGCTTTAAAACAGGAGGCAAGCTCTACTCCAAGCCCTTGAAGTCACTTCTGAGGCAGGAATGAAACAAAGTCAAGTCTCTGTCCCCTTGCACAGGCAGAAGCAGCAACTGCAGGATAGCTACACAAAGCACTGTCACAGGCAGGGAAGCCCTTCTCCTCAGCTCTTCAGCTCTTCTCCAGGCAGAGGTTCCTCTTGAATCCTTGAAGTAATCTCCCGTCTGCCTTTGAAGTAGGCCTACTTCAAAGTAAAGTCTCAAGTGTCTGTAAGATCCTTTCTTGTTCAGGCCAGGCCTCAGCCACACACCAGGATGTTGGAGACTGCATAGTTAGAGGGCAGGCACAGCCCAGCTAGTTGTGAATGCCCACTCCTCCCTTTCCCACTAGCACAGATGGCTCATCAGAATATGCGGGCTACACCCCAGGCCACCTTTTGTCACTGTCTAGAGAGGGGTGCAAGCAGCCCAACTGTGAAACTGACCCAGACAGGGAATCCACAAAACACACAGAGTCACAGAATGGTTTAAGCAAGAAAATGCCCACTTTCTAAAAGTGGCATTTTCAAACACACGATCTAAAAACCAACTTTACTAAAAGATGTATTTTTAACTTGTGATTTCAGAGACCCTAAACTCCACATGTCTATTTGCTCCCAAAGGGAATCTATGCTTTAATCATATTTAAAGGCAGCCTCCATGTTAACCTATGAAAGGGATAGGCCTTGCAACAGTGAAAACCGAATTTGGCAGTATTTCACTGTCAGGACATGTAAAACATGTCCCACCTTTTACATACACTGCACCCTGCCCATGGGACTACCTATGCCCTACCTTAGGGTGGCTTACATGTATAAAAAGGGAAGTTTTAGGCCTGGCAAGTGGGTACACTTGCCAAGTCGAATTGGCAGTTTAAGGCTGCACTCACAGACTCTGCAATGGCAGACATGAGCCATGTTTATAGGGATACTAATGTGGGTGGCACAACCAATGCTGCAGGCCTACTAGTAGCATTTGATTTTGAGGCCCTGGGCACCTCTAGTGCACTATATTTGGGACTTACTAATAAACAAATATGCCAATCATGGAAAGCCAATTACATACACATTTTATATAGGAGCACTTGCACTTTGGCACTGGATAGCAGTGGTAAAGTGCCCAGAGTAACAAAAACAGCACAAACAGAGTCCAGCACATATCAACAACCTGGGGAACAGAGGCAAAAAGATAGGGGAGACCACTCCTAGGATGCCAAGTCTAACAACATTCATATGATATGTATGTGTGCATTGCGTGGCATTCCCTTAAATATGCCCAAACGTTTTTAATTGAGCCAAGCAGCAGCATTTGGGCCACCAGTGGAAAGAAGTTGGCCAAGAACTCCATTGTCCAATGTAACTCCCATTTCTCAGCGTGAGTACATGAGCTGCAGAGTACAAAATGTATGTTCCTAAGTTGTTTCATCTGCAGCTCCTGCATTAACTCTGTGAAATTCAGAGTTAAGTGTAATGTATGTTTTTTTTAGATAGTGTCATTGCATGTAACCAGGTGCACAGCTACACCTATAGTAAGGGCAGACATTTCATGACACAGTATAATGCCATTACAAATAAGGATTAAACAAGGTGACTAACAAGACAGGTATAGAACAAAAATATGTTGCAGGATGATATAGCTCTTTTCCTGCCCTACTAAGGAGCACAATTGTAGAACGATAGGCAAAGGTATGTCACACGGAAATCAGCCAGGATGTAGCATGAGTGTCTAGGAACCACAGTATACTAGCAAGTGGCAGGAACATTTCATACAAGAACTTTTGAGTATAGCTATGTAGTCAATGCATTGATAAATGGCAGGGGTGGCTACTTCACAATGGCGAAGGAGTGTTGCCCCCCGGCTAAGCCAGGAGCTGAAAGATAAAATTATGTTTGTTTATCATTTTAGCTTTCAGCTACTGACTCAACCAGCAGCATGTGAAGGGAGGGCGGGCTGGGCCAAGGGAGGTGGGAGGGAGTAGGAGGATAGAGTGCATCTTGGTGCACATGTGTTTTTGGCCAGCCATCTCAGGTCAGCCAAACACACAAGCAGTGGACACAGTTGGGCTGGAGAAACAGCACAGACCCCAGGGTTATGTCTGAGTGGCAGTCCAAGCCACTCAGACCAATCTTGATGCTGCTTTCATGCTGGTATAGCATGAAAGCAGTGCCAGGATTGCTGGAGAACCTATGCAGGTATCCCAGTGGATACTGGTACACCACATCGGGAGAAGAGGAGTGAGGCAGCAGGAGATAGCGGCGGTGACGGGAAAAGGAGAAGAGAAGTTTAAAAATATATGTATTTCTTATTTAACCCTCCCCCATTGGCGTCCCTCACCCCTGCCCACCTTTCCCCTTGAGATTTGCAGCAGCCACCGCTGAAAAATAGCCATTACAAAAGAGAAGGTCTAATATTGCCATTTGGGAGATTTAAATCATCCTCTAGGTCTTCCCCTCATAAACCTTCTGTTGTGTTGTGCTTGGAGTGTAGACCTCATCCGTTCTATTGTAGAACTGTCATCTGTTCCATGTTAGGACCTGTCATCCTGGAATGCTCTGTGAGGAGAATTGTAGGGCAACAGTTAGAGCTGAGGGCTGAAGATTACACTGGTAATGAAGTATGCAAAAAAGGTGAAGTCCCACTTTGAAAGTTATTGATTTTATTGTTATGCAGACAATGTAGTCCCAGTTATACAATCAGTCACTGGTTAACAAAACAGGGTATACGGTCCAAGGTCCAAACATTATATAATATCCAAGGAAAAAGGAGAATCAGCCAACACGTGTTTCGCCCCCTCTGGCTATGTATTTGCCGGGGCTTTCTCAAGGCATACGCGAAAGAGCAGACATGTATTGATTACAGACTAAAATAGTCCTTTTCTTGTACAAAGTAAATGCCAGCCCCCGAAAACAAACAATCCAAGGCCTCTCTTTTTCTGGGTTATTCTTGCTCTGGGTAATGTTTGGTAATCACTTTCATCATTTTCAAAACCTTCTTCAGACATCATCAGTGGCATTTCATCCAAAGGGGAAGTTTCATCATCTACCTCATACCTGTTACTCTGCCTCTCTGCTCTGCTGCTTAACAATCCAAGGCCTCTCTTTTTCTGGGTTATTCTTGCTCTGGGTAATGTTTGGTAATCACTTTCATCATTTTCAAAACCTTCTTCAGACATCATCAGTGGCATTTCATCCAAAGGGGAAGTTTCATCATCTACCTCATACCTGTTACTCTGCCTCTCTGCTCTGCTGCTCAGCAGAGAGGCAGAGTAACAGGTATGAGGTAGATGATGAAACTTCCCCTTTGGATGAAATGCCACTGATGATGTCTGAAGAAGGTTTTGAAAATGATGAAAGTGATTACCAAACATTACCCAGAGCAAGAATAACCCAGAAAAAGAGAGGCCTTGGATGGTTTGTTTTCGGGGGCTGGCATTTACTTTGTACAAGAAAAGGACTATTTTAGTCTGTAATCAATACATGTCTGCTCTTTCGCGTATGCCTTGAGAAAGCCCCGGCAAATACATAGCCAGAGGGGGCGAAACACGTGTTGGCTGATTCTCCTTTTTCCTTGGATATTATATAATGTTTGGACCTTGGACCGTATACCCTGTTTTGTTAACCAGTGACTGATTGTATAACTGGGACTACATTGTCTGCATAACAATAAAATCAATAACTTTCAAAGTGGGACTTCACCTTTTTTGCATACTGCTTTGCCTTAGAGGACGTGGGTCCCTGTCCTCTGGTCAAGTCCCCTAATCCATAAAACAGGCATCCATACAGGATACTAGTGGTTCTAGGGCCCTTCCGTCTTTGGAGCTGCTGTTTTTTACACTGGTAATGAGAAGCCTGGGAGGAAATAGGCATTTACAACCACCCCAACCTCTCCTGAACCCATGTTGTGAACAGCGTAGGAGAACTCTCCACTTGGCTCTCTGATCCTCCGCTGCCTCTTGCTGAGATTGCCATCTCTTCTAAGTATGTTCCAGTGGGAGCTCTGCCAACATAGAATTTGGGATTTTGGCAAGCAGGGCTACCAGTTGGGCTTGCCTCACGCTTCAGAGGCAAAGCGTGGCATTACAGCAGCAAGTTCGCTTCAGCTCACACTTAACAAGCAGCTCGCGGCATGGTAACGGCAAGTCGGACATGCTCACACCTCAGAATTCAGCAAGCAGCACAACAGAGGCCTTTGTGAGCATTGGGAGGTAGGGCACATCACAGAAGAGGCTTTCTGATGTTCTTAAAGAGCAGTACACTACACACCAGCAGCGTCAGCGTGCTAGAGATGTTGCATCATTCGTAAGTACAATGCAGCAGCCATTTCACTTTGGGACATTGCAAGTGGGTTTCCAATGCACTCTATGAACAGTGCACTACATGGCAGCAAGCTAGAGGTTTTGCATCATCCAGTCATGCAACAAAGCAGAGATCACAAGCACGACAAAGGAATATAGGGCCTGATTACGGACTTGGCAGACAGGGTCACAAACATGGCGGATATCCCGTCTGCCAGATAATGGCTCCCTTATATCCTATTTAAATTGTATTGTAGCAGATTGCATATCCATCATTTTTATGACAGAGTATTCCACCTGCCAAGATCGTAACCAGGCCCATAGTGTTGCTGCAGGCATGGGCCTGGTACAGCATTACTCCACCCATTTTAAGTTGGGTGATTGTATTTCTCAGTATTACTGAGAGCAGTGCATATTTTATCTAATCCCCATTTTCTGTTGGATATGCTATTACTTATAGATGCACTGACGAGTAACTCACTAACCAAGTTTATTTAATGTGGTTCCTTGATTTTTTTCCTCTTTCAAGTAATTTTATTCTTGCAAACTTAATACAGTTTTCAATTGTCAAATCACTACAGATGAGTAGAGCCCTCTCACCCTAGCTTTAGGGCCGTTCCTCCTTAAGTGTGCCTGATTCACAACTTTATCACTTATGTCTCCTGGTGCAATAAACCAATCTCCATTTTCAGTTTAACATGTGACTTTGATTTCCAACACTTTTAGATATGTGGCAACCTTTATAGCAACAATGTTCTGTAACAAAATGAATAGTGAATCAACATTGAAATATGTAAGGGACTCCATGGGCATCATACACTGAAAATGCGTTCTGAAAATGTTGTTGCAATTTGCACACAGAGGTTTACCAAATGCCTCTGTATTTTTTTAACCAACCTATTTATTAATCCGAGAGGTTTGCAATTCAACCTTGTAGGAAAGCCCTCCTTTTTGCCCTGGTCACCCCTAAACTTTTTCGTCAAATACTGGTAGTTACTGACTCTTGGCTGTGCCCGGGGTACTGCTTACCAGTCCCAGGGCCAGTACTGTGTGTAAAGTGGATATGCAAATTAGGCTAATTATAATTGGCAATATTAACCTACCTATAAGTCCCTAGTATATGGTAGGGCTTGTAGGTTTAGAGACCCCAGCATAGGTAGGTCACCGATAGGAGCACTGCTGAGGTGCCCAGTGTCATCTTAAAGGCAGGCCTGCCTTGCTGGCTACTTTTAAATTAAAGTTACATGCAAATTCGACTTTGGAATTAAAAGTACATCCAAAGTCTTAAACTACCTTATTTTTACATTTAAGTCACCCCTAAGGTGTGCACTGTGCCCCTAGGGTTGGGAGCCATGTAACTTTAAGCAGGGACCTTATAACGATAGTTTTAAAAGTCCTGGTGAGGTAAAACAGTAAAATTCCTTTTTCCCTCATTGTATTGAATGGCCTCCATAGGCTAGAATAAGGAAACTTTATTTTTAATTTATAAAGTCCCTTTAAGTGATGGATACCTCAGGTTTGGTATCAAATTATTTGTTACAATAAATCCCACAACTTACAATTGTTGGATTTAATATAGTTTGTTCAGGTAAAGAGTTTTAAACTTTACCTAAAAAGTTTCCAACTTCAGCCCTGTAGTTCTTTGCAATGATTGGCCAGCCTTTGGCAGCCTAGCCAGGTTGCCTTGATGATGTGTGAAGTAGCCTGGGCTGAACACAAAGAGATGTGCCTGGGGGAGGAGAACGTCCCTCAGCAGATGGAGAAGCAGGAAGGGGGAGGGCTGCCAAACTCGTCTTTAAAGGCAGGGAAGGACATTTGGAGCAACCCAGCACCTCTCTCACATCCTGCAAACTCAGACAATTAGGTGCCCCCTTGATTAGATTAGGAGAGGGCAGGAGAGGGGTGTGTTTAGGATTTTTAGCCACACCAGTGGGTGGGCTCAGCCAGATGTAACCTCCAAAAATCATTTTCAGCCATGATGGATTTTTGAGGATGTTGCTCCCTTGGATTGATTTTTGCCACACTTCCCTGAAAGTGGTCATCACAGGGGGAAGGACCCTGCACCTGATTGGAGAACCAGGACCCACTATTTTTCACCCAGGAGCAAGGATAAAACTGGTAGACCTCCACCCACACCTCAGATCCCTACAAGGAAGAACTACAGAAGAAGAAGGACCGCCCCGTTTGAACCCTGGCCTCCACCTGGACACTGCACTCTGGAGGACTGTACTAGCTGCACACTTGGGCTTCACCACAAGAAGGACTTTGCATGGCTTCAGCTGGTTCAAGGAGGGACTCCCTGTTTGCTGCAGGTGAAAAACTGCTAACCAGAGTCCCCGGCACCAACCCCTGAACAAACTGACCAGCTGACCACTGTCCAGTGGCCAAATTGGAGTTTGTGCTAGATGCATTCTGGGAGTTGTAGTCCGCACCCTCAAAGAGCATCTCAGAGCTTCTGGAACCTTGGGATGAGCTGTGGACCTCAAATGAACCTTAAAAGAACATCTAGGGGAAAATCTAGAAGTTTGTAGAAGTTTTGAGAACTTTTGGGAAAAGCGCCATAAAGGGACGGTCCCGCCGCAGCAACCCTTGCCTCAACCGCGACCGGGCCCGACTTGCAGGTTCGTCCTGGTGAAGAAACTCTCTGAAAAAGTGACTAAGTCTGAATGAAGAAAGCTGATCAGGACCTCCCAGGCAGTGTATCCGAAGAGGGCTCCAAGGACATCGGATCAAGATTCAGGTTTGATCCGGCCAAGGGATTTTCATCTCGAAAAATAGTCTAAGTCTGAAGGTAAAAATCTCCTCCGAGAGCTCCTGCACTGCGTATCGCAGGAAGAGTTCCAGGAGGTCGGATTGGACTGGCAACAAGGTCCCGCTGAAGAAAATCTCCAGAAAAATTACTAAATCCTAAAATAAACTTTTGACAGAGGCCTCCCACAGGTTGTAGCCAAGCAGGGCTCCTTCGCGATCAGCCTTAAACTTTGACTTTGCCTCTGCCGAGTTGCGACCAGATGACCAGATTGGCACTATTCATTTCTAAGTGCTAAAAAGCATAATGTTTTTTTAAATTCATATCTCCGGTTCCCTTTATCCGATTTTATTTGTTTTGGTGTCATTTTAAAGCTAAAATATTTCCTAGTTTTATAAATTGGTTTTGTATTTTTAAACTGTTTCCTGTGTTTTATTTAATTACAGTTCTATCATATTTGAATGCTTTATGCTTTGTCTCCTAAGTTAAGCCTTGTTGCTCGTTGCCAAGCTACCAAGGGTTGAGCTAGGTTTAATTTATTGAGACCTAACTGGACCTAAGTGGAGGTTGGTGGCCTATTGCTAAGAGTAGTTACTTACCTGCCTTTATCAATAACCTATTTTCCAACATTTTTGTTGGCAGTGGTGGGATCCTGTTTTTATGTTCAGTATCACTTTACTGTTTTCAGTAAAACAAATTAAAAATCCTTTAAATTGCCCTAGTGCAATTTATTTTAATTTTTAATTTGGATTAATTTCAATTATTGAATTTTTGGGATTTTTCTAAATTCTTGTTTCCAGTTTTTGCAAAATGTTTTTATTGACACAAAACTACAGAACCATGGAGCTTGATCTGGCTAGCCTACCCACAATGACAGTAGTCCAGCTTAGGGGGTTATGTACTGAGAGGGGGTTGCCTGCAGCCACTAACCTCAGGAAGCATGTCATGATTACATTCCCGACAGCATGGGCTAAGGCCCAAGAAGTAGACCCAGAGGAAGCTCCAGAGGGGGAAGAAGTAGGGGAGGATGCTAGCTCCAACCACTCAGGAGAGGGAGGGCATCTGAGCCTAGGTGAGGAGGAGGAAGACCGGTCCTCACTTCACACAGTAACTAGGGTCATACCCAAAGCTAGTTGTGGGAAGGGGTCCGTTCAGAAGGAGAGAACCTGTCCCTTAGGGAAAGAGAGCTGGAGTCCCAGCCAGCATTTATAGCTTTGGAGGCAGAGAAGCTGGCCCTAGAAAAGAAAAAGTGGGCAAGGGAAGAGAAGAGAGATGGTGGCAGTGACAGAGAAGCTGAGATGTCCATGAGTGCGGAGTTTTGCCCCAGATTACCCAAGGGGGTGGTACCTGCCTATGTAGAGGGGGCGAAATAGGCAAGTGGCTGGGGGCCTTTCAGAGGGCCCTCCAGATGAGGAGAGTTAAGCGTCAGTGCTGGGGTTCACTTCTTTGGGAATTGGTCCCCAACTCAAGGAGGGATAGGCTTCTGACCTTAAGTGGGGAGGAGGCAGATTCATACCCTAGTATGAAGAGGTGCTTATCTAAAAGGTTTGGTCTGACCCCAAAGCAGTATAGGCTCAATTTTAGGGACACCCAAAAGACAAGCCCCCCTGTCCTGGGTGGATTTTGTCGAACTCTTAGTTAAGGCACTAGAGGGCTGGATACTGGCCAACAAGGTAAGTACCTTTGAGGGGCTTTACAATTTGATTATGAGGGAGCACCTTCTAACTAATTGTGCCCGAGAGAAGCTCCACCAATACCTAGTTGACTATAAGTTGACCAACCCCAGAGAGCTGGGGGAGGCAGCAGATGACTGGTTAATAACTAGGGTTAACCAGAAACCCCTAAGGGGTTAACAGAAAAAGGGAGGACATGGTTCTTCTCAGGGGAAGAACCAAGGGAAAGATGATAAAAAGTCCAAAGAGTCCTCACAAGAGTCCCAACAACTTCAGAGGTTGGGGGAGCCCCAACCCATTCCACTTATGAGGGGAAGGGGTATCAGGGCAAGCATTATGATCCTGTTAAGGCAGGACAGTTTCAGGAGCTTGCTAAGGCCGGCAAGTGCTTTGAGTGTCATCAACCTTGACACAAAAGAGGAGATGCTATCTGCTCCAAGAAGCCCCCCACTGGTGGGCAATCCCATGGGATTGTTAGTGTGGTGATGGGGGTGGAAGTTGGCCCAGGGCTGGGATCAGGGTACTCAGAGGTCACCTTAGTATCCGTGGGTGAGGTGGACATTGCAACTATGGAAACCTTACCTCCCAGCATAGAGAGGGATAGGCAGAGGCCTAACGTCAATGGGACTGAGGTTGAAGCTCTGAGAGATATAGGACCCAGTGTGACAATGGTCCCAGAGAAGCTGGTTTCTCCAGAACAGGCTTACCTGGCATCTTCCACCAAGTAACTTATGCAGATAGCAGAACCAAACTCCACCCCATGGCCATGGTGAGCCTGAAATGGGGAGGTGTGACTGGCCCTAAGAAGGTAGCTGTAGCTCCTGCCCCCCCAGTAGAGTTTCTGCTGGGAAATGATTGGTAAGCATCTGAATGGTCAGAGGTGGAAAGAAGGGTCCATGCACAGATGCTGGACCTCCATGAATGGGTGTGTGCTGTGACCAGGTCACAGGCAGCACAACGGGGAAGTGCTGGACACTTGGACCATGGAACAATGGGCCAAGCATCCAAGAAAAAGAGAAAGAGCACGGGGTCTGGCTTGCCAGCCGCAACAAGTACAGAGAGTCAGGAGGAATCCAAACCGGAGGGGGAGGATCTGACTTCTGATGGAGGGCCCCTTCCCTTGCAAGCTCTGCCTGACTTGGCAGAACTGCAAGTGGCAGGTGGGCCCACCAGAGAAGAATTGTGCCAGGGACAGAGAGAGTGTCCCACTCTTGAGGGCCTAAGGCAGACTGCTGCCAGGCAAGAACAAGGGGATACCAGTGGAATCTACAAGGTTTATTAGAAGGATAGAGTTCTGTACACCGAGGCAAGGGACCCCAAAACAGGGGCAACCAGGAGAGTGGTGGTCCCCCAGGAGCATAGAGAATTCACCCTGACTTTCAGCCATGATATTCCCTTAGCTGGATATTTGGGACAGATCAAGACTTAGAACAGGCTGGTCAACCGTTTTTATTGGCTCCAAATGTCAGAAAAGTCAGGGAGTTTTGCAGATCCTGTGTCACCTGCCAGGCCAGTGGCAAGGGAAGGGGTAAGCCAAAGGCTCCCTTGATACCACTGCCAGTGGTTGGGACTTCCTTTGAGAGGGTGGGGATTGAAATTGTTGGCCCCCTAGACCCACCAACCGCCTCAGGCAACAGGTACATTTTAGTGGTTGTGGACCATGCCACCAGGTACCCTGACGCAATACCCGTCAGGACAGTCACTGCTCCCACATTGGCTTGGGCCCTACTTGGTGTGTTCACCAGAGTGAGATTCCCAAAGGAGGTGGTCTCAGATAGGGGCATAAATTGCATGTCTGACCAACCTGAAAGCAATGTGAGATGAGTGTGGTGTTACCTATACGTTCACCATCTCCTATCATCCACAGACCAATGGTCTGGTGGAAAGATTTAACAAGAACCTGAAGGGCTTGATCATGGGTTTGTCTGAAACACTCAGGAGGAGATGGGATGTTCTCCTCCCATGCCTGCTGTTTGTCTATAGAGAGGTGCCACATAAAGGGGTTGGATTCAGCCCCTTTGAGTTACTGTTTGGGCACCCTGTAAGAGGCCCATTATGCTTGGCGAGAGAGTCTTGGAAGAAACCTCTCAAAGAAGCCAAGGAGAATGTGCTGGATTATATGCTAGGCCTGTGGTCACACATGGCTGAGTACATGATGAAGGCAAGCAGCAACCTGGAGGCCAGCCAAGAGCTCATGAAGCTCTGGCATGACAAGAAGACTACCATGCCTGAGTATCACCCAGGTCAGCTGGTGTGGGTTTTGGAGACTTTGGCTCCTAGGGCACTTCAGGCCAAATGGACCTGCCTCTATCCAATTGTGGAGAAAAAGAGTGAGGTCACCTACCTGGTGGACCTTGGCACCCCCAGGGATCCTCATAGAATCCTGCATGTCAACAGGTTGAAACCCCACCAGGACAGGGCAGACATGACCATGCTGATGGTCACAGATGAAGGGAAGGAGGAGGAGAGTGAGCCTCTGCCAGACATCCTGTCCTCAAATGCAGAAGATGGGTCAGTGGAGAGAGTGGCATTCTCTCCCAAGTTGACAGACCAGCAGCAAAAAGACTGCAGAAAAGTTTTGGAACAGTTTGCTAGTCTGTTTTCCTTGACCCCTGGACTCACCAATTGGTATGTCCATTATATTGACACTGGTCACTGCTTACCTGTCAAGAACAAGCTGTACAGGCTGTCGGACCAGGTCAAGACCAACTTCAAAGCTGAAGTAGCTAAGATGTTGGAGCTCAAGGTAATTGAGCCCTCCGACAGTCCTTGGTCCAGTCCAGTGGTACTGGTACCCAAACCTAATCCCCAGGGTGGAAAAAGGAATTTAGATTCTGTGTGGACTACAGAGGTCTAAATGCATTCATTAGGACTGATGCTCACCCCATACCTAGGGCTGATGAGCTCATTGAGAGGTTGGGGGCTGCCAAATTCCTGAGCACATTTGATCTGACCTCAGGTTACTGGCAGATTGCCTTAAGCCCAGGGGCTAAGGAGAGGTCAGCATTTTCCACACCAGAGGGCCACTTTCAGTTCAAGGTGATGCCCTTTGGCCTGAAAAATGCTCCTGCCACCTTCCAATAGTTGGTGAATAGAGTCTTGTCTGGGTTAAAATCTTTCAGTGCAGCTTATCTGGATGAAATAGCTGTATTTAATTCCACCTAGGAGGACCTCTTGGTCCACCTGAAGGAAGTACTTCAGGCCCTGCTTCAAGAATGTCTGACTATCAAGGCAAGCAGGTGACAGATAGGGCAAAGTTCAGTTTTTTTACGTGGGCCACCTTGTTGGTGGAGGCCATGTACAACCTCTCCAGCCCAAGATCTAGACTATCCTGGATTTGGAGGCTCCTAAAACCCTGACTCAGGTCAGGGCCTTTCTTGACCTGACTGGGTACTATAGGAGATTTCTTCAGAATTATCGGACCATAGTGGCCCCTCTGAATGAGTTTACTTCAAAGAAACAGCCCAAGAAGGTCATTTGGGCCCCAGAGTGTCAAAAAGCTTTTGACACTCTGAAGCAGGCTATGTGTACAGCACCAGTGTTACTGGCCCCTGACTATAGCAAAGAGTTTATAGTGCACACAGATGCTTCAGAAGAAGGGACTGGGGCAGTGTTAGCACAAGTCAATGAAGAGGGCCAAGATCAGCCAGTTGCCTTTGTCAGCAGGCAACTGCTCCCCAGGGAGAAAAGATGGAGTGCCATTGAGAGGGAGGCCTTTGCTGTGGTCTGGTCCCTGAAGAAGTTGAGGCCATACCTGTTTGGCACTCACTTCTGTGTACAAACTGGCCACATACCTCATAGATGGTTGATGCAAATGAGGGGGGAGAACCCAAAACTGTTAAGGTGGTCCATTACCCTACAGCGGATGGACTTCACAGTAGACCATAAACCTGAGACTGCCCATGCCAACGCAGATGGCCTTTCCAGGATTTTCCACTTAGCTGATGAAGACTACCAGGTTGTAGGTTAGTACCCCCATCACCTTTCATCTGGGGGAGGGCAGTATAGGAAAGTCCTCCTCTTTGCCCTGGTCCCCCCAACCTTTTTGGACAGATACTGGTGGTTATTGATTCTTGTCTGTGCCCTAGGTACTGCTTACTAGTCCCAGGGCCAGTGCTCTGTGTAAAGTGGATATGCAAATTAGGCTAATTATAATTGGCAGTATTAACCTACCTATAAGTCACTAGTATATGGTAGAGCATGTAGGTTTAGGGACCCCAGCATAGGTAGTGCACCCATAGGTGCACTGCTGAGGTGCCTAGTGTCATTTTAAAGGCAGGCCTGCCTTGCTGGCTGCTTGTAAATTAAAGTTACTTGCAAATTCGACTTTGGAATTAAAATTACTTTCAAAGTCCTAAACTCCCTTACTTTAACATATAAGTCACCCCTAAGGTGTGGCCTATGTGCCCCTGGGGTTGGGTGCCATATAACTATAAGCAGGGAGCTTAGTTTCATAAGCCCTGGTGAGGTAAAACAGCTAAATTCATTTTCCCTCATTGTAGTGAATGGCCTCCGTAGGTTAGAATGAGGAGATGCTATTTTAATTTTTAAAGTCCCCTTAAGTGACAGATACCTCAGGTTTGGTATCAAATTAGTTGTTATTATCAATCCCACAACTTACAATTGTTGGATTTAATATAACTTGTTCGGGTAAAGAGTTTTAAACGTTACCTAAAAAGTTGCTAACTTCAGCCCTGTAGTGCTTTGCTCTGATTAGTCAGCCCCTGGCAGCCTAGCCAGAGGTGAGAAGTAGCCTGGGCTGAACACAAAGAGATGTGCCTGGGGAAAGAGAACTTCTCTCAGCAGATGGAGAAGCAGAAAGGGGGAAGGGCTGCCAAACTGGTCTTCAAAGGCAGGGAAAGACATTTGGAGCAACCCAGCTCCTCCCTCACATCCTGCAAACCCAGACAATTAGGTACCCCATTGATTAGATTAGGAGAGGGCAGAAGAGGGATGTGTTTAGGATTTTTAGCCACACCAGTGACTGGGCTCAGCCAGATGTAACCTCCAAAAATCAATTTCAGCCATGATGGATTTTTGAGGAATGTTGCTCCCTGGGATTGATTTTTGCCATACTTCCCAGGAAGTGGTCATCACAGGGGGCAGGGCCCTGCACCTGATTGGAGAACCAGGAACCCCCTGTTTTTCACCCAAGAGCAAGGATAAAACTGGCAGACCTGTACCCACACCTCAGATCCATACAAGGAAGAACTACAGGAGAAGAAGGACTGCCCTTCTGGACGCCTGACCTGCACCTGGACACTGCATTCTGGAGGACTGCACCAGCTGCACACTGGGGCTTCACCACAAGAAGGACTTTGCCAGGATTCAGCTGGTTCAGGGAGGGACTCCCTGTTTGCTACAGGTGAGAAATTGCTAACCATAGTCCCCTGCACCAATTCCTGAACAAACTGACCAGCTGCCCACTGTCCAGTGGCCAAATTGGAGTTTGCGGCAGGTGCATTCTGAGATTTGTAGTCTGCACCATCAAGGAGCATCTCAGAGCTTCTGGAACCTTGAGGTGAGCTGTGGGCCTCAAAATAACCTTAAAAGAAAATCTGGAAGAAGATCCAGAAGTTTGGAGAACTTTTTGGAAAAGACCCGCCGCAGCAACTCTAGCCGGCTTGCCTCAACCGTGACCCGGCCTGTCTTGCAGGTTTGTTCTGGTGAAGAAAATCTCAGAAAAAGTGACTAAGTACGAACGTAGAAAGTTGACCTGGACCTCCCAGGCAGTGTATCCGAAGAGGACTCCAAGGACGTCGGATCAAGATTCAGATTTGACCTGGTCAAGGGATTTTTGTTTCAAAAAAATCGGCTAAGTCTGAAGGTAAAAATCTCCTCTGAGGACTTCCGTGACGTGTGTCTGAGGAAGAGTTCCAGGAGGTCGGATTGGACTGGCGACTTTGTCCTGCTGAAGAAAATCTCCAGAAAAACAACTAAGTCCTAAGATAAACTTGTGACCGAGGCCACCCGCAGGCTGTAGCTCAGCAGGGCTCGATCACAGTCGGCCTTAAACGTTGTCTTTGCCCCAGACGAGGTGCGACCAGATGACCAGAGTGACGCTATTCGTTTCTAAGCACTAAAAAGCATTAATTCTTTAAAAATTCATATCTCCGGTTCCCTTTATCCGATTTTATTTGTTTTGGTTTTATTTTAAAGTGAAAAATATTTCCTATTGTTATAAATTGGGTTTGGATTTCTAAACTGTTACCTGTATTTTATTTAATTTCTGTTCTGTGATATTTGGATGCTTTACGCTTTGTCTCCTAAGTTAAGCCTTGTCGCTGATTGCCAAGCCACCAAGGGTTGAGCTAGGTTTACTTTATTGAGACCTAACTGGACCTAAGTGGAGGTTAGTGGCCTATTGCTAAGTGTAGTTACTTACCTGCCCTTACCAATAACCCATTTCCCAGCAAATCTACAACATAAATGTGAAGGTGTTTTGTCTGAAATTGCGAATCACCACAATCGGCTGGGGTCAGTAGACCATGTCTGTAATTGCTTTTCAATAAAGCAATAAAAAAAAAAATGCAGCCTGTTTTTCTAAATGTAGTGTGTTTAAATAAGAAAATGAATTATTGCACATATATTTTTTAGGAACAGGTGTCCTGTGGAGTTATGATTTTTAAAAGTTTTTTAGTGAAATCTTGCGCCTTAAATATCAAAGGTATCTGGTAATGCGAGGCCAAGGAAAAGCCCAAAGTTAAGGTCAGCCCCAAAGGAGGGTGGTTCAGCTACATGAGCTGGATTGGACCCAGTCTCAGTTCACCTTCAGACTTAAAAGAAATGTTGAAGAAAAGTCTAGGAGAAGGATGAGTTCAGTGGGGCAAGGCAACAAGCTGTTTCCAAGTCGGAGAAATCATCACTAGGGAGCTCTGGACGAGGTCTTGGTGAATCCATTGATGAAGGCAGAAAGAAATCTGGGTGGGAGAAGCCAAATTTTAAGGCCATGGAGGTCATCAATGACGGGGAGCATGTCACCATTGGAATTAGACAACTTTTTAGAAGTCAAAACCTCCAGTGGGGTGATGCTGCAAACTGTCTCCAAAGGCCGCTCCAGGAGGCCCGGTACCCGAGCTTGGAAGTTCCGCTGTACATGATTTGCTGCTGCGGAGAAGAAAATTGCAGGCGCTACAGAAAAGTCAGGCTGACCAGCAATGCACCCTGGCTGGATTGGATGGCAGGTAGGTCCAGGTCTTCTGTCTATTCTTCCGGTACTTTTTGGTCAAATTTGTCTAAGTCCCAACTTTTAGGGTTAGGCAAAAGTAGCACCTGTATCATTATTTCTAAGTGTTAAGGCTCACTCCAGCAGAGCCTGGGTGTGGGGTTCAAAGTCTCTGGAGCTTGTAATGTCTCTGTAGCTTGCAGGAGGCAAGCCAACTAGCCTTCGAAGTCACTCTAGTAGTCCTGTTAAGTCCTCAGGGGCAAGGCAAGGCTCAAGCAGCAAAACAGTCCTCTGGAGTAAAAGGCAGTCATTCTGAAGTCTCCCACAGCTCCAGGAGCGTAATAAAAGCAAGACAGTTCAGGGTTTAAACCTGGTACCATTCTTTGATGTGGGGAAGGAGTCCTAGATTCCAAATTTCTGGAAAGTACCTCCCTTCCTGTGCTAAGGCTTCAAGTACTCTGGGCTGACAAAAGACTGGGGTCAGTTCTCTTTTTGTGCATGCTGAAGACAGCCCTTTAAAATGTAAGTGGTGCGGCGAAAAGTTTCGGACCGACATTCCTGGACGGGTGGCCCATCCTGCCAACATCTAGTCCCCCTTTCTCTCACTGACTGAGGGGAATACACAAAGCCCAACTGACAAGCTATTCAGTCATGTGGGCTAGGATACAGGCAGCAGGCACTAAGGCCCTCATTACAACCTTGGCAGTAAATGCCACCGACCGCCAAGAAACCGTGAATGCGGCGGTATACCGCTACCCTTATTATGACTCACACAGAGAAATCTGCCACTATACAGACACCCACAATAGTCCGCCAGCCCAAAGGTCAGGAATAAATTGGCGGTACCAAAACCCACACCGTTATGCCAACAGAAATACGCCCACAGCATCAGGACCCAGGAATCACTGCGGAGGTCTTTCAACCACCGTAAACCATTGGCGGTACACACCTCTGCGCTCAAAATACACACACACTAACAAAACTACACCACATTGGACAATTCAAACTACACACACCTGACACACATACACACACCACACCCACAACACTATAAAACACACACACACACAATCCCCACAATCCCTTACAATGAAAAAAAATATTGCCAACTGAGAGAGAGGCAAGCCAGGAGCACCCATTCACTCTAAGCCACATAGCACCATCACCCATACACCATACATGCACCTCACACCACACACCCCAACACATCACCCCACACACCCTCACACATACCACTCACACTACACCCATGGCACCACAAAGACACCCCAGGTTCTCAGAGGAGGAGCTAAGGGTCATGGTGGAGGAAATCATCTGGGTAGAGCCACAGCTATTCGGATCACAGGTGCAGCAGACGTCCATCGCAAGGAAGATGGAGCTGTGTGGGAGAGTCATGGACAGGGTCAATGCCGTGGGACAGCACCCAGAACAGGGGATGACATCAGGAAGAGGTGGAACGACCTACGAGGAAGGTGCGTTCCGTAGTAGCAAGACACCAGGTAGCGGTACGGAGGACTGGCGGTGGACCCCCATCTCCTCCACCACAACTAACAACATGGGAGGAGCAAGTCTTGGCGATCATGCATCCTGAGGGCCTCGCAGGAGTTGGTCAAATCTTTACTACTTTATCCCCCCCAGCCTACCTGCATGCCATCAATAACTCCTACCCCTACCCTCACCCCCATCACTACACCACCTCACATATACCCCACCATCACAACCCACACATCCTAATACTAATCCCTGCATGCTCCACCAATGCATGGACCCCCATCACAGACCTGCATGGACACCCATCACCACAGCATGCACACTAGTGACCATCACTTAGCCAACCGAATCACAACTCACACAAGCCAAAGCTGTCTTGCCAATAACAACCATAAAGGGAAACATACCCATGCACAAGATGGCACACGCAGATACAATAACACTGCATTTCATCCCCACAGGACACCCACTCAACGTCACCGGAGAGGAGGTGCAACCAACATCCAGTCCCCCCCCCCAGAAGAGGCCCACAGTGATGACGGCAGCTCTGTACACCTGGATCACAATGACCAACCTGGCCCATCAGGGACCTCTGGACAGTCGGTTACCCTGCCACAGTCCCATACCACCACAGAGCCTCACCCCTCAGGAAACACCAGCACAGCACCCACCCAGAGGACACATCCCTCTGTTCCTAGGACACGTCAATCAGCAGTGTGTCCACCACTACAGGGACCCCAGGCAACCCCACAAACTCAGGACAATCAGGGACCTGGGGTCAGTGGCAGTGGGCACACGGTTCAGAGGACAGAGGCACAGGACAACAGGGAAGCTGGGAGGACTGCTGTGCGACAGGGGGAGGACAGGCGCAGGGAACCCACTCTCCACAGGGCAGTAGCAGGGATCCTGGGAGCATACCAACATTCCTAGGAGACTTTGGGCCAGATACTGTACAAGTTGCAGGAGACCCAGCGGATGCAGTAGGGACAGTACCTGGGGATCACGGGGGACCTCAAACACATCCACACCATCCTGGTCACCATTGCAGGGGTGCTGGCTGACATGGCCAACACCATGAGGGAGACAGTGGCACACCAACGGGCCCCTGACACTAGCCACACTGATGAACAGCCCTCCACCTCCGCCGGCGCTAGTGGACAGGAGGCCCCGCCACAGGACCAACAGGCCACCAGCACCCCACCCCCTGCAGAAGGAGAAGCACCCCGCAAACAGTCCCTGTGAGCCAGGCAGAAGCCAGAGAACATTGCCAAGACCCCTGCCAGGAAATAAGACTTTCCTGATTGTCACCCTTGCGTCCCACTCTGTTACCCTGTCCACCTTGAACTGCCATTGCTCTCCTTACTATGCGCCATTGGACAATGCACCTGTGATACCAATAGACTGGACTCTACCCTGGACTTTCCTCCATCATCAACCCAGCCCATTGCAATAACATTAGGCCCTATGGGTTCCAGGAGCCAATGGCGATGCACGCCAGCGGTGACAGTACGTACCGCCACGGACGTGACCGCCATTTTCTATCTGTTCACTCACTTGCTACCTGACCTTCAACAGGAGAGGACATACACTGCAAGTGCTTCTGTGACCTGTGTCTGGAAGAGACAATGGCTCAAGTGTCTGGGGAAAGGGCCCCTGCCTTCACTTCGGAGGAGTTGGAGAGACTGGTGGATGGGGTCCTACCCCAGTACACTTTACTCTATGGTCCTCCAGACAAACAGGTGAGTACACTGTGAGCATGATGCGTGAGCCATGAATGTATGGAGTGCTGTGTGTGTCAGCCTCATGTAGGGGGGGCTGAGGGGTCCTGGGCAGAGTGCTGCATGTATGGTGGTCAATGTATGCGTGTAAGGGGATGAGAGGGATATGGTGTGTCAAGAGTATGACAGTCTGGATGGTATGACTAATCCTTTTTCTGCTGTCTTTAATCTGCAAGTCAGCGCCCATCAGAAAAAGGGTATTTGGTGTGCCATCGCCAAGGAGGTGCGGACCCTGGGGGTCTTTGACAGGCGGAGCACCCACTGCCGCAGTGGGAGGACCTGCACCGCTGGGCAAGGAAGACGGCAGAGGCCCAACGAGGAAGGGGTGCCCGTCGTAGGAGGTGGCCTATCCGGAGTTGGATGGGCGCTTGAAGGAATCACAGCAGCCACAGTGGGGTGAGTACAGATTCAGATTCATGACTTTGCGTGGGTTAAGGTTTTACTTGGGTGGGGGATGTGGGCTGTGGGTGCCCCTAGGCCAGGGCGAACATGACAGGGTAGGTCCCTTGTTGGGCAGGCTCTGAAGCACTCCAACCCCAATAGTGTTAGTGGGCATCTACTACTGGGCAGGGTCCTGTGGGTTTCAGGTGTGCAGCTAATGGCGTTAGGCATTGTACCCCATGGGCTGGTGACTAGCTGTGTAACTGGTAGTGCATGGTCTAGTGCATAGGGCTGCTCCCTGTGTGTTGTGTATGTCAACAGTAGTGGTGTTGCTGGCATTGACCAAGTGTATCCTCTGCCCCCCCCTTTTTGTTTTGTCACCATGTCCTTGTGTGCAATAGCACCATCTGGGGGAGGAGCAGAGGCACCGTGACAGAGGGAGCTGCATCCCACATGGGCCTGGAGTTCGAATTCACTGACGGTGAGGGCACCAGTGGGAAGGAGGGCAAGGGGAGCACCACGACAGAGACAGGAAATGACACTACAGACAGTGACTCCTCCTCCGATGGAAGATCCCTGGCATTGGCGGACACCTCTGTGCCCACCCCAACAGCAGGTACAGCTGCCACGCCCCCTACCAGCACCGCCCTCCCAGCAGCCCCTCAGCGTGTGTCCCGTGCACGCTCACCCAGGAGGGTGGGAATCTCCTTCGCCCCAGGCACCTCAGGCCCTGCTGCCCTCAGTGAGGAGGCTATTGACCTCCTGAGATCCCTCACTGTTGGGCAGTCAACCATACTGAATGCCATCCAGGGTGTCGAGAGGCATTTGCAACAAACAAATGCATACCTGGAGGGCATTCACTCTGGTGTGGCGGCCCAACAGAGAGCATTTCAGGCTCTGGCCTCCGCACTGATGGCAGCCATTGCCCCTGTCTCCAGCCTCCCCCCTCCAACGTCCTCTACCCAGTCCCAATCCCCTCAACCCCAGCCTATCCCAAGCACACCTGCAGACCAGCATTCAACCAAATCAACACACAGAAGTGGCTCAGGCAAACACAAGCACCACACTTCATCTCACAGGCACTCACACAAGCACCATCCCCATTCAGACACACCAACAATCACTGTCTCCACTGTGTCCCCCTCCTCCTCCTTGTCCACCTCCCTCCCTGTAGCGTCTCCACTCATACCTGCATGGACTACATCCTCATCCACTATCTCAATCACCAGCACGCCTATCACTACACACCCCTCACTGGCAGTCACCACCCCAACATCCATGCACACGTCCCCTGTGTCCTCTCCCACTGTGTCTGTGACCCCTCCTCCCAAAGTACACAAACGCAAGCACAAACCCACCCAACAGCCATCCACCTCACAACAGTATCCAGCTCATGCACTTGCACCCAAACACAGCAGACTGACACCTTCTACAACCACTCCCTCTTCCTGCCCCAATGTCCCTAAGAAGCTTTTCCTAGCCAACATTGACCTC
Organism: Pleurodeles waltl; assembly: GCF_031143425.1. Classification (NCBI taxonomy): domain Eukaryota; kingdom Metazoa; phylum Chordata; class Amphibia; order Caudata; family Salamandridae; genus Pleurodeles; species Pleurodeles waltl. The sequence continues at coordinate 1,167,171,180 of NC_090447.1, read as the reverse complement.
TTCCCTACCCCTCCCCCGTCCTTCACCTCTGGCCATGGTGACCAGAACCCAGCCCAGCACCTCAGCCACCAAGTCCACGTCCGCTTTGGTTTCTGCAGATGTCAGAGGCTCTAAGGGGGCACCTGTCAGGCCAGCCAGTGTGCCACCAACCCCTGCCAAGGCCAAGAAGATTCCACCACCTGGCAAGGTCAAGAAGGGGACAGCATCCAGCAAGGAGAAGGAGCCACAACCACCCAGCATGGCCACGTCAAAGACTCCAGCTGGTAGACCCAGGGTAACACCACCATCTGCCAAGGGCAGGAAGGGGCACAGAACACCAGCCAAGGCACTTCAGCCATCAGAGCCTGCAGGTGAAGGCCTGGTGGCTACCAGCACAACCACCAGCACCGCCACCTGCACTGCGGTCAGCACCGCCACCTGCACCGTCGCAAGCACCACTACTGTCAGCAGCAGCACCCCCAGTGGGCAGCCGGCCGAGGCTGGAGGGAAAGGGCTGGAGCCTCCCCCCACCACTGGCAGCACCGGCACCTGCACCATAGCCAGCAATGCCACCAGCACCGCCGCAAGCACCGCCACCTGCATCGCTGAAAATAGCACCACTGCCCGCAGCAGCAGCCCCAGTGGGCAGCTGTCCGAGGCTGCAGTGGAAGGGCTAGATCTTTCCACCACCACTGGCAGCACCCCCACCAGCACCGGCACTACCACCACTGTGCAGCCATAGCCGCCGGCGGATGGACTGTAGTCCTGCTTCCATGGAGTATCATGCATGCTGGCCACTGCAAATCTCGTGGCTTTGTCACCCAGGTAAGGGACTGTGGCCTGACACCCCTCAAGTGCTGCATCACTGGGCACAAGGCCCCCTCCAGAACCAGTGGAATAAGGCATCCACTCACCCTATACTTGGCAGGATGAAGCACACTGGGCACGAGGCCCCCTCCAGAACCAGTGTAAGAAGGCATCCACTCACCCCCTCCTTGCCAGGATGAAGCACACTGGGCACAAGGACCCCTCCAGAACCAGTGGAAGAAGGCATCCACTCACCCTATCCTTGGCAGGATGAAGCACACTGGGCACAAGGCTCCCTCCAGAACCAGTGGAAGAAGGCATCCACTCACCCCCTCCTTGCCAGGATGAAGCACACTGGGCACAAGGCCCCCTCCAGAACCAGTGGAAGAAGGCATCCTTGGCAGGAGAAAGCACACTGGGCACAAGGCCCCCTCCAGAACCAGTGGAAGAAGGCATCCACTTGAAAGTCTGTGGCCTTGCACTCCCCAGGACCAAACAGTGGGCAAACCACCCACTTGAGCGACTGTGGTTTTGCACTCCCGAGGACCAAGCAGTGGGCAAACCCCCCACTTGAGAGACTTTGGCCTTGCACTCCCCAGGACCAAGCAGTGGGCAAACCATCCACTTGAGAGACTAAGGCTTTGCACTCCCCACGACCAAGCAATGGGCATGGAGCCCCATTCAGGAGCAGTGGCGTTGTCTCATCTTTGGGCTGAGGTGCCCCCCCTTCCCTGTCCCCCTGATGTGCCTGTGTGTTTTCAACCTGATGCCCCTGCAGTGTTCTCTCCGTTTTGAGGCAGGAGTCAAGTCTGGGCTTGGCCTATGTGTTATGTCACAGTCGGTCACGGACAATTTTTGTGTGGACATTGTCACTCACTTTGTAAATGTTGTCAGTATTGTACATACTGTTCATTTATTTATGGACGTATTTTTATGTATTTCTAATATTACACTCATTTGACTCCATTCCTTTTGTCCTTGCATTATTCCTGAGGGTTATGGGGTGTATATGTAATGTTGTTGCATGTGTTTGTGTGTATGGTGTTGGGGGTGTGGGTGGGGGTGTTGCGTCTTGCGTGTGTGTGTGTGTCACTCTCTTTTTCCTCCCCCCTCCCTTGTGTGCTAGGTGCAGTACTCACTGTGGTCGTCGTCGCCGGCGTTGGTGCTCCTGGTATATGAGCAGATACACCAGCATGGGGAGGACCTGCAGCTCGGGCTCCATGGTGTCCTGGTTATTCCTTGTGTGTTGAGAGGTGAGTGGTTTCCCTTCTGTGTACTGTTTCCGCCGTGCTTTTGATGGCGTTAGTACCGCCCTGGAAAAGCTGGCGGATGGGCAGGTTGTAATTCTGTGGGTGGTACATTGTCTTCCTCCTGTCTGTTGGCGGTTACCGCCGCGGTGTTTGTTGCTACCGCCGTGGCGGTCAGAGTGTTAAAGTAGCTGACTGTGTTGGCGGTTTCCGCCGTGGTCATGATTCAATTTTTGTTACCACCAGCCTGTTGGCGGAATTACCGCTGCTTTAACACCGACTGCCAGGGTTGTAATGAGGGCCTAAATGTTTAGGACAAGAAAGGGCCAACTTTCTAAAAATAGTATTGCTCAGAATATTTTCAGACCTGCTTTTAAGTACTATTTCAGTGGGTGGCACAATGAGTGCTGCAGGCCTAGTAGTAGCTTTTAATTTACAAGCCGAGGGTGCATGCAGCACCGTATAATAGGGACATGTAAGTAAATCAAATGTGCCAATCAGGTGTACACCAATTATACCAGGTTTTAGGGCGAGAGCACTTTAATAGTGGTTAGCAGTGATAACGTGCACGGAGTCCTAATGATAACTAAAGTGAAATTAAGAAAAGTAGAGGTGAAGGCAAAAAGTTTGGGAGTGACCCTGCAAAACTGGGAATGCCAAGTCCAACTATGTATATGTATAAAGGGATGTTACAGTTAACTGAAAATCTGTTGAAACATACCATTTTAGAAAACAAAAAAAACAACAACTTCCTATGCAATGCATATATAGCTCTCCCACTGTTCTCCCGACTACTTAAGATGCCAGCCTGCACTGACAGGTGTGGGAAGTCCCATAAACATACACTTTCCCTGGAGTCTGGAAAAGAACACCAAAGCACGAGCAGCAATAATACTCAACCCCTTTCAAAGATTGCTCCCCTTGCTTGACCCGTGAGCAAGAGGAGCAATCCCTGGGTATTATTGCTGCTACCTGAATAAACCTTTTGCACTTTGTTGCACAAGTGCTTGTGCTTTGGTGTTCTTTTCCAGATGCCATGAAGGGTGTATACACATAAGTGTGTGTGTGTGTGTATATATATATATATATATATATATATATATATATATATATATATATATATATATATATATATATATTTATATGTATATATATGCAGCACAAACTCCTTATGTAAAAGAAGGACCTGGACAACGTTGAACTGCTGAAAATGATGTTTACTGAAGGATTACAAGCTTCCACACCAAACCGTTTTGGCCATAGCCTTGTTCACGGATAAGATGGCAGTGAATAACACATTGCCAAATAGTACAAAACATAAACATAAACAATGGACAAACTCTGTCACCCAGTGCTTACACAGAGTCTAAAGCCATATTTGAATGTAGTACACATAGCTGAATTAGTATAATTGTCACAAACCTATCTGCAACCTACAACACTATACTCATGTAATTATGTTAAAAATCCAAATTTATACAAAGTTATCAGGCAATGGGGATTATAGATGTACAAACACCCCTTGATCAGACACTCAGAAGAACTAATAGAAGGCATGTGAGATCTACCTATGCAACACCTTACAGGCAAATTAATACAAAAAAATGGCAAATAGTCACAAAATGTTTAATACAAAACTATCAATATTTTTCAAAATTGCGACCATGAAAAATAAAATTATGTCAAATGGAATCATACTGTGGAAATGACAAAAATGAGGCCCCAGTGGGCATAACCCAATGTCACAATTGTTGTCCCATATCAAAACATACTGTAAGATTGTCTCACGTGACCATGATGACGTACATCTCTCTCCCCCAAGTGGGCATGTGGCTGGTTAATACTGTTGCAGAGTTGCAGAGATATACAAGTAGATCAGACATACCTGGCTCACTACTAACAAACCCAACCTGTGTTCTCACCCTTGTACAAAAATAAGGAAAAGAAAACTATAATCAAGGAATTTATCAATAAAACCATTATATACCATGTAGCTCATGGAAGTGTCTGACAACAGGGCAATTATGATCATCATGATGAATTGCCCTTTTATGTACTAATACTCCTTCTTGGCATGATGAATTGTGCTGCCCACATATAACTTCTCACATGGGCATATTAGGCAATATATTATATATTAGGCAATAAACACAAAATTCTGTATTGATGTTATAATTACCTCTGATCTGATACTCTCTCTTCCCCTCTCCTTTCTATGACAGTTCTCACTGTTAGTGCAGGCCCTGCATTGCAAACAGCAGTGGAAGCCAAAAAAGTTGGTATTACTTTTGTCAGATTTGTCATACTGAGATACCATATTCTGACTGAGGTCATCATGTAATAATCTACTCTTCTTAAAAATAACCTGAGGTGTGCTGGGTATGAATTTATTTATTACAAGATCAGTCGACAAAATGTGCCAACTTCTATTCACAATAGCTTGACATTGTCAGACTGATTAGAATATGTTGTAATGAACCACACTGTGTCTTGTTCCTCCAATTTTTTCATATTACCTCGATGTAACAAACTGTCCTGTGAGACAATGTCAACTTTCTCTTTTGCCTGGGATATAACCTCCATACTATAACCTCTCTCTTTAAATCTCTCACACATGATCTGGCTTTCATGTTGATAATCCTCCACAGTACTACGAATCAGTCTAGCACATAGTAACTCCCCACAAGGGATACTGCGTATAGAGGGATGTGTACTCTGGGCATTAAGTAAGCTATTCGCTGCCGCCTATTTCCTAAATAACCTTGTGGTAAATTGATGTTTCATAACTACAATCTCCACATCCAAAAATTCAATATAGGACCTACCAAAATGTTCAGTAAACTGTGAATTGATGTTCTGTTGGTTGAGATTAGACACACATTTTTTTGCTGATGATTCATCCCCTCACCAGGTGTCAAAAATGTTGTAAATATAACAGAGCCACAGATTCACCTTTTCCTCAAAGTCAGCGATTTCAGTGGACACCTGCTCCTCCCACCAGCCCATGAACAAGTTTGCAAAGCTTGGGTGAAGCAGGTACCCATCGCAGTTCCTTGCAGCTGCCTGTAGACCTGATTATCAAAGATGAAAAGGTTGTTCTTTAAAGAATAGTCAATCATTATCCAATATCGTCACTGTATGTAGAGGAAGTGAAATCGACCTGGCCCGCATAAAATGTCTGACCGCTTTGAGACCTGAGTCATGCTTGATACAGGTATATAGGCTCCTGACATCAAGTGTCAACAGTAGATAGTACTGTTCCCAGTGTATATACCCAGTAATCTTTAAAAAATGTGTTGTGTCTTTAATATATGAAGTAATGTGCCTTCAAAAGACCGGAGATAGAAGTCAATATACTTGGAGGTGCTTTCAAGTAAAGAGCTGATTACAGATACAATAGGTCTGCCTGGTGGGTTGAGTCTACCCTTGTGTAATTTGGGTAGTAGCTATAACAAAGGTAATACATTCTAGCCTATGGGAATCATAATGTGGCAGAGAGGATATCTATCACATTTGTGACAGAATATTCCCACCGCCAACATCTAAATGGGGCCAATGTTTTCTGCATATTCCCTCTGTTTGAACAGTGCTCTCATCTGTTGAATGGCTAGGTCAGACTCTTTGTTCTCACTTCAGTTTCTTCGTAATTGCAAACCTTCTCCATACGGGATGTTAGCTATTAAGCTTTCACAGTGAAAACCGTGCATGTAAAATCAGATTTCCTGCAGTGGGTTGTCTATATCATTTTTCCTACATTGTTATTGCAAACATAAACAGTCAGAAAATACTACATCTGTTTTACTTATGGATCATGTGAAGTGAAGATTCAGGTTATTGTTATTAATTCTAAAAACTAATTCTTTGCACTCTGTTCTGACCCCTTTCATACTATGAAGAGGTCATCTAAAAACCTGACCCAAATTATCACATTTTCATTCCGTTCTTGTTCAAATTCAGTCAGGAGCGCCTGCTCCTCTGACCAGCCCATATGCAAATTAGCATAGCTGGAAGCTAAGCATGTGCCCATCGCTGTACCCCTAAGTTGTCTGTTTACTTGACTATTGTACAAGAAGTAATTATTTTCAAGACACCATGTAGCCATCTTTATCAACATTTGAGTGTGTTTTATCAAACATAATGGTTTAGCATTCAAGAAGGATTGCAAAGCTCTTAAACCATCATTACAATTTATGCTCATATACAATCAATGCTGTTACACCCATATAAATCAATGCATATTCCTCCCCCGAGAGGATATCAAATATTCTCTTGAAGAAGTTTCCAGTGTCTTATACATAGGATAATACTTGTTTCACATAATCTTGCAAAAATAATCTAAATACTGAGAGGTGTTCTCTAGGGGACTTCCCACCCCTGATATAATGGGCTGCCCAGGCAGTTTTGCCAAATTTGTATGAAAAATGGGATTTAGGTAAAAAATTGCCATCTTCAGAACTTCATTTCTCAAAAACAGAAATTCTTCCTGTATTAATAAACCCTCATTTCACCATTCTGTCAGTTCACTGTGATACTCCTTCTTACTGCTATTGTAGCTAGATTGGTTGTTTAAGTGTACAATTCCCTGTCACTTAATTGTCTTCCAATTGTCTTCCATATAATGTTCTGTAGACCAGAGCACAATATTTCCTCCCTTGTCTGCCTTTCTTATTACCACTTGTTTGTTACTTCTAGGATTCTTTATTAGTTTCTGCTATGCTTTCTGTTTCCATGTTTGTTCCCTATATTTTTTTATTTTTGGAGATATACAGCTGTTTGATTTCGTAAGCAATTGTTTCCTCCTAGATATCTAGACCATCTCTTGGCAGTAGAGGTACAAAACTAGACTTAAATTTGAATGATCTAGTTGCTTCTCCACAATTATCTAAATCAATTTGGGAAGTTAGTCTGTTCACAAATTTCATCTAGTTTGCCCTGTATTTCATTTTCTAATTATTTTAGTTCCATTATTAATTTCATATCAGATATCTTTAGAGTTCCTTGATTGTCAGATTTGCTCTCTTTAATCCGTGTATGTTGTGTGACTTGCATTGCATAATATTTTTGTAATTTTAATTTCCTGATAAATTTGTATATATCAATTCTTTTTAGCTTATAGTTGAAAGATCTTTCTGGATAATATGATAAACGTAAGGTAAAATGTATTCTTCTGCTTTAGTCACATTAATGTTCGATAAGTTGACAATCGCATTGTCATTGTCTGTTAATCCTTGTTCTTCCATCTCAGTTGTGTTGCTTGTGCCTTAGGTTTTGTTATTGTGCCTTTGTCTCTTTCTGCTCCTCCTCTTTTTTTGGTTTGGCCCTTTCTTTCTTGGTCTAAAATTTTCAGTTCTGTCCATCCATAAAAACGTAGCTCATTAACTACTGATGGCACATCTAGGTTGGTGTTCGACTCACTTGGCATAGGTTAGTAAATTGTTATAAATTGAATTGTGGTCTAGTACTATGGAGTGAAGTGTTGTGTCATATAGAAAAGTGTTGTATAGTGGAAAAGAGTGTTGTATGTTGGAGTGTACAGGCACAGAGTGGAGTATAGAGTTGGACAGTGGAGTGTATGAGGATTGGGTTATGTCCAATGTAATTGTTGGAAAGTGATTATTAGTAAGGGCAGGTAGGTACCTACACGTAATAACAGGCCACAATCCCACACTAGGTCCAGTTAAGGTCTCAGTAATTAATCCCTGCTCAACCCTTGGTAACTTGGCTCACAAACAGTTAGGCTTCACGTAGGAGACAGGTGTGCAAAGCATTTATTATCAACAAAGCAGTAAATGAGTAAAACACAGCACACAATAAAAATCCAACACCAAGTTATAAAATTAGTAATTATTTTTATCTTTAAAATGACACAAAAATGACAAAACTCCAATGTAGGTAACCGGAGATAAGAATTTTTAAAGATTAGACGTAAAAATGTGTTTTCTAGTTCCCAAAAAGCAGAAAGCTCCAACAGGGGACATCTGGTCACACTTGAGGCCAACCGCAATGGAGCCCAAGTTATATACACTGAGCGGTAGGCCTTGGTCAAAGTTTTGCCTTCTGACTTAGGCACTCATTTCAACTTCAGCAGTTTCTGGAGGAGACCGCCGAGGTTCTGCCGGGACAAAGACCACCAGTGTTGGTGGTCTTCCGCCAACCATATTATAACTGCTGGCGACCCTCTGTCCTTTTTTGGATGGAGAGCCGTCAGCAGCCATACTGGCGGTCGGCGGTGTAGTGGAGGCTGCTCCCCCATTACTGCCACGTCATCAGAACACTGCCCACCGTAATACGACTCAGTATTCGGCGTGTCGGTGTTCTGGTGACAGGGTGCTTGCGGCAGAGCAGCCCCCATGATCCCGTTCCCTCCCGGAGGATCATCAGAACAGGTAAGGTGATCGTCCGTTAGGGGAGGGGGTGGGGGGGCGTTGTGTGCGTGCATGGGGTTGTGCATGTGAGTGTGTAGAGGGGTTGTGTGAGTGCGTGTATGTATGCGGGGTATAATGTGTGTAGGGGAAATGTAACGTGTATGTATCTGTCCATGTGTGCATGTATGCGCGCATGTATGTTTGTGAGTGGTGTAAGCGTGCATGTAGGGGGTTGTGGGGGGTATGTTTGGGGGTTCATTGGGGGTCGGGGGCAGGGGTGGGGAGGGTGTCCTACTACTTTTAGGGGGTGGTGGGGGGTCGTGGGTGGACTCAGGGGAGGGGGAGGGGGGAAGGGGAGACCCTAATCAGTGCCAGGGTACAAATTCCCTGGCACTGAGGGTGCATACCACCATGGATTTCTTGGCGGTTGAAAACCCCACGAAATCCATGGCGGTATGCAGGGTCCTGATACTGCCGGCGGACTAGTGATGGCCGCCGGGCTGGAGACCGTTGTCTCCAGCCTGGCAGTCGTTACCGCCGTGGCGGACGGTGCGGGACATTGGCGGTTTGGCATATGCCAAACCGCCAATGTCATAATGGGGCGGTAATGACCGCCGGCCTGATTGCAGTCTTACCGCCATATTTGCATCGTCCGACGGGGTTGAAATGAGGGCCTTAGTATCTTTTTTGGAGCTTTTTCTCTTGTCGTCGGTCGAGGCTCCGCTTGGCTCCATTGACAGGGAAAAGCTCTGGAGCTTCAGCAGGACGAACCTGAAATTCAGGCTGGGTCTCGGTTAGACGTCGCCGACTTGACTCTCGTCAATGGGTCAGTCACCTTATGGAGCTTTTTCACAAAGTTACTCCAAATATCTTCAAACTTCTGGACTTGATGCAGGGGAAACTGGTTAGCCCCTTTGTACCTGTTACTTACAGGGAATCCACTCCTGGTGCTGTAGAAGCGAGGAAAGGTCCTTTTCTTGGTGAAGCCAAGAGTGTGCAGTTGGTGCAGTCCTTGTGGGGGCAGTCCTTCAGGTGCAGACCAGGGGTTCAGCAGGGCAGTCATTCTTCTATAGCATTTTCTTCCAGAGAGGGATCTGAATTGTTGGGCTACTCTGTCATATTTATCCATGCTTCTGTGTTCATAAGCATCAGGGCACCCCTGACCAATGGGGTACACCGTGCCAACCTCTGGGGTGACAACTTCCTGCGAAGTGTAGTGAAAATGAATCCCAGAAAGCAACATTCTTTAAGAATCCAAGACGGAGGAAATTTCTCCTTAGAGAACATCTGGCTGAGCCCACCCACTGTGTTGCTAAGTTTCTTTAACACACCCCTTCCAGCCCCTCTCCTAATCTAATTACTGTGGATCCCCTCTGGCCTCGGGAGAATGAAATGGGGGGGGTCTAGTTTCTGTCCCAGGTGGCTTTCCCTCCTTTAAGAACCAGATTGTCCACTCCAACCCCCTTTCCTGCTCTGCCATCGACTGCATCAGTTCTCCTCCCACAAGATGCTTCCTTTGTACCTCATTAAGGTTGTTTGGCTCAGGCTGCCAGGGACTGACCAATCAAGAAAGGGCACTACAGGGCTGATTTTGGTAACTTTCAGAAAATGTTCTGAAACCCTTCCTCTGTACTAGTTATAATAAATCCAACATTGGCAGGGTGTTGGAGTTATTCTAACTTTTAATTTGATATCAAAAATGATATATTTAGCTCTTTTCTGGCAGAAATTGTATTTCTTTAGTTTTAAATAAAGCCTCCCAATGTTAGCCTATGAAGATAATGTACTACAATGGGTAAAAACCAAATTTGGCTGTTTTCCCCTCACTGGGGCTTATAAAAAATATTTTATAAAGTCCCTTCTTTTATTTACACTACACTCAAACTTTCGTGTTATCTAGGGCAAACTTTAAGGGTGACGTATATGTAAAAAAGGTAGTTTGAGACTTAATTCAAAAGTTGAATTTTGGGTTAATTTGACTTTAATAGAAGCCAATCACATGCATGCCTCGCCATTGTCCAGACAGGCATCATCAAGGTGAAGCCCCGCCCTATAGACACTGAAAAAGGACTGGTGAGCCGTCTACTGAACTAGATGGAGAACCCCAACAAAGGGTATTGCGTCATTAAAGCACGCATAGTTATGTAGCAGCCCTGTCACTGGATCTTCAGTGGAGATAAAGAAAAGACCATAGCTTCATATTGGAGAAAAAAACGTACCCATCAGTACTTGCAAGTGTATTAATGTTCCAGATCAGGCTCCAACTGGGCACATAGATCAATGATGGTCTGATGATTCAGACGATAGGTCTGGATGATATGCCTGTCCTCCACAGTTGCAAGGTCAACTAGTGGTCAGTAGACTTGTACATGTCTCAATCTCCTCATGGCAGGGTATCTAGGATAGAGAGTAGAAAATATACTAAGTGATTAGTAGTTCACACATGTAAGCAGAACATGTCATCATGGCACACACACCTAACACTGTAGACATGCATTGCACTGCTGACACATACCATTATGGGCAAGCTGAAGCATCACAGTGACATGCATGTCACATGTATTGGCTAAACTATGATGGCACAACATAGGCCTACTCCACAGTTAACTCATAAATGTGTATGACACACTTATTTAGGGATTGCAAGGCATGATATGTGCACAAAATGGCATCCGCCTGGCCTGCTGCACAGGACAGTTGGAAGTGACTTATGTCTGCCAGTGTATGTCGTCATGGTGGTAGGCGGTCGCAACCACTGTGTAACTTCTCACTGGATAACATTGCTGCCTATGGAGGATTGGGGCCAATGGCAATCACCGCTGGCGGTAACGGTGCTGTACACGGCGACCATGACCACCATGTCTGCCGCCTTGCTCACTTGACTCCTGACACTCTTGCAAGCAAGACCTCCATGAGCTGAGCTGCTGTGTCCTGTCGCTGGGACCCATCATGCCATGTCCTGCAGGTGATAGGGATAATATGCCTCAGTTTAGGAAAAGTGACATAGTTGTGATGGCATCCTGTGTATCGTACATTGGAATTTGGTATCATGCACCCTGGATGAGTATGGATAGTAGATGTGTTGGCATGCTTTACAGTGGATGTACATCTCCCATTACTACACCTCTCCATGTCTGGAACGTGGAGATGGTCAAATGACATGACCACGTGTGTGAGACCATAATGCCTATGCAATGGATGTGAGTATTAGTATCTCCCTAAGCACTGAGTATGATCAGCTCCATCCATCTGCATTTGTGGCTCTGAGGTGTCAGTCCACTCCCATCTGTGTAGGATACCTGAAAATGCTACTATGACTCTAGTTTCATCACAGGGAGTGAAAACATCATGTACTAGTTATGTTATTGATGGACCGTCGGGCTGCCATTACAGTTCCACTACAGATATGTCTTTCATGGGACTGGATCATTGATTTGATAGGTGTATTGTCATATCTAGGTGATCTGCTGACTGTAGGGTATCTGAAGTTAGGCAAACTGGGATACAGATACATGTTCAATTGATGAGGTCTGGTTGCAGACATTATGCATTCCTAGGTGTAATACTTGTGGGGATGTTACTGTTAAATCAATGGAATGGTACTAGAGGTGGAACGTGCCTTGACAGGTCTTGCATATGTCACTACGGTATGTACATAAGATGTATGACAATGGCCTAGCAATTGATATGCTATATTGCAGAGTAACTGCCTCCATCATGTCCTAATGGTAAGTTGGGAGCACATCTAATGGGCTGGGACTTTTCTGCTTGCCTTGGGTAAGCTGAAGTGGCACATTAGGTGAGGTTGGCCTATTGCATGTCACATGGCAAGTAGCTGTAAATCTGATGTTGCATTTAGTCTCCCCTGGCTGGCTCATGTAGTAGTGGGATGTGTAAGTGGTGTACAGGCAGTGGTGTTGGTCCATGTGTGCCTAATGCATCATGACATTTGCCGTCCAAGATGTGTGTTGTCTGGCCTCTATGACAGATATTGTCATTTCTGGAATGGTGTTTGAGGGTAGAGTTGTCATGTTGCACAGTCTGACAGGTGTGACTGCATGTGTGGTTGCATTGCAAATGAACCATAATGATATATGTATGTTCCCGGAGTACATCTGGTGTGACACTGCACTCAGTGATTGAGTATAGATGTGTCATATGTGATATATGGGACTTTGTAGATGCACTTAGCAGTATGCCCAGTTGAGACATATATTGTTGGGTGTCTGCTATCTTATTCTATGATTGGGTCAGACTATCCAAATGGCTATACCACAGACTTTTATTATACACATCAAATTTCAACTATTTGGGTGCCTGACTTGTCATGGCCAGTTTTGTGTTGAATCCCATATTGGCATCACTGTACAGAGTATTTGGTCTGGCATGTAATGTGACAGGCAGGTGCTGTGTGGTCTGTGAGTAGAGTTGTCTTCATGTTATGGATATGTTACAGAGGACATGGTCTGATCATGTGTTGTTACTGTGGTGGCAGAAGTGTTTTGTTCGGTCAGCTGGACATCCAATAGGTGATAGGGGCATGGAGAAGAATGATGTGTATTCTGGCAGACAGTTATTACGTCCAGGGCATGCTGTCCCAGCAGAAATGGCATTGGTAGTCATCTTCTGGATGAGTCCAGTTGTGCTGTCCTACTTAGATATTGATGTAGGTGTGAGTGCTGCAATACAGGGTGGGTAGTATGGACATGTTGTAAGATGATGTTGGTAATGTATATTGGCACCTACGATGACCTATCCAGGATATGTATTGTAACAAATGTGCTTGTTAAACAGTGTGTGCGTGAGCAATATGTTAACCCATTTTTGCCCTCTCTCTCTATTTCTCTCTCTCTCTCTCTCTCTCTCTCCCTCCCTCTCTATTTTTGTGCATCAGCATCGTCAGGCAAGGGAGAAGGGACACAGGCGAGTGAGGAAGCAGCAGCCCATCAGACCCAGGAAGCTGGTACCAGCGAGAGCCAGGGACTCAGTGGGACAGAGGGCGAAGGGAGTGCCACGGGGGAGACGGGATCTACCACGTTTTCTTTGGAATCATCCTCTAGTGGACACTCCCTGGCAGTGGCGGACCGATCTGGGACCATCCCTGCACCAACTTTGTCTGTCAACCCCCTTATCAGCACCACCCTCCCTGTAGCTCCCCACCAATTTCCTGTGCCTGCTCACCCTGGAGGGTGGGCATCTTCTTGATCACAGGCCCCTCTGCCCCAGTCAGCCCTGCTGTCCTCAGTGAGGAGGCTATTGACCTCCTGAGATCCATCTCTGTGGGTCAGTTCATCATTGTGAATGCCATACAGGGACTGGCAGCTCAAGTCCAACAGAGCAATGCATTGCTGGAGGGCATTCACGGTGCCCTGGCTGGCTCCAGAGATACTTTCAGGCTCTGAACTCTTCACTGACGGCAGCCAGTGTCCCTTTGCCTATTGTCCCCCCTCCACCTACCTCTCCCCAATCCCAAATCCCTGTCCCCAAACCCATCCAAAGCATACATACACACAGGCATGCATCCACCTCAACAGACAAGGGTACCACTGACAAGCACAAGCACCACAAGACCCACCACTGGCATGCACACAAACAGCACCAACCTGCAGACACACCAACATCCACTACCTCGACAGACTCTCCCATCACTCCCTCCTTCACAGACACTACATCTGACACACCTGCAGCCACCATACCATCATTGACGGATCCAGTCACAACACCTGTCTTACCCACAGCCACCACAATATCAGAACTGCAGACATCTACCTCAGTCACCACATCTGCACCCACCACAACCACCGACACCCCCACATGCAGCACATCTGCCATACTTAGAGACACCACCCCAACAGAAAGTCACCCATCCAGCATGGCATCTCCCTGCAGCTCCTCCTTCCTCCTCCCAAGACACTTAAACATCATCACTCACCCACCCACCAGACACCCAGCACCCACAAGCATTCCACGCACGCACTTGCACCCAAGACATCCAAACTGACTCATCTTACAACCATTCCCTCTCCCTCCAATCCCAAACCCTTTAGTCATGACTGCCCCGTGTATAAAAAAAAAGTCCTCTTGGAGTTTTCCTTGTTCCCTATTCCTCTCCCACTCTGTGATACCCCCAAGCATTCTCCCTCCCTCCCCAAGTCCAGCACTTCCACCTCCAAGTCCTCCCCTGTTTGTGGCCATACCCCTTCCCTTGCCAAGAAGTCTACTGCTCCAAAGCCCAGGCCCAATGACACCCCTCCCAAACCAAGCCCAAGCACCCCCCTCCCAAACCCCCTCATCCCTGAGGTGCCTACCTGCCCCCTTGATGCCCCTACCATGTGGAGGTCATTCTGCAGTCAGGAGTCAAGTTGGGGCACTGTAAGGTGCCATGTGTGCCTTTGGCACCTTGGACTGGCCATTGGCCTTTTAATTGTACATAGTTTTAGCTTAATATGTTGTAATTTTTTAATACATCTGGACCAACATGTTGTTGGCTTCGATGTTGACATAGTTGTCCTGCATTTCTTTCTACATGGCAGTTCGGTGTTTGTGGACTTCAGTTTGTGCATGTGTGACATGTGTGTGTTGGTTGTGCCAGCTGTTGTGCCTGGGCTGCATGTGTGGGTGTGGCCCTGCAATTTGTCCTGCAGTCATTGCTGTGTATTGTGTGTGAGATTTGATTGTGTTTGTGACATGCATATATGCAGCTAAGTTGTGTATTGCTTGTGTAGAGATGTGTAATGGTGGTGTTGTGTGTGTGACCGTGTGTGTGGTGTTTGCTAAGTCATATGCGTTGCGTGCGGTGTTAGAGTGTTGTGATGTATGTGTCGTTGTACTGCAGTGTGATTGTTTTTCTTGGTTGTCTGGTGTTGTTACATGTTGTTCTTTGTATGTGTTGTCATGTGGAGGTGTGCTATGACATTGCTTGACGAAGTGTCTGTGTAGTTGCTTTTGTGTTGTTGTGTACATCGGTGCTGTTGTGGATGGTTGTGTTAGACAGTGCCGCTGTTGTGTCTGCGGGTTGGTGTGTGTATGGCACGTGTGTGTTGGCCGTGTTGTGTATAGTATGGGCATGCGTGTGTGTAGTATGGTTGTGCGTGTTGGTGTGTGTGTATGTGCATATGGGTGTGTGGTTACGTGTGTGTTTCGCTGTCGTAAGCCATCCCAGATGTGTATTTTGTGTGTGCATGTGTAGTGTGGGTTTTCCCTACAGTGTGAGGTAGGTGTGTGTACTCACGTTTGTTGTCTTTGTCACCATCCGGAGTTGTTGTGTGAGCAGGAGCAGTGGGAGGACTTCCAGTTCAGGTTCCATGGTGGCTCCAGTCAAGTATGTGTTCCAGAAGGTGAGTGTTTCCTTTTATAGAGTTAGTTTCCACCAGGGTTTTCATGGTTGTGCGACCGCGTCGGAAACTTTGGTGGTGTGCAGCCTTGTAATATGTCCGGCAGCAACATGGCCTCGCAGGCCTGAAGGTGCTTACAGCTGTCCGTGGTGGCATGTCTGCACTGGCCGTACTGGCGGTGGTTTGACTGCATTCTGTTGGAAAGACCGCCATGGTCATAATTTAGCAGTTTTCACTGCTGGCCCGTTGGCGGTACGACCGCTGTCGCCAACATGACGGACCTTAGACTGCCAAACTCGTAATCACCCCATTAGACTTTTCCCGTGACTCATGAGAAGAGCCTGAAATGCTGACACCTTCTCTTTTTACTTACTTTTTGCCAACTTTGGTTAGCCTAATTTTGCCTCAAATGCCATTTTTCCAAATTCTTTTTGTCCTATTATTCCTTTATACTTTTTGTCCTCATGTTTTGTAGCCCAACACATGTCCTGTCAGTTAGTGACTTGTTATCTCTGGGATCTTCTTTTGCTTAGTTAGCTAACCTAGATGATTTTTAGATTGTCTTCATGTTTAGGAGATTTGGATAGCGTTTAATTTCTGAACATCAGGTTCTTCTCCTGTTGTTCTGCATCACCCTCATTGAATTTCTAGTTTGTTTGATGTTACTTCACCTAAACTTCTTTTGTTGTGTGGGCCTTCTTATGGTGATACTGTATCCTTATAGTTTGATTTTGAGAATTATTTACATTAACCTAAGCATAAGCTTGTGATAAAACTCTTTAACTTTATTTTCGACTTGGGTTTTCCTTGTGCGGTCAAATTGGTCATACTGTAAATTTAAATGTTGATTGATTAAAATATTAACATCTCTTACCCCTTGCTAGGGTGTAGAGATCTGTCGACCTTGTTTAGAGCATATCTGAAAGGCTCCAGCACAGCTTTGGTATTTGGCATGCTGACATGTAATAGTGCCAGCCACAGGTTTCTAAATGGAGATTCTGGTACCTGCAATCATTCTTTTACAAATTAAGCACTGAGATTAGGGGACCATTTCCCACCCTCTCACTTTCCTAACTGGTGTCCAGGAGAGACAGGGATTCAGGTGGGGCTGAAAGCTCCAGTCTCTTAGTTCTCGCACAGGGATTGCAGCACCTAAGTACCCTAACGGATGACAAGAAGCACTCTACAAATCTACTTATTAATGGTAAATGTCTACAGAGAGCCTGCAGCAGTCATTGAGGTGCCAGTAACTCTTGTGGTGCTGTTGATGAGAGTCAGGATGCTGTGAAGGTGCTGGATGGAAGGCGGCAGGTAATTCTGATGCCCTGCTGATGCTCACAAATAATCTAATTAGGAGTTGTGTGATGGTTGTCAAAAAAGGATAGGGCCTCACTGTCACCTCCTCTACTTACCTGTGCCCTTTCATACTTGTCCATCTTTCTCCCCTCCAGTGCCCAGCTCAGCTTTTCTCTTCTTTGCAACCTTTTACCTCTCATTGACAGTCTCTGGCCAAACATTTGAGCAGACTCAATAGCTTAATCCTTACATTTTCAAAGTTATCATGAGGTGCTTGTAATATTTACTATGTGATGTCTTATTGAGTGGAAATTAAACTAATTATTATCTGCCATGGATAGTGTAAAGACCGATAAAGTATATTTATTATGCTTAAGTGCACTAATCATTAGTCTCTTTGATTAAATGGATGTGGAGCATTCCACAAAGTTTCTTTGTTAATAGCTTTGAAATTCCATGAAGATTTATAAATACTTTGTATTCCTCTATAGAGACTATCTCCATTGGTGGGGTGGATAATGCCCTTTTAACTCCTGATGCTGCAAACACCTTGGGTATGTACATCATCTGGCCACACCCTACTGACATCGTATATACATGATGTGCAATAAATATGCAAAAGAAACACTTCATACAGCCTAACTTTGGCAATACTTGTTTGTATGTTTAATCATGCCAATAGGTGTGTATTGGGTTATAGTGCATTCTATTGTATTTTCTGTGATAGTAGAAAAGCATAGGAAGCAATTGGGGGGGTGCAGTAAGCAGTTTTTCTTGCAGAGACATAGACGTTTGGCAGAGCAACATCAAGGCTTGGCTTGCACGTTGGGATCGATGACATGCAACATTATTAGTAGCCACACTGCCCCAAGAATGATGAATATAGCTACAACACTGCTGTTCGGGTAGTTTATTTGGTGGAGGCTTACTCTATTGATGTTCTGTTTTTGGGCTGGGGGCGCAAATGTACAGTCCTGCAATACTCCACCATGTTATCAAAAAATACTGCCCTTGCGTAATGGTGCTGTTCCTGGACTACAGTTTGAAACCAACACCATGATGATGCTCATATCTGGTGTAATCCAGAACCTGGAATTGTGACATTTATTTTTGACATAAAGGCGATCATTTGTGGCATAACACGAGAATCAATTATATGTGTCTGTGCTAATTGCTTGAGATTCCAAATAATGTAGGTTAATATATATATATATATATATATATATATATATATATATATATATATAAAAAAACCTATATCTATCTTTCTCTAACCTCTGTCCACAGGAGAGAGACGCACTCCTCGTTCAGGCACTTTATTAATTGCGGCAAGAACAAATCCTCATCGCACTTCTTTGCCTGATGTGTTTGAACTACACAGCGTCTTTTTTCACAGGTGGGTTTTTAAATGAACCAACATAGCTGTTTCTCATTACTAATAAAAGTTTTGCCCTCTGGTGGGCTCCCAAGTGGGTTACCAGTAAAACAGCATGCTGGGGTTCATAGTACCATTCTTACCCTTCAATGAGTCAATAATTATTTTAGTTATCCATGCCCTCCAGTGGCCATTGCACTACGATGGAGGGCCCTATGGAGAGAAGGACGCAGTCCAGTCTCTCCACTGGAAGCTTCGGGCCGGAAGGAGACAGCCATGAAGGGGATAGGCTGGGGGGGAAGGAAGGGGAGGGGGTTAGGGATAGTTTATAGGGAGGGGCAGGAGTGGGGATCGGCCTCTTCCGTGCAACCTGTCGCGCTGCACTGAGGTTGGAGCCGATCCCCGGGTAGAAGAGTAGCGGTAGATGTAGGGATGGCTGCGGCACATGATGCACAGCCATACGAGCTGTGCTTTGTGTCATAGGCGAAGCCAGCTGTAGCGAGCTCCCCAGGCCTGGTGTAATTGAGAAGGCCTGGGTGGGGATGCAGCCCGCAACGTGTGCTACTACACACGGCGTAGTGGCGGCGGTTGCCCTCCTGCAACTCACCAGCCGGGGCGGAGAAGAAGGTCCGGGGGGGCAGGGACGCAGTGCGTCACCCCTCCGGGTGCAGATTAGTTGGTGGGGCGCTGGGGGAACCTGACGTACTGCAGGAGCAGGTGGGGGAAGGGCAAGGGGAAGCTGCAGCTGGGGAGGAACCTGGGCCTGCCTGCAGGGCATGGCAGCCCTGATAATGGACAGAGGCCTGGGGGACTGGGGGCTTGGAGCAACCCCTGGACATTTCAGTGGCTGGCCAGCCTGTTGAGGCTGGGAAGAAGGCACAGCTGAGGGGTAGAAGGGGAGCAAAGGAAAATCCAAAAGCAAGAAGGCAAGAAGGCACAGGTTGCAGAGGAGGGCCATTGGGGGACACTTGAGAGTAGGGTGAGGGATTCTGAACTGGGGCTCACTAGGGAACATATGGAGTCAGCTGTGGTTGGCCATGGGGGGAGGTGATTCAGCACCAGGCTACCGTTGACTGGTCAGCAGTGGACATTGAGGTCAGGTGCGGCACGGGGAGTCAACACCAGCAACAGAGGTTGGCAGAAGGGTGGCGAAGCCAACGGGGTGCATGTTGGTCCGAAGCAATAGAGGGTCTTCGGTGGCCTTCTCTACACCGCGGCACTGCATGAAGTACGCAGATGGCATACGCCATGGGGGCCACGGGAAGTTCTTTGAGCATGACGCGATGGATGCTGAGGGTGAGAATGATGAATGGGGGATGGACGAGGAGAATGTGGTTGAGTTGGACTATGAAAAGGATCTGGAGGAATGGGAAGAAGGGGAGATACGTGACAAGGAGGTGAGTGGGGACCATGGGATGGGAATGGGGTGCAGGAGAGGAGCAATCCCCTCTTTTTTCCTGTTTTGCAGACATCAAAGACTGGCACAAGAGTGCGGGAGGTGTCGTGCATGGAAGGCGGCTGGCCCAAGGCCTTGTCAGAGGAGAGCATTCAGGCTCACGGAGTACAAGGTAAGGGCGACTGGTGGTCACCTTAGGGCAAGTGGAGGGACAAGGCTGGTGCGGCCCACTATAAGTCTATTGGGGTGGGGGATGATTCAGTACATGACCCACCTAGTATAAGTGCAGTATCTGCGAGTGACAAGGACCAAGAGGCAGAGAAGGTTGTGACACCGCAGGGAGTAATGGGGGAGACTGTGGTGAGTGGGGGCAAGGATTGTGACGTTAAAGAAGAGCATAGCCATAAGAAGCGTCTCCCCTATATGGGTTTAGCGATGCCACTGGGGTGTCAGAGAAGAAGAAAGCTCGGATCTGGAAGCATGAGTATGTTGATGTGTTTTGGCTCCTGCATAGAGACATTCAGGCCAAAGAATGCTCTAAAGAGGAAGAATGAGACTGGCGTGTAGACCTAGAGTACCCATTACTATGGATAATTGGACCTCGGCATTCCTGATATATGCTAGTGTTTACTACGAAAAATATGCAGACTGAGCCATTGCCATGTTTAAGTACATGTACATTATTGGCAAGGCCCAAATGCATTTTGGAGGTTTTGCATGGTTGCGCTACGATGAGGAGTTCAGGGCCAGAGTGAGTGTTAATCCTGAAAAACTGTGGGGTGAAGTGGACCCAGAGCTATGGATGCAGTGGATGGCCTCTTCGCAGTCTTCTGCATCAACACATAAAGCTAGTGGCCTTCCAGTGGTATATAGGCCTTTTCAGCAGCGTCTCGCTCCAGGCGTGGCCGGTCAGGCACAAAGAGCACCAGTGCTTAACTCAGGAGCATGCTGGAACTTCAACAAGGGGTTTTTCCCTAGGCACCCCTGCAAATTTAGGCATGAATGTTCCAAATGTGGGGGGAGACACCCAGTCACACAATGTGTTTCCTTGGCCAGTCTGGCGGAGCAGTGGAGATCTACCAGCGGCAGAGGAGAGCAAGGCGCTCCTGGGCCGAAAGACGCCTACTCCAATTAACCTGGGTAGGTCACTGTCCTGGTTGCTCATGTACCTAGGTACGGACATGGCACGCAAATTGGAATGGGGTTTCAGACAGGGTTTTTAGGTTCGGTACCAATGGCCATGGGCAAAGAGATGGGCAGAGAATTTGCAGTCGGCATTGGCCATGCCTGAAGTGGTAGAGACAAAATTGACCAAGGAGGTGGTAGAGGGCAGAATTGCGGGCCTCTTTTACAGGTGGCCCATGGATGATCTTATGGTCTCACCTTTGGGTGTGGTCCCCAAGAAGACAAAAGGGGAGTTCCGATTGATACACCATTTGTCATGGCCAGAGGGGGCATCGGTCAATGATTTTATTGCACCTGAGGACACCAAGGTGGTGTATGCCTCCGTGGATGACGCTATCTGGCTCATAAGGGGATACGGCAATGGCGGTGAGTTTGCCAAGTGTGACATCAAGGCAACTTTTCGGCTGCCCCCTATTCACCCTGAGGATTTCTCTTTTGTGGGGATGCAATTGGGAAGGGCTATTTACGTAGACAGAGTGTTGCCCTTGGGGTGTGCAATTTCTTGTACATTGTTTGAGACTTTCAGTACCTTCTTGCAGTGGGTTTTTGAGCAGGTGAGTGGGCATTGGACGGTGTCACACTATTTGGATGATTTCCTTTTTGTGGGGGCACCAAATTCTGGTGCTTGTGGGAAGGCCTTGCAGTGTTTTTAGAGATTGGCACAGGATTTTGGGTTACCTCTGTCCCCTGAAAAGACAGAGGGCCCTAGCTGTGTGTTGACTTTTTGGGGCATTGAGCTGGACACAATGGCATTCATGGCACGTTTGCCTGCGGATAAAGTTGAAGAAATCCTGCAATTTTTACGACAGATCAGGTTGAGACAGAGGATAGAACTGCGTGTGGCACAACAGCTCCTGGGCCTCCTTAACTTTGTATGTAGGGTGGTCCGAGGAAGTAGGACTTTTTGTAGATGGATGGGGTTGGCGATGTCTGGAGCATCCCTTCCTCATCACAGGATTTGGCTGATGGTAGGTTTGAGGGAGGACATCAAGGTGTGGGAGCTTTTCCTGACACAGATTAATTGGGTTACCATGGCTTTTCAGGAGGAGGACACCGTATGGCAGGTGGCAATTTTTTCCGACGCGACAGGGGCCTTTGGTTTTGGCCTTTTTTGGGATGGACGGTTGTGTGCGGAACCGTGGCCAGCACAATGGTTAAACCAGGGAAGGAACATTGCGTTTCTGGAATTCTTCCCACTGTTGGTGGCTTTGGCAGTGTGGGGTGACACGCTGGCAAACAGGACCATAATGTTTCATGTTGACAACTTGACAGTGGTTGATCTGGTGAACAGACGGAGGGCCAGGGATCTCAGGGTGCTGCACCTTTTGCAAATATTCATGCTGCGCTGTTTGTCTTTGAACATAAAATTTAAGGCTGCACACACTCCTGGGGTCGACAATTCTATCGCAGATTCCTTGTCTTGTTCGCAGTGGCAGCATTTCCACACATTGGCACCGGATGCAGAAGAGCACAAGACTGCGGTCCCAGCAGACATTTAGGAGTGGGGGACGGATGGTCATAAGACTGGTGGAGATGTCGCTAGCGGAATCCACTCTAAGAAGTTATCATCTAGCATGGTTGGAATTTCAGGATTTTGAGGTGGATGGAGGGCGTTTTTGGTGGCAGGGGCAGGGTGTGCTTGAAGCACGAAGGGTGTGTTTTGTGATATTCCTGATTCACAAGGGATTGTCGCCAGCCACGATTGGGGGCAATTAGGCGGGTGTCTCTTTTTATGGGAAGTTGTTTTTTTGGCAGGGACCCTGCAAAGGATGACATTTTGGGAAAAATGTTGAAAGGTTGGGGCAGGGCACGATCAGAGTCACATAGGGTGGTGTGTGAAGCTATTACATTTGACCTGCTGGTAAAAATGTTACATGTGTTGCCGGTTTGTTGTGTGGATGAGTATGAAGTGGCACTTTTTAGTTTGCGTATGATATGGATGTTTTTTGGGGCTTTCCGAGTATCTGAGTTGTTAGGTGTGGGAAAAGATTGTGGAATATGAAAGGGGGATGTGCAGAGGCAGGGTGCACGTTTGGGCATCTGGTTGAGGTGGTAAAAAACGAATCAGTTGGGAAGAGGGAAGTGGAGAGACAGAGAGGGAAGCATGTCCGGTACAAGAATAGGACTCTTTCAGGAAGCACGGTTTTGAGCATGGAGGGGGTGTTTTCTGTCATACGAATGGTAAGAAGCTTATGGCTTTTCAGTTGTTGGTGGTATTGAGGATGGCTTTGAGGCTTATTGGAAGGCAGGCAAGTAATTTTGGAACTCACTCATTCCGGAATGGTGCGGCTACTGAGGCGGCTCGCTTAGGTTGGGACTGGGACCAAATCAGACACATTGGAAGATGGCGGTCGAAGTGTTGCAAAAGTAATGTGAGGGTTTGAGTTGGAGTATTTTCAATGGACAGGACAGTTTGTGCTGTGGGGGGTTTTCGTTGGGGGGGAATTTTTCTGTCCTACACTGACATCTGTTTATCCTTCCAGGTTGTGTGCACGACCCGGAGAAAACGGTGACATGGCTGGTTGGGCATTTGTTTATTCACTGGGCAGCAAAATATGTGGAAAAGCAAGTCTATGGACGATCTTTGGGACTTCCGAGTAGCAGGCACGAGGTTTTGTGGTGGGGGAAGAGCGGCATGAGGTGGGGCAATTTTCTTCCTTTTATAACTTCAATGTTGCCGACATGGGGTTGTCCTGATGTCTTGGCATTGCACCTAGAGGAAAATGATCTGGTACGATTATTGGGGCTCACCCTACTGCAACACATGCAGTGGGATTTCGCATTACTGAAGCACAATATGCATGGGACTTGTGTGGTATGGACAGAGTTTGTGCCCAGGGGAAAATGGAGAGGAGCCTTGTAGCACGGGGCTATTGAATGGGCCAAGAAAAAACTCCCTCGGGCTATGCGGGTGTTCTGTGGGACACAGGACATCAAAGTGTTGATGCATAAAGGGATTAAGGAGAGCAAACAGGGGCGTTTCAGGGATGATGGGGTACATTTGTCGGAAATGGGGAATGCACATTACATGCTAGAATTGAATTTTTTGCCGACTAATTTGTGGGGAGAGAAGCTGTGGTGGAATGAGCCTGTTTGAGTTCTTTGAGTTGCAGTGGGTTCGCTGGTGGGGCAGCAAAATGCCTAAAGGGTTTATGCTGGGTGACAGTAGAGGGGGAGGGTGGAGGGTCAGATGCGGGCCTGGCCACTCTTCCAATGGGGAAAAAGAAGCAGGTGAAGGATGACAGAGTGGGGGATGCCTGTTTCAGGCAGGGGACGCATGCAAAAGGGTGATGCCTAGGAGAATGGAAGGGGATGCTGGGTGAACAGAGAAACGTGGGGAATGAAGTGAGATTGTAAGACAGAGAAGTTCAAAAGGTAAAACAGCAAAGTGTTCAATCAAAGTTCCAGTTATGTTAATATTATGTTATGACGCAAGCCTCTCCTAATAAATGTCCTTCTACATTATTGAGACAGGTGTCAAGTGTTTATGTCCTGATGCAAGATTTGTTCAACTCAAAAGTCTTAGCCCATCTTGAGTGCTCCGTTTTGGCTGTATCTAATTTCAAGCCCACTGACCCATATCCATAATTGGGGGTGTAGCCTCAAAGCCAGGGCTACCATATTACATCTCTCCAAACTTTTCCCACAGGACAGAGACACACTCCTCGATCCCTATCTGTGAGTAAAGGTTTATCATAACTGGGCTGACCTCCAAGAAGGAAATATAGGTCAAGCAATCACAGCATGGAAAACCAAGCTAGACTTCCAATATCCATGTCAGGGAGAGTAGCATTACTCAAGATGCTGGCCCTCCCGAGCTTATTGTTTTACTTCACAGTTCTCCGACTCTGGATGCCCAAAACAACATTTCAAGAATTAGACTCCCTGATAACAGCATTGCTATGGGGTTCGGGTCAGAGACGGGTAGTGCTTTCAACTATGAAAAGGCCAAGTAACAAAGCCGGACTGGAAGTCCCTGACTTTAAATCGCACTACTTGGCAGAACAGCTGCTGTGGTTTAAACTATGTCTAGCTGGCAGGCAAACTCAGAATCTTGAAAGCCCGTTCATCCCAGATGTCCCCCAATTAATGGTAAGATTACTGAAAACTAACTACCCCGTGACCATAGACGCCCAAGAGTTCCAGGATATACAAAAATGTTGGCATAGATGCCTCCAAAAACATGTACAAAAATCCCTTACTCCCCTGACATACCGATGACTATGCTAACATCACCACCTCATGAAGGAGAGTTTGGGGCATAGTGGACTGGGTTGCAGTGGGAGAAACGAGGGTGGGAGAATTATGCAGCAATGGAGGGATCCTTCCATTTGAGCTTCAGTTGAAGTTTCGGACTCCCGCAAGGACACTTTCTTCTACACCAAGAAGTCACACTGACACTCCGGAAACACTGACGAACCGGACAACTCGAACAGCAACCTCATGCAGCTTATCGTTACGTAAAGCACTATTAAGGCAGTAACATGTCTATATAGGGCAATACAGACAGACAAATTAGAGTCCCAAGGGACCCTGCGGACTAGATGGGAGGAAGATTCCTATACCAGAGAAGGACTGGGAGTCAATACTACAGATGACACCAAAAGTGTTCAGAAACACCCAATATAAACAAATCAATTGTTATATATTACACAGGGCTTATCTCACCCTTGTACGCCTTCATTAAGACTTTCATATAGCTGAGCCAAAACGCCCAAGGATGTGGAGTGGAAAATGCAGAACTACTGCACATGCTTTGGACCTGCCCAACCCTGACTAACTAATGGGAAGTGGTGACCACAACAATGGCAGATGTTACATCACAAGATATTCCCTGTACCCCTCGGCATTGTTTCTTACACTGGTTCCCACACACCTCCATGCATAGAGACACAAGCAGATTTCAAGACTTGGGACTTGTCTTAGCAAAGAGAGAGATAACTAGAAACTGGAAGGCCCCAGGGGGTCCATACATTTGTTGCTGGAAAAATTAAGTAGAAAGATGGGCGGGATACAAGGCAGTGTTATTGATGCAGAAAGCTGGAAGGGGCAGGTGACCTTATGCCTTAGCCAGGGCCTGGGAACAGTTGGTAGACTACCTGAAATACACTGAACAACCATCTCCTATGGGAATCCCCTGGACCTACCTCACCTGCTGCCCCTCATTGTTAGATTCCACTACTGACCAAAGCATGTAAAGTACTAAGGATACACCACTGGTGGCCACCCCCACGACACAAACACACAAATAAATGACAACATCTGAAAAGAACTATAACATAACATTGTACTACACTCCCTTCATATCTGGACTAATGGGGATTGTGGCATGGGACAGAGGGTGGGACTGGGGGGTGTCACGGGATTTGGAACATGGTAGCATTGATGACTGACTGCACAGGATACATATTGCTTATCTGTGTAATTGTTGTTAACATACTGATGCAAAACTTAATAAAACAATTAAAAAAAAATTATCTGACCACAACCTAATAACATTATATATGTTAGAACCATGTTTCCATAGAAAATGCTTTTTTTGACTTGCCTATATCCTTAGCTCCATTTGAAGAATCTGCACAAAGCATTACACAAAAAGTGTGCCAGTGATTTTTGTTGCACACAGGAGGTTTAGAGGTGATCTATCAAGCGGGGGCTGAGAAAAAGGGGGGGGGGTAAAAAAGTTGTGTTTCCTATGTTAATTTCCATAGTACCTTTAAACACGACTACAGCACAAACCACTTGACGGAATGACACCAAATTTGGCAGAAAGCTAGCTTTCAGTACGCAGATTGTGCTTTTGCTTATGTAGTGTAAATCAGTCCAGTAGTTTTGGCAATATTAAAGGGAAAATACATTTGTACATCTAGGGACACGGATCCTTCGTGAATAAATTGCACATATTCATGAATTTTTGGGAATGCATGCACAAATGGAATCACTGTAATTGACTGTCCACAACCTGAGTAGAAATTTGCGGCCGTCATTTTATGTTAGCAGAGAGAGTCCCCGGGGCTGAAAATAGAAATGATAAGTGGTATAAGGGTCAGGTTGGAGGTACCCTGACCCCAGGGGTATAATATAGGGGATTTTAGGGTCAAGTTATGGGTTTAAAATGATTTTTCTTTACCATGCATGATATTCGCAAATATTTGCAAATATTCTTGAATATCCTCGAATATTTGAGAATATTCAAGAATATATTTGAGGATATTCGAGGATATGCAAACACATTTTTTTTTAAATTCACAGACTCATTCATACATTAATTCATTCACTTATACATGCACTCAGAGACTCATGCACCCACTCAGACTCACACACCCACTTTCAGACCCACTCAGACACTCAAGCACCCACTCACAGATCCACTGACAGATACAAGCCCTGTGGCCAACCCCTGGAGTGCACCCCCAAAGCTAGTGTGCAGTGCAGGTTTTCCACAGGTCAGGAGCGAAGCAAAGCACAAACGCTGTGGGATAGCGTAACTGGATGGACGGAATGCGGAACCAATCAAACATTCTCCCCCAGGCACAGATCTGGGTTTAATCCATCCATTATTTTGCTCAGCATGCCACCCCAGTTTGAACCCAGCCATATGCAAATCAGTCTTGACCCTGTTTCTCATGGGAACAGTCCAGCCCGAACTGCCAGGCCAGGTTCTCCCTGGACCGGAAACAAGCATCCTGGGACCGGTTTCGGGGTATCACCCCTCATCAGCCAGGCTAGCTTGAATCCAGTGGCACAGTGAGCCCGGGACCCACGTCTGGGCATACCCGGCGCACTTAGGGCAGCAAAAGCGAAGCAAAACACAAACGCTGTGGGATAGCGTAACCCCCACCGCGCACAACCAAAGTCCATGTGCAGCGGTGGTAGGATTTACGTATAGTAATTAAAATGACTTTATGTTAAAAAAAACATGGAAATTCACTGAAAAAAATGAAGGTTACAGAATTTACTTGCACAAAACCATAGAAATTCAGCAGTTATAGTTAGAGTTATTTCAAGTAACTATAACTTGCGCCCTAGGGTAACTATAACTTGCGCCTTCGCAATTCACAGCTAATTATTTCACATATTAAATCATTGATGACATCTTCTATGCCATCTTTGATACTATCACTGCAACATTTGCAATAAAATTATTGATAAGAAAACTGTGCATGTCAAGGTAGCAAGTTATAGTTACCACTTTTAACATAATGGTGGGCCTGAGAAACCTGTAGTAATTCTTAACATAACAATAATGGCGCTGCCATCATGGTGGTCATTCTGACATATGGACATTCTAATTCCATCATTTTGCACATACTTCAAATTCCATTCAATTAAAGTGGTAGATAACAATTTGTTGAGATGAGAAACTGAGAATCCTTGAACCTTACTCTTGTTGCTACGTTTTCATCCTTCACAGGATTAAATGCTCTTTGAGGTGGAGGAATCTTTGGACCCAGTAAGTTGTGTGGTAAAACATCAACAGAATTTCAATACTGCCCCAAACACTTAAACACCATGATCAATGCGTCCACAGGAAGGAAAACTCCAATCGGGTAATAAAGTTAAAAAGGTATTACAAACACAAGCTTAGTCATGTAGACAATGTTCTAAATCAAGTTGTTAAGATATATAATCACTAAGGGTTGCCTAAGGCATCAAAATAGATATAGGCAAACTAACATCAATACAACTAAGCATTCAAGAACAATAATGCATATCATCAACAAGAATATCCGAGTTACAGAGATGATACATTTCTCTGAGTTGGCAATCATCAGTCAATTCAAATGAGCAAAGTCAAAAATCTTTGGCTTGGTACAGGTCAAACCTACAACTAACCAAATCAGGGAAATACATGTGCAGGGAAAAAAACATGTGACCAAAATACAAAAAGCACAAAAGGAACAAAAATAATTTGGAAAGAGATAGTCTCGGACTGGATGTCACCAACAAAGTTAGGCTAAAAATAAGAAAAAAAAGGCAAGCGTCATCAGAAGCTCGGCCAAGAGTCTTCTGAAGGGGAAAATAAAAGGATTTCTAAACCTAATCGAAATTCAAAAGTAATGACAGAGAGAAAGATACCTCTCCAAGGGTACAGCATTCAGGGAATCTTCATCAGGAAAGCATCAGGATCAGCAAGAATCAGGACAACATCTGTGGACTGCAAGGATCTGTCAGGGACGGTCCAGAACTGCTTCAATATTAAAACGTCCATTGATATTTTAGAATCCACAAAGCATTGTGATTCGTCAAAAGCATCAGTTCATGTCATGTTGAAGGGGCATCATCCAATAGTAATCGATAATCAGACTCCAAGTGGAAACAGTCCAATCCTCTCCTAGGTCTGTTATGCGGACATCTTCCATTTTGGTGACTCCATGCAAGTTTGAAACAATTGTATACAAAACAAGTCCATGTTTCACAATGTTCTTCTGTCAAGGACACTATGCTACATTCTCTCTATACTTCACCAATAGAGCCTGTTACCAGCTTTCTAAGCTTCTAGTGAGAACATAACCTAAAAGAAAGCTCACATTAGGAAATGAATCAGCATTTCTAGCACAGTCACTAACTACAAGCTTCAACAGCCCTCCCTCATGTAAACACAAGGGAATCATAATAATGCATTTAATTAATGTTTTGTTAAAACACATGTAATACGCAAACTTATTCAGCATTAATATTTAGTGAGTATTAATAATATATTTCATTTAAACGGCAAACCTTTGCTACTGCATTTAATTAAGTACAACAGAGAGTACATTCTTCTCACTTTTACACGTATTTTTAAACTCAATCATCTACTAATCATTAGAAATTCAATATTGTTTCTACATGCTCTGTTTATCTAGAGTCTAAATTCTATTATACATCAAGTTTATCCTTGAAACATGTGATTTAATTCAAATGCCATCTACGTAGAACTCTGAAATACAAGTAAGTGCACATTTAAATTGAGTGTCAATGCAGCTTTCTACGGTTAGCCATTAAAGCTATGATTAATGTAAAATATAAACTATCACATTCTGATGACCTTTGTGGTGCGAGTGGCTCTACTAAAGGTTAGACTACATCACTCTGATGGAATGCTACACCTAAAGGCTATGTAAGCCTGTCCCATGAATCTTCTAGCCCAGTAACTTACCCCTCCTTATTTCCATGAGCTAAACTCATTCATGTACCCATCTTTCCCTGCATATGCTCATCAATTGTTATTTTTATTTTTGTTTGCATAGCATACAATGTGCCACTGTTATTGCATAACAGTGTTTGGGCAGTCCAGGGTTTATTATAATAATTTTTCTGAGGTTTCTCTCACAGACCAGAGTGTGAATTGGTTTGCGGAGTTTTAAGGTCAGTAATGTAAAGGAAAAGTTATATCTGTTAGGTGAATGTGTTAGCTTTAATTACTTTTCAGTTTGTCATCCATTATTGTTTTCACCAATTGCACTTATTTATTTGTTTTAAAAATTGTAGGCATATTTATATAGCGCAGACTAAGCCACATGGCCAGAAGAGCACTTTACAAGTTAGTAGAAATACAATGAAAGTTGGGAACAGAGTAGCAGAAGTGGTAATTACAACGCCAGCGAGGGTGTTATGGTTACCCCTAACTCCTCAAGCGATTACTAGTGACTGAGTTTAATTCAAACACCCTTCCATCAATGTGTTATTTCTTGTAGGGTTATCTATGCACATTTGCAATCAATCACTCACTCAGCCACCCTTTATTCCAAGCATTGAAATTGATGGAATGCCAATTATGTCAATGCAGCAAACTATACTTTTTTAAATGCACAATCTTAGTGACTCACCCCAACTCCCCATAATTTCATAAAATATCTACAAGGGTCCATTCTTAATACACCTTTCAATCACAGGTGGCACCTTGTAATTGATTCATAATTCCCACTCTTTTGTGTGCAATTTAGTTCACATGTAGCACGTATACCAGCCTCTAAATAATACAAATGGTGATGCACATGTTAACATCAAACTCATCATCCAAAGGGGCCTGCCCATTTAGGAAACACATATTCCCTGAGTATTGCTAAGGGTCCATTGTTGTTTGAGATTGGCTTTTATCTGCTATTGAAAAAGGTTTCTGTCTGATTAAGGATTTTTCTCAAATTGTATGATCCTTATGATCACCAATGCACGCTTAATGGCATAGATGTAAATATTATTTCTTAACAGCGAGATGCTCTTGAAAACTTTTCTTAACTTTACCAACAGTGCTTGCTTCCAATAATATAGGGCAGTTTCAAATAAAACGTAAACTACCTACTGTGATTTCTGTTTCATGAAATCATGCTTTAGCTCGTAATTGTCCAGTACTTGAGTTGCCTTATTCAACACTTGAGTGCATAAATTACAGCTAGGACAAGTGTAAAATATCTTTGACTTTTATGAAGTCATGTGTATTTTTACATTAAACTCTGTCAAAATATCCAAGACATTATGGGGGTCATTATGACCCCGGCGGTGGGTGTTAATGTGGCGGTAGTACCACCAACAGGCTGGCGGTACATACTTCCACATTATGACTTTGGCGGATTGGCTAATGTACCACACCGATCACCACAGCGGTGGCAGCCGCTGGGCTGGAGATAACAATCTCCAACACAGCGTCCGCCACTATCCCGCCGGCAGCATTATGACCCTGCCTACCGCCATCGTTTTCGGAACGCCATGAAAACCATGGCGGTAGGCCCTACCAGTGACAGGGAATTCTTTCCCTGTCACTGGTAGGAGGTCCATCCCCCAACACTCCCCATACAACCCCCACCATCCACCTAACACTCCCCATACATACCCCCACCACCTCTTAACACTCCCCATACTACCCCCACCCACGCCCCATCTATCCACTCTCCCCCGATCCAATCCCCCCATACACGCACACTCACAGGCACACACCACACATTCATACACTCACTCACACAGGCATACACACATTCATACACGCATGCATCCCTTCATTCATGCACACATCAGTACACACATCCAAACTTACACACAGACACTCATTCACATTTGCATTCATACATGCAGTCTCACACATGCACACACACACACGCAATGAACACTACACACTCATGTACATGCACGTACACACACACACATATTCATGCACACCCCCCCCACATACACACACACACAACACACCCACCCCCCTCCCCTGTCGGAAACCCGACTTACCTGAATCCAGGGGGTCTTCCGGCAGCGCCCACCAGCAGAACACCTCCAGACTGTTTTATTTGTCATAATACGGCTGGCGGTGGTCTACTGGCGTGGCGCTGCTGGTGGTAGCAGCGCCACCTTAACACAATCCACCAGCATGACCACAGCTGGATTTCTGCCCTTCTTGTGGCGGAAATCCGGCTGTGGTCATATATGGTGGACGGATGTTAGCCACGGCGACGGTCCTTTGGTGGCCGTCGCCGTGGCGGTAGGCGGTTTTTACCACCAATGACATAATGAAGGCCTCTATGATTTGTTAATAAATATGTGTATTTATGTGTTTAAGTTGTCTAGTCAAATCCTCATCCAAAATTCTCAACTTTTAATTATGTACTAAAATACATCTCATGGTACTTGCTTACATACACATAGCGATAAACCATTAAGGTCAAGAGCTTGAATTTTAGACTTTACATTATCTATCTATCTATCTATCTATCTATCTATCTATCTATCTATCTATCTATCTATCTATCTATCTATCTATCTTTCTGTCTATCTATCTATCTAACCTATCTTATCTAACCTGGCTGTCTAATTTAAAGGATCCTGGGGAAGATTGGCCTCAAACGGTAGGGCATGTTAGCTATGTAATGAATAATTTGAAACAAGATGTGTCTGAGTGAAATCAAAAATATGTGTTAGATTTGGATTTGCAGAGAGAGATGAAGATTGTACCAAGATTCAGTGGCCAGTTCTTGAAGAGGTTTGCTGTCTCAGGTCAGTGCAGTGTGCTTGTTTTTTTCGCATTTGATGGGGCATATTTACCAAGAAGTGGAACAACGCAGAGACAGCAAGCAACGTTGCTCTGCTGTGTTGCATAACCAGAACAGAGCAAACGGTGCATACCTTCAAAGAAATGGCATAGTTCTGCCCTCTCCGTGCTGGCCTCCTTTGGGCTGCCAGGTGCCAATGAAAGCACACTTGCACCATAGTCTGCATTGTACTCAGGATAGTTTTGTGCAGGAAGGGGTCGTAGACAGGCACACCATTTTGGTGCTAACCCTTATCTACATCTGTAAATATGCTTTTGCCTCAGGTGGATGCCAGTGCCCATGCACCACCCATGGAATGCAAGTGTGCTGCGTTGAATTACTATTTCTTAAGAAGCCACACAAATGGACATTTGAATGATTTTGTATATACCTAAAAGGATTTTGGGTTAGTGCTGCCAATAAAAGACACAACCTCGATCCAAATCTTTGTAAATCTGTGCAGCGGAATACGGAACTTCTCCGAGAGTGCATGAACTTTTAACAGACAGAACAAGTTGAAAAATAGGCGATCTCGGTTCACTGTTTCCCACTTGGGCTGTCTATGTTCCATGCATCGGAGAAAGTCCGAATTATTTGTATGAAATATACACACCTGAAGCGCAAGAAACGGGCGATCGGCTCTGCTTTGAAAAAATCCAGCTCTTTATGTAAAAGCCCCGCTGCGGACCTGCTGAGTGCACTCTGACTCCGTGCCTCTCTGTTCCAAGTGACGTCCCTCTCCCTCCCTTAGAACTCCAGAGTAAATATTTGGTGCAGCCATGGAAGTCCCTTCCACTTCTCGCAGTAAACAAGGTAATTATCGTTTCCTGTAGCACAGCAGCTAATTAATCTGTTTGTTGGTTCTGAATTCCTTGAACAGACAGCATTTGTCAATCATTCAATTACGGCCTGGAAAAACCTAATGAGCAATTAATATAAAGAATTACGCATTTGCCTAATTTAATGACTTTTTAAAAAATGTGTAGGATTAACATTTACAGGATCCCATTAATCAACATTAGGGGCTTCTTGATAAGATCAACCTTCAATTTCCTCTTGTCAGTCAGAAGCAGAACATCTGATGCTATTAGTACATGCCTCATTGCCAGCTAACATGACATGATTTTGCATTTAAATTGTAGTGCCAGTTGCCACAGGAGAAATCTACTTATTCCGCTCCACCAAAAATGTCAACCTTATGATTTTACGTACATCACCAGAGACATATGATCTGATTATCACACTTGGCAGCACAGCTCTCCACTTCAGGGTAGTTTCTAGGCTTGTGTCAGTCATGTTATAAAAAGGACAGGTCGGGAAACCCAGACTGACGCTTCATTTTCTGTTGCCATCCTGAAATCTGTGACCACACAAAGGAGTGGACTTTAGGAAAACTAGTGAAAGAAAGAAATGACCTTCTCTGCTATTAAGCCTCTTATCCAACTCAACTCACCTGCTGGTATATTATTGCAGTGTACTCCAGAAAGTTGTCTTAAAATAGGATCTATTTGAGTGGATCAGATAGATGAAAAGAGTGAATGATTTATCCCTGGGTCATCTCACATTTTTTAATTCCTGCATTTGAGGACGAATTTGATAGCCCTCTATAGCACAGTTCTGCAGATATTTTGAAGCTATTCAAAGCCACATCTTCTCTGTCAATATCCCCGTCCTTGGAGGTCTACAGGGGAAGAACATTGGGCCCTGTCCTTTAAGGCACTGAAGTATGGGGCTTCAGTGCTATAGATGGCTTATCTAGATTCTGATCTTATCTAGATCAATAGATTTCGAAGAACTTTGTTAACCTGCATTCCTCTGGTACCAATACACCTGGATATGGAAATAAACGGTGTAGCCCACAAATGCAACTTAGACCACTCATGTACTGGTGTAGACTGTGGGCCACCAATGAGCTGGAGTCTTTCAGAAGGGGCTTAGTAGAATTTCTGAACCTTGACCTCAGGGGGAGGAGTGAGGAGGTCATTCCATGGCTGGCCTCTCTTATGGTTGCACAAATTAGGGTTAAATGATGTATGAGACAATCCAACGCTGAAAACGGGGTCCTCTGTAGAACTGGTCAAAAATCATATTGGGGATATATAGTAGATGGTTGATGTACTAGGAAAAGTGGGTCTTTAACTACGAAGTTTCTCATCTTCAATGTACTCCATATTTTGAAATTCTATTAGATGTCTTCTCACCATCGATCACAAGACAACTATACCCCTGGTTTCAATAAGGTATTTTACTACTCCAAACGTTTAAGTGTAAATGGTCAAAAGTGATCTGTGATCTCTAACTGATCATTGTTCAGTTTGTTTACTTGAGAAAGATACTGAGGAACACATGGTTTTTTGCACTGGTTACGTGTCTTTATGTAGGAAGTGGATTGTCCTATGTGTTTGACCTGCCATGTTGATGCTTTGAACATTTTTAAATCAGACACCAGTGGTCCTATTGTTTTTACACTAACAAAATATCAGTTCCATGCCTGGTGTTTAAGAAATAATTATGTTGTCCCTTGATTTGACCAAGAATGTTTAAGCTATATGATCATATTTATTTATAGGTTCTAACTCTATTTTTCATAATGTAGATGGATTGACAGCTTTTATTATTGTGAACATTTAATAATGTTATGTAGTGGAATGATCTGTGAACGATGATGAGTTGCTAGGAGGGCCTCAACCCCCAAATAAATAAAGCAGTGTTGAGGACACATTTTTTCAACTTGTCAATTGCAGGAAAATCCCAATATTCACTTAAAGCAGGCATTCCTCAGCCAGTTATTGGAGCCAACTACTCCTTTTGATAAAGAGATTCAAGATCCTATAATACACACCTTAGCAAGATATGCATTTAATGATTATGGCTACCGACTGAGCAATGGATAGAGATGACATTTAGGGCCATATTTATACTCCGTTTGCGCCGAAATTGCGTCGTTTTTTTTGACGCAATTTCGACGCAAAACTAACGCCAACTAACGCCATATTTATACTATGGCGTTAGAGGCGAATAGCGCCAAAGTTCCCGGAATGTGCGTCATTTTTTAGCGTGAACCCCTTCCTTGCGTTAATGATATGCAAGGGAGGCGTTCCCGTCTAAAAAATGACTCCCAGGCCTTTACGTGGTATTTATACTCCCGGGCAAAAGAGACGCCCGGGAGTTGGCGTGGCTAAAAACGGCGCATTTGCGCCACTTTTTAACGCCTGCTCAGGGCAGGCGTTAAGGGGCCTGTGGGCTCAAAATGAGCCCACAGGTGCCCTCCCATGCCCCCAGGGACCCCCCCTGCCACCCTTGCCCACCCCAGGAGGACCCCCAAGGATGGAGGGACCCACCCCAGGGACATTCAGGTAAGTTCAGGTAAGTATAATTTTTTATTTTTTTATATTTTGTTTTGGTGGCATAGGGGGGCCTTATTTGTGCCCCCCTACATGCCACTATGCCCAATGACCATGCCCAGGGGACATAAGTCCCCTGGGCATGGCCATTGGGCAAGGGGGCATGACTCCTATCTTTACAATGATAGGAGTCATGTTGATGGGGGATGGGCGTCGTTAAAAAATGGCGCAAGTCGGGTTAAGACGATTTTTTCGACGTAACCTGACTTGCCCCATTTTAAGACGCCCATGCGCCATTTTCCCCCTACGCCGGCGCTGTCTGGTCTACGTGGTTTTTTCCCACGCAAACCAGGCAGCGCCGGTCTGATTGCGCCGTCTAACGCCATTCCATAAATACGGCGCCCGCATGGCGCTTCAGAATGGCGTTAGACGGCGCAAAACTTTTTGACGCTAAACTGCGTTAGCGCAGTTTAGCGTCAAAAAGTATAAATATGGGCCTTAGTTTTCTTAATTCTCCAAATGCTGGCGCCACTTGGCACCCTTTTCCTACTTTTAGAAACAAGTACATTATTATAAAACAATAAATGGAGACAACATTCATATTCAAGGTTTGAACCTTTCATGGTCTCTTTCAAGAGGAAGCTGTACAGCCCTCAAGACCCACTTCTCTTGGCTCATTAAAAAAATTGTATTGCTATTAGGATAATCATTTCAATCTTTTGCATCATTACCACGTTTTTGTTGTAATCCTTCACTAACGTACAGTGGTCTTTAGTCTTTCATGAGAATACATCACCACATCATTATTTGCTTTACGCTATCACTTTAAATCAAATATGCGTTATTTAGTTAATATAAAAAAACATAAAAGCATCACAGTCAATAATAGAAGAAATATATAAACACATACTGAATCATTTAAACATTTAAAACAGACTAACAAACCGGATGATTCTGAACCTGCTTAATTTTCATCACTACATTCTGTCACCCATTAAATTTCTGACTCTCAACGCAACCTTTGAATAACTAAGTGTTAAAAATTAAGCAGTGAACAATTGTTAAAACAAATGAGCAGGTAGGACTTGGTTAAATTGACAAGCTTTTAAAAGGTGGACAATATAAACTTTCCTAGGGTCTTGAAAATATTTACAAACATGACAAATTGCATTGTGTCCTGCTGGGACACCTGGTCACAACTGCGGGGGCTAGAGAGTGGGCAGCTTCCCAACGCTGAGGAGATGCAACCGGCTGAGGAAACAAATTTAGAATGAACCTTGTGAGCAGGAACCAATCATGATTAGAAGTTACAATGGTGAGGTAAGGCTCCATGAATAGAGATTTTAGCAACATGTTGCTTTTCCCCAAGGGATGTAGCTTCAATGTATTTGAACCACAGAATACGAGTTGCATGCTCAAGAGACCACTAATCCAGCAAAATCGCTTTATTTAATTGGGTGCCACCCTTGATTCAGAGCTCTCAGCAACATGCATTTGGGCGCAGGGCAATAGTGTCTGTAAGGTCCTGAGGTGCACATTTATACTTTTTGGTGCAAAACTGCACTAATGTAGTTTTGCATCAAAAAGGTTTGCACCGGCTAGCACCATTCTTGAGCGCTAGTAGGGGACCGTATTTATGAAATGGTGCAAGCCGGTGCAAAGGGTAGGCTAGCGTAAAAAACAATTACATTAGCCGGGTGAGGGTGGCAGTATGGGAGAAGGGGGTTTTGCACCAAATAATGACATTAGGCAGGTTAGAGTAAAAACAAAAATGACTCTAACCAGCCTAGCATCATTTTCTGATGCACAACCATCCATACCACATGCCTCCTGTCTTAGAGAAGACAGGAGTCATGCCCAACACCCCAATGGCCAGCACAGGGAACCAGGGACCCTTGGGCATGGCCATTGCACCCAGTGCCATGTATGGGGGCCCAATGGCACTTTAAAAAAAAATACTTACCTGTATACTTACCTGGGATGGGTCCCCCATCCTCCGCTGTCCCTCTGGTGTGGGTGGGGGTGTCCCTTAGGCCAGAGAAGAGCACCTGTGGGCTTATTACATGGCGTTCCACCATGAAAATAGGCCCACAGGTCCCCTAACACCTGCCCTGACCCAAGCATTACATAATGGAGCAAAGCAGGCTTTGCACCATTATTTGACCCCTCCTCCCCGGTGCGTGATTTTACCACGGGGGATAAATATGGAGCTATGGCCATAGATTCATTTTTTGCACGGGAACGCCTACCTTGCATCTCTTTGACGCAAGGTAAGTTTCCACGTCCAAAATATGACTTTAACTCCACAATTGTTGCGCTAGACGGGTCTAGCGCCAAAGTATAAATAGTTTTGCACCGAATTAGTATAAATACGGAGTTAGTTTTGCACCGAATTTGCGTTAAAAAATGACGCAAATTCGGAACAAAACAAGCATAAATATGCTCCTGAGACTCTAGTTCTTCATGGATTATATTGGATGGGATACATTGAGGGACCGTGAGCAGATGCCTAAAAAATGTGTGTTCTACTACCTGTAGAGTGTTATGTTCAGCGTATCCCCAAATGTCACTCCCATAAGAGACTTTTGCAACACACTCCCTTCCCATTCTGGAAGCAAACCTCCATACTGCTGCAGTGGCACTTGATAAATCAGCCTTTTTCACATTTAACAGAGGGGTCCAGCACATTCCTGAATCAAGCATGACACCCAAATACGAAAAGGCATTGACCTGGGATAAGGCCTGCATCCCCACCTTTTACACGTTTTTGTCAATCTAGGGCTTACCATCAACAGATGGGATTTACCAATGTTAATCCTTAGGTCTAACCCGTTCATATAACCCACAAAGGAGTTGAGAAGGGCTTGGAGACACCTAGTGGTTCTTGCCATTAACACAGCATCATCCATGTTTAGCAAGACAGGGAGAGACCGGCCTCCAACCTGCAGGCGGTCTACCCTAGCGTTCACTAGGACCTGTTCAATTGTAACCCCCCTGTTAAATCTGCATGTACAGTTCAATTCACTAGTATACTTAACAGACGCTAAAGTGTGAGCATGGAAGTCCCTTGGAAAGTAAAGTATCTCCAGGTCAACTGTCATGTTTAAAATAATCCTTTCTAATTTATCTTGGGTCACACGGTCAAAAGCTGAGGTAAAATCCATAAATGGATCCATTATGGGCCAACATATATTTACTCAATATCAAATATAAGTTCAGGCACTGATCAATAGTCCACATATCACACCTGAACCTGAACTGTAGTTCTGAGATATTACGTTCCTCAGCCCAAGACCACATTCTGTCTAGGAGTACAAGACCCACAGCTTTAATAACAGAATTAATTAAATAAATCGGTCAGTAGCATTTAGGGTTGTTCCTGTCACATTTTAAAAAAATCAGGGCAATGATAAATCTAGCCCAGGAGGTGTGGGCAGTCATGACAGCTGCATTTAATGTATACGGCAAACTCAGGGTCCACGAGTCAGTCACTCAGAGGTCAGGTGGAATCCCTTTGGGCCCCAGTGCTTTGTTTCTGGTCAATCTGGTGATGCCCTTTCTTACTTCATCCAATGAAAACCCATTTTGAGATCCCAGTGACTGCATATCACAGTGGTTCCAGCCCCTATACAACCATTATAAACTCAGTCCTCCACTACTATGTGGTGTGATAATGAAGAGGCATCAGCTGGAGCCAAACCTGGTTGATTAATGATGCCCCAGAATTTTGCGCTATTCTTAAGGCAGCTTGCGTCCAACAAACTAACCCAGGCAGCATCCCTCAAAGCATTCTAGCACCTTTTAACTTCCTGTGTATGTCTCCTCTGACATATCTTGTTGTCTCTAGGATTGACTTTAAGTGCCCTTCTTAAATCTCTGGCAGCATGAGAGCATCTTTTATCAAACTATTTGGGTCCAGAAAATGGCTTAAAGCCTGTCGGGAGGCTGAGGGTCTCTGAGATTACGCTAGTGATGGTAGAAAAAACAACTAGAACCTTATTTGGACTTGAAGCATTGTTTAGACTGATTGAGAGCTCACTTGCACAGCTGGAAAACAAAGTCTGACTAAAACACTCAGCAGGTACCTGATTCCACCTGGGCCTCCTACCCGGACTTTTTATCGCCCAGGCTCTGCCAACCTTGTGTACGTTCTCCCTCCTCATCATTCCCTATCTATAAGATAGAGAGATGGGGTTATGATCACTAAAGTGACTACAACCTGATATAACCTCTGAAATTATGGAGTAAATAGGAGATGACACAAAAACAAAATCAGTAAATGAGGCACGGTCCCTGCCTAGAAGGTCAGATTA
This sequence comes from Pleurodeles waltl, assembly GCF_031143425.1. NCBI lineage: Eukaryota > Metazoa > Chordata > Amphibia > Caudata > Salamandridae > Pleurodeles > Pleurodeles waltl. The sequence goes on along the minus strand of NC_090447.1, from coordinate 1,167,130,543 downwards.
ACCTTTGATGGGTCTGAGTAAACCATTTTGTCAAACACAGAGGTAACACTACACTCCTTTAGGTTGGAGGTTAAAAACATTTCTTGGGAGATGTGTTCCATATGAAGGCCCTTCATGAGCAAACATCTCTGATGCCTGTTAGATGGAGCCATAGGGATCTTGCACAAATGACCAATAAAATCCCATATCAAGATAACATGTGTTGAGGCCCATTTGGTCCCCTCTAGTTTGTTCAAAAAAGGACTCTAAGATGTATAGGTTATGCAAATCTTAGGGAACCTTTTAGCATTATAGGCATTCAACAACAGCATTTTGGAAACACCCACACAGGAAAGTGAGTTTGCTTGTAGGGTGGGGGCCCCATGGAAAGAACCTCAATAGCTCCTTAGTGACTCTCATTTATTCCCTCTTGGTGACCATATTTGCTCATTTTATTGGTGTTTTCACTTAAGTACATCCCTAAATGTCTGGTCTATTCTATTTAATGTCTGATACTGTTAGACCTGTCAGCTTTAGGGTGTTCTTACCCCAAACTATTTTTCTCTGTCCTCCATTTTTCCTTATCTCATTTTTGCTGGCCCTAGGATTCTGCACATTTTACAAATGTACAAATGCTGACCAGTGCTAACATGCATGTGATCACCCCTTAAAACATAGCAACATCGGCTTATTCCCAATTGGCAAACTAAATTCACTTAAGTCCTTATTAAAGTGGTACTACGTGTAACCAGGGCCTGTAAATTAAATGCTAAAATCTGGCCTGCAGCACTTATAGTGCAACCCACTTAAGTAGCTCTTTAAACATGTCTCAGGCTCACCATTGCAGCCTGTGTGTGCAATTTTAAACTGCCATTTCAACTTGACAAAATAAACCTTTTGCCAGGCCCCAACCTTCCTTTTTAATACATTCGGCACCCCTAGGCTAGGCCACAGGGCAGGATGCGGTGTGTTAGAAATGGGGTCTCTGGTTGGCAGTCAGTTTGCACTCTGCCCACGCAGGGACCCCCCCACTCTAGTCAGGGTAAGGAAGATACATAGCTCAGATAACCCCTGCTCACCCCCTTGGTAGCTTAGCACAAGCAGTCTGACTTATCTCAGAAGCAATGTGTAAAGTACTTGTACAAAACACACACAGTAACATAGTGGATACACCACAAAAGGAGCCCACACCAGTTTAGAAAAATAGCCGGTGTTTAACTAAAATAAACAGGACCAAAATGACAAACATCCTACATACACAAGCAAAGATATGAATGTTTTAAATAAAAAGAGTCTTAATCCATAGATATCAATGGTTGCGTTGTTTTAGCTCAAAGTACCTGGTATGCGTCAAAAATAAAGTCGCAAGTGTGACAGTGCATCAGAAAAGCAAGCGATACGTTGATTCCTTACTCGCAAGTGAGGCAGTGCATCGATTCTTTACTCACACCAGATGACATCGATTCTGGATGTGCAGCCTCAGGTCCATGCGGAGATGTTGAAGACTTTGATGCCCAGGATCTATGCGTGGAAATTTCTGATGCCTGTGCGAAAAGCTTTTCTGCCACAGGACAGGCCCAATGTCAATTTTTCTGACACGCACACAGCTGTGCGTAGATTTTCCTCTGAAGGTTACCACTTCCACTTCTAAGGGCCCAGGGACTGGTTTTGGCACCACTTAACAAGTCAGGACTCCCAACAGAAGGAAGGGCCCATGCACTGGTAGATGAAGTCTTTGATGTTCCCAAGACTTCAAAACAGGGGGCAAGCTCAGTCCAAGCCTTTGGAGAAACTTCACAAGCGGGATTTCAGAAAGCAAAGTCCAGTTCTTTCCCTCTTCAGGCAGAAGCAGCAGGCCAGCACATCAAAGCAACAGGCAGAGTGGCAGGTCCTCCTCAAGAATCAAGCTCTTCTCCTTGGCAGAGGTTCCTTTCGATCCAGAAGTAATCTAAAAATCTGGGGTTTTGGGTCAACTAGTTACACTCATTTCTGCCTTTGAAGTAGGCGGACTTCAAAGCAAAGTCTCAGTTGTTCACAAGATCTTGCCTTCCCAAGGCCTAGCCCCAGACACACTTCAGGGGGTTGGAGTCTGCATTGTGTGAGAACAGGCACAGCCCTTTCAGGTGTAAGTGTAAGCTCCTCCTGCCCCACTCTAGCCCAGGAGACTAATCAGGATATGCAGGACACTCTCCAGCTCCCCTTGTGTCACTGTCTGATGGGAATTTACAAACAGTCCAACTGTTAGTCTGACCCAGACGTGGATTCCACAGGCAGGGAGATGCACAGAATGGTTAAGCAAGAAAATTCCCACTTTCTAAAAGTGACATTTTCAAACAGACAATCTAAAAGCCAACTCTACCAAAAGATGTATTTTTAAATTGTGAGTTCATATACCCCAAACTCCATACCGCTATCTGCTCCTGGTGGGGAACCGCGCCTAAAACATATTTAAAGGCAGTCCCCATGTTAACCTATGAGAGAGCTAGGCCTTGCAATAGTGAAACCCAAATTTGGAAGTATTCCACTATTAGGACATGTAGAACACATCAGTGAATGTCCTACCTTTTAAATACCATCCACCCAGCCCATGGGGCTACCTAGGGCCTACCTTAGGGGTAACTTACATGTAGTAAAAGGGAGGGTTAGGGCCCGGTAGTTTAAAACTGCACACACAGACACTGGAGTGGTAGGTCTGAGACATGTTTACAGGGCTACTCATGTGGGTGGCACTATCAGTGTTGCAGGACCGCTATTAGCACTTGATTTACAGGCCCTGGGCACCTCTAGTGCACTTTACTAGGGAATTCCTAGTAAATCAAATATGCCAATCATGGATAACCAATCAACAATACAATTTAGACATGGAACACTTGCACTTAAGCACTGGTTAGCAGTGGTAAAGTGCCCAGAGATTCAAAACCAGCTAAAATGAATTATAGCACAGGATCCAAAAACAGGGGGTCTGAAGCAAAAAATACAGGGAAACCATACCAAGAGCTGCCAGGTCTAACACATGTCCCCCCAGCTGAAAGTGAGGAGAACTACCCAACCCCTTGGGAGTTCTCTTCTCTAAGGTGGAAAAATATGGAAAGACCATCAGTGTTAGCGTGGTCTGTTCCAGGGCCGTGTTCTACCGTAAAGCCCATTCCCTGTAAGGAGATCGACCACCTCAACAATTTTGAATTTTCACCCCTCATCTTCTTTAGCCATCTGAGGGGCCTGTGGTCTGTCTGAACCCGGAAGTTAGTCCCAAACAAGTAGGGTCTCAGCTTCTTCAGCACCCAAACAACAGCAAAAGCTTCCTTTTCTATTGCATTCCACTTTTGTTCCTTGGGATATAACCTCCTACTGATAAAAGCTGCAGGTTCATCTAGGCCCTCTTTGTTCAGCTGTGAGAGCACAGCTCCCACACCATGCTCTGAAGCATCTGTCTGCACCACAAACTCTTTGGAAAAGTTAGGAGCCTTGAGTGTGGATGCTGTGCACTTGGCCTTTTTTCAGGATGTCAAACACAGTCAGACACACCTCTGTCCAGATCACCTGACATGGCTGCTTCTTGGAAGCCAGCTTTGTCAAGGGAGCAACAATAGTGCCATACCCCTTGACAAATCTCCTGTAATATCCAGTGAGTCCTAAGAAGGCCTTCACCTCAGTCTGGGTCTTGGGGTGCCCTAGCCAGAATGGTGTCTATATTTGCCTTTAGGGGTGCCACCTGGCCCCTCCTACCTGGTGTCGCAAGTACACCACCGACCACTGCCCTATTTGGCACTTACTGGCCTTAATAGTGAGGCCTGCATTTGCAGGGCCTTTAACACTTCCTGGAGGCCGCGCAAGTGGTCTTCCCAGGTGGAGCTGAAGACAGCAATGCCATCTATGTAGGCAGCACTGAAGTTCTGCGACCCCGCCAGGACCTGGTTGACCAGTCTCTGGAAGGTGGCAGGGGCATTCTTCAACCCAAACGGCATGACACAAAACTGGTAGTACCCCCTTTGGTGTTGAGAACTCTGACCTCTCTTTTGCCCCCTCGGTTAAGGCAATCTGCCAGTACCCAGATATAAGATCAAACACGCTGAGGAATTGGGTAGATCGCAACTAGTCAATGAGCTCATCAGCTCAGGGGATGGGGTGTGCATCAGTACGATTGACAGCATTGAGCCCTCTCTAGTCAACATAGAACCTAAGTTCAGGTGTGACACCGGGTGGAGCAGTCTTAGGGACCAGAACCACAGGACTGGACCAAGGGCTGTTGGAGTGCTCAATCACCCCTAACTCCCACATCTTAGAGACCTCCTCCTTGATGCTGTCTCTCACTCTGTCAGTCACCCTGTAAGACTTGTGCATGACAAGTAGACTATCCCTAGTGTAAATATCGTGGGTGCACAAATGGGTGACCCCAGGGGGAGTCAGAACAGGGAGGTGTACTGACCCAGTAACTGGCAACAGTCCCTCTGCTGTTCTAGCGTCAGAGTAGGGGAGAGGTTCACACTCCTCTTCTACCCCATCATCCGTGACCAAGAGCATGGTCAACTTAGACCTCTCAAAGTGTGGTTTTAGGCGGTTCATGTGTAATACCCTTGAAGGGTTCCTAGGACTCCACCAAGTAGGTGACAGTATGTTTGCGTGCTCCTTCACCTCAAATGGCCCAGACCAACAGTTTTGGAGAGCACGGGGCTCTACTGGGGCCATCACACACACTTTCTGGCCAGGCTAGAACTCAACCAGAGTGATATTCTGGTCATACCAGTGTTTCATGTCTTCCTGGCTAGCTTCCAGATTCTCTTGGGCGAGTTGCCGCAAGTGGGCTGTCTGGTTCCTGAAGGCCAGGATGTAACTGAATACATCTTGGGGGGGCTGCCTGGGAGCTTGCTCCCAGCGCTCCTCCACCAAACTTAGAGGCTTTCTCACAGGGTTCCCATACAGAAGTTCAAAGGGGCTGAAGCAAACCCCCTTCTGTGGTATCTCCCTGTAGGCAAACAACAGGCATGGAAACAAGAAGTCCCACTTGCGTCTCATGGGTACAGGGAGACCCATAATCATGCCCTTCAGGGTATGGTTGAATTTCTCAACCAACCCATTGCTTTGGGGGTTTTAAGGCATAGTGAACTTGTATGTTTCACCACACGCCTTCCACATAGCCTTCATGTAAAGTGACATGAAATTGGTACCCCAGACAGATACCACCTCCTTGGGAAAACCCACACGAGTAAAGATCCCCTTCAGTGCCCTGGCCACTGTGGGTGCAGTCACAGTCCTCAGGGGGGTAGCATCCAAGTACCGGGTGGCATGGTCCACCAAGACCAGGATAAACCTGTTGCCCATGGCAATGTTGGGACCCAGAGGCCTCACAAAGCCAATGTCCAACCACTCAAAAGAGGTGCTCATGACAGGAAAGGGTTGAAGAGGAGCCGTGCACCTCTTTCCAGACTTGCTACTTGCCTGGCAGGTCTGACAAGTCCTGCAGAACACATCTGAGTGCTTTCTCATTTGAACCTATAAAAGTGGGTGACAAGCCTGTCAAAGGTCTTGCCCTGCCCCAAATGACCTGCCAGTGGCACATCATGCGCCGGACCCAGTAGTAAGGCTCTGAAGCACTGGGGTACCACCAGCACATGGGCTGCCCCAGGCTCATCAATATTAGGCTCACCATACAGGAGATCATTCTTTTGGGAAAGTAGGTGTGTTCCAGAGGTGTCACCATCACCAGCTGCCTGGGCCTCGGCCTGTTCCTAAAGACCTCAAGGGTAGGGCATGGTTTCTGTGTTGCTCAGTGCTCTTTCCTGGTATGGCCTCATTCCTGCTGCCAATGGGTCAGCTCAGGCGGGTCCCCCAATTCAGCCACCTCTTCCCCTGTAGGTTCCGGGGCGTCCTCCTCAGGTTCAGCCTCCTCTCGGACCCTGGGAATTTCAAGAGCGGGTTTCCCATGTTCCTTGCCCCTTCCTTTCTTGACAGGCACCTGGGCCACTGTTTCAGGCTCCAGGCCTTCTTGACTACCCTCTCCGGCGGCCATGGATCATGTAGTCATGAAGGCCCACACTGGCAATCGCAACATTTCCAAATGGGACCTGAGCTCCACTTCCTGCCTTAGCCACTTGGTGCCTGTAGCCTGTCCCTTGGGAACATGACTGGGTGTAGCTGCCAGGTGAGCTTTGTGTATTCCTCGTGGACAGCCACACACAATAGGGAGCTTAGTTATGCCTGGATGAGCCACCACTGGCAGGATGAGAGGGAGGAGTTAGACACAGCCACATTTACACTTGAATAGGCTGTGTCATGTCTCCACACAAAAGGATGGATACCTCCTGTAGTTAGTCTGGAGCCAGGACGGGGTGGAAGGATGTCTGGGGACTTCAAAGAAAAACCTCTAAAAACGTCTCCCCAACTTCAAAGTCACAGCTAGATATAAATATTGGGTTTCAGACACCCACTCTTCAGTATGTTAGAGAGCAAGGTTATTAAAACAATTTTGAAGTATTAAAGTACAAATTAATAAGGTAAAATGTGTGTTTAAAAAGTTCATCATGTAAAATGGCAAAAGTGGCACACATGTAAACAATATGCGTAAATAGAAATGATTAACGTGTAATGAAGAAATCTTTTGTAATTTATTAATATGAATTAATATGAACATGAATACAATTGAATTACATGCTTATTAAGTTTAAATGTGAATTAAATGTTTTATTAAATGTTCGTATGGGCCTACATGAACATGCCTACAGCTAATTCTACATTTAAAGGTCTGTGCAATGGCTCTATCTCAGCAGTTTCTAGAGACTCAGTGTTCATTGTTCATTTTTTTGCTGACCTTTCCTAAACGTCTCAACTGTATTAGACAGATAGATTTTCAATATCCTGTGTAACTCGCATATTGTGAAAAAGTTATGTTCTTGTGCTGTAACATTTGTTTTGTCTTCCTAGGATGAGATAATGTATACACAGGAACAAAAGTCTTCAGTGTTCATGTCTAACCTGGAACAATTGTATTCTACTGATGAAACTGGTGACCACGAACAAGAGAAGATGGTCTAATCATGAATGCAGAAAATGAAGTCAAGATACTTCTGAAATGTGGAGTAAAGCCTATTGGTTATGACCTAAACCACCCCATAGACTTCCAATGGCATTCTAGCTATTTGCTATCTAGGTTTTAAATACAGCATTGTTTAGATGATGTAAATTCAGTGGTTGTTTTCTCAGATATTCAGACTTTCAGAGACTCAGAGACTTTCAGTGTTCTTCTTTTACTCTGCTAGTGAAATGATGTATTGTGTCTTTAGTTATCTGCCATTGACAGTTTAGATACAATAAGGCCAAACATTACTGAACTGTGTCCCCTGTTCATGTCCTGTTCGAATGAAGACTGAAGAGGCTCTACTGATGAAGACTTTGTTGCTTGCTGATCTAATTCATTAAGGAGAGGTATAACAAATGTGCATTTGTTCTTTTTGAAGGCTTTTATGTTTTCTTTCTTTTAGAAATCCAACCGCTATTTTGGTTAGTGCCCTAGCTAGATGTCTTCCAAATTAATTCTGTCTGTTTTTCCTTTTTGTACGTATGTCCCAACATACACTTCTAATTAGTGTAATAGTTAAGGATGTCATCATAAAAATTTGTTCAAATGAAATTGAATTGTTATTGATTCATCTGTGTTAACAAAATGTATTCTGTTTTTATCTACCATGTTCTCTTATTGTTATTTAGTGTTGTTATTCTTGAATGTTTGATGATATAATTTCTAGGTAGATTAAAGTTCTTTAGACATTTTGGTCAGCCTGTGTTGTTGCTGTACTTGTATCACTTGGTTCTTCGTATGATTTACGTGACTTTAGTGTTGTTAATCTAGGGAAATAAATGTTTTGAACTTTATTACACTGATGTGGTGATTCATGGCCACATTATTCATGGTGTGCGAAATTTAAATTCTCCATAATCAAATGCTATTGTTTGTATTGAATTGATGGTTAATATTGTTAGGATGTTATCACACTCCTATCTGAGTCCAAAGGTCCGGATCGACCTCTAAGGATAATAGATGGTTACCCTATGTGTGACACCTTACATATAATATTATAAAATAAATATAAGGCTAGTCACGCCCACAGAAACTGGTAGCAGAGGGAAACGTCCTATCTTTATTAGTTATATGTCATTTAGAAAGAATTGGGAAATTAGATTTTACCAGTGCTTGTTTGGAGGAACATTAAAATTGCTAATGCTTGTTTTGAGGAGTTCCCAGTGCTAATAGTGTGATTTATGTTTGAGTTAGGGTTTGTGCTGGCATTGCTTTAGCTTATCGCAGGTGAATTGTGATGTTTGTGAGAATCAGGGAATTTGAGTACTCCAACGTAGTTTGAAGGGTGTATGTAGGGAAGTCATTGTACGTCAATTGAGTGTGGCGCTTTGTGCTAAAAAATTGCCCACATGGTTGTTGGTATACGTACCCTGCCTTGGCCTAAGACTACAGAGTATTGTATAAGTATAGAAGACACTTGGTTGTCGTTGTGTAATTTCTCTGCTTTGTGTGGTCAATTGGGAATGGTTGACAAATAATATTCTTAGAGTGTGTGTTAAAGGAGTATTAGTTTGACAATATTGGTGATTCCTGAGTACACAAAGAGGATCTAGTATTAGTCAAGGGTAGAATTTGCTGGACAAATTTTACTTGCGAATCAGAGAAAGGTAAAATTGAACGAGTAGTTGTCAGAGCTAAAAGCTGCAATCAAAAATTTGTGATGCTTCCGAAGTGATTGTGTTACCTACCTGTAGTCAGCAGACATGTTGGTGTGTTGATTTTTCTTAGTAGTTGCAATATTTTGCATTAGATTTGGGTGAATCAGTTTTGGGGAAAACAAGTCTGCAAGACTTTGTCAGCCGCTGTGTAACGTCATTAGGTTCACACTGGGACTGGTTGGTTAGTGAGAAGGAGCAGCAAAGAAATTGGAGAACAATTCACAAGTATAATAGGTTGAGAAAAGAATTTTGGGATTGGATTACTTCCTGTTTTGAAATGAAATTGTAATTCAAAGCCGAAATAAAGTAAAAATGAAAATCTTCAAATCATTAAAGAGTGCGCTTAAGGGAGATGCTTTTATTTCAGCTAGAATAGGAGAAATCACTCCACCAGAAGGTACACTTGCATATATCGTAACTAAAGAGAAAGGCACCACAGCATGTATTTGGTTAAAACAGTGGAGCTTAGTGTTTCCTGCCTGTGGAACTTTCAATATGAGAATTTTAGAACATTTGAGAAGAGTGTTGTATGGATTAAAACCTCCTCTGAGACTAGCACAATTTGAAGCTTTCTCCATTTGGGAGTTAGTGGCCAGACAACAAGAGGAGCAAAAATTTGAGAGACGAATGAGAAAAGCTGAGAAAACTTTATTAGAGGCAAGATGGGATAGTTAGCAAACATTTTGGAGAACAGAAACCTTACAGGGAATTGGAATGCTTCCTGCAGCTACACAAGAGAAAGAGAGCAGTGCCCGACAAAAGACAAAGAAAAAGAATACCAATTCTTCTGAAGAAGAGGAGTCAAAATCAGATGAGGCTAGAAAATCATTGACTTATTGTTAGAAATGGGGTCTTTGGTTGACAGTTAGGTTACCCCCTGTTCAATCAAGGACCCTCACTCTAGTCAGGGTAAAAGAGAATCACCCTCAGCTAACCCCTGCTTACCCCCTTGGTAGCTTGGCAGGGCAGTAGGCTTCACTTCAGAGTGCTAGGTGTAAAGTATTTGTACCAACACACACAGTAACTTAATGAAAACACTACAAAATGACACAACGCCAGTTTAGAAAAATAGGAAATATTTATCTAAACAAAACAAGACCAAAACGGCAAACATCCAACATACACAAATCAAGTTATGAATTTTTAAAGATTAAACTAAAAAATAGCGCTTAGAAACACAAAATGCTTCGAAGAGGTGTTAACACAGCATCGTGACAGAGTCGTTCCCAACCAGCCGACACCAGCGGCACCGGACACGGAGTCGCGTAGACTCCCAAGTACAGTACCTTTGGTGAAGAGTGAAAATGAGTCGATGCGCGAAGTCGGGGACCGCGGCGTCGATGCGAAACGTTGATTCCGTGCACTTCGAGCGTCGCCGGTCACGACGTGGTGCGGCGACTTCCACGGAGTTGTGGACTTCAGCGGGGCTGCAGCGGCGTCGGGCTTGCGAAGATCGCCGTGTTCCAGCGAAGATCACGGAGTCGGTTGCAGGCGGCATCACGGGATTCAGCAGCGGTGTCGGTCCGAAGTCGTCCGAAGTCGATTTCCTTGAATTTCCACCAGCTTTCCTTCCAGGGGCCCAGGGACTGGATAGGGCACCACTTGCCAGAGCAGGAGTCTCTCCAGAGACTCCAGGTGCTGGCAGAGAGAAGTCTTTGCTGTCCCTGAGACTTCAAACAACAGGAGGCAAGCTCTAAATCAAGCCCTTGGAGATTTCTTCACAAAATCTTTGCCCTCTTACTCTGGCAGAAGCAGCAACTGCAGGATAGCTCGATAAAGCACAGTCACAGGCAGGGCAGCACTTCTCCTCAGCTCTTCTCCAGGCTGAAGGCAGTCCTCTTGATGTTCAAACACACAATCTTAAAATCAACTTTATTGAAAGATGTATTTTTAAATTGTGAGCTCAGAGACCTCAAACTCCACATGTCCATCCGCTCCCAAAGGGAATCTACAATTTAATCAGATTTAAAGGTACCCCCCATGTTAACCTATGAGAGGGACAGGCCTTGCAACAGTGAAAAACGGATTTAGCAATATTTCACTGTGAGGACATATAAAACACATTACTATATGTCCTACCTTAACCATACACTGCACCCTGCCCTTGGGGCTACCTAGGGCCTACCTTAGGGGTGCCTTACATGTAAGAAAAGGGAAGGTTTAGGCCTGGCAAGTGGGTACACTTGCCAAGTCGAATTTACAGTTAAAACTGCACACACAGACACTGCAGTGGCAGGTCTGAGACATGATTACAGAGCTACTTATGTGGGTGGCACAAACAGTGCTGCAGGCCCACTACTAGCATTGGATTTACAGGCCCTGGCACCTCTAGTGCACTTTACTAGGGACTTACTAGTAAATCAAATATGCCAATCATGGATAAACAAATTACATACAATTTACACAGAGAGCATATGCACTTTATCACTGGTTAGCAGTGGTAAAGTGCTCAGAGTTCAAAAGCCAACAGCAACAGGTCAGAACAAATAGGAGGCAGGAGGCAAAAAGATTGGGGATGACCCTGCATAAGCAAAAAAGTCCAACACTTATGATAGTGATTCAGATGATGATTAATTTCAAATGCAGTTATTGAGTTGTTCTCCACCATATGTAGCACAAGAATCAAGTTTGAGTATTAGGAGTACTAGTTCAAGTGCATCAGCACTATCACAGCCAGTACAGGTTTCACAGTCCCCAGTTGTGGTAACTCACCGTCCGTTCCTTTTGCTTGTTAAATCCCCAGACGCTGCGTCCCCTGTGGCACCTCCCGCCTCCCCCCTCCTCCTCACCAGCCGTTCCTTTTGCTTGTTAAATCCCTAGCCGCTGCGTCCCCTGCGGCCCCAACCCCCCAGCCTTCCTATTCATCCAGCCCTCCCTCCTCCCAGCTGCCACTCCCTCCCTCACCTCCATTTATGGCAGCTGCGGCGCGCACACGTAGCAGGTGCGCCGCTGGGGCGCCAAAGGCGCACCAAAGGCAAGCCCATCTGTGCCTGTCTGCGCCCGTCCGCGCCAAGACTGCGCCCAGCGCCAGTCCCCCTGGCCCTCTCAGATAAACCTACTCCCCCTCACCCTCCACTCACTCAACCCAGGCCCTCACCCCACCTGCACCCTTTCCAGCCCCACACACACTCATGGCCCCTTCACCTGCCTCACCTGTCATTTCTCCTGCTCCTCATCCCTCACACCACACACCAACCATAGCGACCCCTCGACAACACACACAACACCCCCAAAGCAATACACACCTGCTCTGCCCCCACCGACCAGCCCTGCAGCACACCACCCCACAACCAGAACACACCCCGCAACAACACCCTCATGCACCACACCAACACCACCCACCACAACCACCTCAACTGCCTGCTCCTCAACACCCGCTCCCTTCACAAACATGCCATAGAACTCTGGGACCTCATCACATCACACTCACCTGTCATAGCCTCCCTCACAGAAACCTGGACCAACCCCTCCTTGGAACCCGACATAGCCATCGCCACCCCCAAGGGATACAAACTCCAATGCAAAGACCGCCTCAAAAGGCCAGGTGGTGGCATCGCCATCCTACACAGGAACATCATCAAAGTCACCACCAGCTCCCAAGACACTATCGACAACACAGAACACATGCACTTCCTAATCCACATTAACAACAACTCCACCCTCAGAGGTACACTAATCTACAGACCAACAGGACCACGCCCCGCCTTCTGCGACACCATCGCCGACACCATCAGCTCGCACGCCCTCACCTCCACAGACTACATCCTCCTTGGTGATTTCAACTTTCACTTGGAGAACCTACAAGCCCACAACTCTACCTCCCTCATAGACAACCTCACCAACCTCGGACTCAAACAGCTGGTCACCGCACCCACCCACTCAGCAGGACACACGCTCAACGCAATTTTCACCTCAAGCCAACACATAGCCTACACCCACACCACCGAACTCCTCTGTACTGACCACCACTGCGTCCACTTCTCCTTCAACAAACCCCCCACACACCACCGTCAACACACCACACCCTACCGCATGTGGGACAAGATCCCCACGGAACGCCTGAATTCCCAACTGGCTCACAACCCCCCCACACCAACGACCCCAACACAGGAGCACGCAACCTTCTCGAAATGGATCGCGCAGACACACTAGCCCCCCTCAGAAAACACATCGCCACCCGCAACATCAAGAACGCCCCATAGTTCACCCCCGAACTCCAAGACTCCAAGCGCAAATGCCACTAAGCGGAGAAAATATGGCGACAAGAACCCTCTACAACCAACTTCTCCACCCTCAAAGCCACCATTTTCACCCATCACCAACTCATGCGCACCCCCAAAAGAGAGCACTACAAGACACGCCTTGACAACAACTCCTAAAACAGCAAAGAACTCTTCACCATCATTAATGAACTAGCCAAACCCAAAGCCAGCAACAGAGACCCCTCACACACACAGCCCCTATGTGACGCCCTCTCCAACCACTTCCACCACAAAATCCTGGACATCCACAACAGCTTCATACCACACACACCCACCACACACACCCCTCACTCACCCAACTCAACCTCCACTCATGAACCCCCCACCACACTCACCACCTGGGCCCCCACCACACACGAAGAAACTGAAAAAAACATGAACTCCATCTACTGTGGATCCCCCTCTGACCCCTGTCCACATCGCATCTACAACAAAGCCAGCCCAACCATCGCCCCCATACTCTGCGACATAATCAACTCCTCTTTCGACTCCGCCACCTACCCAGACCCCTGGAAGCATGCGGAAATCACTGCTCTCCTAAAAAAAAAACAAAGCCGACCCGGAGACCCTCTCCAACTATCGTCCCATCTCCCTCCTCCCTTTCCCCGCCAAGGTTGCAGAGAAACTAGTCAACGCCCGCCTATCCCACTTCCTCGAAGAAAACAACACTCTTGACCCCTCACAATCCGGGTTCCGCAAGAACCACAGCACGGAAACCGCTCTCATTGCATACACTGACGATATCAGGACCAAAGTCGACAAAGGTGAGACCGTCGCACTCATCCTCCTAGACCTCTCCGCAGCCTTTGACACTGTCTGCCACCACACACTCCGCACACGCCTCCACAACATAGGAATTCGCCACAAAGCCTTAGACTGGCTCACCTCCTTCCTCACCGACCGGACCCAGAGAGTCCGCCTTCCACCTTTCCACTCCGCCGCTACCAAGATCATCTGCGGAGTCCCCCAAGGGACCTCCCTCAGCCCCACACTCTTCAACATTTACATGATCCCCCTAGCCAACATCCTCCGATCACACAGAATCACTATCCTCTCCTACGCAGATGACACCCAACTAAACCTCTCCCTCACCCGCAACCCCACCACCGCCAAAACCAACTTACACGCTGCTCTCCTCGACACCGCCAACTGGATGACAACTAACCACCTCAAGCTTAACTCCAACAAAACCGAGATCATCATCTTTGGTCCCAACAAAACCATATGGGATGACTCCTGATGGCCTACCGCCCCAGGCCCCTCACCCACCCCCGCAAACCACACACGCAACCTCAGCATCATCCTGGACCCCTCCCTCTCCGTGTCACAGCAAATCTATGCTCTAACCTCCTCCTGCTTCCACACACTCCGCACTCTAAAAAAATCCTTCAAATGGATTCCCCCAGAGACCAGGAAGACAGTCACCCATGCACTCATCAGCAGCAGACTAGACTACGGTAACGCCTTCTACGCCGGCACCACACTCAAACTCAAAAGCAAACTCCAGAGAATCCAGAACACAGCTGCACGCCACGTACTTGGCCTCCCCCGCCACGAACGAATCTCACGACACCTCAAATCCCTTCACTGGCTCCCCGTAGACAAGAGAATCACATTCAAGATCCTCATCCACGCACACAAATTCCTCCACAGCATCGGCCCAACCTACCTCAACGACAGAGTGAACTTCCACACTCCCACCCGCAACCTCCGATCAGTCGACCTCGCCCTAGCCACAGTCCCCCGCATCCAACGCACCACCACAGGAGGCAGGTCCTTCTCCTACCTCGCACCCAAAACCTGGAACTCCCTCCCCACCAACCTCCGCAAAACCAAAGACAAGGTTTTGGATTAATTTACTCAAGAAACCAGAATGCTACTTTGAGTCAAGAAGCATTGTCAGTTCCCATTCCAAGTGGTACTGTTGTATCATTGTATGCTCAGGGAAACAATAATGAGAATAATGTACAGAATATTTTAACACAAATGCAGAAATGGAGAGATTAAATGCATCAGCTTTAATTATGTCTCAGAAAAATCAGGCTCAGATGTTTGACAGAACAGGACCATTGACTGATTTGACCTATCCTGGGACTATACAATTGGAGCAATATAATTCTATTTCAAAGTCAAATACTAATTCATTTCTGATGACACCCAACACATTGTGTATTACTCCAGTGTCTAATGCAAAAAATAATGTTTCATTGCAAGGTTTATCAATTCAACAATTAACAGACTGGTTGGAAAAGTGGGTAGTGGAGTAGAAACTAATGCTGGAGACAAATCATTGAACCTGACAAGACTTAAATTATAACTCAATGAAATGATTGAGGGAACATGAGTTAAACATAATTGATTCATATAATGAAGATGAACTACGATTTATGTGTAAAGATGTCACAAATGGAGCAGGAATAGCACACCAGAAGTTGTGAGAACTTGCAGAAAAATATGGAATTTAAATAGATAAATCGAAACCACTGTGAAGAAGCTACAGGTTAGAATTTGATTCAAAAGATATTGAGAATATGAGAACACCATGAATGAAAATTCATATTAATGAATTTAATTCAAAGTATTCAAACATGGGGAGCATTAGGTAAATGGGAAGGCAGATGGGTAAACAAAAGAGATCAGAAGAAAAAGGAGCCTGTGAATGGGAATATTGATGCACAGTAGACTGATAATCCAGGGAAAATATTAAAAGTGAGAGAAATTCTTGGAGGGAATTATGTACATGTCCCTTGGAGTAGGAGTGATATTTTATCATTTACATGGACTACCCGAGATTGAGAGAGAAAAAATTCCCTACCTTTTGGATTGTCCTAGTGATGCCCCTAGTAGGGGAGGGCAGAAATTCCCATGTATTTTATTCGCTGACGATACCTTATTACTCTCCCGAACAGCCATGGGCCTTTCATGTTTGCTTGCAAGGTTCGTGGAGTTCGGCAAAGATCATGGCCTGGAAATGAATTCATCAAAAATGAAATACATGTTGTTTGGAGACAAAAAGCAGACGATGAAGAGACTTGTTTACCTAGAAGGTGCTCCACTGGAAAGAGTGGGCACTTTTGATTATCTAGGTGTAAAATTAGAAGATTCACACCACTGGCAGGCCCATCTCCAGAAATCATTAATGTGCCTGAAGCAAAGGGCGGGTGGCATTGTGAGATTTGCAACCAGATCCCCCAGTTTTGCCCTGACTCCTGCTCTAGAAATATACAAATCACAAGCCGGAGGGGTGGGGGGCTTTGTATGGTGCGAGTTATGGGGCCATTGCAATCTGGAGAACTTGACTAGGGTGGAAAATCAGTTTTAAAGATGTTGTTAAAAGTTCCATCAAGTACTCCATCCTTGCCCATCCGATTAGATTTAAATCTTTTTCCTATTAACCAGATCGCTGCCTTAAGGCCTTTATTGTTTTGGATTCGGCTATGGTCATCAGATGCTCTCAGTCCATTTAGATGTGGGCTGCTCAATTTGGTGGGCTCTAACCCCAACACCAAGATTAAGTGGTGCTCCTATGTTGAACAGTCCTTACTCCACCTTGGCTTGGGGTCCTATTGGAAAGATCCCTCTTCTATTCCCAAAAATGCTGTTCAGACATTGAAGGACGCTTTTTGGCTCAAAGTTCAAACTACACAACTGGCTGAAGTTGTGCCCTCTTCTATGACTGATAGCTTTCTGCAATTCAAATGTCATTATGAGTTCGAGCCTTTTATGGATGCAGCACTCTCTCCATTTGCGCGTGCTCTCTACATTAGATTTAAAATTGGGTCGCTTCCTTTTTGTTCTTTAACTTATAAATGGCCCAATTCTATCAATAAGTCTAAGTTATGCCCGATGGGTTGTAAGAATGAAGAGTCTGATCTTCATGTTCTTTTCCAATGTCGTACATATACCAAACAGAGGGCTTTTTGGATTATTCCCCTATGTAAAGAAATGGTTTTCAGGAACTGTTTATTTGCTGAGAGAGTACTTAAATCTGACTCATCCATACAAATAGTTTACCCTGTGGCAAAATTTCTTGAATCAATATGGCGTTTTAGATTAGTGATTTTAAAAAGCAAGTTTTGGCAGTAGCTTAGAAGCAGGTATTATAGTGCATATTTGTTGTATTTAAGTGTAAGCTTACCAGTTTTATGCTATAGCTGGGACTGGATGTTTTTTAAGCATTATATTTATGGAGAAAGATAACCTTCTTACATTTTTGCTTTACCTTGTTTTGTACACTTCTCTTTTTAGAATTTGTTATTTATTTTTATTGGTACTCCTTGTATGATCTTTTTCCGGATTGTTATGTACTGTACTTTTATGGTATGTTTTTACCGAAATAAAGTAACGTGATGATGATGATGATGATGAGAGAGAAAAACAGCAGAATGGTATCAGCAGACAGACAGATTTGTGAAAATTGCAAAATGCCTGTGGGAAGATTTAAATACTCTGTTAGAAATAGTGGTTCTAGCTGAGTGCAAAAGGAGTGTTGATTGGCCAACAAGAGAGCCTCTATGGGATCCAGTCACAGGTGCACTATTTCCAGATGTAATGAAAAGCTATTACAAAGTGATTAAAGTGATTAAATATTTGAAAATGAGAATTTCCCTCAAAAGTATTGTTTAGCAGAGAATTGATTGGACAGCCCAGGAAGGAAAAGAGTCAGTACATGCTTACTATAAAAGGCTGTTGTAGGCATTCAAACATTATAGTGGTACAGAAACAATTCAGCCTAAAGACATGATTTATTTAGTGTTCAGGTTTGTGGAAGGGCTGAGAGCTGAAGTTGGTAACATGCTCACGAGTCACTTGATTTGCTGGCAAGCAAAACCAGTTGATGAAGTATTAGGGTTTTCCAAATACTGTAGTGATGGAGTTGAAATGAAATGATAGAGACTGAAGGAAAAGGCATTG
This sequence comes from Pleurodeles waltl, assembly GCF_031143425.1. NCBI lineage: Eukaryota > Metazoa > Chordata > Amphibia > Caudata > Salamandridae > Pleurodeles > Pleurodeles waltl. The sequence continues at coordinate 1,167,112,658 of NC_090447.1, read as the reverse complement.
GTGATGCAGATTAAGGCAGCACAAGTAGCACAGTCACAGTCAGGAGTGCAGGGAATGAAAGGAGTTTTTCCACAGTAGCGAAACGTGTGCATGTTTCAGAACCAGGCGAGAGGTAGAGATCCTGGATTTCAATACTAATGTTAATCCAGGAGATATTCAGGTGATGAAAAAGATGTTACCTTGTCACGCTTGTGGGAGCCTCGGTCATTGGAAACGGGAGTGTCCAACGGTGGTACAAGAAAGTGTTGGTGTTGTTACACAGATGAATGAAAGCAATCTTTTCCTAAATTTGAGAGGTCCAAGAATAAGAGGTCCAAGTTTAAATGTTCAGAACATGATTATCAAATGCAGATTCCTCAGCAAATGCAAATTCCCTAACCAATGCAACAGTTACAGGTGCCACGTTTTTAGGTGCCACCGCAAATAGAACAGCAGCCTCAATTACAAATGACTCCACAGCAACAAATGCAGATACCTTAAGCTCCAATGGCACAACAGCAGCAGGTGATTCTTCCTCAGCAATACACAGGTAAAAGATTAAGTCAAAGTCAAATAATCAAATGGTTCAACAGTTTACATTACACATTGAAGATGAATTGAATTATGAATTGATGAGTGAGAGTTTTTTATCCTGCACTTACAGTACAGGATCTTCCAGTTGACCTTCAAGGTACAGTTATTTTAAAGGTTTGGGATCTTTCTGGAAAAGATATTGGTCTGATAAAAGGAGTTGAGCCAGTTAAAGTCGTAGTTATGTGAAGCAGGGAGTTTTAAAAGAAGTGCTGAGCAACCCATGTTATTCTCGAATTAAGGGTTTGAAGAAACCAAGTGGGAAATTCAGAATTGTACAAGATTTGAGAAAAATTAATGGCATAGTGGTCAAATGTTGTCCTGTAGTGCCAAATCCAGCAGTGATTTTGTTCCAGATTCCAAGTGATGCAGAACGTTTCACAGTTGTGGAGTTGTCACAAGCATTTTTCTCAGTGCCTCTTCATGAGGCTAGCCAATTTTGTTTCTGTTTCAAATTCTGTAATTGTGTGTCTGCTTGGTGTGGGATCCCAGAAGGCTTTTCAGAGACACCTTCAAAGGTTTTGAAAAATTATTTGGAATCACTGAAAATGCCTTTTCAATCAACATTGGTTCAGTACATTGATTATCTTTTGATTGCTTCAAAGACAAAGGAAGGGTGCAAGCAAGATACTATTGCCTTATTGAATCATCTGGATGAGAACGGACATAAAGGGTCTCATTACAAGTTTGACAGATGGTTTAGACCGTCTGCCGAACCTCCGACAGGGAGGTTGCCACCATAGTGGCTACCTCCCGCTGGGCCCATTAGGAGTTTCCTGCTAGGTCAGAAGGCAGAAACTTGAGTTTCCGCCCCCCTGGTATACTGGGAAACAGCCTACAGCAGAGCAGACAGTAAACATTGTGAGGGTACTGGCCAGGAGGGCCCCTGCACCTGTTTTACACCAGCCTTTTCATGTCAGTGCTACCTCCATGAAATGGCTGACAGCTTGCAGAGCTGCCCTGGCGGATTAGGACCGCCACCTACCACCAAACCGCTGGCGGTTCCACAACAGCTCGACCGCCATGGTTGTGATGTGGCCGACAGACTGATGCATTCGAGGCGGTCCGACTGCCACCACGAGTCTGCCAGTGTAGTGACCACCAGACTCATAATGGGGGCCAAAATGTCCCCTGCGAAACTACAGTATTGTCGAAAAGAAGTGACATATTTGGGTCACCAAATTGAGAAGGGTGCAAGTTACTCAAAGAGATGTCAGAATGTTTTTGGGAATAGTGATCTATTGTCACCAATGGATTCTAAATGTTTCAGTTATTTTAAAGCCATTACAGAGATTGACTCACAGAGACATAACTGATCCTGTCTCTTTTGATGGAGTTTGTATGAAAGCTTTTGCAGAGTTGAGAGAGAATCTGTGCAGAGCAACAGCTCTGGGATTGCCTGACTACACAAAACCATTCTTGCTGTTTTGTCATGAGCGTGATGGTTGTGCAATTTCAGTTTTGACGCAGGTACATGGTTGTGTAAAACCCCCAGTAGCATATTTTTTTGTTACTTTGCTTCCTGTTGCAGCAGCTTTGCTGGGTTTTTTGAAGACCGTGGCTGCAGTTGGTCACAGTATTACACAGTGAAAGTATTGTGATGGGACATACTTTAACAGTTTTGGTCCCACATTCTGTTGAAGTTTTGCTTACCAGAACAAAGACCCAATATTTGACAAATGCTCGCCTTACCAAGTACGAGTTACTGATTTTAGGCTTGCCTAATGTGTCCTTAAATAGGTGCACTGTGCTTAGCCCAGCAACCCTGTTACCTGTGGAAAATGTTGAGATTGAAAAACTGAAAGAAGTTGACCATGACTTCCTGCAAATTACTGATTTGTGCACGAAACCCAGACCTGACATTCAAGATACCATGTTAAAAGAGAATGACCAGATAATTTTTGTTGATGGTTCCTGTTTAAGAGACAATACAGGAAAGCTGAAATCTAAATATGATGTGTGCACAATTTCGGGAGTACTCAAAGCTTCATGGCTTCAAAGAGTATTCAAAGAGTATTTTCTGCACAAGTGGGTGAATTGATGGCTCTCACTAGAGCATGCTGTATATCAGCACAACTCAAAGTTGCAATTTTTACAGACGGTCAGTATGGATTTGGTGTAGTGCATGACTTTGGGCAGTTTATGGTCTCAGAGAGGTTTGGTGACCTCTGGTTAGAAATGGTGATTGAATTCATGATTTGTTGCTAGCCCTACAAATACCTGAGAAAATAGCTGTGGTCAAATCCAGTGCACATCAGAAATAAATCGATTTTGTTTCAATGGGAAATGCTTATGCAGATCAAGTCACAGGTTTTTGTGCGTTGAATTGCATCTCTTTTAATAAAGAATGGAAAGATCCAATCGTTGATGAAGTAAATCAAAGTTAGATGTTAACAGTGATTGATACATGGAAGGAAATCAAAAGTTTGCAAGAGAATGTTCCTGAAGATAAAAAGAAAGGTTGGCTGAAACTGAAATGTTTTCAGAGAGACAATGGTGATATATGGGTTTCAAATGAAGGGCAACTGATTTCGCCAAACTGTCTACTGACTCAAATAGCAAGATACTATCATGGTGAATAAACATTGGCAGAAATGCAGTTATTCATACATTCAAACAGTTTTGGTTCAATCCAAAATTTAGACAGGTTACTGAAGCAATTTGTCACAGATGTGTTACCTACCAACAAATGAACGTGGGAAAAAGAACTGTTGTCAATTTGAGCCACCGTGGAAGAGCAGGGGGTCCATTTAACAGAAAGCAGATGGATTTCATTGAGATGCCTGTGTCTGGTGGTTTGAGAAACGTGTTGGTGAGTGTTTGTATTTTTAGTCATTGGATTGAAGCTTACCCTACACATAGAAATGATAGTCTCACAGTAGCAAACATTTTACTGAGGGAGTTAATACTGCGTTTCGGGTTTCCAGCCTGTTTAGAATCATTTAGAGGAAGTCACTTCAATAACAAAGTAATTAAATGACTATGTTCAGCCTTAAACATTGAGCAGAAGTAGCACTGTAGCTATCGCCCTGAAGCTTCTGGATTGGCAGAGCAAATGAATGCACTTTGAAAGCTCGACTTGCAAAGATGTATGCATCCACGAATCTGAAATTGCCAGATGCTTTACCTCTAGTTCTGATGAGCATGAGAAACACACCCGACAGAAAGACTGGGCTTTCTCCCCATGAAATCCTCATGGGCAGAGCAATGAGATTGGCAGCTGTTCCTGCAAATGCTCTTGTTAACATTACAGATGGAATAGTGCTGAATTACTGCAAGAGTCTAGCTGATGTGGTTCCCTCTTTTCCTCACCAGGTGGAAGCTGCAACCGTGCCGCTATCCCAAGAATCGTGTCACAATCTGTGAGCTGGTGATTGGGTGGTTATTAAGAAGCAAGTGAGAAAACTTGTCTGGAGCCTAGTGCGAAGGGGCTGTACCAGGTCGTGCTTGTTACGACGACTGCGGTGAAGTGTGCTGATATCCTAAACTGGATTAATGCCAGTCACCCTCAAAAAGTGCCCTATCCTCTGGATGATGAAGAAAATGAGTTGTTGAGAGTACCAACAACTTCTATACAGTCGCACAGAGCAAGAAGAGCGACTATGGAGACAGTAGCAGAGACAGCAGAGACAGTGCAAACTGGTGACGATCAAGGTACACCTCTAAGAGATGAGGTAAACACACCGCAGAGGGATGAAATAGAGGTTCCTAAACTTACTCAAGCACCAGCAGACATAGCAGCAGAGTCCAGTCAGAGGAGGACTCTCCCAGAAGCAGACGATTGGGAAAATCAGTTGAAACAGATCATGTTTCCTGAATTAGCTGAGGAGGGAGCTGTGTTGAATCAAAGTCACCCAGTTTTGACTCTTCCTCAATTGGCTAATGGTGCTGTATGTTTGAGTTCAAGTTCTGCTGAATCGAGAAGAGTTGTAAGTCCAGTTTTGCAATCAACACTGTCAAGAAAAGTTTTAAAAGAAGATAAATGACCTACGCCGCAGACAAGAGAAAACATTCCGGACGTACTGTCAACTATAAATGAAAAGCAAGAACCAGAAGTAGTAAGAAGAACAAATGTTGATGAAGATCTGAGTGAAAATGAAATAAGTGTAAATCAGAGATCAAAAAGAAAGAGAATTGCAAGTCGAAGATACACAGGTCCTGAATAGGCCTACTTGACAATAGATGAATGGCAACATGAGTTTGTCTCCTTTTGTTTTGACAGTGAGAATTCAGCTCAGCATTTTGGAGCTTGAAATCACTTTTGAATTGAGTTTTAAAATTACAGTGCCATGTAGGAAAGCTTTGTATTTACAGGCCATTATCCAGAACGGATGCAAAGTTTGTGTGAACGAGTGAGTGCAGACATGTATTTGTTTTAAAGAATATATAGGACTTTATGCTGGATGGACAAGATCCTGCAATTCCTGGGGTTTATTACATCTGTGGAAAGAATGCTTATTATCGTCTTTCAAGGGGGGATGGTATGGGACTTGTTATTTGGGAGTTGTATTCCCAAAGATTTGCCATATTGACAATATAGATGACACACATGACATGAATGAATTGCAAAGACCAAGATCAAAAAGAGCAAGTTATTCCAAAATAATTGGGTATATATTTGGAGCAAATATTCCTTCTGTAGGAGTTGTTCTGGAATGCCATAAAAATTAGAAAGTTGTCTACTATTGTGGATAACATGCTGCCAGATTTTTCTGGAGCCATGAACTTAATGGATACTAAAATGGCTGTAGTCCATTCAATGGTTTTCCAAGACTATCTTGCTTTAGACATTCTTTTAGCAAAGGAAGGCAGAGTCTGCAGGAAAGTGAAACATTGATGCACGTATATACCTGACAATAGTAAAGGAATTAGAAATTTTATTAAAAACCTGACTGATACAAATTCTGACTTAAAAGATCTGAAAAAGCCAAGGGTTTGGGAAAATGTTGGTAAAAGTTTTACAAAAGTGATAAACTGGCTGAGAAACCTTGGTCAAGGGATTGTGGGAATTGTTTTAAAACTGTTATTAATTGTGGTTGTATGTGTCATCTGCATATTAGGACTTTACAAATTATACATACTGATTAAAAGACAAAGGATGAAAATTTAACAGAGGAGGGAAGAAATTAAACTAGAAAAGGTGAGAAACAGATATTATTCTGATTAAAAAATGACTGAAAACTGAGAAAACCTGAGAAATAAGAAATATTTTAAAGAAACTAAGTTTTGGGTTTTTGACAAGCTAGCAAATGAATACAAGTATTAATGAGTATATTTTGTGACAACACATACGACACACATATACTCATCAGGGGAGGGATTGTAAGAGAGCAAGTTCATTAATAAAATGTTGAAGTATTAAAGTACTAATTAATAAGGTAAAATGTGTGTTTAAAAAGTGCATCATGTAGAATGGCAAAAGTGGCGAACACCATAAACAAAATGCGTAAATAGAAATTATTAGTGTTTAATGTAGAAATGTTTTCTAATTTATTAATATGAATTGATATGAACATTAATACTATTGAATTAAATGATTATTAGGTTTAAATGTGAGTTAAATGTTTTTATTAAATGTTCGCATGGGCCTGCATGAATATGCCTAAAGCTAGTTCTACATTTAAAGGCCTGTGCAATGTCTCTGTCTCAGCAGTTTCTAGAAACGTTCATTGTTCATTTGCTGACCTTTCATAAATATCTCAAATGTATTAGACATATAGATTTTCAATATTCTGTGTAACTCACATATTGTGAAAAGTTATATTCTTCTCTTGTAACATTTGTTTTTTCTTTTTTTCTTCCTGGGATGAGATAATGTGTACCCAGGAACAAGAGTCATCACTGCTCATGTATAACCTGCAACAATTGTATTCTACTGCGGAAACTGGTGAGCAGGACCAAGAGAAGATGGTCCAATCATAAATGCAGCGAATGAGGAAAAGATTCTTCCTAAGCATGGAGTAAAGTTTATTGATTTTGACCTAAACCACCCCATAGACTGCCCATTAGCATTCTACCTAGTTGATTTCTAGGGTTTTAATATAACAATGTTTAGATGATGTAAATTCAGTAGTTGTTTTCTCAGACTTTCAGACTTCCAGAAACTTTCAGTGTTCTTCTTTCACTCTGCTAGTGAAATTATTGTGTTGTTTCTTTAGCTTTCTGCCATTGACAGTTCAGATATAATAAGGCCAAACATTACTGAACTGTGTCCCCTGTTCATGTCCTGTTCGAATGAAGACTGAAGGTGCTCTACTGATAAAGACTTCGCTGCTTGCTGATCTAATTCATTAAGGTTTTTATGTTTTCTTTTTATTAGACATCCAGCCACATTTTTGGTTAGTGTCCTAGCTAGATGTTTTCCAAATTAAGTTTGTCTGTTTTTCCTTTTTGCAAGTATGTCCCAACATCCACTTCTAATTAGTGTAATAGTTAAGGACGTCATAATCAAAATTTGTTCAAACAAAATTGAATTGTTATTGATTCATCAGTGTTCACTAAATGTATTCTGTTTTCATCTATCCTATTCTCTTATTGTTAGTTAGTGTTGTTATTCTTTAATGTTTGATGATATAATTTATAGGTAGATTAAGGTTCCTTAGACGTTTTAGTCAGCCTGTGTTGTTTCTTTACTTGTATCACTTGGTTCTTTGTATGATTTATGTGTCGTTACCTTTGTTAATCTATGGAAATACATGTTTTTAACTTTACTAAACTGGTGTGGTGATTCATGGCCCCATTGGTTATGGTGTGTGCAATATAATGTCTCCATAATCAAATTCTATTGTTTGAAACTGTATTGAACTGGTATTTCTTAGATCTGGCATCCTTGGCTTGGTCTCCCCTGTCTTTTTGCCCCTGCTTCCCATGTTTTGACTGTGTGCTGGACTTAGTTTTTGCTGGTTTTGGTACTCTGGACATTTACCACTGCTGATCAGTGCTAAAGTGCAAGTGCTCCCTGTGTAAATTGTATGTGTAATTGGCTTTTCCATGATTGGCATATTTTATTTACCAGTAAGACTCTAGTAAAGTGCACTTAAGGTGCCCCGGGTCTGTAAATCAAATGCTACTAGTGGGCCTACAGCACTGATTGTGCCACCAATAGGAGTACCCCTGTAAACATGTCTCAGACCTGCCACTGCAGTGCCTGTGTGTGCAGTTTTAAACTGCCAATTCGACCTGGCAAGTGTACTCACTTGCCAGGCTCAAATCTTACCTTTTTATACATGTAAGGCACCCCTAAGGGAGGCCTTCGGTAGCCCCATGGGCAGAGTGCAGTGTAAATTAAAGGTATGACATATACTGATGTGCTTTACATGTCTTGACAGTGAAATACTGCCAAATTTGTTTTTCACTATTGCAAGGCCTATCTGTCTCATAGGGTAACGTGGGGGCTACCTTTAAATATCTTTTAAGTGAAGTTTCCATTTGGGAGGAAATAGAGATAGAGAGTTTAGTGTCTCTGAACTCACAATTAAAAAATTCATGTTTTGGTAAAGTTGTGTTTTTAGATTGTCAGTTTTAAAATGACACTTTTAGAAAGTGGGCATTTTACTTGCTTAAACCATCCTGTAACTCTGTCTGCTTATGTATTCCCTATCCGGGTCAGACTGACAGTTGGACAGTTTTTGAATCTCCACTAGACAGTGACACAAAGGGAGCTATGGTGTATCCTGCATATCTTGATGGGTCATCTGGGTTAGAGTGGAGGGAGGAGCTGACACTTACCCCTGAATAGGCTGTGCCTGCCCTCACACAATGTAGTCTCCAACCCCTTGGTGTTTGTCTGGGCCAGGCCTGGCAAGGCAGGATCTAGTGAACAACAGAGACTTTCCTTTGAAGTTTGCCTACTTCAAAGGCATAAAGTGGTATCAGTAGTGGACCCAAAAGCCAAGATTTTCATATTACTTCTGGACTCAAGAGGAACCGCTGCCAAGGAGAAGAGCTGAAGAACTTGTTGAGTGCTGCCCCTTTGCCTGTGACTGTGCTTTCCTAGGTTGGCCTGCAGTTGCTGCTTCTGTTTGAAAGAGGACAAAGACTGGACTTTGTGGCATTCCTGCTTGTGAAGTGCCTCCGATGGCTTGGACTGAGCTTGCCTCCTGTGTTGAACTCTAAAGGCCATCAAGGACTTCCCCTGCCAGCACCTGGACTCTCTGCTGAGACTTCTACCCTGCCAAGTGGTGCCCACTCCAGTCCCTGGGCCCTTGAAAGGTGAAGCTGGTGGAACCAAGGCAGAAATCCACACACAGGAGCCGTGCGGAGAACAATTTGATGCACCACCTGCAACGAGGTTGTAAAAACGACGTACCACCTGCATTGCGGCTGGGAAACCAACACACTGTCTGCATTTTGGCTGGGAAATCGATGCAACACCCACTTGCGGCTGCTGAAATCAATGGAAGCCACACACAGGGCAGTTCCTCATTACCGTGCGGCCAGATTGAACCTGCCCGGATGAGGTGCCAGTCTGAAAATCGACACATCGCTCTCTTGCGGGAGATAAAAACGATGCATCGCCTGCCCAACCGCAGAAAAATTGACGCACAGCCTCACTTGCGAGTATGGAATCAATGCATCGCTGACTTTTCTAGCGTACTTTATTTTTTATGCAAACCAGGTACTTTGTGTAACATGAATGCTTCCATTGTTTTCTATGGAGTAAGACTCTTTTTAATTTCATAACCTTATTTGTATATGGATTTTTGTTGTTTTGGTCTTGTTTGATTAGATAAATATTGGCTATTTTTCTAAACTTGGTGGTGTCCATTTTGTATTGATGTCATTGTATTCCTGTGTGTTTTGGTACAAATACTTTACACATTGCCTTTGAGCTAAGCCTGACTGCTTGTGCCAAGCTACCAAGAGGGAGAGCAGGGGTTATCTTAAGTGTGTATCTCCATTGCCTTGACTAGAGTGAGGGCCCCGGCTTGGACAGAGTGCAAACTGACTGCCAACCAGGGACCCCATTTCTAACAAATTTTAATATTGTTAGGACGTTATCACACTCCAATCTGAGAGCAAAGGTCCAGATCGACCTCTAAGGGTAATTGATGGTTACCCTATACGTGATAACTCATAAATAATAATATAAAAGAAATATAAGTGTAGTCACTCCCACAAGTACACTTCTAGACTTGTGAATTGACTGCTAGAAAGAAGAACAGATGTGCTGCTGAAGGACTGCCACTGTGCTGGACTGCTGCCCTGCTGGACTACTGCCTTGCTGTGCTGCTGTCTAGCAGTACTGACTTACTGCCTGCTGCCTCTTTATCTGTGTGAAAAGGACTGGATCTGCATCTCTTGAAACCAGAACCCCAGAGTGACTCCAAGGGCTAGTTGGCTGGCCCCCTGACTTGAGCCTCAGGGACAGAAGGCTCCAACAACCTTGACCCAGCACCTATACTCTGCCATGTAGGAGTCTTCTCATCCCAGTGGTGCCACCCCAGCCATAGACCCGCATAAGTGGGCATAAGGTGCTTTGCCAGCCTCTGTGGATCCAACTGAACCAAAGCATCACCTCGGCTGAACAGCTCAACTGATGCGTCACAGCGACTCCATGGATCAGAACTGCTGTAGAGCAACGCATCTTCAATGCCGGCCCTCGCATCCCTCGTAGATGGCAGTCTCGATGATGATGCTGGACTCTACATCACCGCCTCACAGCTCCTTAGACCCAACACACCACTCCAACTGCGCGGCGCATCCTCAACTCTAGACTTTGCATCACAAGTTCTGGTTGATGGGATTCTTGAGGACAACGCAGGACCTCGCACAACAGCCTTGCTGCATATTGCAACAGATGCATTGCTTCAGCTGAACGACACATCTTTGAAGCAGATCCTCGCAACGCTCTGCAAACCAGGGTTTGATGTACTATGTTCAGCTGGCCTAACTGGGCCCATGCTCCATCAAGGTCGACCTGAACTTGTGAATTTGGTCAGGTCCAGCGTGACCAGATATACTGTTGGGGCTTTATATCTTTTGCTACTACTTTAATAAAAAAAATGTAACTTGAATATCTGTGCCTCTACTAATTGATTTTTTGTCATTTTCGTTGTTTTATTCATTAAAAAATACTCTAGTCTAACTCTCTCTGTGGTCTTCTTTTGTGGTATGTTTTCACTGTTACTGTTTGGAGAGTTGCACAGATACTTTACACTCTGAGTTAAGCCTGACTACTCTGTGCCAAGCTAGCCTAAGGTTGAGCACAGGTTAATTTAGGGTTAGCTTGTTCTTCACTCTGAATTCATTTGTGATTGCTGCCTGTAATGAGAATCACCCCTCCCACCCCAGACCTGATGTCCAGTTAGGTCGTAGGAGATGATATTGAGAAATGGCTTTTATCTTACGAGGTGATCCTGAGAGTACACACAAACCCAGAGGGTCATGGGGTGGGGTCTGTGGAAGCATATGCCTCCAGTCAGGAGTGCCACTCTTCTGATCCTAGAAGTAGATGACAAAACCAGATACACCTCCATGAAAGCCATCTTGCAGCTAAATAGTGGGCTAATCCCTGAAAAGTATTGCCAGAGGTTCAGGGACAGCGACAAGCTCCCAAATCCGTCTTAGGTAGATTTCTTGAACTACCCCAGCAAGGCTCTGAAGGGCTGGGTGAGGGACAGCAAAGTCTATGACTATGATAGGCCATAAAACTTGATTCTCAGGGCGCACATGCTCAATATTTGTTTTACAGAGCTGCACCAGCAGCTAGTGGAAAGCAAGCTGACTGGCCTGAGGAAGCTTGCTGAGGAGACTGACCTCTTGGTTGGCACCAGAATGTCCAAAAAGGCATGGGGGGCTACCAAAATGGTCACGGTTCCCACCAGAAGAAAGAGGGGGGTGGAACTTAAAAGTAAGGAGTTCTCAAAAGGCCCCAAAATAATTCCCTAGGGAACAATGGTAACCAGTGCCAGCATAAACTCAAGAAAAAAGGATTGTTTGACAAACAGACAGGGAGGTTTGTCCCCCAATGTACTGAGTGTCACAAATATGGGCACTCCAAGAGACTCCAAATGTCAAAGAGGGCATAGCCCCTTACCAGTGAGCAGACAGAGGTGACTCTAGTACCCCTGGGGGATAAGGAGATGGTGCCAATAACCCATTTGCCTGTCAATACTTGTAAGTACATTTAGTGGGTCACCATTAATGGCCAATAGGTGGAGTCTCTGAGACACACAGGAGCCTGCATGACAACTGTAAGATGACAGCTGGTGTCCTTTGAGCAGGACCTCCCTAACACATTTCACCAAGTCATAGTTGCAGGCAACATGAGAGTCATCTACCGGTGGCTCTGGGTCCCTTTGAGTGAGGGGGAGGCATCAGGTTCTCTTAAAGTAGCTCTGAACCCTGCAGTGTCTGTAGATTTTCTGTTAGGTAACACCCTGGAGCACAGTATCCGGGGGAGGTGGAGCTCAGGTCACACTTGAAGATGTTGGGATTGCCTGAATGGATCTGTATGACCACATGGTCCCTCGCTACCTGGAAAGAGAGTCAAGGGTGCCTGGAGCCTTAACCAATGGCCCAGCAGCTGCCAAGAAGAGTGGGAGCAAGGGGCATGGGAAAACAGTCCCTGAAGTTCCTGTGGTCCAGGTTAGGAGGTACCTGAGGAGGATACCCCTGAGCCTACCGGGGAGGACGCCAACGTAGGTGACCAGCCTGAGTTTGTGGGATGGTAAGGTGAGGTTGAGCCTACCAGGGACGACTTCAGCAAGGTGCAGAAAGAGTGCCACATTCTAGAGGGCTTGAGGCAGCAAGCTGAGGCCCAGGCAGTCGGTGATACCTCTGGAGTTCACTTTATTTATTGGGAGAATTACCTCCTATACAGTGAACCTAAGGTTCCAGGACCTGAGGCAGCCCACATTCTGGTGCCCCCCCCACCAGTGTTACAGGCCCTTCCTACTGTATTTGGCTCTGACATTCCCCTGGCAGGAAATCTGGGCAAGACAGGACCTTTGCCAGGCTTGTTGCCCATTTCTATTTGCCCTAGATGATGATGGCCTCAGCTGCAGTCTGTGAGTCATGTCCCACTTTTCAGGCCAGTCGGAAGTCAGGGAAAAAGCTCAAGGCTCCCCTGATCCCATTACCTGTTGTTGACAGTCCCTTTAAAAGGGTGGTCATTAACATTGTTGGAACCTTGGACCCCAAGATAGCTTTAGGCAACAAGTTCATCTTGGTCTTGGTGGACCACACCACTCACTCCCCAGAGGCCATTTGTTGGAAATTGGGTCTTGAGTTGGCCGAGGAACGCACCATCTCCAAGTAGGTACCACAATCCTAGTTCGAGTGAATAACCACAAAACCGAAATTAACTGGACTCATCCTCTCGTAGCTTGGCACAGAGCAGTCAAGCATAACTTAAAAGGGAATGAGTAAAATATCTGTGCAACACTTAATTACAGTAACATGGTGAAAGACACCACAAACAAACTTCACATCCGTTTTTGAAAAATATAGAATATTTATTTGAGTAAAACTGGACCAAAACAACAAAGATCCAATAAGTAGTAGTCAAAATATGAATTTGTAAAGATTAAATGTGAAAACCGTGCTTAGAAGTCACTATCTGTTGAAAAGTTAGTTGAGGTCGCGAGGGACCAGTACAAATCATAAGTCAGGCTGGCCGCAATGGATGGTACACAAGATACAGAACCCATGCAGGGTCTGCTGAAACAGTACCTTTGATGGAGCAAAGGGTCGACTTCGAGGGCAGCTACAGAACCCACTTTTGAGGCCCCGGACTGGAGTGGGCACCTTATGCATGGGTAGGACTCACAGATGGCAGAGTCCAGCAGCACCAGGAGAGTTGCAGACAGTCTTTGCTGTCCCTGAGACTGTGGAGAACGGGGGGCAAGCCAACATGCCCTTGGACACTCTTGGGTTCAAGAATGTAGAGAGCAAGTCCAGTCCTGCACAGCAAGCAGCTGGCCAACACAGCAAAGCAAGTAGCAAAGTGGCAGTCACTCCTACAGCACAGCACACAGCTAGCAGTAGGCCTGCATAGCAATGCATTTGCAGAGTGCCAGTCCCTTTAGGCAGCATAGCAGTCTGTGAAGAAACCCCCTCCCTGAAGCCCTCCTTACCTGAGATATCCTCAGAGATTGCCTGCGGTCACTCTCCGTCGATCTGCCACAGAAAAAACCTAGAGAGAGGTCAGGGAGGAGACTTGTGGTAAATCAACAATATTAACAAAAGACCTCCATTTACAGGAAGGATGACCCAGAAGAGAACAACAAGAGGAGGATTCCCATAGGCTAGGAGGGGAAATAGAGGTCATCAGGAGGAGGGGCGGCTAGAATCAGGAAGGTCGACTTCAGAGGAACACAGAGCAAGCAGGCCTAACTGAGATGCGCTATCTTCTAAAGCCAATGCAGATGGCAGCAAAATGTCGGCATGCAGCAACTTGCAGACACGAGAAGACGCGGAACAAGAAGAAGAGAAGTGAACCGAGGAGTGGTGGACACAGCCAGTCAATGCAGCAATACCAGCCACAACTGAGGAGAATTGTGGTAGATGTGGTGAGTGGGAAGGGGCCCAGCCACATGCATATTACCGCAAGAATTGGTATAGCATAAGAGGTAATAAGGACACATCGGGTGCCTAAAGCCCTGCTTCAGGGATCTTTTCCCTATTGATTACTTGTTGTCATTCGTTTAACAATCTTTTTTTTACTTTTTTTTCCTGGCTCTAATTCTCCTCCTCTGATTTGACTCACTGATAACCTGACCCTCGCCTCCCCTTTTCCACAACGTTCTTGTGGTTTGAGGCTTCAACTATATCCATTCATTTTGCCCACACTACCGATTGGCTTCAGTGATATCATGGTGGGTCTGATGGATAATTATGGATCTATTTTTACCACATTGTCTCCTTCTTTTGAGGATACTGGTAGTGGCCTTCCCTGGGTCCATAAAGAGAAAGAAGTAGGAAGAAGATTACCATCCTACCTGCAAATACACTATCAGAAACAGCACAAGAATTGCGACACAGCCTGAAAGTTGTGGAGTACCATTTCTACAGTCTTGTTTGGCTTTGTTCTGTAACACTTACATATCCTTAATAAATGCCACAATTACCCCTCAAATAAGCCTCCTAAGCCATATTTCCACCCATCCCTCCGACAAGGTCCTTCTTCCTTGCAGAGTGTCCTTACTTCCAGTAGAGTTGTGATTTTGTGAGGTTTGGGGTCCAATACTTATACTCAAATGTGCCTTTAAAGCCAGTGAGACTTCAAAGAAGCCTTTAAGGAGCACAAGGTCCCTGCCCTTCCTTTCCTGTCTCCAGGCACTCTACGGGGAGTTCTGCAGCCCTTTGTGTGGGGAGAGGCACAGCCCTATTCTGGTGTAAGTGAGGCAGTACTAAGCTCCACCCTCCCATCAAGCCTGTTATGGGCCCATGAAGGCACATTAAGTCACACCTAAGCTCCCATTGAGCGACTGCACAAAGCCCACCTGTCACAAACCCGAGGCGTGTATTGAGAGACAGGCAGAGATTCACACGATGGTTAAAGTAAGAAAATGCCAGCTTTCTAAAAGTAGCATTTTTAGACTTACAATTTAAAATCCAACTTCACCATAAGTTGTGATTTTAAATTGTGAATCTAGAGACACCAAACTCCAAATTTCTTTCTTTTCCCAATTGGAGTTACACTTAAAAGCTATCTCGAGGTAACCCCCATGTTAACCTATGGGAAAAATAGGCCTTGCAGCAGTGAAAAACTGATTTAATGGTTTTTCACTACCAAGGCCTGTTAAACTTAAAAGTATATATTCAGCTTTTTAAATACACTACACCCTGCCCTTAGGGCTAACAATGGCCTACCTTAGGGGTAACATATGTACTAAAAGGGAAGGTTTGGACCTTGCACGTGGGCACACTTTCAAGGTTGAAATGGCAGTTTAAAACTGCACACATAGACTCTACAATGGCAGGCTTGAGACATATTAGCACACATATTATTAGCATGATTAGCACTGCAGGCCCATTAGTAGCATTAATTTACAGATCCTTGGGACCCATAGTGCAATTTACTTGGGACTTACAAGTAAATTGAATATGCCAATTGTGGCTAAGTCAATATTACCAAGTTTAGAGTACAGAGCACCTGCACTTTAGCATTGATGTAAAGTGCCCAGATTCCTAAAACCAACAAAATCAAGGTCAGAAAACGAGGAGATGGAAGGAAGGCCAAATGGCTGGTATGACCCTGTGGAAAGGGCCAGTTCCAACACCATCCATCTGAGGTCAGTGACTGCACCTGCAGTGGCCAGGTCTCTGATATGGATTCTTCTCAATGTGGGGGTTTCCTGAAGAAGTAGTGTCAGAGAGGCACTGACTTTATGTCAGCATACGTGAAGTCAATGTGGGATGAGGGTGGAGTAACTTATACGTTCTCCACACCCTGTCACCCCTAAATCAGTGCTCATGTGGAGAGATTCAAGAAGACCCTAAGAGGCATGATAATGGGCCAACCTGAACCAAAGAGGCGTAAGTAGGACATCCTGTAGCCATGCCTTCTCTTCGCCTACAGGGAAGGGCCACAGAAGGGAGTGGAGTCTAGCCCCTTTGAATACCTCTGTAGCCACCCTGTTAGGGGATCTATTAGCCTTGTCATTGAGGGGTGGGAGTAGGCTCCCAGGAAACCCCCTCAGGATGGGGCCAACTACATGCTAGTCCTCTGCAACTAGATACATTACATCTGGTAGAAGGCAAAAGGCAATATTGAGGACAGTTAAGATGTTATTAAGTGACCAGAAAGCCGCTCTGGTGGAGCTCAATACTGGCCAGAAGTGTGGGCCTGTCGAGACCAGAGCTCTCCAGGATCGCTGGACAGCCCTATATGAGGTAAAGGAGTGGAAGGGGGAGTGCACCTACCTGGTGAATTTCAAGAAACCTAGAACCACCTCAAGGATGTGCCATGTGTACTGCCTCAAACCACACTTTGAAAGGTTGGAAGTAAGCATGATCCTGATGACAGATGAAGGCATGGTAGAAGACAGCTAGCCTTTCCCTGAACTCCTGTCTGTCCAAGAGCACACTAGGTCAGTAGAGGGTGTCAACATCTACCCTACTCTTACCCCAGAACAACATAGTGACTCGCCAGCTGCTGGAGCAGTTTTCCTCGCTGTTCAACCTAACGGTTGGTCTCAAACACCTGTGCATCCATTACATCGAACCCTGAAGACAGTCAGCCTGTTAAAAACAAAATTTACAGGCTGTCAGAGAGGATGAGGGCTCAAATCAAGGAGGAGGTTTCCAAGATGCTGGCATTAGGGGTGATTGAGCACGCCAACAGTTTTGGCACAGTCCTTTGGTTGTGGTATTCAAGGCTGCCCCATTAGGCATCAATCCAGATGGACAACAGGGGACTCTATTCCAGCACAAAGACTGATGCATATCCCATCCCCCGAGCTGATGAGCTCATTGGCAGACTGGCACTACCAACTTCCTAAATCCTAAATATCTTTGATCTCACATCAGGATACTGGCAGATTGTGCTGATTCAGGGGACAAAAGAATACTGTATTCTCGACCCCAGAGGGCAGCTTCCAATTTAGAATGGTGCCCTTTGGCCTAAAAATGCCCCTGCCACCTTTCAGAGGTTAGACAACAGGGCCGAGGCTGTGAAGAAAGCACTGTATGCCACCTACCTTGACAACATAGTTGTCTACAGCTCAAGCTGGAGGAATTCTGTACCACAGACAAGAGGTGCATCAAGTGGGCCTGACTAAGTGCCAGATAGAGCCGGGATCCTTGGTATTTCTGGGATACAGTGCTGACGGGTGCGAGGTGCAGCCCCTCCAGGCCAAGATTGGGATTATTCTTGCCCTGCAACCCCTTAAAACATAGACTGCGGTGAAGGCCTTACTGGGCCTCACAGGATTGTATGGGATATGGCACCATTATTTCCTCCTTAACAGAGTTGGCTTTGAAGAAGCAGCCCAGACAAGTGATCTGGATAGAGGCCTGCCAGAAAGCCTTTGATACCCTCAAGGAGGTCATGTGTACAGCACCTGTACTTGAGCCCCTAACTTGTCTATGGTATACATATTGCAGACAGATGCTTCAAAGCATGGCTTGGGGGCAGTCTTTGCACAGATAAGGAAGGAGGGCCTAGACCAACCGGTAGCCTTCATTAACAGAAGGTTACTTCCAAGGGAACAGAGGTGGGGTGTGAATGAAAGGGAGGCGTTTGCTGTGGTCTGGGCACTGAAGAAGCTGAGACCATAAATTTTTTGGACTCACTTCCAAGTTCAGACAAACCACGGTCCCCTCAGATGGCTTATGCAAATGAGGTACAACAATCCCAAACTGTTGAGGTGGTACATCTCCCTACTAGAGAATGGACTCTACAGTGGAACACCTTCCTGGGTCAGACCAAACCAGTGCTGAAGGTCTATCCTGTTTCTTCCATCTAAGTGATGAGAACTCCCAGTGGGTTGGGTAGTTCTCCTCACCTGCGTGGGGGTGTTATGTTGACCTGTTATCCTTAGGTTGGCCTTCCCCCAACCTTTTTGCCTCCCTCCATTTTGCTGACTCGTTTATGCTGGCCTTAGGACTCTGCACACGTTACCACTGCGAACCAATGCTAAAGTGCATGTGCTCACTCCTTAACTCGTAGTAACATTGACTATCCCCAATTGGCATACTGAATTTACTTCCCTAGTAAAGTGGTACTACATGTAACCAGGGCCTGTAAATGAAATGCTACAAGTGTGCCTACAGCACTTATTGTGCCACATACTTATGTAGCCCTTTAAACATGTCTCATACCTGCCATTGTGTGTGCAGTTTATAAGTGCCATTTTGACTTGGCAAAATAAATCTTTGCCGGTCCAAACCTTCCTTTCCAATACATATGTCACCCGAGGGTAAGCCCTAAACAGCCCACAGGGCAGTGTGCAGGGTATTTAAAAAAGTAGAATGTACTTTTAAGTTTTACATGTCCTGATAGTGAAACTCTTAAATTTATTTTTCACTACTGCAAGGCCTACCTAACCTACAGACTAACTTTGGAGTTGTCTTATTACATTTAATGAGCTGTAGTTTCCAAATGGGAGCAGGTAACTGGTTAATCCAAAAAGCCAGATTTTTAACTGTAATTTTTAAGATTTGTCATTTTCTTGACTTAGGCCCTCATTCTGACCTTGGCGGGCGGCGGAGGCCGCCCGCCAAAGTCCCGCCGTCAGGTTACCGTTCCGCGGTCGAAAGACCGCGGCGGTAATTCTGACTTTCCCGCTGGGCTGGCGGGCGGTCGCCTTCAGACCGCCAGCCAGCCCAGCGGGAAAGAGGCTTCCACGATGAAGCCGGCTCGGAATCGAGCCGGCGGAGTGGAAGCTGTGCGACGGGTGCAGTTGCACCCGTCGCGTATTTCACTGTCTGCGCAGCAGACAGTGAAATACATGTAGGGGCCCTCTTACGGGGGCCCCTGCAATGCCCATGCCAGTGGCATGGGCACTGCAGGGGCCCCCAGGGGCCCCGCGACCCCCCCTACCGCCATCCGGATCTCGGCGGTCCGACCGCCGGGATCTGGATGGCGGTAGGGGGGGTCGGAATCCCCGCGGCGGTGCAGCAAGCTGCGCCGCCGCGGAGGATTCAATGGGGCCGCGGTACACTGGCGGGACCCCGCCAGTGGTGCCGGTCCGACCGCGGCTTTACCGCCGCGGTCGGAATCCCCATTGGAGCACCGCCGGCCTGTCGGCGGTGCTCCCGCGGTCCTCCGCCCTGGCGGTCAAAGACCGCCAGGGTCAGAATGACCACCTTAGTCTTTTAGGGGGTCATTAAGAGTTTGGCGGGTGGAAAAGACCGCCCGCCAAACTCCCGTGGTCAGGTTTCCGCCAGTGCCGCCGCCTTCCCCTGGGCCCCATTAGGAGTTCTCCACTGGGTCAGCAGGTGGAAACGGTGTTGTACACGTTTACATACAACAACAGTTGGAGGTGGTGGGAAAGCGCTAGGAAGAGTTATGGGCCTCCTCATTAGAATTCTCAAGAGGCAATGGCAAGACTTGGGGGTAGACCTCATTTAGATCTAGAGAAGAGGGCATCAAGTCACCTCAAATGAGTTGGTTTGCATAGTCCTGGCCAGTTTATTGGTAATAAACTATTTTTTTGCTCAGGCTATGACTTCAGAAATCCTTTACAAGTAAATGATTACCCTTTGGGTGGTCTGGAGGAGGCTGGCCTGGTGTGCGGTGGGCACCTATGGTACTTACACCTTATACCAGGTCCAGGTATTCCTTATTAATGTAGTGTAGTCAGTGTCTAGAAGCCAGGTTCTCTAGAGGTAGCTGTGGATGAGCATCCAAGGCTTATCTAGAAAACATGCAAAGCTCATGCAATAACCCCATAGTCACACACAGTACTTACACAAATGAAATAAAACACTCAGGCCTTCATTATGACTTTGGGGGTCTTTTCAGAAGACCGCTGTGGTGATGGCTGCCAAAAGACCAATGTGGAGGCGGCAATTCGCCCGCCAGATTATGACCCACAAACACAAAATTGCCAGAAAGCAGCAAAAACTACAATCCAGCCAGACCTAATGAGGAGGAGAAACAGTCGGTCCCACCACCCTCCCCGCCATGCCTGCAACACCCCGCCCTCCAAATAATGACCCACAAATCACCGTAGCGGTTACCCATTGGTGGTACGGACCACTGTGGTTGATTTTGCCACTCCACACCAACAGAAGCCAACATTGGCTAGATTGAAAAACCCACGCCTGACAAATATACATGCACCATACACACCCACCAACAGCACTGTAAAACACCCCCCACACAACCCACAAGCCTTTGCAAATGCAAACACCTAGCTACATGTTGCCAGACCAAACATTAACAGAACTGCACACATAAACCATACCTCAACACCCAACACACAACAAAACAGGTCACAATCATTACTCCACAGCATCCCACATACACACACACCCTGCACCCCAACAAAACATTCCACCCTTTGCACAACACACACACTACACCCACTACACAATAGGCATGTCCCCACAAAAGATCCCCTGTTTCACTGATGAGGAGTTACGGGTCATGGTAGACAAAATAGTAAGGATAGAGCCACAGCTGCTCAGTGCACAGGTACAGCAGATATCCATTGCCAGGAAGATGGAGCTATGACAGAGAATCATGGACAAGGTGAACTCCGTGGGAACCTATCCACGCACAAGGGATGACATTAGAAAGAGGTGGAATGACCTACGGGGAAGGTGCGTGCAATAGCATCCAGGAACCACATTGCTGTCATCAAGACTGGCGGTGGACCCCCACCTCCTCCTCCACAGTTGAGAACATGGGAGGAGAAAGTCTTGGCTATCCTGCATCCAGAGGGCCTCACTGGAATCACTGGAGGGCTGGACACTGATAAGTTACCATTACTACCCCACCACCACTGACACCTGCATGGCATGTCACCCCGTCACCCTGACTCCCTTCACCCTACTCCATCCCAAACAGAGAACCACCCCCATAACCACCCTCAGCTGTGTACCCATGCATGCCCTACCCACTGCAAGCACACCCCTCCAAGCTCAGCATGCATACCTAACAGTAATGCATGGGCAGCATGTAGCACTACCAATCCCACAATCCATCACCATACACAAACCAAAGGTGGAAGAACAACACCCATCCAATAGGGAAAGCCAAAAATGCTGACTATGTATCTGACAATGTCTGTAACAAATCTCATACAAGTCCACAGGTACCCCAGGTAATGTCAGCTGCCAACATGTGCCACGTCAACCTAGTCGTCCACCAGAAGAAGGCTCCAGTGATGACAGCAACTCTGGATGTTTGGATCTGGATGATCTCCCTGGCCCAACTAAGACCACTGGTCAATCAAACACCACAGGCAACACCCAGTCCACCACAGAGGACCCCACATCGGACTCCACTACCACAGCAGCCACTCAACATCCCCAAACCTCTGTCCCCAGGACACGTCAATCAACTGTGTGCCCAACTGTACAGGCACCCGAGTCGACACCACACAGGCAAGACGATGAAGGTCCTAGGGTCAGTGGGAGTGGGCACACAGTTTAGGGGACACAGGAGGCCAGGGCCAGTAGGAGGATAGCTGTGCGCAATGGGGTGGGCCAAACCAGGGAACCGACTGCCCAGGAGGCACTCTCAAATGTCCTGGAAACATACCAGAAATCCCAGGACAGGATGGGCCAGGTACTTACCATGTTGCAGGAGAACCAGAAGCTGCAGGGGGAACACCACCAGGAGATCATGCAACAGTTGCACACCTTAAATGACAACATGGCCTCCATTGTAGAGGTGCTGAGTGACATGGCTACCATCATGCATGATTACTCAACACATCAGCAGGCCCCTTCCACTAGCCAGTGTACTTACCAGCCCTCCACATCTGCTGCAGCTAGTGGACACGAGGACCTGCCACAGGACTCACAGGCTACCAGCACCCCTCCCTCTGCAGCAGAAGAACCACCTGCAAATGTTCCCTGGAGCCCAGACAGCCACCAGAGACTGTAGTCAAGACCTAAACCACTGCCAGGAAGTCAGCCCCTCCTAAATGTCTCCCTTGTGTGCCACTGAGACACCTTGTTTACTTTGGACTGCCTTTGCTACTATTCCTATGGTCCCATGGATACTGGACCTGTTCTACAAACCAATTGGGCCACTTCACTGAAGATTTCGTCCACCATCACCCACTCTATTGCACTATTCCTTCCTTTTAATCAATTCAATAAACACACTTAATCACAACTGAAGGATTTGTGCTTTCATTTCAACAATATGCCATGTTGAGACCTTTATTGTCCTGCGCAAATGTAGAATTAAGTGTGCCTCCATCCAAAGTCAGTCTGGGGTACACATAACCAGTGTATGAGCATGCCACAAGTCACCATCCGCCAAACTGTGTGAAAGCAGTCTGTAGACTTAACATGAGTACACGGTGGTGAACAGTCCAACATCTGTGAAAAAGGAAAACTTTAGCAACATTCAAATGAGAAGTCAATGAAGTACAGCAACATGAGACCCTGTAACACAACAGCCTACATTCAGCTGGTCACATTAACACAGACATTTGCACTGCAATTGACTCCACACAGCATCAGTGAGGAGAAACAACTCATGACAGGCCCTCACACAGGATGCCACAGTATTGGCCATGCCATATTGTCAGTATGTCACTATCTCCTCTGGACCACCTAGTCTGGCCCTAGTGGTGACGGTGTTCACCGGCACAGACGTGACCACCATTTTCTGTATCCCACTTCACTTGATTCCTGACTCTCACCATATCAACATCTCCACTGTGTGTGCTGCTGTGTCCTGTGTCTGGAACCCACAATGGCCTGTGATACATGGGATAGGGCCCTAGCCTTCACATCTGAAGAACTGGAGAAGCTTGGGGATGGGGGCCTACCCTTGTATGGACAGTTGTATGGGCCTCCAGATCAACAGGTGAGCACCTTTTGGGTACTTTGGATGCAACCTGGCTGTATTTAGATGTATGTGTGTAGGCAGTGTGTCATTTGGGGAGTCATTTGGGGAGTGTAAATTTGCTGCATGCAATGTGTACGCAAAACCACAGAGGCCCAGCTGGGGATGTCCTCGCAACGAGGGAGGGATGCCTGTCGGACACTGACCCCCCTAATGGCCTGCATACTGGTAGTGGCCAATCCAGAGTTGGATGGGCTCTTGCGGGCAGCACAGCAGCCACAAGGGGGTGAGTACACACAATGTGGAATTCTTTCATGATGCCTGTCATGGTGTTTGGGTGCAAGGTTCTAGTCAGTGCATGGCCCAATATGCCCGTGTAGCTCATCTTGTTAAGTCCTGCTTAGCAATGGTGAGTGGTATGTACATTTGGTATTGGCAATTAGCTGGTATTCCAGCTTCATTTGAGACCTACATCCTGACTCACCGGTGTTGTTGTGATGCTCTGATGTCCACTGCCAAAGTGGTGTGACCTGGCAATTTCACTTTGTGAAGTCACTTTGTCGGAATTGTGTAGCTGTGCCTTTATCAACAGGCAGACATGGATCAGTGAGTCCCAGTAGGTGTGCAGATGGTAGTGTCTGCTGAGTTCATTTCTGCTGTTCTTCCCAGGCAATGGTTTTGTATTGTGGTTGTTACTGCATAGTGTTAGTTCCGGTGAATCATTGTGATGTATATGCCAAATGTGCTATTATTGCTGTAATTGACCCTGTGCCCCCTTTCTTTCTCCCCCACCCTCTCACCTTTCCTTCTCCTGTCCTTGTGTGCATTAGCATCATCTGGTGAAGGAACAGGGGCACCAGTAAGTGGGGGAGCTGCAGCCCACGGACCCAGGAGGCAGTGTCAACCAACGCCGAGGGGACCAATTGGTTGGAGGGTGAGGGGAGAACCACAGGGGAGACAGGAGGTACAACAACAAACTCTGAATCCTCCTCCAATGGAAGCTGCCTGGTGGTTGTGGACCCCTCTAGGACCACCCAAGCTACATCATCTTCCACCACCCCCTGTACCAGCACCACCCTCCCAGTAGCTCCTCACCCAGTTGCCCATGCCCGCTCACCCAGGAGGGTGGACGTCTCCTTTGCCACAGGCACGTCAGCCCCTGTTCCAGTCAGCCCTGCTGCCCTCACTGAGGAGGCTAATGACCTCCTGAGATCCATCTCTGTAGGCCAGTCAACCAGAGTGAATGGCTTCCCAGATACAGCAATGCAATTCCTACCTGGAGGGCATTCACAGTGGCTTGGCTGCCCTACAGCGATCGTTTCAGGCTACGGCCTCCTCTTTTACTGCAACCAGTGTCCCTAGTTCTTCCATCCCCCCTCCACTACTTGTTTCCAGTCCCAGACCCCTTAGCCCCACCGATCCAAAGCACACATTCAGACGAGCATGCACCCAAGACAACAGACAGAACTCACAAAGACAAGCACAGGCACCACAGATCACACAACAAGCACACACAGCAAACACCCAGGTGCACACACAACATTGAATACTATTTACTGTTTACGTCAAACACATTACATTAGCTGAGTTTGCTTCCCCAAACAGTATATTGTTCTCCTATATCTATCGAACTATTCCCTTTGGACTCTTTTTTCTGCTCATTAACTTTAAGCAAAGGACTCACATCGCTTATACAGTCCTGAAGAGGCCAGGAATGAACAGGCTGATGCACGCCGTCATTTTCCTCTGCAAGAAGCCCATAACAAAAGAATGAAGAATTTGAGAACACAGAGACTACCAGCCTAGTTCACATTCATTACGTGTGAGATATTTGGGACAGTTATGTTTTTTTTTAACTGTGGACTACCTTAAAGACGGACCTAATGAGATGGACTAAAAACATGTTGGCAGTCAACTAAGAAATACTTTAATATAATAACAGAGTGTGGTGTAATTAATGTTTTGTATTGCATGTCTATATAATCGTGGTACTAGATTGATTAGCGCAGAAATGTATGTTTACAAATTGATCTTATGTGAGTGGTACACATTGATTCTATTCCCCAAGCAGTGTTTAACATAATCAAAATATATATTTTTTTAAATGAAAAGCAGTGTATAAAGAAACCATTAGTCCAATAATAATTAGTATATTATTGTTGACACAAAAATTTACAAGGATCTATCAATCAAGAGTTTTTGTATAATGCCAGCATTTTCACACTCACAACCAAGCCACTGACATGGAAAATCACTCAATGTTATCCTTGTCTATACTGCACTCACTTACTCCCCATTGACTACTGACCCATTCCTCTTTTACCTGCCAACTCCTCACCTCAGCCCCATCCCAAATCACCAAATAACTGATTAAATGCAAACTTTCACCTGACTTCTGTAACCCCTACCTTATGCACTTTCTTTTGTATCAAATAATTTACTTCTTTCATCAACACTTCAGTCAGAATTCAGTTTCTTCTAACGAGCTCACAACTTCAAAACCTCCACCTCTTACCATAAACCTTATAGCCCCATATCCTCTTATACCTTAAAAACACCCATGGTGACCAGAACTTTCCTGCAAAGAAAATCATACCTCCTTGCGCCACTAACATGTCACAAAGTGCTCAAATAAAACCCTCTAACAAAATTTGAGGGTGGATAAGTTTTTTAATAAACACTCATAAATATATTCTTCGTTTGCCCGGATTTATGTCTTCCAGGCTCCACTGTGCCCTCCGCCCCCTTAAGGGCATCCGACACAAGACAACATGCCCAATCTAGGATTGGATAACATTGCCTCCATCCAGATGGAAGTCATTTGGTGCCCCTTACCAGATCGCATCATTCTCTAAAGCAGCTGCATTATTTACAAATTCATCATTAGCACATTAGTCATTAGTTGACTGTATGCTTGCCATTGACCCTGTACAGCATTCCATCTGACAATTGGTTAGGTTCTCATGAAACAAATACAACATACATATGCACCTATGATACAAGCAGCCACCTCAGTCTTTCCCACTACTACGCATGCTATGAAGAACAGTTCCCATCCCTTAACTGTAACTTACAGAAACTATGCAGGACTCATGCCTGCTTCTTCTCATCCATGTATTCACTAACCTTTACTAACCTAAGGACCAAACAGCCATCAATGTCCCCCTCATACTATGGGCCACCCTCTTATCCTTCCAGCTTGTATACCTTCGTCACAACCTTCCCTTCAGAACGTCCCCATTCTCAGGTCAGTTACCCACTTCAGCACCCATCTGACCCTCTTGCCTACAAATTAACAAATACTTTGCCCCCTCCATAACTATGCTGTCATCTGTATTTAGAAAACTACTCTGTCCCAACTGTACTGCACTTTGACTGGTCTCACACAGTTATGTCATTTCATCACCAATCAATAGTATACCCATCTGTCTTTCGGACTCAGTCCCTTTGACTTGTACACCACTTTAAACATAGTCCATGAACTCACATTGCTAGCCACCCTCTCCTCTACAAAGATAACTGGAACATCCCTTAACTGGCTATCCACCTCCAGCTCAAACAGTTTCATTATTTTCCCTTGGTGCTTTCTTTTGGTTGTCTACTAAATCAGCCCCTACCTCTTTTCTGGCTTGTGCCCCCCAGTTCTTGGTTCTCCCCTTTGCTTTTGATCACAAAACTGTTTGACAAATTATCTTCTCATTTGGCTGCCGCCTAATATCTGATCACAGATTACTCACAGGTATATATATATACTTTACCATTTTCAACCTGACAAGGAAGTTGAATTCACAGACAACTTCAGCCATCTCGTAGCGAGTCACCCTTCACTTAATCAAGCTGAACCCTGTTGCTATCAAGAACATGTACTTAAACTAAGGAAGGATCACTCTCTTCTTCATTGCAAACTTCATTGTGGTGTTGTAAATTTCATTGTGGTGTACAATATATTTATCATCCCTTTGAAAGGGAAATTCTATGGTAATAAGTTGTTTAGGAAGGAGAGGGCTATCCCCTGATCAAGCAGAAGTGTTTTTCTTCCTTTTTGTTGTCATTTTATTTAAAGCATATCATTAATTTTGCTGAATAATTTTTTCTTATGAAAGGTGCTCTCATTTTTACTAGTTTTTGGTTGCCTGTTGACCTTGCTCCTATTCTCTCAGTTTAAAACATCTTTAATTATGTTGAAATTGTGCAAAGCATTATCTTTTCTGCCATCATGTGTTTCTTGCCATTGTGTGGGTCTTTCTGTCTAAATTGTTTGGGCCATGCCACTAACAGATGACGGTTACTGCTCAGAATACAGTTAAGGTTTTCTTTTGCTGGCAACTGCTTTTGCACCTGTCTTTTTCTCTAGAGTTTGATGCTGTTCTTGAGGAAGAAAAGTGATGGTGTAGACTAAGGCAGCTGATACTCCCTCTTTATCTTCTTCTACTACTTCTACTTCTAACTTTCCTTCTTCTACTGCATCTACTTCTACTTTTTCATATTTTACATATTCTACATCTACCTTTCCTTCTTGTTCTTCTTCTTATTTCCTAATTTTGAACATTGTTTCATTTGTGGCTACCCTGCAGGAATTGACAGCTCATCTCTGACATGACCTGGCAATATTGTGGTCTGTTCACATTCCTCGTGTCTGACTAAGAGAGTTTTGGGACTGTGGACCTCCTTGCTGATCCTTTTCTTGGGCTGAGTTTATAAACAATAGTTTTCTTCTTGTGGCTTACTTAATCATTTTGATTTATTTCTCAGCGTTTATGGACTTCTAACTGGCAGATTGGAGTAGTCTGCACTTTAGAGCAAATAAGGTGAGTGGTACTCTATTTGTAGTGCACAACACTTCGGCTGAAGTGGCTGGAGAGAATAGGCCCAAATGCAAGCTGATAATGGGGAAATAAATATGGAGCTTTTATATAAAACAGTAGTTTACACAACACAGTGGAGAGTTATAATGCTGCCATTTCTCTGTGATGGGAGCCTATTGATTTGAGGAAGCGATGCTGGAGTAATCCCTCCACAGCTCTTTTCACGCAGCCTCACCTCACTTGTGACTAGGGAAATCTCCACAGCTCCCTGAATGGCACTTTACGAGTGCCAGTGTGACAGCAGCAAAGGATAGGAGCATGACAGTCAGGAAGCCAGTAAGACTCCACAAGCTGTGTGCCAAAGAACTTTAAGCCTCTCTGTGGCATGAGTGTGGGGAACATTCTGCTAATTGCTTGCTTGGTGTCGTCACTCCTGCTGGTTTTGAAGATCCAGGAGCTCTCCTTCTCAAACCTCTTAGGATGCTGTGTTTAGGATCTGCCACCATATTTGCAAGGGGATGTGATCATACAGGGCTGGAGGAGTGCGGGCAAGACTTTAGGTGATGATGCTCCCCCCACACCCCAAGGCCATTATCAAGATGTAGAACAAAAACTACTCCTATTCGAAGACAACTCACCTTCAGTACCAGACAAAGAATTGTTGCTTGAATGCGGATTTACCTGAAATAAATGAAAGACAATAGGCATTTGGCAAAACAGGAAGAGTCAGTTTAATTAAACGCAGCAGCCGGGAGAGTGCAGTACAGAGTTATGGTCTGATGACTGTCTCTCAAAGTTACAGAGTTTTGTGCATCTTTTTTATACATTGTCCTGAGGTGCAATAAAACATTTGAGTATATTTTTTGAAAAAAGGAATCTGGGACCTAGTCACAAGGCCATTAATCTGATCATCTAATGAAGTGTGCAGGTGGGTCTTGACCTTGCGTTGGCATAGTGTAGGACAGTAGGTAATATGTCCAGTTGCCCGGCATGGGGAGCACGTGATCACTGTGTGTGGTGTGTGTGCTGTGTTCTGATTGACTGTGTTTTCCTTGCCTCATGTGGCATCTAACTCTATGGTATTTTGAGCCAAATGTATTATTGAGGGCCAATTTCCTAAAACCTTTGTGGCATTGCTGCCTATCTGGGGAATCGATCTGGGTCTTTCCTGTTTTGCACGTTTGTCTGTGGGCTACGTGTCACATCACCTGTGATCTGTCAATCAGTTGCTTTAGGCCTGATTCCCAGGGCCTGCTTGACCACATACTTCTGGCTCTGGGTTGACAGGGAGGTCATGTTGGGTGGAATCGACAATAGCAGAGCAAGTTTGCTGTTAAGTTGGCACATGACATGGTGTACATTGACATTGTTTTTGAGCATATCAACATTATCCTGCAGAAGCTTTTGAAAACTCTGAAACAGCAGATGCAAGTCTTGGACTCTATACTGGAAAATTGCAGTCATCATGTAGAGGACTTAGAGCAATGGGCTTCAAAACTGGAATATCATCCTGATGTGTATTACACATTCAACACTCTTCAAGGAGCTAGAGTCTCTGAAATAAAACAGGAAGAATATGAAAATAGAATGTGAACATCAAATGTAGGGTTTGTGGGTGTCCCACAGCATAAGGGACAAGGGTTATCCCTGCAGAAACAGCTGAAGGCTGATTAGAACATTTATTTGTCTTGACACTAAGGAAGATTTCTCCATTTTCCAACCTGACTGTGTTTCCTTTGCACTAGAAAAAACACAGCTCATGCCTCAAGGAGAGATATGGTGAACTTTGGGGACTTTCAGAAAAAGAAACAATCTTAGTTAAAGCTACGCAGCTTAAAACTTTTAAAATTGTAATGAATTGTCTCTCCATTTTTTCCCAGATGTCTCCACTGAATATTCACTCTATTGGTGGCAGGTCATTCTAATGCAAGGGGTAAACATAAAGGTGCTAGCACATGGGAAATTTGACTGTTTTAGGGATCTCTGCATCGCACAAGACAACGTACACGAAATCAACAAGAATCATGGTATATAGAGGAGGGCTTAAAAAATATACTCTTGAAAGTAGAGGGTGATATTTAAAAATCAAGAGAGGGAGCGCTGTGTCGGTGTGGATTGGTGTAGAACCATGCAGGAAGATAATCCTCCAATTAAAGTGTAATACCACACTGTTAGAAATGGGGTCTTTGCTTGGGAGTCAAGTTACCCCCTGTCCAAGTAAGGACCCTCACTCCTGTCAGGGTAAGTCACACACAATCCAAATTATCCTGTGCCCAACCTCTGGTAGCTTGGCACTGAGCAGTCATGATTAACTTAGAAGGCAATGTGTCAAGTATTTGTGCAATAAATCATGCAAAACACAGTGAAAACACCACAGAAAGACACCACAAAGGTTTAGAAAAATATAAGCTATTTATCTGATTAAATTAGGGTCAAAACGAGCAAGATTTGACAATCTCTAGTTGAAAACGTCACTTTGCTATCAATAAGAATAGTCTTAAGTTCTTAAAAGCAACAAATATCTCTTGCAAGCACAAAGTAACTGGTTTGCATCAAAATTACACACACGGAGACCACAGAGGAGGTGATGCATGGAAAACAAAGGGTGTTCGTCGGATTTCTGGACGCACATAGATGATGCATTGATTCTTTCCCATGCAGCAAGGGCTTTGTGTCGAATTCCGGCATGCAGGCTTGAGTCCTCTTTGCGATGCGGGGTCTTTTGATGCCCAGGGACGATGAGTAGAAATCCTGGGTGTGCAGTATGAAGTCACAGGTGCTGCGTCGATCCAGTGGGCAATGCGTCGGAGTTTTATGTTGCACGGCAAATGCTGCATCGATTGCTCACTCAGGAATTTGGGCTGCATTGTTCCGGTTCGGCGATGAGTCGATTCGGTGGGCTGTGCGTCGAAGTTCAGGTCACAATGCTGACACTGCATCAATCTGCACTCGGGGAGCCGGGCTACGTCGTTCCGGGTCGGAGATGCGATGATTCTTTCACTGCGAGGCTGTCTGTGCGTTGATTCCGGCAGGCTGTGCATTGATTTTTGCTGCACAAGGAGTTTCTTTGCAGAGATTAAGGGGGTCATTCTGACCCTGGCAGCCGGTGGCCGCCAGGGCCACCGACCACGGGAGCACCGCCAACAGGCTGGCGGTGCTCCCACGAGCATTCTGACCGCGGCGGTTCAGCCGCGGTCAGAAGCGGCAAGTCGGCGGGCTCCCGCCGACTTACCGCTGCTCGGGGGAATCCTTCATGGCGGCGGAGCGCGCTCCGCCGACATGAGGATTCTGACAGCCCCTACCGCCATCCTGTTCATGGCGGGAAACCCGCCATGAACAGGATGGCGGTAGGGGGTGCCGCGGGGCCCCTGGGGGCCCCGCAAAGTATTTCAGTGTCTGCCTTGCAGACACTGAAATACGCGACGGTGCAACTGCACCCGTCGCACCCCTGCAACTACGCCGGCTCAATTCTGAGCCGGCGTCCTCGTTGCAGGGGCATTTCCTCTGGGCCGGCGGGCGCTCTTTTGGAGAGCGCCCGCCGGCCCAGAGGAAATGTCTGAATGGCCACTGCGGTCTTTTGACCGTGGTGCGGTCATTTGGCGGCGGTACTATGGCGGACGGCCTCCGCCGTCCGCCATAGTCAGAATCACCCCCTAAGTCTTTTTGGCCCTGGGACATCCGGAACAGGCGGCAAGCTCAATCAAAGCCCTTGGAGAGCACTTCTCAACAGAGCCAGAGGCCAGCAAGGCAGCAGGGCAACAGCAAGGCAGCTATCCTTCTCAGAAAAGTAGTCCAGGTGAGTCCTTTGGACAGCCAGGTAGTTTCTCTTTGCAGGTTGTATGTTTTGGGCAGAACGTCTGTCCCAAGAAGTATTTTTAAGTGTCCAGAAGTGTCTAAATTGGTAGGGTCAGGGACCCAGTTTATATACCAAAAGTGCCTTTGAAGTGGGGGACACTTCAAAGAGTGGTTTTAAAGTGCACAAGGTCCCCTTTCAGTACAACCCTGTCTGCCAGTGTCCCAGTAGGGGGGTTAGCAGTCCCTTGTGTAAGGGCAGGCCACTGTCCTTTGAAATGTAAGTGCCAGGCCCTCCACCCTTCCAGCCCAGGAAGACCCATTCAGTATGCAGATGTGTGCAGGTGTGACTGAGCATCTTGTGTTTGTGGTTGTCTGGGTGAAATGTACAAGGGAGCTGTCAACCAGCCCAGCCCAGATGTGGATTGTAAGGCACAGAAGGATTTAAGTGCAGAGAAATGCTCACTTTCTAAAAGTGGCATTTCTAAAATAGTAATATAAAATCCAGCCTCACCAGTAAGCAGGATTTTGTATTACCATTCTGGCCATACTAAATATGACCTGTCTACACCTTTCTGATCAGAATCCACCACTCAAACAGTATATGAGGGTAGCCCTAATGTTAGCCTATGAAAGGAGCAGGCCTCACAGCAGTGGAAAACGAATGTATGAGTTTTCTTCTACCAGGACATATAAAGTACACTGATATATGTCCTGCCTTTTACCTGCACAGCACCCCACCATTTGGGTTACCCAGGGCCTACCTTAGGGGTGACTTATATGTAGAAAAAGGGGAGTTTTAAGGCTTGGCAAGTCCTTTTAAATGCCAAGTCGAAGTGGCAGTGAAACGGCACACCCAGGCTTTGCAATGGGAGGCCTGAGACATGGTTAAAGGGCTACTTATACGGGTGGCACAATCAGTGCTGCAGGCTCACTAGTAGTGTTTAATTTACAAGCCCTGGGCACATGCCGTGCCCTTTACTAGGGACTTTCAAGTAAATTAAATATGCCAAGTGGGTATGAGCCAATGTTACCATGTTTTAAGGGAGAGAGCATATGCACTTTAGCACTGGTTAGGAGTGGTAAAATGTGCAGAGACCTAAAACGAGCAAAAACAGTGTCAAAAAGTGGACGGAGGCAGCCAAACAAGTTGGGGATGACCACCCTAAGGCTGTCAGGTCTAACACACAGCACTGTGGTTTTGGAGGATGGCTCCTCCAAAGGGACAGTTGGAATAGACTCGTAGAGGAAGATAAAACGGGGATGGGTGGGGCGGCAGTAAGATGAAAGAGGGGGAGGAGAAAGAAGGAGAGGGAGTGCAATGGAAGAAAGCGCACAATTTGAAAATTAAATTTTCTTGAGAAGACAGGAAAAAGGGTTAATTTCATAACCATAATTTTTCATGGTTATACATTTGTTGAAGGCCTGGTTAGAGGACATAAATGAAAATCAAGTTTCATGCCTTACTTAAAAATAATTTGCTTACATTTCAAAAGCCTCAATAATACCAATAAGAGAAACACAATCCTCACTTGGACAAAAATCTTAATAACTTCTGTTGTTCTGATTCAAGAATGGCAAATATCTCAACAAAGAAAAAGCAAACACATTTTGGCTGCATTTTGGCTAGTTTACTACTCCTTCGTTTTTGATACATACAGAAGAATGGTTAACCTTCTTGTTAATGATTTCCCTGGATCTGTTTGGAAAGTAGCATGAGATGCATCATGTTGCTGGGTTCACAATTGCCTCTTTCTATGGTTCGATTGAAAATGGCCCTTGGTCACTTTATTCCCTGTTAATAGTCCAGGTGTCCTTACGGAGCTCATGAACTGTGAGGGGAGAATTTTATTATTTACATTACCACAAAGAGAGAAAAGGAGGCATTACTCAACGTACTGCCACCTAAAACTAACAGCACCCACAAAAGAGTATGGTTAGGAATTGCTCAGGGAGGGATTTTTATTCTTCTCTGCCTGAGTACTTCAATCCTGGATTGCCTCCTTACTCTTAAGGTCTTTTCAGATATTGGATAAGGTGGTCTCACCCACATAACGTGGCATGCTTCATCACAGACCACCTCAACCCACCCTGGTAAATTAGTATTAACAGGGAAAACTGAACCCTTTTACAGTCGGTAAGTTTGGACTGTTCAGTAGCTTAAAGAAGAATTAAGAGTTTGTGATCCATGGAGAACACATAATATTGCCATTAGACGGTATATATTCTTTCAAAACGTTTTGGATCTGCATAGGTTAGATTATTTTTTTTCATTTCTGAACTCTTGAATAGAGCTGTTATGAATTATACACCTAATAGCAGTTTGGATCATACCATGGCAAGCATTCTTGTAGACAAAATCAGTCAAGACACAAAGGGGGTCATTCTGACCCTGGCGGTAAATACCGCCAGGGCGGAGGTTGGCGGTAGCACCGCCAACAGGCTGGCGGTGCTCCGCCGGGCATTCTGACCGTGGCGGTACAGCCGCGGCCAGAAGCGGAAAGGCGGCGGTGTACCGCCGACTTTCCGCTGCCCATGGGAATCCGCCATGGCGGCGCAGCTTGCTGCGCCGCCATGGGGATTCTGACACCCCATACCACCATCCCGTTCCTGGCGGTTCGCCCACCAGGAACAGGATGGCGGTATGGGGTGTCGAGGGGCCCCTGGGGGCCCCTGCAGTGCCCATGCCAATGGCATGGGCACTGCAGGGGCCCCCGTAAGAGGGCCCCACAAAGATTTTCACTGTCTGCTGTGCAGACAGTGAAAATCGCGACGGGTGCCACTGCACCCGTCGCACCCCTTCAACTCCGCCGGCTCAATTCTGAGCCCGCTTCCTTGTTGACGGGGGTTTCCCGCTGGGCCGGCCGGCGGTCTTCTGGCGGTCGCCCGCCAGCCCCGCGGGAAAGCCAGAATGACCGCCGCGGTCTTTTGACCGCGGAGCGGTCTTTCGGCGGGAACCGCTTGGCGGGCGGCGACCGCCGCGGTCAGAATCACCCCCAAAGTAGGTACTGTCTCGAAAAGCACTCTTTGTTTGGATAAAACTGCGGATCACTCTAGTTTGTTAACAAAACGAGAACTCATCAACCTGTAACTATGTATGGGATTCCCTTAAGGCCACTATACGATAGACGATCATTTCTTATGCCAACTAGAAAAGTAAATAAGAAAGGAACAATTAAGATCTTTTTTAGGTTATTGGCAGTGATGGCATTAGCATTAAAATCACACTCTAATAGATTTGATTGACTGAAAATGGACGTTGGCCAAGGACAACCTTAGAGCCTATTTTAGAGAAAGAGGAATTTTAAGCTCTTGAATGACTGGCCAACAGATATACAAGGAGGGAATAAGGGAGATAAAAGTTTGGCATGGAAAAAAATCTGTGAATGTCAAGAACAAAATTACTTAATTGAAAAATGCTAAATTGGGCAATCAGATCAGAGACTCAAAAGAGGTGGGTATCAACACATCCATCAAGCCAAATAAAATGTTTCTAGGGAAGCTGTGGGGTGAATACTTGGCACACATTAAAATACACACTGTTTTTTTAGTGAGGACCATTCTCCAAGGATTCAATTGAAAGCTTCAGAAGGGGATGACTTGCTATCAAAGTGATTCAAGATTGTCTCTGTAGAACTAAAGCCTCCAGTAATCAACTTGCTCAATAGTATGTTGAATGGAGCCAGAATACCACTTTTCTGTTATAGGAGGATGTTATTTAGCTCCCTAAAACAATGAAAGGGTCCAGAGAACCTATGTTTATATTGTCCAACAACTCTCAATATAAAATATTGACCTAGCTCCCAGCTAACTGCACAACTTCTGAAGCTATAGATCAGATTTGCCCTGACAAAAATTGATTTGTTTCTTGTTTACTAATACACACTTTTTATGCATACTTTTTTACTTGTCTCACCATTCCATAGCTATTCTATTTTTAGCTGATATTTTCTATTTATAGTTTTCCAAAATATATTTTATTTCAATTCATAAAGTTAATCACCGCTTTGTACACCCATTCAAATGCCCTACTTTGCTTATTGAGCCACTGGCTATAGTCCTATGGTAAACATATTAGCATCATATCAGCATTACATGCTACTCTTGCAGCAGACGCACAAGATTGTACTGTTCTAAATTTGATTTTTATGTATTCTTTATGGTGCTTTATCATGTTTTCAGTTATTATCAGAGATGGGCGAACAAGTGGAGTTTTACTCCGTGGAATTCCGTGGAGTTACTGGAAAACTCCAGTGAGTTCCACAAAGTTGGATAATGTGCAGTTCTGGCACCTAGACCACCTCCTGAAGTGCTGAGGTAATGAACACTAGACCCTCCCCCAACAAGACCCAGGGTCAGCCTCTTACTGGGATAATTTTGGGGACATTTCAGAGATCCGATCCGATTCTTCCCGAGTGTGTGCAGGCTGTGGCCTCCACAGGCCTCTCTGGTCACCAGCAGCATTTTGCTGGTTCCTCAGCTGCAACCTGGATCAGGCAGAGTGGTCACAGCAGGAAAATATGAAGAACACACGCCCTCCTCTTCCACCAACCTCAGCCTGATCGCAGATCAGCACAGCCCTGTAGATGCCCCGGGCAAAGCACAGGGGAACTGAACAGTGACAAGCTCCTGCTGTAGGTGTGGAGTCGCTGAGACCACCCCCTGCCCACTGGGCAGAGTCCAAAGCTCAAGAGTCCTGTTGCCTATCAGGGGGTAAATGCTGCCAGGTAGAATCTTTCACTCTGGGGTAAATGGAGCTCACAGACCCATGGTTCAGTGCACTGCCTGGGGGCTCGGGCCTCCTCTCCAGCCTGAGGTATGCAAGGTTGATGGCAGAAAAGCACCTCAGCTGCTTCTCGTTTCCTCCCCTGACCATGTATTCAGGGCGTTTCCTTCCATTAGCCACACCCCAGGCTCAATCTCAGGACTCCACCCCTTCCTCCTTCTTTTGCCTGTGACTGTAAGAGTCACCATGAGCAGCCATGAGGGGGTTGTAAGGCAGCCCCTTAAGCACAGAGCCACCACATCACTCCCTATCCCAGGGCTCCCTTTCCCATCTGCTGTTCAAAAATACATACAGCACATATGAACAGAGACATGTTAATTTGCCCTGTGGTCTGCAAGTACGTTTAGTGTGTGCGACCACCATTTGGGTTCTGCTGTTTTCTGTATAAAAGTAAAACTGCTTACAAAGCACATTCTGCTGATCTGAGGGAACATCACATGTGAAAACCCAAAAGAAAGGAAACTGCAGATATTCGCACAGGATCAGCTTCCAATCAATAGGCTTAATTTTACTGTTTAGACCCAGAGAATGCTCTGCTGACAGGCTGACAGCTGACAGGCTAAGCAGACTTTAATGTATTCAACAATTTACCTTTACTGTTTTCATTGTTTCCAAGTCTAGAGTCAATTGCATCACTTCCTAAGCTGCATAAGACACATCAAATGGGTCATGCGAGGGCACAAGCGATGGGGAATATTTCACAATTTTCTCTTCCAAGCCTGCTCCTAATATGTTCAAATGATTTGATGATCCCATCTTTTAATTTAATCGATTAAGGAACGCACATGAGCATGGCCTGTGTTCATTTCACAGACCCATCTGCTGCAGCCATCTACATATTTTGAAGGCACCAAAAATGTTATGATATCCAGGCCAAATACCCACGCGGTGGATACAACCTGAAAGCATGCTGGCATTAAATGGTTCGTTTTATTGTGCTGTGATTTTATAGAGCACAGGTCAGCTCCCGAGGACACCAGGGCATCTGGCCCACATTGATGGTAACAGTGCAGTACTGGTGAGCGCAGGTAAACTCTGCCACGTGACAGTTGGCAGGGTTTGTTGCTGAATTCCTCACTCCAAGCAAAGTGCAGAGTGCCAAAAGCTCTGCGAAAACCACTGGTGAGGTAGAATTTACCGTCCACCCTTTGGTATTATTTAATGCTAATCTATAATAGAATAGTGGATAAAAGATGGTTGGATATTTATTTATGTTTTTTTAAAGCCTAATTCACAATCCGCTACATGGTTACCATGGAGTCTGTTCTTTCTGTTTGGCTCTCGTGACCCACACACCCATACACGAGATTCTACATTTTGAATTAGGTTAATTAGTCCTTTACTGTTATTTTCAACAAAACAGAACATTTGACATGTTGTTTAAGGTAGAAAAATGAATTGTGTACTGTTCTATAGAAGATATGAAGGAAGTCTGTTTTTTAGTTTTGCAAGATGTCTGCGAGAAACTCACAAGAGGACAGGGGGAGGAAGCACACCCTAAGACAGGATTCTGATTGGTCAATATAGATGTCTTTACAGGGAGTGCAGAATTATTAGGCAAGTTGTATTTTTGAGGATTAATTTTATTATTGAACAACAACCATGTTCTCAATGAACCCAAAAAACTCATTAATATCAAAGCTGAATATTTTTGGAAGTAGTTTTTAGTTTGTTTTTAGTTTTAGCTATGTTAGGGGGATATCTGTGTGTGCAGGTGACTATCACTGTGCATAATTATTAGGCAACTTAACAAAAAAAAATATATACCCATTTCAATTATTTATTATTACCAGTGAAACCAATATAACATCTCAACATTCACAAATATAAATTTCTGACATTCAAAAACAAAACAAAAACAAATCAGTGACCAATATAGCCACCTTTCTTTGCAAGGACACTCAAAAGCCTGCCATCCATGGATTCTGTCAGTGTTTTGATCTGTTCACCATCAACATTGCGTGCAGCAGCAACCACAGCCTCCCAGACACTGTTCAGAGAGGTGTACTGTTTTCCCTCCTTGTAAATCTCACATTTGATGATGGACCACAGGTTCTCAATGGGGTTCAGATCAGGTGAACAAGGAGGCCATGTCATTAGATTTCCTTCTTTTATACCCTTTCTTGCCAGCCACGCTGTGGAGTACTTGGACGCGTGTGATGGAGCATTGTCCTGCATGAAAATCATGTTTTTCTTGAAGGATGCAGACTTCTTCCTGTACCACTGCTTGAAGAAGGTGTCTTCCAGGAACTGGCAGTAGGACTGGGAGTTGAGCTTGACTCCATCCTCAACCCGAAAAGGCCCCACAAGCTCATCTTTGATGATACCAGCCCAAACCAGTACTCCACCTCCACCTTGCTGGCGTCTGAGTCGGACTGGAGCTCTCTGCCCTTTACCAATCCAGCCACGGGCCCATCCATCTGGCCCATCAAGACTCACTCTCATTTCATCAGTCCATAAAACCTTAGAAAAATCAGTCTTGAGATATTTCTTGGCCCAGTCTTGACGTTTCTGCTTGTGTGTCTTGTTCAGTGGTGGTCGTCTTTCAGCCTTTCTTACCTTGGCCATGTCTCTAAGTATTGCACACCTTGTGCTTTTGGGCACTCCAGTGATGTTGCAGCTCTGAAATATGGCCAAACTGGTGGCAAGTGGCATCGTGGCAGCTGCACGCTTGACTTTTCTCAGTTCATGGGCAGTTATTTTGCGCCTTGGTTTTTCCACACGCTTCTTGCGACCCTGTTGACTATTTTGAATGAAACGCTTGATTGTTCGATGATCACGCTTCAGAAGCTTTGCAATTTTAAGAGTGCTGCATCCCTCTGCAAGATATCTCACTATTTTTGACTTTTCTGAGTCTGTCAAGTCCTTCTTTTGACCCATTTTGCCAAAGGAAAGGAAGTTGCTTAATAATTATGCACACCTGATATAGGGTGTTGATGTCATTAGACCACACCCCTTCTCATTACAGAGATGCACATCACCTAATATGCTTAATTGGTAGTAGGCTTTCGAGCCTATACAGCTTGGAGTAAGACAACATGCATAAAGAGGATGATGTGGTCAAAATACTCATTTGCCTAATAATTCTGCACTCCCTGTATTTAGAAGATTCTATCCATTTTGTTTTATTTCACAATTGGAATTTGGTGAGAGTAAACATTTGGCTTGCTCTCCTTTCATTTTTTGCTTTTAACAGAAAGATGTCTTTATCTGATTCAGATGAATAGCCAGGGGCTTCTGCACCAGCCCAGCAACATCAGCTACCTCAGCTAACCAAGGAATCCTTGGTGTAGCAATTTTTTTCAAATTAAGCTAAGTGCCAAGAATGTTTCTATGAAGTATGTCAATTATAAAATTTGCAGCAAACAGTTTAGCCGGAGGAGCAAAAATAAACAATATAGCATGATTACCACAAGGAAATGGGGACATCTGAGGCCCATGCATACACAAAGGCTTGCAGGGGCAGAGTTGGCTCATGCCATGAAGCTAGACAACTCTACAGGGGCTTCAACATCATTTGCTCTAGGAGATACTGTGCCTGCCAGGTTCTAAGTGCGCAAGCTGACAATAATCCTGCTTTTTTAATAAAGCACTATTTTGCTGCTTGCACAAACATATAGGGGGTCATTCCGACCCTGGCGGTCATAGACCGCCAGGGCCGGGGACCGCGGATGCACCGCCAACAGGCTGGCGGTGCATCCAGGCCAATTCTGACCGCGGCGGTAAAGCCACGGTCACAAAACGGAAACCGGCGGTGTCCCGCCAGTTTTCTCCTGGCCTGAAGAATCCTCCATGGCGGCGCTGCAGGCAGCGCCGCCATGGGTATTCCGACCCCCTTCCCGCCAGCCTGGTTCTGGCGGTTTTGACCGCCAGAACCTGGCTGGCGGGAACGGGTGTCGTGGGGCCCCTGGGGGCCCCTGCAGTGCCCATGCCAATGGCATGGGCACTGCATGTGCCCCCTAACAGGGCCCCACAAAGATTTTCAGTGTCTGCATAGCAGACACTGAAAATCGCGACGGGTGCAACTGCACCCGTCGCACCCTTTCCACTCCGCCGGCTCCATTCGGAGCCGGCATCCCCGTGGAAGGGGGTTTCCCGCTGGGCGGGCGGGCGGCCTTCTGGTGGTCGCCCGCCAGCCCAGCGGGAAACTCAGAATGACCGCCGCGGTCTTTTGACCGCGGTACAGTCTTCTGGCGGTTCCCGCTTGGCGGGCGGCTCCCGCCGCCCGCCAAGATTAGAATGACCCCCATAATGTTTTCATCAGAGACAAGCAGGTCTGCCCATGACAAGCTTTGCTCAAGAGCAAAAGTGACCATTCACACAGTAGTTGTTTTTTTTATCTTTTTAGTAAGTTTTTCTTCTTTTTGTTTTTAAGATGTTGGTGGTGTTTGATTAGCACCTCAAGTTGTATATTTTTGCTATTCTCTTTAAAAAAATGTCAGTAACCCTAAAAAATGTAAAATATTTGAAAACACAAAAATAATTTTGATAGTTCTTAAAAAACGTTAATAAAACAGCTCTTTTTGGTGCTACCCTCTTCTTTTATGATCTATGTTGTACTATATTTCCCCTTTTTTCCCTTCTCAAAAACTCTCAGAAGACTCTTGCGAGAGCCAGAGAAGGCCACTTTTATGGTGGCTTTTGCAAACCTTTTGCGAGAGTTTGCAAGAGTTTACGAGAGCCAGGGAGACAAATTCTCACATGCTTTACAAGGGGGCAGTGCTTCATGGTTACAATAATTGTCACTTACAGTCCCCCACTACTATGGTGTGGGAGAAAGTGGCCTCTCCACTGACACTTCCTGCAGTGTAGCAGCAGTGCATATTAGGGTGTGAGGAGAGACTGGACTAGGCCCACAAGTGTGTGGAGGGACAGTCTCCCCAGTAACAACTTGCATCAAGGTTGCGTACACCACTACTTTTTTCTTGCAATTTCTAGAGATTTTTATGAGATCATGAACTTATTTTTAGAGGAACAATCTACACTTTCTTTTATTAAAGTACTTATGCCTTATAGTCTCCATTAGAATGATATGTGCAGTAAGTACTCTCATATGAGACCTTTTACAGTATAGCAATAGTGTACAGTATGGTGTAAAGAGAAACTGATCCCACTGACCTATCCACAGCCTAAAAACTGTATATAGTAGACTATGGGGAAAGACTTGACTCTCCACTGAGACCTTGCATGAAGATAAGCAGTGTGTTTAGTAAGATGTAAAGAGGCATTGCCTCTCCACTGACACCTTTTCCCATGCTCACTAGTATGTATTGTAGAAAGGGACCTCACTTTTCCATAGCAAGTATAACAAGTACTGGCCTCTTCAATTAAACCTCTTCTCAGGTAAATAACCATTTATAGGCTGACAGGTATAAATAGTAGGCTGTGGGGAGGAACTGTCCTGTTTGCTGACAGATCTGTTTTGCATGATATCTGCATTATACAGTGGTGGGGGAGATTGTTCCCGCTCCCGTGACCCTCTTACTTCGATGATGGGTGTCCAAATTAAAGTGTGAAAAGGGGTTACCTCTCTGGTTACAGCTATCTCCAGGATGGCAGATGTACATGTAAGGTGCAGAGATTACATTACTTCTGTGCTGAGTAGCCTGTCTTGCATAACAACTATAGAGACTAAGCTAAGGAAACACACTGGCCTGCAAGCTGAGACATCTCACTAGGGTAAAATATGTGAAAAGTAGGCTGTGAGTAGAGACTGCTCTTTCTGCGCAAATTTTTCTTCATAGTTATAAATATCCATAGTAGAGTATAAAATGGAGTACCCTCTCTGACAGCTGTGTCTTTCACAACTGGTGCCCATACATGATTGTAGGGACACACTCACCTCTCTTTCAGACATCTCCCAGTGGCAACAGTCATACGTTATACTGTGTAGACAGTAGGTTATAGCCACCTTTGTCTGCTAATGAGTGTTCAGTTTCAAGTATATATCAGCAGGCTAGGTGGCAAGAAAGGTTCAGCAAAGCACCATATCTATAAACTACATTTCACAAAGCCTAGGTCAGGCTGAATTGCCCAACTATCCAGTTACTGTTATATACTTCCGTCCTGAAAACACTGTGCTTCAATACATAGTTATTGCTCAACTGCACACTAATCATGTTTGTGTTAACAAGAATCTTTTTTGGGTACTTATGTAAGCAGTTTATTTTTTCCTCAGACACACATTTCCATTTTTTGTCTAAAAAAAACAAAATAACATAAAAGATAAATTACATACAATGAATAATTCATAACAGTGATACATCACTATATTGTCTAACTTTTCTAAAGTTTTCACCCACTATCACAAATTTATATCTAGAGCACCAGTAACAACATCTTCTTTTCTCCTGAAAAATACCACACCCTCAAGCAGTCGGTTTCCTTATTTTTGCAATTAAATTATAATATGTAATGAACTCTGCTTCCATGACAGTTTCTAAAGTAATACAATCATCGTAACACACCTTTTCTAACACTTATAATAGTGTTTCACTCTAGAAGTAGTAATCTCACCACTCAAACATCTCATAGGGCTTATATATATATATGTATATATATATATATATATATATACATATATATATATACATTTACATACATAGACAGTGAGGTTCGTTAAGAACAGTAGAGCTTATATTATTCATTCTTTGTTTTAATATTTAAGAAACAGTAATTTCTTTACATTTAATTTTTTAATACAATCTGCAAACCTTGCTCACACCTCTCTACATTATAATGGGGACGTCTCAAACCTATATAAACATATCTACATCTCCCCAAACAGTTTTTCACTCAGCAAACACTATGTATATTAAGTCTACCAACATTAGTACAGTTACTGCTACCTCACAATGAAGATTATAAAACATATTATTAAATATTTGATCTTAAAGTTCTTTCCTAAGTATAGATGTATACTCTGGTGCCTTTCAGCTCCACATAAATTCACTTCTGCTGAGCACAAGTCAAACAGACTTCCTTCTCCTCAAAGCAGTGAGCTATCTCTGGCTCTGCAGCCAATTATATCACAGCATTTCTTCAACCATGTAATAAGAATGGTAATTGTTGGTTGAGCCTTGGCCCTTTTATGTCCTTCCTCCCATACAATCTCAGGGGACACTCATAGGATTGTAAAGCATCTTGTGGCAGGCACAGTAATTTTCCATACAGATCTTGTGAGAG
Source organism: Pleurodeles waltl (assembly GCF_031143425.1). Taxonomy (NCBI): domain Eukaryota; kingdom Metazoa; phylum Chordata; class Amphibia; order Caudata; family Salamandridae; genus Pleurodeles; species Pleurodeles waltl. The sequence continues at coordinate 1,167,069,097 of NC_090447.1, read as the reverse complement.
GCTTATGGGATTGTAAAACACCTTATGGCATGTTCGGTCATTTTCAGTCCCTGAAGCTTGCACTCTACTCTTGTGATACTTTCACGGGATCGCCCACAATTTTAGGGAAATAGTAGTATATAGGAGGCACTAGCCTCTCCACTGAGAACTCTCCTTTGGATTATGGGTGTGCCTACTAGACCATGAGGAGGGACTGCCCTCTGCTTTTAAATCGCTCTCTCACATGGCAACTATACATAGTAGGGCATGTCCATGGATTGGTCTTTCTGCTGAGACACCACTATTGTATAACAGGTATACATAGTAGGGTGTATGGAGAGGCTAACATCTCCAATTAGACCTTTCTGTCAGATGACAGATATGCATAGTAGGGTGGGGTGAGTGGTGGGACTGGCATCTCTACTGAGACCTCTCTTACTGGAATAATGGATGTGATGAGTAGAGTGAGGGGAGAGACTAGCCTTTCTGCTGAGACCTTTCTGTGCTCATGGGTGTACATAATAGGGTGTGTAGAGGCTCTAGCCCATATACTAACAGCTTTCCCCAAAGCAGCAGTGGTATATAGTAGTGTGCAGTGAGGAACTAGCCGCTTTGCTGACATCTCTCTCTGAGGTGACTGGTGTGAATAGAAGGTTATGAGGATAGAGTGGCCTTTCCTTTCAGACCTCTGTCTCAGATGACGGGTGTGCCTAGTTGCATGTGGAGGATGGCAGGCCTGTCCATTCACACCTCTCCCTCATATAACAGGTGCATGTAGTAGTGCATAAAGAAAGACTGGCCTCTCCTGTCAGACCTCTCTTTCATATGACAACTGTGCATAGTAGAGTGTGGGGAGGGACTGGCCTCTCCTTTCAGACTTCTCAGATGACAGGTGTGCATATTAGGGTATGTGGAGAGAGACTGGCCTATCCACTGACAATTATTTTTCAGATGAGAGGAGTTCATAGTAGGGTGTATGGATGGACTTGCCTTTACTTTCAGACCTCTGGCTCAGATGAAGGGTGTGCGAAGTAGTATGTGAAGAATGAAAGGCCTTTCCTTTCACACCTCTCTCAGATGATGGGTGTGCATAGTAATGCATGGGGAGGGACTTGCTTCTCCTGTCAGACCTCTCTATCAGATGACAGCTGTTCTTATTAGGGTGTGAGTAAGGAATGGCCTCTCCTTTCAGGGTTTTCTCTCAAATGATGGGTGTGAGTGGTAGGGTATGTGTAGAGAGACTGGCCTCTCCGCTATGACATCTCTCTCGGGGATAGCTGTGCTTAGTAGGGAGTGGGGAGGGACTGGCCTCTCTTTTCAGACCTTTGTCTCAGATTAAGGGTGTCCAAAGTAGTATTTGGAGAATGACAGGCCAGTCCTTTCAGACCTCTCTCAGATGATCGGTGTGCACAGTAGTGTGTGGGGAGGGGATGACCTCTCCTGTCAGACCCCTCATTCAGATGATAAGTGTGCATAGTAGGGTGTTGTAGAGCCATTTTTACTGATGTCTCTGGACACATCCTTTTAGCAACTAGACCTGCTGATTCTGCCCGTTAGCCTAGTAACATCTATTCTGCTTCATTTTATTATTTTAAAATTGGCCACATTTGTCGTGGTGTTTTCTTTTCTTTTTCTAGTTGTCCTTTTGCCTAGGAAAGCATTACATTCCATAGCATGATATTCTTTAATTCTGTACTTTCCTCAAAGCTGCAGCGAGATTGGTTTGTTGGCACAAGTGGTACATTGCATCTCTAACATTCACAGAAATACACATATTTTTTATTTGGGGAGATTTTCTTAGAACATCAGCTTTTTTATTGTAAAAATATTTTCCTATCCCATGCACGTTAGAGGAAGGTTCCAGCCAGATGACCACAACTGCATGCTGTCTGACTCCATTAAAACTGCTTGCTGAGACTACCGGTTCCCTGACCTGCATTGGGATGGTGTCTTTGCATGTGTGAGACTAATGTAACTGAGAGAAAAGGATGAGATCTGATCCACCATGATTTCCCTGAGAAGTTCTAACGTACCTGCTCTTGGGCAGAGATGAGGCACTAGCAGGACGGAAATGGATTAGGTCGATAGTTGTCACATGGTGTGGGATTGGACTCAGTTCCCCACAGTTCAGTTGATGCTACCACCCAAATCCAGTAACCTCATTGATACAATGAGAGCCAACGTGACAAGGGTGTGTCGATAAACAGGCCTTTCTTTCCAAACCTTTTCTGAGGTGACAGGTGTGAGTAGTAGTGGATACAGAATAGCAGGCCTGTACCCACAAACCTGTGTCTCATATGACCAGTGTGCATAATAGTGTGTAGGGAAAGAATGACCTCTCATGTTAGACCGCTCTCTGAAATGACAGCTAAACATATTAGGATTTAGAGAGATACTGGCCTCTCCTTTCAGACCTCTCTCAGATAACGGGTGTGTTTGGTAGCGTGTCTAGAGAGATGCTGGCCTCTCAATTGAGACCTTTCTCTTAGATGTCGGCTGTGTGTAGTAAAGTGTGAGGAAAGACTGACCTCTTCTTTCAGACCTCAGTCTCAGATGACGGCTGTGCATAGTAGTGTGTAGAGAATGACAGGCTTGTCCTTTCAGACCTCTATCTCATATGGGAGGTATGTGTGGTAGTGTGTGGGAAGAGAATGACCTTTCCTATCAGACCTCTTTCTCAGATGACAGGTGTGTAGTAGTGAGTGGAGAGGGATTGTCTTCAGTCCTAACACCATACTCTCTGAAAATGGGTGTGCATAGAAGGATGTGGGAAGAGACTGTACTCTACTCACAACTCTTACCAAGCTGATTCATATAAATAGTAGAGTCTGATAAACACCATCTCCAGAAACAGCAAGTGTGGATGCAACAGTATATTCAAAGATCACCTACTGCTTTCTACTTTTCATGATCCTGCGCGAGTCTTTTGAGATCATTACTTGAAAAAAATGTTTTACCTTCTAGTCATCACAGTACTCATCTCTTCCACACTTCCTCTCAGTATTAAGGTACCACAATATGCATTTCTACTAGTAGAGTGTACTGAGTACTCACATACTCCTTTTTACTATTTACAATCTTCCAAGAGTCCTGCAAGATGATAAAAATGTGTTAAAAACATAATACATGTATAGTCTTCAGTGGTTATCCCTTAAACACCTCATGTCGAAATCCATGGGGACAGCAAGCCCTTCTGCTGCCCCCTTATAAATCTTTTTTACTTCATCTTCACAACACCTCCATTTTTTCACAGTAAAAACCAATGGCCACCATTTTGTTTCTAACATTCTAGCAGCCAGCCAAACAGAATGCTTGCTCTCCCAAGACTCAGGGAACCTCTTGCTCTCATGAGAACGTGAAGGCTCACTGGAGAAAGAGGCCTCTCACCCAACCACAGTGCTACAATTTAGATTTTGCTCTCTTGGGGGAGGCTCACGATGCTCTTGCAAGCCCAACTGCCAAAATAAATTACTTTTCACCCTTAATTTTTCAAACTACTAAATGGAGTTATACCAAACCACTAAAAGCATTATCTGTGGACCAAGATCTAGGTTTCTGCCGCATTTGGTGTAATTCTGTTAATCAGATTTTGCTAGCACGTGTCTTAAAGAAGTCTAGGAAAATACATGGAGATTTTACATTTTGGGACCCCCCTTTTTACACAGCCCCCGCTTTACAGATCACCCTGAAACTTTCCAAGATGGAGATGAGGTTGATGAGTAGGGCCTAAGTTATTAGGAAACCAAAATACACGCTGTCTTTGGAAAAGCAGACCAAACTATAATTACCTATTGTCTGAAAAGAAAAGTGTGCCCAAGGGTCTTGTTGTGAGGGGGTCAAAAAAAGCATGTTATCTATTTTAATTCCCATAGAGGTTTTGAACACAATTACAGCCCGAACCACTGGATGGAATTACACCAAAGTTAGCAGAAAGGTATCTTTTGGTCCATAGATCACACTTCAGTTCAGTCATTTTCGAGATATTAAAGGGAAAAGAAAAGTGTATATCTAGAGCCTCAAATCCAAGGAGATCTCCTGCTGAGATCTGATTGGCTGCCAACACTTCAACCAAGAAGTGTTGGCAGCCATTTTGGTACTCAGCTTCAGCTGAGTCCCAAAAAAAGCAGTAAAAAGGGGTTAGGGTACCAATATCGTTACACCCTAGCCTTGGTCAAGTAATCCCCCGGGACCACCGACAGGCTTAAAAAGTATTTCTTTTTAATTCTCCGGGGGTATTTATAAAGTATAAAGGAGGGGGATGCATGGGGCCCCCATCCTAGGGCTTATTAAAGCCACAGGGACCACCAGATCCCTGGGGCTCAACAATGAAATCTCAGGAGGGGGGCTGCATGGACCCCTTGGGCCTTGGAAACCACCACCTCCCTAAGGCTCAATGCAATATCAGGAAGGAGACCACCACCTCCCCGGGGCTTTGACTGTATACTGATAAGAGGGCCGAATGGGCCCCTTGGGCCCCAGGTACCACCATCTCCCTGAGTTTTTATTAATTTAATGATGTGAGGGGGGCTGCACAGATCCACCCTGGCCTCACAGGCCACCACCTCCCTTGGACTACAGCAATTAAATTATGCATGGGAGTTTCGTGGATCCCGTGGCCCCAGGGGTCCTCCACCTTCCCGGGGCCACAATAAACTTAAAAGAGGGGGTCCGCGTCAAACCCTCAGTCCAGGGGACCACCATCTCCATGAGGCCATAAATATTGTTAAAATCATGGAGGGGGGATATACAGCTCTGGGGAGGTGCATTTCCAGCAGCTACCTGCATGTGGTACCAATGTCAGCTCCAGCAGGATGTGGGGAGCCAGCTAGGATCGCAAGAGCATTGGAGCTCCCCCCCAAACCCCCCATCAAACTATAATGGGTGCCCTGAGTGGGGCCAGGGCACCCAGGAGGATAAAGCCAGGTCCTGGGGGATGGGACTGTGTGGTCTGCTCCCATTTTAAAGTATGAAAATGTGCCTGAAGAGTTGTGGTCCCGGGGACCTGGAGAGGGTTTCCCAGCCACTTTAACCATTTTAAATTTTTTGCTCTGGAAAGCTGGAGGTTCCAGGGGCCAGGGGGTCAGTGTCACCCCGCACATTTTATAGTAGGTAATCCCAGGGAGATGGTGATCCATGGAGCCCGTGGGTCCACACGGCCTTCCTTCATATTTATTTAATGTAGCCCTGGGGACCAGGGGGTCAGTGTGACCACCAACAAAATATTATAGTAGGTAGCCCCAGGGAGATGGTGGAGTCATTCTTTCCAATGATTTATAAACATCACCAATTTAGGTCCTGTTCACCAGTTGTCTACTTTGGTTGAGACACTAACAATCAATTCTCCATAATTAATGATTCAGAGTAGCCTATCCATATACTGTTTGCAGCCTTGAAAAAGTCAACTTGACAACACAGGTCAGTTGTCTTTGATCTTCTATTTAATATGTACCAGACAGCTTGTATTTCTTTAATTGTATGGACACTGGTAAAACTTCACCATTGAATGGATTTTGGATCACATCATCTATACTGTGTTTTATGGACTTTAATTGTACTACTTGAGTTTACACCTCTTTGAGTGCTTTGGTAAAATTACTGCTATAGTTCTAGTTTTAGGATTCTATTTCTAGGACTATTACTATAACTTTGGGTGGAAGAGTGTATTTACCATGTGACCACCAGAATTACAAGTATCTGATCAACTTAAGAGACCCCTTCATGTTGGTGATATAACAGATCTGAGACACTTTCGTCATAACCATCTAAAAATCTTTTGGTGTACTATTCCAATGTATGTTTTCAAGAAACCAACTGATCCTTTCTCGTTAGAAGATTATTCCTCATATTGTTCACCTGCTAATAGGACCTCTCATGGGAGAGTCAGGGGAGAATTGGTGATTGTAAATGCAGTTCATCTCTCAGAGAATGTTATTAAGAGGATACTTGATAATCCGTATTTTCAACTGTTCAGAAATTACTTTAAGGGGGCAAGGTTCTTGTATTTACCAATTAATATTAAAATATTTTCCTCCTGTAGTGTTATCATGAATCTCGAGAAAGATCTGAAGGGCTTTCTTGAGATTAGTGGTAAAGAGAATTTTGTATGGGATGGGAGATGTTACTTAGCACTTTAGTTGCTAAAGAGGTTTACAACTTCACCAATAATAAAGCAAAGGTTTTCAACCATTTTCTTATTCTCCTTATGGAGAGGCACTGAATAGGCTCTTTTTGGGAAGTAAGTTTAATTTCATCAACAATGTATTCCCCTTACCAGCCACTGCTCCTTCAGTTTGTATTGGGAAGGGTCAATGTAGTAATATTGACTATACTTAAATCTCAGAAAATCTTATTAATTTTGTAGATAATTTTCATATTCTTTTCTTAGGTATGCATAACTACAGTCCTCTTGTTATGAGCTTTGATAAGCTTCAAGTGAGGGTTAAGCCAGAAGCTCTGTCCCAGGAGATTGATGTGGTAAGGCTAAGTGGGATTGCTCTGAAATGGGAGGGTGTGGATACCAAAAGGTTGTTCGTTAACTTAATCAGGACACATGCTAACTCTGTAGCTACTTGCTTGGATGAGATGGCAGAAGAGAATGCTGTTTTGGCTGCATTTGAAGGTTCCGTTAATTATGTTTATAGTACAGTTGACAAGCCCCCAGGCAAAGTAAAGGATTGTTTGACTCATAGTGCACCAAGCCTCATAAAGACCTGTAAAGTGCTTTGAGGAGTAACCACAGGAATAGTACATTGGTCAAGAGGTGAAGGATGAAATACAAACTCTTGGTGGATAAGAGGAACAATAGTATCAAAAAGAACACATGGGAAGCTCTCCAGGTAAGAAGTGCCCACTCTGACAGTGCAATTATTTGGAAGGTGATTAATTCCCCGTATTTTAATGATGTTGCTCACCCGTCTATCGAAACTGTTATTACGGCTGATGAATAGGTTAGGCACTTCCATTCAATTTATAATGAAGGAGCAAAGGAAATGGAGGAGGAATGGATCTATTTGCAGTATAAGTCAAATGTCAATGCAGCGTTTCCTATTGAGTTTAGCCAAACTGAAGTGATTGAAGCAAAAAGGCCCAGTAGAATGAGGAAATACTCTGGCTCAAATGGCGTTCCTTTGGATGTCTTTATTCATAATATTGACTTTTTGGCCATTCTGGTGATGAATGTTTCTAGAGCAGTAACTGTGTTTGGTCCTCTTCCGACCTGGCTGCAGTCCATTATACTGCCTATTTAAAAAAAGGAGAACACATCTGATCCAGATTGTTATAAGCCTATTTCATTGCTGGATTCAACAGTTAAGATGTTGCAGACTGGTTATTAGTATAGGTAAGTATGCACGTACACCTATCAATAACACCCCCAGGCAGTATTTGGCTCAGTCAAGTTATCAAAACATTAGCCCCTGGCTCACTTCCTGGTAGCTTGGCAACACGCAGGCAGGCTTAATTTAGGAGATAGTATGTAAAGCATTTAAATACACCAAAACAGTAAATAAGTAAGCCACAAGACACAATAAAAATCACACACCAATTTATAAACATAGGAACTATGTTTGTCTTTAAAATGGAATCAAAACAGCAAAGGTGTAATATAGGGAACCAGAGATATACATTTTTAAAGATTAAAAGTACAACTAGCACTTAGAAGAAAATGGCGCTCAAAAGGTAGGTTGCACTGGACCGGTTCCAGATCTTCACAATGTAACACTTTTACACTTACTTCCAGAACTGTTTCTTGATGCAGGAAAGTGGTCCATAGGCCCAGTTCACAGCTCCAGAATCTGAGTTGCTCATTTGGACTACAATTCCCACAGTTCACCTAGCCAAATCTTTAAAAAGCCACAGGAGGCTGCCCAGATGGGGTCTCCTGATGGAGATGGTGCAAGTGAAACTCTGTTAACCTGTTGCTTTCATGGAGTCCTTTTAAAAGCAAGGCAAAATCCTTTGGGCTGTTGTTGCAATGTGCAACAGGAGCAATACTTCAGTATGCAGTCCTCTGGGTTTTAGACCAGGTTTCCTGCAGGTCAGGCCTTCTTCTGGCTTCAGGCAGCAGATCTGAATTCTAAGCAGATCAGCCACTTTTATTCAGTCATCCTATGGGACAGTCAGTTGGCATCTATGTCCACTGAGCTGCAGGGTGCCACCCAGAAGCATGACAACTTCCTCCAAAGTGTGGCATCTTCTTGTCCCATTGAACACTGCACTTTAACATTTGACAATGAATTTTCCTCCAGAGGAGCAACACCTGGCTAACCCAACCCACTGGAGTTGCTCATTCCCATTAACTCCCCCTCTCAACATCTGCAAATTCCTTTCCTGAGCCCATTATCTATCTGTTGGGTACAGTGTGAGAGGGCAGGCCTGGCTGCATTCCTGTCAAAGCCCAACTCACCTGAGTCCTTGTTCAGTTCTGATGGAGGTTGAAGACAATCCGACCCCACCCTTAAACTGCTTGTTCCAGCACACTAGTTTTTAAAACAGTGCACTAAGAACAGAAGCTCAAGGGAAGGGGGGAAGTGGATAAAATAAAATAAAGAGACAACACCGTTCTTGCGTTTCCACTGTTGAAGTGCTGCACAAATCTGCGGCCCTCTCTGACTTTTGTAGAAACTGGTGCCTAATGAAACATAAACAAAGAACAGATAAGTACAACCTATTCCTAACTGGGTTCCTGACTATCCCTTTATTTATTAGAAATTTTCTTCTAAAAGTACCTCTTGGATCCTGGTCTCTAGTTTCCAGGTTTGGAATGTGTTACTGCTCTGGGATGTGCTTTCTATTACTCTAAAGCTCCTAAAACATTAAACAAATACCGTTATCAGAATTACCAATATCAAATATTCATCTTAATATAACTAAAGCCTAAATTCCCAATAGCAGACTCACTTTTCCCATATTTCCAGAATCTTTTATAAAACAAATACTGTACTTTTACGTCAAAATACAGCATGTAATTTGTGCAAGTCCTTGATTTACTGTTTGCCTTGCTGTTAATGGTTTCCACGGTTCGATTCTTAAAAGTTCCATAAAAAAAAAAAAATGTTTGCTTCACAAAGTTCCGCAAAGTATTCTTGTAACAAAGAGTTTGAATCACAATGTTCGTGGAAGGTATCTTGTTTCAAATTGTCTATACACGAATCCAGAAATTGTTGTCAAAGTTCTTTCAGGTAATAAAAGTTTTGCACTTACTTGTTGCTGGCAAGAGATACTGATCAGTCTAACCTTGTCTTCTTTCTCTTTTGCAGGTTGCTTGTAGGAGAGAGGCTAAGGCAAGGAGGAACCGGAAACCGGAAGAAGGAAGAGCCAGCAGCTGCGCCCATTGAAGCCAATGAAAGTCTGTAGAGAGCAGGAGTGCCAGCGCCGAGGGATCTGTCCTAAGGTAAGCGGGAGGTAGACAAGCACAAGCACTGGGTGAGGCTCGGGGGCTGCCTTTTATAGACAGGGCTGGGTGTGGTCCTCACATGCTGCACATGTTCTTGAAAGGTGTGCAGAGCTGGGTGTGGTTTGAAGAGCTGGGTGTGGTCCTCACATGCTGCACATGTTCTTGAAAGGTGTGCAGAGTTTCAGTTATTATGCAAATGAGTTAAATTAACACATGGCCTAGAGAGGAGTGTTTTAAAGAAGCCTTGGTAAAAGCAAGGCCCAATGTGTAAACAAAACAGCACATTAAACAACATACACAGAAGCCTGGGGGGGGGGAAGGTGAGATAACAAGAAAGGCTTTCAATAGTAAGTTTAAAAGGGAGCTATTACAGAACCCACTAGTGCAGTGAGAGGGGACATGCTCTTTGCTGTGCACAAACCCTAACAGTTGCCCCCCTCAAAGGCCCTCCTACAGGACGGGGTTTTCCTGGATTTTTTAAATAAAACCGTCTAATCAGCTGTGGGGCATGTACATATGATGCTGGTTCCCATGAATTCTCAGATTCATCATATCCTTTCCATTCTACTAAATAAAACAGACGTCCACTAATTCTTTTTGAGTCTTTTATGCTTTTCACTTCATATTCTAGATTTCCCTTAATTGGTATGGGTGGAGGTGGTGGTTCAGGTCGGGTTTTTGGATTGTACAGCTTAAGCAAGGACACATGGAATGTGGTATGTACTGGATATTCTTTTGGTAAATCTAATTTTACTGTTACCGGGTTTACTATGGCAGTTATACTAAAGGGTCCAATGAAACGTGGTTGCAGCTTTCGGGATCCCTCTATGTTTAGGTTCTTTGTGGAGAGCCATACCTTGTCACCGATTTTATACATTGGGGCCTCAGATCTGTGTTTGTCTGCTTGTCTTTTCATGCTTTCCTTGTACTTTAATAAATGTTTCCTGGCTTTGTCTTGTATGTCACCTAACCTCGTTAGTCTATCCGTTACTGTAGGTAACAGAGAATCTTCTAACAAAATGGGTATAGCTCTTGGATGATACCCCTGCAAGAAATAGAATGGTGAGCAAAGTAGAGCTGAATGCTCAGTATTATTATAAACAAACTCCGCTACAGGGAGAGCTTCCAACCATTCACTAGAATAATCAGCCAATAAACAACGTAGCGTTTGAAGTAAGGTTTGGTTCAGTCGTTCAGTCTGTCCATCTGTCTCTGGGTGGAAAGCAGTGGATAATGCCACATCTATTTTCAGCTTTTTACATAATTTTTTCCAAAATTTAGAGTTGAACTGGCTCCCTCGGTCTGACACCACTTTGCTTGGCAAACCATATAAACGCACAATTTCCCTTATAAAAATATCTGCAAATTCTGCCGCCGTGGGTAATTTCCGTTATGGTACAAAATGTGCCATTTTAGATAAAAAATCCACTATAACCAACACTGTTGTGAAAGATTTTACAGGTGGTAAACCTACAATAAAGTCTACGCTCACAGTGTGCCAAGGTTGTTTGGGTGTTGGCATTGGTATTAACAAGCCGTCAGGGGCCTTATGAGAAGATTTATGTCTTGCACAAATTGGACAGGTAGTGACAAATTGCTTATGTCCTTTCTTATAGTGTCCCACCAAAAGTGTTTTTGCACATTTTCCAGGGTTTTTACCCAACCAGGATGACCTGCCAACGGTGAGGCGTGATGCCAAATTATCACCTGTGTTTGTAATTCAGAGGTGGGCACTAACAGCATGTTGTCGTGATACAATAAACCTCGTTGTATTGTGTTATGGGAATCCTTTAACCAATCCTGAGGTGCTATTTGCATGTGTGCATTATATAGATCTGTGATGAAATCCGTCTGTTGTACTGGTGCCAAAAACTTTTGGGGAGGAATAATGGGTTCTCCTATTTTATCTTGTTTCATGTCTGAAGTATGTCCGTATCTAGATAACACATCAGATGGAATTTGTTGTGCACCTGGTCTATAGGTTATTACAAAGTCAAATGTGCTAAAAAAAATTAACCAGCGCATCTGACGTGGTGTTAGTGCTTTAAGTGATCCAAAAAACTGTAGGTTCCTATGGTCAGAAAAGATTGTAACTGGGTACTTGGCTCCCATTAAATGGTGCCTCCATTCTGAAAAGGCTACTTTCAGCCACAGTGTAATTTTGTTCAGCTGGTAATAACTTTTTGGAATAGAAGGCTATAGGATGTAACTGGCCATCTACTGCATCTCGTTGAGAGAGAACTCCTCCTAAAGCTACTTGTGAAGCATCCGCTTCAACAAAAAAAGGCAAGTCAGGATCAGGATGTTTCAGAATTGGGGCTGAAGTGAACTTTTGTTTTAGGAGTTGAAAGGCGTGTGCCGCCTCATCAGTCCAAAGAAATCGTTGCCCTTTCCGCAACAAGGTAGTTATTGGGGCCGCAATGTCTGCAAAATGTGCAATAAACCTCCTATAAAAATTGGCGAAACCCAGAAATTTCTGAATATCTTTTACAGAGGATGGTTCTGGCCAATCAGCAATAGCACTGATTTTCTTTACATCCATAGTTATTCCTTGAGGTGACAGGCAGTATCCTAAAAAGTCCACCTTGCTGACATTAAAAGTACACTTTTCTAACTTAGCAAAAAGATGATTTTCTTTTAACTTTGATAATACTGCACGAACATGTTGGGTATGTTCTTCTGAGTTCTTAGAGTAAATGAGGATGTCGTCTATGTATACTATGACACAAACGTCCAGGAATTCGTGTAGGACTTCATTTATAAAGAACTGAAAGGCCGCAGGGGCATTACATAACCCAAAGGGCATTACTGTGTACTCAAATAAACCAAACTTTGGCCCTCATTCTGACCTTGGCGGTCGGCGGAGAGGCGGCGGTCGGACCGCGAACAGACCGGCGGTATTAAAAATGGCATTCTGACCGCGGCGGTCACCGCCGCGACCGACCGCCACTTCCCCACTCCGACAGCCACGGCGGTCATGACCGACGGGCTGGAGTCTGCGCACTCCGGTCCGGCGGTCGACCCAAGACCGCCAACGGTATCATGACCCTGCTTACCGCCGCGGTTTCTGGCGTTCGGGAACCGCCATGCGAACCATGGCGGTAGGCACTATCGGGGCCAGGGAATTCCTTCCCTGGCACTGATAGGGGTCTCCCCCACCCCCCACTGCCCCCCCGAGTCCTCCCCCCACCCCCTCCACCCCCCTGCCACCCCCCAGAGGTGGTACGAACCCCCTCCCCACCCCCACCCCGACATGCACATACACGCACCCCGACATGCACACACCCCCAACATGCACATATACACACCCCCTACACACACATACACAACGGGGACACATACCCGCACACATACATGCCGACATGCGCACCCGCCGAACTACACACATCGCCCATAGGCACAGCAGCACTCCCCGCCCGCATGCACACACTCACACACCCCCTCTACACACTCACACGCACACCCCCATGCACGCACACATCACACAACACCCCCCCACCCCCTCCCCTCACGGACGATCAACTTACCTTGTGCGTTGGTCCTCCGGGAGGCGACGGGAGCCATAGGGACGTGACCGCCAACAGAAGACCGCCAACAGAAGACCGCCACACAGAAATGTGGGTCGTAATTCTGGGGGCGGTGTTCTGCTGGCGTGGCGGTGGAGGTTGACCAGTCTCCACTTTCCCGCCGACCGCCAGTGTGGCTGCTGGCGGTATTCCGGCGGAACGCTCCCAGCGGTCGGAATACGCGCAGCGGCATACCGCCGCGGTCGGCGGTCTTTACCGCGGCGGTAACTCGGCGGTCTTGCGAAAAGACCGCCAAGGTCAGAATGAGGGCCTTTGTCTTGAAAGCTGTCTTCCACTCATCCCCCTCTTTTACTCGGACCAGGTGGTAAGCTCCCCGCAGATCTAGTTTAGTGTATACAGTAGAATGTCTTAATTGATCCAACAACACAGGTATTAGAGGAAGAGGATATTTATTCTTTATTGTAGCCTTATTTAGTCCTCTATAATCGATACACGCGCGCAGGGATTTATCCGGCTTCGGGATAAAAAAGAGTGGAGATGACACCGGAGATGTGGAATGACGGATGAACCCAGACTGTAGTAGGTCATCTAGGTAGGTTCTTAAGTACTAGGTTTCTTCGTCAGTCAAAGCATATAGTCTGTTATTAGGTAAAGGGGCCCCTGGGATAAGATCTATACGACAGTCATAAGACCTATGTGGGGGCAGCACACTAACCTTTACTGGATCAAAGACGTCTTTAAAGTCAGAATATTCAGGAGGGAGACTTGGTTCATCTTGTGTAACACTAGCACAGTGTAATACTGTGCTCTGTTCTGTACCTGCTTCTTGATAGCAATTGGTTCTACAGAAAGAGGAATCCAAAGTAACAGTTCTATTCACCCAATCAATTTTTGGGTTATGAGTTGTTAACCAGGGTACCCCGAGAATCAAACCAAAATTAGGAGTATCTATCAGATCAAAGCTAATCACCTCTGTGTGCCCGTTCTGACAGACCATAACAAGTGGACTTGTTTGTTTTGTGATTAATCCAGAGGTCAATTCTGACCCATCCACTGCACATACTGCTTCTGGACAAGGCTTTAGGCACATAGGAAATCCTAAGTTTTCAGCTAACTTATTATCCACAAAATTTCCTGTCGCGCCTGAGTCCAGTAGGACAGGGAGAGAATGCCTCACTTGGGTAGTAACAATTAAAACGACCTGAATTATGAAATGTCTAGGTATGTGCGGTACCATGAAGGCTGCAGCATTAGAGGTTTGATTAAGATGTTTTCTCGAACAAGTAACCTCTCCCCTTGTCGAGCTTAATCGTTTCCCGATTCAGTTGAGGAGGTGGAGGAAACAGCACCCTTTCGTGGATTTTTAGACTTTACTGGACATTCTCTGGCAAAGTGACCTGCCCTTCCACAATATAAACATAATTGAAGTTTTCTCCTTCTTTCTTTATCCTCTGATGTGAGTGGACCTCTGAGTGTCCCTATTTGCATAGGCTCAGGTTCAGGGAGTTTATTATCTGGGTCTTTCTTCTCGTGTCTAATAAAAGTTAACCTTGATTCCAGTTTGTATTTATCTCCCTTTCTTTCTCCTAGTCTATGTTCTAATTTCACAACTAAATCTACAAAGTCCGAATAGTCTTCTGGCAAATCAACGATATGAGCCAGCGCGTCTTTTAACTCGTCTCTCAAACCTTTATAGAAAAGGGAGACACGCTTTTCTTCTGGCCACTGTGTCTCGGTGAGTAAACGATTAAAACTAGTGAGATAGGTCAATAAATCCTTGTTACCTTGTTTAAGATTTAAAAGCTCATTATCACTTGCCTGCATGAAAGTGTGTTTTGCAAAAAGGCTGGTCATGGTACGTTTAAATTGATTCCAATTATGGAGGATGGGATCATCTCTCTCCACGAAAGGAATTGACCAATTGGCTGCTGTGCCACCCAAATAAGACAAGACGAATGCCACTTTCATAGCATCAGTAGGGAACTGTTGTGGCTTACAAACGAAGTGTAATTGACATTGATTGATAAAAACATGGAATTTGTTACTATCTCCATGAAAACGTTCAGGTGCTGCTAAGGGCACAGCATTAGGAACATTAACAGTGACCTCAACTGGGGGAGGCAAAGTTGTATGTTTTGATGGCGCCCCTGTCTCTGAGGAGGTTTTAAACAAAGGCGTAAAAGCTGTGTTCCACTGAGATACCCTAAATTTATACCTGCTTAAATCCTGTTTTAAAGAGGTATTCTCCATCTTTAATCTCTCTATTTCCTCTTGCATATGTTGCAAGATGCCAGACACTGATTCATTATGAGCCAAGTCCTCATTTAGGGCCTGCGCCATATCCGTGACGTCAATGCCCTCTATTTCTTCCCCGATATTCATCGTCCACCAGAACTGATTTTTTTTTTTTTTTAAGGCTTGTGCTTCTGTCAAAGCCCAACTCACCTGAGTCCTTGTTCAGTTCTGATGGAGGTTGAAGACAATCCGACCCCACCCTGAAACTGCTTGTTCCAGCACACTAGTTTTTAAAACAGTGCACTAAGAACAGAAGCTCAAGGGAAGGGGGGAAGTGGATAAAATAAAATAAAGAGACAACACCGTTCTTGCGTTTCCACTGTTGAAGTGCTGCACAAATCTGCGGCCCTCTCTGACTTTTGTAGAAACTGGTGCCTAATGAAACATAAACAAAGAACAGATAAGTACAACCTATTCCTAACTGAGTTCCTGACTATCCCTTTATTTATTAGAAATTTTCTTCTAAAAGTACCTCTTGGATCCTGGTCTCTAGTTTCCAGGTTTGGAATGTGTTACTGCTCTGGGATGTGCTTTCTATTACTCTAAAGCTTCTAAAACATTAAACAAATACCGTTATCAGAATTACCAATATCAAATATTCATCTTAATATAACTAAAGCCTAAATTCCCAATAGCAGACTCACTTTTCCCATATTTCCAGAATCTTTTATAAAACAAATACTGTACTTTTACGTCAAAATACAGCATGTAATTTGTGAAAGTCCTTGATTTATTGTTTGCCTTGCAGTTAATGGTTTCCACGGTTCGATTCTTAAAAGTTACATAAAAAAAAAAAAATGTTTGCTTCACAAAGTTCCGCAAAGTATTCTTGTAACAAAGAGTTTGAATCACAATGTTCGTGGAAGGTATCTTGTTTCAAATTGTCTATACACGAATCCAGAAATTGTTGTCAAAGTTCTTTCAGGTAATAAAAGTTTTGCACTTACTTGTTGCTGGCAAGAGATACTGATCAGTCTAACCTTGTCTTCTTTCTCTTTTGCAGGTTGCTTGTAGGAGAGAGGCTAAGGCAAGGAGGAACCGGAAACCGGAAGAAGGAAGAGCCAGCAGCTGCGCCCATTGAAGCCAATGAAATTCTGTAGAGAGCAGGAGTGCCAGCGCCGAGGGATCTGTCCTCAGGTAAGCGGGAGGTAGACGAGCACAAGCACTGGGTGAGGCTCGGGGGCTGCCTTTTATAGACAGGGCTGGGTGTGGTCCTCACATGCTGCACATGTTCTTGAAAGGTGTGCAGAGCTGGGTGTGGTTTGAAGAGCTGGGTGTGGTCCTCACATGCTGCACATGTTCTTGAAAGGTGTGCAGAGTTTCAGTTATTATGCAAATGAGTTTAATTAACACATGGCCTAGAGAGGAGTGTTTTAAAGAAGCCTTGGTAAAAGCAAGGCCCAATGTGTAAACAAAACAGCACATTAAACAACATACACAGAAGCCTAGGGGGGGGGGGAAGGTGAGATATCAAGAAAGGCTTTTAATAGTAAGTTTAACAGGGAGCTCTTACAGAAGCCACTAGTGCAGTGAGAGGGGACATGCTCTTTGCTGTGCACAAACCCTAACAATTGCTTTCTGACTGGCTTCCTTTTAAGCCTCAGCATGATTTACCCAGCCACCTTCCAGACCTGACTTCAGAATCTGCCAATCTCCCCCATCAAATAGCCGCTGCTCAGGGCAAGCCACTTATCACCTCATCAAAGCAGTCTGGCTAATCCTGCTAGGGGTGACCAATCAGGAGAGACCACTAGCAGGCTGGAACTTGGCTTACAGAAAAGAAAGTCTCATAACTTATTTTCTGTATTAGTTATGATAAATTCATCAAGGGCAAGTTGTTAGATTTATTATTACCATTCATTTGAGTCATTTCATGACAGATTTAGCTCCCACCTAGCCATACCTAGGCTTATGGAACATATTCCCATTTTGACATATGGAACTAAGGGGCTTATTTACGAGGAGTTTGCACCACTGCAACATCATCTTTTCTGACACTGCAGCGGCGCTAGAACAACTCCATGTTTCAAAGTGAAGCTAGAAGCCTCTAGCATCGTTTTTTCCACCATAATATTTTTCAATAGCATCGGGCTGCGTCATATACTGACAATGATATGCAAGGTAGGCGTTTCCTCTCAAAAAATGACACTGCTTTGACACAGCCGTATTTCTAAGCTTTTTGAAAAATGACGCTTGCTTAGGAAAAGTCATGCTAAGCCTGACCAGCATCAGCATTTTGCTCAGACCAAGCATTAAAATGACTCTATGGTAAAGGACATAAGGCGAACACACACAAAACACTCTGTCAACCTGGAGGACAAAAGGAATTTACTCCAGATACAGCTGGGCACCATAACGACCACTGCAACCTTCACGATCACCACCACATCTATCAACACCACCATCCCTACTGCAGAGGTAGAGCAGGAGAAAGGAGTGGCTCTACTGCCAGCGGACATCCCTGATTGTCCTCAGGGAGGAAGAGGTCATCACCCATCATCCAAATGCTCTACCTCATTGCGCCCAGACTGCAGGCTACGGTTGACAGCATGACCAGCATACCACCACTGACCAAATTCCTGGCCGTGCTACTTATGCTTGCATCAGGCTCCTTCCAGACCACTGAAGTACAAGTGGGAGGAATATCACAGACATCCCTGTCAGCATTCCTCCCCTCTGGCCTGGATGTCATCATCTGCATCACAACCCACCACATCCGCTTCCCTAACACCCAGCAACTGCAGCAGGAAATAAAACAAGGCTTCTACGCCATTGCTGGATTTCTGCATGTGCTGGGTGCCATGGATTGCACACATGTGCAACTCGTTCCTCCTGCTGCAACTGGACACTAAAACAGGAACTGGAAACATACCCACTCAATGAATGTACAGGCCATCATTGACCATCGTGGGTTCATCCTGAATATGGTGGCCAACTATCCGGGGAGTGTACATGATGCCTACTGTGTGGATGGCATCATGTCAACTGTTATGGACAATTAAGTACAAACAAAGGCATAGACAATTGTAATGTATGGCAACACCAACATCTGGGGATGAGCATTAACATATACATGTGTCTGTGTCAGCCATGTCTGGTATGTCACCAACAACCCAGGCTGGACCTACAAAAAGATTCACATCCACATACTGTCACAGCACACATTTGAAGACAAAACATTGAGTGGACTTGAGTGATGGGAATCAGCCACCATCTCCTGCAGAAATATAACAGTTTTGAAGTTTAATTATATGCTGTATCTGCCCATGCACTGCTTTTGACATACCATTCAGTGAATGAACAAGCCCCTGGAAACTGAAGTGCACTGGCTTGAGCGACATATCATGTGGTCATATTTGGGAGAAGAGCATGATAAACCCAATACACACAGCACTCACATGCAAGATGTATGTAAATATAGTAATCCAAAACAATGACATTGTTTCTTTTCTTTTACATTTCAGCTGACCAAGGATATGGCTTCCAAACAGTGGGTCATGACACCGTTTGGAAACCCACATCATGAGACAGAAAAGACTTAGACCTAGATGCACAGTCGTGCGAAAAACATAATTGAACACACCTTTGTTCTATTTACGGGCTGGTTTCACTGCCTGGTAGTTTCGGGTGGGAGACTCTTGTATTCCCCCCTTTGGTATGCAAGATAATTTTGGCCTGTGCAATAATGCATGATATTTGTGTCAGGACTAATGTATCCTGTGATGAAGAACAGGAGGTGCCAAGGGACGAGGAGGAGGATGAGCCACCACATCAACCTGACCTTCAGAACACTGCTGCAGGTGCATGGAGATGTTAACTTTGTGCAGAACTTTAGTTAAGCACATATGACTGAAGGCATGACTGCCAAACATATAAATAAATGAGTCAACCTAACATATGTCTTGGAGTGTTTAACACACTCCCACTTAAAAAATAACACACCCATATTGAGGAAACCATAACTAGGCCACAATAGTTGTCAATTAAGTGTGAACACTGTCATTATCCTCAAAGTACCAGACACAATGCAGTGATCTCTGAAGGGTGTGTTGTATAATGTATGCATGGCCTGTCGAACATACATATTGAAATGAAAACACTCACATCCGACAATGAATTGTTGGTACAAAAGGAAAATGGATAGATATGAATCACTATGTGATGCATTACTGCCAAACTGCATGACAAGGTATGTAAATAGTAGTCATAACCTGCAACAGTGTTTCTATGTGAGATGTGTCAACTCAGTGAGTGACAGATTCATAACACTGCTGACAACTCTCAACATCCACATCTTTTGCGCTCACATGTATGACAAACATCAGTGTATCACAGGGGACAGTACACCTGTATGTGTGGTACAGTGTCCGACAAATCAATGATAATTTTGTATGGATGCCAATCAATGGCATAGCACGTCACATACAATTGACAATATGTCTGAGTACATCAGGACACAGAATGGCTAGTAAATGTATGTGGGACTATTAGGTGTAATGACCATCCCCCCAATCCACTTTTACTCACTGTTCAGCTTACAAGGATTAGGCCTGGGCGTAGAATTCCTCTCCACCAGTGGAGTTTGTGGAATTCGGGTACTGTGCGATATGCGGAGTAGGGCAAAGTTCCTGAATTCCAGAATTTCACACTCCGGGACAGAGTGGAGTTTGTTTGTGCTCGTGAGATTGGGTTTTGGCACTCTCTCATGGGCACGACAATACTCCTGGGCCACTAGCGAGCACGCATAAGACTTTGGCCCTCATTACAACCCTGGCGGTAAATCCCGCTTTCAGCCGTGCTGAAGATCGCCAACATACCATTGCGGCAGCGGAATTCCGCTACAGGTATCACAACCCACATCTCGGAATCCGCCACAATACAGACACCCACACAAGTCCGCCACACCAAAGGTCAGTGATAAACTGGCGATACCAAAACCTACACCATCACGCCAACAAGAATACGCCCACACTATCACGACCCACGAGTCAACACAGTGGTCTTATAACCGGGGAAATCCACTGGCGGTACACACCGCCGAGCTCAAAATACACACACATTTACAAAACACAACTACATCGGACAATTCGAAATACACACACCTGATGCACATACCACACCCACACACCCAATCCAATATAAAGCACACACCCACATTACCCACAAACCCTTACAACCAAAAATCTGAAAGAAGGCCAGAGAGAGAGATTAGCTAACACAACACCAGCATCCACAGACACACAACACCATCATGCATACAACATCCACGCACCTCAAAAAACACACACCAACACACCCCCCACATATCACAACAGACAGCACCTCACACATCACCCACACCACATCATGGCACCTCAAAGACACCCCAGGTTTTCAGAGGAGGAGCTCAGGGTCATGGTGGAGGAAATCATCAGGGTAGAGCCACAGCTATTCGGATCACAGGTGCAGCAGACATCCATTGTTAGGAAGATGGAGCTATGGCGGAGAATTGTCGACAGAGTCAACGCAGTGGGACAGCATCCACGAACACGGGATGATATCGGGAAGAGGTGGAATGACCTACGGGGGAAGGTGCATTCCGTGGTATCCAGACACCAGATTGCTGTACAGAGGACTGGCGGTGGACCCCCGCCTCCTCCCCCACAACTAACAACATGGGAGGAGCAAATCTTAGCAATACTGCATCCTGAGGGCCTTGCAGGAGTAGCAGGAGGACTGGACTCTGGTAAGTCATATCTTTACTACCATATCCCCCCACCCCACCTGCATGCCATCACATACTCCCACTCTTACCCTCACTCCCATCACTCCATCAACTCCATATGTCCCACAATCACACCCCACACAGCTCAATACCAAGGCCCTGCATGCAAGACCTATGCATGTACCACCGTCACCAACGCATGCCCAGTACAGATACCCACACAGAACCCAAACCAACTATCACAAAAGCGCTATCACAATGATGCAAGCACAGGAGTAGAGGGTACCGCACCCGATGCACAAGATGGCACACACAGATACTAAAATTATGCATTAACACCCCAACAGGACCCGTACCCAACGTCACTGGACAGGAGGTGCCAGACATGTCCAGCCCCCCCACAGAAGAGGCCCACAGTGATGACAGCAGCTCTGCACGCCTGGATCAAGATGACCAGCCTGGCCCATCAGGGACCTAGGGACAGTCTGTTCCCCTGACACAGTCACAAACCACCACAGAGCCTCGCCCCTCAGGAAACACCACCACAGCACCCACCCAGTGGGCCCATCCCTCTGTCCCCAGGACATGTCAATCAGCATTGTGTCCACCACCACTACTGGGACCCCAGGCAAACCCACCAACCCAAGACAATCAGGGACCTGGGGTCAGTGGCAGTGGGCACATGGTTCAGGGGACAGAGGCACAGGACAACAGGGAAGCTGGGAGGACTGCTGTGCGACAGGGGGAGGACAGGCCCAGGGAACCCACTCTCCACGAGGCACTCTCCAACATCATGGGAGCATACCACCATTCCCAGGAGACGCACTGGCCAAGTTTCAGGAGACCCAGCGGATGCAGGAGGAACACTACCTTGGGATCAGGGAGGACTTGAAGTCCATTAACACCACCCTGGTCACCATTGCAGGGGTGCTAGCTGATCTTGTCAACACCATGAGGGACACAGCTGGACACAAATGGGTCCCTGATACTAGCCTGGGCGATGAACAGCCCTCCACCTCTGCTGGCGCTAGTGGACAGGAGGCACCGCCACAGGACCAACAGGCCACCAGCACCCCACCCTCTGCAGAAGGAGAACCAGCCCGCAAACGGTCCCTGAGATCCAGGAACAAGACAGAGAACATTGCCAAGACCCCAGCCAGGAAATAAGATCCTCCTGAGTGTCACCCCTCTGTCCCACTTTGTCATCCTGTCCATTGGACAATGCACCTGTGATACAAATGGACTGGACTCTGCCATGGACATTCCTCCACCATCACCACAGCCCATTTCGCACACCCTTCCACTTATTTGCACAGAAATAAACACCCTTGATTCACAAAACAATCTGGAGTTAGTCTGTGCTTTCACAAATGTGTAATTGCAAAATCTCTGGAATATAGCAATGTCAATGTACTTGTTCACATACCAAGGTTCCACAGCTGTAGGCCAGGAGTAAACATAGCAGAGGGCACAAATTGAGAGCCACATCTGTGAAATGGAAAGCCAAAGTGACAAGTCAGGGTCCATACACAGAGTGAAAAAGGCAGACTTATGCTAGCTCCTACAATAGTATTAGATGTGGGAAGCAGTTCCATCTTCTTACCTGTGTCTCACTGGAAGTATTGCATGATGATGTTGTTTTGGTTGTCTACATCTCCTTCTTCTGCCTCCTCTTCTTCACTATCCACAGGCTCCACAGCTGCCCCAAGACCAACATCAGGCCCTTCCTCCTGCAGAAAAGGCACCTGCTGTAGCAAAGCCAGGTTGTGCAACATACAGCAGGCCACGATGATCTGGCAGACCTTCTTGGGTGAGTAGTATAGGGATCCACCTGTCAGATGGAGGCACCGGAATCTGGCCTTCAGGAGGCCGAAGGTGCGTTCTATTGTCCTCCTAGTTCGCCCATGTGCCTCATTGTAGCGTTCCTCTGCCCTTGTCCTGGGATTCCTCACTGGGGTCAGTAGCCATGACAGGTTGGGGTAACCAGAGTCACCTGCAAATATCGAGGGACAACTGTTAGACATCCTCCAAACATTAGGGAATCTCCCATACCCAGACACCAAATGGAACTCTGTGGGGACTTTAGGCTCACCTATTAGCCACACACGGTGGCTCTGGAGTTGGCCCATCACATAAGGGATGCTGCTATTCCTCAAAATGTAAGTGTCATGCACTGAGCCCGGATACTTGGCATTCACATGGGAGATGTACTGGTCTGCCAAACACACCATGTGCACCATTCATAGAATGGTAGCTTTTCCGGTTTCTGTACACCTGTTCATTCCTGCAGGGGGGACAAATGCCACATGTGTACCATCAATGGCACCAATGATGTTGGGGATATGTCCCAGGGCATAGAAGTCACCTTTCACTGCTGGCAAATCCTTCCACCTGAGGGAAAACGATGTAGGTGCGCATGTGTTTCAGCAGGGCAGACAACACATTAGAGAACATTGGCTGGGACATCCCTGATGCCATGGCCACTGTTGTTTGAAAAGACCCACTGGCCAGGAAATGGAGTACAGACAGAACCTGCACTAGAGGGGGGATTCCTGTGGGATGGCGGATAGCTGACATCAGGTCTGGCTCCAACTGGGCACACAGTTCCTGGATTGTTGCACTATCAAGTCTGTAAGTGATAACGATGTGTCTCTCTTCCATTGTCGACAGGTCCACCAGGGGTCTGTACACCGGAGGCTGCCGCCATCTCATCACCTGCCCCAGGAGACGTGCCCTATGGAAGAGAATAGTGAGCAGAGGGTCATCCAACACTTAGGTATCACAATGTGTTTTTTGCAAAAACGTTACAAATTCGCCATGTGCCTTTTTCTGTCCGTATTCCTGGCCTAAATAGGTGTGAAACAATTTTTTTGCCTGCCATGTGGTCCCCTCAAATGGCGGTTGCCTGACCTGTAAGGTGGGGAAATGAGGTAACTGCGCTGGTGTTGTACACCGTCGCGGTAGGCGGTCGAAGACCGCGGCGCAATTCAGCATTGGTTAACATTGGGCCCGATGGGTTCCAGGAGCCAATGACGATGTACGCCGGCGGTGACGGTACGCACTGCCGCGGACGTGGCCGCCATTTTCTAACTGTTCCCTCACTTGATACCTGACCTTCAACAGGAGAGGACCTACACTGCAAGTGCTGCTGTGACCTGTGTCTGGAAGCGATGATGGCTACAGTGCCTGGGGAAAGGGTCCCTGCCTTCACTTCGGAGGAGTTGGAGAAACTGGTGGATGGGGTCCTCCCCCTAATACACGCAACTGTACGGTCTTCCAGACAAACAGGTGAGTACACTGTGAGCATGGTGAATGGCACATGATTGTATGGAGTGTCCTGGATGGAAGAGGGTGGGGAGGGGGACAGGCCAGCATGTGAGGATAGTGAGTGTGTATGTATGTCTGGGTTAGGGTGGGAGGTGTTTAGGAAATGCGTGAGATGAACTGTACGGGATAGTAACATCCATTCTAACTTCACTTTTCCTCTAGGTCAGCTCCCACCAGAAGAAGGGTATTTGGCGTGCCATCGCCAAGGACGTCCGGACCCTGGGGGTCTACCATAGATGGAGCACCCACTGCCGGAAAAGATGGGAGGACCTGCGCCGCTGGACCAACGTGGAAGGGGTGCCCAGCGCACCATGACCCCCCTGATGTACCGGATCCTGGCGGTGGCCTATCCAGAGTTGGATGGGTGCTTGAGGGCATCACAGCCACAAGGGGGTGAGTACAGTCTAATTCAGCTGACTCAGCGATCTTTACAAGATGTCTGGCTGGGGAAAGTGGGCTGTGGGTTCCCCTAGGCCAGGGCGAACTTGGTAGGGTAGGTCCCTTGTTAGGCAGGCTCTGTGGCACTCCAACCCCAATAGTGGTAATAGCCATCTACCCCTAGTCAGGCTCCTGTGGGTTCCAGGTGTGCAGCAAATTGGCCTAGGCATCATCCCCCATGGGCAAGTGAATTTCCTAAGCACTGTTAGTCATGGCCTATGCATAGGGCTGCTCCCTGTGTGTTGTGTCCTCCAAGGGTAGTGGTGTTGCATGCACTGACCATGTGTTTCTTCTGTCTTTCCCCCCCTTTTTTGCCCACCACATCAACAGGTACAGCCGCCACCCCCCTACCAGCACCGCCCTCCCAGCAGCCCCTCAGCGTGTGTCCTTTGCCCGCTCACCCAGGAGGGTGGGTATCTCCTTTGCCCCAGGCACCTCAGGCCCTGCCCCAGTCAGCCCTGCTGCTCTCAGTGAGGACGCTATTGACCTCCTGAGATCCCTCACTGTTGGGCAGTGTACCATTTTGAATGCCATCCAGGGTGCTGAGAGGCATTTGCAATAAACAAATGCATACCTGGAGGGCATTCATTCTGGCCAGGCGGCCCAACAGAGAGCATTTCAGGCTCTGGCCTCAGCACTGATAGCAGTCATTGTCCCTATGTCCAGCCTCCCCCCTCCAACTTCCTCCACCCAGACCCAATCCCCTCTACCTCAGCCTCTCCCAAGCACACCATCAGACCAGCATGCACACTCTTCAACAAACAAGAGTGGACATGGCAAACATAAGCACCACACATCCCACAGGCACTCACACAAGCACCATCCCCATGCAGACACACCAACATCCACTGCCTCCACTGTGTCCCCCTCCTCCATGTCCTCCTCCTTCCTCCCTGTCTCGTCTCCACTCACAACTGCATGCACTACATCCTCAGCCACTACCTCCATCACCAGCACGCCCATCACCACACACCGCTCACGTGCAATCACCACCCCCACTACCATTCACACATCCCCAGTGTCCTCTCCCAGTGTGTCTGTGAGCCCTCCTCCCAAAGTACACAAACGCAGGCACACACCCACCCAACAGCCATCCACCTCACAACAGCCGCCGGCCCTTGCACCGTCACACAAATTCAGCAAATGTACACCTCCTACAACCACAACCTCTTCCTCCACTCCCAAACCCCCTCCAGTATCCCGTCCCAGTGTGTCCAAGAAACATTTCCTGGCTAACATTGACCTCTTCCCTACACCTCCCCCCCGCCCTTCCCCTAGGGCCAAGCTTTTCAGGTCCCAGCCCAGCACCTCAGCCACCAAATCCCCAAGCACAGTGGTGCCAGCAACTCCGGTCTCATCGAGTGCACCACCCATCAGGGCTGCCAGTGTGCCACCTAGCGAGGCCAAGGAGCATGCCATTCTGCCACCTGCCAAGGTGAAGAAGGTGCCCACATGAGAAGCCGCACCTTCCAGCAAACAAGGGCTCCTCCAACCAAAAGGGGACAGTGGCAAGACACCAACGGCAACATCAAAGGTGGGGAAGGGACACAAGCTGAAGAGTAGGTCAGAACAGGGCCCGGTGGCTCCAACTGAGGGACTAGAGTCACCCCTTCTGTCAACCACTACACCAACCTGTACGGCGGTGGACATCGCCACCTGCACCGCCACCAGCACCGCCACCTGCACTGCCACAGGCACCGCCACCTGCACGTCTGCTGCCTCAGCAACAGTCCCCAGCATCATCCCCAATGGGCAGCCGTCCGAGGCTGCAGGAGACGTCCTGCTGTGTCCTCAACAGGTGCAGACACATGCACCACCGCCAGCACCTCCGCCACAAACACCACCGCAAGCACCACCACCAGCCCCGTGACGTGCTCAGACAGTGCCACCACAGCTGACATGGCTATCATCTCCAGTGGGCAGCCGTCCGAGCCTGGAGAAGACTTCCTGGATCGTGCCCAACTTCCATGAGGCATGACTCGCATCACTGTTTGCACCTGCAGGTAGCAGGCGAAGCCACAGCAGGGTGGGGTATGTCTCTGCCTCCATGGCGTATCATGCTACCTGTTCCCAGGCAATCTTGTGGCACACACACCCATGTGAGGGAATGGGACCAGCCACACTGCATATGAAGCACTCTGGGCACCAAGCCCCCTCCAGAACCAGTGGAGATTCACATTCACTTCCTCAGTCCTTGGCAGGATGAAGCACTCTGGGTGCCAAGCCCCCTCCAGAACCAGTGGAGATTCACATCCACTACCTCAGTCCTTGGCAGGATGAAGCACTCTGGCCACAATGCCCCCTCCAGAACCAGTGGAGATTCACATCCACTTCCTCAGTCCTTGGCAGGATGAAGCACTGTGGGCACCAAGCCCCCTCCAGAACCAGTGGAGACTGTTATCCACTTGTGAGACTGTGGCTATGCACTCCCCAGGATGGAGCAGTGGGCAAACCACCCACTGTAAAGACTTGTGAGCCTGTGACTTTGCACTCCCCAGGATAGAGCAGTGGGCATGGAGCCCCCTCGTGGAGCAGTGGCGTTGTGCGTTCATCCAGCTGAGGTGCCCCCCTACCCCTGAGGTGCCTGTTTCATTTTGATCTGATGCCCCTGCAGTGTTCTCTCCATTTCAAGTCAGCTATCTTGTGTGGGCTGTGCCCATGCATTTTGGGACACTGATCCACGGACGATGTTTGATTAATATCCGGACTTGTGTAGTTGGTGTACATATTTGTATATACTGATTTTTGAACTTGCACTATCTGATTTTTATTGATTACAATCGTTACAATCATTTAATTGTGTCCTTGCGTTCTTCCAAGGGGCGTGGGGGTGTATATGTAGTGTTTCTGCATGTATTTGTGTGTATGGTGTTGTGGGTGAGGGTGGGGGTGGGGGTGAGGATATTGCATGTTGCGTGTGTGTGTCAATCTCTTTTCCCTCCCCCCTCACTGTGGTCGTCGACGGCGTCTTTCATGCTCCTGAAACAGAAGGAGGAAGACCAGCATGGGCAGGACGGGTAGTTCGGGCTCCTTGGCGTCCTGGTTCCTCGTTGGGTGTCGAGAGGTGAGTGGTTTTCCTTTTAAGTCCTGTTTTCGCCGTGCTTTTGATCGTGGAAAAGGTGGCAGATAGGCCTCTTATAATAGTGTGGGCGGTACATTGTCTTCCACCTGTCTGTTGGCGGTTACCGCCCGGTGTTTGTTTCTACCGCCGTGGCAGTCAGAGTGTTAAAGTGGCTGTCTGTGTTGGCGGTTTCCGCCATGGTCGTGATTCCATTTTTTTTTCGCCAGCCTGTTGGCGGTATTACTGCTGCTTTAACACTGACCGCCAGGGTTGTAATGAGGGCCTTTGTGATTGCTACCGTTGCTTCCAGCCACGCCGGTGGCCAAAACAGGGCTGTTTGTGGGCACAAATTCACTTCTGAAGTAGATTTTCTACTCCAGAGCTAGAAAATCTAGTCAAAAAAGAGATTTTGACTAGATATTTTTCTCCAATGGACCCTGCAATTTGTTTTGTAGATTGAGAAGCCTTTTTTGTGCCAGAAACTCCAACCTCCTGTTCCTTTCTGATGGCTCCTCTCAGTGCTTTGTCCATCTTCTGGTCACTTTTCAGTAAGATTTGAGGGTGGAAGGATCACTCTCTTTGTCGCCTGGATATACCTTTGGATATTGACTTTGTTTTTGTTGAATCACACACGTAAGTTTAAAAACTATTGTATAAGGGTGTTGTTTGTTTGCTTGGGCATGCACCAGTATTTCTTTGTACTTTAATTTGATATTTGATTGTAAAAGATTATGGTGTCGGGTGGGCTGGAGTTTAAGTATGGGCCTGGTTAATATTTATTTTCCATTTCAATGATTTTTCACCTTTTGTAAAGGAAAACTGTTGCATAGCTCAGTATCTTTTCTACATGTTTGTAACATTTGCAATATTATTTGAGAATGTGGAATAGATTTCCAAAGTGCCATTGAGCCTGTACGCTCAGTACTACTAGTCATCAGTGCATGAAATACACGTTTCAGTGGTATGTTTTTAAAACTTCATTTAGGGCAGGGATGGCATTGGATTACATTTAAAATGCATTTCATTTTTTTGCAATAATGTGTATACTGTATATTGTGGAGTAATAATATTTGATGGCATGAGAGGATGTTGTTTGACCATGTGGCTGGCAGACATTTTTTGCATGTAGCCAGTGTCCCTTTGCCATATCCTTGCATGTGTTCGTCTTTGCTCTCCTTGCTCCTTGTTGTTATTGTTTGACCATGCGGCTGGCAGCCATTTTGTGCATGCAGCCAGTGTCCCTTTGTCGTGGGCTTGCATGTGTTCTTTGGTTGCCATGCCTCCTTGCTCCTTGTCGTTGTTGTTTGACCATGTGGCTGGCTGGTAGCCATTTTGTTTATCCAGCCATTGTCTCTTTCCATAGGCTTGAATCTGTTCTGTTTGCCATGCCTCCTTGCTCCTTATTGTTGTCTGACGATGTGGCTGGCAGCCATTTTGTCCATCCAGCCAGTGTCCCTTGCCATAGGCTTGCATGCATTCTTTGATCTTCAGGCTTCCTAATTTGCAGTTGTTGTTTGACCATGAACATATGGCTGGTAACCATTTTGTGCATGCAGCCAGTGTCCACTTGCCACATGCTTACATGTGTTCTTCTTGGTTCTCCTTGCTCCTTGTTGTTGTTGTTTGACCATATGGCTGGCAGCCATTTTCTGCATGCATCCAGTTCCATTTGCCATAGGTGTCAGGAATCCCCAAGGTGCCTCCTGCGTTATCGGTCAGCATCCCCAGGGTTTAGGGTTAAATCATGTCTCTGTTCTTGGTTAAACTTTCATGTTTCTAAGTAAACATAATGTGCTGCGTTACACAATTGGTTTTATCAATGCTTGTTTTACCAATGCTTGTTTGCTAATGTGAGCAGGTGTAGACATGGGCTTCTAATTGAGTGTGGTGTAGACATGTGCTTCTAATTGGGTGTGGTGACTCATCCACACGTGGAAACTCAACTGCCTTCCTGATTGGCTATAAATAGCAGAGTGAAGCATGCCTCCCTGCTTGGCTTTGTTTTACTTCCTGATCACAGCATCTGATTTGGCAGTCCAGCCCCTGCTGTCATCCTCATATTCAAGACTTTTGAGGCAATTCTTTTCTTCGTTCCTGTACCAGCTGACACCAGGCATTCCTCCAGCACTCCCGAAAAGACTGCAGCTCAGTGACTAGTATTCTCCAGGGAGTTTGTTCTTTGCGCCCCGCGCTTTCCTGGAACAGCTGGTGTATTTCAGACCTCGTATTTTGACAGAGTGCTTATCTTGAAGAGACAAATGCATTTCTGAACATTCTACATTATTATTGTAGTTACTTGCCTAAATGGGCTTCAGGAAATCTGCTTGAGCTCAAGTACTACAAAAAGTGACAGTGCAATTTTAAAAGAGCATTTACGTGATTGGATTTAAATTGTGTCATTCATGTCTGTGTTTCAGGTTGGAGGAATTTGCTTTTGAAGGGTTTTTCACACACACAGTGAAACCAAACCAAACTGTGCCACCCTAACTGTTTAAACCTAGAGTGGACATTTGTATTTATTGGATTGTTTTTGTTCCTTTAAGTTTAACCCTATGCATGCAGGAAAGTTATACGTGATATAATTAATGCCCTTGTTTGTCTTTCTTATGCATGATAAGAGCAATCACAGTTCTAATTGTATTGTGCAACAGTGAATCTCTGTGAAGCCACCCCTAGTGTTGCAGAACTTATCGTTATGGTACTTAGTTTGAGTTTTTGGTAATGCAGTGTTAGTAATTGTGCCAACAGTTATTATTATCGAAGAAAAGTGCTGGAGCATCCCGGTGTTCTTCTACTGCTCCCTTGCCCATATCAGAACGAGAGATTCAGTTTCAAGGAAGTTGAGTGCACTAACTCTACTATCACTCTGTCAACAACGACCTGCCCCCCTAAAGATACAGGGTGCCTGGCTGGACCAGCAAGACGTGGCAGTGTTTTTTCTCTTTCTCTTCCACTTCCCCTTTCCTTTTGGGAAACCTGCTGGGGTTTCTGTGTTCACCAGGAAATGCCGAGAGGTGTTCCAGGAGGTCGGGAGGCATACCATCGCCCCTGCAGACATCCTGCTTTTCAGGTGAGTGGCCCTGTCTTGACAATAGGTTTGCATGCCTTCTTTGCTTGCCATGCCTCCTTGCTCCTTGTCGTTGTTGTTTGATCATGTGGCTGGCAGCCATTTTGTGCATGCAACCGGTGTCCCTTTGCCATAGCCTTGCATGTGTTCTTTGCTTGCCATGCCTCCTTGCTCCTTTTTGTTGCTTGATCATGTGGGAGCCATTTTGTGCATGCAGCCAGTGTCCTTTTGACGTAGACTTGCATGTGTCCTTTGTTTACCATGTCTCCTTGCTGTTATTGTTTGACCATGGGGCTGACTGGCAGACATTTTGTCCATCCAGCCAGTGTCCCTTGCCGTAGGCTTGCATGTGTTCTATGTTCTTCATGCCTCCTTGCTTCCAGTTGTTGTTTGACTATGACCATGTGGCTGGCAGACATTTTGTACATGCAACCATTGTCCATTTGCCATTAGCTTGCATGTGTTCTCCTTGTTGTTGTTGTTTGACCATGTGGCTGGCAGCCATTTTGTGCATGCAGCCAGTGTCCCTTGGCCATAGGCTGACATTTGTTCTTTGTTTTTCATGCCTCCTTGCTCCTTGTTGTTGTTGTTTGATCATGTGGCTGGCAGCCATTTTGCGAATGCAACCGGTGTCCCTTTTCCATAGGCTTGCATGTGTTCTTTGTTTGTCATGCCCCCTTGCTCCTTATTGTTGTTTGATCATGTGGGTGGCAGCCATTATGTGCATGCAGCTAGTGTCCTTTTGCCATAGGTTTGCATGTGTTCTTTGTTTGCCATGCCTCCTTGCTCCTTGTTATTGTTGTTATTTGACCATGTGGCTGGCTGGCGGCCA
The DNA here is from genome assembly GCF_031143425.1 of Pleurodeles waltl. Lineage (NCBI taxonomy): Eukaryota > Metazoa > Chordata > Amphibia > Caudata > Salamandridae > Pleurodeles > Pleurodeles waltl. Next base: position 1,167,037,473 of record NC_090447.1, on the reverse strand, counting down.
TTTTGTCCATCCAGCCAGTGTCCCTTGCCATAGACTTTATTGTGTTCTGTTTGCCATGCCTCCTTGCTCCTTGTTGTGGTTGTTTGAGCATGTGGCTCACTGGCAGCCATTTTGTCCATCTAACCAGTGTCACTTGCCATAGGATTGCATGTGCTCTTTGTTAGCCATGCCTCTTTGCTCCTTGTTGTTGTTCTTTGACCATGTGGCTGGCAGCCATTTTGTCGGTCCAGGCAGTGTCCATTGCCATAGACTTGCATGTGTTCTCTGTTCTCCATGCATCCTCTTTGCTCCTTGTTATTTGACTGTGTGACTGACTGGCAGTCATTTTGTGTGTGCAACCATGTGTCTTTGGCATATGCCTACATACAAACATTGTCAATCATTGATCATTTGTTTTTTAAGTTTCTATTATAATTTTTTCCATTTTAATTTTTAATTTTTTATTTTTATTTTAATGTTTTATGCCTTTTTTTTATTTCATGTTTTATTTTCATGTTTAGTTGTTTTTAAATTTTAGATGTACTTTTTTAGACTTTTTCATTTTTGTACTTTATTTTTAATTTAGATTTTTAATTTTAATTTTTTAATTTATTATTATTTAAATTTTTATTTAATCCTGCATTTTGCCTCGATCCATCCATCCACATCCATCTGATCCACACCTCCCACCTTCCATCTCCCCAAGGCACACAGCTACACTACTGCATTCAGTTTCTTCAGGTGTAATTCCATTTCCTCCAGGACACACTGGCTGTGGAGCACGGCAGACTAATCGATAGCATAATTCATTTTCTTAAAGATTATTCAATTTTCCCTGGACCACCTCGCCGCCATAGGTTATTTAAAGAATTATACCATTTACCTGTGCATCTCTCGCTGACTATCCTAGGTGTCTCTTTTAAAACAGATGGAGATAAAGCAAAGAGCTAGATCTGCCTGTTTAGCTGTCTCATTTTAAATGACATTTTTTTTATGGCGTGATGGTGTTGTTTGCTTTTACAATGTTTGATTAAATAGGTATATTACATAAGTAACTAACCGCATTAAGATTGCAATTCTCTGTACTATTTCAACCTGTCACAATGCCACTTTTCACTAACTACAGGTTATTCTTGCTTGGTTGTTTTTAGGTACACAAGAGAAGAAACCCCATATCACCTTCAGTACTGCCAAAGAGAAGGCCTTACAGTTACTTCAGTCCACAGGCACCAAACTCTTTTGCTTGTGCATCCCAGTGCCACTGCTAACCTAGGGCTTAAGATGGCCCCAAAGAAAGTTGCTCCCAAGAAAGTGGCCAGTGAGAAGAAGCAGCTTTCCACCAGTGGTGTGCCAACTGCAACCTTTTTCAGGATACTTGTGCCTGCCACACTGTCCTCAAGAGAGGAGCCTGGGAAAAGCCCTCCTGCATCAACAGCACCACACCAACCCAAACCCAAGACCATGTCTGTTAGTGAGGCAGCCACTGCAATCATGGCAATGCCGATGAGCAGTGATGTTAAATTGGATTTGTCAATTTGCAACGTGGCACCCAATTATTTCAAGAAACAGAGCAAAGTGGACAGCAGCTGCAGCCAGATCTTCCCGAAGTTGGAGCAGAACAAAGTTGGAGCAGAACAAGAGGTCAAACGTCTGGCTGAGCAAGAACATCTTCTTTCATAATTAATGGTTCCCATGTCTCCAGCAAGAAAAAGGAAGGGTACTACTCCACCATATTCTCCAAGCACCACTTCTGATGACGATGATAGGGACATGGAGTGGGCCCAAGCAGAGTCTGGGAGATGCCAGGAGAGGCAAGGGAAAAAGAAAATTTCCAGAAAGCCTTAAAATCAGGGAAGGGGGATGATGATGAGGAGGATGACAACGAGCCAGTCATTGTGTAAGTAGGCACAGAGGAGTCTGACATTACTATTCAACCTGCTCCGAGGAATGTGGCACAGGCAGCACCGCAAGCTCCCATATTTGTAAGGCCCCAGCAGAGACCTGCACCAACCTGTACCTCAGTAGAAGTAGGCACGTCAGAGATGCAATCAACACACTCACCTACATCCAGTTCTTCTTCAGACATTGGCAGTGGCCCAATAAGAAAGTACTCCTCCCCAGTTTGGGAATTTTTTACGATAAGTAAACTGGAGAAGAACATTGCCATATGCTCCATTTGCCAAGCAAGTGTTCGTCGAGGTATGTCAGGTTCACATTATGGTACTCACAGACAGACAACCCATATGAAAAAACATCGCACAATCCAGTGGGAGGAGTACCTTAAAACAATGGCTCAACGTGGTTGCAGTGGTGAATGTGAGGAGAGCCAGGAAAAATCAGCTACAACTGGAAAAATCATGGTGGGCAGTGAGGAAGATGAGGGTGACATACTCATTCAAGCCATCCCTGTCCCCAGCAGTGCACCAGACTCATCCCCCTAAGTGACCTCACAATAGCACAGGAAGACTCAGAGTCAGATGTTGACACCATGGTATAGGGTGACTGCACCATGACATACATTCAGTCTACCACTACCTACATCTCAATATTGCCTATGTCAGTGGCCCCATAGAAGAAGAAAATACAGGATACAATTATGGACAAATTTAGGCAAAAGGGGCCCTATGACTGCAACCACCCAATGACATGTTTGCACAATGGGAAGCTGGCAAAAATGTTAACACTGGACCTCCTTCCTTTTTCTTTTGTGGGAGAAGTGGGATTTTTAGAGTTTGTGGCAGACCTCTGCCTGAAATGGAAGGTTCCAAGCCAGACCTATTTTGCCAGAGTTGCTGTACCAGCGCTGCATCATGATGAGCTGCCATTGGTTAGATAAGCTTTGCAGCAAAGTGTTGTCCACACTATCCACCTGACGACAGACATGTGGACCAGTTGTCAGGTGGCTGATTACATGTGCATCACTGCACACTGGATCGTTTTTCTCTGGGTAAATAAAAAGCAATCTACAGGTCTTGGCCCTGAAGATATTTGTAAGAGTTTTCGGCAGCAACAGTAGCCATGTTTGCTATGGAGAAATCGCACAAGGCTGCAAACATCTCAGAGGAATTTAATAGCAGGGTGTCTGAATGGGTGCAATCCAGAGCTCTCTGAATTGGATTTGTTGCCAAGGATAATGGCAGTAACATAGTCAAAGCCATGTCAGACAGTGGCTATTTCAGGGTCCTGTGTTTGGCGCACTGTATAATCCTGTTTGTTCAAGAGTTTCTAAAGAAAGAAGGCATAGCTACCAACATACTGACCACCTGCAGATGAATCTGCACTCATTTCAGCCATTCTTTTAAAACCCAGAAGCAGTTGTGGATTATTCAGCTTGCCAATAGGGTAGAGGTTAAAGCGCTGATACAGGAGATGCCAACACGTTAGAACGCAATCTATTGAGGGTGTCTTTCCTTGTCAAAGTAAGTGCAGGATACACTGGGGAGGGGAAGGCGCATAAAGGGTGATACAAACATGAAAAGCTTAATTTTTTGAAGGGGTATCCTGCTATGATAACACAATCGATTGTAAAAAAATCTCCCTAATATTTGACTAACTGAGCGCTCATACGACACCCATCTCCGTGTAGAAACAACAGGAAAACAATGAGCGTTTGATGGTGTAATATGAGGAAACACCTTAGATAAGGATACGAGTACACGTAAACGACCATCAGTTATATTATTCTTGACACTGTATACTTACCTTACTTTAGAGCTCATGAATTCAGCACTTAACTGCTACCCTGACCTTATGTCTAGTGTGTGATTACAGGAGGTGCCCCCTCGGGGCAGACCATGAGATGAAGGTACCCCAAAGTATAGGTAGTCTACCTTCATTTTTCATACAACATATAAGATGGATATATGGTATTTCCAACTTTATTCACATATGTTTTGTGTCACGTGTGCTATGCATGTTTGTATGTCTTCCTCAGCACATGTGCCATCACTATTGTTATGAATATACCCACAGACACCCTAAAACAAGCAGGGGAAGTTTTGATTGAATTGGCCCCAGTATTGGGCTATCAATAGGTCAGTAACTTTATTTTTCAGCCATTCGTATTCCTTCTTTTTCTATTGTAATTTTATATGGGCACTACCTTAAAAGCAGAAACAAATTTGGCAAGGTAGATCTACTGTTTGTACTCAGTGTTTTTTTTACCTTCCTGAATTAGTTGTTTGGATGAAGGTTTTATCATTTAGCCTTGATGAATGCCCAAGACCTCTGTAGGCTATTAAGAAAAGGGCAGAAACACGCTGGCAGGCAATAATTAGGGGTAGTATTGGGGATAATATCCTTTTAATGACCTCAATGTGACAACTTTCTGGTGGTTGTGCTTTTACTCATATCGAGCATACCACTGAAATAAAAATAAGGATACTTTTGTGGTTTATCCTCAGATATTCTTAATTCAATCTGGACCAGAGTTCTTTGCCCAGTGATGTAATATCTAAGAACTCCCTCAAGATAGACCCACTTGAGGTTGAGTCCACCCTGGCAGTACCACCAGGGTAGGACAAGGTAGATAATGATGAGGCATGTAACGTTACATGAGTGAGCCCACCTCGTATGAATCTTTGGGATGTTTCTTTTCCTTATAAAAGAGACTTTGGAGTAGGAAGGGCGGCATCATAGACTCTTAAAAGAAGATAACTTGGGTAATCATGTAAGGGTACCACGCAGTATGTGTTTCCTGAATGGCTGCAACCCAAACATTTTTGAGTTAGATTTGCTGCAATGGACAATTGCAGTAACATAATCAAGGCTATGGTAGAGAGTGTTTAATTCAGGGTCCTGTGTTTGGCACACTGCACCAACCTGGTTGTGCAAGACTTTCTTAAAAAAGAAGACATAGTCAGCAACATACTAACCACCTGTAGACGCATCTGCACGCATTTCAGCAATTCTTTTAAAGCCCGGAAACAGTTGCGGATTATTCAGTGTGATAACAGAGTACCAATGAAAGCCCTGATACGGGAAGTGCCAACACGTTGCAACTCAACCTATTATATGTTGCAATGTCTGTTTGAGCAGTACCAACAAATCAAGGCTGTTCATTCAAAGAGGAGTTGATGCAATTGGGAAAGCTATGACCATGGATGCAGACTGAAGGAAAATGTGGTTGAGCAGGTGGCAGCACCAATGACCATTCAGAGGATGTTCCAGGAGTATCTGGATGACCCAAAAGGGGTGTATGTGTATCAAAATCCATTGGTGTATTGATTTTTAAATAATCATCCTAAGCGTGTGCTTACCTATGAGTACGATGTTGTAGCGCCGAGCACCTGCCTACCTCTTACTGGATCACATAATAAATCATATTCTTAATGTAAACTAAGCATAATTTACCTCTGAGTGGAAGCCGCATGCTATTCGGAAACAAAAGTTAGCATTGTAGAACAGAAACACAAAAAAATATAATACTCATCAAGCCCCGGGATCTCGATGCCTTACAGGTCAAGCAGGTCTGCTTGTGGTCGTTTATATCCGCCCAGCGGAGCATCAACTTCTGGGTGGTGTGTTGGACTTGGATGGCAGCCCTGACCAAAAGGCACACCCTAGCCCAACACTGCTGATGCTCCTGCAGTGGGTAACCACTCCCAGGTCTGCGCCTGCTGCCAGAATGTAGGGGGGGTGGTGCTGCACATAAAAAAAACACTGCTGTCACTTCCTCCTCACTAAAGATCTGCCAAGGTTGCACCCCTTGCCGGCAGTGCTGGCCACAAGGCAGACGGCCGCTGTTGCCCTGCTCTGCCATGGTGCTGGGTGGGGTAGGGTGAAGAAGAGAAGAAAAGAAACAAGAAGACATGGAAGGAAGAAACAAGGGAAAAATAAACAAAATACAAAAAGTAACAAAAAACACAAAAAAGTTAAACAACCTAAAAATAATCAGATACAAAAAGACAAACTAATACAATAAATGAAAACAGGGATTGATTAAGTGTAAGGGTGGATGATTACAAAGATTGAGGTCAGATGAAAAGCTAAAGGAACAACACCATAAACAGAGTGAAAAACAAAATAGCTGCGCCCATGCGAACCGCATGGTGCCATTGCACGCAGTTTTTAACACGAATACATACTTTGCATTGCGTTTGACATCAAACGCAATGTGAACAGGTGCAATGGAGGACTCCACCGGCTCAGGGAACTCCGCGTAGCACAGTGGAGATTCTTTGCCACTCTGCGCACTCTGCCCAGGCCCACGAAGGATATAGACTGCAGCTGTGGGTGAATACTCCTCACGAGCACACCTATACAGAAGCTCACCAGAGTGATAATCTTGTCCCAAACAGGACCTGCTACAGTGTGGAGGACATTTTCAGAGACACAAGTGTTACTTCGTGAGTCTAGATATGTTTGGATATGTTGGAGGCCAATTAGCCTACTCACCACTAAGAGCAATTAAACCAAGACCTGTGTACTGCAAATTGCAGAACGCATGTGCTGGGCACAATCTCCCATGGTCCAATGACAATGAGGAGCATGAAGAATGGTACAAAGAGTACAGTGAAGATGGGGAGCAAGTGCCAGATGTAACATCAATAGCAGCAACAGTGCTGATGTACCATATACTAGTCACATGTGTAGTACATGCATAAATGACTTACACATTGTCAGAAGAGTGTGATTACAAGAAAGTGTTACTATGTAAGATAATGCATATCATCACAGCCCTAGACTAGCCAAATTACCCGCCCAGTCACAGTGTCATAAAGTCATGCCTTTTGCATATACAACCAAATTTGACGGAATGACAATGTTGGTGACTGAACCTTGCCTGTATCCTGGGTCTGCTAACTAGGCCTAGGGCCACTACACTGAATAAACAATGGATTTAGGTGCCAACACATAGGGCAATCCTTCAAAGGTGTAGTGTCTAAAAAACATAGGGTATGTACCCTATGCGTAGTCTGATCCCTTAAATGCATGCACTTTCATCCATGTACACTTAGAAAACATACATTAGAAACATGGAAAGAGAGGAAGGTGTGAAACACAACTATTTAGAGGCAAGACAGCAATCCATATGACTACAAAATTAAATTCCACATGACACCATACACAGATTCACATATTTCATTCATTGTGCCAAATAAATTTACGCTTTGTGTCAATGAGTGTTTTTTCAGCCCCTGAGATTGGCAAAAATTGATGCATCTTATGTGACGCGTCAGAACTTTCTCATGGTGCATCGTCATGTGTCTGAAAAAATCCACACATTGGTGTGTAATGGCAAAATAAAAACAATGCATTGGCTCAAAACGTATTGCATCAGCACAGGAAGTGATGGAATGGTTTAGCCATGTTGCGAACCAGGAACTGTAAAGGTACTTTCACTTTCTCTTACACTCGTAGTCTTTGTGTCTGTGCTTGGGAGAGGTTGTGTGGTGCTGTTGTAGAGTGCTGTTCATTGAGTCTTCTGTGCTGACTGCTGTCCCTGTTGTGTCCCTGACGTCTGTTTTTTCCTTTGTAGTTTCATATTGTGTTGTAAGTTACTGTGTATTGTTGGGTGTTTGTCATTGGGGTGGATTAGTTTGTAGTGGTAGCTGAGGGTGTGTTTTTTTTGTTTGTATCAGTCATGCATCTGGGGTGGGACATATCGGGGAAAGGAAGGGCCTGTTGCATAAGAGCGAAGGAGTTGTTGATCTTCCTACGGCTGGTCATCCACTACCTGCCAAATATAGTGGTCATGGTTGAGCGAGTGATCCTGTAGTACAGAATGGAGGCACAGAACCTGAGTTGGTGGAAGGTTCACATCCACATGCAGTGGATCTTCGAGGTGGGGCGGACAGCCTACCAACTCAAGCATCAATGGGGGGAAGTGGTTTGATGCCAATGGCAGAAGGAGCAGGAGAAGGGAGCTCCCACTTCGGCAACCCCCATCTGACACCATCCTGTCACATTACCCCACTAGGAGTGAATGGAATAAACAGCCACTGTGTCAGGCTGTCTGTCTATAAAGTGTACAAAAATGATGTACACCATGCAGAGTCCGAGCAACTCCACCTTGCTATCCAGAGGCAAAAATAGACCATCTAATGCTCTAATTTTGTCGTAGTGTGGGTGAACAGTTAGGCTAATCCAGGAGATGTGCTAAGCATTTGTTGTACTCACATTATCAATAAATGACAATCTGCAGAAATACCTCTGATTTTTATATATTTTTTAAGACCAAGGTCATCAAAATTGGGTAAGTATGTTTTCAGTTATGATTTTTCAATGTTTAGCAAATGTTCTGTTTCTGTGCATAATTACGCACTATGGGAATCAATGGTGTTGGAATTTTTCCTTATGCAGGGTCATCCCCAATCTTTTTGCCTCCTGCCTCCTATTTTTTCTGACCTGTTGTTGTTGGCTTTTGAACTCTGAGCACTTTACCACTGCTAACCAGTGCTAAAGTGCATATGCTCTCTGTGTAAATTGTATTGTTGATTGGGTTATCCCTTATTGGCATATTTAATTTACTGCTAAGTCCCCAGTACAGTGCACTAGAGGTGCCCAGGGCCTGTAAATCAAATGCTACCAGTCGGCCTGCAGCACTGGTTGTGCCACCCACATTAGTAGCCCTGTGAACAAGGCTCAGACCTGCCACTGTAGTGCCTGTGTGTGCAGTTTTAAACTGCCCATTTGACTTGGAAAGTGTACCCACCTGACAGGCTTAATCCTTCCCTTTTCTTACATGTAATACACCCCTAAGGTAGGCCATAGGCAGCCCCATGGGCAGGGTGCAATGTATGTTTAATGTAGGACATCTACTAATGTGTTTTATATGTCCTGACAGTGAAATACTGCCAAATTAGTTTTTCACTGTTGCAAGACCTATCTCTCTCATAGGTTAACATGGGGGCTGCCTTTAAAAATGATTAAAGCGTAGATTCCCTTTGGGAACAGATAGCCATGTGGAGTTTGGGGTCTCTAAGGTCACAATTTAAAAATATATATTTTAGTAAAGTTGGTTTTAAGATTGTGTGTTTGAAAATGCCACTTTTAGAAAGTGGGCATTTTCTTGATTAAACCATTATGGGACTCTGCCTGTTTGTGGATTCCCTGTCTGGATCAGTTTGACAATTGGGCTGTTTGCACCTCCCTCTAGACAGTGACACAAAGGGAACCGTGGTGTAGCCTGCATATCCTGATGAGCCATCTGTGCTAGGAGGGAGGGGAAGAGTGGTCACTTACACCTGAAAGGGCTGTGCCTGCCCTCACAAAATGCAGTCTCCAACCCCCTGGTGTGTGTCTGGGGCCTGGCCTGGGTAAGGCAGGATTTCACAAACAAGAGAGACTTTCCTTTGAATTAAGCCTACTTCAAAGGCCAAACTGGGTATAAGAAGGGCACCTGAAACCACAGACTTTAGATCACTTCTGGACATCAAGAGGAACCTTTGACTGGAGAAGAGCTGAAGAGCTGAGAAGTGCTGCCCCGCCTGTCACTGTGCTTTGTGGAGCTACCCTGCAATTGCTGCTTCTGCCTTGTGAAAGGGGACAAAGACTGGACTTTGTTGTGCATTCCTGCTTGCGAAGAAATCTCCAGGGGCTTGTCCTGAGCTTGCCTCCTGTTGTTGAAGTCTCAGGGCCATCAAAGACTTTCCCTGCCAGCACCTGGACTCTCTGCTGAGACTCCTACCATGTCACGTGGTGCCCTATCCAGTTCCTGGGGCCTTGACAGGTGAAGCTGGCATACCAAGATTGAAAATCCACGCATACCGCCATGCAGGTAAACTTCCAACGCAACCTCCAAGACGCGGCTGAAGAAATGATGCGCTGTCGGCTCCGCGGCTGAAATCAACAGAGCACTTGTGGCGTGGCTGGGAGATCGATGCTCGCGGCTGGAGAAACGATACACCACAGAGGCTGGCAACGTCGCAACCTGCACAGCCCGGGTTTGCTTTCACCGTGCTGCAGTATTTTTGATGCAAAACATGCTGAGCACGCAAAAACGACACAACGCGTGCCCGGATCCGAGTGCTGCACAGATCGACGCATCGCTCTCCTGCGGAGAGGAAAACTGACGCACGCCCACCCGACCGGAGAATTAGAAACGATGCATGATCTCGCTTGCAGGTGAGAAATCGAGGCACCGCTTACCTTTTTCGATGTACACTCACCCGTGTGTGTTATTTTGACGCTACCCAGGTACTTTTTAACACTAACACTGTTTTACCTGTTTACAAAAAGATTTAAGACTATTTTGCTTTTAAAATGAATAACTTGACTGTGTATGTTGGATTTTTGTCGTTTTGGTCTTGTTTTGTTTAGATAAATATTGTCTATTTTTCTAAACCTGTGTTGTGTCATTTTGTAGTGTTTTCATTAAGTTACTGTGTGTGCTAGTACAAATATTTTACACCTAAAACTATGAAGTTAAGCCTGCCTGCTCATGCCAAGCTACCAAGGGGGTGAGCAGGGGTTAGCTGAAGGTGATTCTCCTTTACCCTGACTAGAGTGAGGGTCCTTACTTGGATAGGGAGTAACCTGACTGCCAACCAAAGACCCAATTTCTAACAGTAGGGTTTCCGATTTATCTCTTTCAGCATTTGCCCTTATCAGATAGTTTCAGAAATTGAAGCAGCGGAGTCCCTCCGAGTGGTCCGCTTCTCGTTCTTTTGCTTTGCGCACCATGCGCTGCAGCTTGGGATGGCCTGGCCTCTTTTTTTCTATGTCCCTCAGCTTGTGTTCAATGTCTGTTATCTCACGTTTCAATGTTCCCCGAGTTCCCATAGATTCAGCTATACACCTACCTCAGGTCACTGTTTTGAAGGCATCCCATAGTATCTGGGGGTACGGGGTGTATCTGTGTTCTCCACTAAATATTGTCAGATATTGTCCTCTGTCATCATGCAATACTTCAGGTCTTCAAGTGACTCAGGCTTCAGTCACCAGGTCAGGATGCAGGGTCTGGTGCGTTCCCAATGCAAATGTAGTAGGACAGGATTGCGTTCAGAAATTGTCTATGGTATGTATTCCACATTCCACGGCGGTAGCAACAAGCACCACAGCGGTAAACGTCAACAGCCAGGCGGAAGACAATGTTCCGCCCACTGTATTAAGACAGGCCTATCTGCCACCTTTTCCGGGGCCGTACCAACAACATCAAAAGCACGGCAGAAACAGAACACTGAAGTCAAAGGACTCACCTCTGGAGGCTCAGGGAACAACCACAATGCCATGGAGCCCGAGTTGCACATCTTCTCCATGCTGCTATACCTCTTCATGCATTAAGAACATCAATGCCGGCGAAGACGACCATGGTGAGAACTGCCGTCTAGCACACATGGCAGGGGGAGGAAAAAGAGAGTGACATACGCATGCAACAGACAACACCCCCTCCCCCAACACCATACACACAAACAGATGCAATAACATTACATATCCACCCAGTACCCCTCAGGAATAATGCAAGGACAAAAGGAATTGATTAAAGTGAGTGTAATAAGATAAAATAGTAGAAATACATGCTTCTAAATCAAAACAGTATATACATGTATACAAATGGAGGGACACTGCCCAGTCCTCAATGTCCGTGGGCCACAGGGCCACTACACATTAGCCAAGGCCCCACCTCACTCCTGCAACAACATGGAGAGAACACTACAGGGGCATCAGGTGGAAAATACACAGGCACCTCAGGGGGACAGGGAATGGGGGGCACCTCAGCTGGAAGATGGTATAACACCACTGGTCCTGGAGGAGGCTACATGCCCTGAGCGATGTCCTGGGGAGTGCAAGGCCACAGTCTCTCAAGTGGGTGGTTTGCCCACTGCTTGGTCCTGGGGAGTGCAAGGCCACAGTCTCTCAAGTGGGTGGTGTGCCCACTGCTTGTTCCTGGGGAGTGCAAGGCCACAGTCTCTCAAGTGGGTGGTTTGCCCACTGCTTGGCCCTGGGGAGTGCAAGACCACAGTCTCTCAAGTGGGTGGTTTGCCCACTTGCTGGTCCTGGGGAGTGCAAGGCCACAGTTTCTCTAGTGGGTGGTTTGCACACTGCTTGATCCTAGAGAGTGCAAGGCCAAAGTCTCTCTAGTGGATAGCTTCTCCACTGGTTCTGGAGGGGGCTAGTGCACAGTGTGCTTCATCCTGGCAAGGATGCAGTGAGTGGATGGCTTCTTCCACTGGTTCTGGAGGGGGCCTTGTTCCCAGTGTGCTTCATCCTGGGTTCTAGGGGGGCCTTGTGCCCAGTGTGCTTCATCCTGGCAAGGATGCAGTGACTGGATGGCTTCTTCCACTGGTTCTGGAGGGGGCCTTGTGCCCAGTGTGCTTCATCTTGGCAAAGATGCTGTGAGTGGATGGCTTCTTCCACTGGATCTGGAGGGTGCCTTGTGCCCTGTGATGCAGCACTTGGGGAGTGCATGGTCACAGTCTCTCACCTGGGCGTCACCTACAGGATTTGCAGGGGCCAGGATGCACTACAGCCCATGGAGGCAGAACTACACACTGTCAGCCGGCGGTGATGGCTGCTCAGTGGTGGCAGTGGCAGGGCTGGTGTCGGGGCTGGTGTCGGGGCTGGCAGTGGTGGGGGGAGGCTCCAGCCCTTCCCCTGCAACCTCGGACGTCTGCCCACTGGGGCTGCTGCTGCCGGTGGCGGTGCTGGTGGCATTGCTGGCAGTGGTGGGGGGAGGCTCTAGCCCTTCCCCTGCAGCCCCAGATGGCTGCCCACTGGGGCTGCTGGTGGCGATGCAGGCAGTGGTGGGGGGAGGCTCCAGCCCTTCCCCTGCAGCCTCAGTCGTCTGCCCACTGGGGATGCTGGTGGCGGTGCTGGTGGCGTTGCTGGCAGTGGTGGGGGGAGGCTCCAGCCCTTCCCCTGCAGCCTCGGACAGCTGAACCGCCATGGTTGGTGGTAGGGGATCAGAATCAGTCCCACGCCTCCTGTCCTTCCTGCCTGCTGTTGCAAGCCCCTTGCCCTTCCCCTTGGCAGCTGGTGGTGCCTCCTTGCCCTTCCCCTTGGCAGCTGGTTGTACCTCCTTGCCCTTCCCTTTGGCAGCTGGTGGTTCCTCCTGGCCCTTATCCTTGGCAGCTGGTGGTGCGTCCTTGCCCTTCCCTTTGGCAGCTGGGGGTGCCTCCTTGCCCTTCCCTTTGGCAGCTGGTGGTGCCTCCTTGCCCTTTCCTTTGGCAGCTGGTGGTGCCTCCTTGCTCTTCCCTTTGGCAGCTGGTGCAGGCACACTTTCAGTGCTGATGGCTGGTTCCCTGGAGCCTCTCCCACCTGCAGTAGCTGTCGACACTACTGTGGCCGTGGACTGGGTGGCTGAGGTGCTCGCCTGGGTTCTGATCCCCCTGGCCCGATGTGAACAATGGGGGGACGGGTAGGGAAGAGGTCAACGATGAAGAGGAAAAGCTTCTTAGGGACATTGGGGCGGGAAGAGGGTGAAGGTTTGGGAGTGGAGGAAGAGGGAGTGGTTGTTGGAGGTGTCTGCTGATTTTGGGTGCAGTTGCTTGGGCTGGATGCTGTTGTGAGGTGGGTGGCTGTTGGGTGTCTGGTGCTTGCATTTGTGTACTTTGGGAGGAGGGGGCACAGACACAGTGGGAGAGGACACAGGGGACGTGTGCATGGATGTGGGGGTGGTGACTACCAGTGAGGGTTGTGTAGTGATAGGCCTGATGGTGATGGAGGTAGTGGATGAGGATGTAGAGGATGCAGGTGTGAGTGTAGACGCTACTGGGAGGGAGGTGGAGGACGAGGAGAAGGGGGACACAATGGAGGCAGTGAATGTTGGTATGTCTGCATCTGGATGGTGTTTGTGTGAGTGCCTGTGGAATGATGTGTGGTGCTTGTGTTAGCCTGAGCCACTCCTGTGTGATGTCTTGTGTGCATGCTGGTCTGCCTGTGTGCATGGGATAGGTTGGGTTTGAGGGGAATGGGACTGGGTAGAAGAAGTTGGAGGGGGAGGCAAAGGAGATGCCTACCCTCCTGGGTGAGCGGGCATGGTAAACTCGCTGAGGGGCTGCTGGGACGGTGGTGCTGGTACGTGGGGTGGCGGCTGTACCTGTAGTTGGGGTAGGCACAGAGGTGTCCGCCACCACCAGTGAGCTTCCATCGGAGGAGGTATCACTGTCAGAACTGTCCCATCCTGTCTCCGCCGTGGTGCTCCCCTCGCCCTCCGTCTTACCGTCAGTGGATTTTGCCTCATGGGCCCTGTGGGATGCAGCTCCCTCCGTCGCCGGTGCCTCTGCTCCTCCGCCAGATGATGCTAATGCACATAAGGACAGGGTGACAAAACAAAAAAGGGGGGAAGAGACAAAGTATACACTTGGTCAATGGCAGATCGAACACCACCGTTGGCATACATGACACACACACACAGGGAACAGCCCTACGCACTAGGCAATGCACTACCAGTCACAATGCTAGTCACCAGGCCATGGACAGGATTACCTAATGCCAATAGCACCATACCTGGCACCCACAAACCCCTGCCCAGTAGTGGATGCCTTCTAGCTTGGTAGGAGGTGGTGTTCATCAGCCCCTGCCCAACATGGGACATATCCTGCAATGTCCGGCTTGGCCTAGGGGCACCCACAGGCCCACATCACCCACCCGGAGACCACCCCACCACGTGCATGTGGTATATAGGAAAACTGTACTCACCCACTTGTGGCTGCTGTGATGCAATGCAGTTTAGTGTTTGGAAATGTGGAATACTGACTTGCTGCTCCCCATTTTGCCCCCTAGATTTGAAACGCTGAGGATGAATAGGAGTTGGAGACATCCCCCCATGTACAGACCCCTGGTGGACTTTGCAACAATGGAGGACAGGCACATTATCCTCACCCTTAAACTGGACAGGGCAACAATCACAGAGCTGTGTGCCCAATTGGAGCCTGACCTGATATCTGCCATCCGTCACGCCACTGGGATCCCCCATCTTGTGCAAGTCCAATCTGTGCTCCATTTCTTGGCAAGTGGCTCCTTACAAGTGACAGTGGGCTTGGCAGCCACAGCCAATGTTCTCAATAGTGCTAACCAGAGTGTTGTCTGCCCTGATTAAACACATGCGCTGCTACATTGTTTTCCCCAAGGTGGAGGATTTGGCCACAGTGAAAGCTGACTTCTATGCAATGGGTCATATCCCCAACGTCATTGTGGCAATCCATGGTACACATATTGCATTTGTTCCCCCCCCCCCTGGAGAAATGAACAGGTGTTCAGAAATCAAAAGAGCTTTCACTCCATGAATGTGCAGATAGTTTGCCTGGAGGACCAGTACATCTCCCACACCAATGGAAAGTATCCTGGGTCTGTGCATGATGCCTTTATCATGAGGAATAGCAGCATCCCATATGTGATGGCTCAACTCCAGAGGCACCGGGTGTGGCTAATAGGTGAGCCCTGGTTCCCACCCAGTGGATGTTGGTGTATGGGTATGGTGTGGTCCCTAAGGGTTAGTGTGTGTCTAACAGTTGTCCCTTGATATTTTCAGATGACTCTGGTTACCCCAACCTCTCATGGCTACTGACCCCTCTGAGGAATCCCAGGACAAGGGCAGAGGAACGTTACAATGAGGCACATGGGCGAACAAGAAGAATTATAGAAAGGACATTCGGCCTCCTGAAGACCAGGTTTCGTTGCCTCCATCTGACTGGTGGATCCCTGTACTACTCACCCAAGAAGGTCTGCCAGATAATCGTGGCATGCTACATGTTGCAGAACCTTGCCTTGAGACACCAGGTGCCTTTTCTGCAGGAGGATGAGGCTTGAGATGGCCATGTGGCAGCAGTGGAGCCTGTGGACACTGAAGATGAGGAGGCAGAGGATGAGAATGAGGACAATAGAACAGCAATTATACGACAGTACTTCCAGTGACACACAGGTTACAACACTGTAACTTCACTTTACACTGACAGTTTTGTGTTTGACATTGTACATGGCAGGCAGATTCTCCCAATTCTATGGCCACTCACTGTACCCTTTGGCATCTCTATTTTCAGATATCTTTGCCCCATTCTGGCACCTGGTGTTCTGACTGAAGCCTACTACAGGTCATTCTTATGTATCTATTCCTGTACAGTTGTATTGCAGTGTGTAAAGCTTGCTAAACAAGTACATAGTTAAATAATTTGACAGACTCCATACTTGTATTTTTTAAATTATGTTTATTTAAGTGCTAAGCAGTGGAGGGGGCAGTGGAATGGGCTGGGTTGATAGTGGAGGAAATTCCAGGATAGAGTCCAGTCTATTTGTATCACAGGTGCATTGCCCAAGGGGGCATAGGAAGGGGAGCAATGGCAGTTCAAGGTGAGAGGGTGACAGAGTGGGACACAAGGGTGACAATCAGGAGAGTCTTATTTCCTGGCGGGGGTCTTGGCAATGTTCTCTGGCTTCTGCCTGGATCGCAGGGACCGTTTGTGGGGTGGTTCTCCTTCTGTAGGGCAGTGGGGTGCTTGTGGCCTGTTGTTCCTGTGGCGGGGCCTCCTGTCCATTAGCGGCAGCAGAGGTGGAGGGCTGTTCATCGGTGTGGCTAGTGTCAGGGGCCCTGTGGTGTGCCACTGCCTCTCTCATGGTGTTGGCCATTTCTGCCAGCACTCCTGCAATAGTGACCAGGGTGGTGTGGGTGTCCTTCAGGTCCTCTCTGATCCCCAGGTATTGTCCCTCCTGCAGCCGCTGGGTCTCCTGCAACTTGTCCAGTATCTGGCTCATCATCTCCTGGGAACGGTGGTATGCTCCCAAGATGTTAGTGAGTGCCTCCTGGAGAGTAGGTTCCCTGGGCCTGTCCTCCCCCTGTTGCACAACAGTCCTCCCAGCTTCCCTGTTGTCCTGTGCCTCTGTCCTCTGAACCGTGTGCCCACTGCCTCTGACCCCAGGTCCCTGATCGTCCTGTGTTTGTTCGGTTGCCTGGGGTCCCTGTAGTGGTGGACACACTGCTGATTGATGTGTCCTGGGGATAGAGGTATGGCCCCTGTGAGAAAACAGGGCTGATTGCAGAGGCCCCCTAACTTTTTGCCCCCATTTTCCACCTTTTGCTGGTGTTTTCCTGACTCTGATGGTGCCCTGGGTACTGCTAACCAGTCCCAGGGCCTGTGCTCTGTGTAAAATGGATATGCAAATTAGGCTAATTATAATTGGCTAAGTTAACCTACCTATATGTCCCTAGTATATGGTAGGGCATGTAGGTTTTGGGACCACAGCATAGGTGGTGCACCCATAGGTGCACTGCTGAGGTGCCCAGTGTCATTTTAAAGGCAGACCTGCCTTGCTGGCTGCTTTTAAATTAAAGTTATATGCAAATTCGACTTTGGAATTAAAAGTAGTTCCAAAGTCTTAAACTACCTTATTTTTACATATAAGTCACCCCTAAGGTGTGCCCTATGTGCCCCTAGGGCTGGGTGCCATGTAACTATAAGCAGGGACTTTATAAAAATAGTTTTATAAGCCCTGGTGAGGTCAAAACAGCCAAATTCGTTTTTCCCTCATTGTAGTAAATGGCCTTCATAGGCTAGAATGGGGAGACTTTGGGGGTGGGGACCGCGGATGCACCGCCAACAGGCTGGCGGTGCATCCAGGCCAATTCTGACCGCGGCGGTAAAGCCGCGGTCAGAAAAGGGAAACCGGCGGTTTCCCGCCGGTTTTCCCCTGGCCTGAGGAATCCTCCATGGCGGCGCTGCAGGCAGCGCCGCCATGGGGATTCCGACCCCCTTCCCGCCAGCCTGGTTCTGGCGGTTTTGACCGCCAGAACCTTGCTGGCGGGAACGGGTGTCGTGGGGCCCCTGGGGGCCCCTGCAGTGCCCATGCCAATGGCATGGGCACTGCAGGGGCCCCCTAACAGTGCCCCACAAAGATTTTCAGTGTCTGCATAGCAGACACTGAAAATCGCGACGGGTGCAACTGCACCCGTCGCACCCTTTCCACTCCGCCGGCTCCATTCGGAGCCGGCATCCTCGTGGAAGGGGGTTTCCCGCTGGGCGGGCGGCCTTCTGGCGGTCGCCCGCCAGCCCAGCGGGAAACTCAGAATGACCACCGCGGTCATTTGACCGCGGTGCGGTCATTCGGCGGCTCCCGCCAGGCGTGCGGTTACCGCCGCCGGCGGGAGTCAGAATGACCCCCTTTGTTTTATATTTTCAAGTCTCCTTAAATGATGCATACCAAGAATTTGGTATCAAATTAATTGTTGTAATAAATCCCACAACTTCCAGTTGTTGGATTTAATATAACTTGTTCAGGTAAAGAGTTTTAGACTTTACCTAAAAAGTTGCCAATTTCAGCCCTGCATTGTTTTTGCTGCTGTGCTCTGATTGGCCAGCCTGTAGCAGCTTAACCAAGCTGCCTTGATGAGGTGTGAAGTGGCCTGGCTTCATACAAAGGAATGTGCCTGTGGGAGAGAATCTCCCCTCAGCAGATGGTGAGGCAGGAAGGGGGAGGGCTGCCAAACTGGTCTTCAAAGGCAGAGAAGGACATTTGGAGCAACCAGCAACACCCCCACATCCTGCAACCCCAGACAACTAGGTGCCCCCTTGATTAGATTAGGAGAGGGCAGGAGAGGGGTGTGTTTATGATTTTTAGCCACACCAGTGGGTGGGCTCAGCCAGATGTAACCTCCAAAAATCAGATTCAGCCATGTTGGATTTTTAGAGAATGTTCCCCTTTGGGATGGATTTTTGCCACACTTCCCAGGAAGTGGTCATCGCAGGGGGAAGGACCCTGCACCTGATTGGAGAACCAGGACCCCCCTGCTTTTCACCCAGGAGCAAGGATAAAACTGGCAGATCAGATCCCCATCAGATTCCAACAAGGAAGAACAAAAGGAGAACAAGGACTGCCCTGCTGGACCCCTGGCCTGCACCTGGAACCTGCACTCAGAAGGACTGCACCAGCTGCACACTTGGGCTTCACCACAAGAAGGACTTTGCCTGGCTTCAACTGGTTCAAGGAGGGACTCCCTGTTTGCTACAGGTGAAAAATTGCTAACCAGAGTCCCCTGCACCAACTCCTGAAGAAAGCGACCAGCTGACCACTGCCCGGTGGCCAAAAAGGAGTTTGCGCCAGGTGCATTCTGGGAGTTGTAGTCTGCACCCCCCAAGGACCATCTCAGAACTTCTGGACCCTTGGGGTGAGCTGTGGACCCCAAAAGAACCTTAAAAGGACATCTGGGTGAAGCCCCAGAAGTTTGGAGAAGTTTGGAGAATTTTTGTAAAAAAGCTCCATAGAGGGACCGACCCGCCGCAGCAACTCTAGCCAGCTTGCCTCAACCGCGACCCGGCCTGATTTGCTGGTTCGTCCCGGTAAAGAAAAATCTCAGAAAAAGAGAATAAGGGGGTCATTCTGACCTTGGCGGTAAAAGGCCTATACCGCCGGTCAGAACTCCGCCATTCTACCGCCGCGGCCGCGGTAAACCGCCACGGTCATTCTGACCACCAACTGTGAAACCGCCAAAAACCCGACATCCAAGGAAGCCCGCCTCATCAGCGGGCCGCGGAAAACTGGAGATGACCAAACCTCCACCGCCACGCCAACACAAACAAGCCCATGCCATTCTGACCCACCAATCCACGCGGCGGTCTTTCAACCGCGGTATTCCATTGGCGGTACACACCGCCGCCGTCAAAATACACACACATATACAAAACACTGCCACATTCGACAATTTGAAATACACACACCTGACACACATACAAACAACACTCCCACACATCCAATCAACTATAAAACACACACCCACATCACCCACAAACCCCTACGACCGAAGATCAGAGACGAAGGAGAGAGAGACACATCACAGAATAGAGAGCTACATCACACAGAGGCACACTACACCATCACACACACCACATAGAAGCACAAAGCACCACACACCAACACACTCATCACCATATACACAACCCCACACCTCATCCACACCACCCCATGGCACCCCAAAGGCACCCACGGTTTTCGGACCAAGAACTCCGGGTCATGGTGGAGGAAATACACATCCAATCAACTATAAAACACACACCCACATCACCCACAAACCCCTACGACCGAAGATCAGAGACGAAGGAGAGAGAGACACATCACAGAATAGAGAGCTACATCACACAGAGGCACACTACACCATCACACACACCACATAGAAGCACAAAGCACCACACACCAACACACTCATCACCATATACACCACCCCACACCTCATCCACACCACCCCATGGCACCCCAAAGGCACCCACGGTTTTCGGACCAAGAACTCCGGGTCATGGTGGAGGAAATAATAAGAGTTGAACCCCAGCTCTTCGGCTCACAGGTGCAGCACACCACTATAGCCAGGAAGGCGGAGCTATGGCAGCGGATCGTGGACAGGGTCAACGCGGTGGGACAGCATCCCAGAAATCGAGACGACATCCGCAAACGCTGGAACGACTTACGGGGAAAGGTGCGCTCGATGGTCTCGCGACACAACATCGCAGTGCAGAAGACTGGCGGGAGACCCCCACCCACTCCACCCGAATTCACAGCATGGGAGCAAGAGGTACTAAACATCCTGCATCCTGATGGCCTCGCTGGAGTACACGGAGGAATGGACTCTGGTAAGTACAATCTCAACTACTTCACCCCCCCCCAGCATGCTAACCCCCACCCCCACCCTCACCCCCAACCCCCCATCACACATCCTCCCTGAGAATGTCTCTCCAGCACAACCCACCCAACACCAACCCCTGCATGCCACCACAAACTATGGACACCCATCACCTAAGCATGACCACTGCACATACCCCCCCCCCAAAACACCCCCACAACACCTCCCCCAAGGGAATGACAGCACTGGGGGACAAGGGCACCCATAAATCGCACGCAATAGCACACACAGAAACAATAACCATACTCTCTTACCCCATGCAGGACCCGAACGCCAACACACCGGCCAGGAGGGTCCAGAAATGTCCATCACCCCCCCCGGAAGAGGCCCCCAGTGATGACAGCAGCTCTGTCGACCTGGAACCTGATGACCAGCCCGGACCATCGGGGACCTCTGGACAGTCGGTTGTCCAAACACAGACACAGGCCACAGCAGACCCAACCCCCTCTGGGAACAACAGCACAGCTCCCACCCAGCGGGCCCATGCCTCTGTCTCTAGGACAGGTCAATCAGCGGTGTGTCTGCCACTACAGGGCACCCAGGCTAACCCACCACCCCAACAACAACAGGGACCTGGGGGCAGTGGTAGTGGGCACACCGTTCAGGGGACAGAGGCCGGGGGAAACCGGGCAACTCGGAGGGCTGCTGTGCGACAGGGGGGGGAGGAGAGGCCCAGGGAACCCACTCTCCAAGAGGCCCTCACCACCATCATGGCAGCCTACCACCACTCCCAAGAGACGATGGCGACGGTACTGGCCAGGTTCCAGGAGATCCAGGCACAGCAGGAGGAACGCTACATGGGGTTCACCAATCAACTCACCCACATCTCTACCGCTATGGGGAGCATAGTCCAGGCCCTCAACCGGATAGAAGACACGTTGCGGGACCATGTGGCACCACACAGGGCCCCTGTCACTAGCCCGGACCAGGAACAGCCTACCACCTCCGCCGGCGCTAGTGGACAGGAGGCCCCACCACAACGACAGGCCACCAGAACCCCACCTCCTGCTGAAGAACAACCACCCCGCAAGAGGAGCCTGAGATCAAAAAAATAGACAGAGTAGGATGTCAAGACCCCCGCCAGCATGAGATACCCCCTGAAGTCATCCCACTGTCCCACATTGCCACCCTGTCCAACCTTGAACTGCCCCTGCTCCATCCTTCCACAGGCATATGGACAATGCACCTGTGAGACTGAGAACTGGACTCTGCCATGGACATTACTCCACCCCCACCCATCACTGTGTTAATATCATGTACCATTATCTAGCACAAAAAATAAATCACTCAATGCACTGAAATCAATTAGGAGTCAGGCTGTATTATTTACAAATGTATAACACATTACAGATCAATTATGTTCTGTTAACTTTGTGCTGAACACATACCGAGATCAAGAAGCATTAGTCCATGGGCTAACCAAGCAGAAGTCACGCAGTGGGTCATACAGCACTGAAAAGGGAAGGGAAAATCAAACATCAGTTTAAAAGAACTGGGGGGTCATAGACAAAGTTGAGATGCAGGAGGCTTTCAGGAAAAGTAAAATGGCGTGGGTGATTCTTACCTGTGTGCTACTGAAAATACTGTTGGATAACTCTGTCCCTGTTGTCTGTGTCGTCCTCTGAGTCTTCCTCCTCTTCACTCTCCGCAGGCTCCACAGCTGCTTCAACACCACCATCTGGACCATCCTCCTGCAGGAAAGGCACCTGACGTCGCAATGCCAGATTGTGAAGCATACAGCAGGCCACGATGATCTGGCACACCTTCTTTGGTGAGTACATCAGGGATCCCCCTGTCATATGCAGGCACCTAAACCTGGCCTTCAGGAGGCCAAAGGTCCTTTCTATGATCCTCCTAGTTCGCCCATGGGCCTCATTGTACCGTTCCTCTGCCCTGGTCCGGGGATTCCTCACTGGGGTCAATAGCCAAGGCAGGTTGGGGTAACCAGAGTCACCTATTAGCCACACACGTTGTCCCTGTAGCTGTTCCATCATATGAGGGATGCTGCTATTACACATCACTTACGCGTCATGCACTGAACCAGGGAACTTGGCATTCACATGGGAGATGTACTGGTCAGCCAAACAGACCACCTGGACGTTCATAGAATGGTAATTTTTCCTGTTTCTGTACACCTGCTCATCGTCTTTTGGGGGGACTAAGGCCACATGGGTCCCATCAATGGCACCAATTATGTTGGGAATATGTCCAAGGGCATAAAAATCACCCTTCACAGTGGCCAAATCAACCTCCTCAGGGAATATAATGTAACTCCGCATGTGTTTCGTCAGGGCAGACAACACTCTAGACAAAACTTTTGAAAACATGGGCTGAGACATTCCAGATGCCATGGCCACTGTTGTCTGGAATGAGCCACTTGCAAGAAAATGGAGGACTGACAGCACCTGCACCAGAGGGGGAATTCCTGTGGGTTGGCGGATGGGGGACATCAGGGCTGGCTCCAGCTGGGCACACAGTTCATGGATAGTGGCACGGTCAAGTCGGTATCGTAGTATGATGTGGCGTTCTTCCATTGTCGACACGTCCACCAGCGGTCGGTACACGCGAGGATTCATCCTTCTCCTCGCAAGTCCCAGCGGACGGTGCCTAGGAATGACAACATGGAGCACAGAGTCAAGCTAATCACTGGTACGTTCACCACAGCTTGCATAGCACACGGTTATCTATGTATTGAAAGGCGTGTATGTGTGGCAATGCAAGGCCTAGGCCTGTGTGACGCAGTAGAAATTATGCCATGTGGGCCCTTGAAATGGCGGCTGCCTGACCTGTGAAGTGGGACAATGGGATGTGAGGTCAATGCGCTGGCGGAGCACACCGTGGCGGTAGGCGGTCAAAGACCGCTATACGAAGCCGCATTGGTTAACATTGAAGCCTATGGGTTTCAGGAGCCAATGACGATGTGCGCCGGCGGTCGCGGTACGCACCGCCGCGGGCGTGACCGCCATTTTCTATCTGCTTAATCACTCGAGACCTGATCATCCACAGGAGAGGACCTATACTGCAAGTGCTGCTGTGACCTCGGTCTGGAAGTGACAATGGCTGCTGCGACTGGGGAAAGGGCCCCTGCCTTCACGTCTGAAGAGTTGGAGAAGCTCGTGGATGGGGTCCTCCCCCAGTATGCGTTACTCTACGGTCCTCCGGACCAACAGGTAAGTACACCGGGTGCACATGGAATGGGCGATGCCTGTGTGGAGTGGGGTGGATGTAAGTTGGTGGTGTGGGGGGCGAATGAGGAGTGCAACGCACGACAGATGAGAGCATGTGCCATATGGCAAGGTTGGGGGGGGGGCCAATCACATCTAACATGCAGTAAATTGATGAATGTTTCCTTCCCACCCTGTACATGTCACATAGGTCAGCGCCCATCAGAAAGTCGAGATTTGGCGTGCCATCGCCAAGGAAGTCCGGGCCCTGGGGGTCCATGTCAGACGGGGCACCCACTGCCGCAAGAGGTGGGAGGACATCCGCCGCGGGACCAGGAAGACCGCCAAGTCACTGCTGGGGATGGCCTCCCAACCTAGGAGGGGTGCCAGTCGTACCCTGACCCCCCTGATGTCCCGGATCCTGGCGGTGGCCTACCCTGATTTGGATGGGCGCTTGAGAGCATCACAGCAGACACAAGGGGGTGAGTATCAGCACATTCTGCTATCTTTCTGCGCAGTGGAGGCGTCTGGGTGGGGGAGGAGGGTTGTGGGTGACATTAGGCCAGGGCGCTTTCTATAGTGTAGTCCTCTCCCTTAGGCATGGCCCTGTGCTCCCGGCCCCCACCTCTGTAGGATGACAAGTACATCTATTGATGGTCCAGCCTCACACATGTGCGCGTTTGTCGTCTCTTGACCTGTTGTCCTAGTCAGAAGTACTGAGTAGTGTACCCCGAATGCGCGGCTTAGTGCATGAGGCTCCTGTGTCTGTCCTCTCCGCCAACGGTGTTGACATTGCATGCACTCAACCTGGTCTTCTTTTTTCTCCCCCCACCCTTCTTCTTCATCTTCTTGTGCATGTGTGCATTAGCATCATCAGGCGGAGGAGATTTGGCATCGGAGCACGAGGGAGCTGCAAGTCACAAGGCCCCGGTGGGCCCAGGAACAGACACCGAGGGCACCAGTGATCCGGAGGGCGAGGGGAGCACCTCAACGGGGACCGGTGGTGAGACCAGCGACACAGACACGTCCTCGGATGGGTGCTCCCTAGCGGTGGCGGCAACATCCGTGCCCCCCGCCTCTACAGGTACAGCCGCCACCCAGCCTCGCCCTCCCTGCAGCCCCTCAGCCTACGCTCTGTGCCCGCTCGCCCAGGAAGGCGGGCGTCTCCTACGTCCCAGGCACCTCAGCCCCTGCCCCTGTCACCCCTGCTGCCCTCAGTGCGGAGCTCATTGACCTTGTGAGGACGCTCATTGTTGGGCAGACTACCCTTTTGAATATCATCCAGGGGGTAGAAAGGGAGGTGCATCGGAGCAATGCCTACCTGGAGGGCATTCATTCGGGTCAGGCTGCCCATCAACGATCGTTCACTGCTCTGGCCTCAGCACTGACGGCAGCCATTGTCCCTGTTTCCAGCCTCCCTCTTCTGACTGCCTCCACCCTGTCTCTGTCTCCTGTTCCTCAGCCTATCCCATCCACACCATCTGACCAGCCTGCACACACCTCAACACCCAAGGGCAGCTCATCCAGACACAAGCACTACAGATCCCACAAACACTCACCCAAGCAACACCCAGATGCAGACATTCCAACAGTCACTACCACCCCTGTGTCCCCCTCCTCCTCGTCTCCCTCCTCCCTCCCTGTGACGTCTCCATTCACACCTGCATGCACACTAACATCAGCCAGTGCTTCCATCACCACCACACCCTCCTGTACAGTCCGCACGCGTGCAGTCACCACCCCCACTGCCATTTACACGTCCCCTGTGTCCTCTCCCACTGTGTCTGTCACCCCCTCTTCCAAGACACACAAACGCAGGCAGCCACCCACCCAACAGACATCCACCTCACGACAACCTACAGCACCAGCACCTTCACCCAATGACAGCACACCTGACTCTCCTACAACCACATCCTCTTCCTCCACTCCCATCACCACTTCTCCTACCCTTTACCTTGGCCCTAAAAAGGTTTTCCTGGCTAATCTTAACCTCTTTCCCTCCGATGACCTACCCCCTCCATCTGCAAAGAGTCCCAAGAGCACCTCAGCCACCATCAGCCCAGCTTCGAGTGTCACTGTTGTGCATGGGTTCTGGAGTCCACCCTTTGCCAGCAGTGACACCTCAATCAGCAGCAAGGACACATCCAGCCCCCCCCCGGCAAGAGGACCAGGAAACAAAAGGGCCGCCGTGCGAGGACTGACACCGCTGCCTCCAAGGAGCAAAGTTCTCCCACTTTACCAGCCACAACATCTAGGGGAGGCAAGGGCCCGAGAGCCCCATCTAAGGAGCGAAAGGGCAGCAGGGCGGAGAAGTCAGCCAGCAGGAGCGCGGAGCAGGTGGGCCCCACATGCCACATCCCAGCTGTAAAGGAGGACACCAAAGGGCCCAGGACTCCGTCACCGAAGGGTCCAGAAACATCACGGTCGGAGGGCGACTGAGCAGGGAGTCCAGCCCAGGTCTGGCTCCCTTGACCTACTGGATGTGCACCGCTGAAGAGGGCCCGCCGTGCAGAAGAGCACCGCTGAACAGGGCCCCGCCGTGAAGATAGGCACCGCTGAACAGGGCCCCGCCGTGCAGAAGAGCACCGCTGAAGAGGGCCCCGCCGTGCAGAAGAGCACCGCTGAACAGGGCCCCGCCGTGAAGATAGGCACCGCTGAACAGGGCCCCGCCGTGCAGAAGAGCACCGCTGAAGAGGGCCCCGCCGTGCAGAAGAGCACCGCTGAACAGGGCCCCGCCGTGAAGATAGGCACCGCTGAAGAGGGCCCGCCGTGCAGAAGAGCACCGCTGAAGAGGGCCCCGCCGTGAAGATAGGCAGCGCTGAAGAGGGCCCGCCGGGCAGAAGTGCACCGCTGAACGGGGCCCCGCCGTGCAGAAGAGCACCGCTGAACAGGGCCCCGCCGTGCAGAAGAGCACCGCTGAACAGGGCCCCGCCGTGAAGATAGGCACCGCTGAACAGGGCCCCGCCGTGAAGATAGGCACCGCTGAAGAGGGCCCCGCCATGAAGATAGGCACCACTGAAGAGGGCCCGCCGTGCAGAAGAGCACCGCTGAAGAGGGCCCCGCCGTGTAGATAGGCACCGCTGAAGAGGGCCCGCCGTGCAGAAGAGCACCGCTGAACAGGGCCCCGCCGTCTCAAGCACCGCTCCGCTGGGCCCTTCCTGTCAAGCACCACTCCTCTGGGCCCTTCCTGTCAAGCACCGCTCCGCTGGCCACCGCCGTCTCAAGCACCGCTCCGCTGGGCCCTTCCTGTCAAGCACTGTTTATGGTTCACTGTGCCCACCATGCCTCCTCCTTGACCAGTGGAGACTGTCATCCACATGATGGACTGTGGCTTTGCACTCCCGTAGAGACTTGAGAGACTGTGGCTTTGCACTCCCCAGGATGGCACAGTGGGCAGCCCACCCACTGTAGAGACTTGAGAGACTGTGGCTTTGCACTCCCCAGGATGGCACAGTGGGCAGCCCACCCACTGTAGAGACTTGAGAGACTGTGGCTTTGCACTCCCCAGGATGGCACAGTGGGCAACCCACCCACTGTAGAGACTTGAGAGACTGTGGCTTTGCACTCCCCAGGATGGCACAGTGGGCAATCCACCCACTGTAGAGACTTGAGAGACTGTGGCTTTGCACTCCCCAGGATACATCAATGGGCATGGTGGCCCCTTCGTGGATCTGGCGTCGTGGACTCATGTGGCTGTGGTGCCCCCCCCTTCCTTTCCCCCTGAGGTGCCTGTAGTTTTTTCATCAGATGCCCCTGCAGTGTTATCTCCAAAGGACTCAGGTCTCCTGTGTGGGCTTTGCCCTTGTGTCGCTACACTGTGGCCCACGGACTGTTCTATTTAATTTTGATGTAGAGGACTAATTGCCTCTGTTCTCCATGGCAGTGTATATAGTATTATTTTGGTATGGATATTTTGCATAGTTGACCTATATTTATCAGAGCCTATTTTTTATATAAATTTTTCTTCACAATTTAATTATGTCTTTGCATTTTTCAGGGGGGTTTGGGTGGTGTCACTGTGCATTGTTGCTCTGCATTGGTGTGTACATTGTTTGGGGGGGTGGGGGTCGCATATGTATGTGGCCGTAACCTTTCCTCCTCCCCCCTCCCGTGTGTCGTAGGTGCACTACTCCCCGTTGTCGTCTGCGCCGGCGTTCGTACTCGTGGTAGATGAGAAGGTAGACGAGAGCAGGTAGGATGTTTAATTCGGGTTCCATGCTGTCCTCCGTACTCGTGGAGTGTGTTTTGGTGAGCGTTTTCCCGTTCGTAGTCTGTTTCCGCAGTGTTTTTACCGGCGGGGCTCCCGCCCCGGAAAAGGTGGCGGATTGGTGAGTTATGATAGTGTGGGCGGTACATTGTCTGCCGCCTGCCTGTTGGCGGTGACCGCTGCGCTGTTTGTCTGTACCGCCGTGGCGGTCGGAGTGTTAATGTGGCGGGCTGTGTTGGCCCGCCACATTAACGTGGACAGGGTCAATGCAGTGGGACAGCACCCAAGAACACGGGAGGACATTCTCAGAGGCAAGATGGCGGCTGCGAGTAGCTAGCGGTCAGAAAGCTCTCCTTACCCCCGGCTCCTGTGCGGCGTTTTTGTTTCCCCCGCGGGGAGGATTATGCGGGCGGCCTCAGGTGAAGGCATTACCCGCTTACATTTGCGGTAATTACCTGCCGAGCAGTATTGCGCGCGGAATCGACGGATTCATTAGGAGCTCCCTGGGTGATTTCGGCCATAACGGCCGTGGCTTCCTCATTTGGACATTTGTTATTTTCTTACCCCCTCGCGGTAAACAGCGACGGATGGCCCTGAAAGCTGCACGCGGCAGCCGGCTAAAACCAGGGTCGCAGGAACGACGACCTTCATCACCGACCGCCAGGGTTAGAATGACCCCCTAAGTCCGAAGGTGAAAAGTTGACCGGGACCTCCCAGCCATCGTATCCGAGAAGGGCTCCATGGACGTCGGATCAAGATCCAGGTTTACCCCGGTCGAAGGATTTTCACCTCGAAAAAACGACTAAGTCCGAAGTTAAAAATCGCCACCGAGGATTCCAGCATCGCGTATCCGGAGAAGGGCTCCAGGAGGTCGGATAGGACTGGCAGGTTCGTCCCGCTGAAGAAAATCTTCAAAATAAAGACTAAGGGGGTGATTCCAACTTTGGCGGGCGGCGGAGGCCGCCCGCCAAAGTTCCCCCAACAGAATACCGCTACGCGGTCAGAAGACCGCCGCGGTTATTCTGTATTTCCCGCTGGGCTGGCGGGCGACCGCCAGAAGGCCGCCCGCCAGCCCAGCGGGAAACCCCTTCCCACGAGGAAGCCGGCTCCGAATGGAGCCGGCGGAGTGGGAAGGGTGCGACGGGTGCAGTAGAACCCGTCGCGATTTTCAGTGTCTGCATGGCAGACACTGAAAATCTTTTAGGGGCCCTCTTACGGGGGCCCCTGCAGTGCCCATGCCATTGGCATGGGCACTGCAGGGGCCCCCAGGGGCCCCACGACACCGCTCAGAATCCCCATGGCGGCGCCATGGAGGATTCCTCAGGGAAGCGGAAAACCGGCGGGGAACCGCCGGTTTTCCGTTTCTGACCGCGGCCTTGGTTGGCGGTGCTCCCGCGGTCCCCAACCCTGGCGGTCTCGGACCGCCAGGGTTGGAATCACCCCCTAAGTGTGAAGGTAAACTTTTAACCGAGGCCTCCCGCGACCTGTAGCCGAGCAGGGCTCCATCGCGGTCGGCCTGAAACTTTGACTTTGCCCCGGTCGAGGTGCAACCAGATGACCCGATTGGCGCTTTTTGTTTCTAAGCACTAGAAAAATAATAATTCTTTAAAAATTCATATCTCCGGTTCCCTTTATCCGATTTTATTCGTTTTTGTGTCATTTTAAAGATAAAAATATAAACTATTTTTATAAATTGGTTTTGGATTTTTAAACTGTTTCCTGTGTTTTATTTAATTACTGTTTTGTGATATTTGAATGCTTTACACAGTGTCTCCTAAGTTAAGCCTTGACGCTCGTTGCCAAGCTACCAAGGGTTGAGCTGGGGTTAATTTACTGAGACCTAACTGGACCTAAGTGGAGGTTAGTGGCTTGTTGCTAGGTGTAGGTACCTACCTGCCTTTACCAATAACCCATTTTCCAACAGCCCCCCTCTGTGGGTGCTGTGCTGGTGTTTCCTGAGGGGGGAGGCTCTGTGGTGGTATAGGACTGTGCCTGGGTAACCGACTGTCTGGACATCTCTGATGGGCTAGGTTAGTCATACTGATCCAGTTGTCCAGAACTGCTGTCATCACTGTGGGCCTCTTCTGTGGGGCGGGCTGGATGTTGCTGGCAAACCCTCTCCGGTGTCATTGGGTGGGGGACCTGTGGGGATGTAAATGCAGTGTTATTGTTTCTGCGTGTGACATCTTGTGCATGGGTGTGTTGCCCTCTATGGTTGTGATTGCCCTGTCAGCTTTGCGTTGTGTGAGTAGTGATTTTGTGAGCTGGGTGATTCTCCCAAATGTGCATGCGTTAGTGATGGGTGTCCATGCAGGTCTGTGAGTGATGTCCATGCATTGGTGGTGCATGCAATGCTTGATATTGAGATGCGTGGGTTGTTATGGTGGGGTGTATGTGAGGTAGTAGGGTGATGGAGTGAGGGTGGGGGTGGAGGTATGTGATGGCATGCAGGTAGGGGGGCTGAAAGTAGTAAAGAGTTGACTTACCAGAGTCCAGTCCTCCTGCTACTCCTGCCAGGCCCTCGGATGCATGATTGCCAATCCTTGCTCCTCCCATGTTGTTAGTTCTGGGGGAGGAGGTGGGGGTCCACCGCTAGTCCTCTATACTGCTATCTGGTGTCTTGCTGCTGTGAAATGCATCTTCCCCCGTAGGTCGTTCCACCTCTTCCTGATGTCATCCCTTGTTCTGGGGTGCTGTCCCACGGCGTTGACCCTGTCCACGATCATCTGCCATAGCTCCATCTTCCTAGCAATGGATGTCTGCTGCACCTGTAATCCGAATAGCTGTGGCTCTACCCGGATGATTTCCTCCACCATGACCCTTAGCTCCTCAGAGAATCTGGGGAGTCTTTGTGGTGCCATGGGTGTAGTATGTGGTGTGTGTGAGGGTGTGTGGGGGATGTGTTGGGGTTTGTGCTGTAAGGTGCATGGATGGTGTTTGGGTGATGGTGTTCTGTTGCTCTGGCTCTGTGGGTGCTCCTGGTGTCTCTCGCTCTCTGGTGGCAATTCTTTCTAGTCGTAAAGGGTTGTGGGTAATGTGGATGTGTGTTTTATATTGGTGTGGGCGTGTGAGTGTGGTGTGTGTATGTGTGTCAGGTGTGT
This sequence comes from Pleurodeles waltl, assembly GCF_031143425.1. Classification (NCBI taxonomy): domain Eukaryota; kingdom Metazoa; phylum Chordata; class Amphibia; order Caudata; family Salamandridae; genus Pleurodeles; species Pleurodeles waltl. Next base: position 1,167,006,480 of record NC_090447.1, on the reverse strand, counting down.
GTAGTTTAAATTGTGCAATGTAGTGTTGTTTTGTTAGGTTGTGTGTATTCTGAGCGCGGCGGTATGTACCATCAATGGTTTACCACGGCGGTATTTCGTGGGTCATAATGCTGTGGGCTTAGTTCTGTTGGCGTAACGGTATGGGTTTGGATACCGCCAGTTTATCACTGACCTTTGGGCTGGCGGACTTGTGTGTGTTGCTATATAGTGAGGGATTGCTATGTGTGTGTCTTAATATGGGTAGAGGTAAAGCGCCGCACCGGCGGTATGTTGGCAGCAGCCAGCATGGTGGTAAGCAGGACTTACCGCCAATGTCATAATGATGGCCTAAGAGTCGTAGGCCCTCATTACAACATTGGTGGTAAATCACGCTTACGGCCGTGCAGAAGACCGCCAACACACCGCCGCGGCCGAGGAATTCCACCACAGCTATTACGACCACAGCTCGGAATCCGCCAAAATCTACACACCCACACAAGTCCGCCACACCAAATGTCAGTGATAAACTGGCGATAACAAATCCTCTACCTTCACGCCAACAGGAATACGCCCACACTATCACGACCCACGAATCCACACTCAAAATACACACACATTTACAAAACACTACCATATTGGACAATTCCAAATACACACACCTGATATACATACACACACCACTCCCACACTCCCAATACAATATAAAACACCCGCCCACATTACCCACAGACCCTCACTACCAAACATTTTGACGAAGTCCAGGGAGACAGCACAGCAAAGACAACACCAGCACACAGAGGCACACAACACCATCACACATACACATCCACGCACAAAACACCACACACCCCTAAACCTCACCCCACACATTACAACACATACCACCTCATACATCACCCACACCACCCCGTGGCACCTCAAAGACACCCCAGGTTTTCTGAGGAGGAGCTCAGGGTCATGGTGGAGGAAATCATCCGGGTAGAACCACAGTTATTCGGATCACAGGTGCAGCACACCACCATAGCTAGGAAGATGGAGCTATGGCACAGAATCGTGGACAGGGTCAATGCAGTGGGACAGCACCCAAGAACACGGGAGGACATTCTCAGAGGCAAGATGGCGGCCGCGAGTTGCTAGCGGTCAGAAAGCTCTCCTTCCCCCCGGCTCCTGTGCGCGTTTTTGTTTCCCCCGCGGGGAGGATTATGCGGGCGGCCTCAGATGAAGGCATTACCCGCTTACATTTGCGGTAATTACCTGCCGAGCAGTATTGCGCGCGGAATCGACGGATTCATTAGGAGCTCCCTGGGTGATTTCGGCCATAACGGCCGTGGCTTCCTCATTTGGACATTTGTTATTTTCTTACCCCCTCGCGGTAAACAGCGGCGGATGGCCCCGAAAGCTGCACGCGGCAGCCGGCTAAAACCAGGGTCGCAGGAACGACGACCTCTGGACCCCCAGCCCCTAGTTCGGGGGGGGAGCACCAGGAACAGCGGCTTTGGAAACACCGGCAGTGGTGAGAATGCGCCTGAGGGCAGGCAGCCAGCCCCAGGGAGCTCTGCGGCTTTGGGGCAGACGTACAAGGCAAAGAATGGCGCAAAACAGACTGGAGAAAAGGAGGAAGTGGTGACTATACCCCGGATGTTTAAAGCCCTTCATAACTCTGCCCCTACGGGGGGCAGCACTACTATAAAGGACTCTGATACTGAACCTATACGAAGTGCAGCAGAATTGGCTGGGGATGGCGACAGCACTGGTCCCGGACGTCTGGCTTCCTCAGATAGTGGAGGGTCGCTTCAGGTGAAAACCAATGTTGGTAGCCGCTTTCTGGATGTACATCAAACTGTAAGTTGCAGTGCTGGGGGATCCCCACAGGCTTCTGTTTTTTGTGTAGGGGGTAACGGGCTTGCAGCTGCATCTGAGGGGGAAATTGACCTGCCGTTATATGCCCCTGGGCTTCAAAGCAATGTAGGGCTGGCGCAAGAAGTAGTGTCAGGGGCAGGGTACTGCGAGCAAGTAGCAGCAGCAGCAGTATGCTTATTGCCAAGCACCGACCCGTCAGCTCCGGCTTGTACTCTGGAGGCGATCCGTGATTACCGGCAGGGTAGAGTGGACTTATCAGCTCAGGGTGAAGTTGGGGAGAAGTTTTTTTCCCTGTCGGATCAATCTCAAGATTCGGATGAGGACAGCACCTCCCCCTCTATAGACTGAGAGACTTGTGATAGTTCTACAGCGCCTTTAACCCCTATTTCTGTGTTGAGGGGCACCACAGTCAAACGTCAATCAAATCAGACTGAGATAACAAGACTAGACAAAGCTGGTGAGTCCAGTGAGAAGAGGGGAAAAAAAAAGAAGAAGGTGTCTAGGACGAGAGCTATGTCCTAGGACTACACAGAAACACAACAACTGCTACATAGTATGGGTGATCTTTCAGTGGCTCCAGCTCAAACAGAGGTTAATGTTCTGAATGTAGAGTCTGCGCCCCCTTCCCCTTCTCTGCACCTTATTTATCAGACCATCACGTCACAGCATAAGCAAACGCAGAGGGACAGCAAGAAAGCCAGGGTGGCCACGAAGCAACTACAAGTGGCAATCAGTAAGGTTGCGAAGACATGCTCTGAAATTGGGGAGCGGATTGTTGCTATTGAGTGCCGGGCGGACGCACTGGAATCAGATTTGGGTGCAGTGACAAAACAAGCCGCTATGCATGAGAGTCAACTCTCTGATATTCAGTGGAAAGTAGAGGACTTTGAAAACCGGCAACGTCGTAACAACTTGCGCTTAATTGGGATACAAGAAGGTGTAGAAGGGCAGGACTCAAGAGCCTTTATAATTAGATTGCTAAAAGCAGCACTCCCGGAGCAGACTGGATGGGACTGGGAGAAAGAAATACAGAGAGCCCATCGGTTTCCACTACATCTGAGGAATCAACAATTAACAGGAGCAAGTGGAACAGCCCAGCAACAGCCTAGGGCCTTTATAGTCTATTTTGGCAATTATCTGCTACGCCAAATAGTTTTTGAGAAAGCCCGCCCTGATGCTAGGATTAGCTGTGAGGGTTGTACATTCTTCTCCCGCCCCGACTTCTGACATGCTACGGTAGAGAGACGATGGCGTTTGAGACAACTGATTAGCCCCTTCCAGGAGAAGGGAGCGGAAGCCTATCTACTGTCCCCGGCTCGACTTAAGACTATATATAATGGGATGATACGAGTGTTTGCATCTGAGATCAAAGCCAAGGAGTACTTGCAGTCTTTGACTTAACTGTTGATACATGGTTGATACACGGTTAAAAAAAAAAAAAAAAAAGAGCAGGGCTTATTTAAAAAAAGAAAAGGAAAAATGAAAGGGGCGGGTGATAGAGGTGGGTAGCCTGGGGAGAGTAGAAGAGGAGGAGGGGTGCTCTTATTCAAATGGCTGGTTTGTGGGGGTCTAGTCTTTTAGGGGAAACAATTTTTCTTTGGTCAGTTAATTAGCTTAATTTAGGAGTCGTTGCAGGAGCCCTTCAAGGGGGGAGGGCTGCTTGTACATCTTACAGACACAAGTCTGGAAGCCTCATTTGGTTGGGTGGGGGGTGGGTGGGGGGTAGGGTCTCCTTTTGTGGGTGGGGAGGTGATTGGTGGGGTGGGTTGGGGCTGGGTAGGTTTTGCATGGGAGATGCACAGAAATATGTATTTGAAGGCACAGGAGATTATTAGGTGTATGATGAAACAAGATGTAAGTTTGGGTGTATTTGTTACAGTTTTCAATGGGGGACCGTAATGTTTTACGGGTAGCCACCTTAAATATATGTGGGCTAAATGATTCTAAGAAAAGACGTCTGGCCACTCATGAGCTTAGAACATTAAGGGCAGATATAATTTGTTTGCAAGAAACGCATGTTACCCCGGCTAAAAAGTATTTGTTGGATTTTCCTGGTTTCCAATTAGTCGCATACACCACCCAAAATACGAACACTAGAGGGGTTGCAGTACTTACACGGCGAGATCTTCTTAAGGTGGTTAAGAAAAAGGTTGATAACATGGGCCGATGGGTGATAATAGAGTGTGCTATGGGACAATTGAATTTTACTGTGTGTTCTATTTATGGCTCTAATGTTGATGATCCGGCTGGTATTAATATGTTGAATACTGATCTTGCGCTCTGGGCCTTACCGCTTATTGTATGTGGGGATTTTAATATACATACTGAGACTAATATCCTCTTACAGAATCAGGGTTCATACGTTGGACGAAAGCCGAAGGTGTTTCGCGCCTTACAAATGTTGCTGCAGACTCATGGTCTTGTGGATGCATGGCAGCATTGTATGCCTATGGATCCTGGTTACACTTTCTTTTCATACCCCCACCGTAAGTCTGTCCGGTTAGACTACTTTTTTCTGTCTTCATCGTTATGCGAAGGAATTCTGGTGGAAAAATTCCCTAGGGTCATATCTGACCATAATCCCTTGGTAGTACAACTCTCGGACTTGCGTAAGGAGCGACATCTGAGACCCTGGTCTTTTGACCGGGCCTTGCTGTTTGACTCAGTTTATGTGTCACAGATGAAAGTATGGCTAACTGAGTTTTGGGGTTTTAATAGGGGTACGGCCCCACCGGGGATGTTCTGGGATGCTTTAAAGGCTGCTATCCGCGGGGAAACTCTGAGCTACGCCCTTAGGTGGGAGAAACAACGGCACCTAGCTATATCTGCGGCCCAGACTGAATTGGCTTCTTTGGAGAGTCAGATAGTGGTGCTTTCAAGGAATAATGTTCCAATACAAGATACTTTGGATAAGATGACGGTCACGAAGGCCAAGATCATTCAGCTGTATTTAGACCAGGACATCATTAAAGCCTAGAGTCGTACGCAGGAATGTTATGAATTTAGTGAGAGGGTGGGCAAGGTACTTGCATATAAGACTAGACAAAAGGTGGCTCGGAGTGCCATTCTGGCAATTAAAGATAGGCTGGGGCAGATTGTGTATGGAGATACATTAGTATTACAGGTGTTTAAAGAATATTATTCTGCATTGTACCAGCAGGAAAATCTCTTCTCGGATAAGAGAGACAAAAAGATTGCTCAGTATTTGAGTGATATGTCGTGCCCAAAGTTATCGCAAGAGGAGGGCTGTCAGTTGACTGCCCCCATTGAGTTGGATGAGATTATCTCGGCTCTAACTGCTACATCTAATGGGAAAGCCACTGGCCCTGATATGATCCCAATAGAATTCTTTAAAACGTTTTTTGAGGAATTAAAGGATGATATCATGGCACTCTTTATGTCAGTACAGGCTGGAGAGCGGGCGCCGGGCTCATGGCTGGAGGCTAACATTGTTATATTTAAAAAAAAAGAGAAGAACCCACTTTTACCAAGCTCCTACAGACCTATCTCACTGATAAACGCGGATGCCAAATGGTATGCCAAAATCCTTGCGGTTAGGCTTAGCCGAGTTATTGGTGGGCTTGTTTCCCCTTGGCAACATGGGTTTATTCCCGGGCGGGGGACCGCCGATCATGTTAGGCGTGTTATCACCATGTTAGATGCATCTCAGGCTATGGCGGCCCCTATGGCATTAATATTATTAGATGCCGAAAAGGCTTTTGATCGGGTCAATTGGAAATACTTATGGACAGTGCTCAGTAAAGTTAATATAGGGGCTGGGTTTATTAAGGCTATACAAGGTTTATATCAGAAGCCCCTTGCTCGAATTCAATTAGCCGGGGCAATTTCAGAACCCTTCTATATTACAAGAGGAACTAGGCAGGGCTGCCCCTGCTCCCCTTTATTGTTTGCACTCTATATAGACCCCTTGATTCAGAAGTTATTGCAAAATACATTGATCTCGCCTATGGTAATGGCGGAGGGCAGGTTTAAAATTTTGGCATATGCTGATGACATAGCTGTCACTACTCCTGAACCAGGGAAGGCGATCGAACAAATAGAGAAACTAGCTGTGGAGTTTGGGCAAATCTCAGGCTATGCATTAAATAGGAGTAAATGCCAAATATTGGGCAATGAGTGGGCCATTAATGAAGACAACAGGAGGGCTAATCAAGTGACCTATCTAGGTGTCAGATTGTCGGTTAATTTGGACTTGATAGTAGAGAGCAATCTTGCTCCTGTCTTAGCTAAAACCAGGAAAGAGTTGCATCATATGAACAATCTGCATTTAACAATTATTGGTAGATGCAATCTTATTAAAATGATTTTTTTACCTAGGGTCCTATATTTTTTCCGCACTATCCCGCTGGAATTTAACAAAGAATGGTTTAAGCATATGGAGAGTTTAGCGACTAGTTTTATCTGGTCTTTTAAAAAAGTACGGCGGGCATATAAGTATTTAGTGCTACCCAGAGAGGGGGGGGGGGTGGGTGGCCCCTCATTTTCTTTTTTATTACTGGGCATCTGCACTGCAATATATCCAACCATTAATTATTCGACAGGCTGATAATCGAGATTTTGGCGAAATTTGTCCTACTATATATAATATGATTTGGGGAAGTCATGCCAATGCAGCTTTCTTGAGAACAGTGGAGCCTAGTTACTTTAAAAAAGTTAAGTTCAAGACTGTCTGGGCTGCATTTAAGGTCTGGACCAATGTTAAAAGAAAAATTGGAATCGGCCGGATCAATTTTTACACCCCAATTTTGAATTCGTCGGTACTTCCTGACATTTTTAAGGATGAATACTGTACCAGGTGGGCACAGCTTGGTGTTCGGTGTATTGGTGATTTCTATGGGAATACCCACCTTAAATCTTTTGAAGAACTGACAAGTGAATTTTCATTAAATACCAAGGATTTTTTTAAATATTTGCAAATTAGACATTTTTGGGGGGTACATTTTAGATTAGCATCTGGCCAGGTGGGGGATAGAATCCCAGTTATGGAGGTTCTTCATAATTCCACTAGATGGCGGGTTTGCTCGCTTTATCCGCTCTTCTTGAACTTAATGCCAGATGACTTGAGTAAACAGGCGGAGAGGTGGGCGCGGAATATTGGAGCTTCTGAATTGGCAGTTCGTATTTCTTTAGATATGGCACTGCGTTTTATATTATCTACTGGGCCACATGCCCAACATTATAAAACTATTTTTCACTTATATTATACTCCCGCTAAGCTATTTAATTGGCGCAGCTCAAGGGGGGTGGTGTGTCCCAGATGTAAGAGTGTATCGGCCGACCTGGTGCATATGTTTTTTAAGTGCAGCAGGCTAAATGAATTTTCTTACTGATATGGCTAACTTTTTAACTAGGCTAACCCTTCGGGAGGTGGTAATTTCACCGCAATTGGTATTACTTGGAACTGATGGAGTGGTATCCCCAGAATATTCACAGAGGTTTTTGTTTCTAGCCATGTCTGTGGCCCGCTGCTGTATTGCATCTGATTGGTTGGAGTCAACTCCACCAACTTTTAACCATTGGCTGGCTCGGATGTGCTCATTGTTTTATTTAGAGATGGGCGCTTATGCGTGTAAGGGCCGCGGGCGTAGACGGTTGGGTGAAGCTATCTGGGCCCCGTTTGCACAGTGGCTAGGTAATAACTGAATCAGGCTCGTAGGGGATCTATTCATTTATTTAATTATGCTCAACTTTGGCACGTTATTTGTATTCTAATGGTCGTGAACAGGCTATTTCATATGCCCCCTTTCAGTGGTCTTGATGTCTGCTGTAGATTGATGAAATGAATTTATGTAATGATGTGTATTTATTTAATGTATTCATTGTATTTATTCAGCCTTCTTTCTGCTTTTGTATTTGTACACTGTGCATCCTCAATAAAATAAAAAAAAGATAAAAAAAAAAAAAAAAGGAAGAGGTGGAACGACCTACAGAGGAAGGTGCATTCCGTGGTCTCAAGACACCACATCGCGGTTCAGAGGACTGGCGGCGGACCCCCACCTCCTCCCCCACAACTAACAACATGGGAGGAGCAGGTCTTGACTATACTGCATCCTGAGGGCCTCGCAGGAGTAGCAGGAGGAATGGACTCTGGTAAGCCAAATCTTAACTATTACATCCCCCACCCTACCTGCATGCTATCACATACCCACACCCTTGCCCTCACGCCCATCACTCCAACTCCTCACAGATATCCCACTATCACAAAACATACATCCCAACACCAAGCCCTGCATGCAACAACAAAGCATGGACACCCATCACCAATGCATGTCCACTACACATACCCACACAGACCCCTAAACAATTAGCACACAAGGTCCTACACAGGAATGCAAGCACTGGGGTACAGAGTCACCCACCCATTGCACACCATGGCACTCACAGATGCAATAATCATGCCTTTACACCCCTGCAGGACCCCTACCCAACGTCACCGGACAGGAGGTTTCAGACATATCCACTTCACCCACAGAAGAGGCCCACAGTGATGACAGCAGCTCTGTCCAACTGGATCTAGATGACCAGCCTGCCCATCTGGGACCTCGGGACAGTTGGTTCCCCTGACAGTGGCACAAGCAACCAGAGAGCCGCCCCCCTCAGGAAACACCAGCACAGCACCCACCCAGCGGGCCCATACCTCTGTCCCCAGGACACGTCAAGCAGCAGTGTGTCCACCTCTACAGGGAACCCAGGCTAACCCTCAAACCCAAGAACGCCAGGGACCTGGGGGCAGTGGTAGTGGGCACACGGTTCAGGGGACAGAGGCCCAGGAACACAGGGGAACTGGGAGGGCTGCTGTGCGACAGGGGGAGGACAGGCCCAGGGAATCCATTCTCCACGAGGCCCTCTCCAACATCATGGGAGCCTACCATCATTCCCAGGAGATGATGGCAACGGTACTGGCCAAGTTTCAGGAGACCCAGCGGCTGCAGGAGGAACAGTATTTGGGGTTCAGGGAGGAACTCAAATCCATCAATACCACCCTGGGCACCATTGTAGGGGTGCTAAAGGAACTTGTGAACACCAGGAGGGACACTGTGGCACAAACAAGGGGCCCCTGACACTAGCCTGGACGATGAACTGCCCACCACCTCTGCCGGCGCTAGTGGACAGGGGGCACCATCGCAGGACCAAAACACCAGCACCCCACCCCCTGCAGATGGAGAATCACCCTGCAAGCGGTCCCTGAGAACCAGGACAAAGCCGAGAACAATGCCAAGACCCCGCCAAGAAATCAGACCACCCTGATTGTCATCCTTCTGTCCCACTTTGTCACCCTGTCCATCCATAAACTGCCCCAGCTCCACTTCCTATGCCCCTTTGGACAATGCACCTGTGAGACTATTAGACTGGACTCTGCCATGGACATTCCTCCACCATCACCCCTGACCATTTTACAACCCAACTACTATTTAGCACTTAAATAAACACCCTTAACTCACAAAACAATCTGGAGTCAGTCTGTGCTTTCACAAATGTGTATTTGCAATAACTGACGAAAATATCAATCTCCTTTCTATTGTCAACATACCTATGTCACACAGCTCTAGTCCATGAGGAAACATAGCAGAGGTCACACAGTGGGACCCACTCGTGAAATCGAAAGGGAAAGTGACAAATCAGGGTTCATACACTGGGTGAAAGTGACAGACAGATGAGAGGTAGAACAAGTGTATCAGATGTAGGAGCAAGTGATGTTTTCTTACCTGTGTCTCACTGGAAGTATTGATGAATCACGGTGTTACTGTTGTCAATATCCTCTTCTTCTGCCTTCTCTTCTTCACTGTCCACAGGCTCCACAGCTGCCACAACACCTCCTTCAGGACCATCCTCCTGCAGAAAAGGCACCTGTTGTCACAAAGCCAAGTTGTGCAGCATACAGCAGGCCACGATGATCTGGCACACCTTAGTTGGAGCCTGCATTGTTTGAGGGCAGGCATAGCCCTTTCAGGTGTAAGTGACCACTCCTTCCCTCCCCTCAGACCAAATGGACTATCAGGATATGCAGGCTACACCCAAGCTCCCTTTGAGTCACTGTGTAGAGGAGAGGTGCAAACAGCCAAACTGCCAAACTGACCCAGACATGGAATTCACAAACAGGCAAAGTCGCAAAATGGTTTAAGGAAGAAAATGGCTACTTTTTAAAAGTGGCATTTTCAAACACACAATCTAAAAACCAACTTCACTAAAATATGTATTTTAAATTGTGAGTTCAGAGATCACAAACTCCACATGTCTATGTGCTCCCAATGAGAATCTGCGCTTTAAGGATATTTAAAGGCAGCCCCTTAGTTAACCTATGAGAGAGATAGGCCTTGCAACAGTGAAAAACAACTGAATTTGGTAGTATTTCACTGTCAGGACATGTAAAATACATATGTACATGCCCCACCTTTAACATACACTGGACCCTGCCCATGGGGCTACCTAGGGCTTAGCTTAGGGGTGCCTTACATGTATAAAAAGGGAAGGAGAGCATATGCACTTTAGCACTGGTTAGCAGTAAAGTTCCCAGAGTCCTAAAGCCAACAACAATAGGTCAGAAAAAATAGGAGGGAATGATCATGCAAAAAGGGCCAAGTCCAACACCTACTAGCATGGCTGGAGAACCTGACAAAAGGGGGGGTAACCAATAGTTGAAATCAACACCGCTGGTAGGCTGAGGTTATACAGACAAGAAGAGATCAATGAATACTTTCATTGCTATTATACTACCCTGAATATACGACGAAACAATGACTGCAAAAAAAAATACTGCCTTAACAACGAGGTCGGAACACCGACCTCGTTGCTACTACTAATGATTTTACCACGAATGCCTTAACAACGATATTTCGTTGTAAAGGCATTCCTGATAAAATCATTAGCAATAGGCACCATTCACCCTACATCCCTCACCCCACCCCCCCAACCCCACCCCAAAACCTAAAACCCCCTGACCCCCCACCCACTCCCCAAAACCAAAAACGCCCCACCCCCCCAACCCAAAACCTAAAACCCCTTGACCCCCACCCACTCCCCAAAACCAAAAACGCCCCACCTCCCCAACCCCACCCCAAAACCTAAAACCCCCTGACCCCCCACCCACTCCCCAAAACCAAAAACGCCCCACCCCCCGAACCCCACCCCAAAACCTAAAACCCCCTGACCCCCCACCCACTCCCCAAAACCAAAAACGCCCCACCCCCCAACCCCACCCCAAAATCTAAAACCCCCTGACCCCCACACACTCCCCAAAACCAAAAACGCCCCACCCCCCCAACCCCACCCCAAAACCTAAAACCCCCTGACCCCCCTCCCCAAAACCTAAACCCACCACTTACCTTCGCCAAGTCCCTTCTTTGTACCTTAACCACGCATGTTTGTTGTTCAGAACATACGTAGTTAAGGCACAAAAAACCGAAGTCGTGGTTAAAAAAAAGCGTTGTTGCGCTTTCGTTAACCACGACCTTCGTAAAAAAAAAGTTGTAAAAAAGGATGTTTCCCTACTACCCTTTACACCAGTAGCATGCAATGTACGAAGGTCAACATACAGCCCTTCTTAGAACTACTAGCAATACCAAACTTTACCAGAGTGGAAATAGAGGCACTAGGTGGAGAGATTGAGTTACCAGAAATTAGGGCAGCCATAAAAGGATTAGCTAGAGGGAAAACACCTGGTACAGACGGCGTACCCGTCAAATTCTATGCTACCTATATAGATGAGTTGGTGCCTAAACTTGTAGAACTGTATGAGAAGGCTAGGGACTGGGGATACTTGCCGGAAACAAATATAGATTATTGATAGTCCTGCTGCTGAAACCCGGTAGACTGGTGCATGATAGCAAAGCATACCAACCCCTATTGATGCTTCATAGTGATTATAAAATTCTTAGTAGAATCCTGGCTACAAGGCTATTGCCCTTCATGATAGTATGGTCCGTCCTAACCAAGCGAATTTATACCAGGATGCAACATGGCCCAAAACATCAGGCATCTCCTCACCTTAAGAGAAGGGAGAAGCTGAAATCCAGGGAAAATAAGTGACTGCTATATTTGCGATAGATATCAAGAAGGCCTTTGGAAGCCTAGAGTGGAAATACCTCTATGGAGTGAAGGAACACATAGGGCTAGACAGTGTCTTTCTCCCATAAGCGAAGTTACTATATGCAAACCCTAGGTTCAGAGTGAGAATGAGATGTACGATCTCTGAAATGTACAGAATGGAACGGGGGACGAGACATAAGCGCCCCCCTTGCCATTGCTATTCACGCTAGCCATGGAACGACTGGCCATCCATGCAAGAACAGATCACTGGTACCAAGGGCTAGCATACAGTGATGCTTCTCAACGTATAGCACTCTATGCAGATGATCTGCTGATGTTCATTTGGAACACTTCAACAGACCTAAAAGGAGACAGAGATCTCCTCAAGAGATTTGGCTTGTTATCAAGCATATTAGTCAATTGGCAGGAATCAAAATTATTCCCAATGATGGAGGATCGGGAACTGCCAGTGGGTCTAGACTTAATCCCCTGGGAACCTCTGTGTCTAACCTATCTGGGAGTAAAGATTTATCATAACTGGGCCGACCTACAAATATAGGTCAAGCAATCAGAGCATTGAAAAGAAACCTAAACTTTCGGAAAACATTTCAATTATCCATGGCAGGGAGAGTTGCATTACTCAAGATGGTGGCCCTCCCAAGGTTACTGTATTTCTTCATGGTTCTCCCGCTCTGGATAGCCAAAACAACATTTTGAGAATTAGACTCCCTGATAACAGCATTTCTATGGGGTTCGTTTTGGAGATGGGTAGAGCTTACAACTATGAAGAGGTCGAGTAGCGATGGTTGACTGGCAGTCCCTGACTTCAAATTGTACTACTTGGCAGCACAGCTGGCAGGTTTACCCTAAGGGTAGCAGACAGGCAAACTCAGAGTCGCAAAATCGGCCTGTTTGCCCCAGATCTCCACCGATTGATAGGAGTGTTACTGAAAACTAACTGCCCCAAGACCCCAGACACCCAAGAGTTCTTGGTTATACAAAAATGTTGGGATAGATGCCTCCAAAAAGCACGTACAAGAATCCCTTCCTCCCCAGACATACCAATGACTGTACTAACATCACTACCTCACAGAGGAAACTGGGGGGCATAGCGGATTGGGTTGCAGTAGGAGCAACAAGGGTGGGAGACATGCAGAGAAGGAAAGCTCCTCCCATTTGATGAGTTTCACTTGGAGTTCGGACTCTCACAAGGGCACTATCTACTACACCAAGCAGTCACACTGACACTCCAGAAACACTGGCAAACTGGACAAATCAAACTGCAACCTCCTGCATCTTGCTGATGTGTAGTACTATCATCAGGCACTATTAAGGCAGTAATGTTTTATACAGGACAATACGGACTGACACACTACAGCCCCTTGGAAGCCTGCAGACTAGATGGGGGGAAGATCTTGGAAATGTTATACCAGAGAGGGACTGGGAGTCGATACTAGAGAGGACAGCAAAAGTGTCCAGAAACACCTATTTAAACTAATACATTTCTATATATTGCATAGGGCCTATCTCACGCTGGATGCCTTCATATCCTCTTTCATGTAGCTGATACAAAATGCCGAAGATGCGGAGAGGAAAATGCCAAACTACTGCACGGAACCCCTGGGATCTCACCTATTGCCCCTCATCGCTAGATTCCACAACTGCCAAAGCATGTAAAGTGCTAAGGACACACCAACGGTGACCACCGCCACAACACGACCATGCAATTAAAAGACAAGGGGCCAGATGTAGCAAGCAGTTTAGCCCATTCTGTGTCTATGGGAAAATGTGTTCGTACATATGGCCCAAGATCTGAAAAGAACTAGAACATACCATTGCACTACACTCCCTGCATATCTAGACGTATGGGTGTTGCGGCATGGGGCAGAGGGAGGGTCTGGGTCACTGGAGATGGAGTAAGGCAGCATTGTTGACTGCACAGTACACTTAATGCTTATCTGTGTAATTATTGTTAACATACTGATGCAAAACCTAATAACATTTGTTTTAAAAAAAAGCTCAAGCATCGATGGGTAGCCATCGTCTCACAGGAACGTGACCTCTTAGATTACCCCGGATAGAGGTCAGTGGAACTGTTGGTAAGTACACAATTTATGTTAGTGAATCCTGTATGGATTCCAGTAGATCTCTGCTGCCCCGATGGCCTCCTTTACTAAGATTGGACAGAGGGCAGGCTTCAAGTCGTGTTGCTGCACTAAACAAAATCCTTGACAAGTGCAGCAGTATGCTGTAAATTTGACATATGGCACATTCCTGTACTGGTCCCCTGTGCCAAAACACAAACTGATGATGATTACCTTTTGACATGTTCCAAGGGTACATGGTTGCCAGAGACAAGTGTGCATGTGCATGAAGAGACACCTTCCTACCCATACACAATCATCAATGGTGTTGTACTTTGTCTATGTGTATTGTAGATAGCAGCACACATAGGAAGCAGGAAAATGTGGTTAAATAAGGTATTCCATTCCCATAGGGCCTCTTAGGTGACATTTGACTGTGTTGCATTACTAGCCTTGTGCCAATGGCCAGGCACACTGTGCCACATGAACTCAACAGACATGTTGCTCTGGTGGTGCAATATGAATCTTGGGGTGGTAACTGTGGTCCATTGTGTTAATGGTTGATATATGTCAGGGTTCAAATGCCATCACACCCCCAAAAAGTCATTTCAGAGGTAAAGCATTATACAAAAGTTTACAAAAACTGGGCTGTCATGCCCCCACACTGAGCAGTGTCCCTAGCATACCTGCCAGACACTTTCCTATTAGCACCACAGTGCACATGTCACCAGATGTGCTGTGCACAATTCCTATATTTGGCCTGCTGCTGGGGCATATGACAACATGTGCCACCCTAGGAGATGTCCCTTAACATTTGAGATCCAAATTGAGACATGTCAGTGGATCACCTGATTATATCACACATGTTTGTACCTTTAATGAGAATGTAGTAGTTTGGGGATGTAGAAAACGTGTATGTTTGTTGTCTTTGAACATGCAGCAATGACTTCTAACCATGTTTGGTAAATGAGGAGACAAGGATGTCTACCTACTGTTGTATGTTGCATAGTCATGTACATGTGATGACAAGAGTGAGGCAGGTGTATTTCTAGTCATGGCTGAGTGTGTTTTGTGAGTCATGTAGGTGCAAAGTGCCAGTACACTCAGCTGGCCTTGAAATTTCTTGGGCTAGTTTGTCATTTGAAAGGCTTACACTATGTACCTGAGACATGTATCTATGGTACCGTCACATGTCCATACAACAGTATCATACAACATGCCAATACCAAATTCAGCTTTAGATAGTGCTGGCCCTGATAGTCTACAGGATGTAATGCAAATAGGTACATACAAGGAACAGCATTAGCCATTGCTGTTCCAAGATCCCTTTGCAGATGAGATGTAGGGCAAGTATGCCCCCACTATTAAATGGCTGTGTTGCATGCTGGTGTGCAGCAAGCTGACATGATTTGGGCACCCATATGTACACGTAATAGGCTGCATAGTGGGACTCATCCAGTTACTTGGGGAGCATGATAGGAGTCATGGCACGGTCCACCATGTATGTAGATGAGTGGATATGGGAATAGTTTCCTGTATCTCTGTGTGATGTGAGTGAGCCATCCACCCTCCATTCTCACATGATACCTGACACATGTATATTCCATGTAGCAGTGTGTCCAGATACGTGCCCATGCCATATCAGCCACATAATGTTGTGATATATGCCATCTAACTTACAGTCCTTGCTCAGATGACTTTGCTAATTGCCAATGGATCCAAGGGCAACATAGTATGCAGAAGGGACATTGATGAGCAATGCAACATGATGAGTGTGCCATGCCATGATCACAAAACAGCATTTATCATAACCATAGTCAATGATGACATGGTCATTCAAAAATGTCCAAAGATGGGGCATTGCTAGTGTGCAACATTTGCTTGGCCTTGATATCTGGACCATAATCAATATGGAGATGATGGATATTGGGCAGATGTCTATTCACTTTACCCTCCAAGATTTTATTGTGATTTGTGATATGCATCATGTGATGTCTACTGATAGTATTTACATGGAATACTTGATGTTCATTCACCACATGAACCTTTGTATGGCATATATTCATTCAGTTTACTCCGGAAACATGACCTTATCCCTGAAGAGAAAGTTTTAGAAAATGGTTGACTGCTGTTGCCACAACCACCATGTGTGAAAAGTCTTCAAGAGGATGGGAAAGACATATGACTGGAGAGAGCATCAGGGACCTGGAGAACCTTTCCACAAGGGGCTTCAACCATGGAACCAGCCATCTCCACCCACCATGGAAAGGGCAGATCCCGGGCCACAGGGAAGGGTGAGCCTGCAGGAGAAGGTCCTTCCACCTCCACCGCCACAACTGCCCCAACCACACCAAAGGCCCCACCAAATGTACTTTGGGCAGAATATGAGCAGGACATTTGGTACGAAATTATGGACACAATGTTACTTTTGTCAAACCTGCACCATAAGCATGACCAGTTGCTCATTATGTTGTTTGAGACTAAGGCTCCAGTGATCAGCAAATGAGAACAGGATGGCCCAACTAGACACTTACCTTCCTTCCCCTTGTATATAGTTTTTATAGTTGAGTTTTTTTTATAGTTAGTGTTAGATAAGTTAGTGTAGTGTAGGGTAGTTTTAGTCCATAGTAGTTTTTATTAGAGGTGGGTACCTTATTTTGGCTCCCTAATTATTGGGTGTTATTAGGGGCGTGATGCTTTAGGTCTGTGTACTTTAAAAATGTATTTGTTTTCAAAAAATAAAAATAAATCTTTGTTTAGGTCTAGGTGGTTAGTTAGTTTGTGTAGAGCTCTAGTTACTATCGTCCTTAACTACAGATCGAGGGGGTTGATGTTTATCATGTGGCATTAAATGTATAGGATAAGTTAAGATAAGTTAGTTGCAGTCATAAAGTATTCTAAGGTAGTGTAGGATAGGTAAGGATAGTTAGGTTAGGTAGTTTAGGTCGTTTTTAGTGTAAGATCAATGGCTTTATAAAACTTTTATTGCTTCATACATTATGGTCTCCATCATGATTTACTGTCTAGGATTTAGCATATCTGTATAGCTTATGTTAGGTACATGCATTTGGCTTTGCAAGCAGTATTTGGAAATTTGTGACAAGGTGTATTCCTTATGGCAAAGTACATGTCAGGTTGGCAATGGGATCCCATCCGTTATCTACAAACATAATTTAGCAATGTAAGCGACAATCTGGATGTAAATTGATACACATCTCATAAAAGGTATTCATGTGCTTTTGCTCTGTGTTGGTAAGTCATAGGACATGCATTTGTGGAATGTTGTTGTCATTGCCCTCTCCCTAAATCATGGATTAGTTACTCACATACTTATACCTGACCCTCACAGACTTAAACTTGCATCATTTGGTTGTCAAATCAATGTGAGATTTTTGCTACTATCCTTGCTTAGACCAGCCACTTGTGGTATGTGTTATATCAGCTGTCACAATGACTGCATGATACCTGTTGCATTATATGCTTAGGAGCCTCAAAAACTGTTTTTTTCATCAACATACATATCATATTCATCAGGTATGTTGACTCAGTCTGTATGTCTTTTTCCCAGACTGTAATCCACATATATCTCTTTGGTAAGCAGTCAGTGTATTAGCTTCATTCAATGAAACATGTCCATGTTGTTCCTGCTTCAGGCACACATACAACACCAAGGTTGTAAATGATTTTATTTACATGTGTTAATTTACGTGCAGTACCGATGTACATTCCATGAGACAGCAATTCCAACGTATGTATTTAGCCATTGGATGTACAAACAGAGTCCATTGGGATGAACATGTCATGGGCCATGTGTAGGAGAGGAGTGCTTTAGTGAGGAGGAGGACCACATTGCCATTAGGGAATATTGGCCACAATGACAGTCCACGTATGTGAGAGGTCAACAGTGGGAGATTCCAATTGAGGACATTTCCAGGTGTTTTGACACTGGCATGATCTTATGCACAGAGCAAAAGAGAAAAGGGCCATGTGCCACAGAAAAAAGCTACCTGTTTTCCTGGTGAAAGATGTTCCATCCACATCTTCATCCTCTGATGTATGTGGTGCCTCCCATGACAGGGATGTTTTAGGTGCTGAATTAGAGGGAGGCACACACACATCGAGGGTTGAAGATGTGGATGTCGTGTACATGGCAGCTCTGATCTGTGGAACACATGAAGCAGCACAGCAGCAAGGAGGAGCTGCAGGGTCTGCAACACTGCAGCAACATCTTAGTGAAGGGCACCCAAGATGGCAATGAGGGAGTCCTACTTCTGCTCCATGAACTCCAAGACATTTTGTATTGACCCCAGCCTGTTGGCCAACCTGCTGGTGGCACTTGAACTGGGTATTTGCCCATGCCTCTGCCTCATGACACCAGCGATGTCAGCCAGGGCCTTGCTGTCTGCCATGAGGCGGAGAATACGTACCTCGTATGGAAGCTGAGTTGTCCTTATTTGGACTGCCTTTAGGGTACCCACTATAGTCTCCATCCCCACCCGCACCATACCTGCCATCTCCTGCTGGACTCCTACCGCATTTTTTGGGAATGTAAGTGCTGGGTCCTAGGAATCCAAGGTTATGCTTGAGCTTGCAAGTATTGTACGTTGGCTGTGGAGTGGATCTGGAGACCCTACAATACTTTCTAGCCTCCCTGTGACCAGAGATGATGCCTTTATGTCACTCATGTTTTGCTGGAAAGTATACAGATTAATGGTTTGCAGCTGGTCATCTGCATCATCGAAGAAGTCCAGGACAGGTTGTTGGCGAGGAGGTATGGTGTCATCTTCTGCAATGAAATGAAGGTAAGTTAATGTTGATCTCTGCTAGATGTTGACATGAGTGATCAGGTTTACAATCAAGGTTTCTAAGGGAACACTTTGAAGGTCTTATTTGCAAGGCCCTAGCAGCACACTCTGCAACTGGGGTATCATGAATTTGATGCTCCAGGGGCACAGTGTGCATGCCCTTAATTTACAAGGCCACACCACACCAACTTGTTTAGCTTGTCATGGCCCTGTAATTGTGTATCCCTTTTACGCATTACACTGCATAAAAGGTGAGTTCTATTGGTGTTGCTGTGGGTGTTCCCCAGCAACACCCATGGATTCCAAAGGAATGTGACACATTCCCAGATTTAGATATCTGGAAATGCATCAGATTCCTAGGCAACCTCAGGTGTAGCATTGAAGTGGTGCAACAAAGAGATTTGACATTTGAGTCCCCATTTTTTCCTAATTCGATGTGCGATGTATTTGTGCAGCACATATAGAAGGTGGAAGACAAATTAATGATTGTTCAAGTTCAAGAAAGTGTCCCTTTCAGGACAAGAGCAATCATCCCTGCATCCCAGGCACCCGTACACCACGGTGCAAGGGTGCCTGTGTTGGCACTAGGAAGCAGTGCGGATACCATCACGGAGTAAAGTACAGGTGTGTGTTACATTTTGGTAAGTACAATGCATCCCTGCACTTCCAAAGTGATGCAGCGCAGCACAGCAAGCTGGCTTGCAGCACCACATTGTATCATTTCCTCATACATGGGTCCCTGACTTAACAAAGTGATGTGTAGTACACCCGTTGGGCATGGGTACTCATGCACAGTGTCCCAAGATTTACATTATAAATTGATTGTTTTCAGATGCACTATGTGCCTGCTCAAAGGGGATGGGATTTTTCCTACTGTGTAGGTTAGCTCACTTACATTCCCCCATTACATCTTGATGTGAGTTGTTTATCTGAAGAGTGTCACATGTCATATGACTCAGTCCCTCGCTATTGTATGTGTTCAGACCTCCACAGATTACCCACTTTTGAGACCTGGTAAACGGGTAAGTGGCACACAGTGATCCTACACAACTCATACATTCATTCTCACATGCCTAGGATTCATCTATCATGCATGTCCATATCCAGTGGGACTACATATTCTTTTGTTATAGACAGCAATTGCTGGGGCCTCACACCATATTTTAGTGGTGTTGTGATTGGTGGCAAGTCTCTACATTTGAATCCAACATCAGTGGGACCATCCACTTTGGCCTTAGTTCCTCAATGGGTCCCATAATTTGTGGTGATTAGGTGTTTCTTGGTATACCTTTGTTGAATCTTGTTTGACATCCTCCAAATTGTACATGTGGCACCATGAGTCATTGTTGCATCATACTCCTTACTGGTAAGTATCACATGCTCCCCCTGGTCCTCTTGACATGTAGGTTGTGGTCCCCCATTGGGTTTTTCTTTGCCATCCCTCCTCAGGTGTGCCACAAGCGTAGTCCAGTCAGACCCAGTGACCCATGTGTATATGTGTGGGTACAAAGAGATACACATGTTCATTTCTGGCTCCCCAGTATGTACAGACTCCCTGTTCAAGCCAAATGTAATTTTGCCATGAGGAGTAAGCACCTACCATGCAGAGCAGTATCAATGTCCCACAATGCCCACACATATTCATTAGTTTGTAAACACACAGTGCAGTGTTGTACATTTTTCACATCACCCGCCGTTCAATTGATAATATGTGATTAGTTCCTTTGGTCCCATCCATGACAGCTGACACTTGTGTGCACTCCCCTGCACACAATGTCAGCTGGGTGCAACTTAGGTTCATGCAGGGTACAAATAGACATGCCTCTTGCCATGTTCCTACGTGTGTATGTCTCACATCTCCCACACCTGACCCCTCTCAGATGAGTGGTTTGTCCTGTGACACATCTATTCCAGTCAGAGGATTTACAGTGTGCAGGGGCCCAAGTGAAGCCAAGTAACTACATGGTGCAAGGATGCATCCATTGGACCAGGCAGAAGTTTTTATGCCATTGCTGTGGAAAGTACAGGGATGCGTTGACGTTCAGTGCATACAACGCATCCCTGCACCTGCACTGTGTCATTTTCTCATACATGAGGCACAAAGGGCCTCATCTACGTGGCCGGTGGTGCAGGTACCTTGCTGCGCCACCCTGTACCACCAGGAAATGGCAGAAATGCACCATACCTACAAGATATGGCTAATTTCTGTCCTCTCCCCTTGTGCTGGTGCACAAATTGCTGCCTAGTGTCAATGCAGACACCCTTGCACCATGGTGCAAGGATGCCTGCATTGTGAGGATGATTGTTTTGTGCAGGAAGGGACAGCTTTCTGCACAAAAACAATCACAAGAGGTATTTTCCTCTTTCAATGTGTGCTGCATTCTGGAGCACACAAAGAAATAGGAAAAAAGGGGAGAAATAAAGATATTTCTCCCCGTTGCATCATTCTTATGCCACCCCTGGGGTGGCTTAGCAATGTGACGCAGTCCAAGGCTTGAAAATCTGTGAATGTGTCAGATTTCTTCGGGTTCCATGGGGCTGCATGGGAACACCCAAAGCAACACCCATGGAATGACCCTTGCATAGTTACCACATTGCCCTTCCCCAAGTGACTTATTGCTTGTTGTAGTTCGTTGTATGCTGCACCGTCATGTCTTTGGACTCCTGTCACTAACTCCTCAGGGATGGCAGCTGCCACCATCTCTTCAAAGTCATTTAGCTCCTCCTGGGGTCCTGGACTTCCACCTCCAGTCTGCAATGCTGTCTTGTGGTTGCTAGCCAGTTTCTCTTTTGTTCTGCACTTGCAATCCTGCCAGCACTTCTTACAGTCAATGACTGTCTTCTTCGCCGCTGCCACATTGTTGACTTTGTCCACTTTGCACTACCATATGGCCTCTTTCTTCCATAGAAGCAGTTGTGAGATGACGAAGACATGTTGTTCATGCTCCATCACCTCAGTGATCAAGATGTTGTTCTCCACCTCATTGAAAATGCACTTCCTTTTCCCCTTCTCCTGGGAGTCTGTCTGGACATCCTGGCTCCTACTGGGGTTTTTAGGGCTGTCCTGGGGTCTCTTGTCTCAAGGGGTCTCCATTTTTGCTTCTGCAGTGTCTCCTGTTTTTTTTTTGTAAAGTGGTGTTTTGCAGCTGTTTTCCCATCACTTTTAGGTGCAAAAGTGCCACTTGGCTGACTAGCATCAGATTATGTGCTGCTAATCAGGCTAACGTCACTTTTGCTGCACTAGCGTCACTTTTTTCCCAACTCAGCACACATGCTGGCGTAATTTTTTTCATGCTGCCCTGATCCTAATGTCATGTAGCACCATTATGTAAATACAGAGCATGACATTAAACATTTTTATGCAACGCTGCTCTGTGGCAGCAGTGTGTAATTTTTAGTAAATAAGACCCTAAGGGCAAGATGTAAGAAGGCTTTTGTGCCTCGCAAATGGCGAAAAACGCTGTTTGCGAAGCGCAAAAGCCCTTACGCGATGCTGAAACACATTTTGCGAGTCGGTACTGACTCGCAAAATGTGTTTCAGACTCGCAAATAGGAAGGGGTGTTCCCTACCTATTTGTGAGTCGCACCGCGATGTAGAGTTGATTTGTGACCGCGAAAGCGGTCGCAAATCAGCTCGCAGTTACCATCCACTTGAAGTGGATGGTAACTCATTCGCAAACGGGAAGGGGTCCCCGTGGGACCCCTTCCCCTTTGTGAATTCTCACAATAATATTTTTTCAGAGCAGGCAGTGGTCCTATGGACCACTGCCTACTCTGAAAAAAACTGAAACTAAAAGGTTTCGGTATTTTTTCTATTTGCAGCTCGTTTTCCTTTAAGGAAAACGAGCTGCAAAGAGAAAAAAAAAAACTGTTTTATTGAAAAGCAGTCACGGACATGGAGGTCTGCTGTCTCCAGCAGGCCACCATCCCCGTGAGTGCCTAGACTCGCTATGGGGTCGCAAACTGCGACCCACCTCATAAATATTTATGAGGTGGGTCTTTGCGACCCCATAGCGAGTCGCAGAAGGTGTCTGAGACACCTTTCTGCATTACATTTTGCGAGGTGCAAATTGCGAGTTGCTGGGACTCGCAATTTGCACCTCTCAAAATGTTTTCTACCTACATCTGGCCCTAAGTATCTATCTACAATGGGCTAAAATGAAAGGTGCAGTTTTTCCCTCACCAGAGAATATAAAATATATTTCATAACATCCCTGCTTATAGTTACATGGCACCCCACCCCTCAGGGATCTAGGGGAGACCTTGGGGTGACATATGTAAAAATAAGGTAGTTCTTCACTTGGGAAGTACTTTAAATCCCAAAGTCTAATTTGCACACATTTTACTTTCTAAAGACAGTCTAAAAGACAGGGCTGCCTTTAAAAATGACAGCAGGCACCACAGTATTGCACACTCAAGTGCTGTTAATCTACTGGGCCTCTAAACTTACCTTCAATATTATTATTCTAGGGACTTATAGGTAGCTGAAATTACCCTTGTCCTATCTATTAGGGACGTACAGGGTTTGTTATTGCCAACTGGAATTATAACATTGTACAATTTGACCATATACCTTTTATTCAGAGCACTGGCCCTTGGCCTGTTTGGCAGAGCTAGGGCACAGTCAGTTGCCACCAGTATCAGTCATAAACATCGGGTTGAACATGCTAAAAGGGTGACTTTCTCACATAAGGTGGTGGGAAGAATTGTATTGACAAGGTTGGAAGAGTGGGCAGGAAAAAATTATATTGTCAGCATCATATATAGTACAGCTTTCATAAAGAACTTGGCACAGTGCATCAATGTTTGAATTTCTCTCTTCTTGTAAACAAATATGCTGTAGTTAAAAAGGGTTCTCTGTATTTGGTCTTTATGGACTTGTCCTCTGCATTTGGTAGCATAAACTGTTCAATCTTGTGAGCACTTATTTCCAACATGGTTGCTAATTGACTTCCTGTGTCAATTGTATGATGATACAAAGGCCAGAATGCAATATAGTAGACAGGCAGAGTGTCCAGACCTGTTTGCAGTTAATAGAGGAGTATGGCAGGCGTGTATTTTAGAGCCATTTTTGTGTACATTGTTCCCTAATAGTGAAATAGTGATATTACCGGAAATAGCACAGGATTTCCCACAAGTCTGTTCTTGCCTATTACAATACTTTTGCATGTAGATGACACTGTCCTGATAGTAGGGACAGGAAATGCCCTTCAGTGTATAATTGAATATTTTTCTTCTATTTATAGATGAATTTGGCATGTCTGTGAATTGCAGGAAAGCAATTACAATGTGTATGAGACTGGGCAAGAAGAAGGCAGGTGTAACGTTCTTGAAGTGTAATGAGATGTCATCTACAAATAAGTTTTCTTTTTAGGGTCGAGCCTGTGAGTGCATGCGCTTGTGCATGAGTCTCACAAGTGAGATGCTGTTGTCTTCAGTAAAGGGCTTGGAGTACACCTGTCGCTCACCATTTATTGTTTTGCTTGGCACTCTTCTTTGCAGCCTTGTAATTCATGAAGGCATGTCTGGCATCATTTTCAATTAATTTCAACTTAATTAGTGCCCGTCTGCTGCTCCCGACGTGATTGAGGTACTATTTGTTCTTTTTAACTTATAGTGCCCTGCAAACAGAAGGCTTGTGACTGGACAAACGTGCCCTTCAGGACAAACAAAATTGCAAAGTTTTAGTTTTTTAAAGCTAACTTTCATATATTTTGTTAAGTCATCTTTTCTCAGTTTCAACTCATGTTTTTTTGTTTGTTTTTGCTCATGGGCGCTGTTGTCAAAAGATGACAACTTGTTCGGAATATGCGAGACCCATTGTTTTGCAATACTTGTTTAGACTTGCTATTTAGTGCTAAAAGTGCTTGGAAAGTATTTTGACAAAACCATTTCTGCAATATTTAGATGTGCTACAAGAATGGGCACTAATGCTGTAGAAGAAATGATATACATACATAAAATCAAATGTGTAGCGAGGCTATCTATGCCGATGGCATTTGGGATACGCCAATGCGGATATGAATCAGCAGGTGGAAAACGGGTGCCTGAAAAAAGTTGCTCTCGGTTTCCTCTAATTGCTCTAATTACATGTGTTAGCGGGTCAGACCTTAATAAGTAAACTTACAAGGAGACGCGAATAGGTCGATGAACCTTTTGACTCGCATTTAAGATGTTCCCAACATAGATCCAGTACATGCAGATCAATAATTCAATAACTAATCAATAAAATCCATAATCAATAGGAGTCAGTAATTATCACACATCATGACCTTTCAGTCACGAACAACCACACCTTTTAGTAAAAGTTAGAATATTTATTTACCTATATTGACAATGCTAATGTCACGCAAGATGACCTTAAAATCAAATGATAAACATACAGAAACATCACTGGCTGTCCAAATCTGCGGAAGAACCGCAATCTAATAAAAGCTTGAATAATTACACATTCTAAGGTTACGGTGCAAAGTAATAACAAGAACAATTGCTCAAACAATATTACATACATTTAGATTCGGCAAAGGAAAGACATCGACTTTTACTCCCTATAGCAAACTTTCATTGGTGAGGACCCTTATCTAACATCAGATTAGCATTAGCATGTTGGGGTTTATGCAAAACAATTTAGTCAACACAAACTTGGAAAACATCTAACTATTGCTCTATCAAAAGAGTGCAGTTGGTACCTAAAAAAGAGAAAGCAAATAGATATAGCAAACACATGCGTAACAATATACCTCTCCTCAATTGGATTGGCAAGCTAAAATAGTCTTCGTCATCAGGGCATCAGTTCAGTTCGTTAGGCATCAGGATTCAGCATCAAAGTTTAGAAAACGCAAAGTCTTCAAGCATTAAAGTTAAGCGCGTCTCTAGACACTCAGGCCCTGATTCTGAAAATGGCAGTCTGGGACACCATGCCGGGGGTGGCGGTAATTACCGCAACCGGCATGGCGGCCCAGACTGCCATATAATAGACATGGCAAAGGAAGCCTGCTGATGGCGGAGTTACATATCCGACAGGGCAGCGCTGCAAGCAGTGCTGCCCGCCAGATAATGTACCTGATTCCACCAGCCATTCCCTGGCGGTTCACACTGCCAGGGAAAGGCTGGCAGAATGAGAGGGGGCCCTGCACTGCCCATACACTTGGCATGGGCAATGCAGAAGACCCAGTGCACAGCACCGTCGCGCATGTCGGGCAGTGATTTGCGCGACGGGTGCTGCTGCACCCGCCACACTGCTACATTGCCACCGGCTCTATGTGGAGCCGGCATCAGTGTATAGGCCCTGCATTCCGCTGGGCCGGCTGGTGGAAACGTTGTTTCCGCCCGTCGGCCCAGCGGAATGATCATTATGTGGCCAGCGGGGTCTTCAACATGCTTATGGTCATTTGTAGACCGCCAGCGCGAACTCGGCGGGTTTTCCCGCTGAGTTCATAATGAGGGCCTCAGTAAAGTAACGGCCTTTTGGCAAGAAAGAAAATGGGCAAATACGCAATGGCAAGTGGCAAGTCGCAATGACAGATTCTTCTTCGTGCAGTCCGGCTAAGTAAGTTTTCCTAAATCTACTTCGCAAGTCCCTATTGGTCAAGGGATCACATGTTCACACCTTGTCCACTAAAACTAAAATCTTAAATCTACAGTTTCTACTAGTACACTGTTCACAAGTCACTGATTGGTTTCTCTAGTAATGTCGTCATCATCCGGCTCATCAGGTAACAATATTGTCACAGCTTATACTCCAGTCAGTGTCTTTTTTGTTTTTGCCTGAGAAAGTCAGTCTTACACACATTACACTTACAATGTTACATTTAGCAAGAACAGCATCTTCTAGCAAGCGGTTCTCTTGAGAAAGACTTTTAGCTAGGAGCACATTTGCTCAGCTCAGTGGAAAATCACAATTTAATTCATTAAGCAAACATTTTATTAATCGGTTTAGAAATACAGCTTGACATGAGGCCTTGCAACTAGGCTAAGATCTCCGCTAAGTTAAGGCTTTCAATATGCATAACCCTTAAAATGACGTATTACTACATAAATCAAACATAAGCTCAATATTCCATATGAATAACCATTAATAAGTACACTTTGTGAACATTGGTGGCCACTCACGTGGACACATTTTCAAATGGAGGCATTATTTTTCTCTGGATTAATACATTTTTCAACGCAAATCCATTACTCAAAATACATGAATATTCATTAATATTTTTATTAAAGCACCTGCTGTAGCACATGTCATGTAGAACTTGGTGTACTTCTTACAGATGATAAGTGAATAGGTGATGGTTTGGCCCTGGAGGAGGTGCTGAAAGTTCCCTGGATTAATTATATCATGATTTTATGTGAAATAATTTGTTCGCCTGCCTTCTTTGAGAAACCACAATCGGTGAGGTGAATAAATAAAAGGGATCTCGTCTCCAGGATTACTAACCT